>NC_053392.1:379537671-380864414 GCF_905171765.1 Bufo bufo | reverse complement strand
CGCCCTACAAAACCCCTCATGCCGGCCTCCCCTGAACTTCGCTTCCCGTCCGGCCTTACTTGACATCCGTTGGCTAACTGAATAGGATTATTCACTTGCATTACATTGCAGTCTGTCTGTCTCTAAGTGATTTTGTGATTCCCATAGCTACCAGTCAGAGTTCAGCTTTCCTTTTATTAAACTGCTCAAAGGAGATACTGGAGATGTAGTCACTGTTACCATAGCTTATATAGATATCTAATACTGGGAGCTGACACTGGATATATAATTTATTCACTGTCCCCATAGCTTATATAAATATTAATACAAGGAGCTTATACTGGAGATATATAATGTACCTACTGTTACCATAGATTATGCCATGTGTCTCATGTATCAAAACTGTGTTTCTGTTTTTATAACGCTGCTCCACTTAATGCAGTTTACATGTTAAACAGCAAATTTATTAGAATAACCCATGCAGGGAGATAAGAGGCAGGGTGAAAAGCTGTGCCTCAACAGTTACAGTTAGCACTATGTATAACTGCTCCAACCTGCTGCTGATTCCCTGAAGTAGTGACACCATGTGACAGCTGCAGCCAATTAGTAAAGTAGTGAGCCATTGACTTGCCTTTTTATAGTAGGATTGTTACTCTCAATACACTTTTTTCATAGTAACATAGTACATAAGGCTGAAAAAAGACATTTGTCCATCCAGTTCGGCCTGTTATCCTGCAAGTTGATAAGTCAAAAAAACAAACAAACTGCGAGGTAGAAGACAATTTTTCCCACTTTAGGGGAATAAAAAATTCCTTCCGGACTCCAATCAGTCAATCAGAATAACTCCCTGGATCAACGACCCCTCTCTAGTAGCTATAGCCTGTAATATTATTACACTCCAGAAATACATCCAGGCCCCTCTTGAATTCTTTTATTGTACTCACCATCACCACCTCCTCAGGCAGAGAGTTCCAGAGTCTCACTGCTCTTACCGTAAAGAATCCTCTTCTATGTTTGTGTACAAACCTTCTTTCCTCCAGACGCAGAGGATGTCCCCTCGTCACAGTCACAGTCCTGGGGATAAATAGATGATGGGAGAGATCTCTGTACTGACCCCTGATATATTTATACATAGTTATTAGATCTCCCCTCAGTCGTCTTTTTTCTAAAGTCTATAACCCTAATTTTAATAATCTTTCAGGGTACTGTAGTTGCCCCATTCCGGTTATTACTTTAGTTGCCCCCCTCTCGACCTTCTCCAGCTCTGCTATGTCTGCCTTGTTTACAGGAGCCCAGAACTGTACACAATGGATATAAGATACAAACATGAAGAAAAATTACAATTTGAGTAGCCTTTTAGGGCTCATTCAGACGGCCGTATGTTGTCCGCAAAAATACTGAATGCTATCAGTTTTTTTGCGCATCCGCAAAAAAACGGATAGCATTCAGTATTCTTGCGGACCCATAGACTTCAATGGGGCCATATCCTGATTTTCAGGGACAAGTATAGGACATGTTTCATTTGTTTTGCGGAACCGTGGAATAGAAAAGGGCCCCATAGAAGTGAATGGGTCAGCATCTAGCATGAGAATAGGCCATGAGTATCAAAATCTCAGAAAACCCCTTTAGAGTAAGGGCTCATTCAGACGGCCGTATGCTATCCGCAAAAATACGGATCCATTTTTTGCGGATAGCACACGGCCGTCTGAATGAGCCCTTACTCTAAAGGGGCTTTCTGAGATTTTGATACTCATGGCCTATTCTCACTTGTGCTTGGTGAGCTGAGAGAAGGCCGCGGCACTCACAGGAGCGCCAATGCCTTCTCAAACAGCTGATAGGCAGGGGTCCCAGGTGTCGGACACCCACTGATCAGATACTGATGACCTATCCGGAGAATAGCAAAGTGTAAAAATCCCAGAAAATCCCTCTCTGTTAAAAACTTTGTATACCAAAAACACTGCAGTTTTTGTCCAGCCACCTCTGCTTGTTAGCCGTGCTGCAGCCGGACCTCCGGCCCGCCCCAATTATAGTGAATGGGGCTGGAGCAGACTTCCGGTGGCAATGTGGGCTAGTGTTAGCACGAATCCGGCAAGTCTGAAAGTAGCCTAAGTTTTGTATAATTTTTTCCTGTACTCTAGTATCCTAGTATTTGACTTACAGGGGTTATCTGGTTATATTTATTTCATCTAATCTTGTCCATAGTGAAGTGTCTTACTAGAATATGATGTTGCTAATGTTTATATCCTTACCGGGTGAGCGCTGCACTCTTGGTGTACTTCTTCTATAGCAGACACTTCTGGAATCACATGCTGTAGACTGAGCATTGATCCTAACCCGTTTCAACCCACAATGATTGCAGGTAGTGTCCCCGCAGGTAGTGTGAATGGGCCCCACAGCAATTTTTTGTATGCGGCCCCCCATCCCCCCCCCCTTCCCCAGGGCAGCATAGACAAGGGCTGGGGAAGGGGGGGGGGGGGGTGTTGCTGCAGAATTGTGCTTTCCTGTGTAATTTAACCGAAGAGGTGAATATGACGTCACACTGCATTGTATGTACAGCACAGTATGACCCCTGCTGTAGGATAGGTGCCCATTCTATGTATTGCTGCAGGGCTGACACCGATTGTCCCAATGGTCTGAGCCCCTAATAACCACAGCTCGCTGTCTCCATACGTAAGGGAAGCCTACAAGTAGCCAGGTTTTAATGGATTTACACCTATCGCAAGAACTAATATTCTGGGACTTGTAGTTCCCCAGAAGCAGTACAGGAAAGGCGGGGGGCTCTGGTTTTCTGCGACCCCCGTATCTACATCAGCGCTGGAAATGCTCCATTCACATGTCCTACGGCAATGGCTAAAAACTATGCTTGGCAAGGACCTACTGACGTCACAACATTACGTGGCACTCCCAGATCACGTGGATCAGAAACAAGAGAGTAACGTGCTTTTTCACGTGGATCATGGAGTTCGCGAGTGTCAGCAGCGCGGGAGAAGTATGCAGAACCTATTCATGTAGTAACTTATTTTGAACTGAGATGTGGGCGGGGACTGTACGCTGAGATGTGGGCGGGGACTGTACGCTGAGATGTGGGCGGGGACTGTACGCTGAGATGTGGGCGGGGACTGTACGCTGAGATGTGGGCGGGGACTGTACGCTGAGATGTGGGCGGGGACTGTACGCTGAGATGTGGGCGGGGACTGTACGCTGAGATGTGGGCGGGGACTCTACGCCGAGATGTGAGCGGGGACTGTACGCTGAGGTGTGGGGGGACCAACTCACTGTGAACTGGCTATATACTATTTCAGTTACATGTCCTAACTCAGGAGATGCGAGTTCATAGTGAGCAAAAGGACCTTTCATGATGTCAGGAGCACGTGATCAGTCACATGAGCGGGCGGAGTCAGGCTTCGGGTTGTGCTGGAGACTGTTGCTGCTCACATTTGGTCACACAGGGGGCGGTGTTTGGTGATGGACAGGCCCGAGTTGCACTGTATGTGAAGGGGCCTGGCCTGAAAAACGATTAGATAATTAGGAAACTTTGTGCCTCACGCTGCTGGGTGCCGGGCCCCTTGTCAGCCCGGGCCCCGAAGCAGCTGCTTCCCCTGTAGTTACGCCACTGTTGTGCACCACGTCCCACATGCTCAACTTGGACTGCCGCCCACGTACCATAACCATTTAGTAAATTGAAAAATATACGTTCAAGTCTATGTAAATTGAAGAGTGTATGTTCATGGATGTGCATGGATCGTGGTGCCATGCTGCATAGATACCAGTATGTTCATTTGTGTACAGACCGTGCACAAATGAACATTCAGGCAGCTGTGCAGCATGGAACCATGGTTTGAGTTGTAGAGGGCATCCACCGCCATGTGCTTTGCACGTATCCTGCTAATCTAGTGAAGTGCCCTATTGTAGATATACCTCTCACTTGTAATTGTGGAAATAATAATGTAGCCATGGAAATCTGAATATACACACGTAGATAAATTTGTTGGACCCTTCAACCCACAATAGGAATATACACACGTGGACCAAATTGTTCGTAGTGGTAGACTTCAACCTACAATGGTCACTGAAATAACGTGAAACTGACAAAAGTACAGAAAATTTACTGAAAATCAGCTAATGAAAATCAGACATTGCTTTTGAATTGTGATAACCAAAGAGCCTAGAACAACTTCTAAAGAGGTAAGAAGTGAATCTGTCACTGTCTTAGCCATAGTGGATGTCATGGAAGATGACCAAGGAGGAAACCACTGTTGAAAGAAAATCATAAAAAAGCCAGACTAGAATTTGTCAAAATGCATATTGACAAGCTACAAAGCTTCTGGGAGAATCTCCTTTAGATAGATGAGACACAATTTAGAGCTTTTTAGTAAGTCACATTAGATGTATGTACAAAGATGCAAAGCAAAGAACATTTGGGGTCATTTATCAAACTGGTGTAAAGTAGAACTGGCTTAGTTGCCCATAGCAACCAATCCGATTCCACCTTTCATTTTTGACAGCTCCTTTGGAGAATGAAAGGTTGAATCTGATTGGTTGCTATGGGCAACTAAGATTGTTCTACTTTACACCAGTTTGATAAATGACACCAATTGTACCTACTGTAAAACATGGAGAAGGCTTGGTTATGTTTTGGGGCTGCTTTTCAGCATCTGGCACAGGGTGTCTTGATCTGTGCAGGGTACAATGAAATTTCAAGACTATCAAGGCTTTCTGAAGTGACATGTGTTGTCCAGTGTCAGAAAGGTTGGTTTCAGTCGCAGGTCATGGGTCCTCCAACACACAGCTAAAACATCCAAGAACAAAGCATTGTGCTATTCTGAAGTGGCCTTCTATGAGCCCCGATCTAAGTCCTATTGAACATCTGTGGAAGATGCTGAGACATGTAGGCTGTAGAAGGCACCCTTCAAATCTGAGACAGCTGGAGCCGTTTGTTCATGAGGAATGGGACAAAATACCTGTGAACAGGTGCAGAAATCTCATTGAGAGTTACAGAAATCGCTTGATTCCAGTGATTGCCTCAAAAAGTTGTGTAACAAAATATTAAGTTAAAGGGGTTATCCAATCCTATAAAAAGCCCCCCAAATATGTCCCCCCCCCCTTGATTATATTTACCTGGGTCCCCGCTCTATTCGAATATATATGTGAGATAATGGCTTGAAAAAGGCCACGTGTGACCGAAATGTTGAAAACAAGCATGTTTTAACAAAGAAAATAATACATTTGTGACTTTATAAGTGTTCCAGTGTCTTTGGCTTTTCTGTTTTCTAAACCAATGTGACTTATTCAGACACAGTTCACAGAATCCCAGCTATGTTAGAGAAATGTTAACTATGATAATCATGTAAAGTATTTTTTTTTACTGATCATTGCCCGATTTTTTTAATTTTTAATTTTTTTTTAGCACCGGCCTTTCATCTTAAAGGTACCCTAAACCTAGAAATTTATGTTGAAAGTAACCAAGAAATATAGGGAAGATATACAGTAAAAATGCTTTAATGCGACTTTTGTGGCGTTTAAAAGTCATAAATTATGTCACACGCCATAATGTACCATAACTTGCAACTTTTGAGCTGATTAACAATTTTCCACAGTGGCAAACGGTGGGGCAAAGTGGGATGGTGGAGCTTCTGCGGCAGCCAGATTTACTATCATTTACAATAGAAACTGGTGTAAGTCATAGCTCAAGTCTATGCAAGTCCCTAGTTGACATAGGTGTGAGTTTCTGGTGCATGGAGACCAGAGAAATTCCTAGTTTATTAAGAGGCATGCCTCTTAATAAATTAGGCACGTCTTAGGCGACTTTCACACTTGCGTTAGGTGCGGATCCGTCTGGTATCTGCACAGACGGATCCACACCTATAAATGCAAACAATGGTATCCGTTCAGTGCGGATCCGTCTGCATAACAGCTTTTTCAGATCTGAGTTTTCACAATCGTGAAAACTCAGATCCGACAGTATATTCTAACACAGAGGCGTTCCCATGGTGATGGGGACGCTTCAAGTTAGAATATACTAAGAACTGTGTACATAACTGCCCCCTGCTGCCTGGCAGCACCCGATCTCTTAGAGGGGGCTGTGATCCGCACAATTAACCCCTCAGGTGCAGCACCTGAGGGGTTAATTGTGCGGATCTCAGCCCCCTGTAAGAGATCGGGTGCTGCCAGGCAGCAGGGGCCAGACCCCCCTCCCTCCCCAGTATTAAAAGCATTGGTGGCCAGTGCGGCTCCCTCCCCAGTATTAAAAGCATTGGTGGCCAGTGCGGCCCCTCCCCAGTATTAAAAGCATTGGTGGCCAGTGCGGCCCCTCCCCAGTATTAAAAGCATTGGTGGCCAGTGCGGCCCCTCCCCAGTATTAAAAGCATTGGTGGCAGTGGCCACAGGCTAACAACCCCCCTCCCCCCCCATCATTGGTGGCAGCGGAGCGGCATTTCCGATCGGAGTCCCAGTTTAATCGCTGGGGCTCAGATCGGTTACCATGGCAGCCAGGAAGCTACTGCAGTCCTGGCTGCCATGGTTACTTAGCTTATAATTACATGTGCTGTCTGTGGCCGGCCGGCGCTCCTCCTACTGGTGACAGGTCTGTGCGATGCGCCGCACAGACCTGTCACTTACCAGTAGGAGGAGCGCCGGCCAGAGCAGAATGGAGGCGGAACAGAGCCAAACTGATGCATTCTGAACGGATCCTTATCCATTCAGAATGCATTGGGGATGAACGGATACGTTTGGGGCCGCTTGTGAGAGCCCTCAAATGGATCTCACAAGCGGAACCCCAAAGGCAAGTGTGAAAGTAGCCTTACTCCGATGCACAGAAGATCAAGACTTGCATAGAAAACTGTAGTCTTGATACATTTCCCCCACAGTTGCTCCCACTATTAGGGCTCATGCACACGAACATATTTTTTTTGTGTTTCCATTCCGTTTTTGGTTTTTTTTGCGGACCGTATGCGGAACCATTCACTTCAATGGGTCCACAAAAAAAACAGAAGGTACTCCGTGTGAATTCTGTTTCCGTATGTCTGTATTTCCGTTCTGCAAAAAAATAGAACATGTCCTATTATTTTCCGCATTACGGACAAGGATAGTACTGTTCTATTAGGGGCCAGCTGTTCTGTTACGCAAAATACGGAATGCACATTGACGGCATCCGGATTTTTTGCGGATCCGTTTTTGCGGACTGCAAAATACATATGGTCGTGTGCATGAACCCTTTACCTGCAGCATTTTTTTCAGCCACAAAGTTCTCCACAGTGCTGCACCCCCTACATCTCCTGACTCATCTGTCTACTCATGCTCTCCGTTCTACTAACAATCTAGCATCCTCCATAATTTGAACTTCCCATTACTGCCCCCAAGACTTTTCTCAAGCTCTGCTGGATTTCTACAAAGCTGTTTGTTTGAGGAAGATATGGAAAATCCTGCATGCTGGCAAACCATATAAAGCATAAAATATGGTTTAACACGCAAAGAGCTTACCCCATTTAAAACACTTATCACCCTTCCAAAGGAAAATTTATAAATGGATGATTGCTGGGGGTGCGATCACTTTGACCTCCACTGATCGCAAAAACGTGACCATGGCTTCATTAACTTCTGTAGGACTGTCCACTATGTGCCCCGTGCACAGCACCACTCTATTGGCAGAATTGCATTTTTTTCTTCCAATTCCATTCCAGTTGTAATTTTCATTTCATTTTCAGCGTATTGAATATTAGAAAGTACAACTTGTCCTGCAAAAAACAAGCCCCATACGGCTATATGAATGGAAAAGTAAAAAAGTTATGGCAGGGAGTGAAAAACAAAAATGTAATAGTGATTAGGATTTTAAAGCATGTTTTTTTAGGGGGTCATTCATGTATATCCCAAATCCCAGGTATCAGATGGCAAAAACATCAACTATAGGAAGACGGACACAGAAGATTTAAAAGTTGTCCTGTGCCCATAAGTACAAACGCTTAGAAGTGGTTTAATATTTAACAAGAGGAGCCATATCCTCTGCACTTGCCCATTTCTTTGACAACACTGGTGTCTTCATGCACTGGCATACCTTGGAATCGTCCAGTGGGTACAGGTTCTTACAATATTTTAAGGTCCATTCATAAGAGGACTCAAGGCAGCAGAGAATAATCTCACTACCTGATTTGAAGCTGCTTGGGCTGATCATTTTTCTCAGGCTACAGATGGTCTATAAACTTGCTAGTATAAAACGTCTGTAGAGGCCAGGTTATATGGAAGTTCAGCGACTAGTGTGGTAACAGGAAATGTACTCAATTGTTATTGGTCTGTTGAGAGCCTTTGTCACATGAATATTCTGATGTCTGGTGAAAGGACGCCTGTGGAAACCTAAAATAAAGCTATCATGTGCTGCCCCCTAGTGTGGAGAAGTGGTCTTAAGGAAAGCTAAGATTGTTGTCCTACTGGAGTGAGGAGTAGTACATGCTCCTTACATAAAATGTTGTTACTGATCTAGTTTGCTTATTTTATAGTCTGTTTTATTAATTGTACCTGGCAGTGCCTACAAACAGTACTGCGGTTACTCTGATTACAATGCATTTTCCTCTGAACAAAGGTTCAAGACAATGAACTTTATGTTCCAACCGCAGACCATTTCCGAACAATTCTTGCAGTGTAGCTGCATAAATGCCAGGACCCAAAATTTCTCTCCAGAACGTTGTCATGAGCATCACACGGTCTCTGTCTATTTTACTTCTGGTGCCATCTCTTTCCTGTGTAAATAATGCACACATGTACAGCCGTCTACATGATGTAAAAGAAAATGTGATTTAACGGACCAGGTCACCTTTTCCCATTGCCCAGTTCTGATGCCCACATGCCCATTGTAGACCTTTAGGCAGTGATCAGGGGGTAGTATTGGATATTAGCCTGTCACCAGTTGACCTTTCCTTAACCACTTTTGGTAGCTATTAACCACTGAATACCCGACAAGACCTGCCATTTTTTAAATACTATGACACCGTCGTCTAGTCATCACCATCTGGCCGTTGTCACAGTTGCTCAGATTGTCATGCTTGTCCATTTTTCCTTGTCCCGACACATCAACTTCAGGAACTGACTGTTCACTTGATGGCTCTTGTATCCCATGCAGTTTGTCAAAAAATGAGAGAAAAGTTCTGTATGCAGGACTTCTTTCTCCACTAACAAAAAGGTTCTCCTGAACAGAAACCAAATGTATCCCAGATGTGATCTGTTAGGCTTCGTTCCTGTCAATTATGTGCCAAATCTGGTACTTCTGTTATTTCTGCTTTTCTGCTCCTATAATGGAACAGAAGAATGGAAATAATAGCACTGATGTGAACGAGCTCATGGGTAATCAGTGATATTTGTTTTTACATAGCTTTTATGACTCTGTGTATTGTTAAAGGGTATCTCTCAGCAGATTTGTACCTATGAAACTGGCTGACCTGTTGTATGTGCTCTTGGCAGCTGAAGGCATCTGTGTTCAGTGTCGGACTGGGGTGCCTAGGGCCCACCAGTGGAATTGATTTTGGGGGCCCACCCTAGAGCTGGAGATATTACTTGTTCATTTTTCAGTCTCATGCACATGAATGTATGAATTTTAGCACACAATACCGTGTGCTAAACAGAACAGTATTGTGCACTGCTCTATAACAAATAGTTTCCCATTAAGAAACTCATAACTGTGTCTGTTATTTACAGTCAGTAGTTTGGACAGCAGTTACACATGGACATTCCATGTCTATCCTAGATGAACCACCCAGTCCCCCAGCCAGCCTAAACAATATCCAAAGTGAAGGAAATGTTTGCTGGCATATTCAAAAGGATATGTTTATTGAAGTGAATTTGCCATACACTACCAGATATCTAGCCCTATAGGGTCTTTATCACTCCAATAAACTTAAGTTTTTTTTTGCCAACACTTTACTACTGATGACCTATCCTGTGGATAGGTCATCAGTATCTGATCGGTGGGGATATGACACCCGGGACCCCCACTGATCAGCAGTAGCAGTGATCGCAGTAGCAACACGTGCTCCTTACAGCTCACCAAGCACAGTGCTGTACATTGTATAACGGCTGTGCTTGGTATCGCAGCCCAGTCCCATTGACTTCTATTGGGCCGAGCTGCTCCTAGGCCACTTGATCAATGAATATGTTGTCACTGGCTTAGGAAAAGAACAGAGAAGGGCACAGGGAAGGGCTCACAGGAGTGCCGGTGCCTTCTCAAACAGCTGATCAGCAGAGGTCCTGGGTGTCGGACCCCCACCGATCAGATACTGATGATCAATCCACAGGATAGGTTATCAGTTATAATGTCTCAGAAAACCCATTTAAATATACGTTGTGAGTCGGATATTTAAAGATGGCGCCCACTCGCAAGCGCAGCAGGCGCTATAGCCACTAAGTGCAGCAGACACCAAGGGCTAATTTATGCAATTGACAATAACGTCAGTCACGCACATTTAACTCCTCAGATGCCATGGTCAAATGTGACTACAGCACTTGGCGTCTTCAGGGGTATGAGCTCATACCCCTGAAGACGCCAAGTGCTTGGCGAAACATGTCGGGGAGCAGAAAGTGTTGTTAGGGTGTTTTTAGGCAGCGGATGCCTAGCCAATATAGGGCTGGTAGATACATAGAAGAGGAGTGTATTCCACAAGGGGAAAAATCGCTAGTGAGTAGCGCACTGTGGAAGAAACAGTGTGCATCAACTGAGCATAGATGACTATAAAAGAATAGAGACCTTAACAGTTAATAGGGAAGAGTGCCCCCTAGTGGATCCACCTTATAATCAGACCCTGAGTGATTACAAATACACAAGAGGCAGGCAGAGCTGATAATTTTAATTTTAGAAGTTCTATATGTTTTAATGATAAGAAATAAACGTTAAATTTTACAATCAGTAACACGTGTTAACCGAGGGACATCAATGGTCTCAATGACCAACTGTAAATAAAATGTTCCTATGAAGACCCTGCTGAAACTCTGATAGATTCCAATGCTAATGAATTGGAGTCTATATCAGAAGCAATCTAGTATTTTCTTGTTCAAGTTCCCTAGGGGAATTATTAAAAAGTGTAAATTAAAATTTAATAAAAAGTGAGAAAATAGTCTTACACACTCCAACATGGTATCAATAAAAATGAGCCCTAACACAGCTCCATAGACATAAAAACAAAAAGGTTATTGGTGCCAACGTGACGATGCAAAGAAAGTTTTTTTTTTTTTCCCCCAGTATTAAATCTAAGCAAATGTGGTATAGATGTAATCATACTGACCCAGAGAATTAGAAGTCAGTTTTACTGTATAGAAAATTATGTAAAAACTAAACTCAAAACTGTAACAGAACTTCTTTTTTTTATTTTTTTTTTATAATTCTACAGTTGAGTAAGATTGCTCCACAGCACTGTGCCAGCTATACAAGAGGACAAGCGGCTGGATGACAGGCATGATCATCTGGCTGCTTGCATACACACTGTGCCTATGGTAAATGCTCCGCTGTTTATTACAACAGCGCTTGTCAGCAGGCAGCTGGGGTTGCCGCTGACTAGTGTAGGCAGACAGGCAAGGGGCCCACCGAGGATTTCACCGGCTCTCCGGTGGGCCAGTGCAAGCATGTCTGTGTTGGTCTCATGCTCATGTGAGGCTCATTTGCATATATTAAAACACCAATTTTTCTCAGCAATGCGGGCACATATGAACATGGGGCCAACACAGATGCCTTCAGTTGTCAAGTGCATGTGTAACAGGTCAGACAGTTTCATAGGTGCAAATCTGCTGACAGAGGCCCTTTAATTCATCATTGCTAAACATTCAGAATTTTAAGCTGAGAAATGTCTACATAGATGTCTTGGACAAAATGAAATAATGAGCTTCCCGCTTACCCACAGCTCCAGGTTGCTAACGGCACATTTTTATTAATAGTCTCCAAAGCCAACACAAGTTAGTGAAGGTTTAGATCTCACATCCAGCACTGTTCGGTAAAGCGTTCACATTCTTCTTGTTTTAAGTTTTTTTTTTAGTAGTTCAGTTAATGTATCAAACTATTTTAGCAGGATTTATATAGTGTGGTAGATTTCATCTGTGGACACATAGTTATGCTTTTCACATTAATACTGTATTGTATGCACAATCTTCTTATTGATGGTAATAAGCACATTAATGGCTTTTCCGGCAGTACAACATTGATGACCTATCCTCAGGATAGGTCATCAGTATCCGATTGGCGGGGGTCTTAGGCCTGCCACCTCCACTGATCAGTTTGATAAGGCCAAGGAGTGCTATGGCCTATTCAAACACCTGATCTACGATGGCGGGATAAGATTCAGTATAACCTGTATTTTATACGTTTAAATTCCTGCTCATTCTGGGCTTTGAAGTCCAGGAGGCGGTCCTATCAGTGATTGACAGCTATCTGTGTATACACAGTCATAGAGGGAAGGCTGTCAGTCACTGATAGGACCATCTCCTTGACTTCAAAACCCAGGGATATAAATGTATACAATACAGGTTATACTGAATATTTACCCCTAAAACTAAATATCAATCTGCTCAACTCCTCCTGTTCTATAATATGCTGCCAGTAGCCAGTTACATTGCATTTTCATGGTGACTTGTTCCCTTTAAGGTTTTAGTACTTGTCTGAAACAGCATATGGGAAGGACCAATCCCATGTTCATATGTTACCTTTGAGGAATTTACAATGAAATAAGGACCTTCAAAGTTGAATATCAGGATGTATAGCTGTATGGTCTGGAAGAAAGGCAGAAGCAGCAACAAGAAAGTGCAAAGAATGGGTAAAAAAGAAGGGAGACGGGGAAGTATAGTTAAATAAATGGTTTCTTGCATTTTTATTTCAATGTAACTGGGATGAGCTACGAAATTCTGTCTGTGAAACAATACAGAGAACAGATTGTAGGCTCTGTAATTAAGGGCTTTCAATGCCTCCATGCGTATGTTATTATATCCATGTAACTGGGATGAGCTACGAAATGCTGTCCAGTGAAACCATACGGAGGAGAACAGATTGTAGGCTCTGTAATCAAGGGCTGTCAATTCCTCCATGCATATGTTATTATTGAAGGGGGGTTGTATGACCTAGGGGCTGACCAACCCAATTCTCGGGACCTGTGCCTCAGTGGTCACATGTGCTAGAACAGCATGCCCCTAGTGGAGCCTCTCGGTTTAACAGCAACGCCCCCAGGCTCATTTACATGTATTAAAACATCATTTTTCTGAGCAATGCACGAACATATGAACCTGGAACCAACACAGATGCCTTCAGCTGCCAAGTGCACATGTAACAGGTCAGCCAGTTTCATAGGTAGAAATCTGCTGACAGATGTCCTTCAACCCCATTCAGGGGCGGACTGACCGGTCGGGCACTTCGGGCATGGTCCGAGGGCCCGGGCGGGATGGGGGCCCGCCGCAGAATAACACTATGTGTTGTTAATGTTATCCCCCAGGGCTCCAATTGCGACTAGAGCCGCGCCGCAGCTCTGAATACAGCGGCGGGCACAGACAGAAGCTGAACTATCATGTTCTTATCAGCAGCGCAGTGGAAGAGTCTCTCCCTCCCCCTGTGCTGCTGCTGCCGCGGCCAATAAGAAGAGGGACAGGGGGAGGGGCTGTCGCCACTGCGCCACTAATGAAGATACTTGAGCTGTTAATACAAATACAGGAGGCGGGTGCCGGAATCAAATAGCGGCACCCGACCTCTATGACCGGGAGCGGCACCTGAGGGGTTAACTGCCGCTGATCGCAGCTCCCTGTCATAGAGGTCGGGTGCCGGCTATTTGATTCTGGCACCCGCCTCCTGTATTTGTATTAACAGCTCAGTTATCTTCATTGGTGGCGCAGTGCGCCCCCCCCCCCCAGTATAATAAACATTGAGTGCGGCGCCCCCCCCCAGTATAATAAACATTGAGTGCGGCGCCCCCCCCCCCCCCAGTAAAATAAACATTGAGTGCGGCGCCCCCCCCCCAGTATAATAAACATTGAGTGCAGCGCCTCCCCCAGTATAATAAACATTGGGTGCGCCCCCCCCCCCCCCCGTATAATAATAAATAAACATTGGTGGCTCAGTGGGATGTGCCAATGAGGGTTAAAATAAATAAATAAAAATTAACTCACCTCCTCCAATTAATCGAACAGCTGCCGGTCTCCTGTTCTTTCTTCAGGACCTGTGGTGACGTCACTGAGCTCCATCACATGGTCCATTACCATGGTGATGGATCATGTGATGGATCATGTGATGTATCATGTGATGAGCACAGTGATGTCACCACAGGTCCTTTGACAGGATGCTACGCGATCAATTGGAGGAGGTGAGTTAATTTTTATTTATTTATTTTAACCCTCATTGGCACTGCCCACTGCGCCACCAATGTTTATTATACTGGGGGGGGGCCCACTCAATGTTTATTATACTGGGGGGGGCGCCGCACTCGATGTTTTTTTTTTTTTTTTTAACCCTCATTGGCACTGCCTACCAATGTTTATATATTTATTATACTAGGGAGGGGGGGCGCACTGCGCCACCAATGTTTATATGTTTATTATACTAGGGAGGGGGGGCGCACTGTGCCACCAATGTTTATTATGTTGGGGGGGACGCACTGCGCCACCAATTTTTATATGTTTATTATACTAGGGAGGGGGGGCGCACTGCGCCACCAATGTTTATTATGTTGGGGGGGGGACGCACTGCGCCACCAATGCTTATTATACTGGGGTGCTGGGGGGGGCGCACTGCGCCACCAATGCTGCTTATACTGGGGTGCTGGGGGCGCACTGCGCCACCAATGTTTATTATGTTGGGGGGGGGGAGACGCACTGCGCCACCAATGTTTACTATACTGGGGTGTTGGGGGGGCGCACTGCGCCACCAATGTTTATTATATTGACCTTCTACTACGCATTCTGCATTAAAGAATGCTATTATTTTCCCTTATAACCATGTTGTTATAAGGGAAAGTAATACAGTGAATAGACTTTCATCCTAGCAACCATGCCGGATCCGGATGGATCCGGCATTCCGGTATTTTGAATGCCGGATACGGCACTAATACATTCCTATGGGGAAAAATGCTGAATCCGGCATTCAGGCAAATCTTCAGTTTTTTTCGCCAGAGATAAAACCGTAGAATGCTGCGGTTTTATCTTTTGCCTGATCAGTCAAAAAGACTGACCTGAAGACATCTTTTGTATAGAGCCCCTGTGACGGAACTCTATGCCAGAAATGAAAAACGCTAGTGTGAAAGTACCCTAAAATATTAAAGAGGACCTTTCACCTGTATAAACTATGTGAACTGAGTATGCTGCCATATAGAGCGGCGCCCGGGGATCTCACTGCACCTACTATTATCCCCAATGGCCAATCTCAGCGCACAGCTCACAGCCTGAGAGGTTTTTTTCTCCCAGGCTGCGAGCTGTGCGCTGCGATTGGCCAGCGCTGCAGCCTAGGAGAAGGAGACGCCCACAGGACAAGGGAAGACCCGCCTACTATAACTTAAAAAGCAAAGGTACCGGAGCCTATAACGGGAGAACGGAGCGGCGCCCGGGGATAATAGTAGGTGCAGTGAGATCCCCGGGCGCCGCTCTATATGGCAGCATACTCAGTTCACATAGTTTATACAGGTGAAAGGTCCTCTTTAAGTTTAAATCCCCCTTTCCCAATTTTACATATAAAATATATAAACAATAAATAAACATATTACATAGCGCTGTGTCCGAAAAGTCCAAACTATTAAATTATTAAAAAATATCTCCTATGCGGTGAGCATTTGCCATTTTTAGTCACCTTGTCACCCCAAAAATTAGGATAGGACTGTTCTATTATGGGCCGAACGTTTCATAAAATGCAAAATGCACGCGGCTTTTTTTGGTGTTTTTTTGCACGGTATTGAGTATCGCAATACTTTTTTATGGTGACGAAAGCGAATCAAAACTTTGGTATCGAAACAACCCTACGCCAATCTGATCGGCGTAGCGTTGTCACGATACCAATATTTTGATTCAGTTTTGATTTGGCGACTAAAAATTTAATTTGGCTCCTAAATTTTTCAGTTCAGGAGCCAATGGCTACTAGGTATTTTTTTTAGTCTGGAACACTGTGCCCAGCACCCCGATTTCGAATGTTATGCTGGCCTGGTAATGGCGGCCGGGCCCATATTCTATTACACCGGGCCCCGCTCACTGTAATACTAATATTCATATGTGAACAACTTGAAATCCTCTGCGATCCTCTCCCTCTGAGCTCTCTGTACTCACAAACTCAGTAGCAGGCAGGCTGGGCGGCAGCGCAACTCACTGACGTCACGCGCCTGCTCCTCCCACTTTATGAATGAAGCAGGCGGAGCAGGCGCGTGACGTCAGTGAGTTGCGCTGCCGCCCAGCCTGCCTGCTACTGAGTTTGTGAGTACAGAGAGCTCAGAGGGAGAGGATCGCAGAGGATTTCAAGTTGTTCACATATGAATATTAGTATTACAGTGAGCGGGGCCCGGTGTAATAGAATACAGTGACTGCACCGGGCCCTGCTGCCATTACAACACCAGATGCCGGCCCCCAGACCCTGTATTGGGGGTCATTCACTCACAGCGACACTGTTATGGGGGGATCTGTGGATGACACATATATAGCATAAGGTGCTATATATGTGTCACCCACAGATCCCCCCCACAACAGTGTCACCCACAGATCCCCCCACAACAGTGTCACCCACAGATCCCCCCACAACAGTGTCACCCACAGAGCCCCCACAAGAGTGCCATCCGCAGCGCCCCCCACAAGAGTGCCATCCGCAGCGCCCCCCACAAGAGTGCCATCCGCAGCGCCCCCCACAAGAGTGCCATCCGCAGCGCCCCCCACAAGAGTGCCATCCGCAGCGCCCCCCACAAGAGTGCCATCCGCAGCGCCCCCCACAAGAGTGCCATCCGCAGCGCCCCCACAACAGTGCCATCCGCAGAGCCCCCACAACAGTGCCATCCGCAGAGCCCCCACAACAGTGCCATCCGCAGAGCCCCCACAACAGTGCCATCCGCAGAGCCCCCACAACAGTGCCATCCGCAGAGCCCCCACAACAGTGCCATCCGCAGAGCCCCCACAACAGTGCCATCCGCAGAGCCCCCACAACAGTGCCATCCGCAGAGCCCCCACAACAGTGCCATCCGCAGAGCCCCCACAACAGTGCCATCCGCAGAGCCCCCACAACAGTGCCATCCGCAGAGCCCCCACAACAGTGCCATCCGCAGAGCCCCCACAACAGTGCCATCCGCAGAGCCCCCACAACAGTGCCATCCGCAGAGCCCCCACAACAGTGCCATCCGCAGAGCCCCCACAACAGTGCCATCCGCAGAGCCCCCACAACAGTGCCATCCGCAGAGCCCCCACAACAGTGCCATCCACAGAGCCCCCACAACAGTGCCATCCACAGAGCCCCCATAACACCTTTTGGTTCAAAATATTTTTTAATTTGGCTATTCCCCACCCCTCTTGTAATTGTTCCGCTACTTGTGGGCTGCGCGGGAATGAGTTCAGTCACTTCGGTGCGCAATCTCAGCGCTGTAGGTCACGGGTCTCGCGGGATCACGCGCCGCAGGATGGGATTGCGCACCGAAGTGACTAAACTCATGCCCATGTAGCCCGCAAGTAGCAGATCAGTGGAACAAGTACAAGGTGGGTGGGAGGATGATCTGTGGGGTTGCTCAGACGGCTAGGCCCTTCACAGTAGTTATTAACCCCTTTCAGCAGTCCCCCATTCACTGAGGGAGGGACTGCTGAAAGGGGTTAATAACTACTGTGAAGGGCCTTCCCCCTTTCACAGTAGTTATGCCCAGATATGTGCCCCCTTCACAGTAGTTATGCCCAGATATGTGCCCCCTTCACAGTAGTTATGCCCACACTGCTTCTAACAGAGGCTCACTAATGGACGCTGAGATTAGATCACCCCATATGAGAGCATTGAATCAATGCTTTCCTATGGGAAAAATCTGACCCTGGAGGTCATCATGCAGGGTGTGAGGACGTCCAGCGTCAGATACCAGACCAAAGGTCTGTTTTACTCCAGAAAGCCGTCAGGTGGCTGCCAGCCACTAGAGGCTGACTTATTGCTGGAACGTAAACAATGCAGTTTCTCTAGAACATTGCAGCTCGATTTGCAAAAGGGACACTATACCCAGACCACATCAAAGAGCGGAAGTGGTCTGGATGCCTTTTGTGTCGCTTTAACTTTGAAATCTTATTAAAGATTGTGTAGGGTGTGGCTGGAGGCAAGACATGGAGGCGGGACAAGGGTGGGGCTTGCAGCAGAACATGGGTGGGGCCTGTAAGGGGGCCCTTGATTTATTTTGCCCGGGGGCCCTGAGGGTTCTCAGTCCGCCCCTGACCCCATTTGAGCAGATATAGCCTACATTTACTCACTGGTAGGCTAGTTCTTGTGCTCACAGCATAGATCCCATTCTTACACATTTTCCATGCAGCTAAAATGTAGTACTAGACTGCACCTTTTCTAAAGAATAATGGACGGTCTTGTAATACATGGTTACACCAACTCTAAGGTTCACTGTCTGTTTTGCGGATAGGATGCGAACCCATTCATTACAAAGGGTCAGCAAAAATGCCGACAGCACACCGTGTGCTGTCTGCATCAGTATGTCCGTTCCTTAGCCCCGCAAAAAAAAATGTCCTATTCTTGTCCGTTTTAGGCATTGTTACAATGGATCTGCAAAAAAAAAACGGATGGCATACGAATATCCTCTGTTTTTTTTCCGGATCCGCAATTTGCGGACTGCAAAACTAATACGGTCGTGTGCATGTAGCCTCAAAGGAGAATTAGCTTTTTTTAAAGGGGTGTTTCCATCTAGGACTCGCTCGTATCTCCAGAAGAGGGTTCCTGAAGTGCAGGGAGAGCAGCCACCCATGTGTGGCTACCCTCCCATCTCTAAAAATAGCCAAGTGCTGGCTCACTATTTCCAGCTGTCCCATAGCGGTGAATGGAGAGATGGCCTCGCTTGATTGGCTGCTATTTGGGGGGACCTTGTTCTGAAGACAGAATTGTCACAGAGGTGGGACCCACACCTATCTGACATTGATGGCATATTCCAGTTATATGCTATCAATATCCTAGTTGAGGATACCCCTTCAAACAAACTTTGAGTGCCTGGTTTTCTCCACTACTATTAAGGGATAACCCTCCTGCCACTGAACACCAACGAGGGTGTCGACCATAAGAAGTTTGGAACAACTGATGTAATGTGACACAGCATTGATCTGATACGTCATAATTGAATATGATACTAAGGTTCACCAGAATTGCCTCTATTCACACCGAAAAAGCTGTAAAGTCATCCTCGACTTATGTATGGCTCCAAGAAGAATTAATATGAAAAGTGAGGATTCTGAGTTGATTTATTAACATCCTAAAATGTTTCACCCGCAGTGCTTCTTGGGTCTGATAAATATAGAACTGCATTTGTGCCTTGGTGTAAAAAGTAAATCTGTGTTTGTGCCTCTTAGGGTTTGGCCCTACATAAACTGTAGAGAATGCATCTTTCTACTCGCTGCATTACAGGAGAAGCCATGTTCCTGTTCATGACACATCTATTTTACTTTTGTTCTGCAATAAATGGATTTTCAGTTCACCTTAGAACGGTAGTATCAGGTCACTGCAGTGTACTGATTGTCACACTTCCTCTCCATAGAAGGTCCGTTCAGTACCTCTTTTGTCAACTTGCATAAAATGCTCCTTGAATATGTACACATGCTAAACTAGCTTGTGCTGCCTGTTTTTTACTCACAGTATGCAATGTTGTTTGGGTTATCCGTGATGCCATACTTTTAGTGTACAAAATTTCCATGGACATTATAATTAAAAATACTTTTGTATTTTCTTTTATTTGGGGGGAGTTATCCATAAGATTCAATTAAAAAAAAAAATTCAAGAACGCTGTAAAATAATACAGTAAGTCATAGTTGCTTACGGCACCATGCCACTATCATTTTGATGCCTTTAAGGCCCCTGCCCTCCTCCTCTAGATTCCTCTTAGCAAACAGGAAATTGCAACGCAGCCAATCATTGTGGGTCACCTCTGCAGCAAGTCATTGTGTTTGTGTTGAGAGGAACCAGGATGTAGACTGTGGACAGTGAACTGAGAAGTGTTACATAGTTAATACAGTTGAAAAAAGTCCATCAAGTTCAACCAAGGGATAGGTGGGAATGCAAATCCCAGTAGGAAGTGAGACTCAGATTTCTACACATTTTCATAAGCATTAATGTTGTTTACTTTTAAGAATTCATTTGAACCCTTTTTAAAACTGTCCATTGTTTCTTCTGTGACCACATCCTGGTAGGAAGTCTATTCCACAGATTCACAGTTCTTGCAGTAAAGAAGCTTTGACGCTTCTGGAGACTGAACTTTTTCTTCTCCAGTTGGAGGCAGTGCCCCCTTGTCTTTTGAGGGCATTTGACATGGAACAGTTTTTCACCGTATTTTTTGTATGGCCCATTTATATATTTGTATAGGTTAATCATGTCCCCCCTTAGACGTCTCTTCTCAAGACTAAATAAATTTAATTATTTTAATCTTTCTTCATAACTAAGACTCTCCATGCCCCTTATCAGTTTAGTCGCTCTCCTCTGTACTTTTTCCAGATGTAGTGCGTTCTTTCTATGGGCTAGTGTCCAGAACTGAACTGCATATTCCAGATGAGGCCGCATCAACGCTTTGTAAAGTTGTAGTATTACATCCCTGCCCCGCGAGTCCATGCCTCGTTTAGTGCATGACAATATCCTGGTGGCCTTAGAAGCAGCTGATTGACATTGTATGCTGTTATTTAATCTACCATCTACAAGGACACCCAAATTCTTCTCTATAAGTGACTCTCCCAGTGTTACATCCCCTAGGACATATGAAGGACGGAGATTATTACTACCAAGATGCATAATTTTACATTTGTCCACATTGAACCTCATTTGCCAAGTTGATGCCCAATCAGAGTGTTCAAGTCAGCTTGTAGTATATGGACATCTTCCATAGACTGTACAGTTCTACATAGCTTAGTATCATCTACAAAAATTGAAATGGTGCTATTAATCTCATACTCATTATCATTAATAAATAAATTAAATAATAGAGGGCCCAGCACTGAACCTTGGGGTATACCACTTATAACCTGGGACCATTCTGAATAGGAATCATTGACCACAACTCTCTGGACATGGTCCTTCAGCCAGTTTTCAATCCAATTACAAACTATACTTTCCAAGCCTATAGACCTTACTTTACCTATTAAACCTCTATGAGGGACAGTATCAAAAGCCTTTGCAAAATCCAGAAACACTACATCCACAGCCGCCCCTCTGTCCAGGCTACTACTCACCTCCTCATAAAAACAAATCAGGTTAGTCTGACAACTTCTGTCCTTGGTAAACCCATGTTGGTTATCACTTATGATATTAATAACAGTCACATACTCCTGTATATGGTCCCTTAAGAGTCCTTCAAACATTTTTCCCACAACAGAAATTAAACTAACTGGTCTATAATTACCTGTGGAGGTCCTAGATCCTTTTTTGAATATGGGCACCACGTTTGCCTTGCGCCAATCACTTGGCATTGTACCAGTACATAGAGAATCTTAAAAAATTATAAACAGGGGCACAGCAATGACTGAACTGAGCTCTTTAAGCATTCTTGGGTGTAATCCATCTGGACCCGGAGCCTTGTTCACATTTACCTTATTTATCTTCTCTTGGACCATATCTACGGTTAGCCAATTGAGTATATTACTGGATGTACTAACAGCCCCAGCACCACAGATATCAGCTCCTTTCTCTTCTTTTGTATATACAAAGCAAAAAAAAACATTTAGTAACTTTGCCTTTTCCTTATCTTCAGTGACTACCCCCCCCCCCCCCCCTTTACCATTATTTAGTGGACCTACCTGCTCAGACCTAGATTTTTTAGCATTTATATATTTAAAGAATTTTTGGGGATTTGTTTTGCTCTCTTTTGCTACCCTCTGTTCGTTTTGTATTTTTGCTAATTTTATCTTTTTACAGATTTTATTAAGGCCTCTTTCACACTTGCATTGTCCGGATCCGGCGTGTACTCCACTTGCCGGAATTACACGCCTGATCCGGAAAAACGCAAGTGTACTGAAAGCATTTGAAGACGGATCCGTCTTCAAAATGCTTTCAGTGTTACTATGGCAGCCAGGACGCTCTTAAAGTCCTGGTTGCCATAGTAGGAGCGGGGAGCGGGGGAGCGGTATACTTACAGTCCGCGCGGCTCCCGGGGCGCTCCAGAATGACGTCAGAGCGCCCCATGCACATGGATGACGTGCCATGCGATCACGTGATCCATGCGCTTGGGGCGCCCTGACGTCACTCTGGAGCGCCCCGGGAGCCGCACGGACGGTAAGTATACTGCTCCCCCGCTCCCCGCTACACTTTACCATGGCTGCCAGGACTTTAGCGTCCCGGCAGCCATGGTAACCATTCAGAAAAAGCTAAACGTCGGATCCGGCAATGCGCCGAAACGAAGTTTAGCTTAAGGCCGGATCCGGATCAATGCCTTTCAATGGGCATTAATTCCGGATCCAGCCTTGCGGCAAGTCTTCAGGATTTTTGGCCGGAGCAAAAAGCGCAGCTTGCTGCGGTATTTTCTCCGGCCAAAAAACGTCCCGCTCCGGAACTGAAGACATCCTGATGCATCCTGAACGGATTTCACTCCATTCAGAATGCATTAGGATAAAACTGATCAGGATTCTTCCGGCATAGAGCCCCGACGACGGAACTCTATGCCGGAAGAAAAGAACGCAGGTGTGAAAGAGCCCTAAGCCATTTGTAATCTTCAAACGCTACAGCTGACCCCTCAGATGTGTATTTTTTAAATGCCCCTTTTTTTGTCTTTTATTGCCCTTTTTACAGTATCTGTAAGCCATGGGGGGGGGGGGGGGGGGGGGGTTAAAGGAATACATTTTTTTGTGCAATTTCTCAATGTAGATTTAAAGCTCTCCCATTTATTTTCAATATTATTATGTGACAGTAGCTGCTCCCAGTCTATGGCCTGAAATGCTGCCCTCAACCCAGGGAAATTAGCCTTTTTAATATTCAGTGTCTTTGCTCTGCCTGACAGAGTTTGCTTCTTATAGTTTAGGGGGAATATAATTATATTGTGGTCACTATTACCTAGTGTTTCTCGAACAGTAACATTTCTAACAAGCTCTGCATCATTAGAAATTACCAGATCCAGCAGAGCATCACCCCAGTGGGAGCTTCTACAAACTGGCCCATAAAGTGGTCTTGCAGCAAGTTGAGGAATCTTCTCCCCTTTGCAGTTGAGGCAGAATCATGACCCCAGTCAACGTCTGGGAAGTTAAAATCTCCCATTATGACCACTGTACAAGCCTGTTCAGCCCACTCTATTTGGCTATACAGTTGCGATTCTATCTCCTCTGTGATGTTAGGGGGTCTATAGATTACACCAAGTATTATTTTTTTTCTGTGCTTTTATCCCTTTGAACTTCCACCCATAAGTTTTCCACATCCTCCCCATCCTCACCTACTATTGCCTCATTCACACTTGTCTTGAGATCATTCCTCACATACAGGCACACGCCACCACCTTTTCTATTGACCCCATCTTTCCTAAATGGTGTAAAACCCTTAATATTTACAGCCCAGTCATGTGAAGAATCCAACCATGTATCAGCCACACCAACTATATCTATGTGTTCTTCTAGTACCGTAGCCTCCGGCTCCCCCATTTTGCTAGCTAGACTTCTGGCATTTGTGAAAATACATTTTAAATTGATATTACCTGTAAAGTGAATATCCGGGATTTTTGGGTTACCTTGGTTGATGTTTGTATGTAACAGGTTCTTGTTACCAGCAGTTCTACTTTTCATAAGTGTATTGTTATGCCCAGTCTTCTCCCTACTTTCCTCGCTAACCCCAGCCCCCACTAAAACCCCACTGTCCCCTTCTATATCCCACTCTCTTATCTACACTATCTACCTCCTTATTAGTATGACCTCCCACCCTCCCCCAGATCCTATTTTTTAAAAGCTACTCCAGCCATCCAACCATTTTTACCCCCAGAGCATCTGCACCCTCCCCATTGAGGTGCAGCCCATCCCTACTGTAGAGCCTGTAACCGATCGAGAAGTCAGCCCAGTTCTCCATGAACCCAAACCCTTCCTTCCTGCACCAGCTTCTGAGCCACTTATTTAACTCCATAAGCTCCCGTTGTCTCTCTGGTGACGCTTGTGGCACTGGTAGTATTTCTGAAAACACTACCTTGGAGGTCCTGGACTTGAGCTTCTCTCCTAGTTCCCGAAAATCATTTTTAAGGACCTTCCATCTCCCCCTGACTTTGTCATTGGTGCCAATGTGTACCATGACTGCCGGGTCTTCCCCAGCCCCACCCAGCAATCTGTCAATCTGATCCGCAATATGCCGCACCCGGCAGACAACACACTGTTCGGCATTCACGGTATCGGCGACAGGTGACCCTGTCTGTCCTCTTAATAATAGTTCCCTACCACCAGCATCTGTCTAACCTTTGCTGCACTCTTTTTCTCCCATCATTCCTGCAGGGGGCATCCTCCTGGTTGCTAGGAGAAATACCTTGCTGTGGTGTTGCTGGCCCTGGGCTTTCATCCCTAATATCAGCCAAACAGGCATATTTACTAGGGCCTTCCAGCCCGGGACTAGCCTCCCTGGCACTTTTCTCTCCACCCCTTCTTCCTATATTAACCCAACTGCTGACCTGATAGTCATGAACTTGCCCTCCTCCTACCACCTCCATTTCACTGACCCCAGTCATTGCCTGCACAGTGAGGTCTAAGCCTCTCTCCGGGTCTGCAGTGCCCCTAAGTGTTTCAAGCTGCTTATTTAGATCCAAGATCTGGGCTTCCAAATATGCAACATGATTGCATCTAGCGCAAATGTATTCACCCCTGAATGGCTCTTCAAGGCACTCATACATTGCACAGGACACACACTTAGTAGCATTTACCATGGATCACATGTTTAAATGGGGATGAACAGTAAAGAAGGAAAACAGTAAATGAGTTAAGATTTAGACCCTGTCTGCTGCAGTTGGAGGACTAGCTACAATCAAGCCAACAACACACAAGGAAAATCTATCGAACCTTAGTTTCTTGCTCCTTGTCTTAAACTCTGGTTCTTTAAACTGCACTTATTCAGCAGCCCACTTAGTACAGCAAGCTTCATATAGAGGAAGCTCAGGATGAGTTCAGCAATTAATAGCACCTGCAAGCACAAGCCACTCCCCTTAACCAAGCAGAGAGAAAAAATGGGTTTAAATGTCAGTACACAGCAGAGAAAAAAAATGGGTTTAAATGGCAGTACCAAAATGCAAGTACTTAACTCTCAAGGCCCTCCGCCTTAAACCTCACTCAGCCACCTGCAATCACTCCCACGAAATCGCACTCCGCACCAGAACTCCGGTTCTTTAAACTCCACTTATTCAGCAGCCCACTTAGTACAGCAAGCTTCAGGTTGTACGGTAGTGGCAAGGGACCATTCTAGACCTTTGTTAAATAATCTTTAACAATCCTGTAGAGCTACAATTTCTGCAAACCCCTATAGTTATGCCACTAATATTTTGTATACTATGTTTAATGTATCCACTGTGTTTTTCAGCTCCTGATGGTTCTCATGGTAAAGTCCAAGAGAAGAAAACGTCATTAAGCCAGTCTAGAAAAGACAATGCTCTCTCAAAATCTGGTGAGTTGCAGTCATGTCTCATTATGTTTTTATAGATTGTTCTGTGGACTTTTCTGTTGCATTTGTCTTTTCAGATTGTGCTATAACAATACTTTGTCTGCAGATGGGTTTCCTTAGGACCCATCACCACAAAATGTAATGCAATTTGCAGGCAGCATTTTATAGAGGAGGTGAGCAGATTGATATATAGTTTTGTGGGAAAAGATTCAGTAAAACATGTAATTTATATCTCTGCTCTTTCTGACTTCACTTGTACACGGGGGTGGTGTTATCAATGATTGATCGCATTCTCTGTATAAGTATGTATACATAGATAGCTGTCAGTTACTGATAGTTGTACACAGGGGAGGTGTTATCAATGATTGATCGCATTCTCTGTATAAGTATGTATACATAGATAGCTGTCAGTCACTGATAGCTGTACACGGGGGAGGTGTTATCAGTGATTGATAGCATTCTATGTGTAAGTGTGTATACATAGATAGCTGTCAGTCACTGATGGTTGTACACAGGGAGATGTCATCAGTGATAGCATTCTCTGTGTAAGTGTATAAACAGAGATAGCTGCCAGTCACTGATAGTTGTACACCGGAAGGTGTTATCAGTGATTGATAGCATTCTATGTGTAAGTGTGTATACATAGATAGCTGTCAGTCACTGATAGCTGTACACAGGGAGATGTCATCAGTGATTGATAGCATTCTCTGTGTAAGTGTATATACATAGATAGCTGTCAGTCACTGATAGCTGTACACAGGGGAGGTGTTATCAGTGATTGATGGCATTCTGTGTGTAAGTGTGTATACAGAGATATCTGTCGGTACATGACGGAGGTGTTACCAGTGATTGATGGACCTCTCTGTGTAAGTATATATAAGGAGATAGCTGTCAGTTACTTTTAACATCTCCCCCGTGAACAATGAAATTAGAAGTAAATTACGCGTTTTACAGAATCTTTTCCCACAAATTATATAGTTTTGCTCAGCTTCTCCTGCTCTATAATATATTGCCTTATAGCGACAAGTCTTCTTTAAAACTAGTTGTTAACCATTATATGTACACTACAGTACACATTGTGTAAGTGACAAAGGTTACATATTTAGAATTCCGAGACCTTGTAGTGAATGCTTGGTTTTAATGTATTTATTTGCATTCTTTGTGCCACCAAAGTCACATAATTTCATACCCAAACCCAATTAACAGTTAAAAGGTTTTTCCAAAACTTTATAACTGATGACCTATCTTCAGGAAAGGTCATCAGTATCTGATCGGTGGGGGTTCGACACCTGGGACCTCTGCCGATCAGCTGTTTGAGAAGGCATCGGCTCTCCTGTGAGCGGCACGGCCTTCTTGCAGCTTACCCAGCACAGCGTCGTACATTTGATAGCAACTGTGCTTGGTATTGCACTCAACATGTGACCGATGAACTTGTCGTCACTGGCCTAGTTAAAGCTGGGAGAAGGCTAGCTACTGTGAGCACCACTGCCTTCTCAAACAGATGATCAGCGGGGGTTCCCGGTGTCTGACCCCCATCGATTTAGATACTGATGACCTATCCATAGGATCCATATTAATTATAAGTCTCAGAAAATTCTTTTAAAAACCCCTTTCCTCTGGATAGGTCATCAGTATCTAATTGGTGGGGGTCTGACAGCCGGGACTATTAGCTGTTTGAGAAGGCAACAGTGCCCACAGTAGTGCCGCGGATTTCTTTCAGCATTTCCTAGGCCAGTGACGTTATTGTACGTTCTTTTGTGAATGTCTCATAAACTCTGCACAGGGACGTATGTACTGTATGACAAATCGCCGCTTCTTGCTGAAAACAACAGTTCTGATGCCAGTGATCAGTTCAGTTAAGAGTTCTCCCTTGGAATATTGGTGGCATATCGCTTGGACTCTGGGACTCACACCTATCTCTAGAACAAAGCTCCCAAAGAGAACGAGAGCGCACCGTGCATGCACAGCTCCATTCTATTCATTTCATTTCCAACAGTTCCATAGAAGTGAATGGAGCAGTGGCCACTCATGCACGGTGCACTCTGAATTCATTTCTCACCACTTGGCTATTTTCTGCACTCCCATAGAAATGAAAAACGTCCGGCCACGTGAGCGCAGTGCGCTTTCCCGACCTTGGGGGCTCTGTTCTAGAGATAAGTGCGGGTCCCACCTCATTCTTAATACAGAATGTTTAGCAAAATAGGGATGGAGGGGTTAAAAAAAAATATAATAATAATTGAACTCACCTCATCCACTTGTTCGCGCAGCCCGGCTTCTCTTCTTTCTTCTTCTTTGAGGAAAAGGACCTGTGGTGACGTCACTGGTGATGGATCATATGATGAGCGCATTGACGTCACAACAGGTCCTTTTCCTAACAGAAGAAGAAAGAAGAGAAGGCGGGCTGCACGAACAAGTGGATTAAGTTTTTTTTTAACCCCTCCAGCCCTATTTTACTAAGCATTCTGTTTTAAGAATGCTATTATTTTTTTTTTCCTTATAACCATGTTATAAGGGAAAATAATTACATCTACACAACCTTGAACCCAAACCTGAACTTCAGTGAAGAAGTTTGGGTCTGGGTACCACATTCAGTTTTTTATCACGTGCACGCAAAATGCATAAAAACTGACTGCGTTTCTACTCGCGCGGGTTTGTCGCAATGCACCCGGGACGCACCCTGAGCCAAAACGTGACGTCCATGTGAAAGAGGCTTTACTCTTGCAAAAGTGACCCTCAGTACGGCTTCAGGTAAAGTGCTCATCCTCTCCTGCTACAGTAGTGGGTGTCAGAACATGCAGTTGTCTGTTTTTTGCATCGGCCACTGATCCTGTGTTACTCCACTTTTTGCTGGAACAGGAAGGTCCAAAAATTGACAGCAAAAACGGTCCTGTGCTTCTTTGAATAAGCCTGCATATACATATACTGTCATTAGTAAAGAGTACTTCTTGACCGGCAGAGAAGAAAATGATTGCCTTCATTCATTTCTGCAAACTGTTCTGGTGAAAGGACAGCTAAGCTCCGATGGGCTGCTGTGAATAATGCCCTGAAAAGCATTATCCTGTACAAACCACACAAGGGAAACAAAGCTCTGTCTTTCATGGCCCACCACATAGATAGAACCCATTGACAAAATGAGACTTCTATAGTTCCTGAAAAAACAATTGAAAAATTACATTTTGTTTTTTGAAGACATGAATAATTCCTGTATGCAGTGCTGTACGATTCGGACATGCTACTTCTGACTAATGCACATTTGTCTGGAGGAGAGCCAAGGTCCAGCAGGGCACCGTTCAGTTCACTAGATGTGCATGATGTAGTGTACAAGTCTCTGAACTCTGAATGATCTTGCCTCT
Source organism: Bufo bufo (assembly GCF_905171765.1). Classification (NCBI taxonomy): domain Eukaryota; kingdom Metazoa; phylum Chordata; class Amphibia; order Anura; family Bufonidae; genus Bufo; species Bufo bufo. Next base: position 380,835,347 of record NC_053392.1, on the reverse strand, counting down.
CACTGTTAAAGGGGTATTCCAGGATTTTAATATTGATGACCTATCCTTAGGAAAGGTCAGTCTTTGACAGGAGATCGACACCCTACATATATACCCCCATCAGCTGTTCTGCAGTAGCTATGGTGCTGGAACCGTGCAGCTCCGCTGCTGACGTGAATGGGAGCAGTGCTGCAGTAGCCAGCTGTGTCCACTAAAGGGTGCAAGGAGTTCCAGAGCTACTGCCGAACGGCGAATCGGTGCTGGTGCGAGGTGTTGAGGATAGGTCATCAGTATCAAAGCCTTGGGATGACCCTTTAATTCTTTATGAAGTCCTATAGATCCCCATGTTCAAATTGCACTTGTCTAATGACAGGTGCACGTTAAAGAAATCCTGCCTGCTTCAGTATTGACATGGTCCGTTCTTGAACTCTCCATCAGTTTGACGTTATGTTCGCACCATGTTCACAACACGGCACTCAAATAGCGCTGCATGAAATTGTGTATCTAATAATCATTTGCATAGATTTATATATAATTGATTTCCTCTCGGCACCATCTGAACCTCATAGGTATTCAATGATCAAATAGGCTGGATTATTGGATTATAGAGCATTTCTTAGCTACCTGTAGTAGAAAATCAGGCAAGCTTATGTGTACGTTTGGGATTGGTTATAATCCGGTGGAAGCTGGTGCTTTTACTTCTTGTCAGGCATGAAATGTACGCATTTATTTTTCCATCCGAGGGTGGATATCGCATACATCAGGTGCAGAGCCTGAGATCAGTGTAGTTATCACCAGTGGGGCCGCACAGCATTTTGACTGCCTTTTTACTAAAAACATTTGGCATTTTGTGCTTTTTTCAGAACCACATCTCGCTCTGAAAGTGGATGAAAGACTACGACTGGCCAGAGAGCGTCGAGAGGAACGGGAGAAGCTGATGGGTATGAACCTTTAGTGAATTTTCATAGTGTAAAACAAATAGTGTAGATATTTCCAAAGCACCGATGGGACTGAATGTTTGTTTATAAGGGAATTATTAGGTGTTGCACACATTAGTAAGTTTTAAGAAAGTCACATTGCAACCAACCTTGCTCCATGAAACCGATCAACGTAGCTCATTAGAATACATTATATAGAATATAGTGCAGCATTTATATGTACATATTGCTTACCTACAACATCTTTACATACGTAACTGTTTGGACACTTTAAAGTGCAAATGTGTTCACTTTTCTATATCTGTACTGCAGATTGAAGTTTTATCATATTGCAGAAAGTAGGGTACGTTATACATAGTTAATTTATAGTCTGTCACTTCTATCTGACAGTCTGATTGTGTGTGGCACTGCATTGTAGAAGTACAAAATTTCCCAGTATATAAACTGTAAGACTACAGGGGTAGTTTACGCCATACAATGCAGTTGCCCCAAAATATACGTGGGAAAAACAGTACAACAACTCAGAAGAAGGGTATCAAAACACTTCAGTGACATCAACCTAAAAACGGACAACACCCTATCCAGACATGTACAAGCAGTACATAGCGGTAAAAGCGACAGCTTAAAAATATGGGGAATAATAAAAATTAAATCAGGCCCGAGACAGGGCGATATAGATAAAAAACTACAGCAGGAAGAAACACGCTGGATTTATAGACTAAAAAGCCTCACACCTCAAGGTCTAAACGAAGGCTTCACTTATGCATCATTCCTGTAAACAATATATGAAAATAATGCATACCCTCAAAAATCATAAATATATGAGAATTATCAGGTATCTAACTATTATTAAATCATGGAGTAGTGGCCAAAACCTACCCAAATCACAATCCATATAATAATAAATCAAAAATATATTAAAAATCAAATCATTACCTCACCGTCCAATCCATCCGAAGTGAAGTATCCATCTGTGAGTAAAATCAAGAAATAAATAATTGTTAGATAGAACTCTAAATCATGTCTCTACCACATATAAAAGTCACCAAAATAAAATAAATGCCAATTAAAATATAAAATTAAAAATTAAAAAATTAAAAATTAAAATAATAAAAATACACTTAAAATAAAATATTTAAAAATAAATAAAAAATATACACTAAAATTAAAAATCACAACAAATATTTTCGAAAATCACAAAAGGTATAAAAGTATCATGAAATTAATAATTATAGAATAAAGATCAACTATAAAATAATTGTCAATTAATTAGGGCAAATATGTAAGCACACCATCCCCATTCTAACTGTCACAAGTATATAGCCAATTGATATAATTATAATAAAAGAAGTAAATTGATAAATTCAAATACAATTGTTCTCACAAAGCACCAAAGAATCACTATAAATATAGAACAACCAATAAATAAATATATAGAATTCATAAATCATCAGACATAAGTAGTTATTACAAATACCACCTAGATTTATATATAAAACTAATATACACTTAGTAGAGACCTAACTTCAGATGGCAATACTAACGCTAACAAATCATGAAAACTAGCCAACCAATGGCAAAAGAATGGAGAGCAGTGAGATATGAAAAGGAATTACACGATGGTACAAGTTAAAGACATGCGCATCATCGGCTGAAGAATAACAACAAACTGAAAATATTCTAAGTCAAATGACATGCGCGAAAATTGACCAACTATCGCGAGAAGACGCATGTCAGTTCCAACTGAATCCAACTAGCCATACAGATTCCAGGTACCAAGTAAGCAAGCTCTTACAAGTACAGCGATAGGCCGAGCATATGTCACGTCACCCTAGGGGAGGTTATAAATAACACAGCCACACAATTACTCCGTGCAGACTGCCCGATCCCCTGAAGACGCCATGGACATGGCGAAACATGTCGGGGGGCAGCAATTAGAATTTTAGACTCTGGACATCTAGTAGATGAGTGATCCAGCGCCTGACTAACTTAGTGACAGCCCACAAAGGCACCACGCGGGCAACAGCACTATAAGCAAACGCAGCAAACCGCAATAGTGGGCCAATAGATTGTTTAAACAGAGACAGGCTGTCACTAATAGTCAGCGATCAAAGCAGTTAGATCACAGAAAGAGCACTACCAGCAGACAGTGGTGCACATAGCAGCAGCTATATAGGAAAAGTTACAGGGTAACTACAGGCAACAAATGTTGCAACAAATAGGCTACAGTCACAAGTCTTGGATAATGAGCAGCAAGCAGGCTGGCTCTAAAGTATCCAAGTGCTGGAGCCAAAATATACCAGTAATAACCACCTAATTACTATAAGATAAAGGTATAAATACAGTATTTAAATATAAGGCAGCCTGCATCCACAAAGGCTGTCCAATCCATAGCAACTGCTAACTAATCACCACTGCTGCAGTTATAGTGTACAAAAATAAAAATAAAAAAACAAATATAAAAGGAAGCACCATCTCGAAGTCCAGAGAGAGTTTTAACTAGTAGGTTAGATAATTATTGCTAAAAAATTCATTTTAGTATTATCACAAGTAATAAAAGTTATATTTTAAATCAATACAAAATACTACATAAATGCACATGTCAAGAGCAGGCAATCAGTAGTCTATGACTAAATGTATATACGATGGCACTGCATTGTGACTGTTACCTGCCTGACTGCATTGTGCCAACTGTAAAGTTTGGTGGAGGGGGGGGGGGGGGGATAACAATATGGGGTTGTTTTTCAAGTGTTAGGGTAGTTTTACACTAGCGGCAAGGAATTCCAGCAGGCTGTTATGGCGGGTGAACAGCCTGTCAGATCCTTGCTGCCATTAGTGCACGCGTGCCCCCGGGTTACCGCTCTGGCCCCATTGACTATAGTGGGGGCGGGCTGGAGTTCCGACATGTTGTACTTTTATTCCGGCCTCCTCTCGGCATGTTTGCCGTGCTGCCACCGGAACTCCGGCTCGCACCCATTATAGTCAATGGGCTGTTCACCCGCTGGAACAGCCTGCCGGAGTTTCTTGCCGCTAGTGTGAAACTAACCTTAGCTTAGGCCCTTTAGTTCCAGTGTAGGAACATCTTAATGCTTCAGCATACCAAGACATTTTGGACAACTGTATGATTCATCTTTGTGGGAACAGTTTTGAAAAGACCCCTTCTTGTTCCAGACTGTGTTCCAGTGCACAAAGCAAGGTCTGTATAGCCATGGTTGGATAAGTTAGGTGTGGAAGAGCTTGTCTGGTCCACACACAGCCCTGACCCTAACGATGAACTAGAATGGAGATTGCGAGCCAGGCCCTCTCATCTATCATGAGTGTCTGATCTCACATTTGCTCTTTTGGATGAATGGGCAAAGGAAATTCCCACAGACACATTCCAAAATCTTGTAGAAAGCCTTCCCAGAAGAGTGGAAGCTGTTTTAGCTGCGAAGGAGGACCAAATCCATATTAATGCCTATGGATTTAGAATGGGATGTCATAAAAGCTCCTTTATATGTAATGTGTAGGTGTCTCAACACTTTTGTCCATATACTGTATTCCAGTAACACATCATAGCAGCTTTTATCCAGCAATTGGTAGTGAGTCTCAGATTATGGATTGCCACAGACATTTCTTTTTTCATTTTATTAATATTAAGGGGCATCTCTAATAAGGTTTAACAATGCTAAATAGGTCTTGGGGAAGGCATTTCAAATATCCACGTTTGCTGTGATAATGTTATCATCACCTGATACAATGTGTGTGTGTCGTATGCTAATAAACTGTAAAGTGTCCTCTAGGGCAGGGTACTCAAGTACTTTTTGTAAAGGTCTCCACTTCCTGGTCCCATCTCAACACATAAGAAAAAGCATGCTGCTAAGACCACATTGTGTCGAGGCAAGACCAGAAAGTGCAGAGCAGCTAGGATAAAGCAGTGTTGGAACGGCAGTGATGTGGAACCATTGAGAATAAGTAATGATTATCTTTTTTTTATTTTTTTTTAACACTTTCTGAGCATTTTTTTCATACCTTCCTAGGAATTATCTTGAACAGATCCACGGGGTGTCTTTTTGTTGTTGTTCTAGTTTTTCTAGTGTTTTGTTTCCCCAAGTGCTCCTTGTGGACTTCTGACCGATTGAATTGCATTTTACTTGCAGTTTATATGTATTTCTGTGTACTAAGGAAGAGTTAATCGGGCTCAGAATTTGTCCTGAATTTCCCAAAAACTTTCGTAAGGCGTCTGAAGCCAGCAGATATAACCCAGGCTAGGCAACCCAGGGGAACGTTGCCTAGCCTACACTAGTAATCATGTATATTAACTGGTCTCCATAATAGAAATATTACCCACCCAGAGGTCCCCCAAGGCCTCTTAACTAGAAAAGCTACTTCTATCTTCTTTTGCTCTGAAAGAGCTGGTTGCCCAGAGGAAAATTTAATCTTTTGCGATACTCCTCATGTATACTCGGCGCCCTCCATAAGAAAAAAATAGCACCCTAAGGCTACTTTCACACTTGCGTTGTTCTTTTCCGGCATACAGTTCCGTCCTCGGGGCTCTATACCGGAAAAGAACTGATCAGGTATGTCCCCATGCATTCTGAATGGAGAGTAATCCGTTCAGTTTGCATCAGGATGTCTTCAGTTCAGTCGTTTTGACTGATCAGGCAAAAGAGAAAACCGTAGCATGCTACGGTTTTATCTCTGGCTAAAAAAACTGAAGACTTGCCTGAATGCCGGATCAGGCATTTTTTTCCCATAGGAATGTATTATTGCCGGATCCGGCATTCAGAATACCGGAATGCCGGATCCGTCCTTCCGGTATGCGCATGCGCAGACTGAAAAAAAGGTGAAAAAATAAATGCCGGATCCGTTTTTGCCGGATGACACCGGAAAGAGTGATCCGGCATTTCAATGCATTTTTTCGACTGATCAGGCATTTTTAAGACTGATCAGGATCCTGATCTGTCTTACTAATGCCATCAGTTAGCATACATTTTGCCTAATCCGGCAGGCAGTTCCGGCGACGGAACTGCTTGCCGGATCTCTCTGCCGCAAGTGTGAAAGTAGCCTAACCAAGGCCTCTCGGGCAGGCAGGCTAATAAGCAAAGCCAACCAAAGCAATTTTCTCTTGAGACATTCTGGTTCTCTTGTCTTTCTGGAAACAGAGCTAGCTTGCAAGTCTCATTGAGGGAAGTGTAATCATGTGTCGGATATTCTAGTTCTCTTATTTCACTTTCAGCTGAATATTACTTTGAATATTACAGAGAGCTCTGGTTTATCTGAAATGAATCCCAAAATGGATTTACTCATTCTTAATTCTAACAACTCCAAATATTTTGCAATTCATTTCAGACAAAGAGACATTTTCATGTCATTACTCAGCCTTTTAAACATACTTGTAGCAAAACTAGGAAAATAGCTAAGCCATCCATACATCTGCAACTAGCTCTTTCAGGACAAAAGCCTTTTATCAGAGCAAAGCAGATAGGCCTCTTTCAGACGGGCGTTGCGGGAAAAGGTACGGGTATGTTGCGGGGACATGCACGATTTTTCCACACGAGTGCAAAACATTGTAATGCGTTTTGCACGCGCGGGAGAAAAATCGCGCATGTTTGGTACCCAAACTTCTTCACAGAAGTTCGGGCTTGGGATCGGTGTTCTGTAGATTGTATTATTTTCCCTTATAACATGGTTATAAGGGAAAATAATAGCATTCTGAATTCAGAATGCATAGTAAAATAGCGCTGGAGGGGTTAAAAAAAATAAAAAAATTATTTAACTCACCTTAATCCACTTGATCGCGCAGCCGGCATCGCTTCTGTCTTATTTCTTTTCTGTGTGCAGGAACAGGACCTGTGGTGACGTCACTCCGGTCATCACATGGTCCATCACATGATCCATCACCATGGTAAAAGATCATGTGATGACCGGAGTGACGTCACCACAGGTCCTGTTCCTGCACACAGCAAAGAAAGAAGACAGAAGCGATGCCGGCTGTGCGATCAAGTGGATTAAGGGGAGTTAAATTATTATTTTAAATTTTTTTTAACCCCTCCAGTGCTACTTTACTATGCATTCTGTATTCAGAATGCTGTTATTTTCCCTTATAACCATGTTATAAGGGAAAATAATAATGATCGGGTCTCCATCCCGATCGTCTCCTAGCAACCGTACGTGAAAATCGCACCGCATCCGCACTTGCTTGCGGATGCTTGCGATTTTCACGCAACCCCATTCATATCTATGAGGCCTGCGTTACGTGAAAAATGCACAAAATAGAGCATGCTGCGATTTTCACGCAACGCACAAGTGATGCGTGAAAATCACCGCTCATGTGAACAGCCCCATAGAAATTAATGGGTCGGGATTCAGTGCGGGTGCAATGCGTTCAACTGACGCATCACATCCGCGCGGAATACTCGCCCGTGTGAAAGGGGCAATAGAATCAGCTTTTCTACTTAAATAGCCCTGAGGGACCTCTGGGTGGGTACGATTTCTATTATATAAACCAGTTAACCACCTCAGCTCCCCTAGCTTAACCCCCCTTAATGACCAGACCACTTTTTACAATTCTGCACTACACTAATTTCACAGTTTATTGCTCGGTCATACAACTTACCACCCAAATGAATTTTACCTCCTTTTCTTCTCACTAATAGAGCTTTCATTTGGTGGTATTTCATTGCTGCTGACATTTTTACTTTTTTTGTTATTAATCGAAATTGACCGAAATTTTTGCCCAAAAAAATGACATTTTTCACTTTCTGTTGTAAAATTTTTCAAACAAAACTACATTTCTATATAAATTTTTCTCTAAATTTATTGTTCTACATGTCTTTGATAAAAAAAAATGCAATGAGTGTTTATTGGTTTGCGCAAAAGTAATAGCATTTACAAACTATGGTACAAAAATGTGAATTTCCGCATTTTGAAGCAGCTCTGACTTTCTGAGCACCTGTCATGTTTCCTGAGGTTCTACAATGGCCAGACAGTAGAAACACCTCACAAATGACCCTATTTCGGAAAGTAGAAACCCTAAGGTATTCGCTGATGGGCATAGTGAGTTCATGGAAGTTTTTATTTTTTGTCACAAGTTAGCGGAAAATGATTTATTTTTCTATATTTTTATTTTTTTCTTACAAAGTCTCATATTCCATAAACTTGTGACAAAAAATAAAATTTTACATGATCTCACCATACCCCTCACGGAATACCTTGGGGTGTCTTCTTTCCAAAATGGGGTCACTTGTGGGGTATTTATACTGCCCTGGCATTTTAGGGGACCTAAAGCGTGAGAAGTAGTTTGAAATCCAAATGCGTAAAAAATGCCCTGTGAAATCGTAAAGATACTCTTTGGAATTTGGGCCCCTTTGCGCACCTAGGCTGCAAAAAAGTGTCACACATGTGGTATCGCCGTACTCAGGAGAAGTAGGGCAATGTGTTTTGGGGTGTCTTTTTACATATACCCATGCTGGGTGAGACAACTTTTCCCATTTTTTTTATACAAAGTTGGCATTTGACCAAGATATTTATCTCACCCAGCATGGGTATATGTAAAAAGACACCCCAAAACACATTGCCCTACTTCTCCTGAGTACGGCGATACCACATGTGTGACACTTTTTTGCAGCCTAGGTGCGCAAAGGGGCCCAAATTCCAATGAGTACCTTTTAGGATTTCACAGGGCATTTTTTACGCATTTGGATTCCAACCTATTTCTTACGCTTTAGGGCCCCTAAAATACCAGGGCAGTATAAATACCCCACAAGTGACCCCATTTTGGAAAGACGACACCCCAAGGTATTCCGTGAGGGGCATGGCGAGTTCCTAGAATTTTTTTTTTTTTTGGCACAAGTTAGCAGAAAATAATTTTTTTTTTTTCTCTTGCAAAGTCTCATATTCCACTAACGTGTGACAAAAAATAAAATTTTACATGAACTCGCCATGCCCCTCACTAAATACCTTGGGGTGTCTTCGTTCCAAAATGGGGTCACATGTGGGGTATTTATACTGCCTTGGCATTTTAGGGGCCCTAAAGTATGAGAAGAAGTCTGGAATATAAATGTCTAAACATTTTTAGCATTTGGATTCCGTGAGGGGTATGGTGAGTTCATGTAAGATTTTATTTTTTGTCACAAGTTAGTGGAATATGAGACTTTGTAAGAAAAAATAAAAAATAAATTTCCGCTAACTTGTGCCAAAAACAAAAATTATCTTCTATGAACTCGCCATGCCCCTCAAAAGTGATCTTTATAGTGCCGCAGCAATTTTACTGCAGTGATCAGAAAAAAATATATTTCTGTCACTGCGGTGGGGCGGACTGAACGCAAGTGTGCGCACAAGATCAGGCCTGATCGGGCGAACACTGCGTTTTTTGTAGAGCCCATAGAACATGTCCTATTCTTGTCCGCAATTGCGGACAAGAAAAGGCATTTTCTATATAGTTCTGGCAATGTGCGGATACGCAAAATGCGGAAAGCACATTGCCGGTGTCCGTGTTTTTTGCGGATCTGCGGTGTCCGTGTTTTGCGGATCCGTGGATCCGCAAAACACATACGGACGTCTGAATGGAGCCTTACAGGGGGGTGATCAATGACAGGGGGGTGATCAGGGAGTCTATATGGGGTGATCAGGGGTTAATAAGTGACAGGGGGGGTGTAGTGTAGTGTGGTGATTGGTGCTACTTACTGAGCTGCCTGTGTCCTCTGGTGGTCAATCCAAGCAAAAGGGACCACCAGAGGACCAGGTAGCAGGTATATCAGACGCTGTTAACAAAACAGTGTCTGATATACCTTTCAGGGGTTAAAAAAGGTTGTAGATCCACTCGTTTACCTCCCGATCCTGTGAACGCGCGCTCCTATGAAAATTAGCACATCTTACATCTGATAGCATCAGATAGACTGAGGAAAGCTAATTTGAGTATATTTCCCAGAAACCTAGAGGGGCACTGCCTGGCCTACAGTATATAGGTAATGTTATCCAGCTCACCTGGTCGGCATGTCATATCCCGTGTGCACGGAGTCAAGCCAGCAAGTTCCTGGACGTAGACAAAGTGAAATAGAAAAAGACGATTCCGGCACTTATTTTTCTTCCCATAAAATCTTCCTCTTTATTAATTCACATCATATGCGGACGGTATCACAAACAAGCTGTTTACGCGTTTCGGAGACCTTCTCCTTAGTCCTAACAATGTGGTCTGGGAGCTTAGAGACCACATTGTTACGACTAAGGAGAAGGTCTCCGAAACGCGTAAACAGCTTGTTTGTGATACCGCCCCGCATATGATGTGAATTAATAAAGAGGAAGATTTTATGGGAAGAAAAATAAGTGCCGGAATCGTCTTTTTCTATTTCACTTTGCCTGGCCTACAGTACTCTGCACACACATTATGCATACTAATAAGAAAAAGTACCCCCCAGGCAACGCATATATATATATACACTGCTCAAAAAAATAAAGGGAACACTTAAACAACACAATGTAACTCCAAGTCAATCACACTTCTGTGAAATCAAACTGTCCACTTAGGAAGCAACACTGAGTGACAATCAATTTCACATGCTGTTGTGCAAATGGGATAGACAACAGGTGGAAATTATAGGCAATTAGCAAGACACCCCCAATAAAAGAGTGGTTCTGCAGGTGGTGACCACAGAACACTTCTCAGTTCCTATGCTTCCTGGCTGATGTTTTGGTCACTTTTGAATGCTGGCTGTGATTTCACTCTAGTGGTAGCATGAGACGGAGTCTACAACCCACACAAGTGGCTCAGGTAGTGCAGCTTATCCAGGATGGCACATTAATGCGAGCTGTGGCAGGAAGGTTTGCTGTGTCTGTCAGCGTAGTGTCCAGAGCATGGAGGCGCTACCAGAAGACAGGCCAGTACATCAGGAGACGTGGAGGAGGCCGTAGGAGGGCAACAACCCAGCAGCAGGACCGCTACCTCCGCCTTTGTGCAAGGAGGAGCAGGAGGAGCACTGCCAGAGCCCTGCAAAATGACCTCCAGCAAGCCACAAATGTGCATGTGTCTGCTCAAATGGTCAGAAACAGACTCCATGAGGGTGATATGAGGGCCCTACGTCCACAGGTGGGGGTTGTGCTTACAGCCCAACACCGTGCAGGACGTTTGGCATTTGCCAGAGAACACCAAGATTGGCAAATTCGCCACTGGTGCCCTGTGCTCTTCACAGATGAAAGCAGGTTCACACTGAGCACATGTGACAGACGTGACAGAGTCTGGAGACGCCGTGGAGAACGTTCTGCTGCCTGCAACATCCTCCAGCATGACCCGTTTGGCATTGGGTCAGTAATGGTGTGGGGTGGCATTTCTTTGGAGGGCCGCACAGCCCTCCATGTGCTCGCCAGAGGTAGCCTGACTGCCATTAGGTACCGAGATGAGATCCTCAGACCCCTTGTGAGACCATATGCTGGTGCGGTTGGCCCTGGGTTCCTCCTAATGCAAGACAGTGCTAGACCTCGTGTGGCTGAACTGTGTCAGCAGTTCCTGCAAGACGAAGGCATTGATGCTATGGACTGGCCCGCCCGTTCCCCAGACCTGAATCGAATTGAGCACATCTGGGACATCATGTCTCGCTCTATCCACCAACGTCACGTTGCACCACAGACTGTCCAGGAGTTGGCAGATGCTTTAGTCCAGGTCTGGGAGGAGATCTCTCAGGCCACCTCATCAGGAGCATGAACAGGCGTTGTAGGGAGGTCATACAGGCACGTGGAGGCCACACACACTACTGAGCCTCATTTTGACTTGTTTTAAGGACATTACATCAAAGTTGGATCAGCCTGTAGTGTGTTTTTCCACTTTAATTTTGAGTGTGACTCCAAATCCAGACCTCCATGGGTTGAAAAATTTGATTTCCATTTTTTTTATTTTTGTGTGATTTTGTTGTCAGCACATTCAACTATGTAAAGAACAAAGTATTTCAGAAGAATATTTAATTAACTCAGATCTAGGATGTGTTATTTTTGTGTTCCCTTTATTTTTTTGAGCAGTGTATATTGCCGAGAAACCCAGAGTACCATACTAGTTTCTCTTTTTCTCCTCTCTCTCACCCTCCCTGCCACTTTTAGTTTCAGTAGATTTGTTTTGTTTGCCAAATTTTTTGAGAAATTCAGCAAACCTGAATTGAACCAAATCGTGAAAGGTTTACTCATCTTTACTGTGTACATACCGGTAAGTTCATTTGAGCTTTTGTTGGTAAAAACACAAAATAATGTACACTGACTTAAGCCACAAGTTTTTTTCACCTAAGTCTGGTACCAGCTACTATATCACACATCACATTCTTCCTTTTTCCCCCATCCGGTACACACATCTAGTGTGCTGAGGTCTCACCTATTTCTTATTTTCTCAACGTCATACTTGTAACCATACATACAAGATTTTATGCAAATATTTATAATAAAGCTATTTTATCCAATCCCAAATGTGAGTGTGCCTGCTACCTTTCTTACAAAATAATGTCCCAATAAAATTCACTAATTTAAAAAAATCTACTTATTCTTAATAAACCAGTCTTCATTGGCACGGACACGCATTCATGAACACAGCTCATGGTAGCATGTGAGGTAAATGTGTGCAGCAGCTCAAGGATTCCTCAGAATCTTCTGAGGCACTAAGCTCTGCCTGTTAAGCTCCAGGGAGAATATGACTCCAAGTGACCTTGACAGCCATGGTTTAATGTGTCTAGGCATTGCATCTCTCTAGGCATAGCATCTCTCCGTAGAGTACTCTATGTAGAGAAAACAAGGAAATAAATCATGATGTCTTCCTCCGTGTGATTTATAGTTTGATGTTTGGATTATTGTCATTTTACAGCCGTCATCTCCTAATGGGGGTGTAGCTAGCAGGTTTGGATCAATATTGGTGACATGACCTAAAAAACTGGAGTAACATCACTAGACAAAAGTGTTAAGTAAAGGTGTCAGCTTCCTAGTCATCAGTTATGCCCCTTGAAAAATATTTTACAGAATATGCTTGGTAGCCAGGGAGATATGAACTAAGTACTATTAACTGGGACAAGTTGGTCTTGCAGTTCTTTTTAGCTAATTCTTTTCTCTGTCTGTCCACTCCAATGGTTATATGACATTGTTTATACCAATGACTTGTTTTTTGCAGTTGACATACAGTACAGACCAAAAGTTTGGACACACCTTCTCATTCAAAGAGTTTTCTTTATTTTCATGACTATGAAGGCATCAAAACTATGAATTAACACATGTGGAATTATATACATGACAAACAAGTGTGAAACAACTGAAAATATGTCATATTCTAGGTTCTTCAAAGTAGCCACCTTTTGCTTTGATTACTGCTTTGCACACTCTTGGCATTCTCTTGATGAGCTTCAAGAGGTAGTCCCCTGAAATGGTCTTCCAACAGTCTTGAAGGAGTTCCCAGAGATGCTTAGCACTTGTTGGCCCTTTTGCCTTCACTCTGCGGTCCAGCTCACCCCAAACCATCTCGATTGGGTTCAGGTCCGGTGACTGTGGAGGCCAGGTCATCTGGCGCAGCACCCCATCACTTTCCTTCATGGTCAAATAGCCCTTACTTTCAAAGTTTTCCCAATTTTTCGGCTGACTGACTGACCTTCATTTCTTAAAGTAATGATGGCCACTCGTTTTTCTTTACTTAGTTGCTTTTTTCTTGCCATAATACAAATTCTAACTGTCTATTCAGTAGGACTATCAGCTGTGTATCCACCTGACCTCTCCTCAACGCAACTGATGGTCCCAACCCCATTTATAAGGCAAGAAATCCCACTTATTAAACCTGACAGGGCACACCTGTGAAGTGAAAACCATTTCAGGGGACTACCTCTTGAAGCTCATCAAGAGAATGCCAAGAGTGTGCAAAGCAGTAATCAAAGCAAAAGGTGGCTACTTTGAAGAACCTAGAATATGACATATTTTCAGTTGTTTCACACTTGTTTGTTATGTATATAATTCCACATGTGTTAATTCATAGTTTTGATGCCTTCAGTGTGAATCTACAATTTTCATAGTCATGAAAATAAAGAAAACTCTTTGAATGAGAAGGTGTGTCCAAACTTTTGGTCTGTACTGTACATCAGAAAAAAAAAATGTGATAGCTTGAGCATTTACTGCATCTTCCATGTTTTTTCACATAGAATACCATTTCAGTCATGGGAAATATTATACAGTGGTCCCTCAAGATAACATATTAATTGGTTCCAGGATGACAATAATATGTTGAAACCATTGTAAGTTGAGTAATTGGTTCCAAAGCCCCAAAATATCATCCAAGATTAGAGAAAATGAAGATTTAAGAAAAATAAGCAGATAACTAAGACAGATAAAACCAGTTCTTACATATAACAGTCAGGAATAGCTGCTAACTAGTAACTAATACCGCTATTTAACCAGAGAAGGGGCCTGGATTTGTTGGATCCGAGTCTGAGGCATTGTATGCTGAGTCTAGTTTCAACATATGATGGATCAGAAAAGACCATTGTATGTTGAAATTTGTATCCTGAGGCCATTGTATCCTGAGGGATCACTGTATATTGGTACTGCTTCACATGTATTCTTCTCCAACAGTAGTAAAGAAAATGCTCAGATTGTAATATTTGACCTACTGAGCTGATGTCCATTGATGTCCAGTGTGAAACTGAGTACAGCTCTGAAAACATGCTGTGACACACTACTGATGTCATAGTATGGCCTAGAGATGGCAGAAAGGATCTTGTAGGCTTATGGCTATGTTCCAGCCAACAACATCTACATCATCCTTTTTAGCCATTGCCCAGCAATAAACAGAGCTGAAGTCCTTGGAGCATTTTGTTGTGAGGAGGCTTTTCTGTCAGTTTCAATAAGCAGTTTATTCAGCATCAGCCAGGTGAACCGTACATAATGACGCCAGTTTTTAGCGAGGAACATTTGTAATGTTAAATAATGTGTTACAAGCAAATGTAACGTAGACGAACGACCTCGTCTTTTCATGTTCTCTTTCATTGTCAGCTGCAAGAGAATCTCTGTGGTTAGAGAAAGAAATGAGAGCAAGGCAGCATTATGAGAAACACTTGGAAGAACGCAAGAAAAAACTAGAAGAACAGAGGGTCAAAGAGGAAAGGAGGCGATCTGCCGTGGATGAGAAGCGGAGGCAGAAACTGGAAGAAGAAAAAGTAGGTCACCTTGCTTCCCATTCAGGTTGACTTCTTCGAGGGGTGCAATATTTGTCATGTTTGTGCAGAGAAATAATCATTAATACAAGATCAGTATTTGATGAAGCATTAAATGGGTGTTCCAGCTAAGCAAAAATAGTTGGCGGCAGGGTAAGAGGGGTTTAAAAACATATACTCCCTCATCTCCCACCGCTGCCATACTGATGCTGCCTGGGTGCCCACTACGTTAAACTTAAGGCTCAGCTAAACATCCCCCTTAGACAGTGATTGGCTGAAAGGGCATCTTGCAGCATTTCCCGTCAAGATGGAATTGTTGGAAGTGGAGACTTTGGGCATTGTAATGACAGCAGCGAGGGAGCAGTGGAGATGAGTGTATTTTATGTTTTTAAGCCCTTCTGACCTTGCTGTTTTTTTTTTTTTATTCTCTGTACACCTTTTTAAATGGGTTATACAGGATTAGAAAAATTTATTATGTCTGATATTACAGTAATGGAGGAGACCTGCAGTACCAGACACATCCAATGAACAGGTGCTCTTGTGTTTTTGCTAAAAGAAAAGCAGACCTGTTTTTCTAATCCTGCACAACCCCTTCAATGAGATATTCAGTTATATAAAGCTATCCCATATCCACAGGACTATTAGATAGGTGGGGGTCCTATCGCTGGGCCCCCAAACAATCTCACGAACAGGGGTACCGTACCTCGTGGAGCACCCAAAATGAACGGAGTTGGTCAGGGCTGCACACGGCCTCTCCATTTATTTCTATGTGAGTTTTGGAGATGGCCGAGTTCAGTGGTTGGTTATCTCAGGAACTCCCATATAAATGAATGGAGAAGCCACGTGCATGCCCGACTGGCCGCTCCATGGGTTATGGGGCCTCCCAGTTCTCATGATCAGTGGGGGTCATAGCAGTACGATAACCACCAATCTAATAGTTATCCTCTATCTTGTGGATAGAGGATAACTTTATTTAACTGGAATTCCCCTTTAATGCTCTCCTTTGTTTTCCTTTTAAAGGAGCGACATGAGGCAGTGGTAAAACGTGCAATGGAAAGAAGTAAGAAACCAAAGCGGAAAAATAACAGATGGTCTTGGGGTGGTGCTCTACAGAGCAATACTAGTATCAGCAGTTCAGGTAAAACAAAATGGTGAAAGATCTTTTCATGTAATTATGTGCTGCTTTGAGAGAGGACACAGCAAACTTGGTAGTTTGGTATCCGTTATACTCTCCAGCGCCTTCCATCTTATGGATATAGAATTATTTAGTCACAGGACAGAGATGATTATTCAGGGATCACATCAAAATTTTGTCAGGAGTGCCAAATGTCAGTGAGCTACTTGCCATGTAGATGTGCACTTCATCTTTACAAAATCCAGGACTTCTGTTGGTTTGACGTCCATCTTAGTCTTCTTCACCAGCCTGTTAGGGTTCCTTTCTTCATTGTAGACTTTACGACGTTAAAAAAAAGTATATGAAAATACATGTTTGGTACTGTAAATTCATGAAGTTCTCAATCCATCTTTTTCGCATCGTTTCTTTTTTTGTTTCTTTTTTTTTACATCACTTTTGCATGTTCTGTTCCTTAGGTTACTTTTTTGACTCGTCATTCAATGTCGACTTATCTGACCTGGCATACCATTTTCAACCCAAGGGTCGTGTCAGAAGAGGTGGTACTTAAACCACTGTGTTATGTGATTGTTCCTTTAGTCTCTGCCTTTGTGATCTAACCTGAGTGACGTAGAACGTGTTAGCTAACAACCCCAGAGTCGTCTTACCCGTAATGTGGTGTTAATGTATAGACATCTTAGCTGTTTTCAGAAAGAGTGGTAGCAGGTCTACATGTCTGTCTAAATCTGGTTAAATGTCTGCTGAGAGGACCAAAACTCATAGTTTTTGGTTCTTTGCTGCTTATCAGTATCTAACCGTAGCCATTATTAACCGCTTCAACCTGTCCATTAGGAGGAGCCTAGCATCCACCATAAAACTTATATTGTCAGCAGACTCATAAAAAACTGTAGCATCCACTGGCAAACTTCTAATTAGACATGCCTACACTCTGCATTGAATCCTTATATGTGACATGTTGCAACTATTTGTTTTCTCCTCTCCTTTGTATTAGTGTTCAGTATCTTGTGTGTTGTCTGTGTATTTGTCTTATCCAGTATGGGAGCAAGAATATGAAAGGATTCTGCATATTGCACTAGTTTCCGAAAGTCCCAGCACTGACATATTACATACAGACTTCAGCAGTTTAGATTGTACTATGTCCTTGATTGTATTTCATGACAGTTAGAAGTTACTGTATTTTTTCGCTTTATAAGACACACCTAGCTTTTAGAGGAGGAAAATCAGCAAAAATATTTTACACCAGCACACAGTACCCCATATCAGACTCAAATATCAGACCTCAGGTCAGACTTCACTATCTGACCAAAAATAACAAAATAGACTTATCTTTCTGGACAGTGAGTTGCATTTACCATTCCCAGTTGTACAGACCTGCGTGCACTATGTGCTGACGCTGTACACAATCAGGACAGTGCAGCGTGGATCCGGAGAAGACAAGGGAGATGTGAGTTCAGCCAGCGCTAGCAGCGCTACACTCACCACTCCATGCATCTCCTGCATGCTTTATAAGACGCACTGCCAATTTTCCCCACTTTTGGGGGGGGAGGGAAAGTGTGTCTTATAAAGTGAAAATTTGGTATCGCCTACTATCACCTGATAACTTCAGGAACTAACATGATGTAGGATAACTCAACAGATCAAAATGTTGATTTAAACATTATCTTTTTTTTTTTTTTTACAGAAACAGCATGTGTGAACATGATCCTAGGGCCCATGCACATGGTATTGCTGTGTGTATGTACCCTGTACACACAAAGTCCCTACACATGCATGTGCTGGAGGTGCCTGCATGACAAAAGAAATGCCCCACTATGCGCTGCATGTTAATTGACGTTAGAGCCACATAGTGCAGGAGACGTTTTCCATAGGAACCTATGAGATTTCAGCCCTCATCTTTCTAAGGTTTTTTGGAAAATGAAGGCAGTGCAATCCTGTTGATAAATCCCCTTAACTAAAGACATAATTACATGTGCCAACTGAGCAGGCAATTACTGGAAAGTAATGGTTCCTTCCCGATAACTGCCTGCTCATCAGTGGAGGTGAGAGCTGCATTTACATGCATCAATCCCCTGTACTGTATGGAGACAAGTGATGCCTACTAAAGTTGTTTCTGGGCACCATATAGATGTTCACACAGCATGAGTTATAATGTGCTGCATAAACAACAAGTTACCCGATGAACCAGTCTTTCGCTCGTTCATCGAGTGGCAGATTATTAGGAGCAAGCGTTCGTACTAACATTCGTTCCCAATAATAAGCCCAACAATTGACTTGTTTTGTCATGACACTTAGTCTACAGCGTTTTTATAAAATTCAGCCCAATTTTTTTTCCAGTAGCCTGTTGTACATGTTTTGTCAGAATGGATGTTTCCACGTATATTGGCAAATACCGATTAGTAAGTCATGCCCCAATCTGCAAGTTGACAGGAGAGAAAATGATGGAGCAATGCTACCGGCTATCCATAGGCTGTACTTTTTGATGTAATAACCCCACATGGCACCGGTATAGTTATAGCACTGAGTAGGCATTACATTATTGTTCCTAGCCTAGGTGTGCCGTGTGTTTTCTGTGGTTTCAATGCCATGTTGTTGGAGCAGGAGTGCCCATATTTTTCTAGTCCTCCCTGCAGATCTTGGTGTGACTGGAGCTCTACATGCTGAAAGGCAGCAACCATGTCTTGGGTTCACCTGCCAGTGTACGGATACTAATACATTGTATGGGTGTGCTGCCAATTAGCAATATCTCCATTTGTTTTAGATCCTGACAGGAGGTCAGTGTCAACAATGAACCTTTCGAAACATGTTGATCCAGTTATTAACAAGCGACTCTCCACATCATCTGCGACATTACTTAATACTCCAGACAGAGGTACAGTGTTACAACGAATATACAGACATATTGATGTGTGTTCTTAATACCCTGTAAAATGACTGAATTCAATATGTATTGATGTATAAATACTAACACACTGGGCCAGCCTTTTTGTTGGAAGGTGTCTTGTGTGCTTTATACCACCCCTTACCTTATAATGGCCAAACAATACATGGATGCCATACCGTACCTAAATTTCATTGCTAGCAGTGTCCCAAATGACTTACCTGCCCAAGTAGTACAAATCCTAGATACCTGATGACGCCCACTTTTAATCTGGATCAGTGATGCAATCAGGTCCCACACCCCTAAGGCCAGCATGGTCGCACCGTGTAGAGGACACAACAGGAATTCCTAAAAACAAATTCAGATTCTCATATACAGCTTCTGTGAATATATGACTTGTTGTGTGATGTGAATCGTCATTTTGTACCTTGCTTTCATTTGCCAACTAAATATTATTTTGTGTTCTCATTTGTGGAAGCAAATTGTCATCACATGTACATTCCCTAATCTGGCATGCATGTGTTATGACAGTTTGCTTATTGTGCTAATATATATGGATGCTACCATACATATTTCTGAGATCAGTGTGTCTGCCTGTCCTCCTTTAGTTTTGCTGGCTTGTTTGTGGGATTTACAGTACATTGAATACCACTACTATTACTGCATTTTATCAGCGTGATAAATCATACAAATAGAATACTCTGTTTACTAGGGTGGAGTAACATTTTCTGAGTAGTTTATTGGCAGCGTATGCGCACATATGGGGAATTTGCTGCAGAAATTCCTGCAACTGTAATATTTATCTGAATGAGGTTTGCAGAAATCTATGCACATGCAGCAGACATGACCACAGTTGCAGAAATTTCTCCATCAAAACTGCCAAGGATCCCATCTTATAAAGTGTTCCTACATATTTTTGGTTATGGTGGTTATAAGTGCAGAATGTCAACGTATTTTACATGGACCAACCCCTTTACTTAGTTCTTAAAGGCTATGTACACCTTCGTGGGCATTTTTTTTTTTTACGATTGCATTTTGATCATTTTGGGCAAAAAATATTGAGCCGTTCTGTCACAAAGGGTTAACTGTTCTAGCTGTGTGACTGGTACTTTCAATTTGTGCAGGTATAACCATTATCGCTAAACTACTGAGAGGTCATAAACACTTAACATCTTATCAGTAAGAGTAAGTGTTTAGGAGGTCAGAGAGCAGTGATAAGGAGTCCATCAGCTCACTACCTGATGGAGCAGAGAGAAAATTCAGATCCTGCTAGTAGAGCATCTAAGCTCTGTACAGAGAAAAGGACTCCATATTTTAATAAAGACCAATTGAAAAAATGATTTTAACTCATGATGAGTACAATGTAGTAATAATAAAAAATTATTGCCCCCAAGGGTGTACATAGCCTTTAAAAAAAAAAAAAAAAAACACCATTGTTGTCTACTCCCCACTCACATCGTTAACCAGTTCAAGAATTTAATCCCCTTTAATCAGACATATTGCAGCTTCAAAGTTGTTGAGCCTCACTGCAGAGCTAATCTCCTAAGACTCAGAGGCTTGTGCAGTCACCTGGACCCCCCAGAGATCATGATCACTAGGACTGGAGCAGGAAGCAGCACCAAGAGTGCTGTGTATAAACTGATGGAGGCAGGTAAAAAAATAAAATAAACGGGCTCCCTACTCCTACACAGCTGCCATCTTTTCAGGACCAACCAGATGGATAAAGTCTATCGGTGGTCCCAAAGAGGTTAAAGGGAACCAATTGGTGATTCATGCTACCTGATCCACGGGCAGCACCGATCCTGACTAGTTAACTCATTAAAGACAGCTATGTTTTATCCTGAAAACAGTAATATGCTATTGCAGAGAACACATAGTTTTAAAAACTGTCCAGGAACAGAGAGGATAGCCTCCTGAGTATCTCACTGCCACGCTCTCTTCGCCTTCCTTGATTGTCTAGTCTCTACCTATACATGAAGAGGAAGAGATTTATCCATCTGCCAGACCCAGGCGACATTACTCATCTCTTCATTTTCAGTTCATTTTTAAAACATAGCTGTCTGTAATAAAGGAGTCTGTTGGGATTTAATGCTGCCAGTGAGTCAGGCAGCATGATTCTCCTGAATGGTTCCCTTCAACACCCTTGTGGCATTTGCTGTACATTTACAGCATAATGGTGGAAGGCTAGTGGGCTTATGAGCTGAGTCCACTCCATTTGCGGCAGCTGCCGGTTTATGTAGCTGACACCACCTGCAGTGACCGGGATTGTAGATAACTCTGTTCACGGTCATATAACCCCTCAGATGCCACAGTCAATAGTGACTACTGCATCTGAGTGGTTAGTCTGAGGGAGGGAGCTCCCTCTGTCATCTGATCACCCCCGCTTCAAACTATGGAAATAAATGTTTTTTATCCTGCATAGTATTTATTGTAATTTTTTGATAGTCTTGCTCCCTGACAAAAAATTTCAAAAATCTGCATGTTTCCCAGAATGTTACCAATAAAAACAGCTCCCCCAGCAGAAAACGAGCGCTCACACAGCTCTGTAGCTAGAAATACTGTGACACAAAGCGATTTTTTTTTTTCCGTAAAGCATAAGTAAAACTATATCAATTTGGTATCACTGTAAAAGTACTGACAAACACAATTATGTTAGTTTTAGCACATGGAGAGCTCCATAAAAGCAAACTCAAAAACCAGTAGTAGAGTTGTTTCTTTTTCAGTTTCAGCCCACAAAGTTTTTTTTCCCCATTTACATTAAATTTTTGTGATCTAGTAGATCCACAAGTACAGTAATAAATGAAAGAAAGGAACTTGACCTATAAAGTATGTTAGGGAGTGTGAGGACACTGTAACTAGGCTAGATTGTCCTGAGGGCTTATTATTAGAAAATGCATTAATTTTAAATATCACATCAATTATCTTACCTAAATTTTCTGTTGACGTTATTAATTAACTTTTCCTAATGAAACATCTGATATGAATATAGGTCACAAGTAACACTCAATATGCCTTCTACCCAGACAAGTTGCTGGAACTATATGTGTCTAATATTGTGTTATTACAACTAGGCCGACGAACGCTACTTAGTCCATGGGAATCCACTGTAGTGTCCCGACTACTAACGCCTACACACTCTTACTTGGCTAGAAGTAAAAGCACAGCTGCTCTGTCGGGAGATGCAGGTAATTTGTTAAACCCATCAGGACTGTAGGTGCTCTGTAAGTATGCATCTAGTTTGTGGTTGTGCACTCCCCATTATTTAGGAGATTGACATGTCTACTTATGTTAAAACTCTTGCATGTCTCATCTGATTGGGAATGGTTTGCAAGGATTCAAGCTTTTAATATCTGGTTACTTGATTGGCTGTCCCTTTGCCTGCCCAACTGTATGGAATTCCTTCCCTTAAGCTCCTTCCCATAGCTTTCAATTTACATTTTTGCAGGAACAGCTAAAAGGTTTATTCATTGTGAACACCTCATAATCCTGCCTCCATGACTCGCATGAATGAGATCTAGGGCTTAGCACCAAAAGAAAATGCTTCATACTAGTGTCTGTCTATCAGAGCCATAACCACTGTTAATGGTTTCATTTTCCAGTAGATCCAAACAAATCTTGAATGGCCTCTCTGACGTTAATGGGTTTCCTAGAATTTTACAGTGAAGAATAATACCATACTCTATGGACACGTAAAATCTTATTGGATCCATCTGTCAGAAAGGAGTTTCATTTAACTTCTCTCAGAGTCTCTTTTCCCTGCTTGCTGGGGGCGGAGCTGAAATATGAGACTGAAAGCTCAGCCGGCAGGACAGGGAGCAGCGTGCTGGCTCCCGAGGCTGCTAGTGTAGTAGAATCATTAGCAGCCTCAGGTTTTGCAGAGCAGATTGTGACTTCCAATGGTAAGTTGTTTTTCACGATCTGCTCTGTGTAAGGGTACTTTCACACTTGTGGCAGAGGATTCCGGCAGGCAGTTCCGGCAATCCGGACGCAAACGGATGGCATTTGTCAGATGGATCCGGATGCAGATTCGTCTGACAAATGCATTGAAATACCAGATCCGTCTCTCCGGTGTCATCTGGAAAAACGGATCCGGTATTTTTATTTATTTTTTGCATTTTTCAAGGTCTGCGCAAGCCAGAGCACTTGGGGCCAAGACCGGCATTAATGCATTTCAATGGAAATTAATGCCCGATCCAGCATTCCGGCAAGTGTTCAGGATTTTTGGCCGGAGAGAAAACTGCAGCATGCTGCGGTATTTTCTCTGGCCAAAAAACGTAAGAGGGACTGAACTGATGCATCCTGAACGGATTGCTCTCCATTCAGAATGCATTAGGATAAAACTGATCAGTTTTTTTCTGGTATTGAGCCCCTAGGACGGAACTCAATGCTGGAAAAGAAAAACGCTAGTGTGAAAGTACCCTTATGTGAAAAAATTTCTACCTCCATGCCAATTTTGTCCAGTTCCATCATTGTTCCAATTCCTGCCTTGTCATCTTATCGATGCCATCCCAAAACCTCATGGCATATCAGATGTATTTCCCTCTCCCACAGTAATCATGTCCATGTCTGTATCTACTTATAGCACAGCTACAGTGCTGTAGTGAATGCCCTGTAGCTGTCCTATGGATCCTGCCAGCTTGTGTGGAAGATCAGACAAGGTGGCTGAGGTCGGGTGCGCTTGCTCCTGTGTAACCCAGCCGGAGGATAGTATATGTGTGTGCCTACGCGGCCACCACTCAGAACATTGCAGCAGTGGCTGTAACCCCTAGAAACTAGCATGGTATTTGGGGATGTAAGAAGAATAAATCAGGGAGACAAAGGCATAATGATAATTGATGTACATTATAGAAGCCTTCCTAGGACCACAAGTGAGTGATTACAAGCTGACACAACCCCTTTAACTATTAGTAACATAGTACATAAGGCCGAAAAAAGACATTTGTCCATCCAGTTCGGCCTGTTATCCTGCAAGTTGATCCAGAGGAAGGAAAAAAAAAACCTGCGAGGTAGAAGCCAATTTTCCCCACTTTAGGGGAATAAACAATTCCTTCCGGACTCCAATCAGAATAACTCCCTGGATCAACGACCCCTCTCTAGTAGCTATAGCCTGTAATATTACGCTCCAGAAATACATCCAGGCCCCTCTTGAATTCCTTTATTGTACTCACCATCACCACCTCCTCAGGCAGAGAGATCCATAGTCTCACTGCTCTTGCCATAAAGAATCCTCTTCTATGTTTGTGTACAAACCTTCTTTCCTCCAGACGCAGATGATGTCCCCTCGTCACAGTTAAAACTTACCTTTTGTATGATAAATGGGTAAAGGATATTGAGGTTTGCATCCATATTAAAAATAATGCTTTTGTGTTTGTGCCTATTACAATCCTTATTCACAACCCAATGAATAAGG
This sequence comes from Bufo bufo, assembly GCF_905171765.1. Lineage (NCBI taxonomy): Eukaryota > Metazoa > Chordata > Amphibia > Anura > Bufonidae > Bufo > Bufo bufo. The sequence goes on along the minus strand of NC_053392.1, from coordinate 380,810,872 downwards.
ATTGTAATAGCTGAAAACACTTTTTTTTTATATTTAGATATTCACCCAGTGTCTTTTTAACCATGTATCAAATAACAAGTTTAGCTTTTAACTTTATACAGGAGAATTTCTTCCCTGGTTTCTCTGCTACAAGTGTTGACTGGCTCTTGTATATTGCTATATCTACTTGTAATATAATAAGACTGTGACTTATTATTACCTTTTTATGTCCGTCCGTTATAAATATTACTTTACCTGTACACATTTGACTCCTATATAAACATATTTGAAACAATTCGTTTATCTAATAGTATATATAACTATTGTCTTCTTATTTTCTAACTCTTTTTTTCTTGCCCAAGCTTTGCTTGTAGATATTTCTTTTGAATTATTCTGCCTTTGTGGCTTATTTGCTTTATGGTGCATGGGCCTGTAGAAGTTTTTCTTTATGCATGAAATTCTAAAATTGTGTCTCTTGTTATTCCAAAATCATTATGGGATTATAGGATTTCTGCTTTAGATACCTCCAAAACCATCACTGGCTAACATAATACTAGTACTTTTTCACTCCCCAGAATTTGCTTTTGTTCAGGGGAGTGATCCAAGGAAACACACAGATCAAGTATGGCTTTGGTTCTGTTGGATGTAGATTAGTGTTGAGCAAACTTCTGTTTTAAGTTCGGCGTCTAAAGTTCGGCTTCCGGTTAGCGGAGAATCCCGATATGGATTCCGAATTCCGTTGTGGTCCGTGGTAGCGGAATCAATAATGGCCGATTTATTGATTCCGCTACCACGGACCACAACGGAATTCGGAATCCATATCGGGATTCTCCGCTAAACGGAAGCCGAACTTTAGATGCCGAACTTAAAACAGAAGTTCGCTCAACACTAATGTAGATTTCTCATAAACTGCAGCACTCCATTTACAGCCTACTGCGATGGTTTTGGTGTGGACTTATCCCTTGCTGGTATTAATGGGCTACTTTTCTTCTCTTCTTTTTTTCTTCCATTGCTTCTGGCATTTTCTTATTCGCACCTCCAACTACATTTTTTCTTTAAAAAACACCCTAGTTATCCCCATTTGTCCTCGTTCAGCATCTTGCAGCCCCATAAGTCCCCAGCTTTCCAAGACCCCAATCAGCAAAAGTTCAGAGAAGGCAAGACATTTTTTCACCACACCAGAGGCAATAGCAAGGCGAAGGACCACACACTTTGGAGGAACCAGCAGTGTAAGTATACTATATTATGCAGAGTATTCTAAACTGGTAGAGCTCAGTATTTTATTTAAACATGGTACTAATGAGAGTTTAGTTATTAGTCACTGAACCTAAAACTCTTTAAAACAATATTGGCCCATATTTACTACAAGTGCTCCAGTTTCTTGCCATTGCTTGCACCAAAATTCTGGTGCACACATTATTTCCTTTCTCGTTTTAAACTAGAAAGTGGACATGACCAACTTTTGTCACCTTTTAGATACATTTATGAAGCTGAAATCCACGATTGTGGCATGTAAAAGTGGAGCAGATTAGACCAATTTAGAGTTGGTCTAGAGTTTTTGGTTACAGATTTTTGGCTCGGAGAAAGAATTTTGCCATATTGGGGCACATTTTTGGTTTTGAGACAGAATTTTTGTGCATTGGGACAGACTGTCTGTCTATTTTTTTCTATCTACAAATTAGACCGGATTAGTTCATGTAGGCCTTTGGAGCAGATTTACTATAATCAGGTCTAATATTTAGAAAGTGTAAACTTTCTCAAAGTGGCTGGATGATAAATTAGTTTAAACTTTCCTGAGTAAACACCATCTATTGGTTGGCACACTTTGTGACAATACTGTGTTCTGAAATTTTGGTGCACACTGGTGTATCCCTTTCCATGACCCGTTGTCGAGCGAGGAACAAAATGTTTGAAACACATAATAAATATGGAGAAAAACGTGCAGCAGAAAAAAATTAAGAGAGAATTCTGGTGCATCCCACTTCATTGTTTTCCAGCGTTCTGAGCTTGAAACATCATCTTTGTATAAATTTGTTATATGATGTTGCTCTAGACCACCACCTTTCTAAACCTTTTTTATTTAACAGTGACAAAACTGTCAATGGTAAAGAATATGACAATACAAGTGGTCTTAATAATAAAAAAATAAGATTTCATTTGGCAGTGGCCTGTGTATTGGGGCTTTAAGACTCCTTTTAACTACTTCCCACTTAGTGACATCACAGAGCGCTAGTAGTTAACACTGTGTGCTGTAATAGGAGCAGCTGGACCCACACCATCATTTGTGGGTACCAGGTGTATCATAAAGCTGACACCACAACTCCAATCGTAGTAGTTAAATCCCTCGGACGATGCGGTCAATAGAGAGCTTCTGAGAGTGTAGACAAAGGGAGGAAGCTCCTTCTGCCCTCTGATCGCCACCCCACGAATGCAGTCATTCATTATTTAACCAGCATGGTGAACACGAAAAAAAAAAAAAACAATGCCAGAATTGTCATTTTATGTCAGTATAATTCAGTATATACAAGTCAGGCAGAGACACACAGCATTATAAATCATTATAATGCCATGTGCTCCTGAGTAATGAGCAGTGTCCATATCAGGGATCACTCTTACACGCGGAGCGTGATTCCCATACAAGACATGTTTGTCTGAAACTGACCCTAGGTAGCATGTTGGGAGAAGGAGAATCTGAGCAGATTGATCTATCGTTTTGGGGGAGAAAGTTTCAGTAAAACGTATAATGTATACATTTATATAGCTGCTCTTTCAGTTGTACTCGAGGGAGGCGTTATCAGTGATTGATAGCATTCCCTGTGTGTATATACATAGATAACGACACATAGGAGAGTGGATCTCCTGTGTGTGACGGAAAAGGAGCTGAAGGTGCTAACATTAAAATTTTCTTTTATTAGGTAGAGAAAAAAGAAAAACGTGAGACAGATAGGGAGAATGTATCGTTAACGCCTACATCTACTATAAAGAGGGCAATCTCTCCTAGTGTACCTAAACCAAAATCATCAGCGCCTACTTCTGGAGGGTAAGTGTGATACAGTTGGTATTGTGACAGACTGTATTGTTGCTGACTCTGCAGGTAAGTATGCAATGAGCCGGGCCGTGGGTAAAGTTACACGGATGCTAAATTATGCAGTTGGTCAGGATATGGGTATAATAGTCTATAGTTTTGTTCATGACGCCAATTGCAGCGTGCGCAGGGTACAGTCACAGGGCCCTTTAAGGATGTTATAAATCACGCCCCAGGTTAGGAATGCCAGAGTGGTGTAATGTCTCTGTATGGTAGTGGTAATAGTGTCAACTGTGTCTCCTACCTGGATACGGCTGGACTCCTGGCTCACTTGCAATAAAATGAGTGTGGTGCTAGTAGGAGTAATAGAGGGATTTGCAGCAGAAATTGAGATCCAGACCTTGGGGTGAAGTTCAAACTTGTCTTTACTGATAGTAACTTTCATCCAAGCAAGATACAGCTTTAGTCTTTGGTCCCAGCAGGTATTGGCAATGGTTGGCAGGAATTTATCTTCTGCTCTAACAACCTGGAGCTTGCAGGAAAGGACATCTGCTTTGTAGCTCTATACTGTGGCAGGAATTTGGCTTCTGCACTGTCTATCTTCTGCTGTGTGGGGACTGACTAGCTGAGGAGGGTATAGCTTCTCTTGGCGTCTCTGGCTGGCACACTCACTCTAACTTCCTTCACTCCCCATGAGGCAGGATATGGGCGCAGCCCACTTTGCTCATAGAGGGGGGAGCTGAACTGGAATGTACTATTCCAGCCTAGGAACATTAAACTGCAACTAAGTCCTTGCTAACACATTGCTGCCACCTGCTGGTGAACATAGAAATTACAGCAATATATATTTAACAAATCTTTCAATGCACATTTGAGAGAATATTATGTGAAATTACACAAGATGACAAGACAAATACTCTTAACAGATTGTAGCGGGGTAAAAGAGTTTCGTAACACAACTCTGGGGTGTTACAAGTATACTGATGTGTCACATTCACTTTCCACAGTCCTATGCGCCATGTTGCTTGTTCCAGTTTCACAGAGCAACTATTTGTTTAAAATGCGTTTTCTTTTAAAATCTCACGAGCACAATGCTTAATATATAGTCAATATAAAAACAACCATTCTGGAGCATCAGGAAACTCTACATTGCGATGTTGCTCTGTTATTCCGTCTGGAAGCTTTTGAATCTGGGAGTATTTGCCTACAGACCTGACATGGTTCAGTCAGTGCTGACAGCATTTGCCACTTTGACAAGGTGAATGGTAACACCCAGCTGTCCATTTATTCATAAATTTCTGAAAGGAATGACACAATGCAGATTTAGGCCTTATTAACACATCCATGTCCATTTTCTGACTGCAAAAAAGGGCTTTCATCCGTGACGCGTCTGTTTTTGTTTTTTGCTCTCTGTGTCTTCCGTTTTTTATGTGTTAAAAAAAAAAGTGGCCCACTTGCACACTATCGTATTTTTTTTATTTGTGTGCTCCCCACATTTTTGTGTTTAGCTCCCTGACCCATTTATTTCTGTGGGGCCATGCACACATCCATATGTTTTGCTGATCCATGTGGCCAATCCACAGATTATAGAGCTGGTCCTAATCTTGTCCGTATTGAATAGCCTTTTCCATTGATGGGAAGAGAAAAATATGGAATGTACATTGAATGTATCTGTTTTGCAGATCAGTTATTTTGAGGACTGAAATACAGACATGGCCATGTGCTTGAAGCTTTAGGCTTAAAGGAGATGTCCTAGTTATGAAAAAATATATATAGCACTGTAAATCTGATGGGCAGCAATATATAACTGAGCTAGCAAGTTTTAGGCAAAAAAGAAATTATATTTCCTCATTTCCCTGGCTTTCTTCTGGCCCTTTGTTTACCTGCAATAACAACAATCTCTGGCCCTCCCCCTGCTCTGTTAACCCCTTCCCGCAATAGTACGGCGCAGCGGGACTTGATTTGCTGCCCAGCGCATACTATTACAGCGGGCTGATTGGGCGGGATCAGCCAGACCCCTGTTGTATGCGCCGGCATTGGTAAAAACACAGATGCCGGCGCATTAACCCCTTCTATGCCGCGGTCAGCACTGACTCTGACATAGAAGGGGTTTGCTGCGGGCGAGGGAGCCCATTAGGTCCTCGCGCTGCTGTGGCGGGGACCCGATGGGTGAGAAGGCACCCCGATGCGGTGCAGAGGCTGCCCAATGCCTTGCACGGCATCGGGACCTACCTTCTACGGGTGCTCAGGAGATCCAACCTCAGACTGCGTCTCCTAGGCAACTTATTAGTGTATTACTCTGTGTAATACACTAAACAGCAATGCATTACAATACAGATGTATTGTCATGCATTGCAGAGGGGATAAGACCCCCAAAAGTTAGTCAGAAATATAGTAAAAAACTGTTTTTAATAAAAAATAAGTTTGTGAAAAAAGAAAAACTCACATATTAGGTATCGCCGCGTCCATAACGACCAGTTCTATAAATATATCGCATGATCCACCCCGTCCGATAAACACCATAAAAAAATTAAAATAAAAACTGTCAAGAAAAGCCATTTTTGTCACCTTACATCACAAAAATTGCAACACCAAGCGATCAAAAAGGCATATGCCCTCAAATGTACCAATAAAACAATCACCTCATCCCGCAAAAAATGAGACCCTAACTGAGACAATCGGTCAAAAAATAAAAAAGCTATCACTCTCAGACAATGGAGACACTAAAATATGATTTTTTTTTGCTTCAAAACTGCTATTATTGTGCTAAAATGAAATAAATAAAAAAAAGTAGACATATTAGTTATTGCTGCGTCCGTAACAACCTGCTCTATAAAAATACCACATGACCTAACCTCTCGGGTGAACACAGTAAAAAAAATTAAAATAAAAACGCTGCCAAAAAATCCATTTTTTGTCACCTTACATCACAAACATTGCAACACCAAGCGATCAAAAAGGCGTATGCCCCCCAAAATAGTACCATTCAAACAGTCACCTTATCCCGCAAAAAAGGAGACCCTACCTAAGACAATCGGTCAAAAAATAAAAAAAGCTATGGCTCTCAGACTACATGGATACACTAAAACATCATAGTTTTAGTTTCAAAAATGCTATTATTGTGTAATACTTAAATTAAAAAAATCGTCCGTAACGATCTGCTCTTCAAAAATAACAGATGACCTAACTCCTCAGGTGAACACTAGAAAAATGAATAAATAAAAACTGTGCCAAAATTACCAAATTTTTTGGTCACCTTGCCCATATAATGTGTAATAATGAATGATCAAAGAATCATATCTATCCAAAAATGGTACCAATAAAAACATCAACTGTTCCTGCAAAAAAAGAGCCCTTGCACAAGACGATTGGCAGAAAAATAAAAAAAATATAGATTTCAGAAAATTAAGACACAAAAACATACTTTTTGTTTCAAAAATGCTTTATTATGTAAAACTGAAACAAACAAAGAAAGTAGACATATTTGATATCCCTGCGTCCGTAACAACCTGCTCTATATAAATAGCTCATGGTCTACCCTGTCAGATGAATGTTGTAACACTCGATGTGTTAAAGAAAAAAATGAATGAACATGGAAAATCTGCCAAAAAAGTGAAATTTCATCTCTATTTACCTTTAATTCCGTAGAACACCTAAAGGGTTAACAAAGTTAGTAAAATCAGTTTTGAGTAGCTTGAGGGCTGTAGTTTCTACAATGAGGTCATTTATGGGGGTTTTCACTATGTAAGCCTCACAAAGTGACTTCAGACCTGAACTGGTCCTTAAAAAGTGGGTTTTGGAAATTTTCTTAAAAATGGTAAGAATTCTAAGCCTTCTAACGTCCTAAAAAAATAAAATGACATTTCCAAAATGATTCCAACATAAAGTAGACATATGCGGAATGTTAAGTAATAAATATTTTATGAGGTATCACTTTCTGTTTTAAAAGCAGAGAAATTGAAATTTTGAATATTGCGAATTTTTCATTATTTTTGGCTTCTGTGCCGAGCATTTGTCTCCTTACTGCCTGCAGCTACTAAGTAAAGCCTTCAGCCCTGAGCTGCTGAAGTGGTTAAAGTTTTCCCTGAAGAATCCAGGGAGAGAGTAGACGGCAGTGCAGGGGGGCGTGGCCAGCACAGTGACGTCTCGTGTACAGACACATGTCTGCTCTCTCAGCCTTGTGCATGAAACATCATCAGAGCAGGGAGAGAGGCTGACATCACAGGTCATGTGACCCTTAGTGACATCTGAGAAAGGAGCAACTGCAGATGCAGTAAGTGCATGGTAAAGCCTTTACATTTGATTAGTTAGATACATACAAAGGACAAAAAAATAACTTGGTCAACCCCTTTAACTAGAAAAGATGCTTCAGAATTGTTACTAGAATTTACAGAAGCAGACGTGCCAGGAGCCGACAAATACTCTTTAATATACATATATACAATGTACAGCACATATATATGTTAAAGGCATTATCCCATGGTTAATGTAAAATATTAAAATAAATACATACATAGTCTAGTACATGACAACCTCTTTCTAACAAAGCTAGAACCAGCCCTCTACCTCACATGGATCCAGACATCTTCCTATTCATTGCTACAATTGTTCTGCTACATCAGGGATCAGCAACCTCCGGCACTCCAGCTGTTCTGAAACTACAACTCCCAGAATCCTCCTTTCACTTCTAAGGGAGTTACAAGTGCAGCTGAACAAGTGTGCATGCTGTTGTAGTTTCAAAGCAACTGGAGTACTGAAGGTTGCTGATCCCTGTGCTAGATTTATTTCAAGGCGGCAGCTTAGGGGGCATGTCCTTTTTTAGATTGTGTACCCTATATATGCTGCAGCTAGTGGCAGTTAAAGGATAGAACTAAACATATGCTTTCATGTCAGTGAGCAGGACAAAGAAATTAGCAGATACAGATTTCAGTGAATACCTCAGTATCTATAATATATTATACATGTAATTACAAAAGTAGTTTTATCAGGTGCTGGTTTCAAAACTGTAGAATATTATTCGTGAGACAACCCCTTTAAATGAGGTGTGCAGCCAATACATACTGTCCTCAGGATAGAGCATCAATATCTGATCGGTCCGACCCCCCACCAGTCAGCTGTTTGAAGGGTAAGCGGCTCTTGTACGTCTCGCTTGCCGTGGCGGGGCAGTGTCATTACAAGTGCTTGTTCCATTCTAGTGAATAGAACAAGCACTTGTAATTCTGAGCACCGCCTCCTCTTCAAACTGCTAATCAGTGGGAGTGCTGGGAGCCGGACACCCACCGATCAGATATTGATGACCTATCCTGAGGATAGGTCATCAATATGCATTAGCTGCACAACCTCTTTAAGTAAAACTCTGCCCCAGTTTTTAATTTTACACTCATTGCATGTCTGTTGTGAAGAGAAAATGCAAATTGATAATTTATTGGCTGCAAAGTCAGATCTTTTTTTATGAGTCTTCTAAAAGTACATGGGGTTATTGATTTTATTGTTAACCCAAGCATTCATGTGGTTTTCAGGTATTTACATAAATCCTCACCTAGGCCAGTAGTAGCTCCTGTTAATAGTTCCATCAAGTTGACCACTACCCCTCAACGTCCACTATCACCAGGAAATGTTCGACCAGTCAAAAAAGACAGCAAGGAAGATTCCAAAAAGAAACAGGAAGAAATACCACCTAATTCCACTGAAATGGAGAGTATAGAGGTAAAAGATCCACCAGCAGCAAATGCAGAAGGCTCTGGTGAGGAAAAGCCTCATACTCCAAGTCCCGTCACTACTGAAGCTATGCAAGGTACGCAGATGTTTGTTTGGCTCTGTCTATGTAACTGAATAAAAACGTACAATATGACATTTTTTTTTTTAGATACTCCGGTGTTTGAATTACACATTCTCTATAGAGGCAGCCCATGTGGCTGCTATGGGGTCCCTAAAGAGAGTGGGCCTTATCAGGTTGGCGTTGTCCTCATTTCAATAGTTGATGAGAAGTCACACATGGATGTGACCTCCACAGGTACTGCAGTTTTGGGAAGTGTAGTGTAAAATAGATTCATGAATATGAAACTAGGGCCTCTTTGTGGTTCAAAATATGGTATTGTTATAACGCAGCTAGAAGGGGCCTATTTTTTTTTATCTTTGCTATGACTCTTCCATCCTCCTTTTCATTTCCATATTGGCATACAGTTGGTGGGATGAGTGCTGTCAGTCTACCATCTTAGAGGTTGTTTTAAGAGTGGCTTATCTTTATCTCTTGATTGGGTCAGTTATACTGTATTAGATGTGACTGACACAAATTTTATATTACACACTGGAAATGTAAAGGTGATCAGCATAGGGGCATCTACGGATTGTTGACATTTATGAGGACAGCCATTTTGAATGCTGTAGTGTAGTACATGCTTTGTCAGTCTACCTTTACAAAGCAATTATGTACAGTTCTATACGCAGAAACCTCATTGAACTTGTTGCTGGGCATGAACCTATAGGCAGTAGATTTGTTTCTGCAGATCATTCTACACATCATTTTTGGTGGGATCCAAAGATCCAACCAGTTTCTCTTCCAAATCCTCCTCAGAAGGGAATATTTATGTTCAGCAAAGTCAAACATGTATCCAAGAGGTGATAACTGGTGGCCAAACACATTTTGCCTGGGAAATTATCTTTTTTTTTTTTTTTTCATGGGTGGTTACAGGTTGCCTTTGCAGTCAAACTTTGGCTTTAAAGCTAATAGATAGATGCCATAATGGGCCAAATGCCCAGATAAGATGAGTGCAACCATAGGCTGTTATGGACTCCATTGCCATCTCTTTATGCAACTATAGAATCTCCCACTTGAGCTTCGTCTGATATTGGCTGCAGTTTCCCACTTGTCAGTTGTCAGATTGTTTTACGCTTCAGACTTGATAAAGACAGGGCTTTTATACAATCTGCACAAACTGCTACTAAACATACTATACTAAAGCAAGACAAGAGAACAAACCAAATATGAATGCCTAATGAGAGCAAAGCTTGTTGAGTTATAGGATGGGCGCACTAGTCAGTCTCTTTGTTTATATTTATTTTCTTTTTTTAATCCTATGAAAGAGCCACCTGTTCTAGCATCACCTACTGTGACAAGCAAGCCATTTGCCAGAACAACTGACCCAGGGGAAGCCACTAGAATTCTTGCTGAAAAGAGGAGGCTCGCTCGAGAACAAAGAGAGCGGGAAGAGGAAGAGAAGAGAGAGCGAGAGGAGGAAGAACGGTAAAATATTAAGACACATTTTAGGGTGATGGGAACAAAGTTTGTGGCCGCTCTTTATACTCTATAGTCCTGGATTTGGTGGAATGTGGAAATGTACTGTATGTAATATACTGGCATAATATAAATAATGACGACATTGCAGGAGAAAAAAAGAGGAGATCGCTCAAAGACAAGCCCTGGAAAGATCTCGTCGAGAGGAGGAGGCAAAACAGCAGGAGGCAGAACGAAAAGAGAAGGATGAAAAGGAGCGCCAGGAGAAGGAAAGGTTGCAGAAACAGCAAGCAGAGGAAAAGGAGCAGAGGGAGCGCGAGGAAGCAGAACGTCTTCAGAAACAAGTATGTTCCCAGGCAGTTGAGGGACATTGTCATATGTTCACCTGACAGCTACAGCACTGTCTTTACCTGTTTGCTGGTTAGGCAGAACATGTTTATCTCAAGTATATGCCAGTGTTCTGTTACTTGGTGACATATATCTATATACACAGATGAGTCACATTATTATGACCACCAGCTAATATCCAGAGTTACCACCATGTGTGGCACAGACAGCAGCTAGACTGGCTGGGAGTAACTCAACAAGGTCTTGGTAGGTTCTCACATGTATCTGGAGCCATGCTGACTACAGTGCACATCTGCTAATGGCTGCATGAGGAAGGATCCATAGAGCGAACACCACGATCAAGGTGGTCCCACAGATGCTCAATTGAGTTCAAGTCAGGGAAATTAGGGGGCCAGGGTAGTACTTGGAAGTCTTAGTCATGCTTTTCCAACCAATGTCGGACATTTCTAGTCATGTGACACGTCTTATTGTCTTTCTGTAAGATCTCATCTGGCCCAGGAAAGACGATCAGTATGCATGGGTGTATGTTATCTACAAGGATAGATTCATATCTAAATCAGTTGAGTGTGCCTTCTACATGGATGAGTGGGCCCAGAGAATGCCATTAAAAAACATTTCCCAGACTAACACCTCCACCTGCTTGTGTTCTTACAGCAATGGTTACAGGGTGTTTGTTATCTGATGTTTCTTGCCTGACATGCCAACGTCCATCCTTTTGATGACGCAGAAAATGTGACTCATCTGGTAAGGCAACTATTTGCCAATCAGCAGAGGTCCAATTCAGATACTGCCACAAAAATGTAATCCTTTTCTGCAAACGTAACTTCATTAGCAGAGATGCAGTGACCATCCATCTGCTTCATAGCCCCATATGCAGTAAGGTTCACTGAACTGTTGTTTTAGCGACACGTCTGGTAGCCCCCTGGTTCATTTTGGTGGTGATCTGCTCCACTGTAGCTGGTCAGTCCACTCTCATGCACCTTCGTAACCGACGTTCAACTTTCACATCAATGGCATGTGGTGCTCTGCAGTTTCAATGTAATTTATTCACAATCGTACCACAGCAGCACGCAAACTGCACAGTTTCGGAAATACTGCCACCCTTGGCCTTAAGCCAATAATCATCCCTTTTTGCAACTCTGATAAATCGCCCCTTTTATCCATGACAACCATTAGGGATATGTGTGCAGAAAGCCTATCACACACCTTATATACCCACCAAGCCAGCTCATGACAAGTGACTTCCTTCATGAACTACGGGCTGCTGTCGTTGAAAGTAAGAAGTCGTCATAATAATGTGATTTGACTGTGTAGATATTAAAATAAAGTTATAGCATTCAAAGACCTTTAAAAAGAAATAAATATTTTGTGACTTTAAGCTGGGTTCACATTTTTAGGATAGTGGCCTTATCTGGTCATAGCATTGGCACAGTGATTTGATTATGATAATTTTTATCATATACTATCTAGAAAGAAGATGATGACCGTATTAGGTTAGAGCGGGAAAAACATTTCCAAAAAGAGGAGCAGGAGCGTTCAGAGAGGAAAAAGGTAACCATTTACTTTACTACATCTGTCACAGCTACCAACTCTCATGTTACATTTTGTTAAATTGTTATTCCAGTTCTGTATTTCTTAGAGGGATTTTCCAGTAATTGTAAGCTGGCTTGCCATAGGAAGAAAGAACAGAATTAGTACACAGTGAGGCACATTTACAAATCCTAATGTTTAGACAAGCATGCTAAAGAAATGGCAAACGTATCACAGTGGCTCAAGCTAGATAGTTAATTTAGTGTCAAATCTTTGAGGCGTGTTGGTGCATCCCTTTTCCACTTAGCCATGCCTCCATATTGAATAAGGCACAAAAAGTATCTAGGCATGCAAGTTAGTTTTTAGCCACAAATTAAGTCAGAATGCTGGGGCATTTCGTTTAGTAATCCCCCCATTTTATATATACCATCTTTGCTTATTCTCTCATGCATCATGAAACTGACAACATCTTATTTTAAGGCTACTTTCACATTTGCGCTATCCCTTCCATCATAGGATCTCAATAGCAGGGGGGAAACGCTTCAGTTTTGTCCCCACAAAACTGAACTGAAGGGAACGAAATGCACCAGAATGCATTCTGTTCTGTTTGGTTGCGTCCCCATCGCGGACAGAATAAGGCTACGTCTACACGACGACATTTGTCGACAATTCGAGATGGATTTTTCTGCGACTGTTGCGTCGCAGTCGCCGCATGTTGCAGTGCGACACCATAGACTGCCATTCTAAAAATTGTCGCGCGACATTAGTGCAACAAAATGTTGCGCTACAAATGTTGCAGTGTAGTTGTGTCCTATCTGTCTCGCGACAAATGTCGTTGTGTAGACGTAGCCTAACGCTGCAAGCAGTGTTTTCCTGTCCGCGATGTGGTGCAGAGCAAGACAGATCAGTCCTGACACACAATGTAAGTCAATGGGGATCAGCAAAAATGCTTCCGTTCTGATAATACAACCGCTTGCATCCGTTATGAATGGATCCGGTTGTATTATATTTAAAATAGTCATGACCAACATTGAAAGCCAATGGGGGACGGATCCGTTTTCTATTGTTTCAGATTGTGTCAGAGAGAACGGATCCATCCCCATTGGCTTTCAATGTTCATGACTGATCTAGCAAAAAACGCTGGTGTGAAAGTAGCCAAAGATGACCTTTCCCCATCTATTAACAATTTTGAAGCATTTTTTCATGTAACTATATTGTTGCAATAACGGTACAACTGGGTGTTGCCAGTTGGGGGGGGGGTGTCCCTGCACAGTCTGACATTAACCAGTCAGTGCTGCCAGTGTCAGACTGTGCAGGCAGATGCTCCCAACTAGTAAAACGCAGGTGGATCTTTATTGCAGACTGCTGGCAATTCATTCATTAACTTCTTGGAGGAATAATGGAGGAATGACACATGAAGTGTAGTTAGTAAAATAGACATGTCAAAAGAAGTCCTCTTTAAAAGAAGATTTAGACTGACATTTTTTTTATACAGAGGAGGTACATTTTTCCCACTCTTGCAGATATTGTTCATGTGCAGCCTGCACCTGTATTTCATTGTCTAATGGCCGAGCATTACAATGGCGCTTTATCATTAACACATTAATAATCAACATTTAATCTATGGCCAACTTAAATGAGAGAAAATCCACTGGCTGTCGCCTCATGATAACAGTTGGGTTAGGAAGATCTAGAAGAGACACTAATACAGAATTTTCTTCTATGCAGAGGCTGGAAGAGATCATGAAGAGGACAAGACGCAGTGAAGCGGGGGATAAGGTATTTGTATAAACTGTTAAATAAGACAAACCCTATGTCACTGATTGAAATGATGAAATCTCAAATCAGTCTCTAAAACTGTTCAGGAAGTTTGAAGTTGAAAATGTCATTTCTTTTCAGCAGCCCAATGTTCAGAAAAATGGAGAGGTTCCTAAAACGGTTGAAAACACAGGTATGTAGTAGTTTAAGGAGACATTTTCTTATTTAGCCCTGAGCTACACTAAGGCGACCTGCACATGTTCTATATTACAGCAAAGTGTATGATTAGACAAATCTCATGTACACTATGCTTTTTTGTTCCATGCAAAAATTGACCTGCCGTGCGGGTTTTATAACCCACAGCCTGTCAATTTTTTGTGTGGTTATCACCCTGTTCAATGCAAGGCTAAGGATCTGGGGCAAAACCTCATCAAATCTGCATCAAAAATCACAAGTAAGTCATGTGATTTTCAGTGCAGATACACAGAAATCTGCACAGAGATTCTTGCAAGACCCATGTGCAGGTAGCCTAAGGGTTCAAAATGATGGTGTATGGTTGGTTGCATGCAGCCAAGCGACCTTGTGATTTGTGGAAATTGTTACTGGCTGCAGCCAGTGGATGTAATTTGGCTGCATGTGGTCAGCCTCGCTGTCCGGTCATACCCTAAGAAATTTAGAAGTGCTACTGTTTGATTTAACAAGCTTCAGCTGCAGTGCAAAGCAATATATTGAGTTGTATGCAGACTTGTGTACTACAGTGATCACTCAAGGTTTCCATGTAACCCTACCCTTAGGGTCCTATTACATGAACCGATGTGTCAGGCAATTATCAGGAACAAACCAGACATTCCAGATAATTCCCTGATCATCAGCAGAGATGAGGGTTTGTCCCACAGCAAATCATTGTTCCTGGGCAGCAGATCGCTGTTTAGACAGCACAATGTGCTGCACAGAAATAATGATTTTAGGTGCCAGCTGAAAGACACGATCAGCTTGCTTTCTTAATCGCCAGTACCTTTTACACAGGTCAGTTATCAGGAAGGACGGTTTATACAAACATCCCCAATAATCAGCCTGATTATCGGCCCGTGTAAAAGGACCTTTATTTTTATGATCATCTCTATAAAATTAAAAGTACTGAAAAAGTTTGGTGAAAGTTCCAAAAAGTATAGTAAAAATGTACAATTTATATATAATGTATATACTTAATGTTTTAGTAATGTGTGCATTGTCTCCCTAGCCATTACACCCACCCTCTTAAAAGAGGAGCAGACATCGGTATTTCTCCCGGGCGATGCAGAAACCATTCGAAATAGAAAATCGGTGGCCACATCGCCAAGGATTGTTACTTTTTCCCAAGACAGGTAAATGAAAATGTTGATGATTTTTACTTGGCTGATGATGGTGTGACATTTTGGTAAGGTTAATATATACTGTAACTCTATAGCTATTGGAATGTGCTTGTATAGTTTCCGGCAATTTTTCCTTTAGTTGACTTAATGTGTCCTTTATGGCTTTAAGCATAGAGAAACAACCAAATGAAAATGGTTTACGAACAACAAACAACAATTTTGAAGAGATCATAAATTTACCAGTTGGATCGAAACCAATGAAGCTTGATTCTCTAAACAATGAAGGGAGCAGCATCGAGGACCTTCCACCTCTGAATCCACTTATCGCTTTCGAAGTTGATAATGTGCAAACACCACAAACAGCAGGTAAAATAATAATGGTAAACGCCAAATAAAGAGCCTTTCCCTATTTACAGCACTAACTGACCAGTAATCTGGAACTAAACGTGATAAAAGAAGTACCTCAAACATGTAGCCTTGCTGGGAGAATCCCATTACACATAGTCATATGAAAATGCTGGGCAGTTAACATGGCTCATTAGTGAAGATAATGAGAAACCGTTAGTTTAGGACATTTGTAACATATAAGTGCAAGATAAAGTCACAATGGACACCTTTAGATATTAAGGTCTTTGGCTAAACTATCACTTTTTCTAAACTGGTCATAGGTAGAAACGTTAATTTGGCCAGTAGTTATGAACCCTGATTCACACATTAATATGCATGTTTGGCTCCATCAAACGCATATGGTATTTCAGTGTAAAAGGGGAGATGGCTTCCAGACACAACAGATGCCAAGGAGCTTTCTGTGGGGGTATATTCACCTCCATTTGGGAATCCACTCTGTGGTTGTTACTCTGCAGGGACATTTAGAAGGAAATATAGCTCTATGGGCTACTATTGCTTTGAGGAGATGACCAGTTGAATAAGCCTAGAATGGGTGTCAATTCACTTTTATGTTGATTTTTCAATAAAGTTTATTATTTAGCTTTTAGCGTCCCTTCAGGCAGTGATCTATATAATCTCTAGAAGAACAAGTCTGAGGCAAAATAAGTCTCTAATGGCTGATTCACACTACTGTGCTTGGTCCGGGAAGCATGGTCCATATGTTGGCCATATCTCCCAGACTGAACTGATGATACAGTCAGTTCCTACATGATCACATAATGACTATCATAAATTACTATGATGGAGCCGGGTTGGTTGGGAGATGTGGCCATCACACTGACCGGGTTTTTCTGGACTGAACACGGTCATGTGAATCAGCCTTAAAGGTGCCCCTGAAAGTTTAGGTTTTTATCAAGTTGAAGTGAACAGCACATGCATGGGATTGCAGGGCCAGGGGAGATGACAAATCGGACATCTGACCCAGTCAGTCAAGTGGAGGGCAAGCAGAGGAGCTATAGGCACAAGTGGCTATAACTCATCCTCTGGGCAAGGTTTTAATCAATTGTGTCAGCCCGACCAGGCATTAAAGCTGTTTTGATAGAGATGACCCTGCTGACAGATGCAATTCCGTAGCGATACAAAAACTTTCATTGGAGCGAGTCGAAAGAGGGAAAAATTATCTTAGTCCTGAGTGGATCACAAGTAGCTTGACACTGAAAACAGCTAGTCTACTCTGAAGCATTTCTTAATGTGATTTCTTCACACGTAATGTAATGTAATGTTCTGTTGTTATCCCCAGAGGTCATCTGAACACCCAGAACTGAGGTTTAGAAATCACCCTTAAAGCCCCAGGAATTCATTAGAAAATTTTAAAAGGATTTTTTTTTTCTTTCGAATTTTTGGGATATTTTTTTTTCTCTGAAGGAAACCTTTTACTATTACCAGCTAACAGACTGGCTGCATTAAACAGCGTTTTCCTTAAATTGCTGTTTTTTGCACGCATATTGTATGTTGAAGTTTTTACCTACCTGAAAGGAAGAAAAGCATCGAAGCATCGAGGTGGATTGTGGGACTATTTTGGGACTGTCCGGTTTTAAATGTAATTGTTTAACCTGATAATCTTTTACACTGTATATGTTTAATACTTGAAAATACCCTCATAGCTCTACGTGTAGGGCTAGGGAGCGGTGTCATTTAAACCATTTGGTTTAAATATTATTGCTGAGAACTCCATTTAAAGGGGCTTTAATGTATAGGCTACTGTATCAGGTTCTCAAACATGTAAAGTAATCATCTCATAGGTTGGTTTCTTTGAAAGTAATTGACAGGATCTTAATCTGATTAATAATTACAAATTTAGTAGTTACTATGATTTTATCTGTTTTTATAGTTTATTGACCCACTGTCCAGAGAGTAAATTATACCTAATTTTATCATACTTGAATATTTGTTGTACAATAACTAAAGTTTAAAAGAAAAAAGTATCTATATTGTAATGTCTGCTTGACTATAGATGTTTCTTTGCCTTACTAAATTCTTATACACATGGAAGATTCTATACATTTATGGGTTGAAAGAAAGAAGTAATTAGTATAACTTTGCTCGTTTCAGAGCAAGAGAGAA
Organism: Bufo bufo; assembly: GCF_905171765.1. NCBI lineage: Eukaryota > Metazoa > Chordata > Amphibia > Anura > Bufonidae > Bufo > Bufo bufo. The sequence goes on along the minus strand of NC_053392.1, from coordinate 380,793,135 downwards.
TATAGAACTATTGATAATTTATCTTTATTTTTATTTGTTGGTTATGGTGTCACATTCTTCAAACACATTTTCATATGATTGTTGCTGTTTTGTCTGTTTGCTAAAGGTCTATAAATGTGCACTTTTTAAACAAAAGGAAAAACTCACTGCAATTATTCCCATATGACCCGGTAAACTATTCTAAATTTCTAGCCCAGAGGTCCCTATTTCTGGGGGTCACAGAGTTCAGGGGTCTGAGTTCTCTGACCCTGAAACCTGACCACCAGAGATGGGTATCGTGAGCTAGAACACAGTTTTAGCTACAGGGTCTGTACACTATTGGAAACCTGAAATTGGGGTAATGTCACAATGATGGAATGATGTAAAGATGATTGGGCCCACTTTTTATACACAGCGTCATACACTGAATTTGGTTTGGCTTTTGTTTGTCCTTTTCTTCATGTACATAGACATTATATTTAATGCCTAAATCATGTAGTTTTTATTTCTTTTACGCTATATAGCATGTCATTAATTAATAAATCTGTTTGAAGTAATTAGTTAATGGATTTTCAATGTGTTTTCATTTCTCTGTGGTCCGTACCACATCATATTTTGGGTTTCACAATGAGAATAAAGTAACTGCTAGAACAGCGATCAGAAACCTTCCGCACTCCAGCTGCTGTGAAACTACAACTCCAAGCATGCATACTTACTTAGCTGTACTTGTAACTCACATAGAAGTGAAAGGAGGATTCTGGGAGTTGTAGTTTTCAGAACAGCTAGAGTGCTGATCCCTGCACTAGAGTAAGGAAAAGAGACCGCTTTCCAGTTTAATATTTAATCACTCATTAAAATTTTCACAGGTTCACAGTATGACCATATCAATATTTAATGTTACAGTACATTAGGAATAAATGCAAAGTAATTAAACAGGTATAAAACACAAAGGTACAACATATAAAATCTATTCTAAAAGAGAAGTACAATAAAGTGTGCAATAAATAAAAAGGTAGAATGTAATGTGTTTGGAAGATGTTGGTAAAGGAGTTGTCCAGAACAGGACACCAGAAGAGGTCTGACACCTCACGCTCCCACCAATCAGCTATTACCTTATATTTCCGTTGCTGGAACTACACAGCTGAGTATAGTGTGGTGGATGGAGGTAGTAAGTGCAACATTGCTTCCAGAGAAGTGAAAAGTGAATGGTAGCAGCGCTGCAGTTACCAGCTCCATCCACTACACAAAGGACAGCATCGGAACTACAAGGTGGGAGTGTGAGGCCATCACTATCAATATCCTGGACAACCCCTTAAGGGTTACGGCTACACGACACACAACACTTATTATAATGTATTTCAATGGTATCGATATGCTGCAATGTGGCAGTCGCAAAAAATGGACACCAGTCTGTTTTTTTGGGGAATTGTCGCATCGCAGCATGTCGCTTTATAACAGTATTGAAATATACTTTATGAAATGGCTCCATACCCTTTTGTGTGGTGCGACACGTCGCCATGTAGCCGTACCCTTGAGGTGGAAACCCACTCAGAAAATACCCCCTTTAGCCAATCAGTACAGTTTGTTTCAATAGTTAATCCTTTCCTAGATAGTCCCCAATATTCAAGTGGAAAATATTAAAGGGGTTACCTATAATTTGAAAGGGCTGTTTATCTCCAAGAAACATTCCTGCTCTTGTCCAGTGACTGTTTATGGTATTAGCTAAGGCTATGTTCTTATCATGTTTGTGATGTAAACTTAGTGTATGGGAAATTTCCCAACATACACAATATATGTGTCCACGTGGTTCCAGTATGGAATAGCATTGTAGACTATGTGTTTATATGGTACAGTGGTATCCAGTGATGAGAAGAAAAAATATGATGAATGCTTTTTTTTTTTTTTTTTTTTTTAAAACAGCAAGACCCTATGGGTTATGTAATGCCACTCAGAGGCATTAGTTAAATGTATAAGTCCTAGCATATTTATTAAATGGAGGCCATAAACGTGATGTGAAGAGAGTCTAAGATCCATTCACTTGACAGTACAATACCATAGACTCAACCTATGGACAAGAGTGAAGCTGACCCTGGTATTGAATCTTGGACAACGCATTTATTCTGAGTTGAGTTGTACCTTTTTAAAGTGGATTTAAGTATCCTCCTGAAGGTATGTGCTGTGAAAGTGGAGGACTTGTTTTCTGCAGATACCAATGCTTATTGTTAGGAGGATGCACCAACACTCAAGGTCCACATCACAAAATATCTTCCCTATTTGGAAAAATAAAACACTACAAGGAACAGTCAGTGGGGCTCACTGCTGCCCGCACCACAAGCCAGAACTATGTACACATGTTATAGGGAGTGGTCACCAATTACTCCTTCAGGTTTAAGCTGTCTGTTTGACTAATGGCCAGTTTGAGTAGTGCCCGAGTCTCCTCTGTCTGCTGACGGACTTGCTCAAGCTGTTCTTTTAGTCGACTCTGACTAATGGCCACAGAAAATTCAGGATCTGGAAAGAAGATGAAAACAGTTATTTACAGGTAGATCAGGTACCATCTTATTTTTTCCCCAGTTCCGTATATGGAAAAAAACCGGTTGACCTTGGTTACTTATGTGTAACAAGCTTTATTTTCTGATTATTTGACGCCTAAGGCAGATATTTAAAAGGGGAAACAATGTAACTCTCTGTAAAACATATTGTACCAAATTTATCAAGATTTTGCTCTTCTTTCTACCATTTTATGGGGATAATTTGGTACAAGCACTGCATGTTATCATGACACACTCCAAAATGTATTACACACATTGTAGCAGAATACTCTGTGCTATTTTTCCAATTCACAGTGCTGCACTTTTTGTTTTATAAATGTATCTCAATGGGGGTCATTTGCAAAGGACTTCACACCAGTCTTAGTAAAAACCCAGCTGAAGAAAGGCACGCCACTTAATTAAAGGATTTGTCTGCTTTATATTGATGACCTATCCTCAAGATAGGTCATCAATACGACTCCCGGCAACCCCCTTCCCCAGATCACATCTGCTCACCACTATGGTGGCGACAGCGAGCAGGTAAACGATGAAAAGAAGGCAACCCCTTTAATTTGTTGCATCTGTATGTGCAACAGAACTGACATCCACTACAGCCAGGAGCTGAAGTAGATTTCTGTCGTAATGTGCACCATTTTTCTGGCGCACATGTTGTTAAATGAGTCAGACCGCAGAGTTCCCACGAAGACCCACCTCCTCCTGACCACTTTTTTGGAAAAAAATGCAGAGGAGGTTGTCAAAAGCTAAAAAGTCACAAATTTTGTCAAAAAGTAGCATTTGCAACAAAATTTGCGACTTTTCTGTGCCAGAGAACTGGAGTACAGTAAGTGACCTCCAATGGGTTTATTGTGTTGAGTGTATGAAAAGTAGACCGAATTCAGTTGCTATATGACTGATGTGCAGGTTTTATTAGACCTTCACTTTTACAACGATGAACCTTAGTTTGTTTTTGATTGTCCACCTTTGCAGCCATTACATTGCTACAATGGGGATCATTTATCAAAGACCATTCTGCGCAGGTCACTGATACCTTCCAGCGCTGCCGGAGAATACACCTAATTTATGACGGGTACATACCACGTCATAAATTAGGTGCATCCTCTGCCAGTCCATGCACCTAGATTGTAATCTCCTCCAGTCAGTACTGGAGTAGATTTCAGTCATCATTTTTTTGGTGTAAATGTTACTGAATTCACTGGGGCTGATGGACCCTCCCCACCACTCCTCAGTGCAAGGATGGTGAAAAAAAGCGTATGGGCTTTTAAAAAGTTGCATAACGAGCCTGTGTGACTGGAGTAGGGAGTATACAATGAAAATGTATCCCTGCTCTGCTCTTCACTTACTTTCGTCAGTTTCTTTTTTCCATGTTTTTTTTTTTTTTTTGTCACACATTTTAAGCCTGCATTTTTTTGCTGTTTTTTCTATAAGCCTGAAAACAAACAATAAATGCCATACCTACATGCAGTGTTTAAACACAAAAATGGAACAAATGCATCAAAAAGCCCTAAATCTAAAAACCTTTTTAGTGCATTTTTATTCTCTACTGATCTAGAACTAATATCTGGCCATAGTATTTTTTTACTGCAAAGAAAAAATTATATATATATATATATATACAAAGAAAATACTATAAGGGCAGACTAGACCGACTACATTGTCTTTTTCTGACATCATTTACTCATTCATTCTAAGAACGGCTTCACGCATTTATATAGTGCCCGTGTATTGCGGACCGCAGCTTAGGCACTGAGCCATTAGAAGAGTGGTTCTCAGTGGTGTGGAGGAGCCAGCACCTATGTGGACAGCAGTGGAGGCTGAGGATGGGCTGTACTGCCAGGTAAGTGTTATGAATCCCCTTAGCGGGGGAACAAGGCTGTTCTTTAGCTATTGCCATCATTTTATACTGTATTGACTTATGAAATGGTAAATATACACTCACAAGAAATCACAATATAGGTACCTTCCCCTCAGGGCCGTCTTTAATATTGATTGGACCCTGGTCAAAAATTTACTTGGGCCACCTGGATCCCGTCTTCCCACACCTTAGCAGGCAATCACGCCCTCCACCACAACACACACACAAAAAATCCCCACATCTGGTAGAGTACAGTGAATGACTGTAAATACTTCCAGTTCTGAAGACTCCAGCAGCTCAGGATCAGTGCTCTGGGCAGCTGGGCTCAGGGCTGGAAGTGGGCACCGCTCTGCAGGAAGGAGACCAGGGCTCGGCTCACCCTAGCGTTACAGTGCACCCCAGCACCCCACAGTATGCAGTATAGCACCCTATAGTATACAGCAACCCACAGTATGCAGTATAGCACCCCACACTATACAGTACCCCACAGTATATATAGAGCAGTATAGCAGCCCACAGTATACAGCACCCAACAGTATACAACACCTCACGGTATACAGTAGAGCAGTATAGCACCTCACCGTATACAGCACCCCAAACTATACACGATACAGCCCCCCACTATACAGTACAGCAGTATAGCACTCCACAATATACAGCCCCCCACAGTACAGCAGTATAGCACTCCACAATATACAGAACCCACAGTATACAGCCCCCCACACTATACAGTACAGCAGTATAGCACTCCACAATATACAGCACCCCACACTATACAGCCCCCCACACTATACAGTATAGCACTCCCCAGTATACAGCCCCCCACAGTATACAGTACAGCAGTATAGCACTCCACAGTATACAGGCCCCCACACTATACAGCACCCCACTATACAGTAGTTTACAGTATATTAGCATAACAGCCCCTGTCACCTTTTTCTGATGTAATCTTCACAAAAAAAGCTCCACAGTTAAGGCAAACTTCTACAGCAACACTCCTGGTAGGACCTTGATGACCTCATAGCCATGTGACCAGTAATATTGCTAGGTTACTGGTCACATGGTGATGATGTCATCTAAGGTCCTAGAGAATCACAGCTCTCACAGTACGCTGCCTGGAGTGCCGGCAGGCATGGCATGGCAGCACCCCCTGTGTAGCTGACAGCCTGACACCTGGGGCAGTGGCTAGCAGGGCTCAAGAGGCAGCTGCCTTGGGCCCTCCAGGAGCAACTGGGCCCGGGGCAGCTGCCCCTTTTGCCCCTTGTTAAAGACTGCCCTGCTTCCCCTGAACAACTACACAAGCAGTCAGTTGGTGACCCAGTAAAAGGTCACTTTCTCATCCGTACCATTGGGGGACACAGGCTTGACCATGGGTATAGCTATTGCTGCTAGGAGGCGAACACTAAGCACACAAAGTGTAAGCTCCTCCCCTTCAGCTATACCCTTCCTACAGGGACTAAGCTAAATGAGTTTTAGCCATCCGTAGGGTGTCTGAACTCGCAGCTCTTTCATTTTGTTCGTCTTTCCAGATCCTCCATCAGGATAAGGTGGTCCTTCACCCGGTGCAGTCTTTCCTGCCGAAGGTGGTGTCGGCATTCCATCTAAATGAGATTATTCTCCCTTCATTTTGTCCGGGCCCGTCTCATCCTTGGGAGCAGTCGCTCCATACCCTGGATTTGGTACGAGCTGTTCGAGTATATCTGTCCCAGACGTCATCTTTCCGGCGGACAGATTCCCTGTTCGTGATTCCAGAGGGGCCGAGACAAGGGCTGGCAGCGTCGAAGACTTCCATTTCCCGATGGATTTGTTTGGCCATTGTGGAAGCGTACCGCATTAATGGCCGGGCCCCACCCTTCCAGGTGACTGCTCATTCGGCTCGAGCAGTGGGGGCCTCTTGGGCGATGCATCATGGGGCTTCGGCCCTTCAGGTGTGCAAGGTGGCTACCTGGTCGTCTTTGCATACTTTGTCCAAGTTTTATAAGGTGCACACCTTTTGCGTCTGCTGACGCTTCTCTAGGACGTAGAGTTTTGCAGGTGGCGGTTCTCTGATTGATGGGAGGGTTGCTTGTTATGCCCACCCTTGGAGACTGCTCTCTAACGTTCCATGGTCAAGCCTGTGTCCCCCAATGATACGGATGAGAAAACTAGATTTTTTTACTTACCGTAAAATCAGTTTCTCTTCCATTCATTGGGGGACACAGCTCCCACCCATTCTTTTGTTTAGGGGCCTTTTCAGGCCTGTGTGGTTCTGGGTTGGTACAGTACATAGTGTGATTTTTTTTATTTATTTTTTGTTACTTCTCCTACTGCTTTTTGCACGAACTGATTTAGCTTAGTCCCTGTAGAAAAGTTATAGCTGAAGGGGAGGAGCTTACACTTTGTGGGCTTAGTGTCCGTCTCCTATACCCATAGTCAAGCAAGTGTCCCATAGTCAAGCAAGTGTCCCACTCAGTGATGGTCGTGGGCACTTCAAACTTTTGTATATGCCTATCTAATGTTTTGTGTATATAACTGTATATTCCTTATAACAGGCTGCTGTTGTAGATAAGAGTGTCATTACAACTATTCACCCCTTGGTGGTGCTGGCATCACATTATATATATATCTATCTATCTATCTATCTATCTATCTATCTATATCTATATCTATATCTATATATCTATCTATCTATCTATCTATCTATATCTATATATCTATCTATCTATATCTATATATCTATCTATCTATATCTATCTATATATCTATCTATCTATATCTATCTATATCTATATATCTATCTATCTATATCTATCTATATCTATATATCTATCTATCTATATCTATATATCTATCTATCTATATATCTATCTATATCTATATATATATCTATATCTATATATCTATATCTATATATCTATCTATATCTATCTATCTATCTATCTATCTATCTATCTATATCCTGGGGTTTGCTAATAAAGTTGGTTGTTGAGAGGAGAACAGAGAAGGTAGGAAGTTAATGGAGGAGCAGAACAGGCAAAGTCCACAATGTAGCTGCTATTTTAGCCCCTTGGCTCTGGCCAGGCTAAGGGAGTATAGAGAACACTATTACAGCAGCACAGACTAGTGAGTCTACGTCTGGATATAGAGAAAGTCTAGTGGAGGTTGGAGCTAAAATAGCCAATGGACTTCACAAGCAACAGTGACCAGGAGGAACCTAAAAGTACCTGGACACAGCTGGATGATTGATGCGCAAAATTATCCTTGACCGCATGCCTCTATGGATATAGTGGACCGTAATTCTTCAGTGAGCATCCTTTCCAAAGAATGGAGCATAAGACTGATGCCTGCCGTTAGGGAGCCACCCTGTGGATTACTACTGACCAGTAAGAGTTATTATATTCGGTACCAGAGTGCTAGAGAATGGACTTAGCGCAGACTTATATAAGAAAGAGCCTTTTTCTTGCCTGTTAAAGTAAAATTCTTAACTTACAACTGTCCAGCCTGTTACAAGGATTACAGCTAAACCAATATCTGAGTCATATCATTATGCCATATAAATGAACTGTACTGACTACCTGGAGACAAGTGATTTAAGTAAAAGTTCAACTGTTTTACTACAACCGACTCCTCATCTTTTCCACCACCAACCTTTGGACCTAACTGTGCTGGCGTCACAAACAACCGGGGTCACAGCCTCTAAAACACCCTAAACACCTATACCATCAAGGGCACCTAAACTACCATCTGGCTGGTGATCCCTGGACAAACAGAGTGTGCCCCGAAGGCACTAGTGCTGTCCTTCCCTTCACTGCACGCCAGCCCAGGGAGGCTCTGCTAACCGTGAGTAAAACTACTACTACCCCCATCGGCCCACCATAGCTCACAGATTGCCCCTACGGTCCGGTCCGCTGCACAATGAACGGAAGAGAAACAGATTTTACGGTAAGTACAAAAATCTAGTTTTCACAGTATTTGTTCAGTATTTTTTATCAGTATTCCTAAGCTACAACCAGGAGTGTAACAGACAAAAATTTATAATGGATAATGAAAAATGCTGACAATGTGAAAGTGGGCAAATGCAGCTTTTGGTGTGGATTCTGGACCTTTCCTTTCTTTGGAGTGGCGTCTAAACAGACACCGCTGTTAATATGGTGGGTGTATGCTTGTGCTTTAGTGCCATTCAATGGGGCTAAACTGTGAGTGGATCCACAGCATTCATATTGACAAACCGTACCAGAAAACTGAGAAAAACCTTGGAAAACTAACTGTGTAAACTGGCCTTACCCTGGGTTTTACTTCACTTCAAAACCATGGATGCCATCTGTGTTTCACGGATCATTAGGAAGAGATGCTTGGAAAATAAATTTTCAGCTGTGCAGTATCAGTGAAGCACAGATGGCACACGGACCCAACACGGATCCTGCATGGACAGCTTCACAGATGCATCACTGACAGTGGCGGATTAAAATAGGGGAGTTCGGGTCGGCATCGCTGGGGGGGGGCCAACGCCGACTCGGACGCCCACATACTGCGGCGGGGCATGGGAGCGCATAGCTCCCTGCCCCGCCGCCGATCACCGCCATAGGCTTCAGGCCTATGTGCTAGTATAATCCTGGCATAGGCGTGAGTGTTGATAACATAAAAAAGTATTGCGATACTCGATACCACGCGAAAAAATTTGGAACAGGGGGTGATTTATATTTAATATTTTGGTGTTTTTTTTTTTTTTTTACTTTTTATTTAATAACTATTTCCCCCCTTAGGGGCTAGAGCCTGGGATCTTTTAGTCCCTTGTCCTATTCACCCTCATAGAGCTCTATTAGGGTGAATAGGACTTCACACTCTCCCTGCTGCCCTTTGCTTTGTGCACACGGCAGCAGGGAGCTTACCATGGCAGCCAGGGCTTCAGTAGCGTCCTGGCTGCCATGTTAACCGAGGAAATTGCTATATGGGGGTAGGTTGGGGGAAATTACTATATGGGGACAGATTCCACCTTTCATTTTTGACAGCTCCTTTGGAAAATGAAAGGTGGAAACTGATTGGTTGCTATGGGCACCTAAGCCAGTTCTTCTTTACATCAGTTTGATAAATGACCCCGATTATGAGAAATCTAATGTCTGTGTAACAAACTCTGTAGAGACGATATGTGGCTGAAAGAATTAGTCATGGCGGTCTGGGTCAAACGGAGTAGAAGAGGAAAGAGAAGATCTACATGACAGGAGATGTCACTGGATGTAAGAGGTATGTGGTGCTGTATTCCCCTATATGTAGAGCTGGCTTACTACTGTGACCTGCATCTCATCTTGTCCCCGAAGTCTTTTTTATTATAATCGTATGTATTTTAAATTTGGCAACAAAAATGTTAATGTCATCTGCAGTCCTATGTAACAGCCCAGATAACAGTGAGTGATAACTTTCTGTGTGCAGATAATGTAGTAGATGTTCCATGCAGTCCTATGTAATACCCCACATAACAATAGTTCACTGTATGTGAGCTGTTACAGCTCAGCCCCAATCACTCTGATAGGATTGAGCTGCACCTAGGCCATGTGAACGATTAATGTGATGTCATATGGCCTAGGAAGAGACTCACGAAGCACCGCAGTCTCTTCATACAGAAAAAAAACATAAAATTGAAACTAAAATGGAGGGAGGGGCCCAAGTTGGGTAGAAAACCCCGGGCCTATCATGCACTTAATCCGCCCCTGATCACTGACCACCTTCTCAATGATTTGAGCACGAACACGAACGTGTGAATGAGGCTTTACAGCATAAAAGAATGCAATTTTTACATAGCATTTTTTGCTGTAAATCCGACCGACCACCCAGCAATTAGGAGTTATCATTCTGCAGCACTAAATGCCAGTCATTCATTCGTCAGTGTCGTAGACACACTGAGTCTTTTTATAGTTTTTTTTAGCCCACTCCCCCTCCAAGATATTCCCTGTATAACCGCAATATGTCATGTCACAAGACAACCTATTTAAAGAGGACCTGTTGCCTCTCCTGACATCTGTTTTAGTAACTACTAGCTTTCTCCATGTAATAACAATCCTGGAGCATCTTTTCATATACAGTTGTGTTCAAAAAAATAATAGCAGTGTGTTTAAAAAAGTGAATAAAGCTCAAAATCCTTCTAATAGCTTCTATTTCCATACACACAAATGCATTGGGAACACTACATATTCTATTCCAAATCAAAACATGAAGAAAAATATATCAAATTTGTGTTGTTCCTCTAAAAATATTGAAGAAAAGTAAATATTAGACTGTTCAAATAAATAGCAGTGTTTGTATTCTTCTTTACAAACTCAAACATTCACTATATAAACTGAAAAATGTTTGATGATATTGCTTTCCTTTGAATCACTTTACTAATATATAATTGTATAACCACTGTTTCTGAGAACTGCTGTACATCTGTGTTGCATGGAGTCAACCAACTTCTGGCACCTGTGAACAGGTATTCCAGCCCAGGATGATTGGACTACATTCCACAGTTCTTCTCTATTTCTTGGTTTTGCCTCAGAAACCTTTTTGATGTCACTCCACAAGTTTTCTATTAGATTAAGTTCCGGGGATTGGGCTGACCACTCCATAACGTCAATCTTGTTGATCTGGAACCAAGATGTTGCACGTTTACTGGTGTGTTTGGGGTCATTGTCTTGTTGGAACACCCATTTCAAGGGCATTTCCTCTTCAGCATAAGGCAGCATGACCTCTTCAAGTATTCTGATGTATTCGAACTGATCCATGATCCCTGGTATGCGATAAATAGGCCCAACACCATAGTATGAGAAACATCCCCATATCACGATGCTTGCCCCACCATGCTTCACTGTCTTCACAGTGTACTGTGGCTTGAATTCAGTGTTTGGGGGTCGTATGGCAAACTGTCTCCGACCACTAGACCCAAAAATAACAATCTTACTTTCATCAGTCCACAAAATATCTTTAGGCCAGTCAGAGTGCTCTTTGGCAAATTGTAACCTCTTCAGCACATGTCTTTTTTTCAACATTGGGACTTTGCTTGGGCTTCTTGCAAGGGTCGATTCACACGTTCGTATGTTTTAATCCGCATCCGTTCCGCAAATTGCGGGACGGAATGCGGACCCATTCATTTCAATGGCCCTGCAGAAAATGTGGAGAGCACTCTGTGTGCTTTCCGCATCCGTTGTTCCGTTCCGTTATGCGGATCCGCAAAAAAGATAGACCTTGACCAATGTCTTTCTTTTGTCCACAAAATGCGGTCCGTCGTCCCATTGTAGTCAATGGGTCCGCAAAAATACGGATCCGTTTACAGGAAATAGAAAAAAAAATTAAGGCAAGCCCCCTGTGACATGTGAGTCTGTTCCTGGGAAAGTAGTGTTTGCAGGAGAGCTGTAGTGTTTGCAGGATCACAGTCAGGCATCAGTATGTCTTTAGGACACGAGAAGTGTCTATGGGACACGAGAAGTGAAAGTTACCAGGACCGTGTCCAGAAGGATTGGTCATGGGAACAGATTGGGAAGGAGCTGTGCCCTACTGCATGGACATCAGGGGACTCAAAGAAGAGAGAAAACATCAGTGAGTAATGACATTTACATTATATTTTTACCCACAAATCCTCGTGTATGCCTCCCAAGAAATATGGACTGTAAGCGGGCCTATATGTCCTGTAGCTTGTTGGACCATCCGCAGTACTACTGTCCTATACTAATATGATCAAATGAGTACAGGATAGCAGTACAGCGGGTAGCCCAATGTGCACAGCACACAGTATATGCTAACTTAATTCCTAACTTAAATCAACCCCTCTTTGCAAATAATAGAATTCACTGCTCAGTGCATCTGTATGTACTTCTTGCATTGCATACTTTAAATTAACCCCCTTCTGCAATGCATTTTGCTACCTGTTGCATAGCAATGGAGCTCAGTGCAGCTGCATCTGTATGTACTTTTTACCTTACATTATCATTCCTGTTCTGCCCATTCCTGAATACACTATCCCTCTTTCACACGGAGTGTTATTCCCACTAGGGACATGCTCCTGTGAAATGGCTATTATATGTAAATTTATGTTTGTATATAAAAAATCTTATATGTAGTAATTATATAATTTTTTATTTAGGGACCAGTTTAGAAGAGAGCTCAACCAAAGACAACGGAGTGGTGATGGATCTCTTGTGAAAAAAACATACTTGTACACATCTCAGCTTCAATTTTTGAAGCCTATCATGGATTTGCGATCGTAAGTAAATTTTATTTATATTAAACCCCTTAGGGCTCTTTCACACAAGCGGATCCCGTGCGTGAAATCCGCTGCGTGAACGAGTGCCAAGCCCCGTTCCGGACAGCAGAGACACAGAGCATTAACATGATTGATAATGCTCCGTGTCTCTCTGTGATCTTTTTACAAAAAATCACAGTGAGATAGAGTTGTCACCGTGATTTTGTAGTAAAAAGGTCACAGAGAGGCAAAGAGCATTATCAATCATGTCCGGAACAGGGCCCGGCACTCTTTTACGCAGCGGATTACCCGCACAGCATCCGGTTGTGTGAAAGAGACCTTAAGCCAAGTTTGTGACAGTGGTGATCAGAACTTTGTAATCTGTAAAAAAATAAATAATATATAGCCCCCCCCCTCCCGGTTCAGGATGTCCGGCTGTAGAACCATCAGACCCACTGGATCTTCAAGAACCAAGTGGTTCTGAGTCTATTAATTTGATTTTAAATGTTTAAATATAATAAATAAAAAATGTAAAAAAAATACAGATATGATGTAATTGCAAATTTGCCCACCTTACATTTAAAATGGTATAAAAATAGATCTAAAAAGTCATATGTACACAAATTTAGTATGGATATATATTTTAATATTTAAATTTATATTTACAGCACAGTGGACAATCTCTCAGAAAGTGGTGATTCTGAATCAAGACCACCAGAAATACAGCAAAATCCACAAGTTCCTATACCGGAGCAAGTTTCTGAGGCACCACAACCTCAAGAGCCTTCAGATCAGACCCAGGAGGATATAGGATTGCAGACAATAGAGGAGGAACAACCAGAAATATCTGCTGAGAGCGCCCCTGTTTCTGTTGAACCAGAGAGACGTTCTTCAGGCACACGAAGGACTAGCCGTCAGATTTTGAAACACGCATAGATAATCGTGTGCTCGAATATTTAAATCTAACTCAAATTCATGCTTTAAGTATGGACGAAACTGCTTTAAAAAGCTTGGCTCCTTAGGCTACTTTCACACCTGCGTTCAGGTGTCCGCTCGTGAGCTCCGTTTGAAGGAGCTCACGAGCGGTCCTGAACGCAGCCGCCCGGCCCTGATGCATTCTCAATGGAGGCGGATCCACTGAGAATGCATCCGCCTGCCAGCGCTCAGCCTCCGCTCCGCTCAGTGAGCGGACACCTGAACGCTGCTTGCAGCGTTCGGGTGTCCGCCTGGCCGTGCGGAGGCGAGCGGATCCGTCCAGACTTACAATGTAAGTCAATGGGGACGGATCCGCTTGAAGATGACACTATATGGCTCAATCTTCAAGCGGATCCGTTCCCCATTGACTTTCAATGTAAAGTCTGAACGGATCCGCTCAGGCTACTTTCATACTTAGAAAATTTTCTAAGTTATAATACAGACGGATCCGTTCTGAACGGATGCGAACGTCTGCATTATAGGAGCGGATCCGTCTGATGAAACATCAGACGGATCCGCTCCGAACGCTAGTGTGAAAGTAGCCTTACTTAAACCGTGTGCCTGTGGAACGACAAACACGATGCATTTCAAATGTGGCAGCACTGATTGATTTATTTGCTGGGCCTGAAGAGCCTCAAGAGGTTGTGCATAGTATAGCTAGAGCAAGAGATCTGATGTTAAATTGGGTGCCATATCTTCCTCCGGCTCGTTTTGCTTCTCACAAGCCACCCATTGTCCAGCGGTATTCGAGTGAATATAGTGGCCCCAGTCAAACCGTTGGTCAAAGACCCAGCTCCCCTGGCCTATTTACTAGGGAATTATATGATTTGTAAATTGTTTTTAAGTAAACTGTTATATGTTTCTATATAAATGTCTCTGAGTATTATATATATATATATATATATATATATATATATATATATAAAAATATATATATAAAAATTATTTTTAACACAAAGCAGATTATCGAGAAGGTAGCATTCCTTCCCAAAAATCTGCTGATCACTAGAGGAGGAGACAGGTGAATTTACATTGCACCAAGCTCCTCCACAGTAGAGAGAGGAACAAGTGCTTCCGTAGTGTTTCTGTCAGTGCCTCCGCACCGCAAAAAATTTCAAACTAGTTCTATTTTTTTAAAGGGTTTGTCCGGGTTCAGAGCTGAACCCGGACATACCTCCAGGCAGCCCCCCTGACTTGAGCATCGGAGCAGTTAAACGACTAGGGCAGCGCTAAAGCCCGCCCATCTGAGCCGGTGACCTCACCGAACACTCTGCTGGGTGGAAGCTTCCGCCCGGCAGTGTGTTATTGTAAACAAAAGAGCCCTTGCCCTGCGTGATGTAGCGCAGGGCAAGGGAGCGCATCAGAGCATGAGATGCTCCGATGCTAACATCAGGTTGGGTGCCTGGGTGAAATTATGGGTATGCCCGGGTTCAGCTCTGAGCCCAGACAACCTCTTTAATGGTGCAGACTTTAATGGTGCAAATTGAATGGGTCTCGATCCGTCCCGGTTGCCGCATGGCTGTTCATTGGGGACCTCAAATTGCGTTCCCCAATGCATGGAACTGTCGCAAAACGGGTGGTTATGCTAATGTTACATACATACCTTGTCTGCGAAGAAGTTTATTCTTTGTGGATTGCGGGCCTGATTACGTCTGGTGGTGGTCTTGTTCAAAGCTGAACCCAGACATATCCCATTTTTTATTTAAAAAATGGAACTTGTTTGTGTTTAACTGTGAATCCAGACACCAATTTTAATTAACATTAAAATGATATTCTTTTTTTAAGACGTAATTAGAAATGAGGTATTAGAAGGTATTTACACCAAATTATTATAAACATTTGGATTTTACAAAATACCTCAGCCCGCTAGCCCACGTCAAGGGTCCTCATTCTCTTGCGAGTCCCTAATCTAAAGTAACTATTTTTTGGCGGAATGGACCATCTGATGCGGATTGTAGATCGGGACCCCTGCATTGCGGACCATGTACAAGAGGCTTTTGGTACCCTAGCACCATATATTCCTCCTACCGTTTTTTTGCGGAAACACGGAAGGGATTCAGATGCACATTTGTAAAAAAAAAACAGAAGGTATTTGCGGTAACATGGATCCGCAAAAAACGGAACGTATATCTGGAAATGAAAAATACGGACTTGTGAATGGACCCTAACTTTAGACCTTCTTTGATCTTCCTGGAGCTGATTGTTGGCTGAGTCCTTGCCATTTTGGCTATTCTTCTATCCATTTAAATGGTAGTTTTTCGCTTTCTTCCATGTCTTTTAGGTTTTGGTTGCCATTTTAAAGCATTTGCGATCATTTTCTGCACTTCTTTATTGTGTTCCCCTCTCCAATCAACTTTTTAATGAAGGTACGCTGTTCTTCTGAACAATGTCTGGAACGACCCATTTTCCTCAGAATTTCAGAGAGAAATGCACTGTAACCAGCATGTACAACATTTGCTGCCTTCCTTCCTTACATAAGGGCAATAATTGCCACCTGTTTTTCAAGGAATGAATGACCTCACTAATTGAACTCCACACTGCTATTATTTTGAACATGCCCCTTTCAATAAGTGATTGAATTACAGTGAATCAGCAGCATGTATGTCATGACTGTTGGATTTCTATTACTCTACTACACCTGCTGGTAAATTATTTGCCATGTAGAAATATAATTTCTACCAAAAACAGTGATTGATCAGGTTAGTGATGTTTGACTGCTATTATTTTGAACCCAACTGTAGCTCTTTTACTATTCTTAGGGTGCATTCACATGTCCGTATTTATTTTGCGGTGTGCAAAATACGGATGACGTCCATGTTGCATATGTATTTTTTATTTTTTTTTGCAGATCCATTAACTTTAATAAGTCCGTGGTCTGCATTTTGGAACTGACAAACAGATGCTGAAAGCATTGAAGTCAATGGATCTTCAAAAAACACGGACGTCATCTGTATTTTCCAGATCCGCATTTTGCAGACCGCAGAATACGTATTAACTTCTTACTAGAAGTTAATGAATGAACAAAATGGCAGAAATCTCCAATACAGGCCGATCTGTTGGGGGATGTCCCTGCCCAGTCTGACACTATGCATCTGGACCTTTATTGCAGATTGCTGGCAATTCATTCATAAACTTCTAGTAGGGATAAGAGGAATGGCACAACGTAGTTATATAAAAAGATTATGTGGAGAATTCAAGTAGTTACTAAAACAGGAGACTGGTCTTCTTTAGGCTACTTTCACACCTGCGTTAGGAGCGGATCCGTCTGGTGTCTGCACAGACGGATCCGCTCCTATAATGGAAACGCTTGCATCCGTTCAGAACGGATCCGTTTGCATAACCATGAACAAAAAAAAAAATAATAATAATAATTTTTTTTTTTGTTCATGATAATGCAAACGGATCCGTTTTGACTTTACATTGAAAGTCAATGGGGGACGGATCCGTTTAAAAATTTAGCCATATTGTGTCAACTTCAAACGGATCCGTCCCCATTGACTTACATTGTAAGTCTGGACGGATCCGTTTGCCTCCGCACGGCCAGGCGGACACCAAAACGCTGCAAGCTGCGTTCAGGTGTCCGCCTGCTGAGCGGAGCGGAGGCTGAACGCTCCCTGACTGATGCATTCTGAGCGGATCCGCATCCACTCAGAATGCATTAGGGCAGTACGGATCCGTTCGGGGCCGCTTGTGAGAGCCTTCAAACGGAACTCACAAGCGGAGCCCCGAACGCTAGTGTGAAAGTAGCCTTAAAGAAATTGATAAGCAATTTATTAGCTGCATTTCTTACTTTTGTCTGAGTTTATAAGTGCTGGTACTATCACTGATAGGCATTTATATAACTATTTCTGAAGGTAAGTAGTGATTAGAGAGGTGGACAGGCATTTTTCCTGGACCTTTTCTCTGTAATAACTATGAAGAGCATACGGTAGCATTGCTTATACTCAAGAGACTGCATTCAACTAGACAGCACAGAGAGAGAAAGACGAAGCAAAACCAAGCATACCTTCACTTAAAGAGCACAGGGTGGCGATTCCCATCTGCTGAAATCTCAGCTCTGAGTGACTGAGGAAACTCATGAGGTAGGCTTGGACTTCTTTCATTACTGGTTTTAAATCGGCTGCTATTTTTCCTATAGTAAAAAATCAAATGAGATTATTATACTTTTAAATACTGTATTTGTAATTTGCTGCTAACCCTCTCTCATTGAAAGGTACTAAGAGTAGAGGTCTATACCCTACCTACCAAAGGGGGTTGGTCGTGTCATAAAGGGAGGAATTACTTAAAGGGGTTATCCCATGATTAATGTAAAAAATCAGACATCATATACTACATGACAACCTCTTTCTAACAAAGCTAGAACCAGCCCTGTACCTCACATGGATCCAGAGATCTCCCCATTCATTGCTATACTAGATTTATATCAAGCTGACCGCTCAGGGGGCGTGTCCATGCTCTCCCTATCACCACTCAGGAGGCAGTAGAAGGATGAGACTGAGCATGTGCGGCCTTCTCAGTGAGCAGGACAAACAAATACGGAAATAAAAACAGCAGGTGGCGCTATACTGACAGATTTCATTGAATAACTCTGTCTGTAAATTTTTAATTACAAAATTATTCAGATCCAGGTGTTGGTTTGAAAACTGTAGAATATTTTTCATGGGACAACCCCTTTAATACAGGGATATTAACACATTTAATATGACCACTTATATTCAGAATACTGTATGTTGTGTTTAGGTGAACATCCATTCCATATTTCCAGTGAACTGGATGAACAGACTGCTGGTTTCTGCCAGTGCAGTGCTCTTGGAAGTAGAAGGTACGAGCTTTTCACATTTATTTAAAGGGCCCAATGCTTTCCTTAGTATCATCGGTTGGGTTGAACATGGGTTTAATCAGAGGGAACTGGAACTTTCTAATTTTAATGTTTCTGGATAGTGGACAGTAGGCAACACAAGATGTATAGAATGCTTTGTACTACCCTTTAAAAAAAATATTATTTCTGGAGCGTAATAATATTCCAGGCTATAGCTACTTGATCCAGGGAGTTAGTCTGATTGCCCGATTGGAGTTGGGAAAGAATTTTTTATTCCCCTAAGGCTCCATTCACACGTCCGCAAATGGGTCCGCATCCGTTCCGCAATTTTGCGGAACGGGTGCGGACCCATTCATTTTCTATGGGGACGGAATGGATGCGGACAGCACACAGTGTGCTGTCAGCATCGCCATTTGCGGAGCGCGGCCCCGATCTTCAGGTCCGCAGCTCCGCAAAAGATAGAACATGTCCTATTCTTGTCCGCAGCTGCATTTCTATAGGGGTGCCGGGCGGGTGTGTTGCGGATCCGCAATTTGCGGGTCCGCAACAGACCACGGACGTGTGAATGGAGCCTAAAGTGGGGAAAATTGGCTTCTACCTCACTTTTTTTTTTTTTGCCTTCCTCTGGATCAACTTGCAGGATAACAGGCTGAACTGGATGGACAAATGTCTTTTTTCGGCCTTATGTACTATGTTACTAATTTGCACTGATGCATGGATTGGATATGTAAAGCATGCATAGATAATCCGCCTATACGGACATGTGACCGTGCTCCGCTCTTCTTGTAATGCTTTATTAGGAGTAACACTTAAAGAACATGGGGGGAGGGGAAAATAAATGTTTAGATATTCTAAATGAATTTAAAATGAAGTATGGTGTTTCTTATGTCTGTCAGATCCCTAGTGGTCACGTGCCTTGTAAGGACACAGGGAGCATACAGTCATGCATTAGGCTAGTATACATACAAGGATGGCGTGAGCTTATATACAGACTGTCTAAACAGGCACCACATTCATCACAGGAGCTCATGCTGGATGATAAATGTGATGCAGGGACAGACACTTTTCACAGACTCTATAAAACTACTGGTTGGCTTACGTTAAGACAGATTTTTATGCCAGAATTGCGCTGGACTTTTGGTGCAAAATGGGACATCTTAGACTCCACCCTTTAATGTGACGCTCCACCGGCTTCCCTGTAAGCTTGCTAACAGATGCAAAATGTATAGAAACCCTAGGTGCACGAAATTGTTCCACTTTTTTGACAATGTTTTGGTCAGACGACAGTAAATCTGGGCCACTGTGCACAAATCAGTCACCTTGCCTTTCCACTAGCAATGCTTTCTAGGTTTTCTGCTCCCTGGAAGGTGACATATTCATGGGAAGGATAACATTGTTTTATGTTGGATACAGTTCTAGGTACATTACCGCCATGTGACAGCTGTTTGAGAACTGTGGCAGCTTGAAAGGAGAGTTCTTTGTGTTCCAAGCACGCTGCCAACCTCACCAGGCACCTGATGAGTGCTTCATCCTTCCTCTTAATCAGCTGCTCCCGTGTGAAGTCTGGAAAAGAAAGAGTCCACCGACTAGTTGTATAATACTTGTATAGTCCTATTCTACACAGCCAGCTGGGACCCCAAGATCTCCATAATGATGAATTCACATTTCTTATTCTCAAGTGCAATGTAGAGGAACTTATTGGGACCCAAGGTATTAGAACTCCACCATTGTGGCCCTCAAAATATTTAATGTACTTCTGCTTAATCTACATGTTACAGCATGGACACAGCTTATAAGATACAGGCTTCAACGTTAAGCATAGGACATGTTTTTTATACAGGCTAATGTGATACGGCAGAACGGACAAAAATGAAATTGTCAAATCTTATTGGTACAACCATAAAACCAAGGCTTTTCTTATGTAACTTCTCCCTACAGAACAATTCTCCACTATGACTGTATCCCCATGTCACCAGGATCAAACCCTGCTGAGGTAAACGATACTTGTATTTGTAGGTGCAGGCGTTTTGGAGAAATTTACACTTATTTTTATGCAAATGAGGCACTGAAGCACCAGGAGGAGGTGGGCTTATGAGGTTTAAGCACCGCTCCAGTGATGGCCCTGGTGCTCAATACAGACAATTCCATTGTTAAAAACGCCTCACTCCCCAAGGTTCATTCACACGACCGAATGGCCATCATGCCCATGTTTCAGAGAACTAATTTTTTGTGGGGAAATCTGTACGTTTCATTGATACCATTTTGGGGTGTTTACGACTTTTTGATCACTTTTTACTTAATTTTTTGTGGGAGAAGGAGACCAAAAAAGGTGATCATTTTGACTATTTTTATGATTTGCTGTTTTCTGTATGGATAAATATTTTTATATTTTAATAGTACTGGTGTTTTTCATACTTTTTTTATTTTATTTGAATTTTTATATATATATTTTTTTTTTAAAGGGAACTATAACATGGGGCACACACGACAATTAAGTAATTAGAGGTAAACGTTCCTAGTATGTACTGAAATATAACCAAGCCTGAATTGAACGCTAAAAGAAAACAAAAAATCCTTTAATTATATACTGGTATCTATTAAAAACTGGGGCCACAGCCCATCCAGAATAATCCTAATCCGGCTCAAAGGTGCATGCACAACAGTGAAAAGTCCATATGGATTATTGTGACCAGTACACTATATATCCAAGAACTTATGTGAAAGATATGTAAAGGCATATAATCAATCACCACAGGTGTGGCAGCACCCTTGTAAGAGCGATCACTGCACGCCGGTATTATTTTTTTTTTTAATCAGATAATTTTTATTGATTAAAAGTTTTTCTTTTTTATAAAACATGTACAAAACAAGTGCACTTCAGATCACAAGATACAAGTCATTTGGATACAAAAAGACATCGTGTGTAGACAATTCAATCATAATTAGTCAAAGAATAAACCGTGAGTGCAATCCCACAACAACAACAAATCCCTCCCCCTGAGACAGAAAACATACCAGTCTTTAGCCAATATAACCCGTACATAAATAGCAGCAGGCTAGAATAGCATACATTTCTTTGTCAGTTAATGACAAAACACGGGCGGTGGCACCCCCCAGGGGCAGCAGCGGCAGCATTCCATCAATAGCGTCCACTCACCTAACACATTGAGCAATGTTATTCACTGTGGGTATGGTGTTCTTTTGGTGATGTGCAGTGTTGTTTTTGCGCCAAACATATCTTTTGGAATTAACCTTGGTTTCATCAGACCATAACACCTTTTCTCACATGCTTTTGGGAAACTTCAGATGTGTTTTTGCAAAATGTAGCCTGGCTTGGATGTTTTTCTTCGCAAGAAAAGGCTTTCGTCTTGCCACTCTACCCCATAGCCCAGACATATGAAGAATATGGGAGATTGTTGTCACATGTACCACACAGCCAGTACTTGCCAGATATTCCTGCCTGCTCCTTTAATGTTTCTGTAGGCCTCTTGGTAGCCTACAGACCAGTTTTCTTCTAGTCTTTTCATAAATTTTGGAGGGATGTCCAGTTCTTGGTAATGTCACTGTTGTGCCATATTTTCTCCACTTGATGATGATGATGATGATGACTGTCTTCACTGTGTTCCATGGTATATCTAATGCCTTGAAAATTCTTTTGTACCCTTCTCCTGACTGATACCTTTTAGCAATGAGATCCCTCTGATGCTTTGGAAGCTCTGTGTGGACCATGGCTTTTGCTGTGGGATCGACTAAGAAAATTTCAAGAAAGACCAAGAGCAGCTGAACTTTATTTGGGGTTAATCAGAGGCACTTTAAATGATGGCAGGTGTATGCTAACTCCTATTTAGCATGGTTTTGAATGTGATTGCTTAACCACCTCCCGTCTCGCTAACGCCGAAAGGCGTGATTGCGGCGGCGCTGCCAGGTCACACTAACGCCGATCTGCGTCATCTCGCGTGAGCCGAGATTTCCTGTGAACGCGCGTTCACAGGATTGCGCAGTTCACAAGTTCATCGATTTTTTTAACCCCTAATAGGTATATTACACGCTGTTTTGATAACAGCGTCTAATATACCTGTTACCAGGTCCTCTGGTGGTCCCTTTTGCTTGGATCGACCACCAGAGGACACAGGCAGCTCTGTAAGTAGCACCAAATCACCACACTACACATTACCCTGTCATTTATTAACCCCTTATTTAGCACCTGATCACCCATATTAGACTCCCTGATCACCCCCTTGTCTTCCCCCCCCCCCCCCGTCATTGATCACCCCCCTGTAAGGGTCCCTCATCACCGCCAGGTAGTTAGCTACTTGCTAAGAAGTTAGCGCCCAGCCCACCGCACCGCAGTAACTGATTAGTCGCTGATTAGCGTCATCGCTGTCGCTAATCAGCACTAGTACTATATAGTATCTGTAAGTGATCAAGACTGATCGCATTCAGATCTATAGAAGTACATTAGGGTCACCTTAGGCTCTACAAAAAACGCAGTGTTCGCCCGATCAGGCCTGATCTTGTGCGCACACTTGCGTCCAGTCCGCCCCACCGCAGTGACAGAAATTTTCTTTTTCTGATCACTGCATAAACACCGTAAAATCGCTGCGCCGCTATAAAGATCACTTTTGAGCTTTTTGGATCTTTATTAGCGATCGCAGCTTTACTTCGCAAGCACTCCTTTTTACTAGGTAGGTTTGCTCTTTTTCCTGGGTAGTCTCCTCTAAATTTAGTGAACCCAAAATGTCAAACAAGAGGTATTCCGCTGAAGAGGCCTACAGGATTCTGGCCGTGATGGATGAAAGCGATGGGGACGCCTCACCCGCTGAATCCAGTGGTTCAGAATATGAACCTGTAGACAGCAGTGGCACTCTAACCGCTAGCGAAGATGACGAGGTTGCGGTCCCTGCTATGGTCAGGTGTACCCGATCCCATGTCAGGGTTCTGCATACCCCGCATGTTGAGCCTCATTTGCAGCAGAGTGGTGCTAGCGCTGATCTTGTTTATGGTGCGGCATACACCAGCAACGCAGCACATTCTGGACCTTCTACCAGCACTGCCGTATTCCCTGGTGAAGTGGTGAGCACCAGAAGGGCAGTTCAAGCTGGTACGGTGGCACGTGCAATAACTCCCCCGTCGCAGCCACCGCGTTCACAGGCCCGTAGAACCCTTAGTCTCCCAGAGGTGCTGGCAAATCCTAATTGGCACTCCCCTGCTTCCGCCGCACCCGTATTGCCCCCTTTCACCGCCAAGTCTGGAGTTCGCTTGGAGACGGCTCATTTAGGATCGGCCCTTCAGTTTTTTGAGCTGTTCTTCACCGCGGATCTCTAT
Source organism: Bufo bufo (assembly GCF_905171765.1). Classification (NCBI taxonomy): domain Eukaryota; kingdom Metazoa; phylum Chordata; class Amphibia; order Anura; family Bufonidae; genus Bufo; species Bufo bufo. The sequence goes on along the minus strand of NC_053392.1, from coordinate 380,769,445 downwards.
GACCTAGTTGTGGCAGAAACCAACCGCTACGCCACACAGTTTATTACCGCCGATCCGGAAAGTTTCTATGCCCAGCCTTACCGGTGGAAACCAGTCACAGTTTCCGAGTTAAAAAATTTTTTGGGCCTTATCCTCAGCATGGGTCTAACTAATAAAAATGTATTGCGGTCATATTGGTCTAAAGACCCAATACATTACATGCCCATGTTCTCTGCTGCAATGTCCAGGGCACGTTTTGAGGTCATCATGTGCTTTATGCATTTCGCTGACAATAACACCTGTCATCCAAGAGGCCACCCTGCTTATGACCGGCTCCACAAAATTCGGCCCCTCATAGACCATTTGTCATACAGATTTGCAGATGCGTATACCCCTAATCAAAACATCTGCATAGACGAGTCCCTAGTACATTTTACCGGGCGCCTTGGCATAAAACAGTACATCCCCAGCAAGCGCGCCCTGTATGGGGTCAAACTGTATAAGCTCTGTGAAAGGGCCACAGGCTATACATATCGTTTTAGGGTCTATGAGGGAAAAGACTCAAAACTGGAGCCGGTCGGATGTCCTGACTACCTGGGGAGCAGTGGCAAGATTGTCTGGGACTTGGTGTCACCCTTACTCCACAAGGGGTACCACTTATACGTGGACAATTTTTACTCAAGCGTGGCCCTCTTTCGGCACTTACATCTAGTCGGAATTCAATGCTGTGGCACCACGCGACCTAGTCGCCGGGGCTTCCCCCAACCGCTAGTTAGTACCCGACTTGCACGGGGGGAGAGGGCTGCCTTGTGTGACCAAGAACTGCTTGCGGTGAAGTGGAGGGACAAGAGGGACGTTTACCTTCTGTCCACCATTCATGCAGACATGACTGTCCAAATTGAAAGGGCAACTGGAGTCATTGTGAAACCCCTCTCTGTCCACGACTATAACCTTCACATGGGAGGGGTTGACTTCAATGACCAGATGTTGGCTCCCTATTTAGTTTCCCGACGCACCAGACGCTGGTATAAGAAGGTGTCTGTATATTTGATTCAATTGGCTGTATATAATAGTTTTGTTCTCTACAGTAAGGCTGGGAGAACAGGATCCTTCCTAAAATTCCAGGAAGAGATCATTTCGAAAATCCTGTATCCAGGAGGGTCCGTGCCCCAAGTCCCTGATGTAGTTAGCCGGCTACATGGCAGACACTTCCCGTCTGTCTATCCTGGTACCCCAACTCAACGTTCCCCAAGAAAAAGATGTCGTGTCTGTAGCAGGGGTGGAATAAGGCGTGACACCACCTTTTTTTGTCCTGACTGTCCTGACCAGCCTGCCCTATGCATAGGGGAGTGTTTTCGCAAGTTCCACACACAGGTACACTATTAGTATAGGGATTGCGTGACACAGGACAGGCACACAGGGGTCTTGGGGCCCTTTCACACAGAGCTGCCACAAACCTCTCCTTTCACCTGGGACAAAGTGCATAATGTACTTCGCCACATCTCTGGGCGATTTGCGCTTTGCACATTGTCCCATGGGGAAGGAGAGGTTTGTCCTCTAAAAAGGTAAAAAAAAAGAAATCACAGGTAAGCAAAAAAGTTAATGTTCTGTTTCAAAAGTTTATAAAAGTAAATGTTCTGTTCAAATGTTATAAAAAGTTAATGTTAATAAATTTATTGCGTTGCGGCCTGTTTTTTTTTTTTTTTTACCTTCTAGGTGGACCAAGCGATCAAGCAGCTGCAGCACTGATGTGCATTCTGACAGAAGCATTGCGCTGCTGTCAGATTACACATAAGTCGGTGTATGCGGCGCTGCAAGACGAGATTTCTCCTCTGCAGTAAAATAGATACGTTAGCTGAGGGGCGGTGTTCATATGCTTTGGCAAACACTTTGTATATATAAAAAAATAATAATAATCCCGGCAATGATTTATTCATCCACATCGATTGATGTAAATGGAGAAATCGGGTTTGCCAGGGCATACGAGCTAAGTGGGTTTGGATGTTGGGCGGAGCTCCTATGTCCTGGCAGACGCCTTTCCCCTCCTTTTTTTTTTTTGGCAGAGATTTTTTCATCCACATTGATCGATGCGAATGAAGAAATCTGTGCCGTTCATTTTTTCTTTCAGCCCAGAGGCTGAACGAAAAAAAAAAATCTCATTACCCGTATGCTCAATATAAGGAGAATAGCAGAAACTCCTAATGCTGGCCATACATGTAATGATTGTGGAGACCCTCAAATGCCAGGGCAGTACAAAAACCCCACAAATGACCCCATTTTGGAAAGAAGACACCCCAAGGTATTCACTGAGGGGCATATTGAGTCCATGAAAGATTGAAATTTTTGTCCCAAGTTAGCAGAAAGGGAGACTTTGTGAGAAAAAAATAAAAATAATCAATTTCCGCTAACTTGTGCAAAAAAAAAATCTTCTATGAACTCTGTTTTCTTAGGGCGTCTTCTTTCCAAAATGGGGTCACATGTGGGGTATTTATACTGCCCTGGCATTTTAGGGGCCCTAAAGCGTGAGAAGAAGTCTGGAATCCAAATGTCTAAAAATGCCCTCCTAAAAGGAATTTGGGCCCCTTTGCGCACCTAGGCTGCAAAAAAGTGTCACACATGTGGTATCGCCGTACTCAGGAGAAGTTGGGAAATGTGTTTTGAGGTGTCGTTTTACATATGCCCATGCTGGGTGAGATAAATATCTCTGTCAAATGACAACTTTGTATAAAAAAAATGGGAAAAGTTGTCTTTTAGAGAGATATTTCTCTCACCCAGCATGGGTAAAGACACCCCAAAACACATTGCCCTACTTCTCCTGAGTACGGCGATACCACATGTGTGACACTTTTTTGCAGCCTAGGTGGGCAAAGGGGCCCAAATTCCAAAGAGCACCTTTAGGATTTCACAGGGCATTTTTTACACATTTGGATTTCAAACTACTTCTCATGCTTTAGGGCCCCTAAAATGCCAGGGCAGTATAACTACCCCACAAGTGACCCCATTTTGGAAAGAAGACACCCCAAGGTATTTCGTGATGGGCATAGTGAGTTCATGGAAGTTTTTATTTTTTGTCACAAGTTAGTAGAATATGAGACTTTGTACAGAAAAAAAAAAAATACATCATTTTCCGCTAACTTGTGCCAAAAAAAAAAAATTGCTAGGAACTCGCCATGCCCCTCACGGAATACCTTGGGGTGTCTTCTTTCCAAAATGGGGTCACTTGTGGGGTATTTATACTATCCTGGCATTCTAGCACCTCAAGAAACATGACGGATGCTCAGAAAGTCAGAGCTGCTTCAAAATGCGGAAATTCACATTTTTGTACCATAGTTTGTAAACGCTATAACTTTTGCGCAAACCAATAAATATACACTTATTGCATTTTTTTTTATCAAAGACATGTAGAACAATAAATTTTGAAAATAAATTATATAGAAATGTAGTTTTATTTGAAAAAATTTACAACCGAAAGTGAAAAATGTCTTTTTTGCAAAAATTTCGGTCAATTTCGATTAATAACAAAAAAAGTAAAAATGTCAGCAGCAATGAAATACCACCAAATGAAAGCTCCATTAGTGAGAAGAAAAGGAGGTAAAATTCATTTGGGTGGTAAGTTGCATGACCGAGCAATAAACCATAAAGTTGTGGAGTGCCGATTTGTAAAAAAAAGGGCCTGGTCACTAGGGGGGTATAAACCTGTGGTCCTTAAGTGGTTAATTCTGAACACAGCTACATCCCCAGTTATAAGAGGGTGTGCACACTTATGCAACCACATTATTTAAAAAAAAAAAAATTCTTCCCTCCACCTAAAAGATTTCAGTTTGTTTTTCAATTGAGTTGTACAGTTTATAGGTCACATTAAAGGTGGAAAAAGTTCTGAAATTATTTATCTTAGTCTCATGTTTTTTACAGCACAAAAACCTGACATTTTAACAGGGGTGTGTAGACTTTTTCTATCCACTGTAGGTGGCTGTAAGCTGTCCGCATCAAAGATACCAAGCAGACATTTTAGGATCAGGGGAAAAGTTTGCACTGTATGTTTTATTTATTAGTTGTACAACGTCATGCCAGTATACTTTCAGGTTATCACAGCTTCACAACATGTGAATTAAGTCAGCCCCTGCCTCCCCACACTTCGGACAGCAGGAATCAGTTCTATATCCAATTTTATAGAGAAATACCAAGGTTTTATATACTTTATATAGCATAAACAGCTGCGATAGCCTAGCTGCTTCACTAAGGGATACATTTTGGGTTAATGCGAGCACTTCTTCCCACTGGGTGTCAACAATTGTTCCCACATCCTTTTCCCATTTTGCTTTAATCTGAGTCTGGAATTTTTTCAAGTAGTCCTCATGCAATGAAAAATAGACCTTTGAGATAGCCTCCTATACTGATCCTGTTGCCACCACGGCATCAAGCGTCTGATTAGTCGTGTACTGTAGTGAGGAAAGCCTGGATTGCGCATCCAATGCGTGCCTCAGCTTCAAGTATTTATAGAAATGTGTGGAGGGGAGGCCAAACTGAGAGCACAGCTTCTAAAACTGCTTATAGTATAATTGGGAGTATAACTGGCCAATATTCCAAATTCCATTCATTCGCCATTGGGAGAACCCCGTTAATTGGGATAATTCAGGTAAAAGAGGATTATTCCAGATGTTGAGAAATATTCAACAGTCCTGAGATACCCAAGATCTCTCTAGCCTTAGTCCACACCCTCCTCATAAGCCCCAGAATTGGAGCAGATTTAAACCTAGGGTCTACATCCCCCTCCAGGACTGCTAGTGGCGAATAACAACCAGACGCCCATGCAACTAGCCTACCTCCTCACCCCACCCCCCGCCGTATTCCACCCTTTAAAGTGTTGCAGCTGAGCTGAAAGGAAGTATAAAAGGGGTTAGGCAGCGCCAAACCACCCGCCTCCTTGGCCCTCTGTAGAGTTTCATATTTAATTCTACTTCTCTTATCCTTCCACAACAGGAACCAAAATATTTGCTGTATTTTGTAAAAATAATGTGTAGGGATCCATACTGGAGAATTATGAAGCACATATAAGAGTTGCGGCATCAGCACCATATTAATTAGGTTACCCCTACCCACTAGGGATATGGGCAGTTTATGCCACAGAGCATCCTTAGTTTTAAACTTAGTAGAGGCAGTAAATTATCTGGTATGTATCTATGGGGATTGATGGAGATGTCAACTACCAGATACTTAAATGAGGATACTACCCTGGGTTTAGTATGATCAAGACAGAAATTTTCCGGGACCGGGGACAATGGGAGTATCACAGACTTATTCCAGTTGATAAGCAGTCCAGACTGCCTGCCAAATTCAGAGATAAGTGAGATAATAGGGTCTATGGAAGAGATCAGGTCACCTACATATAGCAGCATATCATCTGCATATAGCAATATACTTTTAAGGCCACGGAAAATCGGTGTGGCTCTAAGGAGGCAAGCCAACAGTTCTATCGCTATAGCAAATAAGAGAGGCGACAGTGGGCAGCCCTGCCTTGTCCCCCTTTCTAGTGCCAGCGCTGGAGAAATGGTTATAGAGCAGTTGTACCCATTTTATGAAAATCCCATTTTGGACAAAACTGCCCAAAGGTAATCCCACTCGACGCTATCAAAAGCTTTTGTAGCATCGAATGATATCACAGCCCCACAGTTCCCTCCTTCCTCCTTATCCAACTGGAGATTCATTGCACCCGCGTTGAAAACTTGCTCGTGTGAATATATATATATACACAATACAAAGAAAGAGCAGCAGCACTTGTAGATGTAATCGGGTGCAGAATCCTCTGACCTTAGGCAATTCGGTCAAATATGGTTATAGAGACTTCAAAGAAGAGGCAGCACTCCAGAGTATCAGTAAAAACGACCCACTTTAACCGCCTCACGTCCGCCCATAGGATATAAACGTCCTATGGGTGGACGTCTATTTCTGACAGCACGTTTTAAAACGTCCTGTCAGAAATAGCAGCTGCACGCTATTCGTGCAGCTGCTGATCGGGTTGCCCGCTGTCAGTGACAGCAGGGCAACCCTAAGACAAGGCAGGGACAGTGCCCAGGTGTCCCTGCCTTCACGATCGCTGCAGACACAGCGCTCACCGAGCGCTGTGTCTGCAGAGCAGGAAGCGCTGTGCGCTTCCTGTTCCGGCCCGGCCGTCATGTGACCGCCGTGACCGGAGAGTGCAGGAGCTGTGTGAGGTCTCTCAGAGACCTCGATCAGCCCTGCTGTGAGGCTGTACAGCCTCTATAGGGGTGCATTTGTCCTGTAACTGGGGCTACTATGTCAGCCCCAGTTACAGGAGAAATCAACAGTGTAAAAAAAAATAAAAAGTGAAGTAAATGTCCCCCAGAGGTCTTGTATGACCTTATGGGGGACGAAAAGTGTAAAATAAAATAAAAATAAAATAAAGGGTTGAAAAAATAAAATAAAAAAAAGTTTCACATGTAAAAAAAAAAAAAATCCCAAGTAAGGAATAAAAAAAAAAATTAAAAATAGAAAAAATAAAATAAAATAGACATATTTAGTATTGCCGCGTCCGTAAAAACCAGCTCTATAAAAATATCACATGACCTAACCCCTCGGGTGAACACCGTAAAAAAAAAAAAAAAAAACTGTGTCAAAACAAGCAATTTTTGTCACCTTGCATCACAAAAGGTGCAACACCAAGTGATCAAAAACGCGTATGTCCCACAAAATGGTACCAATAAAACCGTCACCTCATCCCGCAAAAAATGAGCCCCTACATAAGAAAATCTCTCAAAAATAAAAAAACTATAGCTCTCAGAACATGGACACATTAAAACATAATTTTTTGGTTTCAAAAATGCTATTATTGTGTAAAACTTTAATAAATGAGAAAAAGTATACATATTAGGTATCGCCACATCCGTAACAATCTGCTCTATAAAAATGTCACTTGACTGAACCCCTCAGGTGAACGCTGTAAAAATAAATAAATAGACTGTGCTAAAACAACCAATTTTTTGGTCACCTTGCCCCATAAAGTGTTATAATGAATGATCAAAAAATCATATGTACCCAAAAATAGTACTAATAAAACTGGCACCTTATCCCCTAGTTTCCAAAATGGGGTCACTTCTTGGGAGTTTCTACTGTAAGGGTGCATCAGGGGGCTTCAAATGGGACATGGCATCTAAAAACCATGTGGAGTTCCTTTCCTTCTGCGCCCTGCCGTGTGCCCATACAGCAGTTTATGACCACATGTGGGGTGTTTCTGTAAACCGCAGAATCTGGGTAATAAATATTGAGTTTTGTTTGGCTGTTAACCATCGATGTGTTAAAGAAAAAAATTGATTAAAATGGAAAATCTGCCAAAAAAGTGAAATTTAAAAATTTGATCTCCATTTTCCTTTAATTCTTGTGGAACGCCTAAAGGGTTAACAAAGTTTGTAAAATCGGTTTTGAATACCTTGAGGGGTGTAGTTTCTACAATGGGGTCATTTATGGGGGTATCCACTATGTAGGCCCCACAAAGTGACTTCAGACCTGAACTGGTCCTTATAAAGTGGGTTTTGGCAATTTTCTTAAAAATTTTAAGAATTGCTTCTAAACTTCTAAGCCTTCTAACGTCCTAAAAAAATAAAATGACATTTCCAAAATGATGCCAACATAAAGTAGACATATGGGGAATGTTAAATAATAAATATTTTATGAGGTATCACTTTCTGTTTTAAAAGCAGAGAAATTGAAATTTAGAAAATTGCGAATTTTTCAAATTTTTGGGTAAATTTGGGATTTTTTCATAAATAAAGGTGAAATATTTTGACTCAAATTTATGACTATCATGAAGTACAATGTGTCACGAGAAAACAATCTCTGAATGACTTGGATAAATAAAGGCGTTCCAAAGTTATTACCACATAAAGTGAGATATGTCAGTTTTGCAAAATTTGGCCTGGTCAGGAAGGGGGCAAAGGGCCCAGATGGGAAGTGGTTGATTCCCCTGTGCAACGTTTCAACTGCTCCTTGCAGTCTTTCTGCAAGGAGCAGTTGAAACGTTGCACAGGGGAATTAAAGTGGGTCGTTTTTACTGATACTCTGGAGTGCTGCCTCTTCTTTGAAGTCTCTATATATATATATATATATATATATATACACACACACACACATACACACAGTATCAATGTTGCAGGATGAGACAATAGGTATGACTTTTATAGTGCAACAGAAATGGTAAAAACCTACCACTGGTAGCTAGCTCTGCAAGGCAGGATGCAACATACTGCAGTGATTCCTCTTCATTGTTCGGATCAAGAAGTGAAAGCAGTAATTCTTCAAAACACTGGCTCCTTACAATAACCTGGCAGATGAAATAGCAAAAAAAAAAAAAAAGGTTCCGTTCTTAAAATCGATGACAGCATCAACACCTGCTAGGTGCATGGAAAATCTTGAGTGATTCAGCACTCTAAGCTGCTTAAAAAAATCAACAGGCTTTATGACACCATGTAGCACAATACTACATGTCTTTTCTACGCGTTTCAAACCCTGTGGTTCTTTACCCCTTTGTGACCAAGCAATTTTTTTTTTTCATCATCACTTTCTAAGAACTATATCTTTTTTAGTTTTTCATCAATGTAGCCGTATGAGGGCTTTTTTTTTGCGGGACAAGTTGTCGTTTTTAAAGGCAGCATTTTAGTGTGCCTATAACTTACTGATTAACTTTTATTACTTTCTGCGGGGAAGGGGGGAACAACAAAACTGCCGCTGAGTTTTTACGGTATTCATCTTTCAGCATAAATAACATGATAACTTTATTCTCTGGGTCTGTACGATCACTGCTATACCAAATAAGTATAGTAAAAAGGTGTATTGGTGGTCACTAAGGGGTTAATCATGGTCAGGGGACATGATTAAGAACCAGAGGGTTTGAAATGAGTAGGACAGACATGCAGTGTTGTGCTACATGATGTCATTTTATCACTTCAATAAAGCATGTGGATTTTACCAAGAAGATAGTGCTGGATCGCTTTATCTTGCTTGAAGAGTAAATCCACCCCCCCTCCAAAAAAGGGTAAAATTTGCTTAATCTCCCTCACCAAGTTTCACTAGCTTGTGAACTGTAATCAATTTCTATGGTGCAGTAGTGAATATATGTTTTGTAAATCTAAATGGTAAAACATGCTGAAATTCAGAAACTTAAAATACGTAACTGAACGGAGTTCTGTGACAACCACACACCCCAACTGCAAATGAGAGTGACTGACCAAGCTGTGGAAAAGGAAACTGGTCACTCACAGGTGCTGAAGGTAAATAACGCTGGCCATACACACAAGAGACCTGTTTGGCCACAGCTATATCTCCCATTCCTTCCAAACATATGCATGCTTGGTTTGTGTGTGCATAGGGAGAAAGTTTGCCTTCAAGAACAAAAGGTTCAGGTGTCGAAATCCAACATGCCCGCTCCTTATCTCCTCTGACATCAGCCATTGGGCGACAATCAAGAGGATCTGATTAAATTGGTAGGTTTGTCTGACACAGATCTGATGTGTATGGTCAGTTTAAATCCCTACACTGCCAGAAGCAAATTCCACCCAAAATATCAATTATAATAAACAGTTGCATACTACATTGCCTGTCCACAAAAAATAAAAATAAATTCTCAATGGGGTTAAGATCTGGACTCTGTGGTGGCCAATCCATGTGTGAAAATGATGTAAAATTCCATGGATGGAATAACCTGGTCATTCAGTATGTTCAGGTAGTAGTTGACCTCATTCTTGGAGCACATACTGTTGCTGAACCTAGACCTGACCAACTGCAGCAACCCCAGATCATAACATTGTCCCCACAGACTTGTACAGTAGGCACTAGGCATGATGGGTGCATCACTTCATCTGCCTCTCTTCATACCCTGATGTGCCCATCACTCTGGTACAGGGTAAATCTGGACTCATCAGACCACTTGACCTTCTTCAATTGCTCCAGAGTCCAATCTTTATGCTACCTAGCAAATTTAAGCCTTTTTTTCTGGTTTGCCTCACTGATTAGTGGTTTCCTTACGGCTACACAGCTGTTCAGTCCCAATCCCTTGAGTTCCCTTCACATTGTGAGTGTGGAAATGCTCTTACTTTCACTATTAAACATAGCCCTGAGTTCTCCTTTTTTTCTTCGATTTGATTTCACCAAACGTTTAAGTGATCGCCGATCGCGATCATTCAGGATTATTTTCCCGCCACATTTCTTCCTCGAATACGATGGTCCCCACTATCCTTCCAGTTATTAATAATGCGTTAGACAGTTCTTAACCCAATTTTAGTAGTTTCTGCAATCTCCTTAGATGTTTTCTCTGCTTGATGCATGCAGTGATTAGACCCTTCTCAAACAGACTAACATCTTTACCACGACCACGAGATGTGTCTTTCGACATGGTTGTTTAAGAAATGAGAAGCAACTCATTGCACCAGTTGGGGTTAAATAACTTGTTGCCAGCTGAAAGATAATCGCCCATGCAGTAATTATCCAATAGGAGGCTCATAACTATTGGCTTAGTTAAATCCAGGTGGCGGCCTTTTTTTTGGACAGGCAGTGCATATAACAATTGAAACTGATACAATATAAAAAATTTAGTTCTACTTTACATCAGCTTTGATAAATCTCCTCCAATGTCCTTGACTTACCCCACTACCTTGTGGTCTTTCATAGAATAGTGCCTCCAATAGGTGATAAAAATTGCATTTCTGATGCATACCTCAATGTTCTCTGGTTGGCTTAGATTCTGGATTGTGCAGGATGCGTGTATAACCACCACAGGGTTCGCTCTCTCCATCTGCATCAGCATAGCTAAATGTTGAAGCATTTCTTCACACAACAATGCATCCTGAGCATAATAGATAAAACAGGGGATGGTTAGAAGCACAGTCTAAGATACAGTACATCCTAGACATGCAGGATAACAACAGCATCAGTCTTCACTAGGCAAAAACTAGGAGCTCCACCTCAGCTTGTTATCTTCTCCATGCTATTCTGACTTCTGGTGACTAAATTAGAGAATTTCATTTTCTCAGGTATACCGTATATGTTAAACCTTCAGTGAAAGCAGTAAAAAGGAATACCAAACTAAGAACCGCCTCTTGTCCATTTTCACATTTGTGTTGTGAGAATCTGTACATAGTCTGTAGACTGCAGAAAATCAGTATGGCCCAAACCGGGGAGACAGAGGAATTTCATATAAATCCATGAGAAATAAAGTTATGTGTATCTGCAACGCTTCTTGGGGAGAATACTAATGCCTCACTAGGGCACCATATTGTGGCACATGAAATACCAACAGCTCATAAGACTCATACGGACTTCATTTGCCCCCACATGGCAGGACCCTGAGCCCTTATTCTTCTAGTGAAGTTTTAATTCTATGTCATTTATTATATTTTGGATATTATCTTAGAAACTGAATGTTTGTGTTATAGGAAAACCTAAAAGCAATACAGTACAGACAAAACAAAACACCATATACAGCACATATATAGTTACCATATTTCCTGGAGGATGAGACATGGTGCACAGAAGAGTAATGGAAGCTTGTCGGACATCTTTATTGCTAGAATTCAGCAGGGAGAGGACTAAAGGCATGATGTCCATACTGAGAAGGTGAGCCCGAACTTCAGCTTTGTAGTTCAACAAGATGCCAGAAGTAATGATTTAAAAAATATAAAATAATAATCACTACAACAGCATAGATCAAAACTATTTTGTAAGAAATATAGTGGAAAACATAAAGCCAGCAGCAAAACACCAGGCTTGTATATAGTACATTAACCACAGAAAGAAGACAAAATACAAAGAAATGCAAAAAAAAGACGACCAACAACTTGCAAATGGAACTGCAAATGTTTGCAAGGTGCAGCATAAAACAACTTCATGCTCATAAAAAAAAATACATAAAATCCCTTACCACTTGAAGCTAGGTTATTCAAACAAAGACATGCCTGACTGGAGACCTGATAAAAAAATAAAAAAAAACGTACAATTTGAGTAGGAAGAAAATAACAGACAAACCGGTTTACACCAAAGATTCTACTACCAGAGGGAGTAGGTTAAAGGCTATAAGCACATTTGGTGGCATTTTTTTTTATTATTGCATTATTTATTCAATTAGTCTTTATTAAAAACTTTCAGCCATTTTCCTGTAGAGCTGTCTGTTATATGTATTTGCAGATTTGCTGAAATGTTTTCATAAAGCCCAATTGTAAAAACGATTTTTAGCCCAAAATGAGAACATTGCAATAATAATAAAAAACTGCCTCCAAAGTTGTCCATAGCCTTTAAAGGTTTTGGACTACAATTTTAACTGGCTGTATCATTCTACTGTATGTGATCACATTACACCATACACAGTCAATACATTAGACACATACATCCATCTAAGGTATATGGAGGTGTCTTGCCTCTCCCCTGATGACAGATGTCAGCGGGAAAAGAGACTAAGCATGTTTAATTTCAACATGCCGATTCTTTTTTTCTCAAGGAAAATCACCTGCTGCTAGAGGTGTCTAGTAGGGGCTCATTCCCTTTTCCTTAGAGATATAAGCCAAACTTGCATTTATATGATGGTAGCAGTGGATTAGGGGAGTGGTTGGCAAGAATAGCTGTCTGTTAAACAAGCGTCAACTATCTAAGGTGCATGGCCACTTTTAGCTAGCTCAAAGATCTGGAAGAGTTTTGTCTAGGCCTTATCATGAGAACACATTTAACATACCCTAAAGCTGTATATAATATTAGGTGGATTTACATGGGACGATTCTGTCGGGATCCCTAGTCCTCATACAGAATGATGGTTTCTGAGCAGCAGATCGCTGTTTAGACCGGATGATCTGCTGCCCAGAAACTATGATCGGTGATGCCTGCATGAACGTCAGGATCACCTGATGAAAGAGCTTTTTGCTTGTTCATTGGGTGATCGGCGGCACATTTACATGGCCAGATTGTCGGGAATGGCCGTTCACAGGAACTGTCATTCCTGATTTTCTGGACCCTTATTGGCTCGTGTAAATGTAGCTTTACTTGTTCTGGATTTAGCTACTAGTGTTAGAAGGCCCGTGTCTCTTAAACTTGCAATATGCATATTAACACAATTCACAATAGCTATTTTATGCAAATACCATAGTGGATTTAGGGGAGGGGGGGGACATTTACCCCTTGGAACAATTACATGCACACCATATCCAGGAATACATTTGCTTATGTGAGTGACTTTACCTTCTGCACCGAGGAAGACATTAGAGAGACCAGCATTCGAAGCAAGAACTTGTCCCCGATGGCGAGCATGGCTTTATGGTGCTCTGGATTAGCAGCAATGTTACCCAAAGAAGCACAGCTGTAGTACTGCAAAGAGCAAGTGACCGGCTTAACATGAGTCTAACACCAAGACAAACATCAACAACATCTGAAGCTACAGACATGGACATTCAGGTAACACTTTTAAGAACTTCTTGCTGTACAAATTAAATTTTGTGATGCAGCAGACATTATAATTTACTGATTTCTTCCATCTTTTCATGCTACTTTTTCCATAGTCATTTAAATGTAAGCCAACCAGTGTCTCATAGTAAGCCCTTGAGCTATGGTTACATGTCACCTGCAGTATCCCGTGTGCAAGCTATCTGTGCAATAACACATAGAAGGCCAAGTTGTGCTTCAGCTACCAAATCATAGTTACTGTTCCATCAATATACAGATGTACACATCAACCGGCTTTTGTATTTCAAGGGAAATAATTAGATTTTATTGACAGTCAAGCATTTAATTAGTAATGAATCCAGTCCATAAGATCTTCTGATGTGTCATGAATTTATGTAGCAGACAGTTGTGCTACCTACAGCAGACAAAACACACAAAACCTGGTGAAACAAGCATACCAGAGACCTAATTATTTCTCAGTCACACCTTGGTTTTACACATGCCCTTTTATAAGAAACAATAGTTGATGACTTACCATGCAAACATTGTTCACATCCTGCACGAATCACCACCCCAAAAAAACACGCAGCAATACCAGTATTTAAAGGGAGTCTTTCACCTAAACTGACCATTATAGAACACTAACACCATGATCTGCATTATAGCCCCCATATTGGAATGCTACTTACCGTATAGCTGTCCGTCACTTATTTTCGCTAAAAAACACTTTTATTCGATATGTTAATTAGGTTCTGAAGGTGCCCAAGGGCGGTGTTCAAGCTGCCGGTGCCCAGGCCCCTTGTCGATTTTCATATGAAACCCCTCCCCTTTCACCCCTCTGGCCCGCCCTAGGTTTTTCAGAAATCCAGCGCCTGCGCCGTTCACAAGATTCGCCACGCCTGCGCACTTCATTCCCCATTATTGGCAGAGGCACAAGAGCGTTTAATGCGCATGTGCCGGCCCGTATATCTAGCCGGCCTTGTGCCTCTGCCCATAATGGGGAAGGAAGGGCGCAGGCGTGGCGAATCTTGTGAACGGCGCTGGAGCTGGATTTCTAAAGAACCTAGGGCGGGCCAGAGGGGTGAAAGGGGAGGGGTTTCATATGAAAAGCGACAAGGGGCCTGGGCACCGGCCGCTTGAACGCCGCCCTTGGGCACCTTCAGAACCTAATTAACATATTGAATAAAAGTGTTTTTAGCGAAAACAAGCGACGAACAGCTATACAGTAAGTAGCATTCCAATATGGGGACTATAATGCAGATCATGGTGTTAGTGTTCTATAATGGTCAGTTTAGGTGAAAGACTCCCTTTAATGATAGACATGGTTCCTTCTCAAGCGAGTAAACATTCTAGAAGAACATTGGTGCCAATGCTGCAAATCCTGTCGCATCTAGATCATTCTCAAGACAGTACTTTAACTAATGGGGTGGCAGAGGTCATAACCTCAAGTGTTGAATTAGTCCAGATCTAAAAATCCCCAGTTGCAGAAGAACTGATGAACATTTTTTTGTCCATCAATTGCGCCTGCATCGACCAAGTCCTATGGAGCATTGTTCGAGATTCCTACATTTTGGAGCTTGATAGGTTTTGCCCGGACCACAAAAGTAGTAAGTCATTGCCGAAAGCCCTAAATAACCTTTCCTACAGTCGCCTGATTTGTGCAGAGGCTTATTTCTTGCAGAAGGAACTGAAGTTGCACTTGGCCCAGTGCCACCACTGGATTGCTGCTGATCACATTCCAAGACAATAAAATGGCATAATAGGCAGCCCTAAAGTCTATTGACAGGGAAACTGTGAACAGACCAGCATGTATAACATGCCTGGTAATATATCACTGCATTTCTGGTGGATACAGTTAATTATATAGCCTGAAGAGCAGGTCCAATGAACCTATATGTTAGAGCACACAGTTTGAAGAACTAGAAGGGGATAGGTAGTGATCCTAGCAAGATTATAGCAGGCAGTATATGGTTTTGGACAAAGGTGTATGTAGACATTTGTAAAGAATGGGGGGGGGGGGAGAATCAAAGCCATATATAAGTGGCAGTCGCATAGTTGTCTATGCTCAAGTATGGCATGCTCCTTCAATTTTTTAAAGAAAAAAGGGCCAAGCATTTTCAGACTTTGGGTTCATGGCAGCAACAACCATAACTATACACACACATAAAATATACTTCCATGATGCTATGAACTTCATGCTGTCCAAGTAGTAGAGTGCCATACAGCATCCATATGGTGGGTTTAGAGCACAGATAATCAGTGCCATACTATAACCTCACTTGGGTCCTACTGTCACACAGTGTAGCCCCTCCTTAATTACATAACAAACACTATTCATCTCTTCTTCCGGACCATTATTATTTCCACCTAGCCGTTAGGACCTTCTAAACTTTGGTAGAGCAGTGGAGGGCATTTGTGAGCCATGAAAAGGAGGTATGACTGCATCCCGTTTCCCAGCTGTGTACCTCTATGGTTTGGAGGCAGATCAGTAAGCTTGGTCAGGGAGAGCTTTCAAAAGAATTATTGTGGAGCTGTGCTTACCTAATTAATTATCATTGCACAGATTCTCAATACCTTATGTGTATAACTTAATCTGAATAGCCATGTTCTTATTACCAATGCTCACATGCAGGCATGTGGTTTCCACAATATGAGATATATTGGGTCACTGTCATGTCCTATTTTCACTGGAAGAAATATTTGAGTAGAGGATTTGGATACATTTATTTTAGGGCCCTTTAAGACAAGCGACATTAAACACGTCAGTGTTCCAGCTGGGAAACACAGACAAGTCTTTAAAGGGGTTGTCCGGGTTCAGAGCTGAACCCAGACATATCCCCATTTTCACCCAGGCAGCCCCCCTGGCTTGAGCAACGGAGCAGTTCAAGCTCCGATGCTCTCCTTTTCCCTGCACTAAATCGTGCAGGAAAAAGGCATTTTCTGGAGTTCCTGGGACGAATCCATAGGGCTGCCAGGCAGAGGCTTCCGCCCAGTAGTGAGCCCGTTGACATCACCGGCACTGATGGGTAGGCTTTAGCGCTGCCCTAGCCTGTAAAATGGCTAGGGCAGCGCTAGAGCCCGTCCATCAGAGCCGATGACATCCCCGAACACATTGCTGGGCGGAAGCCTCCGCCCGGCAGTGTGTTATTGTAAAAAAAAGAGCCCTTGCCCTGCACTATCCTGCACAGGGAGAGCATCGGAGTATGCTAACATCAGGGGGGCTGCCTGGGTGAAATTATGGGTATGTCCGGGTTCAGCTCTGAACTCTGACAACCCCTTTAAATAGACTGCATGGAAGGCGTCCATGTGCTGTCTGTTTTTCCCGCAGACCTGTTCATTTGAGTCTTGGCTGGTGCATGCTGCAATTTTCTTGGCGCACAGCAATGGTTTGTGAGGAAAATGTGAATTGACTCATTACTGGCTTAGTTCCCCATAGCAACCAATCAGATTCCACCTTTCTTTTTTCAGAGCTCCTTTGGAAAATGAAAGGTGGAATCCGATTGGATGCTATGGGCAACTAAGCCAGTTTTCCTTTACACCAGTTTTGCTAACTCTCCTAAACTGACTTTAATGGATCAGGGTTTACTCTGGGTGCTGTCCGTTCTAGACACAGACAGTACCTGGATATGAACCCTGCTCATCTGAATGAGCCCTTCAATACAGAGGTTGCTGCCAAATGCGCTATATATAATAACAAGAGAAGATAAGCAAACATGCTATCACGTTTTAGGTGCTTAGACATGCTAGCCATGTATTGCAACTTTAAACAGATTAAAGGGGTTGGCCACTTTTTGGCTACTGTTAACCAATCTATATGTAAGATCAGTATATAGCACCTAATAAATAATAATTCTGCACCATTTTCTATATTTCAGAAGCCATGCCCCTTTGATGGCAGAATATCAGAATTTTTTATTGACGCTAATAAAACATTCCTTGAAAGAGGACTACAAGTCTGTGTATGCAACATCTGCAATTAAAAGGGGTTGGCCACTTTCTGGCTACCTGTGACCAATGTGTAGGTAAAGTGACTATATAGCACTAACTAGTATAACCTTTGTTCATATTCTGTGGTGTTTGCTATATTTCATAAGTAATATCCCCTTGTTGGGCAAATCTTTGCTGTCCGCACAAAGGTCCTGTCCATAAAATGGCTGCTAATGGAGGGTCATGTGACCAGGCAAATCATTCACCTTTCAAATATTCCAGTGTTGGGAGTTTAGAGCAGGTTCTGCACCTGCAGGGTCAGTGTGTTTGAATGGAGGAGACTGAGTGATGTGTCAGCAGCCATCTTATGGACTGGACCTCTATGTGTACAGCAAAGATTTGCCCAACAAGGGGACATTACTTATGAAATATAGCAAACACCACAGAATATGAACAAAGGTTATACTAGTTAGTGCTATATAGTCACTTTACCTACACATTGGTCACAGGTGGCCAACCCCTTTTAATTGCAGATGTTGCATACACAGACTTGTAGTCCTCTTTCAAGGAATATTTTATTAGAGTCAATAAAAAATTCTCATATTCTGCCATCATCCTGCAGAGGTTGTAGACATAGTATAAAAAGAATTCACTTATACAAAATATAGCTCAGTATAAGAGAATGACATCATTGTGCCTCTCTTAGGCAATACAGCAATGGGCCCTGTGGATCCCTCAGGTCGTGAATGCAATGTAATCACTACCTAATGCCATACCATTGAGCCCTGATACCAGCTTCTGTTAGGCCAGACATACACAGAGTAGAATGTGCGGAACTCTCAGCGTGTGGCAGTGAGCGATCCCGTTCTGGCCTCCACTCCTCTGACAGGATCACACAGCACTGTAATAATTTATAAGGCTGTGTGTCCCTGTGAGACCTGCAAGCTACTGAACTACACTGACATAATGCTGTCAGTGTGATACGATAGATTTCACAGCATTATAAATCAGTATAATGCTGTGCGATCCTGTCAGAGGAGCGAGGTCAGAATGGGAAATCTCACTGACACACGCTGATAGTTCCTCACATTCAACTCGTTCGTGTGTGTGTCTGGCCCTTAGTGTTCTGATAATCTTATCAGCAACAGGATGTTCTATTTCCACCCAGCTGGAAAACATATGGATGAAAGAAAGATGAACATTGATAATCACAGGTGAGGTGCACCTAAAAAGCCTTATAGATCCTTCACAAATACACCTTAAATTGCAATCTTTAGAGGTCTGGTAATCCTCCGTTTGTTGTGGTCACACCTTAATTCTTTCACAACGTGCAAAGTACAAAGAGAAACCAAGATTTTAGTTGCAATGCAAATCATTTATAGACAAGTCATGTTCAGCACTTGTTCATGTTTGACATTAATTACAAATATGGGTGTGAAAAAAAAAGAATGAAAATTAGGTTCTCCACCTATACATTCTGGTGGAATTTATCATCATAGGTGTATGTGAAGTTTTTAAGACTGTAATTGCTATGCTAAGGCTTCTTTCACACGCCTGCCAAGAGTTCCGGCAGAGAACAGCCTGCCGGAGCTCTCTGAATTTGGCATTGGCAGGCGGTACCGAAATGCCCCTGGGTCCCAATGTATATAATGGGGCCTGGCGGAGATTTGGCCGCTCCCTGCCAAAAATGCTGCGATTCAGCCGGACAAATATTACGGTGTGCATTTCAGTACCTTCAAGCATAGGAAGGTGCAGCTCACCAAAAGTCGCAAAATTTTTCACAAAATATTGCACGCAACATTAGTTATGAAATTTTTACGCCACAAAACAGGAGTACCAGATTTTATAAATGTTCCCTCTGTTCTTAAAAAAAAATAAAAAAATAGAGTTGAAGTGTTTCTTAGGAAATGCGCTAACATCAAAAAGTCTCCATCCCTCCCCATCAAAGCAAGCAGAAGGATTGGTATGCTGGGCATAGCCCAATATTTTTACTTCATGTGACCACTGGTCTACAGTCAGAACCTGAGTTAGAAAATGAGTCGCTATCTGAACATTGTTCGAGTTCCTTTATTAGTTCCAAAGACTTTGAATTATGCAGCAGCATGTATGCTTGACTGCCACTCCATTCAAACGGGGAACACAAGCTGTTCTTGTGATTGGTGGGGGTCCAAGGGGTGGGATCTCAACAATCAAACATTTATCCCTTCTCTTGTGAGTATGTGATGAGCTTTCATTCTGGGAAAACTGACTGTCAAAAAAATGGCATACGCATACTGTGATAACATAACAAAAAAAAGCCCACTCTGACCTATTAAATTCCCCTGTATGACATGCCATTAGTACAACTATGTAAAGAGGCCAGTGAGAGACCATAGGACTATCTGGACAGCCAATGGCGTACATAGAGAAGTAAGGGCCCCATAGCAAGCATCAAACCAGCCCCCCCCCACACAGGACAGAAGGGTTTCTGACTAAACCATTTTCAATGACCCTTGGGCCATTTTTCCACTGCCTCATTTGCTAAAAGTTGTTCCTTTAGAGGGTAGAGTCCTGACCAAATTTTCACCTACAGTAGAAGAGGAGATAATCCCAACTAAGACTGGGCCCCCTCTTGTCCTGGGCCCCATAGCAGTTGCATGGTCTGCCGGTAGTTACGCCCCTGGGGGCAACGGGGGATATCACTAAGGAGTATTGGGTTTTTTTTGGTTGTTTTTTTTTGCCCATATGCAGCTACCAATTTGTTTTCAGTTTCATAATATAAGAAAGTTTACAATTATGTGATCTGCAAGATTTACGTTATTATTTTTTTTTTAATCTACAGCACGGATGTATATGCCCGACACTAGTTGCTATATATAACAGGATAAAGTCCAACCACTCCATATTTGATGAAGGATTTCATTTATCAAGCAAACAGCAAACTATTGATCAATAGGAGCTTCTCGTCAACATAAAGGGCGATGCTGATAGTAATGTGCATAACCAGGGCTTAGCATAGATACTGGCCTATATACATGAAGTGACTTATCTTCGGGGCTGGGGTCCATGTATAATCTATGTCGGGGTTAAACATTAGGAGGCTACAGGTGCAGTTTACTGATATAATCTCAGGATTTTCTAAATGAATGTCCGTCTTCTTAGAATTTAAATAAACACTTTAGTAGTAATTAATCTAGAAATACGCCGTCTGACATTCAGCACCTTGACAGACCAGAGTGTAAATGATGCTAGTCATTTTCTTTACTGAAATTGATATCTCTATGACTTGTGTTCCACAGTTGCAATTTGGACTGGATTTGATTTTTTTTTAGATATATACAGCACATGAATACCATTTTTACAGTTTATATAAAATAGAATCCACATAAAAAGCTGAGTACTTGACTATTACATTGATTTACTCATCCAGTATGGATCCTCAGTTAATGCATGTGTTTTATTCCGAGACTGCAGAAAGGGGTCATTTATTATCCAGAAATATGCCTATATTAGGTGTTTTTCTGGTGCAGATTGCGGTACAAAGGTTATTTGTGCCACAATCTGCGACTTTTATCCGCTCGCGCCAGGTCTGAAAAAAAGTGGGTGTAGCGCGGACGGGGAAGGACCGGCAGGCCCATCTCATCCATCATTTTCTATGCCTGCCATAGAAAATGGTCTAAATATAAGCCATCAAGGAAGCTGTCTTACATTTAGAACTGGCGCTGGATACGCTTAAGTTATGTACAGGCCGGACCTCTTCATAACTTCGACGGACCCACCATCAGATATAGGGGTTATAAAGACCGGGTCTAAAATGCTGGTATTAATAAATGACCCTCAAAGACATCTACTGGATGGCACAAGTATCTGACAATGGCTTTTAGCTAAGCTTCTATAAAGCAACACTTTCTGCTGCAGAGAATTCTGGGGGCGTTCCTTTTTCATATACTGAATGACTGTACAGAGCGGTAAAGATGTGTCGTTTCAGAAACCAGCATGATCCTTCTACAAAATAATCAGGGCATGTTAGGAATTCTGAACAACGTGACTGAAACTGCAGCTGAGAATGGGTCACAATATTGCAGCATCTCAAGGACAGTTCAAAAGTAAAGCAACATCTTTGGAATGCTTCTTCATTTTTCCGGTAGATTGTATCTATATGTAAACCGTAAATGGTGTTGTAAGATAAATCCATGGCATGAAAAAATAACAAATTCGGGTTCATGGGACACAGGAGCTTAGGGCCTCCATACACGTTTGACTTGTGGGGCGACCTCACTGAACTGAATTTCAACGTCTGATCCTTTGATTCTGCCAGGAGAGAAGCTGCTGCTGACAGAGGTGTTGGCAGTGGCTTTCTCCTTTATCCCCACTAAAACCAAACATAGGCTCAGCCGAGGGCGTATGGGGGGCTCAGGCGAGACAGCTGTTGGCCAAACAAGCTTTTGGCGACAACTATTTAAGTTGTATGTGCACCTTCACATGAATACTATTCTGCTCTTATTTTGAGATTTAAAAGTAGTTGTATTCTGAATTCAGATGAAACTTACCAAGAGAGACTTAAAGGGGTTCTGCACTTTGTTTAAACTGATGATCTATCCTCTGGATAGATCATCAGCATCTGATCGGCGGGGGTCCGACACCCGGGACCCCCGCCGATCAGCTGTTTGAGAAGGCAGCGGCTCTCCAGCAGTGCCGCGGCCTTCTCACTGTTTACCGCTGGCCGAGTGATGTCACGACTTGTATCAACTGGCCTGGGCGGGGCTAAGCTCCATTCAAGGGAACGGAGCTTAGCCACGCCCAGGCCAGTGATACTAGTCGTGACGTCACTTGGCCAGCGGTAAACAGTGAGAAGGCCTCGGCACTACTGGAGCGCCGCTGCCTTCTCAAACAGCTGATCGGTGGGGGTCCCGGGTGTCTGATCCCCACCGATCAGATGCTGATGATCTATCCAGAGGATAGATAATCAGTTTAAACAAAGTGCAGAACCCATTTAAGGTCACTTTACAATGAAAGATTTAGCAGAGAATTGTAGGAAGGGATGCGTTCCTTCCCAGCAATCGCCTGCTTGTCAGCGGAGGAGACCGCTGCTATTACATGTAGCGATATCCTCCACAGTGTGGGGAGGAGCGATCACTAATGCCATCACTCGTCATACAGAATCATTGTTTGCGGGCAGCATTGGCTGTTTAGATGGCAGGATCTGCTGCTGGCAAACAATGATTTAGGTGACCGCACAAAGGATCATTCATTGAGTAATTCCCGTCACCTTTATACCGCCAGATTTTCGCTAACAAGGGTTCCTATGGCCAGTGTAAAGGGTCCTCTTAAGCAGGCCAATAACCAGCTGCAATGAACAATATTCAAGTCGAATGGCGCTCATTTAAAGAGCCTTTCATGCAGTCTGATGCAAAATACCCGGTGAACAAACAATCATTATTACGATTGTTTGTCCTTCATTCTTTGTATATTGTTGAACGCACATCCTCTGGGTACACAGGGTAATGTGCCCTCATGAAAAGTTATAAGGCGTTGTATGAACGATGCGATCACCAATAAACAAGCTTCCTGATGACCTGGATGTAAATTATGCCAATTGAGGCAATTTTACAGACAAATTAGTTTAGCTAGATAACCAATTATTCATAGCAATTTTACATAAAAAATATCTTGTAAAAATAATAAGAACCTGGAGGGTTGTAGAATTTTAACCCTAGAGCTAGATTTATATACATGTTTTTCATCACAATATATTACTGTTTTATACCTGGATTTCCGAGTCTGCTGACTGCAGAAGCAAGGTGAGAACTGGCAGGGCTCCCTCTCGGCACAGGATACTTTTGATCCTCTCTAGAATCAAACAACATACATTTGTAATGTTCTCAGCATCCCAACAATTAAGAGGTTGAACTAAAACATTATCATTTACATCTGCTAAATATTTTATATTGCTACTATCTACTAAGTGCTGTCTCATCGGGACAAGCCGGTCCATATACCCTAGGCCTGTGATGGCTAACCTCCGGCACTCCAGCTGTGGTGAAACTACAACTCCCAAGATGCTAACTTTCTTGGCTGTTCTCAGAACTCTATAGAAATGAATGGAGCACGCTGGGAGTTGTAGTTTCACCACATCTGGAGTGCCGGAGGTTAGCCATCACTGCCCTAGGCTATGTGGTGGTCATAGTGGGACGTCAGCGTTTGGAACCGCCTCTACATTATATGCCAGAACAGAGACACCCTCGAAGACTGGCTTCTGCTCCAAAGGTCCCAGCCAAACCATGAATTACATGGGCAGTCATTGAGGGGAAATGACTTTCCAAAAGCGACTACCCCCACAGACCACAACCGATCACCAGGGCGTAGAGAAAGCACGCTCAAAGCCTGTGGATAACCAATGATAACAGCAGAACATAACCCATCTTCCATTCAAAAAGGGTTTGTCTTCATAAAAGACAAAAATAAATCTCATTTACTCTGTATATTTTCATCCAAGAATGTAAAAATGTAACGACAAAGTAAATATCTCTTTAAGTAGAGGAAATACGATTAGCTGCATAGTGTCTTCATTTTTAACTTTAACAAAAAAATCCACTGGTTTACAGTAAACAAAGAATAGGGGTAAATAATGGATGACCCATAATATCTGATGACCCAGATAGTTTACTATTGCAGCACATTAGTATGACACAATAGAAGACTTCATTAGGCAAAGAATTCATCAGCAACAGAAGTATTGAGATGATATACAAACTCATGTGAATGAGCCTTAAAGGGGTTGTCTCACTTCAGCAAATGGCATTCATCATGTAGAGAAAGTTAATAGCTTGCACACTATAGGAAAAGGCAGCAGCCACTCTGGTGGCCGATAACACGTGAGTGCACAAAGGCCGGCGCTTTTTCCTATACTGTGCAAGTACGGCAGGAACTGCTGGAATTGCAGGGTGGTCGTAACCATGGAAACAAGCAGTGTAGAATGTGATGGAAAAATGAAGCCAGCCAGGAAAGGAGACAATACATTAGTAAGTGCCTTGCACTACCTTTTTCTACATGATAAATGCCATGTGCTGAAGTGAGGCAACCCCTTAAAGGCAACCTGTCACCATGAAACTGCAATGTAAGCTTCAGACAGCATGTTATAGAGCAGAAGAAGTCAAGCAGATTGATATATAGTATTGTGGGAAAACATTTAGTATAACCTGTGTTTCATTCATATACATTCCTGCTCATTCTGGGCTTTGAAGTCCAGGAGGCGGTCTTATCAGTGATTGACAGCTATCTGTGTATACACAGTCATAAAGGGAAGGCTGTCAGTCACTGATAGGACCATCTCCTTGACTTCAAAGCCCAGAAAGAGCAGGAAATTAAATGAATATATTACAACTTATACAGAATCTTTTCCCACAAAACTATACATCAATCTGCTCAGCTCCTCCTGCTCTATAACATTAGGCATGCAGCTAAAGCACCATGATCAATGTGACAGGTTCCCTTTATGAATCTGTTATGAAAAAAGTCCTTATAGCCATGATGCATGACAATCTTCAGCTTTACCTAGCGTGGCTGCTGAAGGCATCTTGTAAGTTTGGTAATAATGGTTCTTCTACATTGGGTTGTCAGAAAAAGGTATTTATATAAATGTAAAGTACGTAAATAATTGTACAATAACCTGATCTAGTCAAGTTCAGAATAGCTCCAACAGCGTTTTGCTGAACCCTGGGATCATAGGATTTTGCTAGTGTGAGCAGAGGTAGAATTCCTCCAGCAATACCAATGGCCTCACGATTGGATTCTGGAAAGTAGAGAATATTCATCAGTTAAAAAGAATAAAGAATACCTAAAATAACATAGCAATGATTTCAATCCTCACCTGATATAGCCAAAGTCATGATGCATGCACAGGAATTACACTGTACTGCCGAATCACCAGACTCCAGCAGCTCTAATATCGGCTCAAGTAATCCCACCTGGACAACAAGCTCCTTAGTCACTGAAAACAGAGATTACAGGTCGTCATCTGTAGTTTTAAAACTAAATACATTAAATGTGCGAAAAGAACACATTTTTATCCAAGTATTTTAATTTTGCCTTTTTACAACCAATTATCAGCTGAGGGTACCATAGGTCTTCTATTCTGGGACTGCCCCCATTTGACTAGTTTCTTAAATGGAGTGCATTGCACTGTAGGGCCCTCCATATATAGTTGACCAGTTTTTCAGCTATATACCTTCTGCACCTTTCTAACAGACATATCCGGTATCACTTGTCAAGCATCTCATGAATACTGTAATGTCCTGTATCCCAGCTTACTGGAAATCTGCCTCACCACAGTACTAGATGCCATGGGTACACACGATAGATAATGTAAAGATGGAGGCGCTCAATAAGTCACTGTAAGGCTCTATTCACACGTCCGTGATGTGTTGCGGACCCGCAAATTGCGGGTCCGCAACACACCAGCCCGTCACCCCCATTGAAATGCCTATTCTTGTCCGCAAGCTGCGGACAAGAATAGGACATGCTCTATCTTTTTGCGGAGCTGCGTACCCAAAATCGGGGGCGCGCTCCGCAATTGCGGCTGCAGACAGCACACTGTGTGCTGTCCGCATCCATTCCGTCCCCATAGAGAATGAATGGGTCCGCACACTTTCCGCAAAATTGCGGAAAGGATGCGGACCCATTTTGCGGACGTGTGAATGGAGCCTAAGACACATCTGATTCCTTCATCCTGGGATCTTTTGGCTGTTAAGCTAGCCATAGGCATAAGATATTTATTTGCTGATGATATATAAATGAAGCTTAAAAGGGTCGTATGGGAATTACTTAAAATGGCCACAAGCAACCTGTCCTAGAAAGTGAACAGGACTGGTTGTCTGGGATGGGGGGGGAGTGGGTTCCTCAGTATACACAGTACACTGCTCTACAATAGATGGTAATGATGTGATCCTGCCTATGATATGCCATCATGGCTGAGGAGCCTGACAGGAACACTCACCAATGTGTAGTAAGGCCCCGTCCCCTCATCCCCCTAGGCAGCTCTGCAAGTGGAGGGAACCAGTCCTGCTTACATTCTGGGACAAGTTGCTGGAGGCCATTTTACATCATTCCCAAGAACTCCTTTCAAAGAAGGATCAGCCAGAATGCAGCTGAACTGATCAGTTGTGTGTCAGATTGTTCATATAAACTATCTGACCATTAACATGCCAGACTAAACTGGTAAATCAAAAAAGTCTAATGCGCTTGCTCAAAGTGAAGAGCAATAAGCTGTAATTGGCTGATCATGTCACATACTGTATAGTACATCTAGTTTCAGCCATTAACAGATGAAAACTTCCAACATGACACATTACAGTTTCAGGAGAGAGCCTGGTTCACAATCTCTGTTCTAGTTCATCCCAAAAGTGTCTAATGGAATTGAGGTCAGGGCTCTGTGAGGACTAGTCAACTTCTTACACACCAAACCAACTATGCCTTTATAGATCTTGCTGTGTGGACTGGGGCAAAGGTATGCTGGAACAGAAAAGCCTTCTCCAAACTTCTCCCATAAAGTTGGAAGCATACAATTGTCCAAAATGTCTTGGTGAACTGAAGCATTAAGACTTCCCTTTACTTCTATGACTTTTATGCACTACACGGATACGGCATTCCGGTATTTTAAAATGCCGGATCCGGTACTAATACATTCCTATGGGGAAAAATGCCGGATCCGGCATTCAGGCAAGTCTTCAGTTTTTTTCGCCGGAGATAAAATCATAGCATGCTGCGGTTTTATCTTTTGCCTGATCAGTCAAAATGACTGAACTGAAGACATCCTGAACGGATTGCTCTCCATTCAGAATGCATGGGGATATGCCTGATCAGTTCTTTCCCGGTATAGAGCCCCTGTGACGGAACTCTATGCCGGAAAAGAAAAAACACAAGTGTGAAAGTACCCTTAGGCCTCTTTCACACTTGCGTTGTCCGGATCCGGCGTGTACTCCACTTGCCGGAATTACACTCCGGATCCGGAAAAACGCAAGTGTACTGAAAGCATTTGAAGACGGAACCGTCTTCCAAATGCTTTCAGTGTTACTATGGCACCCAGGACGCTATTAAAGTCCTGGTTGCCATAGTAGGAGCGGGGAGCGGGGGAGCGGTATACTTACAGTCCGTGCGGCTCCCGGGGCGCTCCAGAATGACGTCAGAGCGCCCCATGCGCATGGATGACGTGATCCATGCGATCACGTGATCCATGCGCTTGGGGCGCCCTGACGTCACTCTGGAGCGCCCGGGGAGCCGCACGGACGGTAAGTACACTGCTCCCCCGCTCCCCGCTACACTTACCATGGCTGTCAGGACTTTAGCGTCCCGGCAGCCATGGTAACCACTCTGAAAAAGCTAAATGTCGGCTCCGGCAATGCGCCGAAACGACGTTTAGCTTAAGGCCGGATCCGGATCAATGCCTTCCAATGGGCATTAATTCCGGATCCGGCCTTGCGGCAAGTGTTCCGGATTTTTGGCCGGAGCAAAAAGCGCAGCATGCTGCGGTATTTTCTCCGGCCAACAAACGTTCCGTACCGGAACTGAAGACATCCTGATGCATCCTGAACGGATTACTCTCCATTCAGAATGCATTAGGATAATCCTGATCAGGATTCTTCCGGCATAGAGCCCCGACGACGGAACTCTATGCCGGAAGACAATAACGCAGGTGTGAAAGAGCCCTTACGTGGTCTGCCACTTCATGACTGAATTGCTGTGGTTGCTTCCACTTTGCAATAATACCACTCACAGTTGAGGAGGGAAGAAATTTCAAGAACTGACTTGTTACAACAGTGACGTACTATTACAGGCCCACAGCCGCCCACTGGAATTTACTGAGCTATTTAGAACAATCCATTTTTTCACAAATGTTTGTAAAGGCAGTCTGCATGGCTAGGTGCTGGACTTTATACATCTGTGGCAATGGGACAGAATGAAATACCTGAATTCAATTATTACGAGGTGTGGCCCAGTACTTTTCTCTATATAGTGTATAAGACCTACACAGACCTCAGACTGTCACCAGAACTTACCAAACTTAGTCTGGATCTGCTAGTGGTCTGCATATAAAACTCTCGTGTCTATAGTCAGCTTTAGGCTACATGCACACGACCGTTGTGTGTTTTGCTGCCCGCAAATCACGGATCCGCAAAACACGGATGGCGTCCATGTGCGTTCCGCAATTAAAGGCACGGACAGCCTTTACTATAACTGCCTATTCTTGTCCGCAAAGCGCGGACAAGAATAGGACATGTTATATTTTTTTTGCGGGGCCGCGGAACGGAGCATTGAAGTGAATGGGTCCGCATCTGAGCTTTAGATGCGGACCAAAACAACGCCCGTGTGCATGAGGCCTTAGACTGACTTGGCTATATTTCTGGCCTATGTCAGAACAGTTTCCAGGCAAGGTCTCTGCAGTCATATTTTCCTTATCTCCCCCCTCCATTTTTCTCTTTCCCCCCAATTTTCATAAGTTCTGTGTTGTATATGTGATTTACTCTATGGGTCTAAACTTTCATCTAGCTATACATACCATGCTTCCACCAAACTCTCACTGAAAACAGCTACACTGGGCTAGGGCTACTCTCTTTGTTCCCTGATTGTCTATTTCTAGAAGGGGTGTCAGGTTCCTGGACACTATTGTTTGCTCATGGAAATCTCCACAACTATGCCCTATTAAGTTAATTGGGTCAAATTTTGTGTTGTTTTTGGACCATGTTAACGTAAAGTCATTCTAAATATATTTATGTAAAAAATAATAATCATATGTACACATGTGAGCATAAGACCATGATAACCAACATGTGGACCTCGCCTATCCTGTAGATATGCCATCAATTTTTCATATATGAATATCTCTTTCATTTAATTGTAATGGAGAATGCATTTTTGGCACTTTCATATAGTGTGTGTACTTCATTCAAGACTTACAATTTCCTTCAAGCAGAAAGTTTACAAGAGATAAAGAAGACATCTGCTGAATCTCCAAATCACTGGACTGAAGCAATGGCTGGTACGGCTCCAGGAACTCTGGTGGCAGCTGTGTATTCACTATGGATATAATTATTGGAAAAAAAATAATGTTTGAAAACAACAATTTTCCAGTGCGTCAGCTACAATTTCTGAAATCTACATCGCAGTCATCATTTTTAGGCAACTTAAAAATGTTTCCTTTGTTTTTCGATCTCTGTCTAATATTGCAGGTTCCTCTTGCTGAAGCCAATGCTAGTTACTGCAGTAGTAGTACGAGGAATCCCTTCATTGCTGCTCTTGGATAAAATCAGAGGAAGACTTACCCCATATTTTAGGGCTCAGGCACACAAACATATTTTTTTTTCTGTGTCCCTTCTGTTTTTTTTGGCAGCCTGTATGTGGAACCATTCGCTTAAAGGGAGCCGCAAAAA
Source organism: Bufo bufo (assembly GCF_905171765.1). Classification (NCBI taxonomy): domain Eukaryota; kingdom Metazoa; phylum Chordata; class Amphibia; order Anura; family Bufonidae; genus Bufo; species Bufo bufo. The sequence continues at coordinate 380,739,704 of NC_053392.1, read as the reverse complement.
CGGAAATGACTTCGGTGTCGGTACCGCAATAAAATAGAATATGTCCTATTATTGTCTACATTATGGACAAGGATAGGACTGTTCTATTAGGAGTGAGCTGTTTCGTTCCACAAAATACGGAATGCACTCAACTGGTATCTGTGTTTTGCGGATCTGCAATTTATGGACTGCAAAACATCCAACAGTCGTGTGCATGAGCCCTTAGTGAAACAAGCACTAAAAGATGGCTGGCAGGTAGTCAACACGCATTCAGAAATCGCGTGAACATGCCGCCATTTTCTAGTGTGTTGCTAAAAATTAATTGTTCATTATCATTAAAGGCTGTGCAGTTTTATGGGTAAACCTGCAAAAAAACGTGCGGGCATCACACGTGTTCCTACTCCAAAAGCACGTTTACAAAAAACGCCAAACCATATGTAACTACCATTGTAGAAGAAGGCTCAGAGACACCGTCAAGCATTATGCTTGTGAGGGCCAATCAGAAACAGAACGTCCTGCTTTGTAACAGATTGTTTCCCTGAGTTTTAGTTTTTAATTAATTTAGGAGGGGGAACTTTCTCTTACTATCTACAGAGCTTGTATAATAGCACTTAATGAAATGTGTACCCTAAACTTGTAAAGACACGTTTATGTGGTTATTTATACATAGGAGATACTGCAAAGGTATTTAAAGAGCACTGCTCCCCAGGGTCAACCCTAGGGTAGGGTTGATCATGCTGATTAAAACGATACCTGTCTTGGGAGGACGGGTTGTGGTGTTTCGAAGAAAAAATATATAATTATATATTCTTTATAAAAATGAGGGCTTTGGCGCATCTCAGCTTTCCATTACTGGCTACATTCATCAGTGCACCGAAGCCCGAATTTGCATAAAGAATAACAGCCTTTTTTTTTTTTCAAGAACACTGCAACCGATATTCACAAGGCAGGTATTGGTTTAAATCAGCAGGATCAACCCTACCAGATAGTCTGGTTTAACAGAGTTGATCCTATTGACAGGTGCTCTTTTATAGAGAAGGACTGAAAAGTCAGCTACATGCTACTTTTCCATCACCTCCCAATTACACAACAAAAGTGGAGATTTATCGGATTTCCCCAGAGAAAATAATATCACTTTAAAACATGATATAACGTATTTGATGATATATGAAACATATCGAACACTGAAGAAATATAAACTGTTCTTGAATACTCACTGTGCTGGCTCATATGCAAGTAATACAACGCAGCCGAATGTTGGAGGTCAGCATTTTCTGAAAATGCCAAGATCATCAATGCATCCAGGGTCTCCTTCCCAATTGGTGATTCATTAAGTCCTTCAATATAAAATAAATGCAAAAATGTAAGCAGTGTTTCAGAAACCGCTTAGCAATCACACTAAAAGAACTTTGATAAAGAAGCACTATAATTATTTCATCACCCAGGTCTCAGCTAATGAGAAAAAAAGCCATTGCTCCATCTTTTTACTGGGTCCTATTGGGAGTAACTGGAGACCACACACCTCACATCCTATTTCGATTCAGTAAAGTCTCTGTGTTCTTTATGGAGGTGAGAGTGGACGACATTATTTCACACTTGTGTTTTAGTTCATGTGGCAATCTTTAAAGGATAACTGTCGTATATATATATTTTTTTGGAGTATTGGATTGTGGTGATTAATATCACCTTGGTGGCCCTATTTCAACTTTTCACTGTGTATTCAATTACCCCTTAATTCCACATTTTTGTTCCCTGTACTGCCTACTTTTACCTGTGCTTAAAATAGGGTTGCTAGGCATGGTCCGTCTATCTGTTGATAGATAGAGCACGCAGCGTGCAGGCTTACATTACTGACAGCCAGGGACTGTAAGTAATTGATTAAAGCCAGGTCCTCCCCAGCAGCTGATAACAGTGCCTGGGCTGTGTGCACTTCTCCCTGTCCCTGTGCTTGGCAGACGCTCCCTGCGTCTGCCAAGTAGAGTCGCAGAGCAGGGAAGGGAGATCTGCCATCTGCTCAGTGTATAAATGAAAGCAACATGTGGTAAGAGGACCCCTTTGTGCTGCAGGAGATTAACCCTTTAGGGGGGAGAGCTCTGGTTACTGACACTTTTGGGGGGCTATTGTTACTGGCTAGTGAGGGCAGGTAGGATTAGCCTCAGGGTGAGGGCAGTGGCGGCCATCTTAACTGAATAGTGAAATTGCAGATTTATGCAGACTGGTTGCTAAGGGCTGAATCTTATTAAATATGGGGTAAGTCAGTCTAATAGTAACTGATTCTGGAATATCATGTTATTAGTAACTACATATATGAAAATTGAAATTGGGGTCTAAGTGTGACAGTTATCCTTTAAGTCAATTTAAATGGGTTCATGATTAAACTCATTTACCTACTTTTAGGTAACTGACTTGTTTAACACTTCCCAACACCTGCTATACATGCAGGGCAGATCTCAAGTCTTTAAAGATGGCACCAGCTCAGGAGCTGAGTGGGTGCCATAGCCAGCGGGTGCCTGCTGTTATACACAGCCAACCAGCTTGGCAAGGGGGAAAAAAATCTCCAGCACTCTTCAAGTAAAAAGCATAAAAACACTATTTATTGAAGGATATTAAAATCTCACATCCCCTCAGACATTAACAGCAGACACTATGCCAATCATGAACATTTAGGGGTGGGTTGAAATCACGTTTTTCCCATCCGTTTAATGCATACAAAAATGTACACATTAAACGGATGGCATCCATTCACCATAGAGTTCAATAAAAAAAAACACAGAGAGTGTTGTCTGCATCTTTTGCGGCCCTATTGAAGTGAATGGGTCCGCACCCGAGCCACAAAAACTGCGGACCAGAACAACGGTCGTGTGCATGAGGCCTAAAGGTGCATAATGGGAGTTGTGGTTTCACAGCAGCTGGAGTGCTGAAGGTTGCTGATCCCTGGTATAGATTTATCACGGAAGACAGCCTCTCCTTAGTAACACTCAGAGCTTTGCCAAGAATACTCTTAATACCTTGTTTTCTAGTAAAAAAGAAAGATCTTTCAGTAATAAAGTATATTACAAAAATATTTACTATTTCTTTCCATACACTATAAAAACAAAGTGAAACAACTCAAAATATATAGACAATAAATATTGTGTTTGGTCTTCTTTACTTTGCAGCTATTTTTCATTTATATACCCTTCCCTAGAGCGGCCATATTGGAGGCACATACTTCTTAGGCTAGGTTCACATCTGGGCTACAATTCTGTTCTAGCACAGGAACAGAATACTGGAATCGTCAGATGTGACGGACACTGCCGGCACCCACTGGATCCCATTCACTGTAACGGGACCCATTGAGTTCCAACATGAATACCGACATTTTGCCAGACGACATACCACTGCATGCAGCAGTATTTTGTTCCTTTTTATTTTTGCCAGAATCTGCAATGGAGGCTGCTGCCGGAAACCTCCACTGCAGATGTGCGCTTAGCCATACCTGTACAGTCAGGGTAGCAGGGTGTGTGTACATTAAAGGGGTTTTCAAGGATTTAAATATTGATGACCTATCCTTAGGATAAGTCATCAATATCGGATCGGCGGGGGTGCCAGCTGGTTGAAGAGAAGGCCACGCTCCATGCGAGAGCAGCCTTCCCTTCATTGTTTACCTGCTCGCCGTTGACATTGCAGTGGTGACCAGGTGTAATTACAAGCTGTCCTTCTCTTCAACCAGCTGATCAGCGGGGGTGCCGGGTGTCAGACCTCTGCAGGTCCTGAGGATAAGTCATCAATAATAAAATCCTGGAAAACCCATTTAAGGCCTCTTTAGGCCTCTTGCACACAAACGATTTTTTTTCCCGTCTACATTCCATTTTTTGCGTTCCGTATATGGAACCGTATGTCTTCCGTTTCCGGTTTTCCGTTCCGTTCAAAGATAGAACATGTTCAATTATTGTCCGCCTAATGGACAGGGATAGTACTGTTCTATCAGGGGCCAGCTGTTCCGTTCCGCAAAAAACAGAATGCACATGGACGTCATCCGTATTTTTTGCGGATCCGTTTTTGTGGATCGCAAAATACTGAAGAAGCCATATGGTCGTGTGCAAGATGCCTTACATTGATAGATTCAGAAGACGATTCGGTACCTCGGAACCGAACCCGAGTTCTGTTTTAAACTTTAAAGTGGTTTTCCAGTAACTGAAATTAATCAACAAAATCACATGCAAGTTCACGAAAAACTAACTTTGGCTAATCGGAGCCCATACATTCTAATACTGTACGGAGACGAATCTCCGTACAGTATTAATCCTTCGTTATGAACTAAGTGATTTAGGATATAACGTCACTAGTCAGAGGAAGTACTGCGATCCTACATTATCTAGACTTCCAGCAGTATAATGGAGCAGTTATTATGTTGCCCACCCTCAAATGATAATGAGATGTATTTCTTACCCTTTGCCTTTATATACAGGGAAGCTGTGATGAGCTTTAAAGAACATGAATTACCACTAGTGTTGAGCGAACCTATGTTTTAAGTTTGGCGTCTCAAGTTCGGCTTCCGGTTAGCGGAGAATCCCGATATGGATTCCGAATTCCGTTGTGGTCCGTGGTAGCGGAATCAATAATCGGCCATTATTGATTCCGCTACCACGGACCACAACGGAATTCGGAATCCATATAGGGATTCTCCGCTAACCGGAAGCCGAACTTTAGATGCCGAACTTAAAACAGAGGTTCGCTCAACACTAATTACCAGCTTATGGTGACTACTCTAGTGGCCAGTGAGAAGACAGACAACATTTAAAGAGTTTTATTTTATTTTATTTGGATAGTCACATAAATAAAAAAACACCATCAAAGTTTATATATCTATATCATATCTCTGATACTACTCTCTGCTGATACATTACCTCAAAAGATGACTACTACTACTCGTTATTTCCATGTAATAACAATGCTGGAGCTATTCCTATGATTATAAGTTGTGCCACTCCCTTATTATTCCTGCTAGAAGTTATGAATGAATTGCTAGCAGTTTGCAATAAAGGTCCAGATAGGTGTTACCAATTGGGGGGGTGTACCTGCACAGTCTAACACTGGAAGCACAGTGTCAGGCCGCACAGGGACACCCCCCCCCCCCCCCCCCAACTGGTAACACCCATCTGTACCTTCTTTGCAAACTGCTAGTAATTAATTTATACATTTTATCAGAAATAATAAAGGAATAGCAGAGTAATAAGAATATATGCTCCAGAATTATTATTAAGAGATGCATATAATTACCGTAAGTAATATTACAGACATGTCAGCGCTACTCACTTCACTGGGGGGCTGTCAGACAGGTTATACTCAAGACACCTGAAACAGTACCCCCCCCCCCCCCCCACCGGCAGTCTCTCAGGTGTCTTGAGTATAACCTGTCTGACAGCCCCCCAGTGAAGTGAGTAGCAACTTCTTAAGTGTGGGTGGCTTTATAATACAAATTCGCCATTCATGACGTCAATGATTTTAAAAGTACTGTATAGAGATATATCAAAACATTTTTATAGATTTTTATCATTGATGTCTGTGGGGATTAGGCGCTTTCTGTGTAGCTGTTGAGTAAGAAGGTCAATAACACTATAGACCAAATCTTATATGCATATCTTTACTTTATTTTTATTTTTATGCGCCTTATATATACAGGGTACGTGTCTAACATTACAGGATTCTATGTAGGAACAGAACGTGTCCACAAAAATTTAAGAAAATAATGTCTAAATAGCTGGAGACAATTAAATAAGTACCTTACATAGGTACTTTTTGATAGCTATCAATATTGTCTGTTAGAGTAGTCCTGGTGTATCAATGGTTGAGATTGGAATACCCATTTAAAGGGCTTCTGTCAACTCATTTTTCATTTTTGGGCATATTAAAATCCTTATTGGACCACTATTCCCTATATAGGGCTCTTACCTTGTTCTGTGGCTTTGTTTCCTTAAAAATCGAGCTTTTAAAATATGCAAATGACTTCACTACCAGCAAGTAGGGCGTCTACTTGCTGGTAGCCGCCGCATCCTCCTTTTAAAAAAAACGCCCCCGCCTCCTGTTGATTGACAGGGCCAGCGAGCGCTCTCCTCCTCCGGCTGGCCCCGTCAGCATTTCAAATCCCGCGCCTGTCTTCATTCGGCGCAGGCGCTCTGAGAGAAGGACGCTCGCCTCCTCAGCACTCCCTCAGTGCGCCTGCGCCGATGACATCACCGAAAGAGAAGACGTCATCGGCGCAGGCGCACTGAGGGAGTGCTTAGGAGGCGAGCGTCCTTCTCTCAGAGCGCCTGCGCCGAATGAAGACAGGCGCGGGATTTGAAATGCTGACGGGGCCAGCCGGAGGAGGAGAGCGCTCGCTGGCCCTGTCAATCAACAGGAGGAGGGGGCGTTTTTTTAAAAGAAGGATGCGGCGGCTACCAGCAAGTAGACGCCCTACTTGCTGGTAGTGAAGTCATTTGCATATTTTAAAAGCTAGATTTTTAAGGAAACTAAGCCACAGAACAAGGTAAGAGCCCTATATAGGGAATAGTCGTCCAATAATGATTTTAATATGCCCAAAAATGAAAAATGAGTTTTGGGGGTGACAGAAGCCCTTTAAGGATGTAGAACATTTTCTTGTTTCAGTTTTTTTCCTCCCTGACTTCCAAAATCCACACCTTTTTTGTTACGTTTCCGTTCACATAGCCATATGGGGGCTTGTTTTTTGTGGGATAAGTTGTATTTTTACCATATCATGTATTGCAAAAAAGGAAAAACAATGTACCATTTCATTTATCATATCATGCATGGCAAAACAGGAAAACCATTTTTTTTTGTGGGGTGAAATCGAAAAAACCCTGCAATTGTCAGGGTGACCTTATTCTGCAGATCAGTAAAATTATGTAGATAACAAATTTATATAGTTTTTTTTTATGTTATTACTTTTAAATAGCTAAAAACCTTTGAAAAAAAACATCTTTGCAACACCATAATCTGACATTTTTTTTCAGACCAGCAGCAAATCGACTGTGCAAGCTACTGAGCCATGGCGCGAGAATACAGGGCTAGACGAGATGTCTAAGCTTGTCAATCACAGGGGAGGAGAGAGTGCACAGAGAAGGGAGTTACAATAGTGGTCCTCCAAGGCTTCTGACCGACATCTTGGTGGTTGAAAGAGCTCATTTGCATATAAATAAAAAATGCAGATATCTCATACAAAGATAACTAAGGTATTACTTTAATCAGCATGATCTATCCTACCAGGCAATATGGCTGGTTTAAAGGGAGTCTTTCACCTAAAATCACCATTATAGAACACTAACCTCAGGATCTCCATTACATTCCCCATATTAGAATGCTACCTTCCATATAGCTGTCCATCGACGATTTTAATCAGAAAAACACTTTTATTTAATATGTTAATTAGCTTCTGAAGGTGCCCAGGGGCAGCGTTCATGCGGCTGGTGCCCAGGCCCCTCTGTACTTTTCATACGAAACCCCTCCCTTTTCACCCCTCTGGCCTGCCCTAGGTTCTTCTGATTACGTCCTTAGTGAGAAATCCAGCGCAGGCGCCGTTCAACAGATCCGCCACGCCTGCGCATAATGGGGAATGAAGTGCGCAGGCGCGGCGAATCTGTTGAACGGCGCTGGCGCTAGATTTCTCACTAAGAGGAGGACGTAATCAGAAGAACCTAGGGCGGGCCAGAGGGGTGAAAAGGGAGGGGTTTCGTATGAAAAGCACTGAGGGCCCTGGGCACCGGCCGCATGAACGCCACCCTGGGCACCTACAGAAGCTAATTAACATATTGAATAAAAGTGTTTTTCTGAGAAAATCGTCGATGGACAGCTATATGGAAGGTAGCATTCTAATATGGGGAATGTAATGGAGATCCTGGTGTTAGTGTTCTATAATGGTGATTTTAGGTGAAAGACTCCCTTTAATAGTGTGGATCATGCTGACAAATGATGGGGTGAAGAAAGCTTGTGACACAAGTGTCGCAGGCTGCATTGCAGGACCTCGTGGACACAGAAATGATGAATGGAGTACTCAAGGAATTATAAGTCATAATCAGTTTAATGAGTAAAAAAAAATTTTCTTCCTCAAGTCAAAGAAGAAACAAGCATGTACTTCTGTAATCTGAGGAAGGGGCCCTCGAGCCCAGAAATGCATTTTTTTTTGAGAATTTTACTAATTAAACGGATTACACAGTAATTTATAATCCCTTGAGTATTCCATTCACCATTCCTGCGCCTACAAGGCCGAGAATTAATACAGCCTGCGATTTTTGTGTCATAAGCTTTCATCACCCGAAATTCCTGTCCAGAGATGGTTGGCAATTGTATACAGGGCACCAGGACAGCAGCGGATGTATTAACAACAATAAGCTTTCATTAGTGCTGTGCCTAATTTAGCACAACCTCAAAAGGCGAGACTCTTTTTATCGTTACATCTTTTCTCAAGTGTGTTTACATATTCACCCTATAAGCGCTTTTTTGTTTTTTTCTGCCTAAATGATGTTTAATAGGAGGGTTTGGTTGGCATTACTTGGTAACTGGGATTTAACCTGTCAGACCACCAGCAATTTGAATTAAGAATGGCTGGTTAACAAGTCATAAAACTATAGGACAACTCTATTTAGAGGGAACCGGTCACCGGGATTTTGTGTATAGAGCTGAGGACATGGGTTCCTAGATGGCCGCTAGCACATCCACAATACCCAGTCCCCATAGCTCTGTGTGCTTTTATTGTGGAAAAAAACTATTTGATCCATATGCAAATTAACCTGAGATGAGTCCTGTACGTGAGATGAGTCAGGGACAAGACTCATCTTAGGTTAATTTGCATATGGATCAAATAGTTTTTTTCCACAATAAAAGCACACAGAGCTATGGGGACTGGGTATTGTGGATGTGCTAGCGGCCATCTAGCAACCCATGTCCTCAGCTCTATACACAAAATCCCAATGACAGGTTTCCTTTAAAAGTGCTGCCTTACAAATGTTTGGCTTCATCAGAAGGTTTGTGTTTTTAAAATTTTCAATCTACATAAAAAAAACTTAACTAAAACTGTGCAGTTTATGCACTAACCACTAGCCCTAATATGTTACACACAATCAACTGTGAGTGGCATTATTACAAAGTTGAAATGTTTAGCAACACAGCCATAAAGTGGCAGACCACAGAAAGTTAGAAAGCAAGATCACAAAGTGTATAAAAGTCACCAACACTTTGCTAAGTTCCAAACCTTGTCTGGCATTACCATCCGCACAAAATCTGTCCTGGGAGCTTCATGACATTGGTTTCCATCACCAAGCAGAATGCATTGTGCCAACTATAAGGTTTGGTGGAGGAGGGATAATTGCATGAAGTTATTTTTCAGTGGTTGATCAAGGCCCCTTTGTTCCAGTGAAGAGAAAGCTTAATGATTAAGCATACAAAAACATTTTGGATAATTGCATCCTTCCAACTTTTTGGGTAGTAGGGCTGCAGCTATCGACTATTTTTGTAATCGAGTATTCTATTGATTAATCCAATGATTATTCGAGTACTCTAATAACAAAAAGCTAATTAAAAGAACATTTTTCTTTATAAAAACTCATCAGCCCCCTCCCCATGCCATCAGCTGCCCCATCAGTGTCATCAGTCTTCCCCCAGTGCCATGAGCTTCCTTCCCTAGTGCCATCAGCTGCCCCCTCAGTGCCAATTACTGCCCCCTCAGTGCCATCAGCTGCCCCTCCCGTGCCATCCACTGTCCCCTCAGAGCCATCAGCTTCCTCACCAGTGCCATCAGCTGTCCCCCAGTGCCAACAGCTGCCCTCTAGTACCACCAACTTGCCCCCCCAGTGCCACTATCTCCCCCTCCTAGCCATGTCCCAGACCCAGCACTTATCTTTTCTGTAGGGGCACTCCTCCACAGCTCCTCATCATCTTCTCTGCGAGCTGCACTGTCCTGACGTCACACAGCGTCGGTTTATAGTGCACTCTTACGAGCACTATGACCTGACGATGTGTCAGGATACAGTACAGAGCAGCGCGGTGCCGGGTGGCGGGTGACCACAGAGCAGTGAGTTAATAGCAAGTGCTTCACACCCGCTCCGTGGTCACATGACACAAACTAATCCTTGTTGCAAAAACTTTGCATTGAAGATTTTTTTGTGTCGAATTACTCTATTCAATCGAGTAATAGTTTCAGCCCTAGTGGGTAGTTTGAGAAAGGCCTTTTTGAGTCCCACTTTGCCCCAGTGCTCAACACAAGATCCACAGAGACATGGTTGGGTGAGTTTGGTATGGAAGAACTTGACTTGCCCACACATAACCTTGCCATCGACCTTTAGGATGAACTAGAACGGAGACTGCAAGCCAAGCCTTCTCTTCCAACAGCACTCTCTACCTCATAAATAAAATACTCTTCTGGATTAATAGGAAAAACCTCCCACAGACACACTCCAAAATCTTGGAGAAAGCCTTCCCAGTATAGTGGAAGCTGTTTTTAAGGAGGGGGGAGATGGTGGCAAGCCCATATTAATGCCAATGGATGTAGCATGGGACACCAAAAAAGCTCTTTTAAATGATATGTCTAGGTGTACAAATATTTTTGTCCATATAGTATAGCTGTAAGGGCATCTTCACATCTGCGTTGGTGGCTCCAGAGTTAGTCAAAAATAGAAGAGAAAAATATTATGCATGCAGGACATTTTTCTCTACTAACAAGCAAAATGTTCTCCTGAGCCAAAACCAAACATACTCCATTAAAATCAAGGGGATCTGTTCGGTTCAGTTCCTGTCAGTTATGTGTCGAACCCAGCACTTCCATTATTTTCATTGTTCTGCTCCTATAAAAGGAGCAAAACAATTGAAATAATAGTGCTGATGTGAAAATGCCCTCACTGTAATGCTACCTGTAATAAGGCTGCTGAAGAATGAACTGTACAGGAGAGGAAGTCTTGCCATATATACACTGCTCAAAAAAATAAAGGGAACACTTAAACAACACAATGTAACTCCAAGTCAATCACACTTCTGTGAAATCAAATTGTCCACTTAGGAAGCAACACTGAGTGACAATCAATTTCATATGCTGTTGTGCAAATGGGATAGACAACAGGTGGAAATTATAGGCAATTAGCAAGACACCCCCAATAAAGGATTGGTTCTGCAGGTGGTGACCATAGACCACTTCTCAGTTCCTATGCTTCCTGGCTGATGTTTTGGTCACTTTTGAATGCTGGCGGTGCTTTCACTCTAGTGGTAGCATGAGACGGAGTCTACAACCCACACAAGTGGCTCAGGTAGTGCAGCTTATCCAGGATGGCACATCAATGCGAGCTGTGGCAAGAAGGTTTGCTGTGTCTGTCAGCATAGTGTCCAGAGCATGGAGGCGCTACCAGGAGACAGGCCAGTACATCAGGAGACGTGGAGGAGGCCGTAGGAGGGCAACAACCCAGCAGCAGGACCGCTACCTCCGCCTTTGTGCAAGGAGGAACAGGAGGAGCACTGCCAGAGCCCTGCAAAATGACCTCCAGCAGGCCACAAATGTGCATGTGTCTGCTCAAATGGTCAGAAACAGACTCCATTAGGGTGATATGAGGGCCTGACGTACACAGGTGGGGGTTGTGCTTACAGCCCAACACCGTGCAGGACGTTTGGCATTTGCCAGAGAACACCAAGATTGGCAAATTCGCCACTGGCGCCCTGTGCTCTTCACAGATGAAAGCAGGTTCACACTGAGCACATGTGACAGACGTGACAGAGTCTGGAGACGTTCTGCTGCCTGCAACATCCTCCAGCATGACCGGTTTGGCATTGGGTCAGTAATGGTGTGGGGTGGCATTTCTTTGGAGGGCCGCACAGCCCTCTATGTGCTCGCCAGTGGTAGCCTGACTGCCATTAGGTACCGAGATGAGATCCTCAGACCCCTTGTGAGACCATATGCTGGTGCGGTTGGCCCTGGGTTCCTCCTAATGCAAGACAATGCTAGACCTCATGTGGCTGGAGTGTGTCAGCAGTTCCTGCAAGACGAAGGCATTGATGCTATGGACTGGCCCGCCCGTTCCCCAGACCTGAATCCAATTGAGCACATCTGGGACATCATGTCTCGCTCTATCCACCAATGTCACGTTGCACCACAGACTGTCCAGGAGTTGGCAGATGCTTTAGTCCAGGTCTGGGAGGAGATCCCTCAGGAGACCGTCCGCCACCTCATCAGGAGCATGCACAGGCGTTGTAGGGAGGTCATACAGGCACGTGGAGGCCACACACACTACTGAGCCTCATTTTGACTTGTTTCAAGGACATTACATCAAAGTTGGATCAGCCTGTGGGGTGTTTTTCCACTTAAATTTTGAGTGTGACTCCAAATCCAGACCTCCATGGGTTAAAAAATTTGATTTCCATTTTTTAATTTTTGTTTGATTTTGTTGTCAGCACATTCAACTATGTAAAGAACAAAGTATTTCAGAAGAATATTTAATCAATTCAGATCTAGGATGTGTTATTTTTGTGTTCCCTTTATTTTTTTGAGCAGTGTATTATACACTGACGAGCAAAAGGGTAACAATGTTTTGAACTTTTGACTTTCAGTCTCCACATCTCACCATCCACTACAGCTTGAACGTGAGACTACCATCATTTTACAGACAATCATCTTGGCTATCTCATACATATATTGGACTTGCAACTATTTATCATATGATTAGTCATGCAGATTCTGTAACGGTTTTGCTCCTGGTGATGGAACAATCTTTTTCTTTTTGTATACTACACATTACAACGTGTTCTCACATTCTCTAACAGTTCAGTGTGTTATTAGGTTGATTCCCAAGCATCGGTCACTGGTTCGAATCGCGTTGCAGCCATGAAGAAGATTTCCCAAGGAAAGAGAAACAGCATCATCCAGCTCATTGATAGTGGTATCTCGGCCAAAAAATTTGCCAAACTGCCTCATGAGAGTGCCATGACAGTTGAAAGAATATGAAATGAAGTCTGTCCATCCATTGCAAAGCCAATAGGTAGATGTCAAGGCAAACTATTGTAGTCAACAAGTCGGCTCATCACAAGGTCCATCAGTTCTGGCCTGGTGGCTCATATGTGTTGTAATAGTCAGATCACAGACATCAATGCAATCACCATGCGGCGAGCATTACACAAGTCTGGAATGGTGGCCTGAAAAAAGGTGAAGAAGCCTTGACTTCAATATCTTTTATAAGAAGCGTTGGCTTGAGTTCGCAAAAAAGTAGGAACAGTGGACAGTAGAAGATTGGAAATAAGTGATTTGGGGAGATGAGACGAAAGTCAATAGACTGGGCTCTGATGGGTGCAAATGGTCTGGAAGAAACAAGGGGGCTAATGGATCAGGAAATTGAAGGAACTGTTAAGTTCGGTGGAGGAAGGCTAATGATATGGGGTTGTTTCACAGCCAAAAGGAGTTGGATACTTGACCAGGATCGATGGTGGTCTCAATGCTGAGCTACATGTGAGTATCCTACAAAATGAGTTACCTCGTACACGCGAGTACTATGGGTATGAAAAGGACGACATAGTGTTTGAGCAGGACAGTGACCCAAAGCATACGTCGAGATTGGCAAAAAAATGGTTCAATAAAGTAGAGGTGCTGGATTAGCTCCCACAGTCCCCAGACCTCAAATCAATCGAACACTTGTGGGTAGAGTCGAAGAAAAAGCTGTATTCGTACCAAAGTAAGTCGACCGGTATGCACCAACATTGGCCACGTGTAGAAGAGACCTGGGAACAGATTTCGGTCGAGACATGCTTGAATCTGACCGAGAGCATGTCCAGAAGGATTCAGGCAGTGTTGAAAGCCAAAAGGTGGATTTACAAAATACTAATAAAATAATAAAAAATTGAAATTTTGAATTTTAGGAGCAAAACAGTAACAATGCAGTTACATCACAAGAATCTGCATGAAAGTCAAAAGTTCAAAGTATTGTTACCCTTTTGCCAGTCTGTGTAATTCAGTCTCATACACACGGTAGTATCTATTTTCTGGTCCACAAATCACGGATCTCCAAAATTAGGATGCAATCCATGTTGCATCCACATTTATTAAGTCAACGGGTCTGCAGTTAGGTATAGGACATGCTCTATCTTTTTGCAGAACGGACATACGGATGTTGAAAGCACATGGATTATTCGCATGCTTCCGATAATGTCTGTAAAATGCTGTGGAATATGTCAGCGCTATGTAAGTGAGTAAAAAAATAAATAAATAGGCCAGAGAGATAAAGGGCCTATGCACTGGCCCCAGATGGCCGGGCTTACAAAAACAGTTGATTGGCCCAGCGCTGTTTCCATAGCCCCCATTCACTGGTGCTGCGATGTGTGGCCTCTTCCTAGGCCAGTGACGTCACATTCAACGGTCACATGGCCTAGAAGCAGCACAGTCCCATTCAAGTGAATGGGGCTGAGCTACAATACCAAGCATGGCTGCTACACAATAGATGACACTGTGCTTGGTAAGCTGTAAGAAGGTCTCAATGCTCAACGGAACACCACTGTCTCTTCGGGCAGCTGATTGGAGGGTGTCCCAGGTGTCGGACCCCCACAGACCTACCTTGTGGATAATTCTTCAAAATCACTTTAAACATATAAATGTGTTTATTCACTGATCCACTCAAAGTAGTTAACCTGTAAAGGTTTGAGCTGTTTTTCACTGCAGCGTAACGCCTGGGGTTCTATTTTAATAGATTCCAGGCTTTACACTACAGTGAAAGTAAATATATAAATGAATTATAATCATAGACAACTTTGTAAAAGGTATTGTGCCACAGAATAGGGCTTGGAGCCTTACCAATCCGATTCCTGCTGGCCTGATTAACACTGAATGCTGCTGGATTTATGCTCGACCACTGCGGGACTGGGGACTCAGGACCCCCTTTCTAGTGGTCACTGGAAGTTCCATTAGTCAGACATTTATCAGCAATCCGGTGAATAGGAGATAAATGCCCACTGTGGATGCACCCCTATTTCTCATGGGTGAAGGGCTCTGCATCTCAAAGACTTTGCAACACTCACAAACATGTCAAAGGAGCACTGGCCCAAGAGTTACTCTTCTCACCTACCAGAGAGGTGCAGGTGAAATAGTCGCAGATCCTCTTGATCCAGGATGGAACGGATACACAATTTATTGGACAGTTGCAGGACTTTTCAATACATAATTATATGTTTTGTCTACAAAAAAAAACTACTTCAAGGCATTCTGAACGATTCCAAATAAACCGACACTGCAGGGTGAGCAAGCAGTAAATGTGAAGTCTGGAACAAAAGCATAGCCAGATCTGAATTTACTACAATGTACATATAAGGAGGAATACAACACGCACCTAGAAATGGAGGTGACAGGCCTAACAGCTGAATAACTGTGCCATGCTTTCAGATACCTAGGTTCCCCAAATAGCATATATTCATGTCAGTTTTTACAGTGCTCCTGTAAGTCAGAGCATTGCTATCAAACCTCAATACACCGAAATCAATAATATTCCAAATTTTATAAAGAATATAAGCAGGGGCGTAGCTAAAGGTTCATGGGTCCTGGTGCAAAAGTTAAGCTTGGGCCCCCTTACCTTACTGCTTTGTGGCCAGGGGCAGGGAAGCACATAGCCTTCCTGCTGCCTGAGGCAAAAATTAAAACTGCACCCCCCTCATGCCAAATTCTTGACCTAACACCTTCCCTCCAGCCAGGAGGTGTAACTTGATCAGCATGCACCTTCTATAATACCAGTGTCTTCTTATGTGGTACAAGGGTCTTTGGGGACCCTCAGGCTCCTGGGCCTGGTAGCGACTGCTACCTCTGCGCCCCCTATAGCTACGCCCCTGAATATAAGATATACCGTCTATGACAACATCATAGAAAAGAAGGTTATGTAAAAGTCATCTGTCTCATATATTCATGCCATGGGCAGCCTGTGCTTGCACTACATCCGTGACCTCACAGTTTCAATGACTTTGAGCATATAGGATTAGTGGTGGTTACGTCATGGGGTCTGCTCTAACCAGGTTTGTATCCAATTTCTCACCCAAAAAAACAAAAATCTACCAGCATGTAACTAATCCCTACAAATAAAAAGACAAAGCGTTTCCAATGGAAAACATGCATGTAAATGCTGCTAAAATGGCTGTGACAGCCTCCAATCCTTGTCATGTAAATGAGGAGCCAGCCATCTTTAATTGACCCCCAGCTTCAGATGTAATTAGACACATCCAGGAGCCTCTGTAAAATATTTTAATGTTTCCAAAATAGCCTCAATATAGTTCTATTTTATCTATTTACAGACAAATGTCTCCATGACAACAACATCAAATAAGTGCATAGTGACGCTAAGAGGCAAATATTGACGGCTCCTTAGCAACAATGTAACTGTCAGGATCTTGCTTGAGATATGCAGCACTATTTAGTCAGGAGACTCAAACTGTCACACACACAAGCCAAGGCCAGGTTTTCCGTATATTTTCGTCAGTGCCCTCCCCCCATGTAGGATATTTAGTCACCTCCACTATACTGTCAGGTACTATTTTAAGCAATGATGTCTCTGAGCAAAGGGAAGTGCACGTGTAGAAACAGAGGGGCAAACATGGCAAGCCCATCCCCCTATGGTCTCCAGGATGTATATCCTCCAACATGTCAATAATGCAGTTAGACTGGGACCACAAAACAACCAGCACTTCTAGCTGTAGCATTCTGAGAAGCACTCATGCCTTCCACCCAATGGTCATCAATTACCTGTCTCCATGTGGTTGAGGAACTCCTGGGCAGCTTGCTTCTCATGGTTCTGAAGGACAGGCTCATACAGCTGCTTCACTTTGGAGCCCCTGGGATTCAGACAGCAGCACTCACCAAGGAGAGCTACACATTCCTTGAGATGCTCCACTATCCTAGAAGCCAGTCTCCTGACAAAGTTCACAAAATCCTGCACCAGCTGAGCACATCTCTCACACAGGCGACCCATCCTTGGTCTGATGCTGGACACCACTATAGTGGAAATGACCTTGTGGTGGCTGCACTGTGCTGCTTGCTGCTAATGCACTGCTCAGAAAGCCATTGCCTACATCAGCTGGCCAGCACCAGTCACTGCTGTGCATGCACTTCACATGATCTCCAGCTGCATCTGCAGAGGGATCAGCTCTATGGAGGCAGCAGACAAAGAAGAGTGAAGTCACCAGACCCCTCTACAGGACAACTGCAAAACCACACAGTGATGTAATGCTCTGGCACTCCCCCAGTAGGCTTCTCCATTCTAATTGGTCTGTGGGACACCAGGCTCAGCACAGCAGAACTGGATATTCCTGTTCCACCATGAACAAAGGAGCTGACATATGCTAAGACACAGCATTACAGCACATACAGAGCTAAATGTTCTTCCATTTATTATACCTAGCCAAAACATGGGAGCAGGAGTGCACTGTCACTTTAAAGGGAACCTGTCACTGGGAATTTGTGTATAGAGCTGAGGACATGGGTTGCTAGATCGCCGCTAGCACATCCGCAATATCCAGTCCCCATAGCTCTGTGTGCTTTTATTGCGTAAAAAAAACGATTTGATACATATGCAAATTAGGCCTCCTGCACACGACCGTTTTTTCCCCCGTTTACTGGCCGTTTTTTGCGTTCCGTATACGGTCCGTAAAATACAGAACCATTAATTTCAATGGTTCCGTAAAAAAAACTGATTGTACTCCGTATGCATTCCGCTTCCGTATTTCCGTTTTTCCGTTCCGTTTAAAGATAGAACATGTCCTATTATTGACCGCAAATCACGTTCCGTGGCTCCATTCAAGTCAATGGGTCCGCCAAAAAATGGAACACATACGGAAATGCATCTGTATGTCTTCCATTTCAGTTCCGTTTTTTGCGGAACCATCTATTGAAAATGTTATGCCCAGCCCAATTTTATCTATGTAATTACTGTATACTGTATATGCCATACGGAAAAAACGGAACAGAAACGGAAACACAACGGAAACAAAAAACAGAACAACGGATCTGTGAAAAATGGACCGCAAAACACAGAAAAAGCCATACGGTCGTGTGCAGGAGGCCTTAACCTGAGATGAGTCCTGTCCCTGAGATGAGTCCAGCGTGAAGGAGCCCAGCACCGCCCTGCATCCTCCGAATCTCCTCCTTGTTCCCCGACGTCAGAAAGCTAGAGCGCCGTAATATCGCGATGCGCTATCTAGTGCATGCGCAGTTCATTCCCTGAGGCTGATGCCAGCACAGGGAAGGAACACTATGATAACACTGAGCATGCGTTAGCTCGCGCATCGCGAGATTACGGCGCTCTAGCTTTCTGATGTCGGGGAGCAATGAGAAGATTCTGAGGATGCGGGGCGGTGCTGGGCTCCTTCACGCTGGACTCATCTCAGGGTAAGGATTCATGCACTCGACCGTTGTGTGCATCCGTGGCCGTTGTGCCGTTTTCCGTTTTCTTTCGCAGACCCATTGACTTTCAATGGGTCCGTGGAAAAATCGGAAAATGCACCGTTTTGCAGCCGCATCCGTGATCCGTGTTTCCTGTCCTATTTTTTTGACGGACAACGGATGCACACAAGATTGGCATCCGCGTCCGTGATCTGTGGCCGTAGGTTACTTTCATACAGACGGATCCGAAGATCTGTCTGCATAAAAGCTTTTTCAGAGATGAGTTTTCACTTCGTGGAAACTCATATCCGACAGTATATTCTAACACAGAGGCGTTCCCATAGTGATGGGGACGCTTCTAGTTAGAATATACTACGAACTGTGTACATGACTGCCCCCTGCTGCCTGGCAGCACCCGATCTCTTACAGGGGGCTGTGATCCGCACAATTAACCCCCTTAGCAATATTACAATATTAGAAGCATCATACTTACCTGCTGCGCTGTCTGTGACCGGCTGGGAGCTCCTCCTACTGGTAAGTGACAGATCTCATTAAGCAATGCGCCGCACAGACCTGTCACTTACCAGTAGGAGGAGCTCCCGGCCGGTCACAGACAGCGCAGCAGGTAAGTATGATGCTTCTAATATTGTAATATTGCTAAGTAACCATGGCAACCAGGCCTGCAGTAGCGTCCTGGTTGCCATGGTTACCGATCGGAGCCCCAGAGCGATTAAACTAAGACTCCGATCGGAATCTCCGCTGCCACCAATGATCGGGGGGGGGGGGGGGGGAGAGAGAGGGGAGGCCGCACACTGGCCACCTATGATATTAATACAATAGAGGGGGGCCGGGGGGGGCGCACACTGGCCACCAATGATAATACAATAGAGGGAGGGAGGGGCCGCACACTGGCCACCAATGATAATACAATAGAGGGAGGGAGGGGGCGCACACTGGCCACCAATGATATTCAAACTGGGGAGGGAGGTGGGCCTGCCCCCTGCTGCCTGGCAGCCCCTGATCTCTTACAGGGTCTATGATATGCACAATTAACCCCTCAGGTGCAGCACCTGAGGGGTTAATTGTGCGGATCACAGCCCCCTGTAAGAGATCGGGTGCTGCCAGGCAGCAGGGGGCAGTCATGTACACAGTTCGTAGTATATTCTAACTAGAAGCGTCCCCATCACTATGGGAACGCCTCTGTGTTAGAATATACTGTCGGATATGAGTTTCACGATCTAACTCATATCCGACAGTATATTCTAACATAGAGGCGTTCCCATGGTGATGGGGACGCTTCAAGTTAAAATATACCATCGGATTGGAGAAAAGTCCGATCCTATGGTAGAATAGGGACTCCTGACTTTACATTGAAAGTCAATGAGGGACGGATCCGTTTGAAATTGCACCATATTGTGTCAACGTTGGCTCCGCATGGCCAGGCGGACACCAAAATGACTTTTTTTTCATGTCCGTGGATCCTCCAAAAATCAAGGAAGACCCACGGACGAAAAAACGGTCACGGATCACGGACCAACGGAACCCGGTTTTGCGGACCATGAAAAAATACGGTCGTGTGCATGAGGCCTAATATGCATATGTATAAAATCGGGTTTTTTACACAATAAAAGCACACAGAGCTATGGGGACTGGATATTGCGGATGTGCTAGCGGCGATCTAGCAGCCCATATCCTCAGCTCTATACACAAAATCCTAGGTGACAGGTTCCCTTTAAAGCATCTTCTTCTATTGGGCCCCATTTACACAGACCGAAACACAAGGCAATCATCAGGAGCAAACCGTTTGGTCCCAATCACTGCCAGCTTCTTCATGCAGCAGTCATCCTCTCTGTATGGGCATAAACAATTGTTACTGCGATCATTTATCCCCATGTTTACACAGGCCATACTGCTTCCGATTTTAGGTGCTGCATAAATGACAAATTGCCCATCAAATGAGCATTGTGCTAGCATGTCAGGTGAGCGGCGGCACATTTACATAAGGCAATTATCGTAAACAAGTGCTCGATCATTCATTCCTGATATAAGTGCATGAACAGGTGCATCTCACTAAAATAAAATATCATCGAAAAGTTTATTTATTTCAGTAACTTAATTCAATTTTTTTTGCGGAACGGGTGCGGACCCATTCATTTTCTATGGGGATGGAATGGATGCGGACAGCACACAGTGTGCTGTCCGCATCCGCATTTGCGGAGCGCGGCCCTGATCTTCGGGTCCGCAGCTACGCAAAAGATAGAACATGTGCACTGTTCTGGTACCTTTGGAGTGGGGTGTCTTTGGCTGTTGACCCCCTTGCAACACTCATCGGTTAATCTGTAAGGAGTCAAGATGATTCTCGTCTCCTTCCAACTCTAGACTAGACTGACTGAAAACTTCCTGCAGCCCCTCCCTTGGTTGGAAACAGAACTGGTCCACTTCTGTCCAAAAGGGGGAGAATGGAACAGTAAGTTCCATTGCATCTAAAGATCTCTCTGCCATATATGCTGCCACCTGCTGGTGAACCAGGCATATAATACAACAAATAACAGTTACATAGCAGAACAATTAATGCACAGTGTTAGAGGACCTGAAATAAATACACAGATGACATTATGGTCAGCCCTTTAGAGACAGTAGCAGGATGTATAAATGGTAAGAGGTCACATACACATATGGTTGCCACTTGATCCCGCTAACAATACTCTAATGTGTATGGGGGTCTTTAAGGTACCAGCACATGGTGTTGTATGCAGAAAATCAGAATGAAATCTGCACCAAAACTGCATTAAAAAGCACATATAACTGCACTATTTATCGTGGTTTGGGTTCATTTTTTGTGTGTTTTTTTGTTGTGGAATTTTTGCTTATGTTAGCAGCTCTACTTCAGCCTACAGGGAAATACACTATACAGTATATAATGTGCAGAGTCACACAAAAAACTGACATGCTGTGATTTTTAAATCTGCACGACATGTTCATTTCAACATATTCGATATGCAAAGTATACATGAGATTTAGCAAATATCATTCCCTTTGCTGGTACTGTGTTATGCTTTTCACAAAAACTCCAGTCTAATTCACAATGTGTGCAAGTAGCCGTGTGTTTTTCCGGGCAGATTTTCTTGTGGAAAAACCTCAGAGTAGTACAGTACCAGCAAAGTGTATAAGATATAAGACAAATCTCATGTACACTTTGCTTATTTTTTTCTGGGTGGAAATTGACCTGCTGTGCAGATTTAGAAATCCGCAGCATCAATTGTTGTTGCGATTTTCTTGTGCAGATTTCACCCTATTCAATGGAAGGGTGAGATCTGCGGAAAATCTGCATCAAATCCGCACCAAAAATGCGATAGTGTGGATTAATGTGTTTGTGCGGTTTGGCGCAGATTTCATGCGGATTTCCTGCACATAAAGCACACTGTGCAGCCACCTTTAGGCCCATTCACACAGAGGGTTTTACGGCGGAATTTTTGTGTAGGCAGCCATGCTGAAACTCCCCCGAAGGCCCGCTTCCTTTAAGCAGGGGCTTAGAGCTGCCGCTGCACAGGTAGGGGACATGTCCATTATTGGCGCGGCCTTAGCTTTAAGCCACCTCCCATTGAAATGAATGGGAGTCAGAGAGGACACAGCTGCCGGCAATTTTCGGTGACATTTAGGTGCTGTCTGCACCAAAATTCCGTGGTAAACCCCACCATATGAAGGGGCCCTTAGGGTGCCTTCACACGTGGCAAATTTTGTTACAGAAACGTTTCTCCGACTTAAAGTCAATTCCATTCATCTTTTTTTTTTTGTTAAATCTTTATTTTATTGTTTTAAAAATAGATTTACAACAATAAAGACAAAAACCATAATACTCCAAATACAAACAATGGTCTTAAAAGCATATTATACAATATTAAATGCAGGGTATCGACATGTTAGTATATAGGCGTTAGATTTACATAGTACATCATTCAGTTATTGTGGTATCGCACATTTTGTTCCGTATCTTAAAACGAAGCCAGTCATTGGACCAGATAAGTAACATTTTTATTTAACTCTCTCATTTATTTCCTAACCTCATTATGATGAGTCTCTGAGGTACCTGCATCATTTCCCTCTATTCATTGTGCTTCTTATACCAATCCACCCATCTAACCCAGGTCAGCAAAAACTTGTCATGTGACAACGATTCCCAACTTGTCAGCTCCTCTAGTTGGCATATCTCCTGGACTTTATTTATCCACTCCTGAAGACTAGGGGCGTCTTTAGATAACCAATACTTTGGTATGAGCAGTTTCGCTGCAGCTATAAGTTGCGCCGACAAAGAATGTTTGGCAAGTTTATAGTTGCTGTCGGGCAAATTCAAGAGAGCTACAGTTGGAGTGATAGGAAAATTTACTAGGCAAATTTCTTGTACTATTTTGGATATCCTATCCCAATATCCTGTGATAAGTGGGCAAGACCACCATATATGATACATGGTTCCTTTGCTCCCGCCACACCTCCAGCAATCCGCAGAATTTGTGGGTGAGATAGAGTGTAGTTTTGCAGGAGTTTTATACCATCTGGTTATTATCTTATAGGAATTTTCTTGTAGCTTAATACATCTCGAGTAACCGTGTGAATGGGATAATATTCGGTTCGTAGTTTCCTCATTCAAGGGTTGACCTATCTCCTTCTCCCACTGGTCAATAAACCAAGGTCTATCGCCCGAGTCAATTTCCAAAATTTTCCTATAAATGAGAGAAATCGTGCCTTTTTTACCCACAGATTGGTTCCAAACCCCATCGTACCATGTAGGAGTGTAATTACTTGATGAAGTGGATAAATATAGTTTGCAGTATCTATTTAGCTGTGAGTACTGTGATATAGTCCAGGGGATATGACTGAATCGAATCTTCAAGTCAGACACATCAGGGACTAAACGATTAGTGAGGAAGTCTCCAATAGCCAAATCGCCCAAAGCCGCCCACAGACCCATATCGTCAAATTCCATTCATCTTAATGGGGTTGTTTTGGCAGGAAGCACATGGATTTCGGCAAGCCCTATTCAGAAGCCTGGATTAAATTTTTAGGCCCCTTTCACACGGGCGAGTATTCCGCGCGGATGCTATGCGTGAGGTGAACGCATTGCACCCGCACTGAATACCGACCCATTCATTTCTATGGGGCTGTTCACATGAGCGGTGATTTTCACGCATCACTTGTGCGTTGCGTGAAAATCACAGCATGCTCCTCTTTGTGCGTTTTTCACGTAATGCAGGCCCCATAGTAGTGAATGGGGCTGCGTGAAAATCGCAGCATGCTCTATATTCTGCGTTTTTCACGCAACGCAGGCCCCATAGAAGTGAATGGGGCTGCGTGAAAATCGCAAACATCCGCAAGCAAGTGCGGATGCGGTGCGATTTTCACGCATGGTTGCTAGGTGACAGTCTATTCACTGTATTATTTTCCCTTATAACATGGTTTATTTCACGAAATCTGCTGCATGTGAAGGCGCCCTTAGGCACTTTATTTCAGTAATATACTGCACAGTGAAGGAGCAGTATTTGCCCATACTGCCACCTGCTGAAACACCTGGCTCTGGCTAATCCAGGTGCCTGCAGATGATGAATAAACAACTTATCTTAAACAAACAGAATAAAGAATAGTGCAAACTGCATACAAGGATATCACACTGACACTGTGGTTGGTTCCACCTGTCATCCAATTCATCACTCAATTGTAAGGGAAAGGCCCCTTGCAGACGAGGGAAAATCGTGCCAGTAGGTACCCAATTGCAGTCAGTTGTGACTGCGATTGCGTTCCTGTGTTCAGTTTTTATCGCGCGGCTGCAATGCGTTTTGCACGCGCGTGATAAAAAACTGACTGTGGTACCCAGACCCGAACCTGGACTTCTTCACTGAAGTTCAGGTTTGGGTTAGGTGTTCTGTATATTTTATTATTTTCTCTTATAACATGGTTATAAGGGAAAATAATAGCATTCTTAATACAGAATGCTTACTAAAATGTGGCTGTTGTTCGCGCAGCTGGCATCGTCTTCTTTCTTCTTCTTTCAGGACCTGCCAAAGGACTTTCTATTTTCATTCAGCAGGACCTGCAGTGACGTTATCGCAGGTCCTGCAGAAAGAAGAAAGAAGAGGATGCCGGCTGCGCGATCAAGTAGGTGAGGTGTTTTTTTTTTTAATTATTTTTAACCCCTCAGGGGAGGGAGGATGAAGGGGCCCGCACACCTACCTGAACAAAGGGAAAGCAGGGCTCGGGATGGGAGACAAGTGGGCCGCCTCAATGCCCGATATAACTATAATACAAATGTAGGGGCGGGGCCTTCCATGCGCTCCGGGCTTCCCCCTGCCACGAGTTCCCTAGCAGCTGTGTGGTCTGCCTATATGGACGGTACCCCACTGGTTCAGAGCAATATACTGCCCTAACAGAACCAAATACCACAGTACAGCACAATATACTGCCCCAGCAGAACCAATTACCACAGTACAGCACAATATACTGGACCAGCAGCACGAAATACCATAGTGCAGCACAATATACTGTCCCAGCATAACCCAATACCACAGTGCAGCACAGAATACTGCTCCAGTAGAACCAAATACCACAGTACAGCAAAATATACTGGACCAGCAGCACAAAATACCACTGGAAAGCACAATATATTGTCCTGGCAGAACCAAATCACACAGTGCAGCACAGTATACTGCCCTAGCAGAACCGGATACCACAGTGCAGCACACTATACTGCCCCAGAAGAACCAAATACCACAGTGCAGCGCACTATAGTGCCCTAGCAGAACCAAATACCACAGTACAGCAGAATATACTGTCCTGGCAGGACCAAATACCATAGTGCGGCACAAATACTGTCCCAGCAGAGCCAAATACCACATTGCAGCACAATATACTGCCTTAGCAGAACTAAATACCACAGTGCAGCACAATATACTGCGCCAGCAGAACCAGATACCACAGTGCGATACAATATACTGCCCTGGCAGGACCAAATACCATAGTGCAGCACAAATACTGTCCCAGCAGAGCCAAATACCACAATGCAGCACAATATACTGCCCCAGCAGAACTTATTGTTGCACTGTGGTAACTGGTTCTGCTGCGGCAGACTATTGTGCTGCATTGTGGTATTTGGTTCTGCTGTGGCAGTATATTGTGCTACATTGTGGTATTTGGTTTTGCCTGGCCTGGGATGCTTGCACGCAGATGGTCAGTAGTGCTGGCCTCACCGCACCTCATCCCAGCATTTACTGTCTCATGTAGCGCTGGCCAATCGCAGTTTTTTTTTCTCTCAGGATATGAGCTGAGCGCTGCGATTGGCCAGCGCTACAGCATAGGAGAAAGAGACGCCGTCAGGTTCCCCTGGGTGGAGCCTAACTATGAAGATACCGGAGGCTATACCGGGCGAACGGAGCGGCTCCCAGGTATAACAGTAAGTGCAGGGGGATCCCTGGGTGACGCTCTACATGGCTGTATAGTTAGTTTAGATGTTTTATTCTGGTGAAAGGTCCTCTTTAAGGCCTCTTTCACACGGGCATCGCGTGTGAGGGCCAGATAGGATGCGGGTGCGTCGCGGGAAAATGCGCAATTTTTCTGTGCGAGTGCAAAGCGTATTAATGTGTTTTGCACGGCCGTAAGAAAAATCGGCATGTTTGGTACCCAGATCCGAACCCGGACTTCTTCACAGAAGTTTGGGTTTGGGTTAGGAGTTGTGTAGATTTTATTATTTTCCCTTAAAACAATGTTAAAAGGGACAATAATGGTGATGGACTATGTGATGAGCGCAGTGACATCACCAAAGGTCCTTTTCGCCCAGGTCATCAAAGAAGAAGAAAGAAGACGAGCCGGGCAGCGCGGCCCGATGAGGTGAGTTTAATTAAGTTTGGGTTTTTTTAACCCCTCCATCCCTAATTTACTAAGCATTCTGTATTAAGCATGCTATTATTTTCCCTTATAACCATGTTATAAGGGAAAATAATAATGATCGGGTCCCCATCCCGATCATCACCTAGCAACCATGCGTGAAAATCGCACCGCATCCGCACTTGCTTGTGGATGCTTACGATTTTCACGCAGCCCCATTCACTTCTATGGGGCCTGCGTTGAGTGAAAAACGCACAATATAGAGCATGCTGCGATTTTCAAGCAACGCACAAGTGATGCGTGAAAATCACCGCTCATGTGCGCAGCCTCATAGAAATGAATGGGTCCGGATTTAGTGCAGGTGAAATGCGTTCACCTCATGCATTGCACCCGCGTGGAAAACTCGCCCATGTGAAAGGGGCCTAAGGACCAGGCCATTTTTTGCAAATCTGACATGTGACTTTGATTTGATTTGATTCAACTTGATTATCATTACACATGTAAATACAGGGAAACGAAATCCAGTTTGCTTCTAATCAGAAGTGCAAAGGGCAGCAGTGCAATAAAACAAGTTATATACAGATAAGGATAGTATAGAAAGTAGGAATAGTTATGTACAGATTATGTACAGATAAGTTAAGTATACAGGTGTTTATATTGCTATTAGTGTTGAGCACGAATATTCGAATAGCGAATTTTTATTGCGAATATCACCACTTCGAGAATTTGCTAATATTTAGAATATAGTGCTATATATTCGTTATATCGAATATTCAGCATTTTTTTTTCCATCTGAACACATGATTCCTCCCTGCTTCTTGCTTGTGGGCCAATGAGAAGGAAGCAATGTCAAGTTCACAACAATGCTCAGTGCACTAATCAGTAATCTGTAGTCAGACCTGCTAAAATGTGAAGTTGCAAGTAGTGCGAAAAAATATTCTAATCACTGCCGATTAGCGCAATCGCGAATATATTGGAGCACTTTATCTGCATATAAAGCTATTGTAATGTTCTGCCGTGCCAAGCATTTTCAGAAGAACTTCTAGCAGCTTGAAAAATGTAGCCAAAGTGACACAAGCCTGTATTTCGCGTTACGAATTCGCATTACGCGATCTTTGCATTCAATAAAATAATCTCGAATTTGCGAATATATATAACGAATAAGTACGTACTATAGCAGAGACTAAGCTATGACAATGTCTCAACTATTAGAATAAAAACACAATGTCTCTGCGTAGGAAATCAGTCCCCTCAAGCGCTGCAAATCCCAAGACAATGTGGGAAAAAAGTCCGTAGAATAAATGATAGGGAGAAGAATTGCGCTGCAAGAGAAGATTCTTTTAAATATTCCTATTATCTTCTCAAATTCGGAAAATTCTTCAGTTAGATGGACCACATTCAATAATTTTCAACAGTTGCATGGAAACCTAAAATGCAGTGAAAAAAACGCACTATGGTGTAGTATGTTCCAAACACCAATCGCATTGGATGTATGCCATATACTCACAAGGATCACTCATACTGCGCACAGAAAGAGACCGGTGTGTCTTCAATCAAGGTGCTCTAGTTGTAAGACCAGCCAGGACCAGGAGCCGCTTATTAGGAGATGTTTGGTCTGAACTCCGATCTCACTGGATGAGCTTCACTTCAAGGTAGCAACCGTCTCACGCTTCCATAGTGCTCAGAAGGGAAGGAAAGCGCAGAAATAGTGAAGTACGTCTCAGCGATTACAGATGAAAATGGTTTATTGTACTTACAAAAATACAAGGATAAAAACGTGTTTAAGAACAAGGTATGTTGCCCGACCCGGGTTTCGCCATAATGCTTCGTCCGGGTCGGGCAACATACCTTGTTCTTAAACACGTTTTTATCCTTGTATTTTTGTAAGTACAATAAACCATTTTCATCTGTAATCGCTGAGACGTACTTCACTATTTCTGCGCTTTCCTTCCCTTCTGAGCACTATGGAAGTGTGAGACGGTTGCTACCTTGAAGTGACGCTCATCCAGTGAGATCGGAGTTCAGACCAAACATCTCATGATCATGGTCATAGGAAGGGATGGAGGGAGGAGGAGTGTAGAGGGTTAAGTGAGTGTGGATGAAAAAGGTTCATGAAAATGTGTCACTTTATGTGGTAATAACTTTAAAATGCTTTTACTTATCCAAGCCATTCTGAGATAGAGATGGCCAGTTCGCAGTGTTCGCCAGCGAACACATGCGATCTGCCATCTTAACTGACAAATCTGGCGAGGCACAGGTAAGTCCTTACCTGTGCCTGTGCGCGAGCCGGTCTGAAATGAAATGCGGTCTCCGGGAACAGGCAGTTCCGAGAACAGCCCCCGGAGGCTGTTCTCGGAACTGCCTGCTCCCGGAGACCACATTTCATTTCAGACAGGTTCGCGCACAGGCACAGGTAAGGACTTACCTGTGCCTCGCCGGACTTGTCAGTTAAGATGGCAGATCGCATGTGTTCGCTGGCGAACACTGCGAACTGGCCATCACTGTTCTGAGATTGTTTTCTCGTCACATATTGTACTTCATGACAGTGGTAAATTTGAGTCAAAATATTTCATTTTTATTTATACAAAAGTACCAAATTTACCAAAAATTGGGAAAAATTAGCAATTTTCGAAATTTTAATTTCTCTGCTTTTAAAATAGATAGTGCTACCTCCTAAACTAGTTATTCCCTTACGTCCTCAACAGCAGCACATATGGGGTTAACTGCCCCTGTGGACTGGTAGGACCGGCGGAATTTTAATGAGCCCAAGAACCAATAAACGATCTTCAGCTCCCTGAAAGGGAGGAGATCACCCCCCAGCCCACCGTGTTTTTTTCTGTCCTCTGGACAGGTGGACTGGCGTGTCGCTCCCTCTCTGGGAGCTGAAGATTGCTTAGGGGTTCTTTTCCCCTCCTTAAGCTTAGCTCGCTTTCTATGGATCTCAGTGCCTTTATTTTAGGCCTGATCATGGCGATTTCGGTCTGGGGTACCGTCGGGGAGGGGGGCGTCCCCTCCCCTCTTCTCTCATCATCTGTAGATGGGCGCCGCCATTTTCCGGAAGTGACGCGCCCTAGGTGCGCTACGTCACTTCCGGTTTTCCGAAGCGTTGCGGTGATGTATAAAACTCACCTTTCTTTTAAACTGGCTCCCTAGAAGGACATCCTGGACTTAGGATTAGTCTGGGGAGACAATTTTCGTATAGGTAGAGCCAGTATAGGCTCTGGTTTTTCTACAAGAGAAAAAAAAAAAAAAAAAAAGGGAGTGGTGCTGATCTCGTTTCAGGAACCCGCCCATTGGGCGGGGCTTCCTCCTTTTAAGCGCCCAGAGCCCATCAGTCAGTGCTCTGGTTGCGTTGCTTTCACAAGTTAGCTCCAGAGCTCTCCTGTGCTTTGTGATATTCCTGCAGTATTGCTTTGCTTGGGTTTTGTACTTCCTCTTCTTTCAGCTCTATTTCTTCTAGTGCTGGTGGGCCCCCTTAAGGTCTGGTTTTCTCCGCCTCCTGATATTGTAGGTGTTATGACCTGTTTTGTTTCTTCCATTACAGACTATGGCTTCCCCTAAGGAGCAGGATCAGCGGAAGGCTGGGGCCAAGAGGAAGCATTTGGCATGTTACGAATGTAACACACCCCTAGATGACAGCTGTCCTTACTCCAGATGTGAGAGTTGTCGCACGGCATCCACGGAACCCACGATGCAGGAGATGTTCCAATGGACCAAGACATACGTGGATGATTCCATCAAGGGAGTAGTTCAGCTGCTTAATGAGAGGCTACCAGGTCCCTCTCAGACTCCCATGGAGGTGGTCGCACCGGTCGAAAGACCTACCCCCTGTTCAGTGGGGTCTTCTTCTTCTGATGAAGAAGAATCTACTTCTTGCTTTTTCCCTCCAGAAAAGACGCAGAAGTTACTCAAGTCCATCAGGTCGGGGGACCAGGATGTTGACATGGGGGAGTCCTCCGATCCCGCCGGTCGGACACAGCGTGTCTTTAGAGCGGATGAGACCCTTCTTCTCTGTGATGCGCACAGAGTGGAAAAAGCCTGAGAAGGGTCCAGTGCTTACCAGAAAATTCAGACTCATGTACCCGATGGCTAAACCCTTGGTGGAATCGTGGGGTTCCGTTCCCAAGGTGGACATGGCTATAGCCAAGTTGTCCCGGCGCACTCTAGTCCCTGCAGACGATGGGTCTAGCCTGCAGGACCCTCTAGACCGGAGGGCAGAGTGCACCCTTAGGAGGGGTTACGCGGCGGCCGCTGTCTCCGCATCTACTTCCATTGCGGCCACTGAGGTAGCCACCTATCTACGCTCTAGGCTTAATCAAATCCAGACGGATGTGGACCAGAGCGTATCAAGAGACGACATCCTGGCAGCCTTCAAGTCAGCCAACCTGGCTATGGACTTTTTAGTTGATTCCTCCCAGATGCAGCTGAAGCTGGCCGCCAAAACTATGGCCCTAGTTTCAGCTGCTTGCAGACCACTCTGGCTGAAACCGTGGATCGCGGATAACGCATCCAAGTTTAACCTTTGTGGGCTCCCCTTCGAACCAGATAGGTTATTCGGGTCCGAATTGGACAAAATAATGGAGGGGCTCTCCTATAAAAAAGGGAAGAGCCTCCCCCAGCAGCCCTTTCGGGGACGCCCCAGACAGGAAAAGAAGGGCGGAGGTCGTCCTGGGCAGCAGTCTAGGCGCAGAGATTGGGGGGGGCCATCTCGTAAATATCCGAGACGCCCCCGCAAACCCACCAGGGAGGCAAAACCCTCCTGACTATGGGCCTCCTCGAGGCTCTTGGATAAGCCCTGCTGCCCCTGCAGTGTCTCCTCTAGATTTTCCCGTACCCCTCCCCCAGATTCCCGTGGGGGGCCGTCTTACCCATTTCAAAGACTCTTGGAGCCGGTTGATTGCAGACCCCTGGGTTCAGGACATAGTTTCCGCCGGGTACCGGGTAGATCTTATCTCTCTCCCCCCAGAGAGATTCATCGCCACACGAAACTTCGGGTCTGCCAAACAGGTGGTCCTAGAATCTTACATTCAGGACTATATTTCCAAGGGAGCCCTAGAGGAGGTACCGCCAGGGGAGAGGGGCCTAGGGATTTATTCACCAGTGTTCCTGGTTCCCAAGAAGACAGGAGATCTCCGGATGATCATAAGGTCAGTCAGCCATATCCTCAATCCTGGGGACGTCATGGCTACTCTGGACCTCAAGGATGCGTACCTTCACATTCCGATCCATTCCGCTTCCCGGAAACTCCTCAGGATCGCGGTCCAGATTTCAGGGGTTTGCAGGTACTTTCAGTTCGCCGTGCTTCCCTTCGGAATCTCTTCTGCCCCCCTTATCTTCACCAAGGTGGTGGTGGTTTCGGTGGTGGCAGCTTTGAGACTCCAAGGACTGACTATTATTCCTTATCTGGACGATTGGCTTTTCATAGCCTCTTCAGTTCCGATCCTTACCCACCATCTTCAGGTCGCAATCTCTTTTCTCTTCCGCCTAGGCTGGATTATAGACTGGCAGAAGTCAAATGTGAGCCCATCGACTTCAATCCATTACTTAGGAATCGTGGTCGACTCTGTGGAGATGTCCCTCCGGTTGACTCCAGAAAGGAGAGCGCGGATTCAGGACCTGGCAAAGGTCCTTTATGTCCCTCATCGAGTCTCTATCCGGACTCTCATGAAGATGCTGGGGCTCATGTCAGCGGCTGCGGATGCGGTCCCTTGGGCGCTATGGCACCTCCGTCCTCTTCAGTCGGAGGTCTTACACCTATGGAACGGCAGCCCTGCGGGGCTAGATTCCCTGTGCTCCCTGTCCGGTCAAACCCGAAATTCCCTCAGATGGTGGTTTCAGCTACCAGCAGGGAAGTCTATGACCCAACCAGCTTGGGTCATATTGACTACAGACGCGCCCCTTGTAGGCTGGGGCGCTCACCTGGACGGATCCCCAATTCAGGGATCTTGGTCTCCTCTGGAGCGGCATCTTTCCTCCAATCTTCGCGAGATGAGAGTTATCCGGCTAGCCCTCCTTCACTTTGCGCCTCAGATCCGGGGCAAAGCAGTGAAAGTCCAGTCAGAAATTATGACTGCAGTTCTCTATATAAACAAACAGGGAGGCACAAGATCATTGCCCCTTCTGTCAGAGATCGGGGTAATTCTTCGGTGGGCAGAGCTGAACCTTTCCCATCTATCTGCCGTTCATATTCGTGGCTCCCTCAATATGATAGCGGACCGCTTAAGTCGAGGATTACCGACCATGGAGTGGTCTCTGCATCCGGAGATCTTCAGGCAGCTAGTTCACAGATGGGGTATGCCAGAAGTGGATCTCATGGCAACCAGGTTCAACGCCAAGGTGATGAGGTTCTGTTCCCTCTACAGGGAAGACAACCCCCTGGCGATAGATGCTCTGTCAATACCGTGGAGGTTCAGGCTGGCTTACATCTTCCCTCCCTTTTCCATGATACCGAGGGTATTGATGAAAATCCGTCAGGATCAGGCCTCGGTAATAGCCATCATACCGTTTTGGCCCAGAAGATCCTGGTTTACCCAGCTCATTCAGATGAGTCGGGGACAATACTGGAGACTCCCCCCGGAGCAGACCCTGGTGTCGTGGGACACTCACCTCTGCCTAGATCTGCACAGGTTCAACCTGACAGCCTGGAGGTTGATCAGTCCCTTCCCAACATAGAAGGGCTTTCCAAGTCGGTCCTGAGAACTTTGTCGCATTCCCGAGCAGAGTCTACAAAGAAGGCCTACTCCAGGATCATGAGAATCTTCGAGGCATGGTGTGATTCCAGACAGGTGGCGTCTGCAGATCCGCCCCTTCCTGCGATACTTCAATTTCTTCAGGATGGATTAGATAGAGGCCTATCTCCAGCTACCTTGAAGGTACAGGTTTATGCCATCTCGGCCTGTCTCAACAGGCCACATTCTCGGGACCCACTCATCAAACGCTTCCTGAAGGGAGCTAAAAGACTAAAGCCTACTATACTGAAACCTATCCCCCAGTGGGATCTTTCAGTAGTGCTCAGGGGGCTAGCATCTCCCCCCTTCGAGCCCTTGGAGGAGGTAAATTTTAAATTTTTGACTTTAAAGATGGTCTTTCTTCTGGCTATAGCTTCAGCCAAAAGAGTTTCTGAATTGCAGGCTTTCTCCGCAATTCACCAGTACATTATTTTTCTACAGGATAGAGTACTCCTGAAGTTTTTACCTTACTTCAGGCCTAATGTGCCTACTTTCCAGAACATCAATCAGGTAATATCTTTACCAGTTTTTTTTACAGCCTCCTCCTCTGATACTCCAGCTAGAGACCCGCTGGATATTTCAAGATGCCTCCAGATCTATGTGGTTAGATCTAGTGAGTTCAGGATAGATGAGAATCTTCTTATCCTGTTTGCCGGTAAGTCTAAAGGCCGTAAAGCGTCTAAAGCCACCATTAGTCGCTGGATCAAGGAGGCCATTATGGAAGCTTTCGTCTCCCAATCCTTAGATCCTCCTGAGTTTGTGAGGGCCCATTCTACTAGGGCGGTCTCCACCTCGGTTGCGGAGAGAAGACTCCTCCCCTTAGAGTTGATCTGTAAGGCGGCCTCCTGGAGCTCTGAGTCAACCTTCATCTCCCATTATAGGATAGATGCTAGGATGGCAGAGTTTTCGGCTTTTGGGCAGACTGTTCTTAGTTCTGCCAGGCATGAGGACCCTCCCTAGGGGATTCTTCTTGCTATCTCCCCATCTGTGCTGCTGTTGAGGACGTAAGGGAATCGTTAATTTCTAACGATAATTTGTTTTCCCTTAGTCCTAACAGCAGCACACAAATATCCCACCCTAAATACATTATGCTTGTTAAAAACACGGTGGGCTGGGGGGTGATCTCCTCCCTTTCAGGGAGCTGAAGATCGTTTATTGGTTCTTGGGCTCATTAAAATTCCGCCGGTCCTACCAGTCCACAGGGGCAGTTAACCCCATCTGTGCTGCTGTTAGGACTATGGGGAAAACAAATTATCGTTAGAAATTAACGATTACTTTACATTTCTCATATGTCTACCTAATGTTTGGATCATTTTTTAAATGATATTTTCTTTTTTTGGGACGTTAGAAGGCTTAGAAGTTTAGAAGAAAATTTCCAAAACCCAATTTTTAAGGACCAGTTCAGGTCTAAAGTCACTTTGTGGGGCTTATATAATAGAAATAGCAATAAATGGCCCCATTTTAGAAACTACACCCCTCAAGTTATTCAAAACTGATTTTACAAACTTTATTAACCCTTTAGGTGTTCCACAAAAATTAAAGGAAAATGGAGATGAAATTTCAGAATTTTACTTCTTTGGCAGATTTTCCATTTTAATTTAAAAAAACCCGCTAACAAACCAAGGGTTAACAGCCAAAAAAAACTCGATATTTATTACTCTGATTCTGTAGTTTACAGAAACATCCCATATGTGGTCGTAAACTGCTGTATGGGCACATGGCAGGGCGCAGAAGGAAAGCCACCATATGGTTTTTGTTAGGCAGATTTCACTAGGATATTTTTAAGTTGCCATCTCACATTTGAAGACCCCTATGGCACCCCTAGAGTAGAAACTCCAAAAAAAGACCCCATTTTGGAAACTACGGGATAAGGTGGCAGTTTTGTTGGTACTATATTAGGGTACATATGATTTTTAATTGCTCTATATTATTTTTTGTTAGGTAAGTGTAAGGGATTAGGTAGCGGGGCTGTCGTCTCCTGGGTAGACAGGCACAGTTTAGCAGGCACACCGAAGCAGTTACAGTCCACACGGCAGGAACTTCGTTTAACTGACCTCAGCCAGTTTTATTGTCAGGTTGAGGTACAGAACATAAAATATAACAAACAAAAATCCTAAGCCTGTCCGGCTCTAACTATACAGCATGAAACCTCCCTGACCAAGTGCCGGCCTAATACCAAGCACCCAAACAAAATAGCAAAGTCCGTACCTCTTGAAGTGCTCTCACAGGCTCCATGCAGGTAACCTGTTCCCAGGCTGAGAGAGCTGTGTCTGCATTCTCAGCCTTATATCAGGCTAACACACCTGAGGAGTAATTACCTGACAGACCAAAACCCGGACTGTCCGGATGGAGTGGAGCCCACCCTTCTCTCCCCACTCCAGCAACACAGGCCCTAAAAACAGGTTTTATGCACACCCGAATTGCAGAGACCTCTCCTGAACATTTCCCTTTAAATGACAGAAGTGAGGAATCTTGGGCACACATAGACCCCGTCCACTACTTCTCCAGACACTCTGTCACACAAGGTAACAAAAATAGCTGTTTTGGCACTGTTTTTTTTTTTTGTTATTTACAGTGTTCATCTGACAGGTTAGATCATGTGGCATTTTTATAGAGCAGGTTGTTACGGACGCGACAATACCAAATATGACTTTTTTTGGTTGTTTGTTTCAGTTTTACATAATAAAGCATTTAAAAAAATATATATATTTTTATTGTCTCCATATTCCAAAAGCCACAGTTTTTTTTATTTTTTGGGCGACTGTCTAATGTAGGGGCTAATTTTTTTAGGTATGAGATCACGGTTTGATTGGTACTATTTTAGGGTGCATATGACTTTTTGATCGCTTGGTATTACACTTTTTGTGATGTAAGGTGCCAAAAAATGGCTTTTATTTGTTTTACGGTTTTCACCTGAGGGGTTAGTTCATGTGATACAGCAGGTCCTTACGGACGTGGCAATACCTAATATGTATACTTTTTTTTATTTATTTAAGTTTTACACAATAACAGCATTTTTTAAACCAAAAAAATCATGTTTTAGTGTCTCTATATTCTGAGAGCCATAGTTTTTTTTATTTTTTGCCCGATTGTTTTATGTAGGGGCTAATTTTTTGCGGGATGAGGTGACGGTTTGATTGGTACTATTTTGGGGGGCATATGACTTTTTGATCGATTGGTGTTGCACTTTTTGTGATGTAAGGTGAATTTTTTTTTTATTGTTTTAGCACAGTTTTTATTTTATTTTTTCTACGGTGTTCAGGTGAGGGGGTGGATCATGTGATATTTTTGTAGAGCTGGTTGTTTAGGGACGCGGCAATACCCAATATGTCTGGTTTTCTTTTTCTTTTGTTTTACAATTTTATATGTTTTATTTTGGGATATTTTTTTTTACTTGAAACTTCTTTATTTTTATTTTTTTCCCACTCTGGTACTTCAACTTCTGGGGTCTGATCCCTTTGCAATGCATTACAATACAACCTGTATTGTAATACATTGACTGTCAGCTTTTATGCTGACAGGCTGCCTGTGAGACCCAGCCTAAAGGCTAGATCTCACAGGCTTCCATAGAAAGCAAGCAACGATGCCTATAGAAGGCATCGGGGCTTGCCTTCTCTGCCATCGGGTCCCCACCACTGCAGCGCGGGGACCCGATGAGGAAGCGGAGGGCACCTGTACCCTCCGCGAACCCTCTGCATGCCACGGTCAGCTTTGACAGCGGCATACAAGGCATGAACATGCCGGCATCTGTGTTTTCACCGATGCTGTCGTATGCAGCAGGAGCCCGACTGTCAGTGACTGCCGGTTCCGTGCCGCTGATCGGGCGGGCGCAGCTCCTGCACCCGCTCGATCAGCTCGCTGTACGTGTACGGAGCTGGTCCTTAAGTCACGTACACCAGCGCCGTACATGTACGGCACAGGTCCTTAAAGGGTTAACAATTAGAAGGGGGATGGATGTTTCACAATAAGTAGACCTTCCTATTAACCCCTTGTAGCCAGGTTAAAGTGAAATAGAAATACAGTCCGATTAAAGAAAAATAGAAAAAATTCCTCATCATGCATGCATTGCTTTAATCCTGTGTAGAAAATCAAAAAGTCAATTACGTAACATCAATTCCTTGCGTAGATTTAAGCTGCTCGGGTGTCTAGTATTGATAAAACTAGAATAGACTAGATGAAACATCAATATGCCTCTTTATCAAGCAAAATATAATTTGTATGATCCAGTTTTAAAATGCAGTATCTGTTTGAAACAGATCCGTGAACGTAGATGTGAACCTACCCTTACACTTTCTCTAGTACTGTGCATCAACATATGTCAATAGCACTGCACACAAAGTGTCATGATCAGCATGTGTCACATACAAGTGGTGAATGAGTATGAAAATTACAAAGGATCTGTCACCTCTACTGACTTCTTTAGTAACTACTGTTAGGGCAAAACCCCCACCTCTATGATTGTCAGGATTCCAAATTGAAGTTTTGTTTATGAGCGCTCGGATAGCTGACACAGACACACTTGCTGAATCAAATTCTCTCTCCTTTATTCCATAAAAAGCATACATTTTGTAACAGTATAGATAACAGTCAAATCTGGCACACCACCAAAAGAGGGTGGAAAGTGAAACTAATTATTTGATTGGTTATTCATAAAAGGTAATACTTCCACATCATACTAATAAAATTCTACTAATTTAAAAGATTCTGTTGAATCTTATCTCAAAGTTAGTACTCGTTAGCAGCGCATTCCAAACTAACAAGGAGTATAACTCTTTCTTGTATGTCAGACTCTGATAAGGAAGCGAGGGGGTTACTACCTTGGCCTTGCAGCTAGGAGCATTTGATTTATATACACAGAGACTTCCTACGTCCTGCCAGCTGGTTCATTAAGTTTTCCACATACGTACAAGATGGAGAACATGTTCGCACAAAATGGATTCTCATTCCTCACAATTCCCCCATTTTGAGATATCTTGAAACTGACATCTTAACCCAGATGTACTTCAGGTGGGATAGGCCCAACTGCCAGCCGGAGGCCAGATTCCCTATCAGGTATTGATACAGTTACCAAGACCTCTCAATAATCCTGGTAGTTTCATCTTTTGGTACAGAACCTGTTGGCGGACATAAACTTAACCTCTTGCCGCACACGTAACGCCGAAAGGCGTCATTGCTGCGGCGCTCTCAGGCTACACTAACGCCGATTGGCGTCATCTCTCGTGAGCCGAGATTTCCTGTGAACGCGCGCACACAGGCCCGCGCGTTCACAGGATCGGAAGGTAAGCGAGTGGATCTTCAGCCTGCCAGCGGCGATCGTTCGATTTTTTTAACCCCTAATAGGTATATTACACGCTGTTTTGATAACAGCGTCTAATATACCTGTTACCAGGTCCTCTGGTGGTCCCTTTTGCTTGGATCGACCACCAGAGGACACAGGCAGCTCAGTAATAAGTAGCACCAAACACAACTACACTACACCCCCCTTCCTGTCACTTATTAACCCCTGATCACCCCTGATCACCCCATATAGACTCCCTGATCACCCCCCTGTCATTGATCACCCCCCTGTCATTGATCACCCCCTTGTAAGGCTCCATTCAGACGTCTGTATGATTTTTACGGATCCACTGATACATGGATCGGATCCGCAAAACACATACAAAAAAAAAAAAATTCTAGGAACTCGCCATGCCCCGCACGGAATACCTTGGGGTGTCTTCTTTCCAAAATGGGGTCACTTGTGGGGTAGTTATACTGCCCTGGCATTCTAGGGGCCCTAATGTGTGGTAAGTAGTTTGAAATCAAAATGTGTAAAAAATGACCTGTGAAATCCTAAAGGTGCTCTTTGGAATGTGGGCCCCTTTGCCCACCTAGGCTGCAAAAAAGTGTCACACATGTGGTATTACCGTACTCAGGAGAAGTTGGGCAATGTGTTTTGGGGTGTCATTTTACATATACCCATGCTGGGTGAGATAAATATCTTGGTCAAATGCCAACTTTGTATAAAAAAATGGGAAAAGTTGTCTTTTGCCAAGATATTTCTCTCACCCAGCATGGGTATATGTAAAATGACACCCCAAAAAACATTGCCCTACTTCTCCTGAGTACGGCAATACCACATGTGTGGCACTTTTTTGCAGCCTAGGTGGGCAAAGGGGCCCACATTCCAAAGAGCACCTTTCGGATTTCACCGGCCATTTTTTACAGATTTTGATTTCAAACTACTTTGCATGCATTTGGGCCCCTAAAATGCCAGGGCAGTATAACTAGCCCACAAGTGACCCCATTTTGGAAAGAAGACACCCCAAGGTATTTCGTAATGGGCATAGTGAGTTCATGGAAGTTTTTATTTTTTGTCACAAGTTAGTGGAGTATGAGACTTTGTAAGGAAAAATAAATAAATAATAAAATCATCATTTTCCGCTAACTTGTGACAAAAAATAAAAAGTTCTATGAACTCACTATGCCCATCAGCGAATACCTTATGGTGTCTACTTTCCGAAATGGGGTCATTTGTGGGGGTTTTCTACTGTCTGGGCATTGTAGAACCTCAGGAATCATGACAGGTGCTCAGAAAGTCAGAGCTGCTTCAAAAAGCGGAAATTCACATTTTTGTACCATAGTTTGTAAACGCTATAGCTTTTACCCAAACCATTTTTTTTTTTTTACCCAAACATTTTTTTTTATCAAAGACATGTAGAACAATAAATTTTGAGAAAAATGAATATATGGATGTCGTTTTTTTTGCAAAATTTTACAATTGAAAGTGAAAAATGTCATTTTTTTGCAAAACAATCGGTAAATTTCGATTAATAACAAAAAAAGTAAAAATGTCAGCAGCAATGAAATACCACCAAATGAAAGCTCTATTAGTGAGAAGAAAAGGAGGTCAAATTCATTTGGGTGGTAAGTTGCATGACCGAGCAATAAACCGCTAAAGTTGTGGAGTGCCGATTTGTAAAAAAGGGCCTGGTCACTAGGGGGGTATAAACCTGTGGTCCTTAACCACTTAAGGACCACAGGTTTATACCCCCCTAAAGACCAGGCCCTTTTTTACAAATCGGCACTCTACAACTTTAGCGGTTTATTGCTCGGTCATGCAACTTACCACCCAAATGAATTCCACAAGTTAGTGGAAAATGATGATTTTTTATTTTTTCTTTTTTTTTCTTACAAAGTCTCATATTCCACTAACTTGTGACAAAAAATAAAAACTTCTATGAACTCACTATGCCCATCAGCGAATACCTTGGGGTGTCTTCTTTCCAAAATGGGGTCACTTGTGGGGTAGTTATACTGCCCTGGCATTCTAGGGGCCCAAATGTGTGGTAAGTAGTTTGAAATCAAAATGTGTAAAAAATGATCAGTGAAATCCGAAAGGTGCTCTTTGGAATGTGGGCCCCTTTGCCCACCTAGGCTGCAAAAAAGTGCCACACATGTGGTATCACCGTGCTCAGGAGAAGTTGGGGAATGTGTTTTGGGGTGTCATTTTACATATACCCATGCTGGGTGAGATAAATATCTTGGTCAAATGCCAACTTTGTATAAAAAAATGGGAAAAGTTGTCTTTTGCCAAGATATTTCTCTCACCCAGCATGGGTATATGTAAAATGACACCCCAAAACACATTCCCCAACTTCTCCTGAGTACGGAGATACCACATGTGTGACACTTTTTTGCAGCCTAGGTGGGCAAAGGGGCCCATATTCCAAAGAGCACCTTTCGGATTTCACCGGTCATTTTTTACACATTTTGATTTCAAACTTCTTACCACACATTTGGGCCCCTAGAATGCCAGGGCAGTATAACTACCCCACAAGTGACCCCATTTTGGAAAGAAGACACCCCCAGGTATTTCGTGATGGGCATAATGAGTTCATGGAAGTTTTTATTTTTTGTCACAAGTTAGTGGAATATGAGACTTTGTAAGGAAAAAAAAAAAAAATCATCATTTTCCGCTAACTTGTGACAAAAAATATAAAATTCTAGGAACTCGCCATGCCCCTCACGGAATACCTTGGGGTGTCTTCTTTCCAAAATGGGGTCACTTGTGGGGTAGTTATACTGCCCTGGCATTTTCCAGGGGCCCTAATGTGTGGTAAGTAGGTAAATGACCTGTGAAATCCGAAAGGTGCTCTTTGGAATGTGGGCCCCTTTGCCCACCTAGGCTGCAAAAAAGTGCCACACATGTGGTATCGCCGTACTCAGGAGAAGTTGGGGAATGTGTTTTGGGGTGTCATTTTACATATACCCATGCTGGGTGAGATAAATATCTTGGTCAAATGCCAACTTTGTATAAAAAAATGGGAAAAGTTGTATTTTGCCAAGATATTTCTCTCACCCAGCATGGGTATATGTAAAATGACACCCCAAAACACATTCCCCAACTTCTCCTGAGTACGGAGATACCACATGTGTGACACTTTTTTGCAGCCTAGGTGCGCAAAGGGGCCCACATTCCAAAGAGCACCTTTCGGATTTCACCGGCCATTTTTTGCAGATTTTGATTTCAAACCACTTCTCACGCATTCGGCCCCTAAAATGCCAGGGCAGTATAACTACCCCACAAGTGACCCCATTTTGGAAAGAAGACACCCCAAGGTATTTCGTGATGGGCATAGTGAGTTCATGGAAGTTTTTATTTTTTGTCACAAGTTAGTGGAATATGAGACTTTGTAAGGAAAAAAATAAATAAAAAATAAATCATCATTTTCCGCTAACTTGTGACAAAAAATATAAAATTCTAGGAACTCGCCATGCCCCTCACAGAATACCTTGGGGTGTCTTCTTTCCAAAATGGGGTCACTTGTGGGGTAGTTATACTGCCCTGGCATTTTCCAGCGGCCCTAATGTGTGGTAAGTAGGTAAATGACCTGTGAAATCCTAAAGGTGCTCTTTGGAATGTGGGCCCCTTTGCCCACCTAGGCTGCAAAAAAGTGTCACACATGTGGTATCGCCGTATTCAGGAGAAGTTGGGCAATGTGTTTTGGGGTGTCTTTTTACATATACTCATGCTGGGTGAGAGAAATATCTCTGCAAAAGACAACTTTTCCAATTTTTTTATACAAAGTTGGCATTTGACCAAGATATTTATCTCACCCAGCATGGGTATATGTAAAATGACACCCCAAAACACATTGCCCAACTTCTCCTGAGTACGGCGATACACAGATGTGTGACACTTTTTTGCAGCCTAGATGCGCAAAGGGGCCCACATTCCTTTTATGAGGGCATTTTTAGACATTTGGATCCCAGACTTCTTCTCACGCTTTAGGGCCCCTAAAATGCCAGGGCAGTATAAATACCCCACATGTGACCCCATTTTGGAAAGAAGACACCCCAAGGTATTCAATGAGGGGCATGGCGAGTTCATAGAATATTTTTTTTTTGGCACAAGTTAGCGGAAATTGATTTTATTTATTTTTTTCTCACAAAGTCTCCCTTTCCGCTAACTTGGGACAAAAATTTCAATCTTTCATGGACTCAATATGCCCCTCACGGAATACCTGGGGGTGTCTTCTTTCCGAAATGGGGTCACATGTGGGGTATTTATACTGCCCTGGCATTCTAGGGGCCCTAAAGCGTGAGAAGAAGTCTGGAATATAAATGTCTAAAAAATTTTACACATTTGGATTCCGTGAGGGGTATGGTGACTTCATGTGAGATTTAATTTTTTGACACAAGTTAGTGGAATATGAGACTTTGTAAGAAAAAAATAATAATTTCCGCTAACTTGGGCCAAAAAAATGTCTGAATGGAGCCTTACAGAGGGGTGATCAATAACAGGGGATGTGATCAATGACAGGGGGTGATCAGGGAGTCTATATGGGGTGATCACCCCCCTGTCATTGATCACCCCCCTATAAGGCTCCATTCAGATGTCCGTATGTGTTTTGCGGATCCGATCCATGTATCCGTGGATCCGTAAAAATCATACGGACATCTGAATGCAGCCTGACAGGGGGGGTGATCAATGACAGGGGGGGTGATCAATGACAGGGGGTTGATCAGGGAGTCTATATGGGGTGATCACCCCACTGGAAGGCTCCAGGGAGACGCCTGTATGTGTTTTACGGATCCGATCCATCTATCAGTGGATCCGTAAAAATCATGCGGACGTCTGAATGGAGTTTTACAGGGAGGTGATCAATGACACGGGGGTAATCAATGACAGGGGGGTGATCAGGGAGTCTATATGGGGTGATCACCACAGTCATTGATCACGCCCCTGTAAGGCTCCATTCAGACGTCCGTATGCATTTTGCGGATCCGATCCATCTATCAGTGGATCCGTAAAAATCATGCGGACATCTGAATGGAGCTTTACAGGGGGGTGATCAATGACAGGGGGGTAATCAATGACAGGGGGGTGATCAGGGAGTCTATATGGGGTGATCACCACAGTCATTGATCACGCCCCTGTAAGGCTCCATTCAGACGTCCGTATGCGTTTTGCGGATCCGATCCATCTATCAGTGGATCCGTAAAAATCATGCAGACGTCTGAATGGAGCTTTACAGGGGGGTGATCAATGACAGGGGGGTAATCAATGACAGGGGGGTGATCAGGGAGTCTATATGGGGTGATCACCACAGTCATTGATCACGCCCCTGTAAGGCTCCATTCAGACGTCCGTATGTTTTTGCGGATCCGATCCATCTATCAGTGGATCCATAAAAATCATGCGGACATCTGAATGGAGCTTTACAGGGGGGTGATCAATGGCAGGGGGGTAATCAATGACAGGGGGGTGATCAGGGAGTCTATATGGGGTGATCACCACAGTCATTGATCACGCCCCTGTAAGGCTCCATTCAGACGTCCGTATGCATTTTGCGGATCCGATCCATCTATTAGTGGATCCGTAAAAATCATGCGGACATCTGAATGGAGCTTTACAGGGGGGTGATCAATGACAGGGGGGTAATCAATGACAGGGGGGTGATCAGGGAGTCTATATGGGGTGATCAGGGGTGATCAAGGGTGATCAAGGGTGAATAAGGGGTTAATAAGTGACAGGGGGGGTGTAGTGTAGTGGTGCTTGGTGCAACATATTACTGAGCTACCTGTGTCCTCTGGTGGTCGATCCAAACAAAGGGGACCACCAGAGGACCAGGTAGCAGGTATATTAGACGCTGTTATCAAAACAGCGTCTAATATACCTGTTAGGGGTTAAAAAAATCACATCTCCAGCCTGCCAGCGAACGATCGCCGCTGGCAGGCTGGAGATCCACTCTCTTACCTTCCGTTCCTGTGAGCGCGCGCGCCTGTGTGCTCGCGTTCACAGGAAATCTCGGCTCACGCGAGATGACGCCAATCGGCATTAGCGTAGCCTGGGAGCGCCGCAGAGATGACGCCTTTCGGCGTTAGCTTAGCGGTAAGTGGTTAAGTGGTTAAGCTTAATCACAACATATACTACTATTATAATCAATACTACTTGCATTATTGTTTGTAAAATTCCCACCAACCTCCCACCATGAATATTTGCACTATGTTCTCTCAACCATTTTTTCCGCATTTCCTTTATTTTCTCTATCCCTGCTCATACTTGAAGGTTTCCTTGAGGGTCTATATAGTGGCAGCAGGCGGGATCTATCACTTTACACATCCCTCCTTCTTTGGCAGTGAGATAATCTAACACTAGGGTGTGTTGTTTAGTAACAATTATGAGTT
Source organism: Bufo bufo (assembly GCF_905171765.1). Taxonomy (NCBI): domain Eukaryota; kingdom Metazoa; phylum Chordata; class Amphibia; order Anura; family Bufonidae; genus Bufo; species Bufo bufo. Next base: position 380,695,100 of record NC_053392.1, on the reverse strand, counting down.
GAGACTGGACAACATTAGTCTGATTCAGCATTCCTAACACTTCCCATATCTGATCATTAAGGTAATCTGTGGATACTACTAACTTATTCCACATCTGCATTACCATCGGATAAAGAATTTATTCAAGATACACATTCTACTACATGGGGTCTTCCATTGGGCCTAGGGATGTTGTCTGCAGCCCTGCTGTAAAGGGTATGCTTAGGGGCTGCGTTCACATCAACCTTACCTTGTGGTATAATAAAAGTGGCAGGGGTCAGTCAGATAAAGCCGTGGTACCCTTTTCCTGGCCCACTTCTGCTCGTAAAATTCCCATACCCTCACTGTAGCATCTTTCTGGGCAGTAACATTTGCTTACCACCAGGGAGCCTCCACCCACCCTGCTATGGGGAGAGGGACTGCAGTGGAGTTATTCTTTTGATCATCAGGCCATGGTCTTCTTTGTGAGACAAACTGCCAACAAGACATATGAATAAGTTCTTTAAAAGTCAAAGGGATTGTCAGATAGGGCATAGTTCTTGAACTCACGGGACTGTGAGTACAGATCCAACAGCCTTTAATTTTACTGCCAGTGTCATTGAGTCCTCTAAACAGCACCTGGTGGTGTTGGATAAGTGCATTGTCCCAGTTATCCTTCAGTTGTTGGTACAGTGCTGTTGTCCCCAGGATTAGGGCGGCCATCAGCAGGAGGATCCTCATCCTTGGGTGTCGGAACTTTCTTGCAGTGAGAAGCGTGTGTAACATCCCAGAGTATGTCACTAAACTCTGTCACCCAGCTTCATTATGTTAAGATGTGAATGTGTTAATATCCTATGTAATCTCAATGTGCATTGCCATGTCTATGTCTGTATTTTATGCATATGCTGTAATTTCAAATGTACACCAGCAGGTGGCAGCAATATGTAGGCAAACCATGGTTAAAGTTAGTATACCTAGACTGGAATAGACCATTCCAGGCTAGCTTCCCCCATCTGAGGAGGAGTGGAATGTTCCCACTCTTACTTCAGAGGGAGGACAGAAAGTTCTAGTGAGTGTGCACCAGCCCCCCTGTTGGGGTAGGCTGTGTAAATACGAGCTCCCAGAAACAGGAACCCCAACTAAGGATTCAGGCCTAACCTGCGGCCTAAAGCAACATTCCCAGCCTGAGTTCCTTACCTCAGCTGGAAGACAAAGAAAGCAGCAAATGCAGAACTTCTAGATCTCCAGGACGCCACCATCATTCCCTGCGAGCAGTCCTGTAAGTACAGATTCCAATACAGGGAGAAGATAAGTACCTCCATAGCTAGTCAGGCCCAAACCAAGCAGAACCCAAGACAGAGCAGAAGATAGATACCTGCCAGATTCTTAAAGGCATATGTTCAGATGCAGAATATATGAATATAATTCCTGCCATATATTGCCAACACCTGCTGGGACCCAAGACTAATGCTGTATAACTGTATGGATCTAAAGCTGCATAAGATAACCTCAAGTAAAGACAAGTTGGACCCTATTCTCTGTGTGGAATTCCATCATTCCTATATTAGTCCTATTTACAGCACTCATTTTGTTGCATGTGAGCCAGGATACAGGAGTCCAGCCGTACTAAGGTAGGAGACACCGTTGACACTACAGAGACAATATCCCCCTCTGGCATTCCTAACCTAGTACATGAGCTATACCATCTTAAAGGGCCCTTTTACAGTACCTGCGCAAGCTGCAACTGGCGTCACGAACTTAGTTACACCTAAATCTGACCCACTGCATAGCAGCCCCAATGACCCAGTGTCCTGCTCATTGCATTCAAGTGGCGTCACGAACAGGATCGGATTGTATTGTGTGTCCATCCCTAGCAACAGAACCGCATCTAATTGCGCCCAAAAAAAAACCGGACTTAAACCGCATGTTCACAGTATAACAATCAGGGCTGAAGATTGCACCAAAACCGCTTAAAAAGTGAATTGCTTACTTGCATTGCTGTGCCAAGGAAAGCGCTGCACGTACGCTGCAGTATTCAAATGGTTAAATTCGGCATCGTGGGATTCGCCATATTCGTTTAAAATGACGCCTCGTCTTCATGCTGAAAGACAAAGAACTCAAGAAACGCCCTCCCAGGAGTGCGAAAATGAGAAATACGCCCCCCAGAAGCGGGAAAATGTAGTTACACCCCTTCAGGAACGTCGCGAAGATATCGAATACGCCCCTTCAGGAGCAGGAAAAATTGAGCCTGCCCACCTTGAACTTCCTATTGTGCACCGAGGTGATAAAGTCTCCACCCCTTGGGCTGCACCCTCAGAACCTACTATTTGCCAGGAGAAAGAGGAGGCCAAGATGGCGTTTCCCCAGCCAAGATGGAATCAAATGGCCATCTGTGGTGAAGCCGTTTATGAGGAGCACCCACCGGAGATCCATGTCTCGCAAATAACGAAGAAAGGTGGGCCCTCGATATTCGCTACCATGCTGGAGGCTGTGGATTCCTCCCAGGCCAAGGCCGAAGTACCCCTCACCTTGCCCAGCATTCCGGAGGAGACCGCTGCTGAAGTCCCGGCTCCCGCTTCCAAAGACCCGAACCTGATCGAGTTCCCGGAGGCCATGGATCCCTCCGCGTTGTCAAGTGCTCCAGCGGACGGCGACGCACCTCTGAAGATGGACGTGGATGTCGTGCCTGCGCTCGTGGAGGACGTCGCTGACGTCGCCACTCCAGTCTGCAACCAGTCTGCAGCACAGAGGAAGATGATCTCTCCTGAGGACATCCAGAAGGCACCGGAACCGGCCGCAACCACACGTAGGAGCTGCCAAGCTCCCTGAGGCCCCGGCCTGGTCCGTGCCCATCCATCCGCCACATCCCGAAACCCCAGCACCGGCCATTAACCTTAGGCCTGCCACGCCACTACCGCCAACTGGTGCGGCTGAGGCGGCTGGAGATTCCACTCCGCCGCCCAGCTATGAGCAGCTCCGCAGCCTCAATCCGGAGGTTCCCCATGAAATCACGGCCTTTGCCCAGACCGCATGGGAATACAAATCCGCGGTTGAAGAATGGGTGAAGCAGGTGATAGATAACCCCCAGGCCAGAGACCCCAAGCTCACCCGCCGAACCGGAACCGTCCTGTGGTTCTCTGTGGAACGTGGTGTTGGATTTGTGCAGGACAGTCACTCCGGCACTGAATTATTCGTAGGCCGCCGTTCAGTCAAAAGGCACTACTTGCCCCAGGCCCGGCATAATTTATATTCAGGGGACCAGATTGAGTTTACCCCCATGCGGTCCATGCAAGGACTTTTTGCTACTGGAGTCACCTTGCTACAGAAGCCACTCTCTCCTGTCATCACCCCAGAGACCTGGCAGGAAGATCCAGGCTCTGCAGCCAGGACCAGGTGCTTGCAAGAAACCCCAGACGGCCGTCTAATCTTCAGGGAACAGCCTCAACCGGAACCTGCACCTCTCATTCCGGGTTTGTCACCGCCACCAACCCTGAGGGTCGGACAAATAAACAACAGCGTCCTGACCTTTAATCCCAAAGTGCAGCCGTGTTTTATGCCTCCCTATACGCTCCCTTGGAAGCAGCCTGCACAATCTGTTCCAGCTCTCCCTGCACCCATGCAGCCAGTGGTTCTGCCAATCCCTGCACCGGCTGTGGATTCCGGTCTGCAGCAGGCAACTGCTACCTTCTCCAGGCTGGCAGTGCAGCCTATTACTACTGTCACCGGTAGAGGTCGCTGGCGTGCAACAGTGAACACTACCCTAAGCCACCAGCAGAGGCTAGAGCAACCTCTGATGAGGTTCAGCAGCTCTAGTAGCGATGAGGAGATGGATGCCTACCTGTAAGGTGTCCCCATCAGTAAAGAAAGTCAACAAATGACATTGTTATTGGGAGCCACTCCGTGGACTGCTACCTGACGGGTGAGGACCTGTTTGGCATTGTTGTGTGCTATTTTAACCGTTTGTATTTCAGGTTGCCAGTGTTGTCCTCATCCAGATGGTCATGCTAGTTAGGAATCCCCCCATCAGCACTTTAACCCCCTCAACTCCAAGTTGGATGTTTTATCCCCTTTCTCAGGTTACTTGATAGCCTGCTGCTATTAACATTTTAACCCTTTGGATTACAATTGACGCTTTGCCCTGTGGATTGCAAAGGAACTTTTATCAGATTCCAGAGGACTCTGCAACTTCAAGAACTTCCAGGAATACGGACTCAAGTTATTGTTGAGCCTATCCTTGCTCTTATAAATTTGCACTATTTTATAGAATGTCTGCAACATAAAAGCTTGCATTTAATTGTCATGTTATTTAATAACTTATGCCATTGTAACCAGTTTACAAATGCTATGTAATGTTCAAGATATCCTGCCCATTGTGTGTATTATCTCTCTAGGTGCCACAATGTGATTTTACGCACTAGTCCAAATGATTGCACTTACCATTGCACTTAACAAATAAATGTCGCAACTTACCTAAAGTGTGCCTTTTCACAGCTCTTGTTCTCTCCCCCTTATACGGACTGTCTTTATACGGACGTTGTACACCAATGGCCTACACCCGGTGATGTATACCCATAGGTACCCAGGGTAGGACCAAATGGTAAGTCCTGACAGGTCTAGTTACTTCACAGGTACCCCTGCTGCTTCGGGAATCGTTAGAAGCCCTAGGCTGCTCCTTCCCGCTTGTTAAATGTTCCGGATTGTTCCCATCCGGAGGTGTCTCATTTCCAGGAGCGCACGGGATTAAAGACCCTCCTCCTGTGACATTGCCAGAAGACACGGAGACGACGCATACCTCCCCTTTTGAGCCTTTTTGCCTAAGGTATGGTACCTCAAGCCTTAGAGCCACTACTTACCTTCCTCTTAGACATCATAGTGATCGTGCTATAAGCCAAATTTCTTCAGGCTATGATGCAGGGAAGGGAAAAGAGGATAAAGCCACCCTTCTATTTGCGGGCTTTGCATTACATAATGGCGGGATTACGGAGTAAAGACACCCCCATGATTTCTTTGATATTTAAAGGATCCAGAACATACAAAGTCAGTCAGCGATGCATGCTTTGTGCAGTTATAGGTTCACTGGTTATACCAAGAGAAGGAAACTGTGTGTTGGACACCTTACTCTAGCGGGCAGGAACCTCGAGGAAACCGTTAAATGTTTTGTCTTTGTAATGTCTTATGTGTATATTCATGCAGCACTTTGTATTAATTGGGTACCCAGAGCTTATTCCTTTACCGCCTATCTTGCGCCGAGGACGGCTTCACTTAAAGTAAGCGGGTATGTAATATCCCAGAGTATGTCACTAAACTCTGTCACCCAGCTTCATTATGTTAAGATGTGAATGTGTTAATATCCTATGTAATCTCAATGTGCATTGCCATGTGTATGTCTGTATTTTATGCATATGCTGTAATTTCAAATGTACACCAGCAGGTGGCAGCAATATGTAGGCAAACCATGGTTAAAGTTGGTATACTGTCACGAGGGTATCAAGAGCCACGTCTGACTCCGTTATACCCGGGGTCAGGAGGTCGCAGCGGGTGGCTGCGCGCTCTATATCTAAAGATCACGTTGTTTCTTAGTGATTGTTTTCTGTGTTTGCCTTGCTATCCTTTTTGTCTCAATCAGGGATCCGTAGCTTCTCCTCCTCAGCTGTTTCTTGTCTGCCACTCCCAACCTCCTTATATTCTCCCCTCACTCTTCTCTAGTTGCCAGTTATAGAGCTTCCTGCCTGGACATCTATACTGACCCACTGGAGTTGTGAATCCTGGTTGTCGTTCCAGAGTGCTACCCTCCGGATCCCTGTTGGGCTTCTTGTTGTCTCCTGTTGTCGCCCACCTGGGATTATATGTTGAGTTTGTATTGTCTGTCCTTCCCTTGGTGTTTTCCTTTAGAGCTAGTGGTGCGGACTAGTGTTCCCATCGCCCTGTTCACTATCTAGGGCTCAGCTTAGGGAAAGCCAGGGCTTTAGGCACGTGATCGGCGTACGGGTGAGGAACCCGTCTAGGGACGTCAGGGCAGCCAGGTGCCAGCCGCTAGGTGAGTCAGGGGTCACCACCTTCCCTCTCACTTGGGCAGGGCCTTCCTTGTTCCCTCCCTCTGTGTCACGTATGTGATAGTCACGCCGACCGTGATATATACCTAGACTGGAATAGACCATTCCAGGCTAGCTTCCCCCATCTGAGGAGGAGTGGAATGTTCCCACTCTTACTTCAGAGGGAGGACAGAAAGTTCTAGTGAGTGTGCACCATCCCCCCTGTTGGGGTAGGCTGTGTGAATAGGAGCTCCCAGAAACAGGGACCCCAACTAAGGATTCAGGCCTAACCTGCGGCCTAAAGCAACATTCCCAGCCTGAGTTCCTTACCTCAGCTGGAAGAGAAAGAAAGCAGCAACTGCAGAACTTCTAGATCTCCAGGACGCCACCATCATTCCCTGCGAGCAGTCCTGTAAGTACAGATTCCAATACAGGGAGAAGATAAGTACCTCCATAGCTAGTCAGGCCCAAACCAAGCAGAACCCAAGACAGAGCAGAAGATAGATACCTGCCAGATTCTTAAAGGCGTATGTTCAGATGCAGAATATATGAATATAATTCCTGCCATATATTGCCAACACCTGCTGGGACCCAAGACTAATGCTGTATAACTGTATGGATCTAAAGCTGCATAAGATAACCTCAAGTAAAGACAAGTTGGACCCTATTCTCTGTGTGGAATTCCATCATTCCTATATTACTCCTATTTACAGCACTCATTTTGTTGCATGTGAGCCAGGATACAGGAGTCCAGCCGTACTAAGGTAGGAGACACCGTTGATACTACAGAGACAATATCCTCCTCTGGCATTCCTAACCTAGTACATGAGCTATACCATCTTAAAGGGCCCTTTTACAGTACCTGCGCAAGCTGCAACTGGCGTCACGAACTTAGTTACACCTAAATCTGACCCACTGCATAGCAGCCCCAATGACCCAGTGTCCTGCTCATTGCATTCAAGTGGCGTCACGAACAGGATCGGATTGTATTGTGTGTCCATCCCTAGCAACAGAACCGCATCTAATTGCGCCCAAAAAAAAACCGGACTTAAACCGCATGTTCACAGTATAACAATCAGGGCTGAAGATTGCACCAAAACCGCTTAAAAAGTGAATTGCTTACTTGCATTGCTGTGCCAAGGAAAGCGCTGCACGTACGCTGCAGTATTCAAATGGTTAAATTCGGCATCGTGGGATTCGCCATATTCGTTTAAAATGACGCCTCGTCTTCATGCTGAAAGACAAAGAACTCAAGAAACGCCCTCCCAGGAGTGCGAAAATGAGAAATACGCCCCCCAGAAGCGGGAAAATGTAGTTACACCCCTTCAGGAACGTCGCGAAGATATCGAATACGCCCCTTCAGGAGCAGGAAAAATTGAGCCTGCCCACCTTGAACTTCCTATTGTGCACCGAGGTGATAAAGTCTCCACCCCTTGGGCTGCACCCTCAGAACCTACTATTTGCCAGGAGAAAGAGGAGGCCAAGATGGCGTTTCCCCAGCCAAGATGGAATCAAATGGCCATCTGTGGTGAAGCCGTTTATGAGGAGCACCCACCGGAGATCCATGTCTCGCAAATAACGAAGAAAGGTGGGCCCTCGATATTCGCTACCATGCTGGAGGCTGTGGATTCCTCCCAGGCCAAGGCCGAAGTACCCCTCACCTTGCCCAGCATTCCGGAGGAGACCGCTGCTGAAGTCCCGGCTCCCGCTTCCAAAGACCCGAACCTGATCGAGTTCCCGGAGGCCATGGATCCCTCCGCGTTGTCAAGTGCTCCAGCGGACGGCGACGCACCTCTGAAGATGGACGTGGATGTCGTGCCTGCGCTCGTGGAGGACGTCGCTGACGTCGCCACTCCAGTCTGCAACCAGTCTGCAGCACAGAGGAAGATGATCTCTCCTGAGGACATCCAGAAGGCACCGGAACCGGCCGCAACCACACGTAGGAGCTGCCAAGCTCCCTGAGGCCCCGGCCTGGTCCGTGCCCATCCATCCGCCACATCCCGAAACCCCAGCACCGGCCATTAACCTTAGGCCTGCCACGCCACTACCGCCAACTGGTGCGGCTGAGGCGGCTGGAGATTCCACTCCGCCGCCCAGCTATGAGCAGCTCCGCAGCCTCAATCCGGAGGTTCCCCATGAAATCACGGCCTTTGCCCAGACCGCATGGGAATACAAATCCGCGGTTGAAGAATGGGTGAAGCAGGTGATAGATAACCCCCAGGCCAGAGACCCCAAGCTCACCCGCCGAACCGGAACCGTCCTGTGGTTCTCTGTGGAACGTGGTGTTGGATTTGTGCAGGACAGTCACTCCGGCACTGAATTATTCGTAGGCCGCCGTTCAGTCAAAAGGCACTACTTGCCCCAGGCCCGGCATAATTTATATTCAGGGGACCAGATTGAGTTTACCCCCATGCGGTCCATGCAAGGACTTTTTGCTACTGGAGTCACCTTGCTACAGAAGCCACTCTCTCCTGTCATCACCCCAGAGACCTGGCAGGAAGATCCAGGCTCTGCAGCCAGGACCAGGTGCTTGCAAGAAACCCCAGACGGCCGTCTAATCTTCAGGGAACAGCCTCAACCGGAACCTGCACCTCTCATTCCGGGTTTGTCACCGCCACCAACCCTGAGGGTCGGACAAATAAACAACAGCGTCCTGACCTTTAATCCCAAAGTGCAGCCGTGTTTTATGCCTCCCTATACGCTCCCTTGGAAGCAGCCTGCACAATCTGTTCCAGCTCTCCCTGCACCCATGCAGCCAGTGGTTCTGCCAATCCCTGCACCGGCTGTGGATTCCGGTCTGCAGCAGGCAACTGCTACCTTCTCCAGGCTGGCAGTGCAGCCTATTACTACTGTCACCGGTAGAGGTCGCTGGCGTGCAACAGTGAACACTACCCTAAGCCACCAGCAGAGGCTAGAGCAACCTCTGATGAGGTTCAGCAGCTCTAGTAGCGATGAGGAGATGGATGCCTACCTGTAAGGTGTCCCCATCAGTAAAGAAAGTCAACAAATGACATTGTTATTGGGAGCCACTCCGTGGACTGCTACCTGACGGGTGAGGACCTGTTTGGCATTGTTGTGTGCTATTTTAACCGTTTGTATTTCAGGTTGCCAGTGTTGTCCTCATCCAGATGGTCATGCTAGTTAGGAATCCCCCCATCAGCACTTTAACCCCCTCAACTCCAAGTTGGATGTTTTATCCCCTTTCTCAGGTTACTTGATAGCCTGCTGCTATTAACATTTTAACCCTTTGGATTACAATTGACGCTTTGCCCTGTGGATTGCAAAGGAACTTTTATCAGATTCCAGAGGACTCTGCAACTTCAAGAACTTCCAGGAATACGGACTCAAGTTATTGTTGAGCCTATCCTTGCTCTTATAAATTTGCACTATTTTATAGAATGTCTGCAACATAAAAGCTTGCATTTAATTGTCATGTTATTTAATAACTTATGCCATTGTAACCAGTTTACAAATGCTATGTAATGTTCAAGATATCCTGCCCATTGTGTGTATTATCTCTCTAGGTGCCACAATGTGATTTTACGCACTAGTCCAAATGATTGCACTTACCATTGCACTTAACAAATAAATGTCGCAACTTACCTAAAGTGTGCCTTTTCACAGCTCTTGTTCTCTCCCCCTTATACGGACTGTCTTTATACGGACGTTGTACACCAATGGCCTACACCCGGTGATGTATACCCATAGGTACCCAGGGTAGGACCAAATGGTAAGTCCTGACAGGTCTAGTTACTTCACAGGTACCCCTGCTGCTTCGGGAATCGTTAGAAGCCCTAGGCTGCTCCTTCCCGCTTGTTAAATGTTCCGGATTGTTCCCATCCGGAGGTGTCTCATTTCCAGGAGCGCACGGGATTAAAGACCCTCCTCCTGTGACATTGCCAGAAGACACGGAGACGACGCATACCTCCCCTTTTGAGCCTTTTTGCCTAAGGTATGGTACCTCAAGCCTTAGAGCCACTACTTACCTTCCTCTTAGACATCATAGTGATCGTGCTATAAGCCAAATTTCTTCAGGCTATGATGCAGGGAAGGGAAAAGAGGATAAAGCCACCCTTCTATTTGCGGGCTTTGCATTACATAATGGCGGGATTACGGAGTAAAGACACCCCCATGATTTCTTTGATATTTAAAGGATCCAGAACATACAAAGTCAGTCAGCGATGCATGCTTTGTGCAGTTATAGGTTCACTGGTTATACCAAGAGAAGGAAACTGTGTGTTGGACACCTTACTCTAGCGGGCAGGAACCTCGAGGAAACCGTTAAATGTTTTGTCTTTGTAATGTCTTATGTGTATATTCATGCAGCACTTTGTATTAATTGGGTACCCAGAGCTTATTCCTTTACCGCCTATCTTGCGCCGAGGACGGCTTCACTTAAAGTAAGCGGGTATGTAATATCCCAGAGTATGTCACTAAACTCTGTCACCCAGCTTCATTATGTTAAGATGTGAATGTGTTAATATCCTATGTAATCTCAATGTGCATTGCCATGTGTATGTCTGTATTTTATGCATATGCTGTAATTTCAAATGTACACCAGCAGGTGGCAGCAATATGTAGGCAAACCATGGTTAAAGTTGGTATACTGTCACGAGGGTATCAAGAGCCACGTCTGACTCCGTTATACCCGGGGTCAGGAGGTCGCAGCGGGTGGCTGCGCGCTCTATATCTAAAGATCACGTTGTTTCTTAGTGATTGTTTTCTGTGTTTGCCTTGCTATCCTTTTTGTCTCAATCAGGGATCCGTAGCTTCTCCTCCTCAGCTGTTTCTTGTCTGCCACTCCCAACCTCCTTATATTCTCCCCTCACTCTTCTCTAGTTGCCAGTTATAGAGCTTCCTGCCTGGACATCTATACTGACCCACTGGAGTTGTGAATCCTGGTTGTCGTTCCAGAGTGCTACCCTCCGGATCCCTGTTGGGCTTCTTGTTGTCTCCTGTTGTCGCCCACCTGGGATTATATGTTGAGTTTGTATTGTCTGTCCTTCCCTTGGTGTTTTCCTTTAGAGCTAGTGGTGCGGACTAGTGTTCCCATCGCCCTGTTCACTATCTAGGGCTCAGCTTAGGGAAAGCCAGGGCTTTAGGCACGTGATCGGCGTACGGGTGAGGAACCCGTCTAGGGACGTCAGGGCAGCCAGGTGCCAGCCGCTAGGTGAGTCAGGGGTCACCACCTTCCCTCTCACTTGGGCAGGGCCTTCCTTGTTCCCTCCCTCTGTGTCACGTATGTGATAGTCACGCCGACCGTGATATATACCTAGACTGGAATAGACCATTCCAGGCTAGCTTCCCCCATCTGAGGAGGAGTGGAATGTTCCCACTCTTACTTCAGAGGGAGGACAGAAAGTTCTAGTGAGTGTGCACCATCCCCCCTGTTGGGGTAGGCTGTGTGAATAGGAGCTCCCAGAAACAGGGACCCCAACTAAGGATTCAGGCCTAACCTGCGGCCTAAAGCAACATTCCCAGCCTGAGTTCCTTACCTCAGCTGGAAGAGAAAGAAAGCAGCAACTGCAGAACTTCTAGATCTCCAGGACGCCACCATCATTCCCTGCGAGCAGTCCTGTAAGTACAGATTCCAATACAAGGAGAAGATAAGTACCTCCATAGCTAGTCAGGCCCAAACCAAGCAGAACCCAAGACAGAGCAGAAGATAGATACCTGCCAGATTCTTAAAGGCGTATGTTCAGATGCAGAATATATGATTATAATTCCTGCCACATATTGCCAACACCTGCTGGGACCCAAGACTAATGCTGTATAACTGTATGGATCTAAAGCTGCATAAGATAACCTCAAGTAAAGACAAGTTGGACCCTATTCTCTGTGTGGAATTCCATCATTCCTATATTACTCCTATTTACAGCACTCATTTTGTTGCATGTGAGCCAGGATACAGGAGTCCAGCCGTACTAAGGTAGGAGACACCGTTGATACTACAGAGACAATATCCTCCTCTGGCATTCCTAACCTAGTACATGAGCTATACCATCTTAAAGGGCCCTTTTACAGTACCTGCGCTAGCTGCAACTGGCGTTACAAACTTAGTTACACCTAAATCTGACCCACTGCATAGCAGCCCCAATGACCCAGTGTCCTGCTCATTGCATTCAAGTGGCGTCACGAACAGGATCGGATTGTATTGTGTGTCCATCCCTAGCAACAGAACCGCATCTAATTGCGCCAAAAAAAAAAACGGACTTAAACCGCATGTTCACAGTATAACAATCAGGGCTGAAGATTGCACCAAAACCGCTGTGTCCTGCTCATTGCACGTGTATCCAGTTAAGCTTTCCTTCAAACTTTACTGCTGTATGAGTAGTCAACAGGACTTGGAAAGGACCATCAAATCTGGGATCCAGGCCTTTCCTCACATGTCTTTTTATCACCACCCAGTCTCCTGGTTGCAGACTGTGTGTTCCTTCTAATGATTCTGGATCTGGAAGGAAAGCAAACACTTGTTTATGGGTGTGCTCAAGACTCTTTGTGAGGGCCCATATGTAGCTTGTTAGGCTATCATAGTTCATTTGCAACTGTTGTGGAAAATACAATCCTAATCTGGGGGTGCTTCCAAACAAAATCTCAAATGGGGATAATCCTGTCTTTCTGTTTGGAGTGGTCCTGACTGAGTATAAGGCTAAAGGCAAACACTCTGGCCAAGGCCGTTGAGTTTCCTGCATGGCTTTCTCAATTTTCAATTTGAGCGTGCCATTAAGGCGCTCGACGCAGCCGCTGCTTTGGGGATGGTATGCTGTATGGAAAGCTTGGGTGACCCCTACAGCCTGCCTCACTTCCCTCATTACTTCTCCTGTAAAGTGGGAACCCCTGTCTGATTCAATAACTTCAGGGACACCATACCTGCACACCAGTTCACTGATCAGCTTCTTTGCTGTGTTCTTTGCATTTGCCTTTGCTACTGGGAAGGCTTCCGGCCACCCTGAAAAGAGATCAACACAGACGAGGACAAATTCATATACTCTTACCTTAGGCAGTTGTATATAGTCTATCTGCAGTCTCTGGAACGGGTAAAGTGGCCTGGGGGTGTGCTTGCTTGGAGTCTTCACCACTTGACCGGGATTGTTCAATGCACAGACCATACATCCTTGTACAAACCGAGCGGCTTCTGTAGAAAATCCTGGAACAATCCACCCTGCATTAACCACACTTACCATTGCACCTTTTGATAGGTGAGTGGGCCCGTGGGCCAACTGAGCCATAGCTAGGTATAGAGGGCGTGGTAGACAAATTGTGTCCTTGTTTCTCCAAATTCCATGTTCATCAGGTTTAACCCCTTGTTTTGCCCAAAGTTATTTTTCCTCTGGAGCATTCTTTGAAATGTACTTACTGAAATGTCCTCGGGTGTCAAGGCTCTCACCGGGGTGGCGTCAGCATTTAGTGGCTGGAGTGCAGCTTGTTTGGCTGCCTTGTCTGCTCGATAATTGCCTTTTGCTTCCACCGTGGTACATCTTGTACGAGCCTTCACCTTAATTATAGCAACCTCCTCTGGTAATAACAGAGAGTTCATAAGTTCGGGTACAGAGTCTTTATTTTTAATTGGCTGGCCTGCTGATGTTAGAAAGTCTCTAGCCCGCCATATGGGTCTATAGTCATGTGCAATACCAAAAGCATACCTTGAGTCCGTGTAGATGTTCACCTTCTTCCCCTTGGCCAATTACACACGCCTCAGTGAGTGCACGCCTCAGTGAGAGCTCCGCCTCTTGCGCTGACATGTGAGGTGGCAGTGGTTCAGCTATCCCTTCCTCATGCTGTGTGACCACTGCATATCCAGTGTGGAACTGGCCATCCTCTCGCATGAACCTGCTTCCATCTACAAAATACTTAAAATCAGGGTTATCAAGGGGGTTTTCATGTACATGATTAAATCCTTACGTTTCTTGTTGCATTAATTGCTGCTGAAGCTGGAATCAACCTCTCTTTTTGTTCTTGGACTTATCAAGTGTGGCTAGGTTCAAGCCACTCCTTTCCGTGCTTCATGCAGGTGACTAGAGGTGAGAGCTGCTAAAACCCTTTCTCTTATTAATTGTACACAGTCATGGAGGTCATGTTCCATCATGTTATTTAGGAGGCTGCCTGTACCTCCTATTCCCCCTTCCCATTTCTGAATCTGGGATTGGTAACAAAGTAGAAGGATTCAGAGTAGTACACCTTTTGAAAGAAATGTTAGCAGGCATGAGGAGTGCACACTGGAGTCTAAGTTGCCTGGCCATAGAAATATGCTTAGGTTGAACCTGAGTTTATATGCCCTGTATGTCATGGGGTGTTTGTACAATCACCGGGTAGTCTAACACAATTTCAGAGGCTTTTTATATCATTGCCTGCACTGCCGCTAGTGCCCTGACACAGGAGGGGGAGCCTCTGGCGACAGGATCTAATCTGGCTAAAAAGTACACCACTGGCCGCTGGCCACAGCCTTACTGTGACCCTGCATTTCTGAACTCTGGAGCCGAGGTTTTGCACAGCTTCAATGTATGGAAATTATTCACTGCCTCTTCTGTCAGGTGAAATGGGTCAGATGACAGACAATCATACAGAGGCTGCATTAACATGGAGGCATGTCTAATCCAGGAGCGACAGTATGACACCAGCCCCAAAAACACCCTTAGGCTTTGTGCTCCTTTGGGCACTTGTATCCTTTCAACAGCCTCCTTTCTTTCTGGGGTTAGGTGGCGAGCTCCATGGGAGAGTCAGTGTCCTAAAAACACAACCTTGTTTTTACAAAACTGCAGCTTCTGTTTTGAGGCTTTACACCCGTTCTGATGCAGGAAAAGCCTCATTGTCTTCAGCACACAGGAGCAAATAATCCACGTATTGTAGCAGGACCACTGAGCCAGGCGGTGCCCAGTTTGTAAGGACAGATTGCAGAGCCTGTGAATACATGGTCGGGGCAGTGGCGGATCCAGAGCCTGGTCTCGGGAGGGGCACTTCCAGATTATTTTCTGTCCGCCGCCACAAGACTACACAGTGTAGAGGTATACTGTATATTGTGTGGCACAGTGTATGCTATATTCGTATAACAAACATATTTCACATGAAAACTTACAATTACTTGGCTTGGCCCTTGGGGATCTCGGACGCCACCTCAACACTTTGGCTGCGGGCTTGGTGGAGCTGATGTTGTGTTTTATCCTAATGAGAAAGATTTCATAATAAGGATTTGGAGAAGGGGCAGAGGGATAGCAGAGGAGAGAGAGGCTGGTGCTGCTACTAGGGGGCTCATACCATGGGGGAGTAATAAAGCCCACCATAATGCCCCCCAGTAGTAATAATTCTCCTTATAATACACAGTGCAAAAATACCCCCTTGTAATGCCCCAGTTGAGCTAATGTCCCCATAATGTGCCAGTATAAAATACCCCTATATAGTGCCCCCAGTAAATGCCCCCATAGTGCTCCTCTCCCCCCTTCCTCCTAGTGCCCCCCATAATGTACCAGTATGAAATGCCCCATATACAGTTGCAAGAAAAAGTATGTGAACCCTTTGGAATGATATGGATTTCTGCACAAATTGGTCATAAAATGTGATCTGATCTTCATCTAAGTCACAACAATAGACAATCACAGTCTGCTTAAACTAATAAGACACAAAGAATTAAATTTTACCATGTTTTTATTGAACACACCATGTAAACATTCACAGTGCAGGTGGAAAAAGTATGTGAACCTTTGGATTTAATAACTGGTTGAACCTCCTTTGGCAGCAATAACTTCAACCAAACGTTTCCTGTAGTTGCAGATCAGACGTGCACAACGGTTAGGAGTAATTCTTGACCATTCCTCTTTACAGAACTGTTTCAGTTCAGCAATATTCTTGGGATGTCTGGTGTGAATCACTTTCTTGAGGTCATGCCACAGCATCTCAATCGGGTTGAGGTCAGGACTCTGACTGGGCCACTCCAGAAGGCGTATTTTCTTCTGTTTAAGCCATTCTGTTGTTGATTTACTTCTATGCTTTGGGTCGTTGCCTGTTGCAACACCCATCTTCTGTTGAGCTTCAGCTGGTGGACAGATGGCCTTAAGTTCTCCTGCAAAATGTATTGATAAACTTGGGAATTCATTTTTCCTTCGATGATAGCAATCCGTCCAAGCCCCGACGCAGCAAAGCAGCCCCAAACTATGATGCCCCCCCACCATACTTCACAGTTGGGATGAGGTTTTGATGTTGGTGTGCTGTGCCTCTTTTTCTCCAGACATAGTGTTGTGTGTTTCTTCCAAACAACTCAACTTTGGTTTCATCTGTCCACAGAATATTTTGCCAGTACTGCTGTGGAACATCCAGGTGTTTTTGTGCAAACTGTAAACGTGCAGCAATGTTATTTTTGGACAGCAGTGGCTTCCTCTGTGGTATCCTCCCATGAAATCCATTCTTGTTTAGTGTTTTACGTATCGTAGATTCGCTAACAGGGATGTTAGCATATGCCAGAGACTTTTGTAAGTCTTTAGCTGACACACTAGGATTCTTCTTCACCTCATTGAGCAGTCTGCGCTGTGCTCTTGCAGTCATCTTTACAGGACGGCCACTCCTAGGGAGAGTAGCAGCAGTGCTGAACTTTCTCCATTTATAGACAATTTGTCTTACTCTGGACTGATGAACAGCAAGGCTTTTGGAGATACTTTTATAACCCTTTCCAGCTTTATGCAAGTCAACAATTCTTAATCGTAGGTCTTCTGAGAGCTCTTTTGTGCGAGGCATCATTCACATCAGGCAATGCTTCTTGTGAAAAACCATCCCAGAACTGGTGTGTGTTTTTTATAGGGCAGGGCAGCTGTAACCAACACCTCCAATCTCATCTCATTGATTGGACTCCAGTTGGCTGACACCTCACTCCACCTGCACATACTTTTTCCACCTGCACTGTGAATGTTTACATGGTGTGTTCAATAAAAACATGGTAACATTTAATTCTTTGTGTGTTATTAGTTTAAGCAGACTGTGATTGTTAATTGTTGTGACTTAGATGAAGATCAGATCACATTTTATGACCAATTTGGGCAGAAATCCATATCATTCCAAAGGGTTCACATACTTTTTCTTGCAACTGTATAGGGCCCCAGTACATGCCCTCAGTGTCCACCATAATTTGCAAGTATATATTCTTAGTGCCCCCCGTAGATGACCCCATAGTACTCCTCTCCCCCCTTCCCCATAGTACCCACCATAATGTGCCCCAGTATAAAATGCTACTGTACAGAGCCCCCCATATACAATACCCCTTCTTTGTGGCCTCAGTAGATGCCCCTATAGTGCCCACCAATAATGTGCCAGTAAGAAGTGCCCCCATAGATGCCCCCAATCATGTGCCAGTAACAGGAGCCCCCATCATGTGCCAGTAACAAGAGCCCCCCCAATCACATGCCAGTAACAAGAGCCCCCCCAATCACATGCCAGTAACAAGAGCCCCCCCAATCACGTGCCAGTAACAAGAGCCACACCCCAATCACGTGCCAGTAACAAGAGCCCCCCCAATCACGTGCCAGTAACAAGAGCCCCCCGCCAATCACATGCCAGTAACAAGAGCCCCCCCAAATCACGTGCCAGTAAGAGCCCCCAATCACGTGCCAGTAACAAGAGCCCCCCGCCAATCACATGCCAGTAACAAGAGCCCCCCCAAATCACGTGCCAGTAAGAGCCCCCAATCATGTGCCAATAACAAGAGGCCCCCCTAATGTGCCAGTAACAAGAGGCCCCCCTAATGTGCCAGTAAAAAGAGGCCCCCCTAATGTGCCAGTAACAAGAGGCCCCCCTAATGTGCCAGTAACAAGAGGCCCCCCTAATGTGCCAGTAAAAAAATTGAATGTACTCTGTATGCATTCCGTTTACATATTTCCGTTTTACCTTTCCGTTGAAAGATAGAACATGTCCTATTATTGCCCGCAAATCACGTCCCGTGGCTCTATTCAAGTCAATGGGTCCGCAAAAAAAATGGAACACATACAGAAATGCATCCGTATGTCTTCCGTATCCGTTCCGTTTTTGCGGAACCATCTATTGAAAATGTTATGCCCAGCCCAACTTTTTCTATGTAATTACTGTATACTGTATATGCCATATGGAAAAAACGGAATGGAAAAACGGAACAGAAATGGAAACACAACGGAAACAAAAAATGGAACAACGGATCCGTGAAAAACGGACCGCAAAACACTGTAAAAGCCATACGGTCGTGTGAAAGAGGCCTAAGGGACATAATACTTCCTCTGGGGCCTCAAAATCTACACTGGTAGTGCCATCGGGGTAAAAGTGTATGTGAACTCCGAGAGCTTGCAAAACATCAGTCCCTAAAAGAGGTTTTGGCAGGTTTCCTTTAACTAACAACTGTACTGTCTTTTATTTTTAGTTTAACTGGCTCAGATTCATGGATAAAAACTGTTTCTCCTGTAAATCCCACAGCCGGTACAAGGTGTTAACTGATAAGGCTGCAAGAAACTCTGGTCTACTACTGTTTTGGCAGCCCCTGTGTCAACCAGGAATGGTACGGTCTTTCTGTTGCCTATGGATACGGGTACATGAAGTTGAGGGCCCTTTTCTTCAGTTTTTGCGAGCAGTATCGGCACGGGGTTGCCTATTTCCTAGCAGGGAGTAAAAATGGCAGTGGAGGTCTGTTGATCTCCACTGTCAGTATCTTTGGGCGCTTCCCGTTGCCGACGTGGAGCGCGGCAATTTTGTTTTATGTGGCCAGGTTTCCCACAGTTATATCATCTGAAATCTCTAAGGGAAGTTTGTTGCTGTCCCTGGCCCTGATTGACATATTTGACTGCAGCCCCTGAATTCTTTTTTAGGTCCAGTTATAACCCTTTTGCAGCAGCAATCAATTGTGGCAGTTGAGTGACTCGCCATTCAGGTTTACAGGCTTTTAACTTGGCTTGCAGAGCAGGTCTCAAGCCTTTCATAAATGTGGATGTCAACAATTGGTCCAGTCTGATCCCATACCATGTCAGTCCAAATGGTCCGCAGTATAGCTGCATATGTCTCTACTGTCTCTTGAGGTCCCTGAACTATGTTCTTTAGAATCCTGGAACTCTCATCTTCTTTTCCCTTTGCCCATTCCCTGAAAACTCGGACAAACTCTGTCCCTGATGGTAGAGTTTTCTCCCAGTCTTCTAGAGACAGATTGTCAAAAGCCCTCCTCCTATGCTCATCCAGGAAAGGGTCCACAACCTGATACTGTGATTCCCCTTGCTTCAGCGACAAAGTCCTTCAGGTAAGCCCAGGTGGCTCTGTATGGCGCCTAAATCTGTTGTAACATCCTGGCAGTGGGCATTGGTCTCATCAGGGGGTCCGGGAATCTAGGCAACAGTCCTAATTGGTCTTTCAGGCTCCAAGGGTGATATTCTGTCACAGTAACGTAACCATACTGTCCTGACGGTCCTGGGGCTTCGGAAGACATAGGGACGGATGGTTCCGTGGCACCTGTTTTGGGTGTCTGAGCAGGTAGGATTCTAGTCTTAGTCAATACAGGATAAATGCCTGCTGGTTTCTGGGGTCGACGTGCCCCCCAAACCTTACAAGTGTCAGTCCAGTCTGGGTTCTGATTTCCACAGACGTTACACGTCCATCCCTCTGGTCCACTCCTGGACTCTCTAGTAGGGGCATTGGTCAGGGGGTATGAAGGTGGAGTATCTCCAGTTTTCACACAATTTTGTTGCCGAGTATACAACAATCTACCTCGCACAACTTCTCCTCTCCATCCCTCAGTTTCAACTTCACGAGCTACTTTTATCCATATGTCAACCACTTCTTCACATCCATGATCCTTTATCCGACCACAATGTGTCCTACTAAATCTTTCCCAGATCTCTAGGTTAAGATTCCCATACTTCATCCCTGCCTTTTTTAACACATTCTTCAGACCCTCCTTACCTCCTCTTTCCTTCACTTATGTTTTGGCTGTCTTATAACCTTCGGGTATACTAAAATTATTCCCCATTGCTCTTCAACTGTACCAGAACAACTATAGAAAATACCAAAATTCACAGACGTCTGTTTTTCCTCAGTTTTCCCCAGAGCTTCCTCACTATATTTACCTAGTGTACTCTCTTACTGAGCCTCAGTTTCCACAAAGCTTCCCCACTATATCACCTAGTGTACTCTGTAACTGAGATTTATTATACAAATCAAGTCTACAAACCGGACATTGGAGTTCAAGGACTTTGATTTCCCTTTCTATAATGTTTTGCAATTTTCCAAACACAGTAAAGAACAAACAAAATGTATACCATGAGTCCTAAAGCCAGACCAAAAACATCCCAATCAAAGTTACTCATGATCAGAAACTAAACCCAACAATCATAGGTATTTTGAACTTTCAAGTTTTTTTTTATCAATATGAACTCGACTGTAAAAGGACTTTTATACGTACGTTCCTTCAACAATCCCTCGAGCAAGACAACCGGTCAGAGAGGCACAGATATAATGTAAGATAAAGTCTCTTACCCTGCAGCGCTGTCTTTTATATGTGTCCGTCCCGGTCCGGATTATCCAAGTTGTCGGGAGATCAATGAAGTGTCCTTTAGTTGAGCCTCACGTTGGGCGCCAAGTTCTGTTAGGGCAAAACCCCAACCTCTATGATTGTCGGGATTCCAAATTGAAGTTTTGTTTATGAGCGCTCGGATAGCTGACACAGACACACTTGCTGAATCAAATTCTCTCTCCTTTATTCCATAAAAAGCATACATTTTATAACAGCATAGATAACAGTCAAATCTGGCACACCACTAAAGGGGCTGGAAAGCGGAACTAATGATTTGATTGGTTATTCATAAAAGGTAATACTTCCACATCATACTAATAAAATTCTACTAATTTAAAAGATTCTGCTGAATCTTATCTCAAAGTTAGTACTCGTTAGCAGCGCATTCCAAACTAACAAGGAGTATAACTCTTTCTTGTATGTCAGACTCTGATAAGGAAGCAAGGGGGTTACTACCTTGGCCTTGCAGCTAGGAGCATTTGATTTATATACACAGAGACTCCCTACGTCCTGCCAGCTGGTTCATTATGTTTTCCACATATGTACAAGATGGAGAACATGTTCATACAAAATGGATTCTCATCCCTCACACTACTTGCAGTCCCGATGCAACAGCAAATTTAGAGAAACTGATCAGGAACTAATCCTGGAAACAACCAGTTGGCAGTTTATCCATAAACTTTTAGAATGAATAATAGAGGAAAAGCATGGCATAGAACTATATGAAAAGACTCTCCAGAATGGCCATGTGGAATCAGGGTTGATTCTAGCCTTTCTGCTGCCTGAGGGTAAAATTGAAATGGTTCCCCCACCCACCCCGTACCAATTTCTCAATCCAACACCTCCTGTTAACCCCTACTTAGACATATCTGGATGAACATTATATACAGCACTATTACACATACAGAAGAACGCAGCACCACATACCTCTTAAATCCAGTGATGTCCTCATTTTCATCACCACTGGAAGCCGGCATGATGACATTTCAGCCATGTCTCATCTCTGCAGTGTTTGGCACACAGACATCTTAGGTTCCTCACTTTTCCTTCATCCCCTCCCATCCTGGTGCCCCATTATTGTCATCCTGCTGCTACCCCCAATACTGTCCCCACTGTGCTTCCCAGTTCCCACAAACATTATACTGCAAAAATAATAGTGCCATACAGATATTACGCCCCCCCCCCATAGTAATATGTTCCCAGACTGCACTAGTAATAGTGCTCGCTACTGTAGCCCCCAATACCAACCCAAGTAGCAGTAATGGTCTCCATATTGTGCTCAATAATAATGCCCCAATAGGGCTACTAGTGGAAATACAGCCCCCTATAGTTAAACCAGCAGTAAAAAGACTCCTCAAAATATACTGTATACAGTCGGGTCCATAAATATTTGGACATTGACACAATTCTAACATTTTTGGCTCTATATACCACCACAATGGATTTGAAATGAAACAAACAAGATGTGCCTTAACTGCAGACTGTCAGCTTTAATTTGAGGGTATTTACATCCAAATCAGGTGAACAGTGTAGGAATTACAACAGTTTGCATATGTGCCTCCCACTTAAGGGACCAAAAGTAATGGGGCAATTGGCTTCTCAGCTGTTCCATGGCCAGGTGTGTGTTATTCCCCCATTATCCCAATTACAATGAGCAGATAAAAGGTCCAGAGTTCATTTCAAGTGTGCTATTTGCATTTGGAATTTGTTTCTGTCAACTCTCAAGATGAGATCCAAAGAGCTGTCACTATCAGTGAAGCAAGCCATCATTAGGCTGAAAAAACAAAACAAACCCATCAGAGAGATAGCAAAAACATTTGGCGTGGCCAAAACAACTATTTGGAACATTCTTAAAAAGAAGGAATGCACCAGTGAGCTCAGCAACACCAAAAGACCTGGAAGACCACGGAAAACAACTGTGGTGGATGACCGAAGAATTCTTCCCCTGGTGAAGAAAACACCCTTTAACAACAGATGGCCAGATCAAGAACACTCTCCAGGAGGTAAGTGTATGTGCGTCAAAGTCAACAATCAAGAGAAGACTTCAGCAGAGTGCATACAGAGGGTTTCACCACAAGATGTAAACCATTGGTGAGCCTCAAAAACAGGAAGGCCAGATTACAGTTTGCCAAACGACATCTAAAAAAGCCTTCACAGTTCTGGAACAACATCCTATGGACAGATGAGACCAAGATCAACTTGTACCAGAGTGATGGGAAGAGAAGAGTATGGAGAAGGAAAGGAACTGCTCATGATCCTAAGCATACCACCTCATCAGTGAAGCATGGTGGTGGTAGTGTCATGGCGTGGGCATGTTTTGCTGTCAATGGAACTGGTTCTCTTGTATTTATTGATGATGTGACCGCTGACAAAAGCAGCAGGATAAATTCTGAAGTGTTTTGGGTAATATTATCTGCTCATATTCAGCCAAATGCTTCAGAACTCATTGGACGGCGCTTCACAGTGCAGATGCACAATGACCCAAAACATACTGCAAAAGCAACCAAAGAGTTTTTTAAGGGAAAGAAGTGGAATGTTATGCAATGGCCAAGTCAATCACCTGACCTGAATCCGATTGAGCATGCATTTCACTTGCTGAAGACAAAACTGGAGGGAAAATGCCCCAAAAACAAGCAGGAACTGAGGACACTTGCAGTTGAGGCCTGGCGGAGCATCACCAGGGATGAAACACAGCGTCTGGTGATGTCTATGCGTTCCAGACTTCAGGCTGTAATTGACTGCAAAGGATTTGCAACCAAGTATTAAAAAGTGAAAGTTTGATTTATTATTATCATTCTGTCCCATTACTTTTGGTTCCTTAACAAGTTGGAGGCACATATGCAAACTGTTGTAATTCCTACATCGTTCACCTGATTTGGATGTAAATACCCTCAAATTAAAGCTGACAGTCTGCAGTTAAAGCACGTCTTGTTTGTTTCATTTCAAATCCATTGTGGTGGTGTATAGAGCCAAAAATGTTAGAATTGTGTTGATGTCCCAATATTTATGGACCTGACTGTGTATATATATATATATATATATATATATATCACCCTTTAGAGCTCCTAGAAATGCAGCTGATCTAAAAGGCACCTGTCACGGCCTCGGTGTGCGCCGTGACACTTTTTCCATGCATGCTGGTTGCCAGTTGCAAAGTGTTGTTGTCTCAGTATGCATGATGCATGTGCTTTTCTCCCCTTCTCCTGGTTCCTCTCCTGTTTGGTGTCTTTGGGGTTAACTATCTGGCTGGGTGTGGCCACTGGGTTTATACCTGCCAGTGGCTGGCAGGCTGGAGTAGTTGTCCTCCAGCCTTAGTGTGTGCTGGAGTTGCTCCAGTTCTGGATGTGTCATCGGTCTAGTTTGAGGGCCACCTAGTTGGACATCAATGTCACCTTGATGTCTTCCCTTTTTTCCCTCTGTTCTGTATCCTTCCTTTCATGTTTGGTATGTTTGGTGTGGGTTTATGTTTTGGGTGTGTTGTAATGTCTAGTTTGGTGTTCCATGTCTGGTGTTGTTATCCAGCATGGTTTCTAGACATTTCCCCTGTCTGTTGTGTCCTCCGGAAGGGGGTCCCTGGGTTCCCCAGAGGGGGAACTACCAGTCAGTTAGCAGCTCTGCCCGGGGCCACCATGCATCCTGTCCGCATGGGGGTCCAGGGAGTTTCTGGTTCGCTGGACTCTGTGTTTGCTGTCTTTGTGCTGTGTCTTTGTGCGGGTTGCAGTACGGAGGCACGTGTTCCAGTCGTTGCCTCGGCAGGTGAGTGCTTGTTGTTGTGGGCTCTTACCTGCCTATCCAGTTGCTGTTTTCAACCTTTCCTTTCCTTGAACCTAGGCCTGCTGGAGACTCTGGTTAATCTGTGTTGTGGATGAACTGGTCGTCTCCTTTTTCTGACCTTTATCCCAGGGATCATCAGGGCCAGTTAGGGTCCAAGGTTCCGGTGTGTGAGCCCTCCTACCATCTGGGTTCGCTCATGCAGTTAGGAGGTCAGGGCTACGATGAGGGTTGCAGTAGGAGGTGATCAGCTCCCTTTTCCCCGCATCCAGGCCTAGTTGCTACACCATCTTCCCCACATTGTTCCACCACTCCCCACCGTGACAGTATGTCCAACTAAGTGGCCCTCAAACTGGACCAATGACACATACAGAACTGGAGCAACTCCAGCACACACCAAGGCTGGAGGACAACTACTCCAGCCTGCCAGCCACAGGCAGGTATAACCCCAGTGGCCACACCCAGCCAGATAGTTAACCCCAAAGACACCAAACAAGGGAGGAACCAGGAGAAGGGGAGAAAAGCACATAAATGCTGAGAGAACAACGCCTTGCCTCTGGCAACCAGCATGCACGGTAAAAGTGTCACGGCACGCAACACCGAGGCCATGACAGCACCTCTATAGAGCCCACAGTAGTAATAATGCCCCCTATAGTGGCCCCAGTCTTTAATATATACCCCTGTAGTAGCCCCAGTAAAGTCCTGATGCAATCCCCTCTGTAATTATAACGACCCTCTGTGGTGTTCTGGCCTGTATTATAACGCCACCCAGTAGTGCCCCCTATATTATAATGCCCCCCTTGTAGTGCCTTCTGTGTTATAATTCGCCCCTGTATTATAATGCCTCCTGTAGTGGTCTGGCCTGTACTATAACACCCCTCCACAGTGTCCCCTGCAGTGCTAGTATGTATAATGCTCTCACTCCCCCACAGTCCCCCTGTAGTATAATGCTCTCATCCCTCTCTAGTACACCCTGTATTATAATGCCCCATGTAGTATAATGCCTCCCTGTAGTGCTAGTATAAAAAATGTTCTCATCCCTTAGCAGAATGACTCCCTGTAGCTGTAGTATATATAATGCTTCCCTCCATAGTATAACGCCCCTATAGTATATATAATGCTCTCCCCCACCTGTAGTATAGTGCCCCATGTATAATGCACCCCCCGCAGTATAATGCCAACATATATATATAATTTTCTCCTCGTATTCCCCCATAGTAAAATACCCCCTGTTGTGGTAGTATATATAATGCCCCCTATATATAATGCTCTCTTCTCCTGTAGTATAATGCCCTCATATATATAATGCTCTCCTCTCTGTGGCATAATGCTCAAATATAATGTTCTCCAACCCTGTAAATATAATGTTCTCCCCTGTAGTATAATTCCCCCATATATATTTAATGCTCTCCCCCTCCTGTAGTCCCCTTGTAGTATAATGCCCTGTATATAAAATGCCCCCGAGTAATGGAGATTTATATATACATACACATATGTATATATACACATGTATATATATATATATATATATATATACACACATATATATATATAAATATATACACATACACATATATATAAATATATACACATACATACATGTACAGTACAGACCAAAAGTTTGGACACACTTTCTCGTTTTCTTTATTTTCATGACTATGAAGGCATCAAAACTATGAATTAACACATGTGGAATTATATACATAACAAACAAGTGTGAAACAACTGAAAATATGTCATATTCTTGGTTCTTCAAAGTAGCCACCTTTTGCTTTGATTACTGCTTTGCACACTCTTGGTATTCTCTTGATGAGCTTCAAGAGGTGTTCACCTGAAATGGTCTTCCAACAGTCTTGAAGGAGTTCCCAGAGATGCTTAGCACTTGTTGGCCCTTTTGCCTTCACTCTGCGGTCCAGCTCACCCCAAACCATCTCGATTGGGTTCAGGTCCGGTGACTGTGGAGGCCAGGTCATCTGGCGCAGCACCCCATCACTCTCCTTCATGGTCAAATAGCCCTTACTTTCAAAGTTTTCCCAATTTTTCGGCTGACTGACTGACCTTCATTTCTTAAAGTAATGATGGCCACTCGTTTTTCTTTACTTAGCTGCTTTTTGTTTGCCATAATACAAATTCTAACAGTCTATTCAGTAGGACTATCAGCTGTGTATCCACCTGACTTCTCCTCAACGCAACTGATGGTCCCAACCCCATTTATAAGGCAAGAAATCCCACTTATTAAACCTGACAGGGCACACCTGTTAAGTGAAAACCATTTCAGGGGACTACCTCTTGAAGCTCATCAAGAGAATGCCAAGAGTGTGCAAAGCAGTAATCAAAGCAAAAGGTGGCTACTTTGAAGAACCTAGAATATGACATATTTTCAGTTGTTTCACACTTGTTTGTTATGTATATAATTCCACATGTGTTAATTCATAGTTTTGATGCCTTCGGTGTGAATCTACAATTTTCATAGTCATGAAAATAAAGATAACTCTTTGAATGAGATGGTGTGTCCAAACTTTTGGTCTGTACTGTATATATAAATAAATACATATATATTTATATATATATATATATATATATATATATATATATATATAAATAAATACATAAATATATTTATATATATTTATATTCAAAAACAATCCCCCCCCTCCATTCATCGCCATAATCTGCAAAGGTTCCCATATTCTGCTGTAAACTGTCGCCTTTCCCCCCCCATAGGCAGATTTGCTTCCACCTGAGGCAAGATGCTCGTGTGTGGAATACAAATATTTACTAAAACAGACATGTCAGGAGTGGTGACTTGAGTGGAGTCCTTTTTAACCCTTTCTCTACCAGTGCCGTACATGTGAGAGCGGGCGCCTGTAGCGGTAATAATGCCGTTTGCGGTAATTAAAGGCTTTAGATGCAGTGATCAAGTGAGATCACGGCATCTAAATGAGTAAAAACCCGAAAGCTCGCGCTACCGGCGTTCCCTGCAGCCAATTTGAATGGGCTCAGCCTCGCTGAAGAGGCTAAGAACATTCAAAGTGCAATTCTTATTTTGGCCACTATAAGAAATGAGCAATTCTCAATAATAAGTGCAGTTTAAAAATACATGATTGACCAAAATAAAAAAATAGATTTTGTAGGCTCATATATGAGCTTCAAAATCATAAAAAAATTTAAAGTTTAAATCACTCCCCCTCTCCGTATAATAAAAATATAAACACCTAAATAACAAAAAATATAAACATCATAGGTATAACCACGACTGAAAACGCCCGTACTATTAACCCCTTAAGGACACATGACGTACCTGTACGTCATGGCTTTAAATCTCGATTCCGGCGCCACGGGGGTTAATCGGAACAGGATGCCGGCTGAAATTATTCAGCCGGCATCCTGTAACAACGCCAGGGGGGGTCATTTGACCCCCCCGTATCGGCGATCGCAGAAAACCGCAGGTCAATTCAGGCAGCACAGGGATATTCCTCCAATTCTATGAGGCAGTCCTCAAGGACCTGATCTTTTTGAACCGGGAAAGAGCAGGCCGGAGTACCTCAGGAACTGGAGGCGTCCGGATCGTCCCTGGCCAACATTTTCCAGGTGTGGTCCCCCATACTGGAAAGAAGGGACGAACCCCAAAAAGATGCAGAGTGTGTCACAAGAGGGGGATACGGAAGGACACCACCACTCAATGTGACACTTGCCCCGATCATCCGGGCCTCTGCATTATCGATTGCTTCAGGGAGTATCACACTTCCATGGAGTGCAAAATTTTTAGAATCCCCAACAATTCCCTAGAGCAGCGGTCCCCAACCGCCGGGCCGCGGCCCAGGACCTGGCCGTGGAAGATTGTTAGCCGGGCCGCGGCGATCAGGGCAGTCTTTAACTCTGTACTAATGAAGCGCTTCCATTATGGAAGCGCTTCATTAGTACAGAAGGACCAGGGAGCGGTGAAGGATCTGTACTCACCGCTTCCTGGTCCTCGGCTCGGCTATCGGCTGTGCAGGGCTGCGCACAGCGTGAGGTCGCTCTGTGACCTCACGCTGTGCGCCGCTATACACAGCCAGCCGACAGCAAAATGAAGAGGATCGTGATGGTGACTAGGAGCAGGAGAGGAAAGTGTTTTTTTATTTTATTTTATTTTATTTGCACTGATGGCTGACCTGGGGGACATGGGGCTGACATGGGGGGCTTATGGGCTGGCTGACATGGGGGGCTTACGGGCTGGCTGACATGGGGGGCTTATGGGCTGGCTGACATGGGGGGCTTATGGGCTGGCTGACATGGGGGGCTTATGAGCTGGCTGACATGGGGGGCTTATGGGCTGGCTGACATGGGGGGCTTATGGGCTGGCTGACATGGGGGGCTTATGAGCTGGCTGACATGGGGGGCTTATGGGCTGGCTGACATGGGGGGCTTACGGGCTGGCTGACATGGGGGGCTTACGGGCTGGCTGACATGGGGGGCTTACGGGCTGGCTGACATGGGGGGCTTATGGGCTGGCTGACATGGGGGGCTTATGGGCTGGCTGACATGGGGGGCTTATGAGCTGGCTGACATGGGGGGCTTATGGGCTGGCTGACATGGGGTGCTTATGAGCTGGCTGACATGGGGGGCTTATGGGCTGGCTGACATGGGGGGCTTATGGGCTGGCTGACATGGGGGGCTTATGGGCTGGCTGACATGGGGGGCTTATGGGCTGGCTGACATGGGGGGCTTATGGGCTGGCTGACATGGGGGGCTTATGAGCTGGCTGACATGGGGGGGCTTATGGGCTGGCTGACATGGGGGGCTTATGGGCTGGCTGACATGAGGAGCTAATGGGGGGGCTTATGGCTGACATGTGGGGCTAATGGGGGGCTTATGGCTGACATGAAGGCCTAATGGGGGGCTTATGGCTGACATGAAGGGCTAATGGGGGCTTATGGCTGACATGAAGGGCTAATGGGGGCTTATGGCTGACATGAAGGGCTAATGGGGGCTTATGGCTTACATGAAGGGCTAATGGGGGGCTTATGGCTGACATGAAGGGCTAATGGGGGCTTATGGCTGACATGAAGGGCAAATGGGGGCTTATGGCTGATATGAGGGGCTAATGGGGGGGGGCTTATGGCTGACATGAAGGGCTAATGGGGGGGCTAATGGCTGACATGAAGGGCTAATGGGGGCTTATGGCTGACATGAGGGGCTAATGGGGGGCTTATGGCTGACATGAGGAGCTAATAGGGGCTTTTGGCTGACATGAGGGGCTAATGGCTGACATGAAGGGCTAATGGGGGGCTTATGGCTGACATGAAGGGCTAATGGGGGGCTTATGGCTGACATGAAGGGCTAATGGGGGCTTATGGCTGACATGAGGGGCTAATAGGGGGCTTATGGCTGACATGAGGGGCTAATGGGGGGCTTATGGCTGACATGAAGGGCTAATGGGGGCTTATGGCTGACATGAGGGGCTAATGGGGGCTTATGGCTGACATGAGGAGCTAATGGGGGCTTATGGCTGACATGAGGGGCTAATGGCTGACATGAAGGGCTAATGGGGGCTTATGGCTGACATGAAGGGCTAATGGGTGGCTTATGGCTGACATGAAGGGCTAATGGGTGGCTTATGGCTGACATGAAGGGCTAATGGGTGGCTTATGGCTGACATGAAGGGCTAATGGGGGCTTATGGCTGACATGAAGGGCTAATGGGGGCTTATGGCTGACATGAGGGGCTAATGGGGGGCTTATGGCTGACATGAGGGGCTAATGGGGGGCTTATGGCTGACATGAAGGGCTAATGGGGACTTATGGCTGACATGAGGGGCTAATGGGGGGCTTATGGCTGACATGAAGGGCTAATGGGGGGCTTATGGCTGACATTGGGGGGGTTTATGGCTGACATTGGGGGGGAGGTGTATGGCTGACATTGGGGGCTGATAGATGGCTAAAGGTTTGGTGGTTGATCTGAGCCATTGGGGGTCTAATCTGAGGTCTGATTAACATTGGGGGTCTGATTGCTGGTCTGACCTGAGGTGTAATGAAAAATATTTTTTTCTTATTGTTCTCCTCTAAAACCTAGGTGCATCTTATAGGGCGAAAAATACGGTACAGTGCAGCAGAGACCAGTGCAGCAGAGACCAGTGCAGCAGAGACCATAGTCAGTTTATATAGTCATTATATAGTGTTATATATTTTAATATGCACCTTTGTGTTTTGTTATGCGCGTGAATCAGTCGGTCCCGCCCACCCCCTAAGCCCCGCCCCAGAACTCTGCCCCCTTTCCCCCCCCAACCGGTCCCTGGGAAAATTGTCTTGCATGAAACCGGTCCTTGGTGCAAAAAAGGTTGGGGACCACTGCCCTAGAGAACATAAAAAACTATGTCTCTCAGACTTTGGAGACACAGAAACAATTTTTTTTCCCAAAAAAAATATTAGTTTTAGTGCAGGCATCCTCAAACTGCGGCCCTCCAGATGTTGTAAAACCATAACTCCCAGCATGCCCAGACAACCTACATCAGCAGGGCATGGTGGAAATTGTAGTTTTACAACATCTGGAGGGCAGCAGTTTTAGGATGCCTGCTTATTGTTTCCAAAGTCTGAGAGCCATACTGTACATATTGGGCATCGCCGCGTCCGTAAAAATCTTCTCTATAAAAGTAACATGTAACTCAACCCCCCCGGATGAACAGCGTTAAAAAAAAAAAGTGTAAAAAAATGCCATTTTTGGACACCTAACATCACAAAAAAGTGTAATAGCGAGCGAACAAAATGTCATATTCACCCCCAATTAGTGCCAATAAAACCGCCATCTCATCCCGCAAAAAATGAGCCCCTACATTAGATAGTTGCCCAACTAAAAAAATAATAATTTAGCTCCCAGGCTATGGAGATACTAAAATAATTTTTTGGGTTCCTAAAATGATAATATAGTGTAAAATCTAAATAAATTCTAAAATGTAGACATATTAGGTATCGCCGTGTTCGTAAGAATCAGCCCTATAAAAATAACATTTGACCAAACCCCTCGGATGAACAGCGTTAAAAATATAAAATAAAAACTGTGCCAAAACACAAATTTTTGGGCAAAATTTCCATTTGAATCCTTTTTTTCCGGTAATAAAGCAAGGGTTAACAGCCAAACAAAATTCTATATTTATGGCCCTGATTCTGTAGTTTGCAGAAACACCCCATATGTGGTCGTAAATGGCTATATAGCCACACGGCAGGGCATAGAACGAAGGGAACTCCATATGGTTTCTGGAAGGCAGATTTTGATGGACAGTTTTTTTTTACACCATGTCCCATTAGAAGCCCCCCTGATGTAGCCTAGACTAGAAACTCCAAAAAAGTGACCCCATCTAAGAAACTACACCCCTCAAGGTATTCAAAAGTTACTTTACAAACTTTGTTAACCCTTTAGGTGTTCCACAAAACTAAATAGCGAATGTAGAAACAATTTTAGAATTTAAATTTTTTGTTACCTTGCCTCAAAAAAGTGTAATATAGAGCAACCAAAAATCATATTTACCCCTAAAATAGTCCCAAAACAACAACCACCTTATCTCATAGTTTCCTAGATGGGGTCACTTTTATGGAGTTTCTACTCTACGGGTGCATCAGGGGGCTTGAAAGGGTACATGGTGTAAATAAACCAGTCCAGCAAAATCTGCCTTCCAAAAACCATATGGCGTTCCCCTTCTTCTATGTCCTGCCATTTAGCCAAATAGTAGTTTACGACCACATATGGGGTGTTTCTGCAAACTACAGAATCAGGGCAACCCATTTTGAGTTTTGTTTGGCTGTTAACCCATTTTTTTCAGTAATAAAGTAAGAGTTAAAATGGAAAATTTTCCAAAAAATAGAAATTTCTAAATTGTTTCTCCAGCTGCCATTAACTCTTGTGGAACACCTAAAGGGTCAACAAAGTTTGTAAACCCAGTTTTGAATACCTTGAGGGGTGTACTTTCTTAGATGGAGTCACTTTTTTGAAATTTCTATTCTAGGGGTGCAACGGTGGGCTTCAAATGGGACATGGTATAAACAAAACCAGTCCTGCAAAATCTGCCTTCCAAAACTCATATGGCGTTCCCCTCTTTCTATGTGCTCCCGTTTGGCCAAACAGTAGTTTACGACCACATATGGGGTGTTTTTGCAAACTACAGAATCAGGGCAACCCATATTGAGTTTTGTTTGGCTGTTAACCCTTACTTTATTGCTGGAAAAAATGGGTTAAAATGGAAAATTTTCCAAAAAATATAAATTTCTAAATTGTTTCTCCATCTGCCATTAACTCTTGTGGAACACCTAAAGGGTTAACAAAGTTTGTAAACCCAGGTTTGAATACCTTGAGGGGTGTATTTTCTTAGATGGAGTCACTTTTTTTGAAATTTCTATTCTAGGGGTGCAACGGGGGGCTTCAAATGGGACATGGCATAAACAAAACCAGTCCTGCAAAATCTGCCTTGCAAAACCCATATGGTGTTCCCCTCTTTCTATGTGCTCCCGTTTGGCCAAACAGTAGTTTACAACCACATATGGGGTGTTTCTGCAAACTACAGAATCAGATCAACCCATTTTGAGTTTTGTTTGCCAGTTAACCCTTGTTTTTTTCCATGAAAAAATTGATTATATTGGAAAATTTTCCAAAAAATCTAAATTCTTAAAATTTGTCCATTTGCCATGAAGTCTTGTGGAAGACCTAAAGGGTTAACAAAGTTTGTAAAAACAGTTTTAAATACCTTGAGGGGTTTAGTTTCTAGAATAGGGTCATTTTTGGGAGGTTTCTATTATCTAAGCCTCACAAAGTGACTTCAAACCTGAACTGGTCCATAAAAAGTGGGATTTTGAAGATTTCAGAAAAATTTCAAAATTTGCTTCTCAAATTCTAAGCCTTGTATCATCCCCAAAAAATAAAATATAATTCCCAAAATGCTACAAACATGAAGTAGACATATGGGGAATGTAAAGTCATCACAATTTTTAGGGGTATTACTATGTATTACAGAAGTAGAGAAACTAAAACTTTGAAATTTGCTAATTTTTTTAAAAAAAATTGGTAAATATGGTATTTTTTTATGGAAAAAAATTAACTTTTTTGACCCAATTTTAGCAGTGTCATGAAGTACAATATGTGCCGAAAAAACAATCTCAGAACAGCCTGGATAAGTCAACACTTTGCTAAAAATGGCCTGGTCCTTAAGGTGAAATCGGGCTGTGTCCATAAGGGGTTAAAATATTAAAATATTATTCCAATATGGAGAATGGCAAAACAGAAAAAAGGGTTAAAATGGCTAATTTGCCATTTTTTCATTGCTTCTCTTATCCCCAAAAAATGTAATAAAATATGATCAAAAAGTCACACTCCAAAATGGTATCAATAAAAACAAAACATTTTTTTTTTTTCAAAGTTTACATTTATTTGTACACCACTTAGACAAAAAACCTATACATATGGGGTCTGCAAAGAAAAGGGGGTTTGTCAACACATCCCAATGTGCAGGTGCACGCTGCCATGGCTAAAAACATAGAGAAAAAAAGACAATGCAACAGCACCCTGAAAACCAGATAAAGTACAATAATGCCATAGTCACAAAAAATATTATAGTTCTAATGCTACTCTTATTTAGAAAAGTGAGATGCTTGGCAAATGCATTTTGTACAAAACCATTTGAGCCCGTCTGCCGAACGTCAAGGCGATCTCTGTAAGACGGGAACCTAACACTAAATACTACCTGTTATGCGCCATAATGGCCGCCATACAGTTCAGGAAGTGTTGGTTCCACATGCATGCTGGGTTCACTCTGCCTTTTACCATTTTTGGTGCCATAATGGCCTCCATTACTTCCAAGGGATGCAGGTGCCAACGTGTGCTGTAAATCTACAAAGAAAAGTGGGTTAGTCAGCACATCCCAATGCGCAGGTGCATGCTGCCATGACTAAAAACATAGAGAGAAAAAAAGAAATTGCAACAGCACCCTGCAAACCAGATAAAGTACAATAATTCCACAGTAACCTGACACTAAATACTACCTGTTATGCGCCATAATGGCCGCCATAAAGTTTAGGAAGTGTTGGTAAGACCGTCTTACAGAGATCGCCTTGACGTTCGGCAGACGGGCTCAAATGGTTTTGTACAAAATGCATTTGCCAAGCATCTCACTTTATAAATAAGCGTAGCATTAGCACTATAATATTTTGTGTGACTATGGCATTATTGTACTTCATCTGGTTTGCCGGGTGCTGTTGCATTGTCTTTTTTTCTCTACACATATGGGGTATCGTTGTAATCATACTGACTCAGAGAATGAAGGACAGTTTTGCCGCAAATAGAACGCTGTGTGAACAAAACCCGCAAAACGGTGGAGGAATTGCGTTTATTTTCCGATTCCACCCCATTTGGATTTTTTTTTACTGCTTCCCACTACATTGTATGCCATAATTAATGGTGGCATTAGAAAGTACAACTTGTCCCGCAAAAAATAAGCCCTCATACAGCTATGTGAACGGAAATATAAAAAAGTTATGAGTCAAGGAAGATGGGGAAGAAAAATGAAAATGAAAAAACCTCCAGTATCCTACAGGGTCAAGCCTGTGAAAGGTTTGAAAACAAACAAGACAGCTCAATCTGAATGGCCACCATGTAACTCTCTCCATTCCCTGCAGTAGCTGCTTGTTGGAACATGATTTGGTGATAGCAAATTTGCACTTTTTTTGCCACATTGATTTTAGCATGATTCACCAGCACAAGCCACACAGCTAAAAAGCGTATAATGGGGACGGGCCGGAGGTCCGGCTGCAGCACGGCAAACATGCCGAGAAGCAGCCAGAATAAAAATACGACATGTCGTAGTTTTATTCCGGCTGCCTCTCGGCATGTTTGTCGTGCTGCGGCCGGAGCTCAGGCCCCCCCCCCCGTTATAGTGAATGGGGCCGGAGCAGACTTCCGGCGGTACGCGTGCACTAGCGTCAGCACAGATCCGGCAGGTTGTTCACCCGCCGGAACAGCCTGCCGAAGAAGGCTGCCGCAAATGTGAAAGTAGTCTTAACCTCTGAGGCAGCTTGCACATAAGTGCGCAAATTTCCTTGTGGATTTATGCGCGTTCCTGCACCATATCCGCACCAAAATCCGCAATGTCTAACAGCGGTTTTTGGTGTGGATTAGATGCAGTTTTGCTGCAGACCTCACACTTCATTGGAAAAGGGTGAAATCCGCAGCTATAACCGCAAACATAATTAAAAATGCTCCGGATTTGAAAATCCGTTCGGCAGGTCTATTTCCACACAAAAAAATTCTGCAAAATGTACATGAGATTTGTGTAATCTCATGCACTTTGCTGGTACTTTACTACGCTACAGTTTTTCTGCACGGAAAAACTGCAAGTGTTCTGCAACATGTGCAGAAAGGGAACCTGTCATCTGGATTTTGGGAATAGAGCTAAGGACATGGGCTGCTAGATCGCCGCTAGCACAACCGCAATACCCAGTCCCCAAAGCTCTCTGTGCTTTTTTTGTGTAAAAAAAAACGATTTGATAGATATGCAAATTAACCTTAGAGGAGTCCTGTCCCTGAGATGAGTCCAGCGTGAAGGAGCCCAGCACCGCCCCGCATCCTCAGAATCTTCTCCTTGCTCCCCGACGTCAGAAAGCTAGAGTGCCGTAATCTTGCGATGCGCAAGCTAGCGCATGTGCAGTTCGTTCCCTGAGGCTGATGCCAGCACAGAGAAGGAACACTATGCCGACACTGCGCATGCGCTAGCTTGCGCATCACGAGATTACGGCGCTCTAGCTTTGTGACGTCAGGGAGCAAGGAGGAGATTCGGAGGATGCAGGGCGGTGCTGGGCTCCTTCACGCTGGACTTATCTCAGGGACAGGACTCATCTAAGGTTAATTTGCATATCTATCAAATTGGTTTTGTGCTAGCGGCCATCTAGCAGCCCATGTCCTCAGCTCTATTCCCAAAATCCAGGTGACAGATTCCCTTTAAGGACATGGAATAGTTTAGGTTTTAAATGTCACAGCACAGTGAAAGGCATAATCTTGCCCGTTTTCCATCTATGTAGCAATAAGAATTTTTTTTTTTGCAGGATGATTATTTTTTGTGCGTGAAAATGGAAAAACAGCCATTATTTTTGGCATTTTTTGCAGTGTGTGATATAAACAATATAGGGAAACTTATGAAACCTGGTATGTTTTCTGGTGCGCAAAAGTCACAAATTTTTGGAACATGCCATATATGCAACTTTGAATTTACCCCCCTCTCAACACGTTTGAAAACTGGGTGAACGTAATTAGCTAGTTGAGCAGATATACCCCAGACAAATGCATCTTCTTCAAAAAGTTGCTCACTCCAGGAGGCAGGTGGCGTAAAAAGCTGTAGAAACATCTGTGGACAAAAGTGATATTTTTAATCCCTTCATGACTTGTGCTGTACTTGTGACTCTAAAGACGGCGCCCATTCTGGAGCCGAGCGAGCAGTGTAGTCACTGAGTGCCTGCAGTGTCAGTGATCGGCTATGACGCCGATCATGGATTTTTAACCTCTTGGCATAAAAATCGAGGGAGCTGTTCAGTTGCTATGGTGGCCTTGGGCCTTCTGAAGGCTTCAAGGCCGGTCATAGCGAAATTCCTATGAAACTGTAAATTTCCCATAGGTTTCAATATTAAATCACTGCAGCCCATGCAATCAGATGATAGCATGTTTTGGGTTTTTTTTCAACAATTTTATTTATTCATGAAAGAACAATAATCTCTGAATCTGAGAGTATGTGCGTCAAGAAACCTCGCCATTTCCTGATAAACTTCCCTATTTTCTTTTCTTTGTTTCTCTCTACCTCCCTTCTTTCCAATGTCAGTACGTTTTTTAAGTTTTGTATTATATGTTCCTTCGTAGGGTAGGCAGGTTGTAGCCAGTTCTGCAACAAGCTCCTCTTCGTGACCAGACAGATCGCATGGAACAAAACCGGTAGCTTCTGTACTACCAGGCCTTCCTCCCCTTCCTTTTCCCAATAATGGAAAAGATAAATCATAGGGTCAAGTGGTATATCAAGTGCTGTCACGGCCTATGGTGTGTGCTGTGACACTGTTGCTACACTTGCAGTTGCCCGCGGCAACGTGTTGCTGTGTGTGCATGCGGTGGCAGTGTCTCGGCCTTCTGGGTGATTGTTGTGACATGGTTGCCACGCATGTTGTTGCCTGCGGCAACGTGTAGCTTTCCTATGTTTGTGTGTGCACTTCCCCTTTAAGTGGCTTCCTCCCCTTGTCTGGTGTTGGAAGGGTTAACTCCCTTCCTAGTGTTTTAACACTGGGTTTATGTGTGTGTGGGTGTGGCTGCTTGGGCTATTTAGCCTCTGCTGGATGCCTGAAGCTGAGGGGTACTCCAGCCATGGTGTATGCTGGAGTTATCTTCCTGGCATATTCCATCTGTCCAGTGAGGGCCACCCTTGTGGTCATAGAAGATAGTAGATGTTTTTATGGTGTCTTACGTTTATTACAGCTATGGGTGTCCTGGGTTCCTGTGTGGTTTGTGGTGTGTGCTGTGTCCTTTTAATGTTGGTGTGGACATCAGCACTTGTGCACGGGTTCCAGCCAGTGTGTCTGTGGCAGGTAAGTGTGTTACTGGTTTCACTTACCTGCCATCTCCATATGCGGTATGTGTTCCTCTCTCCTTGCAGCTTGGCCAGTGGAGACTCCTGTTCGTCCGTGTTGTGGATGAACAGGTCGTCTTACCCTGCTCCTAGTCCAGGGATTTCCTGAGGGTTAGTAGGGCCCCGAGGTTCCGGAGTATGAGCCCTCCTACCATCTGGGTTGGCTCATACGGTTAGGAGTCAGGGTCAGAATTAGGGACGCATTAGGAGGTGACCTGCTCCCTGATCCTGGCGTCCTGGCCTAGCAGCTACCCTTCATCCCCCACTCTCCGCCGTGACAAGTGCCCAGATATCCTTTATGAGGCTTGCCATTTGACCCCATACTTCCCCAGATTTTGGGCAGGACCATAACTCGTGAAACAAGTCAGTTTTTTGTGTATGGCATTTCGGACAGTATGTCAGCCTGTCTGGTTTGCTCGGTGTTGGAGGGAGATTAAAAGCATATATGGCGTTATGCATGATTCTGAAGTGCGTGTCCCTCCAAGTTTCATTTATGTTATTTCGCACTGCCCACCATCCTTTTAAGATTTTGTTTCCTGCCTCCTGATCTTCTAATATCCGTGCCCAAGGCATGAAAGCCTGCTGAGGTAACCCATCTCCCAAGACTTCCCTGATTTGTGCGTACAAACAAGAAATGGACTGTGGGCCAGTCCCTCTCTGTATGATTTTATCAAAGCTGGTTTGAGTAGTTTCCCTAGAAGGATCCAGTAAACTTTCAGTAAGGAAATGTTTTACCTGTGCAAATTGGATACTTTGAAAGGGGCTCAACCGATATTTATCTATGGTCTCTTGCAGCGTTAACCATCTGTTTTCTGTCCGGTGCATCATATGCTCCGCTATTAAAATACCTTTTTCTCTCCCCTCTCTAAATAGTCTATTACATCTCCCGTGTGTAAATTCAGGATGATCCCACAAGGGCAGATATTTAGATATTTTTTGGCTAAGGCGAAATTGTTTCCTGAGGGCCTTCCAGGCAGCCCAGGTATGTCTAAAAAGAATTGAGTTTCTCAAATGCATAGGTAAGCCTTTCAGACTCGTATGAAAGTAAAGTACAGGGAGCATATGGTGAAACAAGGGCCTTCTCTAAAGCAAAATCTGAGTAGTGGCTTGTTTCCCTTGCCCAATCTATGATGTGCCTAAAAAGACAAGTTGTACAATCACACATCTGGCAAATTCACACCACCTTTAATTTTAATACGGGGACATCTCCCTTTCCACAAAAAACGAATAAGGCCTTTCACTGTGAAGCTTAGTAATATCTATATGTCTAATCAAAAGAGGCAGTGTTTGCATTGGGTATAGAAGCCTCGAAAAGCTAATCATTTTAACCAAATGCAGTCGCCCTAAGAGAGACAAAGGAAGACCCTGCCATTTCCTTAGTTCCTGGGAGATTTTTTGAAATAAAGGAGTGTAGTTAAGCCTGTAGAACGAGTCTGCAGTGTGACCTAGCTTAATTCCTAGATATTTAATAGTATTACTCGCTATAGGTATTCCACAAATGTGACTCTTGGCTAGCCAGATTTCTCCCTCTGCTTAGGCTCAGGAGAGCGCACTTTGACACATTTAATTTAAAACCAGAGAATGCTCCATTTGGAGTTCCTCTTGGGGCTTAAGCATGTTATGGTAACTAAGTTAAGCATGTTATGGTAACTAC
The DNA here is from genome assembly GCF_905171765.1 of Bufo bufo. Classification (NCBI taxonomy): domain Eukaryota; kingdom Metazoa; phylum Chordata; class Amphibia; order Anura; family Bufonidae; genus Bufo; species Bufo bufo. The sequence goes on along the minus strand of NC_053392.1, from coordinate 380,655,567 downwards.
ACATAAAGAGCCCTTGACGGAAACGATCACAAAGACATTAATGAAACTTAATATTAGGCCTCATGCACACGACCGTTGTGTGCATCCGTGGCCGTTGTGCCGTTTTCCGTTTTTTTTTTTTGCGGACCCATTGACTTTCAATGGGTCCGTGGAAAAATTGGAAAATGCACCGTTTTGCAGCCGAGACCGTGATCCGTGTATCCTGTTTTTTTGACGGACAACGGTTCACGGACCCATTCAAGTCAATGGGTCCGTGAAAGAACACGGATGCACATAAGATTGGCATCCGTGTCCGTGATCCATGGCCGTAGGTTACTTTAATACAGACGGATCCGAAGATCCGTCTGCATAAAAGCTTTTTCAGAGCTGAGTTTTCACTTCGTGAAAACTCAGATCCGACAGTATATTCTAACACAGAGGCGTTCCCATGGTGATGGGGACGCCACAGGTTAGAATATACTAAAAGAACTGTGTACATGACTGCCCCCTGCTGCCTGGCAGGTGCTGCCAGGCAGCAGGGGGCAGCCCCCCCCCCCAGTAATTAACACATTGGTGGCCAGTGCGGCCGCCCCCCCCCCCCCCTCCCCTGTAGTTAACTCATTGGTGGCCAGTGGGCCCCCCTCCCTCCCCTGTAGTTAACTCGTTGGTGGCCAGTGCGGCCGGCCCCCCTCCCTCCCCTGTAGTTAACTCGTTGGTGGCCAGTGGGCCCCCCCTCCCTCCCCTGTAGTTAACTCGTTGGTGGCCAGTGGGCCCTCTCCCCTCCCTCCCCCCCCCTCCTAATTAAAATCTCCCCCCCTATCATTGGTGGCAGCGGAGAGTACAGATTGGAGTCCCAGTTTAATCGCTGGGGCTCCGATCGGTAACCATGGCAACCAGGACGCTACTGCTGTCCCGGTTGCCATGGTTACTTAGCAATTTGTAGAAGCATTATACTTACCTGCGAGCTGCGATGTCTGCGTCCGGCTGGGAGCTCCTCCTACTGGTAAGTGACAGGTCATTAAGCAATGCGCCGCACAGACCTGTCACTTACCAGTAGGAGGAGCTCCCGGCCGGACGCAGACATCGCATCTCGCAGGTAAGTATAATGCTTGGAAAAAATATTCCAGCTCACCTAACTGGTCTGCATGTAATCCCGGCTCCAGAGGCCCTAGGGAAGTGTTCCCGTGGCAGGCAGAAAATAGAAAAGGAAGGGTCCCGGAGACAAATAATATCCTCTTTCAGCTCTTCTTTATTGGTTATGGACATCAACAGACATGACCATCAGTTGCACGGCACAATTGACGCGTTTCGGGTAAGTACCCTTAGTATAATGCTTCTACAAATTGCTAAGTAACCATGGCAACCGCGACTGCAGTAGCGTCCTGGTTGCCATGGTTACCGATCGGAGCCCCAGCGATTAAACTGGGACTCCGATCGGTACTCTCCGCTGCCACCAATGATAGGGGGGGGAGATTTTAATTAGGAGGGGGAGGGAGGGGAGAGGGCCCACTGGCCACCAACGAGTTAACTACAGGGGAGGGAGGGGGGGCCCACTGGCCACCAACGAGACTACAGGGGAGGGAGGGGGGCCGGCCGCACTGGCCACCAACGAGTTAACTACAGGGGAGGGAGGGGGGGGCCCACTGGCCACCAACGAGTTAACTACAGGGGGGGGGCGGCCCCACTGGCCACCAACGAGTTAACTACAGGGGGGGGGGCTGCCCCCTGCTGCCTGGCAGCACCTGCCAGGCAGCAGGGGGCAGTCATTTACACAGTTCTTTTAGTATATTCTAACCTGAAGCGTCCCCATCACCATGGGAACGCCTCTGTGTTAGAATATACTGTCGGATTTGAGTTTCACGATGTAACTCAAATCAGACGGTATATTCTAACATAGAGGCGTTCCTAAGTTAAAATATACCATCGGATTGGAGAAAACTCCGATCCTATGGTATATTAACTCCTGACTTTACATTGAAAGTCAATGGGGGACGGATCCGTTTGAAATTGCACCATATTGTGTCAACGTCAAACGGATCCGTCCCCATTGACTTGCATTGTAATTCAGGACGGATCCGTTTGGCTCCGCACGGCCAGGCGGACACCAAAACGACTTTTTTTTCATGTCCGTGGATCCTCCAAAAATCAAGGAAGACCCACGGACAAAAAAACGGTCACGGATCACGGAAAAACGGAACCCGTTTTTGCGGACCGCGAAAAAAATACGGTCGTGTGCATGAGGCCTTAACAGAACATCTTTTGGATGTCCACAGATAAGAAACCAACACATAGCGGTAAAATGAACTGTTCCCACTATATCATAATTCAAAAACTTGTATATTACGGACTTCACTTTTTTCCGGTACCTCACGTCTCTCCTATATAAACTCAAATAAGTATAAGAGAAGGCTACCTGGGGCAAAGATTATACATAGTTTACCCATTAAAAAGAGACCAAGGGGAAATGGAGCGTGAGTCCTCAGCGACGATTTTTCCGCTGTTCTTTTGCTGGCATCTTGACATTGTCTTGGTCATGCTGTCCTGGAGATGACACAGCACCATTCAGAAGTTTCTGCGAAGATCTGGATCCTCCAATTTCCATAGATTCCACTTCATCCCTTCCGCGAACATATGGACCCTGAGCAAAAAACGCTTCAGCCTCCCTGGATGAGTTAAAAGTCTTGTAAGACCCATCCGCAAATCTAGCACAGAGTATTGCAGGGTATAACAACTGGAAGCGAATGTTGCATCAGAAAAGAGATGTGCAGATGTCGCTGAATGCTCTCCTTTTCTTTGTGACAGCCGCTGAGTAATCGTTAAAAAGTATAACAGTAGAGCCTTGAAAGGTGAGCGCCTCTTTCCGAGCCCGGAAGCCCGCATTATTTCCTCTTTTTTCTTTTACTCGTTTTATTAAAGATTAACCATCCAGGTGTGAATCAAGTAGGAAAATGCACAGTGATTTCCCACACAGGCGAATAGCATGACATGATTGAAACAGAGTGAGGCAAAATACAGGGCATACAGTTTGGATCAAAATAAACCATGTAGAAGAGGGCTGAGAGTAGGAACATTACTACAGTCAATGATAAGAATCTGATCTTAGCGCATTTAACACAAGCTTAGATTATCAACCGCTGAATACGTGTGAATTTTGCAAGGTTAACGAGGAGGAACACCACTCTCCCCAAACCTTCTGGAATTTTTGCGGACACTTTCTGTGTTTGAAGACAATGTTTTCCATGGACACTGCGTGATTAACTAGGAACTTCCACTGACCAAGAGACGGTGGTCTGTCTCCCATCCATCGAAGCGCAATAGCCTTCCTGGCTAGGAATAGAGCTTCCCCTAGAAATATTCTATTGTAATGGGACCACGACTCCTCATCCAGAATACCCAGTATACACAGTTTGGGACAGAGAGGGACCGTGGCAGAGACCATTGTAGAAAACACCCCAAGGACTGAAGTCCGCATTATTTCCTTCTCATCCGTGCAGTCCTAGAACTTCATGAAAACCTGTCTTGCTTTAAGTGGCCTGTCCACATTTTCCGTATGTCCCCTATCCCCAACATTGAGTGGCCCCAATCTATGTACCCGCTCTACTCTACACGGGAAAGACAGTCCTAATGCTCTGGGCAACTCTGATTCACAAATGCGCCGCAGTTCAGGACCCTTTATCTCCTCAGGCAGTCCCACAAGGCGTACATTGCTGCGCCTGGAGCGGTTCTCCAGATCATCTATTTTTTCTGTGAGTTCTCCAATTGTGCGCTTCACAGCCTGCACAGACGACTTAGTCCCCTCAATATCTTCCTCTGCGCACGCCGTGCGCTGTTCAAGTGCATCAATCCGATGTTCTTGTAAGGAAAAGGCCTCCTGCAGGTCATTTAGTGCCGCCTGTACAGTGGCTACTAAAGAAGCCTTAAAATCTGAGGCCAAATGACTGGCCACTTCTATAGCCAGTTTCTTAAGATCATGTGCTGAGAGGGGGTCAGTGCTAAACAGGTCCTCCTGTGAGGAGACAAGCATCCTCTCTGGCGATCTCCCTAGCTGCGCCTCTGCATTCACAGGTATGTCCGCCGCCATCTTGGTAGGCACGCTGGGCTCGGGACCTTGCTCCTCTCCTTCCCCGGTAGCCTTCCCGCTCCTGAGTAGGTACCTCTCCATCTGCGCTGCAGCGTCCTCCAGTTCGGCTCCCGTGCTGTGGGGAGAAGAAATGAGCAGTCCCGCAATCTAAGGAGGATCATTTGCTGAGGAGGTGCACAGAGCTTCTTCCCGACGGGTCACTCCATACCAGCGCCGGAAGTATCGATGATAGCATGTTTAAAGTCCCCTAGTGTACAAAAAAAAAATATAATAATAATAATAATAATATATATATATATATATATATATATATATATATATATATATATATATATAAAAAAAATATTCAAATCACCCCCTTTCTCATATTAAAAACAATAAAAAATAAAACATCATTGGCATCATCATGTCCCAAAATGGCAGAACCATTAAAATATAAACAAATTTATCCTGTACATGGTGTAACATGTAAAAAAATGGCCAATTTCCCATTTCACCTCCCCAAAAAATTGAATAGTGATCAAAAAGTCATTCCCGGAGGGGCGTGGTCTGGCTGCCGAGGCGCGCGGATGTAGTGTGCTGTAGCTCCGGAGTTAGCACTACACCCAGCGACCTAAAAAAGCGACAAAACCTATGGTGAACACACCAAAACCAGACAGACAAGGCACCGAGCATTCCCTGAGCATGACCGGGAGAAAAAGAAAGGGACAGAAACACCCGCAATTGACGAAGTTTTACTTCACCCGGGAGGCGGGAAGATCCCAAGATGGCGCCGGAGAAGAAAACGCTGCGGACAGCGACAAAGAGGAAGACGCCCAAGCAGCTAATCATCCAAAATATGTGGAAGAACTTACCACACCGAAATCCCCAAGACCTGCACCCGGAATCAGAGATTCATATATCGGGCAGGAGGGAGCCTGTGGCACAGCAGCGGAGGGTCGACCACATGGGAGAGAAGCGACTTCGGAAGCGGAGGAATCCCCGCACTCCACTCCTCTGAAAGGCTCTCCTGAGGAAGGGATAGCCGGCACAGGTACCTTAAGATCTAATGGGGACTCAGATTATGGGGGAAGCAGAAATTTTAGCACTGCCAGTAGCTAACATAGCCCTGACAGACACCGCCATGAGAGACATGCTGGTAGTACAGAGACGCTCTTTCCTGCATGACATGCGTTTGATAGTGGCGCCCATGAGAAAAGAGGTGGAGGAGCTTGGGGCCAGAACAGACCATCTGGAACGCAAATTTGGGGAGTTTGCAGGCTCTCATAACGACCTTATAGATCAGGCATCCTCAAACTGCGGCCCTCCAGCTGTTGCAAAACTACAACTCCCAGCATGCCCGGACAGCCTACAGGTATCAGCCTACAGCAGGGCATGGTGGGAATTGTAGTTTTACAACAGCTGGAGGGCCGCAGTTTGAGGATGCCTGTTATAGATGCTCATTATGCCCTGGAGAACGAGGTGGAGGCCTTAAAAAGCAAAATGGCGGATCTAGAGGATCGTAGCAGGCGCAACAATATTATTTTTTTAACGTATTAAAACACAATGTAACCCTGTGAAGTTACACCGGCTGCGTTATCTGAAATGCCCAGTAGATGGACTCAGTATGCTGTTAATAAGACATTGAGCATTTATCACATGACTGGCTGAAAGGAGTCACATGGTTAGTGACATCATCGCAGGTCCTAAAACGACGTGGGCTGCACAGCTCTAAAGAGGAAGGTCCTGGAAAAGCTTCGAGAAGCTACGATTTGCTCAGCCAGAGAGAGGACATGGGTCTGGCATTGAGAGACTGCGGCACAGAGATAGAACCTGGCGGAGAGAACTTACTTCACCCAAGATCACACCTGCTGAGAGAGGGACCGCTGGCAAAGACAAGCACTGAGTCCAGACGTCTGGTGAATCCAGTGAGAGGAGATTGCTGCGGACTGGTCTGGTTAATGGTGTTGTGAGGGTAAGTCAAACCTCTCCCTGTATCACCACAGGGCACCTGTCTCCTCACCACAATAAAGACTCTGAGGTCCAGTGACAGACATTACACAGCTCAGGCTGCTTCAGTGACCCTGCGGAGCAAGAGCTTATAAGGGCCCCAACTCTCCTATGTGCACCAACGGCCATTAGGGCGAAGATAGGGGGTGGGACGCAGGTGTGCTAGTGGGTGGGTGAGGAAGAATCCACATTACCCTGTTATTTGTGTTACGCTATTGTATTTTCCTATGTATGTTGGTTCATTTTGTTACGCACTATATAAAGTTAATTCCAGTTAGGCTGTGTCAGTCTCATTTGCACCAAGTATGTTCCCAGTGGAGCCCCACATCCCTACCCCGGATGTTCCACTGGGTGGAGGCACTGCCGCAGACATGTACCCCAACTCCCAGATAGCGGAGGCTCAGGATCCGCCTGTCAGGCATAGTGAGTTAACTAGGGTTAGGGACCCCATAGACACTAGGGGGCGCCACCAAAACCCCGTTACATATGGAGGCACTGCTGAGATCAATTGGGGTACAACCAGTGAGAATAGATTAAATCCTCAGGCCACTCCCTCCTTTGCAAAAGAGTGGGCCCAGCAAAGAAATGTACCATTGCAGCAAGCTGTGATGTTATGCAGAGTCCCATCCTGCTGTGAGATGAATCACGTCATCTTGTGTATAGAACTTCGATTGGGAATAGAAATGGCGACCGTCAGGGATATCCTGCAGGATTCTGAAGGCCAAACTTACATGTTAATATATTGTCATACGGACTTGGGAGACCATGAGATGCCTACCAACATTCATTTATATGGAGCCCCGGATGAAGGATGCTCTTTAGTGTACGCTCTACTTGAGAAGAAAGAAAGGGTCTCGCTGCAACAACCCTTTAAATTAGAACAGAGAGATTATGTCACAGAAAATTATTCTAAGCTCCTGACTCCCATCTCCAGAAAGGCCGGAGCCATTCCTAAACAAGCTGCTCATCCTCCTAGAGAACGGGGGATGATTACTCCTAAAGCAGAATTTCATCCATCTACAGCATTACTGAAACCAGACAACCCTGAAGTCCGCACCCCGCCTACAGGAGGTAGTGATGTATCGGACATACTCCAGAAACTCTCAAAAGCCATAGTGACGGCAAACCACACCCATAGTTACCGCAAACTAAAGGTGTTTTCTGGGAATCAGCCTGTTCCTTCAGGAGAAGAGCCTTTTGAGGTCTGGAAGGATAATGCTATGCAGTTGTTGGAGGAATGGTCTTGTACGGATACCATAAAGAAACAGCGGTTGGTGGAGAGTCTTCGTTTTCCCGCTACAGACATGATAAGACTGTACAAGGGAGTAAATGGGCAAGCTACTGTGCACGACTATCTACAAGTTTTGCAGGATGCTTATGGGAAATCAGAAGATTTGGATGATCTGCTGGTTAAGTTCCTAGCCACTAAGCAGAAGGAGCATGAAAAAGCCACTGACTATATCAACCGGTTACAGCTATCGCTTGGAAAGTTATTCCATAAAGGAGCAGTTCCTGCCTCTGAGTTGGATGCTCGGCTATCTAAGCAAATTCAGAGAGGTGGCTTAATCAATAATCCAATTATGATTCTGCTGAGAGCCAAGTTGGATGATAAAGTCCTGCCTTATTCCACCTTAATAAATACAGCCAGGAGATTGGAAGACCAGATGTGTCCACCCCTACAGAAGGAGAAAGAGGATACAGAACTGTCAGCTCTTAGGAAGAAAGTGGCTGAATTGGAGTTCTTATGCAAGTCACCACCAGAGAGAGCAGATCCTCCCCCTGGAAGTGGGGGGCAACACAGGAAGACTCAGAAAAAACTGTTTCCTGAGGATTCACCCCGCCGAGGGGATTGCTTTAAATGTGGAAAGTCAGGGCATTTTCAGCGGGAGTGCCCTGCGAACTCCATGGAGGTGGATGTGGAGGTGCTGACAACCGAGCTTGAGGAGACTCAAATGACCAGGTCTTACAAGCGAAGGAAGACCCGGCCTACATATGGGTTATCTGTAGGAGCCAAGATTGGGCCTAAATCTTTGATACACGTGCAAGTAGAAGGAATTCAGGCTTCAGCATTGCTAGATACAGGTTCTCAAGTCACCATTATCTACCGGGACTTCTATGAACGTCATTTGAAACACATTCCTATGGAACCTGCAGGAGAGTTTCAGCTATGGGGCGTTGGTTCTCAAGCTCAACCTGTGGAAGGATGCATAAAAGTGACCATAACTATTCCCCAGTTAAACACTGGGATAATATGTCCTATGGAGCTGGAAGCTTTAATATGCCCTGCAGCCAGGAAAGTGTGTGCCCCAATAATATTGGGCACTAATGCAAAGATGGTACAGGATGTATTCAAGGCCTATCTGACAGAAGTGGGAGATGTCTCCTTAGACCGACTGATGGAGGTCAGCCCTGTCCTAGGGAAAGAGTGTAGACGACTAGCCCTTGAAACAAAACCAGGGTCGTGCCACTATTCAGGAACAGAACCTGCATTTGTGAAGCCTGGTGAGACCAAAACCTTACGAGCCATAGCCTCAATGCACCATGAAATGTTGGGAGGAACTGGACAATACCTTATAGAGTCTCTGCCTGAAGAGGATCAGAAGAAAGGGTGGACTCTCGTACCTGAGGTAAAAGATTGGCGGAAAAGGTGGTGTCGGAGCTTTCCTGTGATGGTACAGAATTTAACCCCCACGGAAATCCGGATTGATCGTCATCAGAAGATTGGTGTGATACACCTTTTGGATCAAGTTTCGTCCATCATGTCTGTGAGTGCAGAACAGAAGGATCATGTGAAAGCACCTTTAGATTTTGATCTAGAAGATTCTCCTCTACCACAGGAGTGGAAAGACAGCCTTCGTTCAAAACTGGTCACCCGAGAGGGAGTGTTTTCCAGAGCAGAGATGGACGTGGGGTGTTCTAAGAGTGCCACCCATACTATAAGACTTGCTGATTCTACTCCTTTCAGAGAAAGGTCAAGAAGAATACCCCCTCGAGATGTGGAAGATGTCCGGGACATACTCCAGCAGATGGAAGGAGCAGGCATCATCACAGAGTCTCGGAGCCCCTATGCCTCACCTATTGTGGTAGTGAGAAAAAAGAATGGTTCAGTTCGGCTATGTGTGGACTACCGTACTTTGAACAAGAGGACTGTGCCAGATCAGTACACTTTGCCCCGGATAGAGGATCTTCTGAACGCCCTATCTGGCAGCCAGTGGTTCAGTGTGCTTGACTTGAGGTCTGGATATTATCAGGTACCCATGAAGAAGGAGGATCAGGAAAAGACAGCTTTCATCTGCCCTTTGGGGTTTTTCCAGTTTACCAGAATGCCACAGGGAGTCACAGGAGCTCCTGCTACTTTTCAGAGGCTGATGGAGAAAACTGTGGGGGATATGAATCCCAAAGAGTGTCTAGTGTATCTAGATGACCTAATTGTTTTCGGGAAGACACCAGAGGAGCATGAACAAAGATTGCTAAAGGTGTTGGATCGACTTCAAGCTGAAGGCCTGAAGCTATCAGTGGACAAATGCCGATTTGCCCAGAACTCTGTCACTTATGTGGGGCATATAGTCTCCGCTGAAGGAGTAGCCACAGATCCTGCTAAAATTGAAGCAGTGTTGAATTGGCCAAGACCAGATAACATCAGTGAGTTGCGGTCCTTTCTCGGATTCTGTGGTTACTACCGAAGGTTTGTGAAAGACTACTCAAAGATTGCTCGAGAGTTACATGACCTACTGAAGATTACCTCTGACGTAACGGGTGCTAAGGCACCATCTCCTAAAGACCCCTTTGGAGAGAAATGGACTTCAGGATGTGAAGATGCCTTTCTGACATTGAAGAAGAGACTTACAGAAGCTCCTGTTTTAGCCTATGCAGACCCTGAGAAACCATATATCCTCCATGTGGATGCCAGTATGGAAGGTCTAGGGGGTGTACTGCACCAAAGTTATCCAGAAGGATTGAGGCCGGTGGCTTACATAAGTAGAAGCCTTACAGGTGCAGAGAAGAACTATCCAGTCCATAAATTGGAATTTCTGGCACTCAAGTGGGCCATCGTGGATAAGCTACATGACTATTTGTATGGAGCAACATTCGAAGTAAGGACTGACAACAATCCACTTACCTACATTCAGACTACAGCTAAGCTGGATGCCACAGGACATAGGTGGTTGGCTGCCTTATCAAGCTACAGTTTCAGCCTGAAGTACAAGCCTGGGCCCAAGAATGTCAGCGCAGATGCCCTGTCCCGCAGACCTAGACTCCCTCCTCACCAAGAAGAAGAGGAGTGGGAAGAGATCCCTGGGCCGGGGGTAGGAGCCTTTTGTCAGATGTATGTGGTGGCCGAGAGTCAAGAAGAGTTTGCCGAGCTAAGGGGGATAGACTCCATTAGCCACTCTCCAGAAGCCGTGCCTGAGGTGTTCCATGCTCCAGTCATGCTTCAACAGTGGTCCAGTATAACCACAGAAGACAAGAAGAAGGCTCAAGCGCAGGACTGGTATATTGGGATAGTTATCAGAGCAATAAAGACTAAGAATCCTAAATTGCTGACTTCTCTACCTGTGAGTCAAAGAGAATTATACCGAAGAGAATGGAGCCGACTACATCTTGAAGATGGAGTACTCTATAGGGTCGTGAAGTATCATGATCACCCTGACAGAAAACAATTGGTACTACCCCACAGATACCGTGGCATGGTCCTGAGAGCTCTCCACGATCAACAGGGGCATCTCGGGGTGGACAAGACCTATGGCCTAGTACAAGATCGGTTCTATTGGCCTCGCATGAGGGAACATGTCGAGCAACATGTAAAGACATGCAGGAGGTGTATCCAGAGGAAGACCCTGCCTGTGAGAGCTGCCCCTATGGGTCATCTGAAAAGTACGGGACCCATGGATCTTGTGTGCATGGACTATCTCGGCATTGAGAGCGATACAGCGGGAATTGGAAATGTGCTGGTGGTAACGGACCATTTCACCAGATATGCTCAAGCCTTCCCCACTAAAGATCAAAAAGCTGTGACTGTAGCCAAAGTCCTTTGGCAGAAGTATTTTATTCACTATGGACTACCCAATCGGATACACTCTGATCAAGGTAGAGACTTTGAGAGTAAGTTGATCAAGGAGCTGTTGGACATGTTGCAGGTGCAGAAGTCCAGAACCACACCTTATCATCCGGAGGGTGATGCACAGCCAGAACGGTTCAATAGGACCCTCCTAGATATGCTAGGGACTCTCAAGCAAGTCGAGAAGCGGTCTTGGAGTAAACATGTGGAAGCCATGGTCCACGCATACAACTGTACAAGGCATGAATCTACAGGGTTCTCACCCTATTTCCTAATGTTCGGAAGAGAAGCTCGATTACCGATAGATGTCCGTTTGGGAGTGTCTCCTGATGGAACAGATTCAACTTCACATTTTCAATATGTGAGGAACCTCAAACAAAACCTTCATCGGGCCTATGAGTTGGCCACCCAAGCTGCAGCAAAAATGGAAGAACGGAACAAAAGAAGGTATGATTCTAAGGTGAGATATCGGGAGATTCAAGCAGGGGATAAAGTTCTTCTCCGGAATCTAGGTGTGCCTGGAAAACACAAACTGGCTGACAGATGGAAAGATACCCTGTTTGAGGTTGTGTCCAAACTGGAAGGACTGCCAGTGTACAACATTAGGGGCCCGGAGGGCCGAATAAAGGCTTGGCATAGAAACCATCTGCTTCCAGTTGTGTATGCTGATGAAGAGGAAGAGAGTAGTGAAGAACTGGAGGAAAACCCAGCAGAGAGTCCTGGAAATGGGGCAGAGGAGACCCCGGGAACTCCCACTGCAGAGGATCAGTGGTGGTCATCACCCGCAGAAGAAACACAGCAATTGCCTCCTTTAACTCCGGTGGTTCCACAAAGTCCCGGAACCTCTTCTGGGTCACAAAGTTCTCCAAGGTTGAATCCAGAAAGTCCATGTTTTGTGCCTGGAACTTCCCTTAGAGACTCTACTTCGAAGGCAGGAGTCGAAGTCCCACAGTTGATGTCCCAAGATCCTCTCCCACAGCGAGAACTGAGACACAGTACCAGAGTGCGGCAACCCCCTAGGGCCTTAGTTTATGATAATATAGGAGAGCCCAGTTATGCCCCGCTGACACAAGCAGCATCTAAAATGGCCACTTTCCTACATGCACTAGCTGAAGTGGTAAATGTTAGTGACTCTTTACCCTAAATAAATAGCTAGCTAGGATATTACTGTGCCAACTGTACTGTATGTATGCTAAACATTTTTCTGTTGAATTTTTGTTAAGCCCCCTGGTTCGGACTTGCCAGTGGAAGGCAAGTATTTTTCAAGGGGGAGCATGTAACCCTGTGAAGTTACACCGGCTGCGTTATCTGAAATGCCCAGTAGATGGACTCAGTATGCTGTTAATAAGACATTGAGCATTTATCACATGACTGGCTGAAAGGAGTCACATGGTTAGTGACATCATCGCAGGTCCTAAAACGACGTGGGCTGCACAGCTCTAAAGAGGAAGGTCCTGGAAAAGCTTCGAGAAGCTACGATTTGCTCAGCCAGAGAGAGGACATGGGTCTGGCATTGAGAGACTGCGGCACAGAGATAGAACCTGGCGGAGAGAACTTACTTCACCCAAGATCACACCTGCTGAGAGAGGGACCGCTGGCAAAGACAAGCACTGAGTCCAGACGTCTGGTGAATCCAGTGAGAGGAGATTGCTGCGGACTGGTCTGGTTAATGGTGTTGTGAGGGTAAGTCAAACCTCTCCCTGTATCACCACAGGGCACCTGTCTCCTCACCACAATAAAGACTCTGAGGTCCAGTGACAGACATTACACAGCTCAGGCTGCTTCAGTGACCCTGCGGAGCAAGAGCTTATAAGGGCCCCAACTCTCCTATGTGCACCAACGGCCATTAGGGCGAAGATAGGGGGTGGGACGCAGGTGTGCTAGTGGGTGGGTGAGGAAGAATCCACATTACCCTGTTATTTGTGTTACGCTATTGTATTTTCCTATGTATGTTGGTTCATTTTGTTACGCACTATATAAAGTTAATTCCAGTTAGGCTGTGTCAGTCTCATTTGCACCAAGTATGTTCCCAGTGGAGCCCCACATCCCTACCCCGGATGTTCCACTGGGTGGAGGCACTGCCGCAGACATGTACCCCAACTCCCAGATAGCGGAGGCTCAGGATCCGCCTGTCAGGCATAGTGAGTTAACTAGGGTTAGGGACCCCATAGACACTAGGGGGCGCCACCAAAACCCCGTTACAACAAGAAAACCAATATAAATGTGGCATAGCTGTACTCATATTAACCCAGAGAAAGAAGGTAACAAGTCAGTTTCACTACATAGGGAACACCGTAAAAACTAAATCCATAAAACTGTCGGAATGGAGTTGTTTTTTTTCCAATTTCACACCATTTGGAATTTTTTTCCCAGCTTCCTACTACATTGTATGCAATATAAAATGAAGCCATTAGATAATCTAACCTCAGGATAGGTTATCAATATCAGATCAGCAGGGGTCTGACTTCCGACACCCCCGTCGATCAGCTGTTTGAAGAGAATGTTTACTCGCTCTCCTTCGACATTGCAGCGGCTAGCAGTGTGATTACAGTTGCTCCATGTGTTCAAAAATGACAAACACATCCTGCACGATATGCTAAATAGATATGCGGATGTACAAGGCCGTAATTAAAGAAAAAACACAGAACATAACAGCACTCTCTAGACACTAATTGTCACCTCTTTTATAAGGTTTCCCATCTTGTTGATGCCAATGGACAGGAACATCACTATTAGGCCTCATTCACACATATGTGGACCATGGTCTGTGAAAACCCGTCCTGCCGAGTGCACGGCGTCATTGGTTGCTATGACGCTGTGCGCTTCGTGCCGCCGCCACTGTACAGTAATACACTCATATGATCTATACAAATGTATTACTGTACAGTGGTGGCGGCACGAAGCGCACGGCGTAATAGCAACCAATGACGCCGTGCGCTCATGCACTCAACAGGACGGCAGGCTGGGTTTTCACAGATCCATGTATGTGTGAATGAGGCCTTAGGTATATTCAGAGTTCAAGCCTCAACCACAGCACCTCCCCTGTCCTGAGCTGCAGAAGTGATGTTCTGAAAACCTTATAAAAGAGGCGACATTAAAGGAATATTCCCATCTGAGACAATGGGGGCATATTGCAAGGATATGTCCCCTTTGTCTGATAGATGTGGGTCCCACCGCTCGCACCTATAACTAGAACAGCGCAGGGAAGGTGGTGGCCGGAGGACCGCAGGTTTCCCCGGGTCCAGCCACCACCAAGTTCTCTCTCCAAAGAAGTGAATGGGAGCACACATTTTTATGGCCCGACGGAAATGGTAGAGCCAGCGCTTGGCTATTTTCAGTGGCCCCATAGAAATTAATAGTGTGGCTGAGCATGTGCACTGCGCCCTCCACAACTTTCAGGACTCTGTTCTCAGTGTAGGTGCGGGTCTCAATGGTGGGACCCGCACTTATCAGACAATGGGGGCATATCCTAGCAATATGCCCCATTGTCTGAGATGGGAATACCCCTTTAAGTGCCTAGAGAAAGCTGTTATGTTCTGTTTTTTTCTCTTTTATTATGGTCATGTAATATCTATCATATAATAAAGACAAAATAAAAATTAAAAAAAAAAAACACACAATGCACCACAGCTTCTAGCACCATCCCCAGTAACCATAACACATACATCCATTATATCAAAAATGACCATTACGTGAAGGAGACATAATTTAAATAAGCATTTACATAAAAATAAATGTATAACCAAAAAAGGCACAAAAAATTATTTACATAACCAAATGGAAAAAAGAACTCATCATGACAGGGGCATAAATGGCCTGGTCTTCAACTGGTTAAGATCTAAAAAATGCCTAACAATTTTTCTGATATATTTTATTCATGGATTTTGCATTTTTACTAGCGATATTCAGATTTCCCTGTGCACTTTAAATTCACTATTCTCCACATCGCTGACAGCTCAGCGGTATACAGAGTACGTGCTGTACAGTTTACGAATGGGGCCGCAGAGCAGGGAGTACGGGCAGGAGCGCACATTGCTGCTCCTGCCTGTGCCCCCCAGAGTTTTACTAAATGCTGGCATAGCACATTGGTATCCTGTAACCAATTACTATGCCAGGATTAGCTGAGTGGAGTGGGCTCCTGCCTGCTTCGCTAAGCTGAGAGCTGACATGCAGGATTTTTAGCTTAGCGAATCAGGCAGAAACAGGAGTCCGCTATGCCAGCATTTTGTAAACCTCCGGGGCACTAATGTGCGCTCCTGCCCGTACTCACATCGCTGCTGCCCATTCATAAAGTGTAGACTCCGTACACTGACAAGTCAGCGGTGTGGAGAATAGTGAATTTAAAACGCACAGGGAAATCTGCACGTTAGGAAGGAATATCTCTAGTAAAAATACAAAATACATTACAAAAATTATTATTAGGGCATTAGGGACGTTTAAAAAAAAAAAAGTTTAGTTACTCTTTAAGGCTCCTTCAAGCCTGATCATTTAAAGGGTAGTGCCAGTATAGGGGCTAAACATCTGATCTGGTCCCAGTGGTCAAATCCCCACCGATCACAAGAATGGAGGTCCCATTCCCCAGAATGAATGGAGCTGCAGATCAAATATGACCCCTGCTGCTCTATCCACTCTGTATGGGACTGCCAGCAATAACTGAGAATTGCGCTATATCCCGCATGAATAAGGCCTTTTGCACATGACCGTATGCCCTCCGAGATATACGGTCCGTGAGAAGCATTGATCGTGCGCACGGGAGCACACAGCATCATAGATTACAATGATGTTGTGCACGTCGAGCCGCCCGCGGGACTATTGTCTGGCTTTCATAAGATCGTAGGAGTGCGGGACAATAGCCCGGCAGGCAGCCCGACGTCCACAGCATCATTCAATCTATGATGCGGTGTGCTCCCGATCAATGCGGCTCCGGGACATATGGCCCGCTCACGGAGCAAGAGGCCTAAAGCTGCAGTGGAAACAGGGCCTTACATTTTTGTAACTGGTGATGGTCGAACACGCTCTCTCTCCGATCAAATGTTTGTCCCCATCTTGTGGCATGCTCTAGGGAGAAACTTAAACACCATTCCTAGTTCACGCCAAATCTCTCTCAATTGTGGAGATTTATCAAAAAAATCTGGTGTTTTGAGAATTGGCTTAGTTGCCCATAGCAACCAGTGTCTGCCTTTCATTTTTAACCCCTTAAGGACCTGCGCCGTACATGTCAGGCAGAGATGTCTGTGACTTAAGGACCAGCGCCGTGTATGTACGTCGCGGTGATCGGGCGGTGTAGGAGATGCGCCCACCCGATCCGCGGCAGGGGTCCGGCAGTCACTGATAGCCGGACCCCTGCTGCATGCGCCGGCATCGGTGAAATCACCGATGTCGGCGCATTAACCCTTGATGTGCCGCGGTCAGCGTTGACCGCGGCACGTGCGATGTTCGTGCAGGGAGGAAGCAGCCATCGGGTCCCTGCGCTGCTGTGACGGGGACCCGATGCCTTCCTTAGGCATCGTGGCTGCCTTCCGTGACAGCCTGTGAGATCCAGCCCCCTGGATCTCACAGGAAGCAGGCTGTAAGTGTATTACAGTGTGTAATACACTTACAGCCAATGCATTGTAAAGGGGATCAGACCCCCAAAAGTTGAAGTCCCACAAAAATTTAAAAAAAGAAAAAGTAGACATATTAGGTATCGCTGCATCCGTATCGACCGGCTCTATAAAAATATCACATGATCTAACCCCTCAGATGAAGAACGTCAAAAAAATTCAATCTGTGCTAAAAAAAAACATTTTTTTTGTCACCTTACATAACTAAAAGTGCAACACCAAAAGATCAAAAAGGCATATGCCCCCCAAAATAGTACCAATCTGTCATGCAAGGCACCAACGAAACAGACCAGTGAGGGTGAAGTCAAAGGGGTTTATTAACAAAATAAACAAAGTCCAGGTAAACTTCACTGGGCAAACATCAGGCAAACAAAAAACAAAGGAAAGCCAGGAGTAGTCCCAATCCGTGCATAAGTCTCTGTGCAACTTGCCAGGTAAACGGATTCATCACGGAAAGTCCCGGGTCCTGGGTGCCACTGGAACGGACGGAGTCCCAGCAAACTTCAGTCAGTAGCTAGCAGTACTGACCTGCACCTGGATAAGGAAGGATAACAGTGGGCATTGACTGACCTGGGAGGCCACCTTTTATGTGCCTGCTAACAAATCCCAGGGCGTCAAGTGTCCACTCCCCATAGGTCATGATCCTGCCCTACACCTGTGTACAAGGCTTTGGTTGGTCATTAGTCAATTAGACCAATGCCGGCCCCCTAATCTGCTTTGAACTTGCGGCCAGGTGCTATTCCCTTCGCTGGTCGGCGAAGCGCATAAGAAGCGCATACACCCTTGCGAACCCGTTTTCGAATGTAAATGCGGATGCACGACAGGCTCTGCGAGAGTGCGCGAGAGCGTCGACATGGACACTGGAATGGAATCCGCAACAGGCACCGGAAACCAGCTCGGCCGCAGCGTACTGCCACTAGCCCGGCCAAGCTGTCCCCGAAAGCCATGCGGTCTTCCCCTCCAGCGCACATGCGAACGCATCCCCGCGACGGTTTGCAAAGGGGTCGAGCTGGTGTATCAATGGAGACACAAGTAATCTGTCCCGCAGCTCCACGAGGACCCTTTTTGGTCACAGCGGAGTGCGAGACAGGTGAGGATCTAACACAATCTAACCGTCACGTCATCCTGCAAAAAATGAGCCCCTACCTAAGACAATGAAAATAAAAAAAACTATGGCTCTCAGAATATGGAGACACTAAAACATCATTTTTTGGGTTTAAAAAATGCTGTTATTGTGTAAAACTTAAATAAATTAAAAAGTATATATATATTAGGTATTGCCACGTCTGTAACGACTGGTTCTATAAAAATATCACATGACCTAACCCCTGAGATGAACACCGTCAAAAAAAAACAAAAAACTGTGCTAAAAACATTTTTTTTTGTTACCTTACATCACTAAAAGTGCAACACCAAGCGATAAAAAAGGCGTATGCCCCCCAAAATAGTACCAATCTAACCGTCACCTCATTCTGCAAAAAATGAGCCCCTAACTAAGACAATCGCCCCAAAATAAAAAAAACTACGGCTCTCAGACTATGGAGACACTAAAATTATTAATTTTTTTTTCAAAAATGATATTATTCTGTAAAACTCAATCCTCAAATCTCATACTGAAAAAAATGAGCCCCTACATAAGACAGTCGCACAAAAAATAAAAAAAACTATGGCTTTCAGAATGTGAAGACACTAAAAAATTATTTATTTAAAAAATGCTTTATTATGTAAAACTGAAACAACCAAAAAAAGTTGTCATATTTGGTATTGTCGCGTCCGTAACAACCTGCTCTATAAAAATACCACATGATCTAACCTGTCAGATAAACATTGTAAATAACAAAAAATAAAAACGGTTCCAAAACAGCTATTTTTTGTTACCTTGCCTCACAAAAAGTGTAATATAGAGCAACCAAAAATCATATGTACCCTAAAATAGTACCAACAAAACTGCCACCTTATCCCGTAGTTTCCAAAATGGGGTCACTTTTTTGGAGTTTCTACTCTAGGGGTGCATAAGGGGGGCTTCAAATGGGACATGGTGTCAAAAAACCAGTCCAGCAAAATCCACCTTCCAAAAACCATATGGTGTTCCTTTCCTTCTGCGCCCTACCGTGTGCCCGTACAGCAGTTTACGACTACATATGGGGTGTTTCTGTAAACTACAGAATCAGGGCAATATTGAGTTTTGTTTGGCTGTTAACCCTTGCTTTGTTACTGGGAAAAAAAGGATTAAAATGGAAAATCTGCCAAAAAAGTGAAATTCTGAAATTTTCCATTAATTCTTGTGGAATACCTAAAGGGTTAACAAAGTTTGTAAAATCAGTTTTGAATACCTTGAGGGGTGTAGTTTATAAAATGGGGTCACTTTTTGGAGTTTCTACTCTAGGGGTGCATCAGGGGGGCTTCAAATGGGACATGGTGTCAAAAAACCAGTCCAGCAAAGTCTGCCTTCCAAAAACCATATGGCGTTCCTTTCCTTCTGCGTCCTGCCGTGTGACCATCCGATAGCTAAGTTTTGGAAGGAAGTCACTGATTTTCTTTCCTCTTTGTTGCCAGCGCGGGTGGATTGCATCCCTGAGATCTACCTGCTGGAGATATTGAACGAAGAAAATTGGGATCACTATATGACTATATTCCTGAGGGAAACACTGTTCATGGCTAGGAAATGTATTGCTCTGAGATGGTATAGTCCCAATACACCAATTCTGAATATGTGGAAATCACAAATCAACCAGATCCTACCATATTTAACACTAGTATTCAAACACCGTAATAAGCCACAAAAATTTGATAGAGTCTGGGGTATTTGGTGTGAGTCACCACACACTATGGGCCAGATTTATCATTACTCTGACAGCTCACTCCACTTTCACATATGGCTAAAGTCAGTTTTAGCTAAGTCAGATTTATGATCGGCGCTTTAAGACTGTGATAAATGTGGTTTGACGGTAGCAGTTTATCTGTCAGTAAGCGGCTTTACAAAAGTTGCCCGTCTTTACGAAAAGTCGTATGTTCTTGTAAAAAGTCGCATAAGATAAGCGGTCCGCACTGGAGTGATTTTGCAAAATTTTTTTCGACTTTTTAAATGGTCACAATATTAAATCTGTCTAGAGATTCATTTACATAAGAAAACAAGCCCACTTTCAGAAAACTGGCGAGCATAGTGCAGAGCCAATAAAAGTTGCAAATTTTTGCGCAGTTTAACCACCTCAGCCCCCAGTGCTTAAACACCCTGAAAGACCAGGCCACTTTTTACACTTCTGACCTACACTACTTTCACCGTTTATTGCTCGGTCATGCAACTTACCACCCAAATGAATTTTACCTCCTTTTCTTCTCACTAATAGAGCTTTCATTTGGTGGTATTTCATTGCTGCTGACATTTTTACTTTTTTTGTTATTAATCGAAATTTAACGATTTTTTTGCAAAAAAATGACATTTTTCACTTTCAGTTGTAAAATTTTGCAAAAAAAACGAGATCCATATAGAAATTTTGCTCTAAATTTATAGTTCTACATGTCTTTGATAAAAAAAAAATGTTTGGGTAAAAAAAAAATGGTTTGGGTAAAAGTTATAGCGTTTACAAACTATGGTACAAAAATGTGAATTTCCGCTTTTTGAAGCCGCTCTGACTTTCTGAGCACCTGTCATGTTTCCTGAGGTTCTACAATGCCCAGACAGTACAAACACCCCACAAATGACCCCATTTCTGAAAGTACACACCCTAAGGTATTCGCTGATGGGCATAGTGAGTTCATAGAACTTTTTATTTTTTGTCACAAGTTAGCGGAAAATGATGATTTTTTTTTTTTTTTTTTTTTTTCTTACAAAGTCTCATATTCCACTAACTTGTGACAAAAAATAAAAAGTTCTATGAACTCACTATGCCCATCAGCGAATACCTTGGGGTCTCTTCTTTCCAAAATGGGGTCACTTGTGGGGTAGTTATACTGCCCTGGCATTCTAGGGGCCCAAATGTGTGGTAAGGAGTTTGAAATCAAATTCAGTAAAAAATGACCTGTGAAATCCGAAAGGTGCTCTTTGGAATATGGGCCCCTTTGCCCACCTAGGCTGCAAAAAAGTGTCACACATCTGGTATCTCCGTACTCAGGAGAAGGTGGGGAATGTGTTTTGGGGTGTCATTTTATATATACCCATGCTGGGTGAGAGAAATATCTTGGCAAAAGACAACTTTTCCCATTTTTTTATACAAAGTTGTCATTTGACCAAGATATTTATCTCACCCAGTATGGGTATATGTAAAAAGACACCCCAAAACACATTCCTCAACTTCTCCTGAGTACGGGGATACCAGATGTGTGACGCTTTTTTGCAGCCTAGGTGGGCAAAGGGGCCCATATTCCAAAGAGCACCTTTCGGATTTCACTCCTCATTTTTTCCTGAATTTGATTTCAAACTCCTTACCACACATTTGGGCCCCTAGAATACCAGGGCAGTATAACTACCCCACAAGTGACCCCATTTTGGAAAGAAGACACCCCAAGGTATTCCGTGAGGGGCATGGCGAGTTCCTAGAATTTTTTATTTTTTGTCACAAGTTAGTGGAAAATGATGATTTTTTTTTTTTTTTTTTTTTTTCATACAAAGTCTCATATTCCACAAACTTGTGACAAAAAATAAAAACTTCCATGAACTCACTATGCCCATCAGCGAATACCTTGGGGTCTCTTCTTTCCAAAATGGGGTCACTTGTGGGGTAGTTATACTGCCCTGGCATTCTAGGGGCCCAAATGTGTGGTAAGTAGGTAAATGACCTGTGAAATCCGAAAGGTGCTCTTTGGAATGTGGGCCCCTTTGCCCCCCTAGGCTGCAAAAAAGTGTCACACATCTGGTATCTCCGTACTCAGGAGAAGTTGAGGAATGTGTTTTGGGGTGTCTTTTTACATATACCCATGCTGGGTGAGATAAATATCTTGGTCAAATGCCAACTTTGTATAAAAAAATGGGAAAAGTTGTCTTTTGCCAAGATATTTCTCTCACCCAGCATGGGTATATGTAAAATGACACCCCAAAACACATTCCCCAACTTCTCCCGATTACGGAGATACCAGATGTGTGACACTTTTTTGCAGCCTAGGTGGGCAAAGGGGCCCATATTCAAAAGAGCACCTTTCGGATTTCAAAGGTCATTTTTTACAGAATTTGATTTCAAACTCCTTACCACACATTTGGGCCCCTAGAATGCCAGGGCAGTATAACTACCCCACAAGTGACCCCATTTTGGAAAGAAGAGACCCCAAGGTATTCGCTGATGGGCATAGTGAGTTCATGGAACTTTTTATTTTTTGTCACAAGTTAGTGGAATATGAGACTTTGTATGAAAAAAAAAAAAAAAAAAAAAATAAGCATTTTCCACTAACTTGTGACAAAAAATAAAAAATTCTAGGAACTCGCCATGCCCCTCACGGAATACCTTGGGGTGTCTTCTTTCCAAAATGGGGTCACTTGTGGGGTAGTTATACTGCCCTGGCATTTTCCAGGGGCCCTAATGTGTGGTAAGTAGGTAAATGACCTGTGAAATCCTAAAGGTGCTCTTTGGAATATGGGCCCCTTTGCCCACCTAGGCTGCAAAAAAGTGTCACACATGTGGTATCGCCGTATTCAGGAGAAGTTGGGGAATGTGTTTTGGGGTGTCATTTTACATATACCCATGCTGGGTGAGAGAAATATCTTGGCAAAAGACAACTTTTCCCATTTTTTTATACAAAGTTGGCATTTGACCAAGATATTTCTCTCACCCAGCATGGGTATATGTAAAATGACACCCCAAAACACATTCCCCAACGTCTCCTGAATACGGAGATACCACATGTGTGACACTTTTTTGCAGCCTAGGTGGGCAAAGGTGCCCAAATTCCTTTTAGGAGGGCATTTTTAGACATTTGGATACCAGACTTCTTCTCACGCTTTGGGGCCCCTAGAATGCCAGGGCAGTATAAATACCCCACATGTGACCCCATTTTGGAAAGAAGACACCCCAAGGTATTCAATGAGGGGCATGGCGAGTTCATAGAAATTTTTTTTTTTTGGCACAAGTTAGCGGAAATTGATATTTTTTATTTTTTTCTCACAAAGTCTCCCGTTCCGCTAACTTGGGACAAAAATTTCAATCTTTCATGGACTCAATATGCCCCTCACGGAATACCTGGGGGTGTCTTCTTTCCAAAATGGGGTCACATGTGGGGTATTTATACTGCCCTGGCATTCTAGGGGCCCTAAAGCGTGAGAAGAAGTCTGGAATATAAATGTCTAAAAAATTTTACGCATTTGGATTCCGTGAGGGGTATGGTGAGTTCATGTGAGATTTTATTTTTTGACACAAGTTAGTGGAATATGAGACTTTGTAAGAAAAAAAAAAAAAAAATTCCGCTAACTTGGGCCAAAAAAATATCTGAATGGAGCCTTACAGAGGGGTGATCAATGACAGGGGGGTTGATCAATGACAGGGGGGTTGATCAATGACAGGGGGGTGATCAATGACAGGGGGGTGATCAATGACAGGGGGGTGATCAGGGAGTCTATATGGGGTGATAACCACAGTCATTGATCACGCCCGTGTAAGGCTTCATTCAGACGTCCGGATGCGTTTTGCGGATCCGATCCATCTATCAGTGCATCCGTAAAAATCATGCGGACATCTGAATGGAGCTTTACAGGGGGGTAATCAATGACAGGGGGGTAATCAATGACAGGGGGGTGATCAGGGAGTCTATATGGGGTGATCACCACAGTCATTGATCACGCCCCTGTAAGGCTTCATTCAGACGTCCGGATGCGTTTTGCGGATCCGATCCATCTATCAGTGCATCCGTAAAAATCATGCGGACGTCTGAATGGAGCTTTACAGGGGGGTAATCAATGACAGGGGGGTGATCAGGGAGTCTATATGGGGTGATCACCACAGTCATTGATCACGCCCCTGTAAGGCTTCATTCAGACGTCCGGATGCGTTTTGCGGATCCGATCCATCTATCAGTGCATCCGTAAAAATCATGCGGACGTCTGAATGGAGCTTTACAGGGGGGTAATCAATGACAGGGGGGTAATCAATGACAGGGGGGTGATCAGGGAGTCTATATGGGGTGATCACCACAGTCATTGATCATGCCCCTGTAAGGCTTCATTCAGACGTCCGGATGCGTTTTGCGGATCCGATCCATCTATCAGTGCATCCGTAAAAATCATGCGGACATCTGAATGGAGCTTTACAGGGGGGTAATCAATGACAGGGGGGTGATCACCACAGTCATTGATCATGCCCCTGTAAGGCTTCATTCAGACGACCGGATGCGTTTTGCGGATCCGATCCATGTATCAGTGCATCCGTAAAAATCATGCGGACATCTGAATGGAGCTTTACAGGGGGGTGATCAGGGAGTCTATATGGGGTGATCACCACAGTCATTGATCATGCCCCTGTAAGGCTTCATTCAGACGTCCGGATGCGTTTTGCGGATCCGATCCATCTATCAGTGGATCCGTAAAAATCATGCGGACGTCTGAATGGAGCTTTACAGGGGGGTAATCAATGACAGGGGGGTAATCAATGACAGGGGGGTGATCAGGGAGTCTATATGGGGTGATCACCACAGTCATTGATCACGCCCCTGTAAGGCTTCATTCAGACGTCCGGATGCGTTT
This sequence comes from Bufo bufo, assembly GCF_905171765.1. Classification (NCBI taxonomy): domain Eukaryota; kingdom Metazoa; phylum Chordata; class Amphibia; order Anura; family Bufonidae; genus Bufo; species Bufo bufo. The sequence goes on along the minus strand of NC_053392.1, from coordinate 380,631,193 downwards.
TGCGGATCCGATCCATCTATCAGTGGATCCGTAAAAATCATGCGGACGTCTGAATGGAGCTTTACAGGGGGTTGATCAATGACAGGGGGGTAATCAATGACAGGGGGGTGATCAGGGAGTCTATATGGGGTGATCAGGGGTGATTAGGGGTGATCAGGGGCTAATAAGGGGTTAATAAGTGACGGGGGGGGGGGTGTAGTGTAGTGTAGTGGTGCTTGGTGCTACTTTACTGAGCTACCTGTGTCCTCTGGTGGTCGATCCAAACAAAGGGGACCACCAGAGGACCAGGTAGCAGGTATATTAGACGCTGTTATAAAAACAGCGTCTAATATACCTGTTAGGGGTTAAAAAAAACACATCTCCAGCCTGCCAGCGAACGATCGCCGCTGGCAGGCTGGAGATCAACTCTCTTACCTTCCGTTCCTGTGAGCGCGCGCGCCTGTGTGCGCGCGTTCACAGGAAATCTCGCGTCTCGCGAGATGACGCGTATATGCGTGACTGTGCGCAGGGCTGCCACCTCCGGAACGCGATCCTGCGTTAGGCGGTCCGGAGGTGGTTAACCACCTCCGGACCGCCTAACGCGGATTGCGTTCCGGAGGCGGTCGTTTTGTTCCTCCTTGACGCGCCGGCGCGTCAACTCGCGAGACGCAAAGTTACACTCACAGCCGGCCCGCGCATGTGCATTGCGGGCCGGCAAAAGTTAGAGGAGTATTTTGTCACCAGCCTGCCAGCCAATGATCGTCGCTGGCAGGCTGGTGATTTTCAAAAAATCGAATCACAAGCCAGTTAACACATTATGTTTATAAATATAATGTGTTAAATGGCTTCTGTGCTCCTCTGCTGGTCCTTTTCGTCGGTTGGTCCCAGCAGAGGAGCACACATCACTGTAAGTACACACCAACACTACACTTAGCCCCAGATCACCCCCCATCACCCCAATTAACCCCTTGATCACCCCTGTCAATCACCTAGTGAAAGGGAAAAAAGTGATCAGTGTAAACTGTCACTTTTTTCCCCCACTAGTATTGACGGTTAGGTTTAGGATAGCTTAGGCCCCTTTGTTAGGTAGTTAGCGATCGTTTAGCGCCCAGCCCACCGCACCGCAGTCACTGATTCGCTGATTAGCGTATCGCTAATCAGAATTGGTACTTTTATAGTATCTGTAAGTGATCAGAACTGATCACAGTCAGATCTATAATAGTATTAGTGTCACCTTAGTTCGCCCTCCACCCAAAACGCAGTGTTTGCCCGATCAGACCTGATCGGTCGCCCACACGTGCGTTCACCCACGCCCCCGCCCCGCCGCAGTGACATAAAAATATATATTTTTTGATCACTGCACAAAAAAATCTGTTTTCGCTAGCCTCCCATTTGTAAGACAGGCTTGCTTTTTTTCTTGGGTAGTCTCAGGGAATACCCCCTAAATTTAGTTGACCAAATGGCAAGTAAGGGGTATTCTTCTGAAGAGGCCTACAGGATTCTGACCCAGTCGGATGAGGAATGGGAACCCTCATCTGACGAATCCAGCGGGTCAGAATACGAACCTGTAGAAAGCAGTGGCAGTCTGACCCAAAGTTCGGGCGAGGAGGTTGAGGTCCCTGATACCACCAGGCGTACCCGGCCCCGTGTTGCTAGACCACAGGTTGCACAGGATCCGCTTCAAGGGCAGCAGAGTGGGGCTGGCGCTGTCGGATTAGGTGGTGAGGCATACACCAGCAGCGCAGGCCATCCTGGACCTAGTACCAGCACTGCCGTACAACATGGTGAAGTGGCGAGCACCAGAAGGGCAGTTGAAGCTGGTACGGTGGCACGTGCATTAGTTCCCCCGTTGCAGCCACCGCACAGACAGGCCCGTAGAGCCCCTAGAGTCCCTGAGGTGCTGGCAAACCCTGATTGGCAGCCCCCAACTTCAGCCGCACCAGTAGTTCCCCCTTTTACCGCCCAGTCTGGAGTTTGGGTTGAGACAGCTCAGATCGGATCGGCACTGGTTTTTTTTGAGCTGTTCTTGACTGCGGAGCTCTTGGACTTAGTCGTGGCAGAAACAAAAATAATGAATTGGGGTCATATTGGTCCACGAACCCAATTCATCACATGCCCATGTTCTCTGCTGCCATGTCCAGGACCGGATTTGAGACCATCCTGCGTTTCCTGCACTTTAGCGACAACAGCACCTCTTGTCCCAGAGGCCACCCAGCTTTTGACCGGCTCCACAAAATTCGGCCCCTCATAGACCACCTTAACACCAAATTTGCAGATTTGTATACCCCTGAGCAAAACATCTGCATAGACGAGTCCCTTATACATTTTACCGGGCGCCTTGGCTTCAAACAATACATCCCAAGCAAGCGCTCCCGGTATGGGGTCAAATTGCATAAGCTCTGTGAAAGGGCCACAGGCTATACGCACAAATTTCGAGTCTATGAGGGTAAAGATCAGACCCTAGAGCCGGTCGGTTGCCCTGACTACCTGGGGAGCAGTGGGAAGACAGTCTGGGACTTGGTGTCACCCTTATTTGGCAAGGGGTACCTACTTTATGTGGACAATTTTTACACAAGTGTGCCCCTCTTCAGGCATTTGTTCCTAGAACAGATTGGCTGCTGTGGCACCGCGCGACCTTGTCGCCGGGGCTTCCCCCAACGGCTCGTTACCACCCGTCTTGCAAGGGGGGAGAGGGCAGCCTTGTGTAACAAAGAACTGCTCGCGGTGAAATGGAGAGACAAGCGTGACGTTTACATGCTCTCCTCCATTCACACACACGACAATACAAATAGAACGGGCAACCAGTGTCATTGAAAAGCCCCTCTCAGTCCACGACTATAATTTGCTCATGGGAGGGGTGGACTTCAATGACCAGATGTTGGCTTTTTATTTAGTTTCTCGACGCACCAGACGCTGGTATAAAAGGTGTCTGTATATTTGATTCAATTGGCTCTGTACAATAGTTTTGTTCTCTACAGTAAGGCTGGGAGAACAGGATCCTTCCTCAAATTTCAGGAAGAGATCATCGAGAACCTCCTGTATCCAGAAGGTTCCGTGGCTCAATCCACCAGTGTAGTGAGCCGTCTACACGAGCGACATTTCCCCAATGTCGTTACTGGTACCTCAACCCAAGCGCCACCCCGAAAAAGATGTCGTCTCTGTAGCAGGAGTGGAATAAGGCGTGACACCCGCTATTTCTGTCCTGACTGCCCTGACCACCCTGCCCTATGCTTAAGGGAGTGTTTCCGGAAGTACCACACACAGGTACACTTAGCATAGGGATTGCGTTACACAGGACAGGCACACAGGGCTATTAGGGCCCTTTCACTCACAGCTGCTGCAAACCTCTCCTTTCACCTGGGACAAAGTGCATAATGTACTTCGCCACATCTCTGGGCGATTTGCGCTAGGCACATTGTCCCATGGGGAAGGAGAGGTTTGTCCTATAAAGGTAAACAAAAAAAAAATCACCGGTAAGCAAAAAAGTTAATGTTCTGTTCAAAAAGTTAAATAAAGTTTATAAAAGTTAATGTTCCGTTCAAATGTTATATAAACTTAATGTTAATAAATTTATTGCGTTGCGGCCTGGTTTTTTCTTTTTTGTTTTGTTTTTCTTACCTTCTAGGTGGACCAACCGATGAAGGAGCTGAAACACTGATGTGCATTCTGACAGAAGCATTGCGCTGCTGTCAGATTACACAAAAGTCGGTGTATGCGGCGCTGCAAGACGAGATTTCTCCTCTGCAGTAAAAAAGATACGTTTGCCGAGGCATATGAGCTGAGGGGCGGTGTTCATATGCTTTGGCAAACACTTTGTATATAAAAAAAATGGAGAAATCGGGTTTACCAGGGCATACAGGCTAAGTGGGTTTGGATGTTGGGCGGAGCTCCTATGTCCTGGCAGACGCCTTTCCCCTCCTTTTTTTTTTTTGGCAGAGATTTTTTCATCCACATTGATCGATGCAAATGAAGAAATCTGTGCCGTTCATTTTTTCTTTCAGCCCAGAGGCTGAACGGAAAAAAAAATCTCATTACCCGTATGCTCAATATAAGGAGAATAGCAGAAACTCCTAATGCTGGCCATACATGTAATGATTGCGGAGACCCTCAAATGCCAGGGCAGTACAAACACCCCACAAATGACTCCATTTTGGAAAGAAGACACCCCAAGGTATTCACTGAGGGGCATATTGAGTCCATGAAAGATTGAAATTTTTGTCCCAAGTTAGCGGAAAGGGAGACTTTGTGAGAAAAAAAAAAAAAAAAAAAAATTTCCGCTAACTTGTGCCAAAAAAAAAAAATCTTCTATGAACTCGCCATGCCCCTCATGGAATACCTTGGGGTGTCTTCTTTCCAAAATGGGGTCACATGTGGGGTATTTATACTGCCCTGGCATTTTAGGGGCCCTAAAGCGTGAGAAGAAGTCTGGAATCCAAATGTCTAAAAATGCCCTCCTAAAAGGAATTTGGGCCCCTTTGTGCATCTAGGCTGCAAAAAAGTGTCACACATGTGGTATCTCCGTACTCAGAAGAAGTAGGGAAATGTGTTTTGGGGTGTATTTTTACATATACCCATGCTGGGTGAGAGAAATATATCTCTAAAATGACAACTTTGTATAAAAAAATGGGAAAAGTTGACTTTTAGAGAGATATTTCTCTCACCCAGCATGGGTATATGTAAAAATACACCCCAAAACACATTGCCCTACTTCTTCTGAGTACGGAGATACCACATGTGTGACACTTTTTTGCAGCCTAGGTGGGCAAAGGGGCCCAAATTCTAAGGCCCCTTTTACACGGGCGAGTATTCCGCGCGGATGCGATGCGTGAGGTGAACGCATTGCACCCGCACTGAATACCGACCCATTCATTTCTATGGGGCTGTTCACATGAGCGGTGATTTTCACGCATCACTTATGCGTTGCGTGAAAATCGCAGCATGCTCTATATTCTGCGTTTTTCACGCAACGCAGGCCCCATAGAAGTGAATGGGGTTGCGTGTAAATCGCAAGCATCCGCAAGCAAGTGCGGATGCGGTGCGATTTTCACGCACGGTTGCAAGGAGACGATCGGGATGGAGACCAGATCATTATTATTTTCCCTTATAACATGGTTATAAGGGAAAATAATAGCATTCTGAATACAGAATGCATAGTCAAACAGCACTGGAGGGGTTAAAAAAAAAAGAAAAATATTTAACTCACCTTAGTCCACTTGATCGCGATGCCGACATCTCCTTCTGTCTCCTTTGTTAAATAGGACCTGTGGTGAGCATTAATTACAGGAACAGGACCTTTGATGACGTCACTCCGGTCATCACATGGTACGTCACATGATCTTTTACCATGGTGATGGATCATGTGATGACCGGAGTGACGTCATCAAAGGTCCTGTTCCTGTAATTAATGCTCACCACAGGTCCTGTTCAACAAAGGAGACAGAAGGAGATGCCGGGCTACGCGATCAAGTGGACTAAGGTGAGTTAAATTATTTTTTTTTTTTTTTAACCCCTCCAGTGCTGTTTTACTATGCATTCTGTATTCAGAATGCTATTATTTTCCCTTAAAACCATGTTATAAGGGAAAATAATACAATCTACAGAACACCTAACCCAAGCCCGAACTTCTGTGAAAACGCATTACAATGTTTTGCACTTGCGCGGAAAAATCACGGGTGTTCCAGCAACGCACCCGCACATTTTCCCGCAACGCCCGTGTGAACCCAGCCTAAAGAGCACCTTTAGGATTTCACAGGGCATTTTTAACACATTTGGATTTCAAACTACTTCTCACGCATTAGGGCCCCTAAAATGCCAGGGCAGTATAAATACCCCACAAGTGACCCCATTTTGGAAAGAAGACACCCCAAGGTATTCCGTGAGGGGCATGGCGAGTTCCTAGAATTTTTTATTTTTTTGGCACAAGTTAGCGGAAAATTATGATTTATTTATATTTTTTTTTTTTCTTACAAAGTCTCATATTCCACTAACTTGTGACAAAATGCCCTGTGAAATCCTAAAGGTGCTCTTTAGAATTTGGGCCAAGGTATTTCGTGATGGGCATAGTGAGTTCATTGAAGTTTTTATTTTTTGTCACAAGTTAGTGGAATATGAGACTTGTAAGAAAGAAAAAAATAAATAAATCATCATTTTCCGCTAACTTGTGCCAAAAAAAAAAAAATTCGATGAACTCGCCATGCCCCTCACGGAATACCTTGGGGTGTCTTCTTTCCAAAATGGGGTCACTTGTGGGGTAGTTATACTGCCCTGGCATTTTAGGGGCCCTAATGCGTGAGAAGTAGTTTGAAATCCAAATGTGTTAAAAATGCCCTGTGAAATCCTAAAGGTGCTCTTTAGAATTTGGGCCCCTTTGCCCACCTAGGCTGCAAAAAAGTGTCACACATGTGGTATTGCCGTACTCAGGAGAAGTAGGGCAATGTGTTTTGGGGTGTCTTTTTACATATATCCATGCTGGGTGAGAGAAATATCTCTCTAAAAGACAATTTTTTCCATTTTTTTATACAAAGTTGTCATTTGACAGAGATATTTATCTCACCCAGCATGGGTATATGTAAAAATACACCCCAAAACACATTGCCCTACTTCTCCTGAGTACGGCAATACCACATGTGTGACACTTTTTTGCAGCCTAGGTGGGCAAAGGGGCCCAAATTCTAAAGAGCACCTTTAGGATTTCACAGGGCATTTTTAACACATTTGGATTTCAAACTACTTCTCGCGCATTAGGGCCCCTAAAATGCCAGGGCAGTATAACTACCCCACAAGTGACCCCATTTTGGAAAGAAGACACCCCAAGGTATTTTGTGATGGGCATAGTGAGTTCATGGAAGTTTTTATTTTTTGTCACAAGTTAGTGGAATATGAGACTTTGTAAGAAAAAAAAATAATAAAAATCATCATTTTCCGCTAACTTGTGACAAAAAATAAAAAGTTCTATGAACTCACTATGCCCATCAGCGAATACCTTAGGGTGTCTACTTTCCGAAATGGGGTCATTTGTGAGGTGTTTCTACTGTCTGGGCATTGTAGAACCTCAGGAAACATAACAGGTGCTCAGAAAGTCAGAGCTGCTTCAAAATGCGGAAATTCACATTTTTGTACCATAGTTTGTAAACGCTATAACTTTTGCGCAAACCAATAAATATACACGTATTGCATTTTTTTTAATCAAAGACATGTAGAACAATAAATTTAGAGAAAAATTTATATATAAATGTAGTTTTATTTGAAAAAATTTACAACTGAAAGTGAAAAATGTAATTTTTTTGCAAAAAATTCGGTAAATTTCTATTAATAACAAAAAAAGTAAAAATGTCAGCAGCAATGAAATACCACCAAATGAAAGCTCTATTAGTGAGAAGAAAAGGAGGTAAAATTCATTTGGGTGGTAAGTTGTATGACTGAGCAATAAACCGGGAAAGTAGTGTAGTGCAGAATTGTAAAAAGTGGTCTGGTCATTAAGGGTGTTTAAGCTAGGGGAGCTGAGGTGGTTAAGCTATTGCGCAAAAATTTGTGACTTTTTCACTCCATTATTCTGACTTGAGCTAATGATAAATCTGGCCCTATGTACACAAGCTTGAGAATGCGACAGACCCTACTGTCAGCTCGAGGTAACTTGGGTCAGATGGATTAGAAGGGTTGTCTGATCTTACAATTTGTTGCCACGCTAGACAGGGAAATAAAGGGCTGGAGGAAATGCACTGGCTGATTAGCATTAATGGCAAACTGTTTATGTATTAAGTTTATTATGTATTATGGAACAAAAAGAAATTGAGAAAATGGAAATGACAATTAAGGCTACTTTCACACTGGCGTTTTGGCTTTTCGTTTGTGAGATCCGTTCAGGGATCACGCAAGCGGTCCAAAACGGATCAGTTTGCATTCTAATGCATTCTGAATGGATAAGGATCCTCTCAGAATGCATCAGTTTGCCTCCGTTCCGTCTCCATTCCGCTTTGGAGGCGGACACTGCTTGCAGCGTTTTGGTGTCCGTATGATGAAACTGAGCCAAACGGATCCGTCCTGACACACAATGTAAGTCAATAGGGACGGATCCGTTTCCTATGACACAATCTGGCACAATAGAATACGGATCAGTCCTACATTGACTTTCAATGATGTTCAAGACGGATCCGTCTGGGCTATGTTAAAGATAATACAAACGGATCAGTTCTGAACGGATGCAGACGGTTGTATTATCTGAACGGATCCGTCTGTGCAGATCCATGACGGATCCGCACCAAACGCGAGTGTGAAAGTAGCCTAAGTTCAAACTGTATTTGACATTGAGAGTATTTGCTATCATTGTTAATTTCACTTTTGTCAATAAAAAAGTTTAAAAAAATATAATGTTATGTGAATCCCGTCAGTGCTGGGAGGTCAGGCCGGGAGCTGCGATGCAGACTCGCTGCGGGAGGAACACTCGTCTGCAAGGGGCTTAAAGGGGTTGTCCAAGTTATATTTATTGATGACCTATCCTCAGGTCCACACTTGTATGGGAGCGATCCGTACCACTGAAATGAATGGGACGGCTTAGGTGTAATTACATCTGCTCACCGCTGCAGATGCAACGGCGAGAAGGTAAACAGTGAAGAGGAGGCGGCGCGTGGCTTCTCTTCAAACAGCTGATCGGCGGGGGTGTCGAACCCCAGCCGATCTGATATTGATAACCTATCCTGAGGATAGGTCATCAATAAATATAACTTGGACAACCCCTTTAACCCTTTAAGGACTCAGCCCTATTTCACCTTAAGGACTTGGCCATTTTTTGCAAATCTGACAAGTGTCACTTTAAGTGCTGATAACTTTAAAACGCTTTGACTTACCCCGCTTTGACTTACCCAGGCCGTTCTGAGAATGTTTTTTCGTCACATATTGTACTTCATGACACTGCTAAAATTGGGTCAAAAAAGTAAATTTTTTTACATAAAAAAATACCATATTTACCAAAAATTTAGAAAAATTTGCAAATTTCAAAGTTTCAGTTTCTCTACTTCTGTAATACATAGTAATACCCCCAAAAATTGTGATGACTTTACATTCCCCATATGTCTACTTCATGTTTGTAGCATTTTGGGAATGATATTTTATTTTTTGGGGAGTTTCCAAGGCTTAGAAGTTTAGAAGCAAATCTTGAAATTTTTCAGAAATTTACAAAAACCCAATTTTTAGGGACCACTACAGGTCTGAAGTCACTTTGCGAGGCTTACATAATAGAAACCGCCCAAAAATGACCCCATTCTATAAACTACACCCCTCAAGGTATTCAAAACTGATTTGACAAACTTTGTTAACCCTTTAGGTGTAGCACAAGAGTTATTGGCAAATGGGGATGAAATTTGAGAATTTCATTTTTTTGCCTAATTTTCCATTTTAACCCATTTTTTCCACTAACAAATCAAGGGTTAACAGCCAAACAAGACTGTATCTTTATTGCCCTGACTCTGCCGTTTACAGAAACACCCCATATGTGGCCGTAAACTACTGTACGGGCACACAGTAGGGCGTAGAGGGAAAGGTGCGCCGTATGGTTTTTAGAAGGCAGATTTTGCTGGACTGGTTTTTTTGACACCATGTCCCATTTGAAGCCCCCCTGATGCACCCCTAGAGTAGAAACTCCATAAAAGTGACCCCATCTAAGAAACTACACCCCTCAAGGTATTCAAAACTGATTTTACAAACTTTGTTAACCCTTTAGGTGTTGCACAAGATTTAATGGAAAATAGAGATACAATTTCCAAATTTCACTTTTTTGGCAGATTTTCCATTTTAATATTTTTTTTTCCAATTACAAAGCAAGGGTTAACAGCCAAACAAAACTCATTATTTATGGCCCTGATTCTGTAGTTTACAGAAACACCCCATATGTGGCCGTAAACCGCTGTATGGGCACGCGGCAGGGTGCATAAGGAAAGGAATGCCATACGGTTTTTGGAAGGCAGATTTTGCTGGACTGGTTTTTTTGACACCATGTCCCATTTGAAGCCCCCCTGATGGACCCCCAGAGTAGAAACTCCAAAAAAGTGACCCCATTTTAGAAACTACGGGATAGGGTGGCAGTTTTGTTGGTACTAGTTTAGGGTACATATGATTTTTGGTTGCTCTATATTACACTTTTTTATTACACTTTTTTGTGCGGCAAGGTAACAAGAAATAGATTTTTTGGCACTTTTCTTTTGTTATTTACAACATTCATCTGACAGGTTAGATCATGTGGTAATTTTATAGAGCAGGTTGTCACGGACGCGGCGATACCTAATATGTATACAAATTTTTTTTATTTATGCAAGTTTTACACAATGATTTCATATTTAAAACAAAAAAAAGAGCCATAGTTTTTTCAGATTATCTAAAGTAGGGTCTCATTTTTTGCGGGATGAGATGACGGTTTGATTGGCACTATTTTGGGGTGCATATGACTTTTTGATCGCTTGCTATTACACTTTTTGTGACGTAAGATGACAAAAAATGGCTTTTTTTACACCGTTTTTATTTTTATTTTTTTACGGTGGTCACCTGAGGGGTTAGGTCATGTGATATTTTTATAGAGCCGGTCGATACGGACGCGGCGATACCTAATATGTATACTTTTTTTATTTTATTTAAGTTTTACACAATGATTTCATTTTTGAAACAAAAAAAATCATGTTTTAGTGTTTCCATAGTCTGAGAGCCATAGTTTTTTCAGTTTTTGGGCGATTATCTTGGGAAGGGTATGATTTTTGCGGGATGAGATGACGGTTTGATTGGTACTATTTTGGCGTACATGCGACTTTTTTGATCACTTTTATTACCTTTTTTGGGAAGTAAGGTGGGCAAAATTTCAATTTCCTAATAGTTTTTATTTTTATGGCGTTCACCGTGCGGGGAAAGTAACATGACCGTTTTATAGATCAGGTCGTTACGGACGCGGCGATACCAAACATGTGTAGGGAATTTTATTTTTTTCATTTTTAATCAGTGATAAATGTGTTTTTTGATTTTTACATTTTTTTTTACCCAGACCCACTTGGTTCTTGAAGATCCAGTGGGTCTGATATCTGTATAATACAGTACAGTACAATATATATTGTACTGTACTGTATTTTACTTACACTTTGTCTGAACAGATCTCTGCCTTTAGCACAGATCTGTTCAACACCATGGACAGCAGGATGCCTGAGACGGCGTCCTGTTGCCATGGGAACCTTCCCCGTCTGCTCAGTACTGGTCAGAACTTCGCAGACGGGGAAGGGTAAGGACGGGGCTGTCTGGGGGCTCTCTCCCTCTCCATCGGGGGGCTGCAAAGGCACTGCAGCCCCCCGATGGGAGAGAGAGGGAGCTCTATGGAAAGGGTTAAACGGCTGACATCGCATCACCGATGTCAGCCGTTTATACCAGGGTGTCAGCAATGTGCTGACACCCTGGTATAACCACTCTACACCAACGAATTTTCAAGGGGAGGCGAGCGGGGATCGCGATCCCGCCTGCCGCACCGCCCACAACTCCCCCCCCCCTGCACCACCCGCCGGCAAAAAATCATGCAGGGGTGCAGGGGGGGTGTAAAATCTATGTTTTGACCTGCGGTTGACCTGAATTGACCTGCGGTTTGCGGCGATCGCCGATAGGGGGGGTCACATGACCCCCCCGGCGTTGTGACAGGATGCCGGCTGAATGATTTCAGCCGGCATCCCGTTCCCATTAACCCCCGCGGCGCCGGAATATGCATTTAAAGTTAGGACGTACCGGTACGCCCTGAGTCCTTAAGGACTCTGGAAATAGGGCGTACCGGTACGCCCTGCGTCCTTAAGGGGTTAAGCCTTCTAACATCCCCAAAAAATAAAATGACATTCACAAAATGATCCAAACATGAAGTAGACATGTGGGGAATGTAAAGTAATAACCATTTTTGGAGGCATTACTATCTATTATAAAAGTAGAGAAATTGAAATTTGGAAATTTATACATTTTTTCAAGTTTTTTGTAAATTAGATATTTTTTTATAAATAAAAATTAACATTTTGGACTTAATTTTATCACTGTCATGAAGTACAATATGTGACGAGTAAACAATCTCAGAATGGCCTGGATAAGTAAAAGCGTTTTAAAGTTATCAGCACATAAAGTGACACTGGTCAGATGGCTTGGTCCTTAAGGTGAAATATGGCAGGATCCTTAAGGGGTTAAAGGCTTCTTAAAAGGTGAAAACTGACTAGTTGCTATAGGCAACTAAGCCTGTTTTCCTTTACACCAGTTTACCCCCCCCCCCCCAAAAAAAAAGTGTTATTTCTGTCTGACATTATGCCCAAAAACCTGAGAGCAAATATATAAAAATGAGTAAAGAAAAAAAATTCAAGTTCCAAATGCCATGAAATGAATATGCCCGTGGATGGAGAAGGCATACTGACAGGCGCCATGTTTGTGGGGACAGCAGCAGTTGTCGCAGTCTGTACGGCTCGAGCGCGGTGACGTCACCACACGCCGTCTTCTACTTCCGGTGCTGACACTTCCTGTTGTCGCCACCTTCCGGACCCTCGCGTCACACGGAGGAGGAATGGTGAATAGCTGCGAGCGTATGTCGGTGTGAGCTGCGGCTGTCCGGTCAGGTGCGTTACGCCGTGAGCACTGTGCTATAAGGCCGGCTGGAATAGAAGCAGGGCCAGCAGGAGCCCTCACCCCGCTTCATGCTGCCCGAGCTGTAACAGGCGGCCATGGCTTCTCCGCTCCTTGTTCTATGAAATGCCCTATGCGGGTAGTCCTGGAGTCCGGCATAGAAGAGGTGTTGGGGCTAGCCTGCCTGGTGTACAGGCTTCCATACAGCATACGTCCTGTGCTCTCTATATCAGGGACCCAACGTAGGGCTCATCCATAGGGACCCATATTCTGCCCCATCACCATGATGCCTAATCTCACGCTCCGCTGCCAATGTGCCAGTCACATTAGTGGTAACTGTAGCTTCATTCCCCTTAAAAGGAACTTGTCACCCCTTTAACCCCAACCGACAGCCAATTCTACTCCTTAAGTAGTTGATGAGCCCCAAATTGCCCTTGCTGCATAAATAATTGCCAAACTCCCACCTTATAGGTAAATGACCTGAGATGAGTCCTGCTTAACCGCACCGCCAAGTTCTTCATTGACGTCCCCCTGCCCTCTGAAATCTTAGGCCTGTGCATGTAATGCTGCAGGGTAATCCTCTACTCTCTCTGGCCCCGTCATCGGCTTATAGATTAACCTGTTATTTCCTATGCGCAGGAGCAGCTTTAGGCTGGGTTCAGACCTGAGCATATTCGATATGCGCTTTTTACAGGCCTTTTTAATGGGCGGAAACAAGCAAATGCCCATTTAGGCGCGTTCCCGCTGAAGTCTATGGGCGGGAATGCGCCACAATATGCCCCAAAGAAGCTCCTGTACTTCTTGAGGCGTAGGGCGTTTTACAGCACGTTCGTATGCGCTGTAAAACGCTCAGGTGAGAACCATGTCCATAGGGAAACATTGGTTTTTGCCTGTTGAGCGTTTTACAGCGCGTAGGAACGCGCTGTAAAACGCTCAGGTCTGAACCCAGCCTTACTCACTAGAGGCGCAGGGTGGTGTCAATCATGAACACAGGGGTGCGCCTGTGCAGGAAGATGGTAAACACGCTGGACTCATCTCTGGTAACATAAGGACGGGAAGATTTCAGCAATGAATTCCACAGTCAGGGCTCATGCACATGACCCTTGTTGCAGATACCGGCCGCGGGCATTCTGCATTTTACGGAACAGCCGGCCCCTAGAACAGTCCTATCCTTGTTTGTAATGCGGACAATATTAGGACATGTTCTGTTTTTTTTTTTTTTTTTTTTGTGGAACGGACATACAGACACGGAATGCACATTTGTTTTTTGCAGCCCCATTGCAGTGAATGGTTCTACATACGAGCCGCAAGAAATGGGAAAATTGCATGGTAATTTACATGTGTTCCCCCCCCCCCCCCTTGTGTTTTTAAAAAGCACGATGTGGAAGAAAATGGTTACATTTTCACCAAACCGATGTCGAAAGTTCCCATTGAAGTGGATAGGATCAAGGACTGCAGAATCTTGCAGCGGATTCATAGGAAATGAAGCATTAGGCTAGGTCTACACGACGACATTTGTCGCGCGACCGTTTTTATAATGGTAGTCTATGGTGTCGCACTGTGACATGCTGCGACGCGATGGAATTTTGGTGCGACATATGTTGCAGTGTAGTTGTGCCCTATGAGTCGCGTAGACCTAACCTTACGCAGTACCCATCCAAGTCACTGGTTTGTCTGTGTCATACCGGACAGGTCCTATAGAGCCAGCCACCCTCTACGTAACCACACTACACTCTAGTTGAGAGATGGGGACCCCTACTCTGTTACCTCAGAATAGGCAAAAAGGAAATGTGGTTTTCAGAGTCCAACACATTTTCAGTTTACAGTGCGATTGCTGGATGGACAGTATTGCTGGGCTCCAGATGGCGACCAAAACGGTCGCCAATGCGCCTTAAAATTTGCAGATGGCGACAAGACTTTTTAGTCTTGTCGCCATCTGCGACTGTACCGCCGCGATCCTGCGCAGCCTAAGTTCCCTTCACTAGCACACCGCACAGTGGAGAAGGAAGGAGTCCCTCCCTCTCCACTGTGACGCTGCCGCCACTACCACCAATGGGGATATAGCAGGGAGGAGGAGGGGAGGAGCTGTTGCCACTGCGCCGCCAGTGAAATGAATGTAAAACATAAGTGTCTGCAGCGGTATCACAGACCCGGCACCCGGCCTCAATAACAGGGCAGGCGATCCGCGGCCATTAACCCCCTCAGGTGCCACAGATCGCATGCCCTGTTATTGAGGCCGGGTGCCCGGTCTGCGATACCGCTGCAGACAATTGTATGAAGGAGTCAAAGAGGACCTTTCATGGGTCCAAAGAATCTGAACTTATCAGCAGGCTGCATAGAGCGGCGCCCAAGGATCTAAGTGCACTTACTATTATTCCTGGGCGCCGCTCCGTTCGTCCGCTGTGGCCCCCGGTATTTTCAGCATTCAGAGGAAGGAGGAGGAGACGCCAGTGTCTGTCCTTCTCCCTGACAGCAGCGCTGTCCAATCACAGCACAGAACTCAGAGCCAGGGAGGTTTTTTCTCCCTGGCTCTGAGCTCTTCGCTGCGATTGGACAGCGCTGCTGTTATGGAGACGGAGAGACACTGGCGTCTCCTCCTCCTTCCTCTGAATGCTGAAAATACCGGGGGCCACAGCAGACGAACGGAGCGGCGCCCAGGAATAATAGTAAGTGCACTTAGATCCCTGGGCGCCGCTCTATGCAGCCTGCTGATAAGTTCAGATTCTTTGGACCCATGAAAGGTCCTCTAGTGCGCTCTCCCAAAGCCTCTTCCCCCCCCCCCCCCCATTATCACTGGCCACAAGTCATCCCCGTCTCCCTCCCATTGTTATATGGTGGCCACAGGGTCCCCATCCCCTTCATTGGTGGCAGTGGCAGATTACACTGCTGGGGCTCAGATAGTTACCATGGCAGCCAGGACGCTACTGAAGCCCTGGCTGCCATGTTCAGCTCCCTGCTGCTGTGTGCACAGAGCCCAGGGCAGCAGGGAGATGTGAGATCCTATTCACCCTGATAGAGCTCTATCAGGGTGAATAGCACAAGGGATGAAGAAAAGATCCAGGTTCTAGTCCCTAAGGGAAGAAATGGTTGTTAAATAAAAAGTAAAAAAAAACAAAAAAAATAAACAAAATACTAAAAGTTTAAATGGCCCCCTTCCCAGTTTTACATATAAAATTTACAAACAATAAAGAACATATTACATATCGCCACGTCCCAAAAAGTGTGAGCTATTAAAATATTAAAAAATATTTCCGCTCGGTGAAGGCCGTAACAGGAAAAAAAACTCTAAACCACGTAATTCGCCATTTTTAGTCACCTTGTTCCCCAGAAAATGTCCCTGGATGTGAGAGGCATGTGGTGCTGTTTTCTCCTATATGTAGTGCACCTGCGTCTCATCTTCTCAAAGTCCTTTTTTTAAAAATTATATGCATTTTAAATTTGGCGACTAAAAAATGTAATTTGGCTCCTAAATTTTTTAGTTTAGGAGCCAATGGCTCCTGGTCATTTTTTTTTGTCTGGAGCACTGTATTGGTATCTGATACTAATCAATTTGTGTATTTTTCAGTTTTCAGTTAACTTTAAGTTTTAGAAAATGGGGCGGTCAAACTCTAGGTCCCATTCTTCAAGATCACGATCGCCATCGTCCTCGCGATCAAGGTCCCACTCAAGAAAGAAAAGATATAGGTAAAGAGTCTGCTTATATTCTGAAAGGTTCTCTCGGGAAGCAATGCATGACCAATCTGCAGTGGGTCTTCACTGTACCCGACCCTGGTTACTGCACGATTCACATTTCTTGATAGACTGTACATTTTCATTACACTTGTTTTGCTTTGTGTTTGTAAAGGTCCTTTTATACCGACCAATGATCTGACAGATCTGTCCAAATGCATGTAAAGACTCGTTGATCGGGTGACCATGTTGTTCTGCCGGCACCAAAAATAAATGTTCCTGTGCAGTAGATTGTGTTGTATAAAAAAATTATCTGCTCCACAGGAACAGTGATTTCCCTTATCAAATGCTTGTACCCATAGAGTGGAAGAGATTGCTGCATGTGAATGCAGCCCTCATCTCTGCTGACAATCAGGCAATTATTGGGAACATCTTCATTCCTGATAATCTGCCAAGTCATTGGTCCATGTAAAAGGACATTAAAGGGGTTGTCTCGCTTCAGTAACTGGCATTTATCATGTAGAGAAAGTTAATACAAGCCACTACTAATGTATTGTGATTGTCCATATTGCCTCCATGGTTATGACCTCCCTGCAATCCAGCAGTGGTGGCCGTACTTGCATACTATAGGACAGTGGTGGCGAACCTATGGCACGGGTGCCAGAGTTGGCACTCAGAGCCCTCTCTATGGGCATCCATACCCTGGAAAAAGTATATGGTGTACCAATTTGCCTTAGATTAGACCCTTCCTGCTATTTATCAGCGCAGGGTGCACTATGAATGGCATAGGCCGCACACAATAAAGGTTATTATTGCTCAATGATAAAGTACATAGGATATATACTATATAGGACTGTTAAGTTCAGGTTAATTTGCCGTGTTGGTACTTTGCCATAAATAAGGTTTTGGGTTACAGTTTGGGCACTCGGTCTATAAAAGGTTCACCATCACTGCTATAGGAAAAAGCACTAGCCTCTCTGGTGGCTAGGGCCACAGGAGCACACATAGGCTGTCTCTTTTTCCTGCAAGCACAGCCACCACTGATGGATTGCAGGTTGGTCATAACCTTGGAAACGAGCAGTGTATAATGTGATGGAAAAATGAATCCAGAAGGCAATATGGACAATCCCAATACATCAGTAAGTGCCTTGTAGTAACTTTCTCTACATGATAAATGCCATTTGTTGATGTGAGACAACCCCTTTAAGTTCTTTACCAGGCTGCTAGTTTCTAGTGAATGTGACAAATCTTGATTCTGATGGTTCCCTCTGCCCCTCCATTCCCTCAGTGTTAGATACAGCAGCAGGGAGGGTTTCTATTCATAAGCAGATCAGAGTGTTGAGAGAGGTAAAGCATCCAGGGAGGGCAGATCACACAGGCTGTAAATAGGAAGAGAAGCACACAGAAGGGGTTCTCAGGGGGTTCTGAATAAAAGCATGAAGATTGCAGACTGAAACTTAGCAACTTTTTATTTATTTAAAGTGACCACTAACATATGTAAATGTAATTTTTTTTTTCATGTCAAAAGTGTCCATAACCTTGAACAGACTATCTTGCACACCTTACGCTTGTCCAGTCGTTGCACATACATTCTTAGTGGTTACCTATTGGAGTCCCATATATTCAAAGCTTGTGGTTCAGTAATGCGTCCTATAAGAGAGCAATGAATATTACAGTATGGGTAGAGTGAGATTTCTGACCAACTCCTCATGTATGCCTGTGGGGGGATAGAGAAGCGCCTTTCTTTTTTTATGTAATACATAAGGACATTGCTTCAGTAGCCGGTCCTTAACAGTCTTGGGCTGCATTTGGGTGGCTCAATAAAGCCGTCTACAGCAGTCTGGTCTGGAAAAATATAGATGGTCATGCAGGGAAATAAGTGGCAACAGGCCTTTTGTATAGTCTGTAATATACAAATGAGTCAAATTACAGACTGAACCTTGCTGTATTATGTAGAAAGCTTAGGTCTAAGTGTTTTTCTTTTTTAAAGGGAGTCTGTCACCTCCATATGGCCATATACAGTGCTTACATTGCTCTATAGCACACCTATACATGAATGTAATGGTTCCTTTGTCTTTTTCTTTAGACTTGCAGAAGCTGGAAAAACGAACTTTGATTCATATGCAAATGAGCGCTCGCAAGTGCCCAGGGGCGGCGTTCACTGTTGGAGCCCAGTCTGCCTTTTTTCATTGTTTCCCCGCCCCAGCCTCTGCCTATGCCCGCCCTCCTATTCCCTTGCGTCATCCTTCCTTCCGGCCAAGATCCTGCGTACTGCCTCGCCAGACTGGGGCATGCCCACAGCGATGCCCATTGTTGGCACAGCCTCGCTTTAACTACTGCGCGAAACCAGCAGTAATGTGGCGTTTGCCGGCGAGGCAGTGCACAGGCGCGGGATCTCGGCCGGACCGAAGGATGACGCAAGTGAATGCTGGGGCGGGAAAACAATGAAAAAAGGCAGACTGGGCTCCAACACAGTGAACGCCGCCCCTGGGCACTTGCAAGCGCTCATTTGCATATGAATCAAGGTTAGATTTTCCAGCTTCTGCAAGTCTAAAGAAAAAGACAAAGGCACCATTACATTCATGTATAGGTTTGCTATGGGACAATGTAAGCACTGTATATGGCCACATGGAGGTGACAGACTCCCTTTAATGATAACTTCATCCCATGATGATCAGCACTGGACGGTGCAGAGCTTTTTCTCACCTTCAGTTGCACTTTTATGTAAGTGAGTGTTAAAAAAATATTTTTGACTAGCTTGCTCCCCATCCACTACTTTTACATGAACTGCAATATCTACACGTCTGAGGTACTGATCTGTACATAAAATAGGAATTACTGCATTCTTATGGATACAAGTTCTGCGAGGCAGAAGTCACTAACCCAGGCCTCATCCTGTGATGGAAATTTGCAATGTAGCTAATAATTTACTGCTAAAGTGTAACATATTTTCAGACTAGAAAAGGTACTGTTTTATTATACCGTAAGTAGTCATTGTGGTTTGTCAGGATAAAAAGGATTATTTCTCCTTCCCTTTCATTTATAATTCTTTTAAGAAATCAATCTAGTTGAA
The DNA here is from genome assembly GCF_905171765.1 of Bufo bufo. Taxonomy (NCBI): domain Eukaryota; kingdom Metazoa; phylum Chordata; class Amphibia; order Anura; family Bufonidae; genus Bufo; species Bufo bufo. The sequence goes on along the minus strand of NC_053392.1, from coordinate 380,611,863 downwards.
GAATAACCTAACAAATGATTTCAATTATTTTACAGCTGACCAAAGTCTTCAGAAGTGTAGATGTAGCTTGGATTTGTTTCTTGTGTGTTAACACTAATTCAATTCAGTAACATGTTTCAAATATACTTTTAAGTTCCAGATCTAGATCAAGAACATACTCTCGATCTCGCAGCAGAGAACGTGTGTACAATAGAGATTTCCACAGAGATTATAGAAATAATAGGGGAATGAGGCGCCCCTATGGCTTCAGGGGAAGATCAAGAGGTTACTACCAAGGTGGAGGTGGCAGGTACCATCGTGGTGGTTATCGGCCAATGTGGAACCGTAGGTACTCTCGAAGTCCTCGCCGTGGACGGTCTCGCTCAAGGAGTCCTAAGAGGCGCTCTGCATCATCTCAAAGATCCAGAAGCCGATCACAGAGATCCTACAAGTCTTCTCAGTCACAGAGGTCCTCATCATCCCGTTCTTCATCGCGCTACAGTAAATCTCCGGAGAAAAAATCGAGAGCTTCCCGTGAGAAACCTAAGCAAAAGAAGGAAGAGGCTGCTAAATCGAAAAGTCCCTCAAATGAGAAATCAGGTGATGAGCACAAAGATGCTTTTGACCCATCTGAGCCTTTAGATGAGCTTGGAAAAGAACTGGATCTGCATGGTGAGAGTTGGGCCGGGCTTTCTGCCTATGACAATAGTCCAAGATCCCCTTGTAGTCCTTCACCAGTAGCTTCTCCACCCAGTGAAAGTTCTTCCCAGTCTGATGGCCCTATTCTTAGTGTGGTCCATTCTGGCAAAGACACTATGTCTCAGAATTCACATTCCATGGCCCATAGCCCAGAAAGGTCTGGGTCTGCCTCTGGTGATGGTAATGGTTCAACTCGGTACAGTCCTTCACAAAACAGTCCAATTCATATCCCTCTTCAAAAGAGTCCAGCAAAGACTGTGGTGTCTCAGAATGCTTCTCATGACGAAGGGCACTCTCACTATTCTATGTTCACTGACCCTGCAGAGCAAGACATTACTAAAGGAGCAAAGTTTCTAAAAAAGTAAGGAGATATTCTCTCATTTATCTTTAATACCTATTTCAGTAATACAATGTAAAGTAGATATTTATTTTGTAATATAATATTCCTTGACCTATGTGCAGTTTATGAAGGTATTTTGTCTGCAGTCTTGACCATGCTAAACTGCTTGTACTAGGTAAAGGAGGTGGGATAGCAGTGCAAATCTTTTATCAGGAAAAGTGTAACTATGAAGTTTTAGGTTAGGGCTATATGGCGACATCCACGACAAAAAGGCACAGCTACACTGTGACTTGTCGCGTGACATTTTTCATAATGATAGTCAATGGTGTTGCACTATGACATGCTGCGACTGCGATGCGATAGTTGTATGAAAATCTAACTTTTCCATTGACTATCGTTACAAAAAATGTTGCACAACACGTCGCCTTATTCTGTCAGGTGCTGCCACTGCACGTGCACTGGAGGCAGAGCTTTACTGTGAAGTGCACTTTTCTCCTTGCATTGAGCTGCTTCACAGCCCCTCCCCTCTGCTCTGAGTGACAGCTGTAGTAGTATTTTCATGTCAGGGAGAAGCCTTGTAATGTTGCACAGGGCTTGCGCTGCATCAATAATGTGGAGAGGGGTGGTATAGGAGGTGGAACTACTGCAGAGGATACAGTGTGGCAGGTGATCCTGTGAAACCTTACAGAGCAAAGCATACTGGGTTTGGTTAGTAAACTTAACAGGAAGTCCTGCATGTAAACATCCTGCCAGGATGCAGTGATGCTGAGAAAAGGGGAAGGAAAGAGCTGGCATAAAAATTTTCAATAAAAGGCAAAAATATTCAGTGCTTGGGGTGTTCTCGACAGATAGAAATTTAATTATGAGACCGGAGAACATCTTTAGTTTAGTTTAAGGACAGCATGTTGTATTTTACTATTCCCCACCAGTATATGTGTAATGTGCAATTTGTATTTTGTGATACATGCTTATTTTACTTTTCCAGATATACAGATGAAGAACACAGGTTATTTCCAATAGAAAAAGCTAATAATAGAGAAACGGAAAGCCATAAAGACAAGACATTGGAGAAGACTAAAAAGGAAGCAGGCCGAAATTGGGATGATCGTGATATGTTAGATTATCTTTTGGAAAAGGAGTCTGTTAAATCACAGTTTTTGTCAGTTTCAGAAAGTGAAGACCTAGAGGAGGCTGAGGATTATAGGCAGTTTAGAAAGTCTGTTTTAGCGGAGCAAGGCAAAAGTTTTTCTTCTACATCCCAGTGGAATGCAGAAGAAGAAGGGACAAAGTTCAAATCCAAATCTGTGACCAAGGGCAGTAAGGAAAGTGAAAAGGTCAAGGAGGGTAAGGGGCATAAAATGACCACTAAAGAGAGACATAAAGATGATGATAAAGGGGGCGAAAGGTCATTTGGTAAAAAGGAACCCAAGTCACCTAACCCAGTTCGTGTGCTCGATAAGATAAAAAACCCAGTCAGCTGCAATTTTCCTTTACACCCAAGTAATGAAGTGAGAGAAAAAGTCGTTTTCAGGGAAGAAAGCCCACTTAGGATCAGAATAATAGCAACAGAGTCTCACCATGTTGAGGTCAAACTTCGGATGCCCGCAGTTCCCCTTGATGATATCAGGTAAGGGGAAGTTAGTAGAGATAAGTAATATTCTACTAATGAAATATGATCTAAATTTTATTTTCTTGCATAATAAAGGCCATCCTCTTTGTCTAATGACCGTCGGCTAGCCAGTACTCTTGTGCATTCAATCAAGAAACCGAAGGACTTCCGATCCATCTTTGACCACATGAAGGTTTCCTTCTCCAACAAAACCTCCCCTGAATCCTTTATCTACCATGTGGTGTCTTTAGTACAGTTTGTCAAAGGTAAGCAATGACAGTGATACATGAAGAGCTGCTTCTTGGGTGTGATATAATTTAGGTTTGCTAACAGTTTAAAGCCACAGTCATACAACACCTCATTGATTCTATATATGCTTGGGTACACCGCCTATGCATCCACAATATATAAATTGTACAGTGATTATGATTTTATGTTCTTGAACTCCTCTTTGTGTTTGAGCTGTTTCTTCACACATAAATCCTTCCATAGTATACAAGCGCAGAGCTATACACTGTATAGTGACTGTGCTTGGTATTGCAGCTCTGTGTCATTCACTTGAATGTAACTGAGCTGCAGAAGACCATGTGGTTGATGGATGTGACATCACAGGCTGGGAAAGCGGTCACAGCACTCAGAACAGTGCCACTGCCCCTTCCAGTAGGTGATTGGCAGGGGTGCCAGTAGTCGGACCTCTTCCTGAGGATGATTATTTTAGTGTTTAAATCCTGGAAAACTCTAAAGGAAATATGTCACCAGATAGAAAAAATAAAATTGAATGGATTTTACCAATACCGGTGGCTGGAAATCGCTTACAGATAGTAACACACATCCTTTCTCGCACATTCCATTGGGGGACACAGACCAAGCCTAGGTCATTACTAGGAGGAGACACTATGCAAATAAAAAAAGAGAGCTCCTCCTCCACGGGCTATACCCCCATGCTCCACCGGGAGGACCCCAGTCTTGCTTAGTGTTGGATAAGGAGGTGACATTTTAAGACTCTCTACTCCTGTTTATTTTTTTCAGCAAGAGGACACCGGGTCGCATTTTTCTTCCCTGGTCTCTCGGTGGAGCGAGCACTGGGGTCGAATTGGCGACCCCCCCCCCCCCCCCAAGAATTTAAGTGGAACAGGGCTCGACCTGCAGCTCCGGCGGCCTACAAGATCTGGGGTCACCTATCCTGCCCTCCTACCAGATCACTGCCACTCCTTGTGCCAGCTGACTGAAGAGGTGAACCCCTGCTGGTTTTGAGCAGAGGGCGAAGACTGCAGGATGCAGATAAGTATATGTGGCACTCCTGCAGAGTCCCCTGCCCTCCTGTCTCCTGTGTGACACTTAGGGCCCGCTTGGTGCGTGGCGTTGAAGGGGGGGGGGGAAGGATTCCTGTCTGGGGCAATCGTTCTTACAGAAGTGACAGCGGTACTCTTACATGCGCCACTCGGTTCTCCTACCCTTCCGGCGGCCGCGACTCTTCTTAACCCCCGCTACGCCGTTTTGGCGCCGGAGCGTTTTTTTTTTCATACTTCCTTGACGCAATTAGTGGGCAGAGCCCTATTTCTTCTTCGGCGCTTCCGTCTCAGCGTTCTCCACCCGCGGCTGCTCCCATCTGCTCCTCACGGGTCGCGGTAGGATAATTTGTTTAGCTCAGCGTGCTGGGATTGTCGCCATCATGCCGAAACCGGGGGCCCCCCAAAAATCCAAAGCGGCTCCTCAGGCCACACTGGGGTCATGTAAGGTCTGCTGTTTGCCACTATCGGTCACTGGATCCTGTGACTCTTGCCTCGCCTCTGGATAGGATCATCCTCTCTTTCCCCTCCTCCTCTCACTCAGCCCAGTCCTCCCTCCGCCCCGTCGGAGCCCGTGGAACCCGCTTGGACCTCTGCTGATTTAGCCCAAGTCTCTCGGGCCGCCATGGCCTTCATGGAACGCATGGCGTCCACGGATCCGGTGGCTAACACCAATCCACTTCCCAGTGGTTCCCACAGAGGACACTCGGCCGCTAAGAGGCAGCCTACGCAGCAGCATCCCTCCTCGGATGACTCTGCTTCAGCACCCCGCCTGGAGGCCCGTTCAGACACTTCCCCTCCTCCTCGCAGGGACCATAGGTCGGAAGGGGAACGATCCAGTTCGGACGAGGACACAGAGCTGGAACCTTCGCCCAAGTTGTCCACCATGGTGGCAGACTTGGTAGCGGTGGTCCGGGATACTTTTGATATCCAGGGGGAATCTCCTTCCACTAGTAGCCAGGAATTCCCTCTTTTCCATTCTAGGAAACCACAAACTGTTGTATTCCCCATCCATAGCGAGTTCGACAAGGTCCTCTCCAAGGCCTGGGACCACCCTAATCACTGATTTTCTGCCACGAAAAGCATGTATACTCTTTATCCATTTCCGGCAGAAAATGTGCAGCAGTGGTCTTCACTCCCTAAGGTCGACCCGCCGGTGGCCAGATTGGCTAAGAATATGGCCATACCTGTCTTGGACGGTTCCGCTCTACGGGACTCGGTTGACAGGCTTTTGGATTCTCTTTCCAAAGCCACTTTCACTCTGGCAGGCACAGGCCTGCGGCCCGCTTTCGCCTCGGCCTGGGTATCCAGAGCGCTTTCAGTATGGTTGCAGCGCCATCATCAGGACCTCGCGGAGCAGGATGGCTTTTTGGTGCTAAGCTGGACGAGATCACCTCGGACGCGACGGGAGGCAAGAGCACCAACCTGCCCCAATCTAGATCCAAGCGCACCTTTGGAGCTCGGTCCCCCGGTTCTAGGAACCAGTCCTTTCGTGGCTTCTCCTCTTCCAGGTCTGCGGCGGCCCCCTTTCAGCGTGGCTCTCGGGACTCCCGCAAGAAGCCTGCCTTTAAGCCGCAACCTTCCTGGCCTTTCAACAGGTTTGGAGAGCTCACATCCAGGACGCCTGGGCCCTGGAAATTGTAACCTCCGGTTACATAATAGAATTCCAGGCCTCTGAATCGTTTCTTCCCTTCTCGGGTTTCGGGGGATCCGGTCAGGGCCTCGGCCCTTTTGCAAGCGGTCTCTTCCCTTTTGGAACAAACTGGGATTGTCTCAGTTCCCCTAGAGGAACAAGGCGCAGGTTTCTACTCCAACCTATTTGTTGTGCCGAAGAAGGAGGGATCGGTGCGTCCGGTCCTAGACCTGAGGCTATTAAACAGGTCCCTGCGGGTACGGAGGTTCCGGATGGAATCCCTCCGCTCCATTATTGCTTCTCTTCTTCCAGGGGAGTTCCTCGCGTCTGTGGACATCCAAGACGCCTATCTTCATGTCCCCATCATAGAATCTCATCATAGGTTCCTGCGCTTCGCTGTCGGCGGACAGCATTACCAGTTTGTCGCCCTTCCCTTTGAGCTGGCGAAAGCCCCTCGGGTATTCCCCCCCCCCCCCCCCCCCACCCCACCCTTGTGCTGCCGCCGATAATAAGAAGAGAGATGGGAGGAGGAGGGGAGGGGCTGTGGCCACTGCGCCACCAATGAAGATAACTGACCTGTTAATACAAATACAGGAGGCGGGTGCCGAAATCAAATAGCCGGCACCTGACCTCTATGACAGGGAGCTGCGATCTGCGGCAGTTAACCCTTGCGGTACCTGAGGGGTTAACTGCCGCTGATCGCAGCTCCTGTCATAGAGGTCGGGTGCTGGCTATTTGATTCCGGCACCCGCCTCCTGTATTTGTATTAACAGGTCAGTTATCTTCATTGGTGGTGCAGTGCGCCCCCCCCAACACCCCAGTATAATAAACATTGGTGGCGCAGTGGGCAGTGCCAATGAGGGTTAAAAAAAATAATAATCATGAACTCGCCTCCTCCAATTGATCGCGTAGCAGCCCCTAGGACGGAACTCTATCACGGAAATGAAAAACGCTAGTGTGAAAGTACCCTAAAATATTAAGTTAAAATCCCAATTTTACATATAAAATGTATAAACAATAAATAAACAAACATATTACATGGCATCCAAACTCTTAAATTATTAAAAAATATCTCCTATGCGGTGAGCATTCGCCATTTTTTGTCACCTTGTCACCCCAAAAAATAGGATAGGACTGTTCTATTATGGGCCGAACGTTTCATAAAATGCGAAATGCACGCAGCTTTTTTTTTTTTTTTGTTTTTTGCGTGGTATTGAGTATCGCAATACTTTTTATGGTGACGAAAGCAAATAAAAATTTTGGTATCGAAACAACCCTACGCCGATCTGATCGTAGCGTTGTCACGATACCAAAATTTTGATTCGGTTTCGATTAGGTGACTAAAAATTTAATTTGGCTCCTAAATTTTTCAGTTCAGGAGCCAATGGCTACTAAGTATTTTTTTTCGTCTGGAGCACTGCTGCCCCCCTGGGACCTCAATTTGGTTCTGTCTTCCCTCCAGGCGGCTCCCTTTGAGCCTCTGAGGGAGGTTTCCTTGAGTCTTCTCACCTGGAAGGTGGTCTTTTTGGTGGCCATCACCTCGATCAGGAGGGTGTCGGAGCTGGCCGCTCTTTCATCTAGGGAGCCCTTTTTGGTCTTCCACTAGGATAAGGCGGTGCTACGCCCTTCCTTTATGCCCAAGGTGGTCTCCGCCTTCCACCTTAATGAGGATATAGTCCTGCCCTCTTTTTGTCCATCCCCGGCGAATCGCAAGGAGCGCGCTCTCCATTCCCTGGACGTTGTCCTGTCGGTTACTGCCCCTTTCTGCTGTACGGACGCCCTTTTCGTGATTCCCGAAGGGCCTCGTAAGGGTCTGGCGGCTTCCAAGGTCTCGGTGGATTCGGTCGGCGATTGCCACGGCCTATCGTTCCCGAGGCAGGGTTCCCCCAGCTGGGGTCACTGCGGGCATCCTGGCCTAGGCGTAATCGCGCCTCGGCATCTCAAATTTGTAAGGCGACTACCTTTACGAAGTTTTACCAACTGCACTTTTTGGCATCGGCTGGTGCTGCCCTTGGGCGCAAGGTATTGCAGGTGGTGGTTCCTGTTTGACCGCGGGGCGTTTCCCCCTGGAGGTGCTGATCTTTTTCCCACCCCATGGACTGCTCTGGGACGTCCCATGGTCTGTGTCCCCCAATGGAATGTGAGAGAAGGAGATTTTTTTTGTGAAACTTGCCTGTAAAATCTTTTTCTCGTCTTTTCCATTGGGGGACACAGCTCCCTCCCATTCTTGCCTGTTGCAGGAGGGGTTGGTTTAGTTCTTCGGGACCTCAGGGTTAACGGTCCGATGGCGGTATTCCTTTGTTCTGGGGTCCTCCCGGTGGAGCATGGGGGTATAGCCCGTGGAGGAGGAGCTCTCTTTTTTTAAATTTTTTTTAGTTGCATAGTGTCTCCTAGTAATGACCTAGGCTATACCCATGGTCTGTGTCCCCCAATGGAAAAGACGAGAAAAAGATTTTACAGTTGAGTTTCACAAATTTTTTTTTTTTTTTCTGATTTTGTATATGTTTTTATTCTATTTCCTGAACATGATTATGGGGGTGGCCATCTTGCCTGAGCTGCTGTTGACAGCATTAAGAAAATTGTTTTACAGTTGGTCCATAGACGCAATTATCAGGAGGGGACTTCTATGGGAGAGTCTTCTAGGCACGCTCTGTGACCTGTGCAGTGGTCATTGAACAAGGAAAGAATAGATGAGCTCTGACCACCTGTTGTGAATGGTTGAGCTGTCATTTTAATCCTGAATGTACTCATATCATCTCTGTGTATAGATTAGCAGGTAGCTGCAGTAAAGTGATCTGTACAGACCAAGAAGTGTCGCATACTAGGCTTAGTGGCCTTTGCGAAAACTGCAGGATTTTATGTTTTTTGTTTAAAGGGAGTCTGTCAAAATTGGACGTTACATGTGGCTCTAGCACAACTACCCATGATTCCAATGGTACCCTTGTTCTTTTATTGTGACTTTCAGCAGTTGAAGAAACGCTGTTTATATGCAAATGTAGCTCGCAAGTGCCCAGGGGCGGGGTTCGTGGTGTAGGTGTTTTTTTTTAACATTACTCCCTCCCCAGCCTCTTGCTTGTCCCACCCTGTAAGTCCATTGAGTCATCCCCAGTACCGTCCGAGATCTCGTGCGTGCGGTGGTTCATCGCCGGCTCGGGCATGAGCACTGTGATGCCCAATGTGGGCAGCAGCATTGATACATCTAGTGCGCATGCGCCGGCTCGAAATCAGTGGCCAGAGCGCATACCCTGGCCGGCGGTGAACTGCGCACACGCAGGATCTCACCCGGTACTTGGGATGACGCAACGGACTTAAAGGGTGGGACAAGCAAGAGGCTGGGGAGGAATGTGAAAAAAAGGCGGTCTGGGCACCTACACCACGAACCCTGCCCATGGGCACTTGCGAGCTACATTTGCATATAGATTAAACAGTTTTTTCAGCTGCTGAAAGTCACAACAAAAGAACAAAGGTACCATTGGAATTATGGGTAGTTGCGCTAGAGCCACATGTAAGCAGTGTCGAACGTCCAATTTTGGTGACAGACTCCCTTTAAATGTAGATATTGACAAGGAAAATTAAAAAGAACCAAAAAAAACTTTAAATCATGTTTTTATGTTTAACATTTTAAACAGTAGGTCATTTTCTGATGACACATTCCCTTTAACAATAGAAATTGTACAGGACCTGTTTATCTAATCATAGATTGCATTGTACGTATGCTTAGCTATCCATATATCTAGCATTAAACCATTATATATAAAATTTGTGCAAACCATTTCCAATGTACGTTACAAGATAAAATAATCGATCTGTAGGCTCCTTCATTTGTTTGATTTCCTTTTGTACACGAGACCCATCGTTTATAATTCTAAGAGAATAGAACAGAAATTGGTTAAGGAACGGTTGATCCATCAGTTCTTTAGTTTTATTTAGTATTCTTTTTTTAATACTTTTGAGTTATAAGGTAAGTTTCTGTGCTGCCATTGCACTATGAAGTGGTTGTTAATCTTATGGCAACTGTACTGTCAAATGGTTCAGTATTTGCATTATTACTGTGAATGGTATTGCATGTAGTTTACAACTGTGTTTAAAATCTGCCTACTTTGTTTCAGCCTCCACCCTCTTTAGTAAGCTTTTCCCAGCTCCGTTTACAGTGGACCTCCTTTGACTACACTTGCCTGATAATCACTGATGTGCACAGTTTACTTAAATAGTAGCTGTCATGTCAAATAAAACAATTACATGTCATAATGACATTTCAAAAGTTTTGATCTGTGAAGGTCCGGATGCTGAGACCCCTTCTGGTCTGAAGTGCTCAGCCAAGCATTGTCTCATAGTGTCTATTGAGCTAGCTGGAAATGCTTCTGCTTCCTCGTTTTATCCATGGGGGTTTCGGCACTCAGAGCCCCACAGATCAAAAAGATATGTCAAAAGTTTTTTGAAATGACGCGTATTTTTTAAATCATGGTGGGAATTAGATAAGGCAATATTAAACAAACCATAGTTAGGTGGAAGCAAATATGGGATGGGTTTCTGCAAACATCTAGCCTATAGGGGTTATACCATGAAAGGTGCTTATCACTTAAAGGCCCTTTACACAGGCCGAGAATCCGTCAAATCACTAATGAGCATTCATAGCTATTATGTGGTGGGGTAAAGGTACCAATGATTACCCCATGAATGCGCAAAATGCTCATTTGTCAGGTAATTGGATAGTTTGCGCAGGCACCATAATCGTTGTACGCCGGCAGCAGATTGTGCTGTCTTTACACTCTCTGCTGCTGGCGTACAACGAGTCTGTATGGGTAAGAGCGATGGCATTAGCGGTTGCTCCTCTTCATACTGTGAAGGAGATTGCTGCATGTAAATGCATTGTTCTCCTTCACTGACGAGCAGGCGATGGCCAGAAAGTAAGGCTTCCTTCCCGACAGTTGCCTGCTGAGTTGTCCTGTCTAAAGGGACCTGTATCCACAGGATAGGTGATAAAGATCATGTCATGGGGTCCGACTGCTGGGACCCCCAGCTATCACGAGAAGGTGAGGCTCCCTCTAAATGAAGTGGTGGTGTGCACCACTCAATCCACTTCTGTGGAACTGATGTAGACGGCACTCTGTCCCATCGAAATGAATGGCGTGGCAGACTGACATCCACACTACCAGTTCACACAGCTGACTCAAGGGCCACTGTTCTCAGGGTCACAGGGGCCTCAATGTTTTGACCCCTGCAAATTGATATTTGTGACCTATCCTCTGGATAGATGATAAATACTTTTTGTGGGATAACCCCTTTTAATAACATGTATGCTATATCCAGTCCACAGAGGACTTTGAAACAGAAAGGGGTTAACTAAAGAAGGTTGGTTGTTTCAAAATGGCAAATACTTGTTCAAATATTATGAGGTTATTCACCTGATTTGGTTTTGTGATGTTTGTCCATGTACACCACTCTTGACCTTTTGAGCTGGAACTGGCCAGTGTTGATTTCTTTTTCATTATGACTAGGTCCTGGAAAATTTATTGAAAACCCATGTAACACATAAAATATACTGTTGCTGGGGCAAAAACATGCTAAAGTCCTCCTGTCACAAATGGCAAAAAATCTGACTTGATAGATCCTAAAATTCCTGGGTTTGCTGGAATTATACTTGAGGCTCTACCTTGTAGTGTTTTGCTTGATTTTAAGACTTGTACTGGATGCTGGGCGGTAAGTGGACTTAGCTGTATATTGATTTCTTTAACAGGATGATGTCTCATTGTATAACTGATTACAGGTGACCATATTTTACAAGATGCACCATAATGCCATGTCTGATACCAGTAATACTGAGATATGTTATGATGGTATCACATTTAGTTTGCATGCTTTCAAATATTTCATTCCAAATGGCTGGTCTGTTACATGCATTTTTATTCCTAGCTTACATGAAGTGTAGCCATTGTTGTGACACCTTGATTAAAGGGACATTCCCATCTCGGATATTAGGGGCATATCACTAGGATGATAGATGCAGGTCCCACCTCTGGGACCCAGAACAGAGCTTGCAAAATGCTGGAGGGCACGGCTACCCTCCGTTCACTCCTATGGGAGTGCCGAAAAATGGCCGAGGAGCACTCTTGTCAGTTTTTGGAAATCCCATTGAAATGAATGGGAAGTGCACTGCGCATGCGTGACCACTGCTCCACTCACTTCTGTATGGCTTACGGAAATAGCCTTACCAGCTCGGTTATTTTCGGCGCTCCCATAGGAATGAATGGAGGGTATCCGCTCATGCGCAGTCTGCCCTTCAGCATTTTGTGGGCTCTATTCTAAGTATAACAATTTTGCCCCAATGTCAGAGACGGGAATACCCCTTTGTCATTTTCCCAGCATGCTCATAATATAAACTGCAATAATTCAGGGACCGTAGCAGCAATAGAAGTACTGTATATTTGCATCAGCCTTTTCATATGGAAAGAATATTTTTTAAAAGTGTTTTTTGTTTTTACATGTTAGGGGTTACATTCAGTTGAAAAAGTTCTACTAAAGGCCCCGTTACATGTCCCAATGGAGTAGAGGATTGTTGGGAAAGAAGCATTCCTTCCTCCCCCCCCCCCCCCCCCCCCCCCCGATGAATGAGCATTTCGTTGGCTAATTGGCGGCATGTTTACACTGGCAGATTATCGCTAACAACGTTCGTACAAACGCTTGTCGGTGATAATCTGCCGCAACATCTGGCAGTGTAAGGGGGCCTTTAGTTTCAGGGTGTTTGCAGTCTGCTCCTAGTTTCAGACTTTACTCATGCGGAAATGTCCCTCCCAATAATACATGTAGGATGTGAGGTCTGTTTGTAGCCATCACGTATCAACACAGAATAATTCCTGGACTCTCCTTCAGCCCATGTTGGATCTTTTCACACTTGTGCTGACAGAATCTGATTTCTGTCCTCTGTCTTTACACCCTAAATACCTGCATGCTTTCCTGCTTCACACTCTGATCTGTTGTGTACATCCTCCTCCCCCTACTTGCCACTGTTTTATAACACTGAGACAATGGGGGGGGGGGGGGGGGGGGGGGGGTAGTAGAGCAGAAAAAGCGAACATAACCAAATAGTATTGTGCTTTTGGATCTGTCTGAGAGGCAGCAGGACAACCAGCTAGGTGGAGTTGCACAGACTCTACAACAACAGAGTTTTAGCAATTTAGGAAATTGCTTTGAAGGGTTTTCCCATCTCATTATTTTTGTTTTGTTGCTAGGATATGCAACAAATTTCAGATGGGAGTGGGTGCTAAAGAGAACTTGTATCTGTCTCCAGAAGGTGGTCCCCAAACAGAAGGGATAGGAGACACACATACGTGGCCATCCTCCATTCACCGCTATGGGGATTTTAAAAATAACCAAGCGTTGGCTTTGCTATTTCTGGCAGTCCCATAGTGGTGAATGGAGAGGTGGCAGCACTTTGGAAGCTTGTTCTACATACAATGTTATTTGCATTCTTAAAATTGCCAAGTGCACTTGCCCTGCTATTTTCAGAAGTCCCATAACAGTGAATGAAGACAGTGCCACAAGTGTTGTGTGCCCTCCTTCACTTCAGAGCCCCATTTTGGAGCTAGGCCCGAGTCCCACAGGTAGGATTCTACTTATCTGACATTTGTGTCCTATCCTAGTGACATAAAATTATCTGCCTGAGTAGACGTATGAGGAGAAAAATAATAAAGGATTTATTAAATATAAGTGTAAGTCAGATGACGCACCTTGCTCCGATTCGGCCGAGCGCTAACACACGCCCCCTTTGTAGGCGGGGCTGACTGGATATCTGGCCGGCGTTCATGCGGCCGCGTACGGCCATCACCGCGCCGAATGCCTCTACACACAACAGTGTGAGGCGGTTCTGCTCCACAGGCTAATACTGTTTAAACACTTCGCTTCGCTCCTGATGAATTGTGGCTCATATGGCCATAGGGAAACGCGTTGAGCCGGTGATCCTGTGTTTGTTACACGGCTCTTTAGGCAGGGTGTGTGCTTGACTCAGGCAGCGCTACAGCTGACTTGTGTACTTAGGGTTTGTGATTATCATTACACCTTGGCTGTTTGGGCTGATGGAGATGGCTGAGTGAGCGTCCACAATATTGTGGCATCTGGTGGATGCTTTACCCCAAGGGGGCTTGATTCACTCGTCAGCTATCCCACATCGCCCAGCCAGGTTGATCCACACCTGACAAACCTGTGCCTGGTTTAACCCCTTGAGCCGTGTGCAATTTCCTGATCAGCTTATATTAGCACCGCGGTGCTAGCTGTATAGGATTCTAGTCCGGACTCTATTATAGTGGTGTGGATTTAATCCCTCTCCTACACCACCTTTGGAGTCTGGAAGCCTGATTGTCACAGACGTGATATTCAGTTTTCCCTATTTATATTTAATAAATCCTTTATTATTTTTCTCCTCATACGTCTACTCAGGCAAATAATTTTATGTAATATTGGACGTAAAACTTCTTTACTAGATTATTGTGAATATCTATCCTAGTGACATACCAAAAATGTTGGGGTTGGACAACCTCTTTAATTTTTCGTGTAGGAAGCAAATAAACAATTAACCAATAACTTTCTTTTGTGTGACGTCAGAAAATTGGGATTTTGAGCATGTGGGATTTTCACATGCCCATTCCTTTGTTTTGCCTGGAGGGAAGTGTTCATCTTCCCTTCTAACTGAACATGCACACGTGGTCAAAACTAATATGTTTATTGGGGGTTGATAGAGATCACGGTCTCCTCCTTCAGCCTTCAGTGATTCGCTATGTTGGTACATTTGTTAAGAATTCTGTATAAAGTAACAAACCAAATGATAAAATTCCATGGTAGTATGAAAAATCAGTTCTTTTTAGGTCTGCATCCTATTGATAAAATTGTTTGGCAGTTTATGTTCTAATTTTAAAGTAGTAGTAGTTTTGGTTTTAATGATTTTTATTTGTTTAGAGAATATGCAGTTATATAATTTTCTTATATATATTTAACATTTTGCTCTCAAACCTTTTATTATATTGGCTTAATTGCCTCTCTGTAATGAAAAATAGAATGGTATGGCTCATTTTAGTCCTGTAAAAATACATTCGTAGGAGATCTAAAGACTAAAGATGGTGCCAGTCATATGACCTTCAAATCTGTTGTGTCTTGGGTATTTCATAGGGGTTTCTGTCACAATCTTAGGAAGAGTAGCACAGCTTGCAGCCTATGCCCTTTTAACAGCTTGCCCTTTTAACAACAAAATCCTAAGAGAAATAAGTCAGTAGGTTTCTGCTGAAAAATGTTTGGATCTGTCATACGACAGATCCAGCATAGTGTCATGACCTCCATGATAAATGGAAGTCCTAAAACACTAGCCCCCTGAGAAAAGTACCAGCAATCAAAACCTAGCCTGAAGACATAATGTAAAGGTCCTAAGTGAACAATGTTGGAATGTATACTTTACATACCTTTGAGGGCTCAGAAATTAGTCGGTCTATTCTATAGCCCCCTTTACCCTGATGAAGCCACAGCTGTGCAGAAACAGGTTGGGGAGGGGGTACTTGGTCTGTAATTTTTAAACACTGTTTTAATAATAAGTCTACTCTTCCCCAAGTTTGGGGTTCATTAGTTTTTGGTTCTAGACGTCCTAGAATGGCTATGAAGGTTCAGATATTGACATAGTGGGACTCTACATTCTTTATATGATACCATTTACAACACTTGTTATTAGCACCTATCCTGTACAAACATTTTGTAGTCTGATCCCACAGTCATGGTGTCTTCCATCTCTCCCCTAATTCTTGCTGTCCCATTGAAGTCATGTAAACAGAAAGGGGCAGGTTGAAGAGGTTATGACTGCAGGATCAGACTACACAGATTTTGTATCTGTACCCTGATTTTGGACCATTATCTACAGATATGCAGTCCAGATCACTATATTTTGTTTTCCTACTGCCCCCACTCCCCATGCTGTCAGCACTCAGAGCTGCATTGAAATACATTGTCAGGCCTGCTCTGTATGTGCGTAAGTCCTTTCCATTATGTTAGAACAGGACAGCAGTCCAGACTGTGTATTTCAGTGCAGCTTTGAGTTTGTCGGGAGTATAAAGCAAAGGATCAAAGAAAACATTTCAAATGATTATTGATCCTTGAGGTAGACATATATATTTAACACCTCAAAAAGAGTTCGATCGGTTATTTAATTATATTGTGCAATCAGTAAAACAAGGTACAAGCATCTATGCAAAAATCTAAATGATTGTACTATCATTTAAAATACAATCAAAGATTAAAGGGCTTCTGTCACCCCCCTAAACTCATAATTTTTTTTTGTGTACTTATAATCCCTATCCTGCCATATTGCGCCATACATTGTTATTAATAATTTTCGTTCAGTAGATTTAGCAAAAAAATTACTTTTATGATATGCGAATTACCTTTCTACCAGCAAGTAGGGCGTCTACTTGCTGGTAGCAGTCGCAGAAAACCGCCCCCTCCTTCTGTTGATTGACAGGGCCAGCCGCGATCTCCTCCTCCGGCCAGCCCTGTCAGCATTTCAAAAATCGCGCGCCTGTGTTGATTCGGCGCAGGCGCTCTGAGATAAGGAGGCTCGCCTCCTCAGCACTCCCTCAGTGCGCCTGCGCCGATGATGTCACCGAAAGAGAGCCTTATCTCAGAGCGCCTGCGCCGAATCAACACAGGCGCGCGATTTTTGAAATGCTGACAGGGCTGGCCGGCGGAGGAGATCGCGGCTGGCCCTGTCAATCAACAGAAGGAGGGGGCGGTTTTCTGCGACTGCTGCCAGCAATTAGACGCCCTAATTGCTGGTAGAAAGGTAATTAGCATATCATAAAAGTAATTTTTTTGCTAAATCTACTGAACGAAAATTATTAATAACATAATGTATGGCAATATGGCAGGATAGGGATTATAAGTACACAGAAAAAATTATGAGTTTAGTGGGGTGACAGAAGCACTTTAATCAATGCGAAATTCAATAATCTGCAATGATAGAGATATGCAGTACCCAAAATTCGCCACTAGATGGCACCAACACAAATACCAGTGTATACACAGTACCTCTCAGACATAAGATTAAATATAACGTCCCGTCCACACTTTTGAGATCTAAAATCTCTAACGTTAAAGATACGAATCCTTGCTCTGCACAAACTATGACAAATCTCGGATAATGGGGTAGTAATATAAATTATCAAGCCTGGTATTGACCATGGAATGAAATTATTCCAATCAGTTTCCTCTGAAATCAATATTTAGGTCTTTTATTCAGTAATATGCATCGTTACTGAATAGCGATAATATTGATGTAGCACTTTTAACAACTATACATCCGCCAACAGCGGGGAGTTTGGTAAATATCAGGCTGATTAATTTATATCAATACTACACAAAATAGTTATACATTACCGAGAATGCAGATGATGTGAAGAGACTAAGGGAAGTCAGCTCTAAGGTACGATCTGGTCATTGGGCTCTTTCTCCTGGGTTTTCATTGTTTCTCAGTGTTTTTTTTCTCATCCTTTTTGTTCCCGTTCTCCTACCTCATGTGTGTGTGGTTTATGATAACAAACTTATCAGTTAGACATGCCTTCCTAGCTTGGAGTTTTCCAATCATTGTCGGCTAGGCGTGTTCATATAAGGACTATGATGTCATTGTATTACCCAAAATGCACTTCTGCTGTTGGTGTAATGTTACTCATTTACCCCTAGGTGACATTATTACCCAAGCTATTAGTATCATTCTAGTAAGGGTTAAATATCCAAGTATGACTTTATCTCACATTCTATACACATGACCTCTGGAACCTAAATCAAAGCTAGAGGGATTAATTCTGACACTTCTACCAATTAAGACAGACGTTTGGGCACCATTTGAATGTTTATCATACTCCTAAATTGATGTAGGTAATAAAATGATGAGCCTTGTTTTCTCAGAGATCTGTGCCTCCTCTGCTATACCAACGGGTGATTGATGGTTAGTTAAAATACCACATCTTTACAGATACTCATTAACGAAGTCCATATTTAAACTCATATCATATAATAGGAATATATGCGTTCCTATTAAGAAATATATATGATGACAGATACATAAACGTCCTTAATACGTAACAATATAAAACGATACATATGTTTTATTTTATTTTTTAAATACAAAACGAAGGTTGATTATACGTGTATATAGAGATTACAGATTTTCTGCTTCATTAATAGATACCAAACTGTAGAAGTAATTAGCCCTGATAATATATACACTAGAGTGCATATATATTAATTAGAAATATTCTAGGCATGTTTTAATATGGATTCTTACACTTAGTAATTAACCATGACATTGTCAATTAGTAGGGATGAGCGAACACTAACTTTACAGGTTTGGCGTTATGGCAGTGGAGGAATCCCGTTATGGAGTCAGTTATAACAGAATTGTATGACAGAATGCGGAACGGAAGCCTTTAAGAGGCATTCTGTTTTTATCAGTCCATAATAGAAGTCTATGGCCAAGCATAACAGATCTGTCTGATTTCCGTAATGCATAACAGAAACCAGATGGATCCGTTATGCTTGGCCATAGACTTCTATTATGACTGATAAAAACGGAATGCCTCTTAATTTGATTTTTTTTTTCCTCCTCATGCTTGACTTTTTTTTTTTTTTTTTTTTTTTCGTTCTCATAGCTGAGGGGTTATTTTTTGCGGGACAAGATGCATTTTTTAATGCCACCATTTAAATTACCATGTCTTGTATTAGAAAAAAGGATTTTTTTTTTATTTGTGTGGCAAAATTGAAGAAAAAAACAAAACAGAATTCCACCAAGGTTTTTGGGGTTTTGACCTCACAGCGTTCACAATGAACTAAAAGTGACCTGACGTTCTTATTCTGCGGCTCAATACGAATGCGGCGATACCAAACTTGAACAGTGTACTACTTTAAAAAAAGATTAAAACATTTTGAAAAATCTAAATTTTCTTTTGCATCGCTATATTCTTACAGTCATAACTTTTTATATTGCAGTCTACCGAGCTTTATAAGGGCTTGTTTTTTGAGTAATGAACTGTAGTTTTCTTCATTTATGCCATTTTTGTAGCATATGTAACGTTGTTTTTTTTTGAGGTGACAAAATGACAAATCGAAAATTAATTTTTTCTGTTACTGTGTTCACAGCACAATAATTTTTTTAAAAATATTTTAATAGTTCAGACATTTTCGGATGCGGCGATAGCGATGTGTATGTATTTTTATTAGTAAAATCAAACTTTTAATATATTTTTTTTTTTTTTTTTTTTTTTTTTTACTTTTTAATTTTTAAAAAATTAGCCCCCATAGGGGCCTCGTACATGAGATCTTTTTGTCCCCTCTCCCATTCACCATAATAGAGATCTATTAGGGTGAATAGGATTTTTACACTCTCCATTCAGCGCTATGCCTCGTGCATAGCTCAGTATGGAGAAAGCCCATTGCAGGCCTGGATCGCTTCAGCAGCATCCAGGCTGCCATGGCAACCGATCGGAGCCCCGTTATTTCACTGCGTGAGCTCCGATTGGAAGGAAGATGGAGCCGCATCACTTCACAGGTGCCGCGATCAGCCTTGATCACGGCACCTGAGGGGTTAAATTGCAGGGGTGGCGTGATCGCTGCTTCCGGTCAGTGCGGCCAGATGCCGGCTGTATCATACAGCAGGCAGATTGCGCGTATAGAGCGGGCTCACTCCATACATCCCCTGGCACACAATGATGTACATGTACGTCATAATCGGTGAAGGGGTTGTTAAAGGCTTCCGTTCTGCATTCTGTCATAGAATTCTGTTATAACGGACTCCATAACGGGATTCCTCCACTGCCAGAACGCCAAACCTGTAAAGTTCGGGTTCGCTCATTCCTATCAATTAGTAGTCCGTTGTATATTAAAGACTCTAGTGAAGTTTATTAATATGGTGGCTGATGACCAAATGAGGGACAAGTAGATACCCCATGGAAAATGATATTTGTTGTGTAATAAACGTTCCCCTTTCTGTCTTTTTAATAGGGTTCAAACTATTAATATTTGTTGACATTCTGCAATTCCCCCTTTTAAGATCTGTGGCTTTGTGTTTAATGGGAGTTAAACTAATGAAGCAGTTTTTCTCCTCTACAACCAACAGAGCATTATTTCAAGGGTGACGGAAAGACCCTCAGTGAGAGGTTTGCAGAGTATCAGACAGTCACAGATGAGCCTGCCAGCCGTCCAAAGAGCCCAGAAATACACAGGTATATGCCAGGAATACCATACTGTCTTGCCTCATGCCAATCCTTCCATATTTAATAATGCTGTATTTGTATGATAAAAATCTCATCCTTTAAGGGAGTCATTATTATTATTTTTTTCTGCCCGTTAAAACCAGATAGAGGCACGTCTGTTTTTTTTTTTTTTATCACCTATTGTGAATGGTGGATCTTGTCTCATCTATGTATAGTTGATATCTGTTATTCTAACCCTACCTGCTATGATTAAGAGAAATTGACATGGAAAATTAAAAATAACAAAAAGTTTGATTTTAAAGGGACACTGTCAGGCCTTCTGAGCATAATTAGAACTTTATATGCCCTCCTAGGTCTTGTAATAAGTTTCCAATTCATATAAGTGTTATCCCTGTGCGCGTTGTAAAACGTGAAAAATAATCTTTATAATCACATTTATGCCCAAGGGGCGTTCTTTGTGCCGCATTTGTGCCCAGCCTCGCCCCAACTGCCGGATCCTTAGACACGCCCATCTCATTAGAATTCACTTTGCTGGGCTGTATTTTCCTGTCCCCGACATTCGGAGATCCCGCGCATGCCCAATACGAAGTTACGGTCATCGGCCTCAATAGTGGACCCAGGCGCGATGTGATCCCAGCGAGTGAGGGTGCCGGGCGCAGGCGCAGGATCTCGGAATGTCAGGGACAGGAAAATACCGCCCAGCGAAGTGAATTCTAATGATAGGCGTCTCTAAGGGTCCGGCAGTTGGGGCGCGGCTGGGCACAAATGCAGCACAAAGGACAGTTGATTGACAGGTGATTATAAAGATTATTTTTCACGTTTTACAATGCTCACAGGGATAATACTTAAATGAATTGGAAACTTTATATGCCCTCCTAGGTCTTGTAATAAGATGTAATTATGCTCAGAAGGCCTGACAGTGTCCCTTTTAAGCAATAGGTCATTTTCTGATGACCCATTCCCTTTAAGGAATTTTTATTTATATGGTCTAAAAAGCTTAATTTGCCAGCAATGACACTCATGGGCAAGTTTATAATACCTGCTTGTGAGAGTAGTGAACCTTCAGGGAGAAAGCCTAAGATAATGTATTAAAAGGGGTTGTTAAAGTTATTTTTATTGATCACCTATTCTCAGGATAGTTCATTAATATCAGATCGCAGTGGTGATGGCCAGTTCTCAGTGTTCGCCCGCCATCTTAAACCACAAGTCCGGTGATGCACAGGTAAGCTCTTTCCTGTGCCTGTGCGTGAGTCGGTCTGAAACAAATGCGGTCACCGAGAGCAGGCAGTTCCGAGAACAGCCGCTGGGGGCCTTCATTGGGCTGTTCTCGGAACTGCCTGCTCCTGGTGACCGCATTTGTTTCAGACCGGCTCCTGGCAAAGGCAAGGACTTACCTGTGCATCGCCGGACTTGTGAAAAAAGATGGCAGCCCGCATGTGTTCGCGGGCAAACTGGCCATCACTGCACAGCACCCCTGGTGATCAGCTGGTTAGGGAGCATCCACCATGCTACCACTGCCTTCTCTTCATTGTTTACCTGCTCGCCGTCACAACTGCAGCGGTGAGCGGATGGAATTACACCTAAGCCGTCCCATTCACTTCAATAGGACAGCTTCTTCCTATACAAGCTGATCAGTCAGTTGATCGGCGGAGGTGCTGGGTGTCTGATCCCTGCCAATCTGATATTGATGATCTATCCTGAGGATAGTTCATCAATAAAAATAACTTGGACAACCCCTTTAACACACAATAAGCTCAACGTCTTGTCTGCTTAGTCTTCTGGTCTGTGACATTCCACATTACAGTATTTTAGTTCTGTGCTGGATTAATATATACAGTGGATATAAAAAGTCTACCCACCCCTGTTAAAATGTCAGGTTTCTGTGATGTAAAAAAATGAGACAAAGATAATTCATTTCAGAACTTTTTCCACCTTTTTAAATGTGACCTATAAAAGGCTTTCGTCTTGCCACTCTACCCCATAGCCCAGAGATATAAAGAATACGGGAGATTGTTGTCACATGTACCACACAGCCAGTACTTGGCAGATATTCCTGCAGCTCCTTTAATGTTGCTGTAGGCCTCTTAGTAGCCTCCCAGACCAGTTTTCTTCTCGTCTTTTCATCAATTTTGGAGGGACGTCCAGTTCTTGGTAATGTCACTGTTGTGCCATATTTTCTCCACTTGATGATGACTGTCTTCACTGTGTTCCATGGTATATCTAATGCCTTGGAAATTCTTTTGTACCCTTCTGACTGATAACTTTTAGCAATGAGATCCCTCTGATGCTTTGGAAGCTCTGTGTGGACCATGGCTTTTGCTGTGGGATGCGACTAAGAAAATTTCAGGAAAGATCAACAGCAACTGAACTTTATTTGGGGTTAATCAGAGGCACTTTAAATGATGGCAGGTGTATGCTGACTCCTATTTAGCATGGTTTTCAATGTGATTGCTTAATTCTGAACACGGCTACATCCCCAGTTATAAGAGGGTGTGCACTTATGCAACCACATTATTATTGTTTTCTTCCCTCTACCTAAAAGATTTCAGTTTTTCGCAATTGAGTTGACATTTTAACAGGGGTGTGTAGACTTTTTATATCCACTGTATGTATCTGTCACAATCTATTCTTTGTGCACTATTTTGTTAGTTATTTTTTTAGAATAAAAAATAGCACTATATGGATACAACCATGTGTAGCTAGTCCGCAGCGGGTTTTCCACTTCATTTTTCCTGCATTTGCAACGGGTGAAATCTATGGCGGGCAACATAAAGTGACATGCAGGGGATTTAAAATCCACACTTCACGTCAGATCATTTGCCAATTCTGGTGTGGGGAAAATCTCATCTTCTTTGCTGTTACCTTTTAATGCTGGGGATTTTACCACAAAGTTCTGCTGCAGAAAATCGCCAGCTTTCACACTACATGTGGTCTTACCCAATTACAAATTCTATAACTTTCTTATTACATCTGGTTTCATTTCATCCCCATTGAAACGTCCCAAATGTGAGACTCACCCTGTTGCAGTCTAGCTGGGAGGTTTGTGCAGCTGATGCACGTACCCCACAGAGCATTTTCTAGACTGGACTCAATCCTATCCTCTTTTCTCAGCTGAGAGCAGGACTAACTACACTGCTCAAAAAAAATAAAGGGAACACTTAAACAACACAATGTAACTCCAAGTCAATCACACTTCTGTGAAATCAAACTGTCCACTTAGGAAGCAACACTGAGTGACAATCAATTTCACATGCTGTTGTGCAAATGGGATAGACAACAGGTGGAAATTATAGGCAATTAGCAAGACACCCCCAATAAAGGAGTGGTCTTGCAGGTGGTGACCACAGACCACTTCTCAGTTCCTATGCTTCCTGGCTGATTTTTTTGGTCACTTTTGAATGTTGGCGGTGCTTTCACTCTAGTGGTAGCATGAGACGGAGTCTACAACCCACACAAGTGGCTCAGGTAGTGCAGCTTATCCAGGATGGCACATCAATGCGAGCTGTGGCAAGAAGGTTTGCTGTGTCTCAGCGTAGTGTCCAGAGCATGGAGGCGCTACCAGGAGACAGGCCAGTACATCAGGAGACTTGGAGGAGGCCGTAGGAGGGCAACAACCCAGCAGCAGGACCGCTACCTCCGCATTTGTGCAAGGAGGAACAGGAGGAACACTGCCAGAGCCCTGCAAAATGACCTCCAGCAGGCCACAAATGTGCATGTGTCTGCTCAAACGGTCAGAAACACTCCATGAGGGTGATATGAGGGCCCGACGTCCACAGGTGGGGGTTGTGCTTACAGCCCAACACCGTGCAGGACGTTTGGCATTTGCCAGAGAACACCAAGATTGGCAAATTCGCCACTGGCGCCCTGTGTTCTTCACAGATGAAAGCAGGTTCACACTGAGCACATGTGACAGACATGACAGTCTGGAGACGCCGTGGAGAACGTTCTGCTGCCTGCAACATCCTCCAGCATGACCGGTTTGGCATTGGGTCAGTAATGGTGTGGGTGGCATTTCTTTGGAGGGCCACACAGCCCTCCATGTGCTTGCCAGAGGTAGCCTGACTGCCATTAGGTACCTAGATTAGATCCTCAGGCCCCTTGTGAGACCATATGCTGGTGCGGATGGCCCTGGGTTCCTCCTAATGCAAGACAATGCTAGACCTCATGTGGCTGGAGTGTGTCAGCAGTTCCTGCAAGACGAAGGCATTGATGCTATGGACTGGCCCGCCTGTTCCCCAGACCTGAATCCAATTGAGCACAGGTGGTGATGGTGAGCACAATAAAGGAATTCAAGAGGTGCCTGGATGTATTTCTGGAGTGTAATAATATTACAGGCTATAGCTACTAGAGAGGGGTCGTTGATCCAGGGAGTTATTCTGATTGCCTGATTGGAGTCGGGAAGGAATTTTTTATTCCCCTAAAGTGAGGAAAATTGGCTTCTACCTCACAGGGTTTTTTTGCCTTCCTCTGGATCATCTTGTAGGATGACAGGCCGAACTGGATGGACAAATGTCTTTTTTCGGCCTTATGTACTATGTTACTATGTTACATCTGGGACATCATGTCTCGCTCTATCCACCGTCACGTTGCACCACAGACTGTCCAGGAGTTGGCAGATGCTTTAGTCCAGGTCTGGGAGGAGATCCCTCAGGAGACCATCCGCCACCTCATCAGGAGCATGCACAGGCGTTGTAGGGAGGTCATACAGGCACGTGGAGGCCACACACACTACTGAGCCTCATTTTGACTTGTTTTAAGGACATTACATCAAAGTTGGATCAGCCTGTAGTGTGTTTTTCCACTTTAATTTTGAGTGTGACTCCAAATCCAGACCTCCATGGGTTGAAAAGTTTGATTTCAATTTTTTAATTTTTGTGTGATTTTGTTGTCAGCACATTCAACTATGTAAAGAACAAAGTATTTCAGAAGAATATTTAATTCAGATCTAGGATGTTATTTTTGTGTTCCCTTTATTTTTTTGAGCAGTGTATATAGATGGATATTATGTCTTATCCATGTAAAAAAAAATTAAGGAAACTTAAAGGCTCCTAATGGAGGAAATTGTTTGGATTCTATATTCACTGTATCTCTCAACTTATTGTAGGAGGCTAGACCTTTCACCCAACATCCTGAGAAAACATCCATATATGCAGAATGAAGACACGGTCTTTGTAGCGAAGGAGGAGCCATCCAAGGTAAAAAAAATATATATTTATTCTTTTTAACCCTTTGGAAAGGTTTAGAAGTTTTCCAGGTTTGCATCAACATATCTTAAAAATTTTATGATGGTAGCTGTAATTTTGTATTTTTTTATTTTATTTTTTTTTTCTACCTTTTATTTCTCCTATCCTCTGTTTTGGGCTGTGGTCACATGACCATGTCCATGCAGCTAATTCTTATTTCCTGTGATGTTATGTCCGTGAGTGTGTCAAAGCAGCAACAGGGGCAGTGTCTTGTTGGATGGAAATATAAACTAGTTGGGGCGGTGCTGTAGCTGTGGCAGAAGAGAAGAGCATCATGGGTTTGGTTGGATACAGCAACAGGAAGTGCTACATACAGGATGTAATAAACCTGAGTGATGTGTTTTCATGTGGAAAGATAGTCAGGATAGTCCAAATTGGAAAAAAAAAAAGAATGGGGAAGATGGACAAGAGGTAAGCAACTACATGAGCATATCTGCTAAAAACCACAGTAATCCCAGAAATCCTCTTTAAAAGGGTTGTCTGGTTTCGTATATATTCTTCAATATCTGATCGGAAAGGGTTGATTTTTGACCGTCCAAATCCTGACATTTATGCCGGGGATCTGCCAAATCGCCATCGGTTCCCATGATTGTCTATGGGGTCTGGCTGGCAGCTGACACTATCCAACTATGGCTGGGTTCACATGTTTGTCATGGTTTTAAAGTATACAAAAAAATATACGTTAACTTGATGCCACAGTGGCATCTATCATTAGAGTTCTATTTAAAAACAACAACAAACAAAAAACCTATAGGGCCGCACTAGACATGGTATAAATTTCACGGGCCAGAACCAGGTAGCTTTGGCAGAAAGAGATGCAAACACTGTGAGGGGGCACGTGTGAGCATTACTACTGTGAAGGGGTACATATTTGGGCATTTTTACTGTGAAGGGGAAAATATCTGGGCATTACCCCTGTGAAGGGGGCACATCTCTGGCATAGCAAGACTAAGGAATGAAATGCAGGAAACTCTCTAGAAATGCCTTGTGGTGCAATATTATGAGTCCTCTCACACGGGCACCAGACCAATCACATAAGAAATAGTCTCAGGTCCAATCACTTCCACCACACCTCGCCAGTCTCATCCTCCATAGACCTCCTGCTCCAATCTGACTCGTCCTCACCTTCTCCTTCTACGTGCTTTGATGCCTGGCTGAGAGTCCAGAGGGGGTCTGTATGGGCTGGTGTGGGGAGATGGGGTGTTTAGTTGCCGCAAAACTAATATTACTGCACCACAGTATAAATAGGAATGGCGGCGCAGGCGCGTCTCTTCTGCAACTTTGCGCAAGCTCTGCCTTCAGTCACAGCACGGGCCGCATGACACAGCTTTGCTGGCCGTAGGTTGGGCATCACTGGGTTAACGGATAAAATGTTTCTTTTTTTGCAGGACACTACAGTAGTGAAAAAAATTGTGTACCACGCTTTTCTATTCTGCAGAGTCAAGCAAAAAATATGTATACGTTAACATATACGTGTGTGTCCCCCCCCCAACAATGGAGCTTTATGGGACTGAAAGGAACTGACCACCCTGCTCTACATCTTTCTGCAGAGAGCATTTGGAACAGTTGTGACCTAGATGTAAACAGACTGTTCTGCTCTGCTTTCTGTGTGTAAAGCATCATTGAAAGGGGTTGTCCGGGTTCAGAGCTGAACCCGGACATAACCCCTTCTTCCTCCATTCTTCCTCCATTCAGTCCCTCTGAGTTGAGCATTGGAGTATTTCATGCTCCGATGCTCTCCCTTGCCCTGCGCTATATAGCACAGGACAAGGGCTTTTTTTTTTTTTTTTATCCGGTGACGTATCGGGCCATGCTAGGCAGAGGCTTCCGCCTAGCAGTGAGCCCGGTGACATCACCAGCACTAATGGGCGGTCTTTAGTGCTTGTCTAGCCAGTAAAAGGGGGAAGAGGGGGGTAAGCCACTATCAGTTGCCTCTACTGAGAAGAGACTGATCACGCATGTTGAAATCTAACATGCCTGACCATTCCCCCCCCCCCAATATTTGCTGTTGGGGAGAATCGGGACACCACCATACACATTAGGCCAGTCCCTCTGAAATTTGTGGGTTTTGCCAACATGAATCGAATGTTTAAGGCCAATTTTAAATGGCTTATCTCTAAAATATCAGTGGATTGCCGAGAGCCACTTTGGTCTAGCGAGACTAGCAATAGCCATTAACATCTCTGTGGAGAAACCTCCTTTCAGTGTTGTGATGGGCAACTTCTTGTTTCCCTGGCATCAGTTAGAAATGCATCACATTCTACATTTGACTTCTCTTTTTTTTTCTAGGCTTTAAAGGAGTAGTTCATAAATCTGTACTGCTTTTTTCAGATAGAAAAGAAAGTAAAGAGTAGCTCGATTGATCTGCGGGGTGACACAGACCGTCGCAGAAAGGAGCGCAGTAAAGAACGAGGGGACTCTAAGTGTTCCCGGGAATCTAGTGATTCTCGCAAGAGAGAAAAGGCACAGAAAGAGCACAAGGAGTTGAAAGTGTTCAAGGATGACAAGTAAGCAGAATGTGTAATATCAGTCTAGTAGCGAGCTGTGAATGCTTTTTGATTACATTGTCTGAAATATTGGTTTAACGTGAACAATCACAATTGTTTGTTTTACAGCAAAAATGTATTTGTCTTTTACACGACTAATGGTGGATGAGGACAAAAACTTTGGAATAGCAAGCTAACTGAAAAAAAATGACAAATTATTGTGTCCTATTGTCCAGGCAACATCAGGAAGTTGGACTTCAGTGCAGTGCATTTCTAGAACCCGTTTGTGTAAGAACTTTGGTTCTTTCTGCTTGATTCCACTTTTTCCACTCATAACACCGCAGTTTGAACAAAATCATTGATTGCTGTTGACTCGTCAATGAAGGAATAAAAAAAAAAAAAACTGTATTTTGTTTGAACGCCACACAGAATATTGAAGTGATCAAGAATTGATGCCACAGTTTGGGTCCGGAGATATTTCTGTTACATTTCAGACAGTTATGTGTCCTTTGTGTGGATATTATGTATGTAATGGTCATTCGTTTTTTTTTTCAGTTTAGTAATAACTCCGCTTTTATATGAGCAACTCTTTGTTTTAATGTTGATTTTTTTTTTTTTCTTAACTGCAGATATATTTAATGTTTCCCATAAGGTGCAGAAGTAGACATTAACACACACACTATAGAGAGGTGATAAAAATAAAATGCCTCATACTGTAGAGACATGGCAGAAAAGTCTTTCTTCCATTTCTGTACCTGGTCGTGGGCTATTGTCATCTTTTCTGTTATGCTCTATTTTAGGCCACTTTCACACTTGTGCATTTTGGTCAGTATTTTGCACCAGTATTTAACCCAGACCAAGAGGGAACACTGTACAGAAAAGATTTCTAAGGCTACATTCACACTCGTAGCATAGCTAATCCAGCAGAGAATAACCTGCAGGGTTCCCTGGATCCAGCATAGCCAAATTGTGCAAAATGCCTGCCGGAATAAATGCTGGGATTCAGCCTGACAAAAATTGCTGCACACAACAGTTTTTCTCCAGCCAAATCCCAGCATTTAGGCTGGGGTGCGACTGTATCCCCACCAGATCCCATTTTAGTGAATTGGGTGCGGCAGTGCACAGCACCATCCAGTTAAGTAGGATCCAGAGAACTCTGCTAGAACAGCCTGCAGGATTAGCTTTGCCACAAGTGTGAAGTCAACCTAAGGCCTATTGCACACGACCGTAAGGCTTTTTCAGTGTTTTGCGATCCGTTTTTCACGGATCCGTTGTTCCGTTTTTTGTTTCCGTTGTGTTTCCGTTTCTGTTCCGTTTTTTTGCGGACCCATTGACTTGAATGGAGCCACGGACTGTGATTTGCGGGCAATAATAGGACATGTTCTATGTTAAAACGGAACGGAAAAACGGAAATACGGAAATGGAATGCATACGGAGTACATTCCGTTTTTTTTGTGGAACCATTGAAATGAATGGTTCCGTATACGGAACGCAAAAAACGGCCAGTAAACGGGAAAAAAAAACGTCCGTGTGCAATAGGCCTAACTCCTCTGCGTTTTCAGTCCGTTTTTCACTTCCAAACACAAATTAAAAATACTAGCTAAAATGTGCCCTAAAGTTAAGTTCATATTATGTTCACTGTGCACATTCTGTATGTATGCTGAGTAATCTCCAAATGTGGACACTCCATAGCAGGCATACAGTTGCACACATTTAGGCTAGGTGTTCAGTGTATATGTTGCAAGATGTTCCCAGCGTATAAGCTACACATACACTAAGCACCTATTTAGTGTGAAATGAAGTTTAAAACAAGCCATTCCTTATTGGTTGTGGTCTAGTTAAAGGAGGGGAGGTTAAAAAGGGGAGTGTGTCTTTGAGCACTATATCTTCTCCTTTTGTTTTTTTTCTTATCCAAGAGCGCTCCAATCTTCCCAGTTTCCTCCTGATCTGTTCCATCTCCAGACAATGATTGGTGGGGCTTAACAATTTGATTGTCCTACTGCAGACAGGGTACAGCAGGGAGGCTTCTACTCCAGCCAGTTGTTTTACAGCCAGACACAGAACAGTGATGAGTAGGGGAGATATGGCTGCTCTCGTTAAAGAAGCTCTCCCACAACAAAGGTACATGCTGTAGTGAAGGTGATCTTACCAGTGACTGTTTTTGGGAGTTATAACCTCCTTTCTGATCCTTAGTTGTGTCATGTGACCAACACTCTGCCTCTCCAGCTGACACAGGACAGGAAGTCAGTTACTTCTCTATTCATTCCTATGAGACTGACGTTGAGGCTCCCATAGCAATACATAGAGAAACTGGCTTCCTGTCCACACATAAGATGCTGTGTTATTTGGGTAGTCAGTGTGTTAGTCACATGACACAGCTGAGGATCAGAAAGGTTATAACTCACAAATACAGACACTGGTAAGAAGATTACCTTCACGACAGGTTACAGCATATACCTTTCTAACAGTTTAGAGAATAAACGTTTTGTGGCAGTGGGAACAGTGCTTTTCACACCAAAGAGATTACTGGGACTTTGTCATCCTGCCAGTTATACGTCTGCTGTGAAGCTCCTTTTTTGTGAATGTCTAATTAAAAATGTTGAGGCGAGTTGATATACTAATTATGTTAACATGTTATAAAAGGGTGTTGATTTAGTTACCAAAGCTGGATGAAGCCTTACTACTTTCTTAATGGAGGATACAATATGTGTGGCATCATTGAATTTTATATATATTTTTTCTGTTGGGATGTGGGGGGAGGGGTTATATCAGATGTAATTGGGTGATGTCAACTAAGAATCTTTTAAAGGATAACTGTCATTTTCATAAAAAAAAAAAACAATTTTAGCATATGTTACTGCTGCAGCAGCATTTTGCAAAAAGCAACCTTTAGTTTCTTTATATAGCACTGTTTTCCTTGAGTTTTTCCCTTTAGTTACGGCTGTTTAAACATTTACAATATGAGGACCTTCTCAAGATGGCTGCTCTACCAGTTCTCTGAGGCCAAAACTGCTTTACCTCACTTAGGGCTCTTTCACACTTGCGTTGTTCTTTTCTTCCGGCATAGAGTTCCGTCGTCGGGGCTCTATGCCGGAAGAATCCTGATCAGTTTTATCCTAATGCATTCTGAATGGAGAGAAATCCGTTCAGGATGCATCAGGATGTCTTCAGTTCCGGAACGGAAAGTTTTTTGGCCGGAGAAAATACCGCAGCATGCTGCGCTTTTTGCTCCGGCCAAAAATCCTGAACACTTGCCGTAAGGCCGGATCCGGAATTAATGCCCATTGAAAGGCATTAATCCGGATCCGGCCTTAAGCTAAACGTCGTTTCGGCCCATTGCCGGATCTGACGTTTTAGCTTTTTCTGAATGGTTACCATGGCTGCCAAGACGCTAAAGTCCTGGCAGCCATGGTAAAGTGTAGTGGGGAGCGGGGGAGCAGTATACTTACCGTCCGTGCGGCTCCCCGGGCGCTCCAGAGTGACATCAGGGCGCCCCACGCGCATGGATGACGTGATCGCATGGACACGTCATCCATGAGCATGGGGCACTCTGACGTCATTCTGGAGCGCCCCGGGAGCCGCACGGACTGTAAGTATACTGCTCCCCCGCTCCTACTATGGCAACCAGGACTTTAATAGCGTCCTGGCTGCCATAGTAACACTGAACGCATTTTGAAGACGGATTCGTCTTCAAATGCTTTCAGTTCACTTGCGTTTTTCCGGATTCGGCGTGTAATTCCGGCAAATGGAGTACACGCCGGATCCGGACAACGCAAGTCTGAAAGAGCCCTTAACATACGCAATTGCTGTAGCCAGCAGCTTCCTGCCAGCCAATCAGATTGGATTACTGAGAGACACGCCTCCTTAATCTGAAGCCTAATGCAGGCATGTAGTGTGAAGGACCGCCCCTCCGTCTTCCTAGCCGGAGACAGATGAGCCATAGCAACTGTCTTTTTAATGGGGCAGTAGAAAGGGACAGGGGACATTAATGAAAGCTGTTATAAGGTAATGACAGATCTTTTGACAATCATTGACAGACTAACTCAGATATACATGCCTAGCTCTAATAAACTAGCAAAAAAAAAAAGTTATCCTTTTAAGAGCTGAAGTTTACACTGCTTGAATTTAAGTTGTTGGTGTCTATCTTGTTTGTATGTGGCGGTATGTTTTATTTTTTTTATAAGCGTTCTTTTTGTGTGTTGTGATTTATTTTTTTTGTTTTTACAGTAAAAGAAGAAAAGATCACGAGCCGTCTCCTCCTCTGTCCGATGATGATAAAGACAATAAGAAGGAAAGCAGAGATGAGGAATTCAAAGGCCCAATGGAGCCCAAAGAATTTCCAGGTTTCCCAGGCACCAGTAGGCCCAGGGGCACATTTGTAAGTTTTTGGACACTACACAGTGCATAGTAGTTAAGCAAATAAGTGGTCAAGTAGTTAACAACATGACAATATACTGTGTGGTAAAGTGTGGGTGACGTTGGCTTATTTAGTTTCAACTTCGTAAGAACTTTTAATAGATTTTCACAAATGAGTAGCTTTCTCTGAATTTGCCAACAGTCCTGTCTCTGCAGGAACCATCTCTATGCTAGTTGCTCACCATGAGTGGAGAGAGATTCTTCTGTCCATTCTTTGACAAATAGATTAACCCCATAGGTCTGTGATGGCTAACCTCCAGCACTCCAGCTGTGGTAAAACTACAACTCCCAAGATGCTTGGCTTTTCTCAGAACTCCACAGAAATGAATGGAGCATGCTGGGAGTCAGTTTCACCTCAGCTGGAGTGCCGGAGGTTAGCCATCACTCCCGTAGGTGAAGATATTCATCAAACTAGCAGAGTAATTCTAAATTCCAGATCAGTGCAAACATATTAACTAGTATTTATTATCTGGAGTATAGTGAGCAGTGCTAACTTGTTTCTTCTTACATTTAAAGCACGGTTCTGTGTTAGGCCTCATGCATATGGCCATATCCTATAATCAGTCCGCAAAAAAAAAGGGACCCGTGTACGTCTACTTTCCGTATTTACATTTTTTTTTTTCCTTATCAAAACGAGGGTGTAGAGAGGGAGAGTTTTGTCACCTGAGTAAAGGGTTTTTTCATTCTCCTGAATCTAAGGCTCTGTTCCTGAGATGTGAGCCTTTTTCCAAATAAGAGAATGGTATTTTTGGTGCAATAAAAACATCACCTTTTGCTCGCGTTGCACTAAAGCACCACACCTTTCAATGTCCAGCCTGACAATCCCTTTTGAGTGACAGGGCCAGGCAGTGAATGCAATCACTTTATAGATAGAACAAAGTACCCCTCTCAAGTGGTAAATGTGCTCTGAACTGCTCTGCACGCATCGGGGCTGTGTTCACACCCAACGTAGATGCAGCAAAAAAAATCCAAATGGGTCCAGTGACTAAAATCAATGATTCTTTATTCCAAAAAATAATCTATAAACAAGTAATCCTCTCCTGCATAAAAGCAACACTTTTCAACCATAAGACAGGTCTTCATGGATTCATAGTATAAAGTAGTATTCTATACTTTGAATCCATAATGAAGACCTGTCTTATGGTTAAAACGTGTTGCTTTTATGCAGGAGAGGATTACTTGTTTATAGATTCTTTATTTCTTCATTCAAAAAAATCATTGATTTTGCTCGCTGGATCCATTTGGACTTTTTTGCAGTGAATGCAATCGCACCTGGCCCTGTGTTGTAGCTTTGCATATCTCTGCATGCTCTGATTATGTGATGCCGAAGTCTGTCTCTTTTAGGTGGAGATCGATGTCATTGCATGTGCGCAGTACAGTCACTTTTGGCCTTTGTGAGAGTCAGGGCTGTACTGTGCATGCACTATGTAAAGCCGCGGTGTATGACTTAAAGCACAGGGCCAAGCTAGATTACTGCCAGAACCTGTGAATCGAAGCAGGAAGGCGGGGCTGGGCACTGAAAGGAGCAGAGCTTTGGTGCAATGAGAGCAACAGTGACGCTCTCATTGCACCAAATGGCTTATTCACATATTTAATCTCTGGAATGGAGCCTGGGATCCGAAAGCAGAAAGATTTACTCAGATCTACAGCTATCTATGTCTTTGGTTTGATAAAGAGGTTGCTGGTGGCAAATTCGTTCAAAAACCAAGCAAAATGAAAACCATTTCAAAGCCCAATGGCATCAGTCTTTTTGAATGAGGTTTAAAGGGGCTCTCTGGCATTTTAATATTGATGAACTATTCTTAGGATAGATTACTAGTATCAGATTGGCGGGGGCCCAACTTCCCACACCCCTGCCAATCAGCTGTATGAAGTAGCTGTGGTGCTCTGTGGGAGCTTTAGGCCTTATGATGTCACGTTCCTTGGCCAAGTGAATGGGGGTGAGCTGCGATACCAAGCACAGGCGCTATTGAATGGACGGTGCTGTGCTTGGTGAGCTGCGCAGAGGCTGTGGCTTGTTCATAGAGCTGACTTCCTGAGTATAGGCCATCAATATGAAAATGCTGGAGAAACCCTTTAATTGTACATTATGGTTGGCTATGATATTCTCTATCTTTTTGTTTCCTCTTTTTGTACCTTGTGATAGGACTTTTATTTACAGGGACTGTCGTTACATATGACCCTCAATTCATTATATTCTTAATGTCTTCATATGCGTTTGTCACTAAGCTGAAATGCTATGGTGTCTGCTATGTGACAGTACATTTTACAGACTACATTTTGCAAGCAAATTAATTGACCACATAATCATCTTTGCCATGTTCAAAAGGAGCACTTCACCAATTAAACCAATTGTTTAGCAGTTTCGAATTAGAGGCAGAGGCCGTGCTCGAGGGGTGTTTGCTGGGACAAGTACTGCTCCTGTGAATACAGCACCAAGTTTTCAAAAGAGATCTAAAGAGGAGGAGTGGGATCCAGAATATACACCTAAAAGCAAGAAATATTTCCTGGTGGGTTTTCAAGGTTTTACATTTGCATGAACAGACTGCCCACTATACCACACATATTTATCAGATCAACCATTGCCCCAGCCACTGGCTGAAGTGTCTCAGCAATTGGAGTTATGCTGTCCTCTCTGAGCACCGTTCTCTGTATGCAAGAGGGTGGGGTCCAAGAAAATCAGGACTGCTTCCTCACAGGGCGATTCCAGTACTGCGACTTCTTAAAAACCACATTATGTACAGATATGAGGGGCGCCGCCGGAATTGGTGTGCCTGTCATGCTACCCTCAAAGAGGTGATTGATTCCCTTTAAGATGTAGGTTACCTCCCATATATTTTAATTTATTTATATTATAATATATTGAAATTACAATTTAATAAAGAAATTATATTACATTTTAATATTGTAATGTTTGTATCTAGAAACTTCAGAGAGCATCAGATCAACCTGATTGCATTCTCAATGGTAGTACAGGCTTTTTCTGTACATATTTTTTTATATATATATATATATATATATATATATATATTATATTACATAAACTATATTAAATATATTATGATACCATTTTTGGGCTTTACCATGCTGTGGGCAGTGACTTTTGATAAATATCTGTGCTATTTTCAGAATAGAACATGAAGCCACTTGTAAACATATAAAAATCCGAATCGGACATGGCAATTTACAAAAGGATGCCTTCTTGACTGCATAACAAGATAACTTATATGTAGACCTGCTTTAAAACTAAGCTGTGTTTGTTTAGCATGATGACAGAGATGATGGAGTGGATTACTGGGCAAGGAGGGCAAGGGGACGAGGCAACTTCCAGCGAGGAAGAGGAAGGTTTCCTTTTAAAAAGTCTGGGAGCAGTCCAAAATGGACGCATGACAAGTATCAGGGAGATGGCCTTGTAGATGAGGAAGAAGAAGCAATGGAAGAGAGGCGCAAAGATGAAAAGGTAGAAAGTCTTCACCACTACTGTGTGGTTTATATATATATTTTTTTTAAATGGCACATTTCTGCAGAAGTGTAGGCATGTTACTTACCTTGAATGCATTTGGGTTACCACTTGCATACATTCGATGGCATGCAGTGTGAACAGAGTCTAACATAGATCCTTACATGATGTTTAAAGGGGTTGTCCGAGTTATTTTTTTGCATGTTTCGAACTAATCAAATGTAACAGCTTTACCATGCACTTACTGCATCTGTAGTTGCTCCTTTCTCAGATGTCACTGAGGGTCACATAACCTGTGATGTCAGCTTCTCTCCCTGCTCTGATCTGTGCACAAACCTGAGAGCTGATCTGTGTCTGTACACCAGAGGTCACTGTGCTGGCAATGCCCCCCTGCTCTGCCGGCTGCTGCTTATTGCTTTCTCCCTTCAGCAGCACAGACTCAGGGCTGAAGGCTTTACTGAGTAGCTGCAGGCAGTGAGGAGACAAATGCTGGGCACAGGAGCTGACAGAGTTCTGCAGAGCATTGCACAACAGGTAGGGGGAAGATCCTGTGTGTATCAGCAGTGTCATTGTACAGCTGGGACTTGTAGTACTACACATACAACATGCTGCTGAGTCTCCCAGCAAGCAGACATGTCACTCAGGGCAGACTTATTCATTACCTTTGCAGAGCAGGGTGA
The DNA here is from genome assembly GCF_905171765.1 of Bufo bufo. Taxonomy (NCBI): domain Eukaryota; kingdom Metazoa; phylum Chordata; class Amphibia; order Anura; family Bufonidae; genus Bufo; species Bufo bufo. Next base: position 380,575,792 of record NC_053392.1, on the reverse strand, counting down.
GGGGCAGAGATTGTTTCAGGTAAACAAAGGGCCAGAAGAAAGCCAGGGAAATGAGGAAATAGGTTTTTTATTTTTTTTTTGCCTAAAACTTGCTTAGCTCAGTCTGATTAACAGTGCTATTTTTTTATTTATTTTTTTCTCGTAACTGACAACCCTTTTAATTGGCAGTACAGACTGTACATTCACATTTCAACTGGCTTCCTGTTACCAGTGTATTATGGGAGCTCCGGAAACTGTTGTTAGGTCATGTTAGACAGGGGAATAGAGGTAAACCACTTGCCCAAAGGAAACCAGCAGTGGTTTGAAACCTATGGATATATTTATGAATATGAAAACTTGAAATGGCATTAAATTGGATACAGAAGCATTAATGCTGAGTGCCTCATGACTTACTGTTAAACCATGGAAGCTATATAGTGTGTCATGGTGGACTATGCTATGTGCTGCTTTCACAGGTGTCCACCACTTTCTCCCGTGGAAACATAAGATCAGCATAAACTGGGAAATAACATAGGAATCAATGGAAATACCCATTGTTGCAGACTATGGATACTGTGCTAAGCTGCACACAGTAGTAGCAGGGGGTTGAAGTGGTTTTCCAACACTGACCCCCACCGATCAGCTGTTTGAGGTCCTGTGAGTGCCTCTGCCTTCTCCTTGCACACCAAGCACAGTGCTGTACATTGTATAGCGGCTGTGCTTGGTATTGTGCTCAGCCCCAATGTATGGCGCTGTGAGAAGGCAGCTCACAGGCGCACAGTGACTTCTTAAACAGATGATCGGTGGGAGTGCTGGGTGTCGGACCTCCACTGATCAGATACTAATGACCTATCCTGAGGATAAGTCATCAGTATCAAAATCTCTGAAAACCCTTTAAAGTAAAATTGTAATTCTTCATGTTTGTGGCACTTATTGATAACAGTTGCAATATTCTTATATTTAGACCCTCAACATGTTTCTTTTATTCACAGGAGTAAAGCGTCTGGTGAAGCCCAATACTACAAGATATTTTTTTTATTGACTACCTTTCATTAGTCATTTCGAACTCTATTTTAATTCAGTTGCTGATCAACAAACTGAACTTTGTTTTAAAGAATCTTTTTTTTTTTTTCACGTCGAATACATTTATGCCAAGGCCCTGGAAGAAATTGGAAAATGTGATCTGTCTTTCAACCACATCTTTTAAGAATTGGCTTTTAAGTGTTTCAGTTTATGCTGCGTGTCTGCCATGGTTGTATGGTGAAGATTGTAGTTTGGTTCTTTTTGCAATAGATAAAAATTTGCTTTGCACATAGGGTGGATTTTAAAGCTGCCTAAAGTAAAATTGGACTTTGCCATTTTTTAAGAGCAGAATATTAAATCTGCTCTGGATTGCTGTGGGCAATTCAGGCTACTTTAACACTAGCGTTTTCAATCCCGCTATTGATCCGTCATAGGATCTTAATAGCGGAAGAAAATGCTTCCCCATTCATTTCCAATGGAGATAAAACTTAAACGGAATGCACCAGAATGCATTCTGTTCCGTCTGGTTGCGTCCCCATCACGGACAGAATAACTGTGCAAGCAGCGTTTTTCTGTCCGATGTGGTGCGGAGCAAGACTGGTCCGTCCAGACACACAATGTAAGTCAATGGGGATGGATTTGTTTTCTCGGACACAATAGAAAATGGATCCGTCCCCCATTGACTTTCAATGGTGTTCAAGATGGATCCGTCATGGCTATAGAAGAGTAATACAACCGGATCCATTCATGACTGATGCATGCAGTTGTATTATTATAACGGAAGTGTTTTTTTGTGGATCCACAAAAAACACTAGTGTGAAAGTAGGCCTAAGACAGTTTCATAAATTCCCCCTATAGAATGTATGCGATGATTCCTTGAACTCCTGGATTTTTTTCTTGTATAGGTTTGTCCGCAGTTGAATTTTATTTACAGACTTGATATTAAAGGGGTTGTGTGGAAAAAAAAGGCTAAAAATAATATACTTCCTGTGTGTGGCATATTTTTGTTCAAAATCTTCCTGGAGGATGTCTTTTATCATTGTCTATGTGGACTATGGGCAAAGGTGTTGGAGCTGGAAACTTAGTTGTAGATTTAAAGAGGTTATCCAGAGTGGCTGACCTCTACTGGGTTGGGTCTCTATCTGTCCATAACCAGCTCTTCATCTTCCTGGTGAGCAGTTATCAACATCCTATTGGACTAAGGGAGGGTGACCTGCTCTCTGTCACAACTAATGGTCACTGATGACATAATGGGAGCAGGTCTCCTATGTGGTCACAGTATGTTGATTGTGCTCAGTGCATTAGTTTGTACGTGTGTATATTAAAACTGAATAACTATCCTAGCAACCATCAGTGAAAAACACTTTGCATCCGGATGCCTTCAGTTTTTCACACAAGCTCCATTCACTTCTATGGATCCAGAGCATGCTGCGAGTTCTCCTGAATGTAGAGATGATGCATGAAAAACAATGCTCAATAGCATAGATCCATTGAAATGAAAGGCTCAGGCTTCACAACATGCATTGCATCCAGACGGATTTCAAAACTTTTTGAAATTCCTAAAATTGCACAATATAATTTTTTTTTTTTAAAGCTGAACTACTTTTCTACTAACTCCACCCAAAACTAGCTGTGCAATTGCCATCCCAATAATCTGATTAGCTAGTCTTAGTCATCTTATTCTTTATTTACCAAGTACAGACATGTATACAAAACTAACAAAAATCATACAGTAATAAGTGCTACAAGACTGAGAAGCACTGGCATCAGGTAGAATTTGAACTATTCCAAGACAAATTCTTTTTCCTTCCCCCAGTTTGCAGCATTGGTAGTCGCATCTCATTCAGCTGGTTGGTGCAGATTTCAGTCCTGGTCTAGTGAGCCTCCAAGCACCATGGAATAAAGTCTTCTTGTACATGACTGAGAATTGCCTGACATCGAGCTACAAAAACAGTCAGGTAGATCCTGGTGTGAAGCTCACATATTCTGAGAAGCTTCTAGTGTTTCTAATTGTAATAGATCACATAGAAATACACAGGACAATATGTACATTGATGAACATTTCATGGAGGTCACCAGTAAAAAGTTTTACTAAGAAAACCGGCTGCTGCATTTAGCCAACTTCCACGAGATTCATCCTTTGATGTAGGACGGGTTAAAGCCTTTTCCAGATCTTTCTGAGGACTCTCCTCTTCTGGCAAGTAGTCCGGTAAGCACTGGATCTTTTCCACTGGATTGTTCATAACTGGCAGTGGAACATAAACCTATGCAAAGGGCAGACAGCAGGCAAGGTTTACACATGGGAATACTCAAACAGCTTGTACAGGATGAGTAAAACATGGCTGTCTTACCAGAACCAGCACTACTACTATCCAGATATGGTATGATATTTCTAGTTAAAGGGCATCTGTCAGCAGATTTGTACCTATGAATCTGTCTGACCTGTTACACATGCACTTGGCAGCTGAAGGCATCTGTGTTGGTCCCATGTCCACATTACTGAGAAAAATGATGTTTTAATACATACAAATGAGCCTCTAGGAGCAATTGTGGCATTGCTGTTATACCTAGAGGTTCAGGTCTCGCCACACCCTCTGACACTGCCTGGTCTGTCAAAGTGCAGAGCCTCTAGGTCTAATGGCAACGCCCCTAGAGGCTCATTTGTATGTATTAAAACATCATTTTTCTCAGTAATGTGGACATGGGACCAACACAGATGCCTTCAGCTGCCAAGTGCATGTGTAACAGGTCAGCCAGATTCATAGGTACAAATCTGCTGACAGATGCCCTTTAATCTATGGACAGGTGTGGTATTGTTCCTGATAAACGACAATAGCAATATCGTTCTCATCCTGGAGATTTCTTAAAGGGAACCTGTCACCTATTTTGACCATATAAAACCGTTAAAATAGCAATGTGCAATAAAGTACCTTCTTACCTACATGTGTCTTTCTTTTATTCAACTTTTCATTCTTATAAAAAAAAAATATTTCTGATATGTAAATGAGGTTCCAAGGTGCCCAGAGGGGCGTTATTCCTCTCCTCTAGTGCCCAGTATCGCCCCTCTGCAGTGCCCAGCCCGCCTTTCTTCCAAGCCCAGCACGCCTCCTCATAAATAAATGTCCTCCCACATACTGGCCGAACAGCGCCGCCCCCTCTCCACCACGTCATTTAATTCGTTGCACCATCGTGCTTCCTCCTCTCTTGGCCTACGGCGCCGGCCCCTTCCATTACATCATTGAATTTATTCATAGCACCAGCCCTCCCTTCCTCCTCTCTTGTCCTCCGAAATCCCACACAGGCGCAGTATCAGTGAGTGCCTGCACAATTCTCCTGTTCCAGAGGGCTATGAATACATTTAATGATGTAATGGGAGGGGAAGGGGGCGGCGCCGTAGGCCAAGAGAGGAGGAAGCATGATGGTGCAAAGAATAAATTAAATGATGTGGCGGGGAGGGGGCGGCACCGTTCGGCAAGGATGTACGAGTACATTTATTTATGAGGAGGCGTGCTGGGCTAGGAAGAAAGGCCGGCACTGGGCACTAGAGCAGAGTAATAACGCCCCTCTGGTAACCTTGGAACCTGATTTGTATATCCAAAAAATTGCTTTTTTATAAGAATGAAAAGTTGAATAAAAGAAAGACACATGTAGGTAAGAATGTACTTTATTGCACATTTGCTATTTTAACGGTTTTATATGGTCAAAATAGGGGACAGGTTCCCTTTAAAGGGAACCTGTCATCACCTTTATGCTGTCCTTACTAACAGCAGTATAAAGTAGAGACCGGTAAGTTGATTTCAGCGTTCTGTCATTTATAAGTTATAAGTAAGTGGTTGCCGAGAACCAACATCACAATCATTGCAGACTGGGCCTGGAAAAGAGTCCCGGCCACCTGAGAAGAGTCATGGTTATTCATAAATGCCTGTCCACCTGCTGATGACTGACAGGCTTCTACCTAGTTTTCTCCCTTTCTCTCTAGGAGAGAACTGCCAATCATCAGCAGATGGACGGGGAGAGCAGGAGATTATGAATAACTGACTTCTCAAGTAGATTTGACTCTTTTCAAGGCCTGGGCTGCAATGATTATGATGCTGGTTCTCAGCAACCACTTACTATTATCTCATGAGTGACACACTGCTGACATCAGCATTTCTGTCTCTAAGTTATGCTGTCCTCAGTACGGTCAGCAGAAAGTTGATGACAGGTTCCCTTTAAGTTTTCATCTAGATTTCTGCCCCGCTGACTGTAATTATTAGTAAGAGGGGAAATATTTACTTACCATACCTAATAGTTTTGCTAAGTAAGGCCTTATTCACACAGTCAGTGTTTGTTTGATCACAGAGTGTGAACCAAAACCCAAGTGCAGATCTTCCCATAATACCTTATCCCTGTGGAGGCTCACAATCACTGACTGTGTGAATAAGGCCTAATGCAGAGGTTTACAACTAACCAACCTTTTCAGAGTATGAATATTTATAGATACATGTAAACCACACAGAATTTATGTATCTGTGCTATGAGTTGTCACTATAAACTACATTCTTAGGAGTTACATTAATTCCTATACAAAAAAGTTTGCAGAGTTGAAGCCATGTACTCACCTCTGATTCTAAGAATAAGTGGAGCAGCAACTTCCATCAGAAAATGTCTAGCATGTGATGTACTAATCAGCAGCGTACAGATACTATGGGGTGGAGATGTATCATTGAGGGCTGCATGGTCCTCGCCAATGAGCAAGTGATGGATCTGCATCACATGTCAATAAGCACTTGCATCAAGGCACTACCATTCAGCTTGTTGACAGTTTCCACATAGTCATTTAGTTTTTTTTCTACTTTCACGTACTCAGACTAAAACCATATGTAGGACTGAACGCCCCAGATGCCAAAACATCCTACTGTGTTCTGGACAGTGCGTACCTCTTTCCCCCAGTCATTCTTTATCACCTGCTGCGCCTTCAGGACTTTTGTTTCTGCGATGGCGGATGTTAAACACTGTTAAGGACAGCAGCAATATACTAAACATGGACATACAAATGGACAGTACACCGAAAGTAAGCTGCCATTGGATGGCTTCAGATATGGTCACAAGCCTTCCAGATTACGACCATTTTTTCCCCATCAAAACAATGGGCACCTTTGTGGAACCGAACATATCAATTTATTTGTATGTATTCATGCATTTCCAGGAGGAATAGCAGAGTTATTTACTGGAGAAAAGAATTAGTCAAGATATTTGACTGGTCATCTTCAATACCATTTTCGTATGCTCCTCTCCAGAGAAGTTCATATCTTTATCACCTATGGGCCGCAGACATAATGGAAACGAGATGCCTATGCATCATGTGTGTAGAGAAAGGGGGAGTAGATAACCTGTGACCATTACCTATTCTGAATGTTGGATTGTGTCATCTAGCTACAGAGATTTTACCAGTCATTGTAATCCTGCTTGTGATAATGAGATGACTGCTGAAAAGTAATTTCGACAGAAGAGGAATTTAGTGAAATCCTATTATCAGGCTTAGTGGTCAGCATGAAAACTGCAGGATTTTAAAAATAATCACCAAACTATTCTTAAAAAAATATGTTCATTATAAAACTGTAATTTGGTAGTGGATATTAGCACCATTTCATATGCTCGTACCTCTGTTGCCAGGTCTGGCTTTACCCGCACTGTGCACCTCCTGATTGCTATCTGAAATGTAAAGCTGATGACTCCTTTCACCTTCAATAATGCTTCTTCACATAGGGATTTCCTTTCCTGGAATTAAAGATGCTCCAATAAGATTGACTGCATATTTTGTCAAAATTCAAATTAACCCCTTCAATGCCAAATATGTAATAACAGGTCACAACTTTAAAAAGGGGTTTCTCTAGCTTTCATACAACCTGGGTAGTAAGATTGTTTCACCACTACTGACCATTCTGTCGTGCCACTAATTCCACATTCTGGACCGTGCTCACATGACTGCATGCGGGCACCTGCTGGTGCTTCGAATGGATATGCTACTATGTTTTCCTGTTCAGTTACATGTACATGTACATCAGGGATGGCCAGCCTGCGGCTCTCTAGCTGTTGCAAAACTACAACTCCCAGCATGCCCCTACAGCAGGGCATGGTGGGAATTGTAGTTTTAGAACAGCTGGAGAGCCACAGGTTGGTCAGCCCTGATGTACATTATGCAGCTGTTTGAGAAGACGTGGGATATCCAGTTGAGAAATCACCAGAAGAGCTTGCAGCCAGTCAGGTGTTCTCATGAGCAAAGCCCAGACTGCTGAATCGGCAGCGAGACAGAATGGTAAGTAGTGGTGAAACTATCTTCCTTCCACAGGATCCAGCAGATAGGAGAAGTATACGTTATAGCTTTACATTGTTCATTCCCTTCCACAACCAGCTTCTTGCTTTAGTTCAAAACATTAACCCCTTCCTGACCTCCGCCATACATGGCAGATGTTGGGTCTTTTAAAGATGTCACCTGCTCAGGAGTTGAGTGGGCACCATAGCTGCCAGATATCTGCTGTTTTACACAGCAGCCATCCGGAGGCAGAGTCCGTGATCAGCAATAATGCCAACCATTGACTTAACTCCTTAGATACCATGGCCAACTGTGACCACAGCACCTGAGAGGTCTCCATCTTGCATAGACTGCAAAGTTAAATCATTGCAGTCTATAGGATGAGCAACGTTCAGGCCCCCTAGGGGGAATAAAAATGTATGTACTAAAAAAAAAAAAAAAAAAAAAAAAAAAAAAAAAAGAAGAAGTGTAAAAAGTTTTTAAAAATATTAAGAAATTTAAAATCAACCCTCCATTCCCTGTACAGAAAACAAAGTCCTTCTACAGGTTAGCACCATACATTGGACAAAATGCCTGGAGAACCTCTTTAAGTATAAATACACAAGAAATACTATAAAAATTTGGTATTGCTGTGATCATACCTGGAAAATAAAGTTAACACATACATAAGTTTTACCACATACAGTAGGAAACGTCATAAAAACCTGTAAAAGTGTGGCAGAATAATTTTTTCCAGTTCCACCCAATTTGGATTTTTTTCCAGCTTCCCATGAGATTGTATGTAATATTAAAGAGGACCTGTTACCAAAAATGCAAAGCAACCTGCAGATGTTATAGAGCAGGATAAGCTCCTGTACTGAAGAAAAAGCTAATATATAAATGTATAAATTACAAGTTTTACTGAATCATTTCTCACAAAACTATATATCAGTCTGCTCAGCTCCTCCTGCTCTATACCATGCTACTGTCAGATGCGCTGCGTTTTTTAGTGACAGGCCCACTTTAACCACCTCAGCCCCCAGTGCTTAAACACCCTGAAAGACCAGGCCACTTTTTACACTTCTGACCTACACTACTTTCACCGTTTATTGCTCGGTCATGCAACTTACCACCCAAATGAATTTTACCTCCTTTTCTTCTCACTAATAGAGCTTTCATTTGGTGGCATTTCATTGCTGCTGACATTTTTACTTTTTTTGTTATTAATCGAAATTTAACGATTTTTTTGCAAAAAAAATGACATTTTTCAGTTGTAAAATTTTGCAAAAAAAACGACATCCATATATAAATTTTGCTCTAAATTTATTGTTCTACATGTCTTTGATAAAAAAAATATGTTTGGGTAAAAAAAAAAAATGCTTTGGGTAAAAGTTATAGCGTTTGGATGCAGTTCCCACTGTCCCTTGGGGGAAGAGTACAACTAATAAAAATGATGTGCACTCCAAAACTATTATATCCGATGCAAACGATTCCCATTCTGGTCAAACATAAGGATATATTGGACTTGGAGTCAGCATTCAGAGCTTTTATCTGGAGGGGACGCAAGCCTCGCATAGCTTTCCCGAAACTAAAAAAAAAAAAAAAAAAAAAAAAAAAAAAAAAAAAGTTATAGCGTTTACAAACTATGGTACAAAAATGTGAATTTCCGCTTTTTGAAGCAGCTCTGACTTTCTGAGCACCTGTCATGTTTCCTGAGGTTCTACAATGGCCAGACAGTACAAACACCCCACAAATGACCCCATTTCGGAAAGTACACACCCTAAGGTATTCGCTGATGGGCATAGTGAGTTCATAGAACTTTTTATTTTTTGTCACAAGTTAGCGGAAAATGATGTTTTTTTTTTTCCTTACAAAGTCTCATATTCCACTAACTTGTGACAAAAAATAAAAACTTCTATGAACTCACTATGCCCATCACGAAATACCTTGGGGTCTCTTCTTTCCAAAATGGGGTCACTTGTGGGGTAGTTATACTGCCCTGGCATTCTAGGGGCCCAAATGTGTGGTAAGGAGTTTGAAATCAAATTCTGTAAAAAATGACCTGTGAAATCCGAAAGGTGCTCTTTGGAATATGGGCCCCTTTGCCCACCTAGGCTGCAAAAAAGTGTCACACATCTGGTATCTCTGTATTCAGGAGAAGTTGAGGAATGTGTTTTGGGGTGTCATTTTACATATACCCATGCTGGGTGAGATAAATATCTTGGTCAAATGCCAACTTTGTATAAAAAAAAAAAAATGGGAAAAGTTGTCTTTTGCCAAGATATTTCTCTCACCCAGCATGGGTATATGTAAAATGACACCCCAAAACACATTCCCCAACTTCTCCTGAGTACGGAGATACCAGATGTGTGACACTTTTTTGCAGCCTAGGTGGGCAAAGGGGCCCATATTCCAAAGAGCACCTTTCGGATTTTACAGGTCATTTTTTACAGAATTTGATTTCAAACTCCTTACCACACATTTGGGCCCCTAGAATGCCAGGGCAGTATAACTACCCCACAAGTGACCCCATTTTGGAAAGAAGAGACCCCAAGGTATTCGCTGATGGGCATAGTGAGTTCATGGAAGTTTTTATTTTTTGTCACAAGTTAGTGGAATATGAGACTTTGTATGAAAAAAAAAATAAAAAAATTATCATTTTCCACTAACTTGTGACAAAAAATAAAAAATTCTAGGAACTCGCCATGCCCCTCACGGAATACCTTGGGGTGTCTTCTTTCCAAAATGGGGTCACTTGTGGGGTAGTTATACTGCCCTGGCATTTTCCAGGGGCCCTAATGTGTGGTAAGTAGGTAAATGACCTGTGAAATCCTAAAGGTGCTCTTTGGAATATGGGCCCCTTTGCCCACCTAGGCTGCAAAAAAGTGTCACACATGTGGTATCGCCGTATTCAGGAGAAGTTGGGGAATGTGTTTTGGGGTGTCATTTTACATATACCCTTGCTGGGTGAGAGAAATATCTTGGCAAAAGACAACTTTTCCCATTTTTTTATACAAAGTTGGCATTTGACCAAGATATTTCTCTCACCCGGCATGGGTATATGTAAAATGACACCCCAAAACACATTCCCCAACTTCTCCTGAGTACGGCGATACCAGATGTGTGACACTTTTTTGCAGCCTAGATGCGCAAAGGTGCCCAAATTCCTTTTAGGAGGGCATTTTTAGACATTTGGATACCAGACTTCTTCTCACGCTTTGGGGCCCCTAGAATGCCAGGGCAGTATAAATACCCCACATGTGACCCCATTTTGGAAAGAAGACACCCCAAGGTATTCAATGAGGGGCATGGCGAGTTCATAGAATTTTTTTTTTTTTGGCACAAGTTAGCGGAAATTGATTTTTTTAATTTTTTTCTCACAAAGTCTCCCGTTCCGCTAACTTGGGACAAAAATTTCAATCTTTCATGGACTCAATATGCCCCTCACGGAATACCTGGGGGTGTCTTCTTTCCGAAATGGGGTCACATGTGGGGTATTTATACTGCCCTGGCATTCTAGGGGCCCTAAAGCGTGAGAAGAAGTCTGGAATATAAATGTCTAAAAAATTTTACGCATTTGGATTCCGTGAGGGGTATGGGGAGTTCATGTGAGATTTTATTTTTTGACACAAGTTAGTGGAATATGAGACTTTGTAAGAAAAAAAATATATATAATTCCGCTAACTTGGGCCAAAAAAATGTCTGAATGGAGACTTACAGAGGGTGATCAATGACAGGGGGAGTGATCAGGGAGTCTATATGGGGTGATCACCACAGTCATTGATCACCCCCCACTGGAAGGCTCCAGGGAGACGCCTGTATGTGTTTTGCGGATCCGATCCATCTATCAGTGGATCCGTAAAAATCATGCGGACATCTGAATGGAGCTTTACAGGGGGTTGATCAATGACAGGGGTGTAATCAATGACAGGGGGGTGATCAGGGAGTCTATATGGGGTGATAACCACAGTCATTGATCACGCCCCTGTAAGGCTTCATTCAGACGTCCGTATGCGTTTTGCGGATCCGATCCATCTATCAGTGGATCCGTAAAAATCATGCGGACGTCTGAATGGAGCTTTACAGGGGGTTGATCAATGACAGGGGGGTAATCGATGACAGGGGGGTAATCAGGGAGTCTATATGGGGTGATCAGGGGCTAATAAGGGGTTAATAAGTGACGGGAGGGGGGGGGGGGGGGTGTAGTGTAGTGGTGCTTAGTGCTACTTTACTGAGCTGCCTGTGTCCTCTGGTGGTCGATCCGAAAAAGGGGACCACCAGAGGAGCAGGTAGCAGGTATATTAGACGCTGTTATCAAAACAGCGTCTAATATACCTGTTAGGGGTTAAAAAAAAAAACCACATCTCTAGCCTGCCAGCGAACGATCGCCGCTGGCAGGCTGGAGATCAACTCTCTTACCTTCCGTTCCTGTGAGCGCGCGCACGTTCACAGGAAGTCTCGCGAGATGACGCATATATGCGTGACTGTGCGCAGCGCTGCCACCTCCGGAACGCGATCCTGCGTTAGGCGGTCCGGAGGTGGTTAAATGGTGCCATTAGAAAGTACATGTCCTGCAAAAAAAAACAAGCCCTCCTGTAAGCAGAAAATTAAAAATGTGAAGGCAGAGAAGAAAAAAAGGAAATTAAAAAACTCCACAAAATTCCTCTGTCAGGAGGGGGTTAAATAGAATCTCAAAATAATGTAAGGCTATTTCTGGATTGATGCGGATACCTTTAAATAGGTATTCCAACTCACACATTCACAGAACCTATTTGATAAAAGGCGACATATGGTTTTTCTATAACTCCCTTGGAAGTGAATGGACAGAGAAGCAGGTCTGCCCACCTCTCCATTCATTCACCGCCTAAATGCAGCAACCAGAGGCAGATGTACCAGGACAGGAGAAGGGAGCCCCGTTTGCCAGGTAAGTGCAGGTCCCAAAGTTAAGACCTGGACCAATCACATTTATGGCATATCTACGGGATAATAACAAGTATGAGTAGAGAATACCCCTTAAATGCATCAATAGGAATCGAGCTATAAGTTGTGTGACGAGAATTTATTAAACGCAGCATGCTAGTTTTCTGGCACCATAAAGTCACAAATCCCCACTTGTGCAAACATTTGCAACTTTTTAGGGGTTTTGCACAGCCTTTGGCTTGGCACTTGTATTAGTTCATGCCACAAAACTATGGCGTAAATCATACCCCAAATCTACACCAACTGCTAGCTGCCTTAGATTTCAGTTCTGGTGCACAGATGGTCCCAAAATGTGCCACAGTTATTAAGAGATGTGTGCCTTTTAATAATCGGGACGCATCTGATGCCAGTGGACCACAGGGCATATAAAACTCTGTTCATATTCCTTACCAGATCATCCAGTCCATGAATATGGAGTGTTATGGTTTTTGCTCTTTTGTTTGCACTTGAAATGAAGAACTGCAGGTTGTGCTGCTTGGTCTTTGTTTCTGGTGTATGTACGTGACTTGGCACGCTTAGTGACTTATGAATCCGATGGGCCAGTAGTTTGATATGATTATTCAGGTCACTGAAGAAAAGGTAATAAATAGGTTATAGAAAGGCCTTGTTCTTTATTGTAAAAGATTATTATAGAAAAATGCAGACTGACCAATATTAGAAAGCTTGTTCTATGCACTGATCAGCCAGAACATTAATACCGTGCAAAATGAGTTACATCGATTATCTCATGACAAAATTTGTGAAGGTGATGTGTTGGAAGCAGGAAAAATTGCTTCAGGCCTCATTCATTTTTCTGTCAGTGTCACGTCTGTGAAAAAAAGCGTACGTGTGTATCTGTGAAGGATCCGTGGTGGTTCGCGTTTACCATCCGTGTGGCATCCGTAATTCACGGAAGTTGCTCAGCTGAAAATTTTATTTCTAAAGAATCTCTTATTAGTCTTCAGTGAAAAACGGACGCAACATCCGTGTTGTGTCAGTGATTTTCACGGACCCATAGACTTCAATGGGTGCGCTTGGTCCGCATCACGGATCAAAGTATTGCATGTCCCCATGATTTTTTTTTTTACTTACCCACGGTCATTAAAACAAATACTGAAATGTGAACAGACACATTTAAATCAATGAGCACATGTAGTGTCCACAGAAAACGTGGACAATACACGTCAGTGAAAAACGGAAATGTGAACGAGGCCTTAGCAAGAGCCATTCATCTATAGTGATCACAACAGATCTTCCTAGTATGCAGGGAAAGTGGCCAAACAAAAGGACAAGCAGCGATCTGACAACAGGTCATAGGTCCCCAAGGCTTAGTGATGTGTGTAGGAAGAGAAGGACAGCAGATCTGGTCTGATCACACATATAGCTGCAGAAAGGTTTGACTGCTCAGTGGCTGCACATTCTGTTTTTCGCTATGTGGACAGCCAGGTGTGGGTGCACTGCTTACCTGTGGAAGAGAGCAGGATGCACTGTGGGAAGAAGACTAGCTGGAAGAGACTGCTGGGAAACCTTGGGTCCTGCCATTCATGTGGATGTCACTTTGGCACATACCACCTACCTAAAATACTATTTCAGACCAAGTACACCCCTTCCCATCAGTGGTATTCCTTAATGGCAGCGGCCTCTTTCTGCGGGATAATGCCCCTTGCCACACTGCAAAAATTGTTCTGGAATGGTTTGAGGAACATGAGTTCCAACCACACTCACTTTAAAGGGGTTGTGCAGTGCAAAGATATTGATGACCTATCCCGAGTCTGACTCTCGACATCCCCGCAGATCAGTTGTGGTTATTGTGCGAGCGCTGCTTTCACTTCCAAATTTCTAGCGAGTTTTCTTGCTGTGAAGTGAATGGGACAATCAGCTGTAATTACATTGCACTGCTGCTGCAAATGAGATGGCGCACATGTAATTTTGAAGCAGCAGCACCAGTGCCGCTACAACGTCAAACAGCTGATTGGCAGGGGCACCTCGACAATCTGATAAAAAAAAATAATTTTGGGCTTATAATAAATGAGGTCTGTTTTTATTTTCCAAAGTAAAAAAATAGCTTTCCATGCAAAAACTACATAATCTGTGATGTAGGCTCCTAATGGATTATTCATGCAGGTGTGAACAGAGCCTAAAACTGCAAAAGGCTAATGACATAGGCAGTGGCACGTCCTATCGGTTATTTAATTACAATACAATTCAATGCATTATCTTACATTAGTGTAGTCGTCTGAACCTGACAAGAATGGTGGGTTCGGCCAATGGTCTAATGGCCATGGAGAGCTCCTAACTTTCCCCTGAGAGAAGGATCAGGCGAACTGAATATTTTTGCCCGCTCCTTTTCCTCTTCCAGCCACTGCCAGAAGTCTTTCTCCATTCTCCCCAATGAATACACATGCACACTTGGCTATTGCACATGTGCATGGGGAAGTCAGGATAGACAGCTGTTAGCCAAAGGATTGGCTCATGGCCATTGAATGTGTATGGCCAGCTTTAGGCTCCATTCAGACGTCTGTAGAATGGGTCTGCATTCATTCCGCAATTATCCGGAACGAGTGCGGACCCATTCATTCTCTAAGTGGCCAGAAGAGATGCGGAGAGCACACTATGTGCTCTCCGCATTGCATTTCCGGAGCGTGGCCCCGATCTTCCGGTCCACAGCACCGCAAGAAAATAGAGCATGTCCTATTTTTGTCCGCAATTGCAGACAAGCATAGGCATTTCTATGGGGGTGCCAGCTGTAATGCACTACGGATCCGCAATGCACTACGAACATCTGAAGGATTGACCTCACCATGAAGGGAAAACAGATGCTGCATACATTGAGCCTTTGCAGGAAGAGTTACCTGTTCCTTATGTTCTCCAGACTCACCATCATACCAAGCTCACTTCTCATTATTTCACAATGATGAGGATTTTCACATAAGTAGTGAATGGTCTGTGAAAGAAATATAGGACAAAACAGATTGCAGAAGGGAGATGAAAAGCTTGGGATCAATTTGTACTAAAATTGCTCTCATTTGTAAAAGCGATCAGGTTGGGTAAGTATTGGCGATGCAACTCCATAGTAATAAAGTATATCCAAGGCTGAAGCTTACAGAAGGAAGGGGGTGCTTTTCGATATTGAGCTCAGTAGCGGCTACATACAGGCCTCATACCATTGTTGCTTAAAGGGGTTATCCAAGAGTATAAAAAGCAACCCCACAGGCCAAACCCCACACATTGAATATACTTACCTGGCTCCCCGCTCCGCTTCTGGTCCCCACACCGCTGCTGCTGCTTGTTCTTCTCGTGCGCAGATGAAAACATCCAGTGTCGGGGGGAAAAGCAGCCAATGGCAGGCGGTGATGGGGGGGACTGGAGAATCCCTAGCATAGCGGGTGACGCTAGGGAGGCTCGCCCCCGTCTGCCATTGGCTGCTCCTCCCCAGTGGAGGGAACTGGTTACGTCCAGTGGAAGAGCTACTTGAGAAGAGCTGATTGTCAGGGGTGCAGTATGTCAGACCCCCGCTGATTAAATATTGATGGCTTATCTGGAGGACATGCCATCAATATAAAAATCCTAAGGCTGTGTTCACACGCTGCAGCTGTATATCGGGCACAGTTTTAAATTCCTGCAGTCAAAAGCAATTTCATTTTAATGGATCGGCACTTAACTGACATTTAGCTGCAAAACCAAGCTTTTATCTGAGGTATTTAAAACTGTGTGGAATTCCATGCCGGGGTGGCTTTCAGTCACATCGCAGGTGCACTTCCGCTGCAGCATGTGAATACAGCCTAAGGGCTCATGCACACAAACGTATTTTCTTTCCGAAAATGCTAAGCAGGTGGCTCACTCTGATTTGTCACGACAGGTGCACAGGTTCAAAAAACACCCCTTAGTTCTGGTAGATAGATATAGATTTGGATAGAACCGGCACTCAAAACAATTGGAATAAGCGTGGAAGTAAATTAAAATTATTTATTAAACATTAAGCATTTAGTTATGCTATATTCTGTGTACATCAGAGTAAAAATTCATAAAAATGACATAAAAAACATATAAAACATAAAAATATATATACCAAATATATATCTCCAATATAAAGGGGTCTCAAATGCTGGGCACAGCAGACTGCATCCGTGTCCCTCCCAGTTGGGTAGGGCTATTAGATCGCAGGCGTCTATGCCAGAGCAGAATATTTGAGATATACACCGTGGTATATAGCATAAAATACTATATTTGAGGGGATTCAATGGCAGGTATCCCACATAATCCTAATTGCATAAATTGCTCCAACGTGTAGGGTAGGGAATCTAAGATAGTCAGATGTGGTCTATATTTTGGACCATGAATGGATCGTCCAGCACCTGTAACAGTCTCAGATTCAAAGTCACTTGTCCAGCACGTCTGTAATCACAGTGTCTGTGCTGTCTCTCATGCAGAGAATCGGTGTAGTTCCTCTGAACTAAGTGTTACTCACTGTGTCTCCGTATAGGATCACTCAATTGGATCTGCGGCGGAGTTTCTACCGTGGCGTCCCACGCTTCAGCTTTTTCTCCGCTGTGTTTGTGTTGGATCCGGTTAGTGGTAGGATCCCGTCTCTACTCTCGCAAGAGACCTGTGTTGGACCTGTGTTAGCTATTTCAGCTGTTACACTTCAGTGAGTCTTACAACACTTGCAGATCTTCTATAGGTGGATGTATTCTCTCCGTCCTTTTAGTACATGGCCATGTACTGCTGAGATGATTCTTTCACAGGTAATACGCCCAGACGCGTTTCGAGATACCTTATCTCTTCCTCAGTGGGTATGACCTGTGAACACTGCTCTTGTGTGTTATATACTCTCATCTCAATCAGTTGATTACTTTCACCTGTTCCAAAGCTTGTATCAGGACATAGACGCTTTGCTTTTCATTTACCCTTTCATTTCCATATAGTGTTTCCATCTTAGAATCCTCTTTCAGTAGTATTAATAGTATCAAACATGAATAAGTATATACATATATGATAGCTATACACTCAGATATAGAATAAAAAATATGAACAAATATAAAAGATATAAAAAATATATGTAAGACATATAAAAAAGGCATATAAAAAAGTGGATGAACCACTGTGATATATATTGGCAGACATTTGAATTCCTACATTGTGGGGAAATGTTTTTATATATCACCACCATGTAGTCAATAATTATCTACCCACGTTTGGATATTAATCCCCATACTCCTAAGGGCTGGTTCACTAAATCTAAGGATACTATTGAGATTTTATTATACTATAATCCTCATTTTAATAATCCTCATTTTTAATATGTTTATCTTCTTACATCTTTTTCTATATTATTTTTATTCCTTATTTCAATATATTTTATACCTGTAATTTTCTTACATTTTTCTGAAAATTGCGTTTTTTTTTATTGCGGTTTTCTTTGTGCGGTTTTTTTATGTGCGTTTTTTCTGGGGATGCGTTTTTTTGAAAAAATTAAAAGGTTTTTTTCTATTTATATATATATATATATATATATATATATATATATATATATATATATATATATATCTCACATGGTTTTATCCTCATTCTAATTAAGGGATTTTCAATTCCATAGGTGTTATTATATTTTCTATTTCTCAAAGTTATACCTTCATCTTCACAATCCATCTCTATTTTCATCTATGCTGCTGTGGATAACTGACATATTATAATCTAAATAAAGCCAAAAATCTCCAAATCTGAGTTCAACCCAGCTGGGAGGAGACTACCAAAATCATAGATTCTTCTGGACTCAGCCCGTGACATTCTCATAATGTGATTACCTCCCCTCCAGTGTATGTCCACCTTCTCCAGGGCCACAAAAGAAAAGCCCTTGGGGTCACTATTGTGTGACAATTTAAAGTGTTTGGATAGAGAATGGTTCTCATATCCTTTTCTGATGTTATTTAGATGTTCTGTTATTCTTACTCTCAAGGGTCTTTTAGTTCTGCCAATGTATTGTTTCTGGCAGGGGCACTGGAAAAGGTAGACAACACTGGAGGAGTCACATGTCAGGCAACCCTTAATATCCAAACTAAATTCATTCTGAGTGGATTGGACCTTACTTATCTTTTTTGGGAATGTTGAGTTTTTACACCCCGAACATCTCCCACATCTATAGAACCCATTCATATTCAGCCATTTTTGGAGTGTAGGTGCTTCTTTTTTCTTGTGATTATTTATTGTGGGTGCTAATTTTAAACCTAGGTTGGGTGCCTTAGTGAAAGTGATAAGTGGGGAAGTGTGCAACATGGGTCCAATGACCTTATCTCTTAATAGAAAGTGCCAGTGTTGGTTTATGATGTGCCGTATTTGTTTAGATTGTGAACTGTAGGGTAAGATTATTCTCAATTCCCCTTCCTTATTTGTGTTTTTGTGAATATTTGGCTGAAAGAAGGTTTCTCTCTCTGTTTCCCTTATTTTTACCAGAGCATCTGTCAGGATTTTTTCGGGGTAACCTTTACATTCAAACTGTTCTTTCATTTTGAGGGCCTCAATTTCAAAGTCCACTTCCTCGGTACAATTTCGCTTTATACGGCGGAATTGTCCTGAGGGAATATTTAGTAGCCACTGAGGCAGGTGACAGCTTGTGAATGGTATAAAGCTGTTTTTTGCTGTTGGTTTGTAATGGGTATTACACCTGTATTTGTTGTCACATTGTGTAATCTGGATGTCCAGAAACTCTATAGATGTTTCTTTAATTTTGGACAAAAAAATTAAATTTTTGTCATTGTGATTCAGGGCCTCCAAGAATTCTTGCAATTGATGTTCATCCTTTCTCCATACAAACAGGACGTCATCTATGTAGCGACGCCATAGGGCCAGGTCCGTCCCCAGTTTGGGGGTGATGTTTTCATGTTCCCACTGTGCCAAAAATAAATTTGCATAACTGGGAGCGAACCTGGTCCCCATGGCCGTCCCACACAGCTGTAAATAGTGACCGCCCTCAAAATAAAAAATCCGCCGCAGATCCAATTGAGTGATCCTATACGGAGACACAGTGAGTAACACTTAGTTCAGAGGAACTACACCGATTCTCTGCATGAGAGACAGCACAGACACTGTGATTACAGACGTGCTGGACAAGTGACTTTGAATCTGAGACTGTTACAGGTGCTGGACGATCCATTCATGGTCCAAAATATAGACCACATCTGACTATCTTAGATTCCCTACCCTACACGTTGGAGCAATTTATGCAATTAGGATTATGTGGGATACCTGCCATTGAATCCCCTCAAATATAGTATTTTATGCTATATACCACGGTGTATATCTCAAATATTCTGCTCTGGCATAGACGCCTGCGATCTAATAGCCCTACCCAACTGGGAGGGACACGGATGCAGTCTGCTGTGCCCAGCATTTGAGACCCCTTTATATTGGAGATATATATTTGGTATATATATTTTTATGTTTTATATGTTTTTTATGTCATTTTTATGAATTTTTACTCTGATGTACACAGAATATAGCATAACTAAATGCTTAATGTTTAATAAATAATTTTAATTTACTTCCACGCTTATTCCAATTGTTTTGAGTGCCGGTTCTATCCAAATCTATATTTTCTTTCCGCTTTCGTTCTTTTTGCGGACCGTATGCAGAACCATTCACTTCAATGGGTCCACGAAAACAACGGAAGGTACTATTATTATCCATAAATCACAGTCCGAGGCCCCATTCAAGTCAATAGATCCACAATAAGTACGGAAAGCACACGGAACACATCCATTTTTCATCCGTATTTTGCGGATCCATACTGTAGAAATGCTATGCCCAGCCCATATTGCTCATTAATTGGTGATTAATAAGTTACTGTTACTGTTTCCGATCCGCAAAAAAACAATTGCATACGGAAACCATACGGATATGTTTTGTGGAATAACGGAACGGAAGAGGACTTAAATCGGGAAAAAAAAAAAAAAACTGATACGGAACAATGGATCCGTGAAAAACGGACCTCAAAACAACGGTCGTGTGCATGAGTTCTTATACAGAGATACCCTCTTTCATATTACACTCAAGCGTGTACTAAAAATGCTCACCTGAAGAGCCGCTTCAACCACGCGTGCTTCCTGATGACTAAGAAAAAGGATGAGACCCGCCAGGCAACTCCTGTCCCTCACAATACTTGCTCTATTCTGTGGCTCAGACGCCAGGTTCCTCAGATGGGTGACAACAGACACGGCATCCATTTTTGATTGAAGCTATAAAGGTAGGTAAGAGTAGAGAAGACACATGAGCAGGTAAGTGACAAAATGGATGACGTCTCTAGACATCTAAGCTAAGGCTTCGTGCACACGACCATATTTTTCATGCCATCTGAATTTTTCAGACAGACAAAAGAGAATAGTCCTTTCTATTAAAGGATAAGTCATATATTTTTTTGCTAGTCTATTACAGCTAGGCATGTATACCCGAGTTAGGGCTCATTCAGACGGCCGTATGCTGTCTGCAAAAATGCGGATCCTTTTTTTGCGGATTAGATGCTGTCCTATTCACTTCTATGGGGCTCTTTTCTTCCATTGTACGGCTCAGCAAAAAAATTAAACATGTCCTATACTTGTCCGTGAAAATCAGGACATGGCCCTACTGAAGTCTATGGATCAGCAAAAAAACAGCAATCAGTTTTTTTGTGGACATGCTGCACTGTCCGC
Source organism: Bufo bufo (assembly GCF_905171765.1). Classification (NCBI taxonomy): domain Eukaryota; kingdom Metazoa; phylum Chordata; class Amphibia; order Anura; family Bufonidae; genus Bufo; species Bufo bufo. The sequence continues at coordinate 380,554,876 of NC_053392.1, read as the reverse complement.
AAAAAAACGGATCCGCATTTTTGCGGACAGCATACGGCCGTCTGAATGAGCCCTTAGTCTGTCAATGATTGCCAAAAGATCTGTAATTACCTTATAATAACAGCTTTCATTAATGTCCCCTGTCCCTTTCCACTACCCCCTTAAAAAAGACAGTTGCTAGGGCTCATCTGTCTCCGGCTAGGAAGACAGGAAGACGGAGGGGTGGTCCTTCACACTGCATGCCTGCATTAGGCTTCAGAGTGAGGAGGCGTGTCTCTCAGTAATTCAATATGATTGGCTGGCAGGAAGCTGCTGGCTACAGCAAGTTTGTATGTGACCTGAGGGAATGCAGTTTTAGCCTCAGAGAACTGGCAGAGGAGCCATCTTGAGAAGATCCTCATAATGTAGGATTCAAAACAGCCGTAACTAAGGGGAAAACTCGAGGAAAACAGTGGTAAGTGAAGAAACTAAAGATTGCTTTATGCATAATGCTGCTGCAGCAGTAACATATGCTAAAATAGATTTTTTAATAAAATATGACAGTTACCCGTTAACTCCTTAAGCCACCGTGATGTACCGGTACGTCACGGTGGTGCAGGGGATGTATGGAGTGGAGTCTCAATCACCCCCCTTGATGTCAAAACCCAAAAAACCTTGGTGGAAATTGTGTTTTTTTTTTTCAATTTAACTCACAAATAATTTTTTCCCCGTATTCCAATAACAGAAATGGTAAATTAAATGGTGCCGTTAAAAAAATGCATCTTGTCACGCAGAAAATAAGCCATCATATCAAAATTATCGCCATTGGAACATGGGGAGGAAAAAACGAACATGCAAGACCAAAAATAGGCCTGGTACTTAAGGGGTTAATGGGATTGAGAAAAATATCAAATGCACACGAAAATCGCAGCATGCTTTATATTGTGCGTTTATCATGCAACGCAGGCCCCATACAAGTGAATGGGGCTGAGTGAAAATCGCAAGCATCCGGAAGCAAGTGCGGATGTGGTGCGATTTTCACGCATGGTTACTAAGATGACAGTCTATTCACTTTATTATTTTCCCTTATAACATGGTTATAAGGGAAAATAATAGCATTCTTTAATACAGAATGCTTAGTAGAAGGTCAATTGAGGGTTAAAAAAATAAAAATAAATTAAGTCACCTCCTCCTCTTGATCGCGTAGTTGCCGATCTCTTCTTACTTCTTTAATCATGAGCTGCCGGCTAAAAGACCTGTGGTGACGTCACATCACATGGTCTATCACCGTGGTGATGGACCATGTGATTGGACCATTTGATGAGCTCAGTGACGTCCCCACAGGTCCTGAAGAAAGAACAGGAGACCGGCAGCTACGCGATCAATTGGAGGAGGTGAGTTAATTTTTTTTTATAACCCTCAAATGACCTTGTACTAAGCATTCTGTATTAAAGAATGCTATTATTTTCCCTTATAACCATGCTATAAGGGAAAATAATTCCATCTACACACCACCTTACCCAAACCTGAACTTCAGTGAAGAAGTTCGGGTCTGGGTACCACATTCAGTTTTTTTTATCACGCGCGTGCAAAACGCATTGCACCCGCGCGATAAAAACTGAACAATGGAACGCAATCGCAGTCAAAATTGACTGCAATTGTGTACCTACTCGCGCGGGTTTGCCACAATGCACCCAGGACGCATCTGGAGCCAAAACGTGACGCCCGTGTGAACCCAGCCTTATACAGCCAGCCTGTCAGTACAGCAGAGTCAGAGAGAAACAGAGATATAGCAGAGTGGAGTTTGCCTGCCAGTTTCTTGCTAAAGCCTGCTGGAACCAAGACAAAGCCTGTAAACCGTTTTATAGAATGTTTATGCAAAGTAAAGCTGCCATTGAACTTCATCTCAAGGTCTGGACTCAAGTTATTCTTTTATCCCTCAATTATTCCCCCTATTTATTGCTTCGGAACCAAAGCCTGGGGTCCAGCCGTATCCAGGTAGGAGTACCGTGACACATTTTAGGCCGCACTATACCACTTGGCATACCTACACCAGGGTCGCGATTTATAGTAGGGCCCTGGCCGCCCGTTGCACTAGTTGTATCTGGAACAATTAGTTTCCTTCCCTGCCATTTGGCACTTTTTTTGTGATGCAGGAGGCGTGATGATGTCCTTTTGCAACTGGCGAATTGTGGGACCAGGGACAGGTGAGTATGTTTACAAAGGACACAGAGCAAGGGGCACTATTGCAGACACTATCTTTAGATGGCAATACCATTAAAAAGGTACTGTGTGTGTGATCCAATTTATTTTCAGAGGGTATAGTATGTGACATGAATGTATTCAGGGGTATAGTGTATGCTGCTTATTATATTTGGGGAAATAGTGTGTGACACTAAGAGGAGTTTGTGTTAGGGGTGTGTATATAGGGGTGCCAATGTGTTGGTAATGCGAGAAGCTGAAGACATCTGGGCAGTCATGACTGGGAGAAGTCATCATAGTGATCTGAACCGGATGATGAGAGGTCACCAGTAAGGCACTAAATGTGAATGTTTATTCTGCCACCGACTGTCTGATCAGTGCAGTAGTCACTTGTATGGTCTACAGTGTGATAATGGGCGGTACATTGCCTTTTGTGAAACAACTCCCAGCATACATTTATACCTGTTCAGGCAATACTGGGAGGTGTAGTTTGTGTTCTGGTGCTGTATATTATGCAATGGGCTCGGTTCTGGTGCTGCATATTACGTAATGACCTACTACTGTATCTCAAAAGGGGATTCCCATCTGGGACACTGTTGGTATATTGCTAGGACATGCCATCTATGTAAGACAAGTGGGGGGTGCCACATCTGAGACCTGCTCCTATCCCTAGAATAAGTCACCTGAAGTGGAGAGAGCAGGCGCACATGCACAGCCAGAGGTGGGATTCGCACCTATGTGACATTAATAAGAAGACCTCGGTCTGTACGAGCGCAGCCTTCCATTCATTGTTTACCTGCTCGCCGTCGATAGCGCAGCGGTGAGGAGATGTACTTACAAGCCGTTCCATTCGCTTCTATGGGACGGCTCTGTAGTATACACTTGAATAGGAAGGAGCCATCCCATTGAAGTGAATGGGACAGCTTGTAGTTACACTGCTTACCGCTGCGATGTTGATGGCGAGCAGGTAAGCTAACAAGGGAAGGCAGCGCTCGCACGGAGTACAGTCATTCCTCAACCAGCTGATCGGCGGGGGTGCCGGGTGTCAGAGACTGAAACTTAACTGCACTATGTATAGGAGGTCCTCTCTCCATATAAACTGCTGTTCTGTATCTCCCCCATGCTTTACACAGCAGCACTACCTGTTCAGTTTTGCTGATGTGTTAGTGGAAGGTCAGTACGTAGAAAGATGATTAGGTTACAGTAAGGACAGAAGATTATAACCTACAAGGACCCAAACCCTTACAGAAAAAAGGACTAACAGGAAGATGTTGCATGTAGATGGAGGGGAGGGGCATTAATAAGGGGGAGGTGCTTTCATCAGTCATTGATCAATAAACTCAATAATAGGACTCGCTGCGGGAGGAGTGGTTTTGGGGAAGTTGCTTGGTACAATTCCAAATTTTGCACCAAGTTACGCCCTTGGGAACAGTAAGGCCCCATAGACTACATTAGGGGCTGTATTATGGCTGTGTACCACTTGCATATTACTCTGGTGTGAATGGGTGGCTGAAATTAAAGGGACTCTACAATTTGGACAACACCTTCGTCATCACCAGTGTGGGCACAACACAAAAATACACATCTCATATACTGCACAACTTCTTATGAGAAGGACGATGCCTTATCTAAGCAATCAACGGTGGACAGTAGTGTTGTTTCGATACCAAAATTTTGATTCGGTTTCGATACCATAAAAAGGTATTGCGATACTCGATACCATTCAATACCATGCGAAAAAAATAAAACGCCAAAAAAAGCCACGTGGATTCCGCATTTTATGGAACATCCCAAAAAAAAGTGAATCGCGCAGTTTTTCCTTTTACTGCTTTCACCGCATAGGAGATATTTAATATTTTAATAGTTTGGACTTTTCGGACGTGGCGATATGTAATATTTTATTTATTTATTGTTTATATATTTTATATGTAAAATTAGGAAAGGTGATGATTTATACTATTTGTGTATTTTTTTAACTTTTTCTTTTTTTTACAGTTTATTTAATAACTACTCTCCCCCCCCCCCCCCCCCCCTTGGGAGTAGAACCTGGGATCTTTTAATCCCTTGTTCTATTCACCCTAATAGATCTCTATTAGGGTGAATAGGATCTTACACTGTCCCTGCTGCCCTGTGTTCTATGCACACAGCAGCAGGGAGATTACCATGGAGGGCTTCAGTAGCGTCTTGGCTGCCATGGTAACCAATCGGAGCCCCAGGATTACACTGCTGGGGCTCCAATCACAACTGCCACCAATGAGAGGAGGTGAGGGGACTCTGTGGCCACTGCCACCAACGATTGGAACAAAAGTATCGACTGGGTATGGAAAGTTCGATACCCGAAACAACCCTAGTACAGTGTGCTAAAGAAGGCCGTACAAATCCACTACGACAAGGACAGAGTGCACTGGCTGACCGCCTGCTTCAAAAATGGCGACATCCTAGTGGCCGACAGCATCAAGACCAGCAATTTGCCTCTCTGTTTGCAGTGTGGACATGTCTAGGGCTCAATAAAAGGGCACACAATAGGGTAGTATGTCCTAAGACGTTTGAAGGACAGAAACACTCAAAAATGGAGGCTCACCTTTTGAGGTTGTGCTAGTATAGGCACAACCCTATTGTAGACTTATCAAACAGAAAAGCTGGCCTTCGGGAGTGCTGCCGCAGGTCAGGGTTCTTTTGTAGAAGGATGTCCAGTCCCTCCAGAAAGGTAGTCGCATGAGGATCCTGCTTCGGCGCTTCAAGACCATCTTGAGTTTTAAAATCTTCTTTATTCCATTTAAAATGTATTCAGTATAAAAACTCAGTTTTTATACTGAATACATTTTAAATGGAATAAAGAAGATTTTAAAACTCAAGATGGTCTTGACCGAGTCTTGAAGCGCCGAAGCAGGATCCTCATTTCTTCACTCTGTTTGCAAGCAGATTAATAACATCTACAGTGTTGTAGTCAATGAGCACCTGAAACATCAAAAATTTCTCAACGTGGATCAGCAGAGAAACACATATGACTGTGGGGTGTTCGCCATAGCATTTGCCTTTGAGTTTCTGGCAGATGACGGTGAACCCACAGCGATCTTCCAGCACAACGTGATGAGAGACCATCTAATATCCTGGCTTTCCCAAAAAGGTCAATTAGCGACTCCAGGTTTTTTATGACATGTCGAGTCTATGATGGGCCAAGAGATCGCCCTGACCAGAAGCCTGATATTACTGAAACAGACCTGGATCTTCTACGGTACCCAACCCAAGATTACAACCACTGACCGATGGAACAGGTCTAGAACCCACAGACTTGTTGGCATCGGTAAGTAACCAGTGACTTTTCTAAGGCTACATTCACGAAAGTCAATGGGGGACGGATCCGTTTGAAAATTGAGCCATATTGTGTGAACTTCAAACGGATCCGTCCCCATTGACTTACATTGTAAGTCTGGACGGATCCGTTTGCCTCCGCACGGCCAGGCGGACACCCGAACGCTGCAAGCTGCGTTCAGGGGTCCGCCTGCTGAGCGGAGCGGAGGACAAATGGTGCCAAACTGATGCATTCTGAGCGGATCCGCATCCACTCAGAATGCATTAGGGCTGGACGGATCCGTTCGGGGCCGCTTGTGAGAGCCTTCAAATGGAACTCACAAGCGGAGCCCCGAACGCTAGTGTGAAAGTAGCCCAAGTTTGATCATCTTCATGTACTGATTGTAATAATGTCTTCTCATGGGATAATATATGTATGTATAGTAAGTACTTAGACAACCACCAAAGGTTCGGGATAATCACACCCCACAAACATTGGCCTTTTAGCCTATGGGCGCCATAACTTTGCTGTGTCTATAGGTATACCTATTAATTAGGGGGTATCCTAATTTATTCTTTTAACTCGGTCCTAGAGACCTGAATATCAGGCAGTTGTGTCCAGGGAACATGTGTCAGACTATCAGATGATAGGGACTGCATCCATGAGAAAACCTTGTATCTTCATTGGGTATATCGATGATTTTTCTGCTTCTTGATATTTATGGTGTTTTCTGTATAACTTGGACACAGCAGTATCCACTGGTCACCTCTGGAAATAAAAACGCCCTGGGGTTAAGAAGGCAATTGCAGCAAATCGGATCACCAAAGGTCTGAGACAAAATGAGGCGCAGAATAAACCATCCCCTGATCTTCACCAGTGACCCCTGCTAGAAGTCAAAGGTCTTAAGAATCAAAAAGATTACCGGAGTCATAAAATGTAACGTGATTTATAACAGGAGTTCATAATAACAGACATGATGCCAGGTTCTGGAGACACCAGAGTGATGACACAGAATAAAATTCTAACTGCCTGCAGTCACCACTAGGGGGAGCTCCCATTGACCTTGATATGTAGATCACCTTGAGCAATGGCTCCCAGAATTTTAACTATGGATGTGTGTAAGAAAGCAGGGGTTTTGGCGATTTGTATCAGGAAAACTGAGCTCCAAACTCTATAAAGATATATGAAAATAAATCACCCAACGATTATAAGGAATATTCTGTTTATGTTGGATACAGCAGTGGGTCCCACAACAAGAATAACAGCTATAACAGTCAATGACAATGATAAGCATTGGTATCACTGATAGAAACATGGGCCCAAGTTTATTACAGTTAAAGGGATTACAATGACCCACAGTGACCGGGAGTAAGTTGCGTGTCCCTTACATGCAATTTTCCGCTGCTCCATATTCAGTCATAATTAGTTATATCTGCAGATCGCTGTGCCAGAGCAGGGGTCTCGCTGTGTCCCTATAGCTGGAGGTGATGACTCTACCACAAGTCAACGACAAGGTGGCCACCGTGTCAGGATCAGATGACTTGCACTTCAGCAAGAGGCAGATTCCGGGCTTGGTCTCTGCACTCACCCACCGGACTTTCTGCAGTCAGACGTATTCACTAAAGTGAGTTTCCTGCTGCATCAAATGCAGATTCCGGGCTTGGTCTCTGCAATAACCACTGGACATTCCGCAGACAGATGTATTCATCAAAGAAGTTCGTTTCCTACTGCATTAAGAGGCAGATTCCGGGCTCGGTCTCTGCATTCACCACTGGACTTGACATTCACCAGACTATCCGCAGACAGATGTAATCACTGAAGAAGTGAGTTTCCTGCTGCATCAAAAGGCAGATTCCAGGCTAGGTCTCTGCAGAAGTCAACACACTTGACATTCACCATTAGTTCAAGGAAAAATCTACCGTCCTTGTCACATGCCATCATTTTCCTCCACCGCCTAGGGGAAGGGCAGTCCTATAGTCATGGTTCCCAAGAGGTTTCCTCCACTTGGGGTTTTTCCTCTCCTGAGTGCTGAAGGCCCGACTCTTCGTGAGTCAAAGGCCTATCGTCAACAGGATCACATTTAACCACCTCAGCCCCCTTAGCTTAAACACCCTGAAAGACCAGGCCACTTTTTACACTTCTGACCTACACTACTTTCACAGTTTATTGCTCGGTCATGCAACTTACCACCCAAATGAATTTTACCTCCTTTTCTTCTCACTAATAGAGCTTTCATTTGGTGGTATTTCATTGCTGCTGACATTTTAACTTTTTTTGTTATTAATCGAAATTTAACGATTTTTTTTGCAAAAAAATGACATTTTTCACTTTCAGTTGTAAAATTTTGCAAAAAAAAAACGACATCCATATATAAATTTTGCTCTAAATTTATTGTTCTACATGTCTTTGATAAAAAAAAAAATGGTTTGGGTAAAAGTTATAGCGTTTACAAACTATGGTACAAAAATGTGAATTTCCGCTTTTTGAAGCAGCTCTGACTTTCTGAGCACCTGTCATGTTTCCTGAGGTTCTACAATGGCCAGACAGTACAAACACCCCACAAATGACCCCATTTCGGAAAGTAGACACCCTAAGGTATTCGCTGATGGGTATAGTGAGTTCATAGAACTTTTTATTTTTTGTCACAAGTTAGTGGAAAATGATGATTTATTTATTTTTTTCTTACAAAGTCTCATATTCCACTAACTTGTGACAAAAAATAAAAACTTCCATGAACTCACTATGCCCATCAGCGAATACCTTGGGGTGTCTTCTTTCCAAAATGGGGTCACTTGTGGGGTAGTTATACTGCCCTGGCATTCTAGGGGCCCAAATGTGTGGTAAGGAGTTTGAAATCAAATTCTGTAAAAAATGGCCGGTGAAATCCGAAAGGTGCTCTTTAGAATGTGGGCCCCTTTGCCCACCTAGGCTGCAAAAAAGTGTCACATGTGGTATCTCCGTATTCAGGAGAAGTTGGGGAATGTGTTTTGGGGTGTCATTTTACATATACCCATGCTGGGTGAGAGAAATATCTTGGCAAAAGACAACTTTGTATAAAAAAAAAAAAAATGGGAAAAGTTGTCTTTTGCCAAGATATTTCTCTCACCCAGCATGGGTATATGTAAAATGACACCCCAAAACACATTCCCCAACTTCTCCTGAATACGGAGATACCACATGTGACACTTTTTTGCAGCCTAGGTGGGCAAAGGGGACCACATTCCAAAGAGCACCTTTCGGATTTCACAGGCCATTTTTTACACATTTTGATTTCAAACTACTTACCACGCATTTGGGCCCCTAAAATACCAGGGCAGCATAACTACCCCACAAGTGACCCCATTTTGGAAAGAAGACACCCCAAGGTATTCGCTGATGGGCATAGTGAGTTCATGGAAGTTTTTATTTTTTGTCACAAGTTAGTGGAATATGAGACTTTGTAAGAAAAAAAATAAAAAAATAATAATCATCATCATTTTCCACTAACTTGTGACAAAAAATAAAAAATTCTAGGAACTCGCCATGCCCCTCACGGAATACCTTGGGGTGTCTTCTTTCCAAAATGGGGTCACTTGTGGGGTAGTTATACTGCCCTGGCATTTTCCAGGGGCCCTAATGTGTGGTAAGTAGGTAAATGACCTGTGAAATCCTAAAGGTGCTCTTTGAAATGTGGGCCCCTTTGCCCACCTAGGCTGCAAAAAAGTGTCACACATGTGGTATCGCCGTATTCAGGAGAAGTTGGGCAATGTGTTTTGGGGTGTCTTTTTACATATACTCATGCTGGGTGAGAAATATCTCGGCAAAAGACAACTTTTCCCATTTTTTTATACAAAGTTGGCATTTGACCAAGATATTTATCTCACCCAGCATGGGTATATGTAAAATGACACCCCAAAACACATTGCCCAACTTCTCCTGAGTACGGCGATACCAGATGTGTGACACTTTTTTGCAGCCTAGATGCGCAAAGGGGCCCACATTCCTTTTATGAGGGCATTTTTAGACATTTGGATCCCAGACTTCTTCTCACGCTTTAGGGCCCCTAGAATGCCAGGGCAGTATAAATACCCCACATGTGACCCCATTTTGGAAAGAAGACACCCCAAGGTATTCAATGAGGGGCATGGCGAGTTCATAGAAAAAAAAATTATTTTTGGCACAATTTAGCGGAAATTGATTTTTTTTTTTTTCTTTCTCACAAAGTCTCCCTTTCCGCTAACTTGGGACAAAAATTTAAATCTTCCATGGACTCAATATGCCCCTCACGGAATACCTGGGGGTGTCTTCTTTCCGAAATGGGGTCACATGTGGGGTATTTATACTGCCCTGGCATTCTAGGGGCCCTAAAGCGTGAGAAGAAGTCTGGAATATAAATGTCTAAAAATTTTTACGCATTTGGATTCAGTGAGGGGTATGGTGAGTTCATGTGAGATTTTATTTTTTGACACAAGTTAGTGGAATATGAGACTTTGTAAGAAAAAAAATAATAATTTCCGCTAACTTGGGCCAAAAAAATGTCTGAATGGAGCCTTACAGAGGGGTGATCAATGACAGGGGGGTGATCAGGGAGTCTATATGGGGTGATCACCCCCCTGTCATTGATCACCCCCCTATAAGGCTCCATTCAGATGTCCGTATGTGTTTTGCGGATCCGATACATGTATCCGTAAAAATCATACGGACATCTGAATGCAGCCTGACAGGGGGGGTGATCAATGACAGGGGGGGGGGGGATGATCAATGACAGGGGGATGATCAGGGAGTCTATATGGCGTGATCACCCCCCCAGGAAGGCTCCAGGGAGACGCCTGCATGTGTTTTGCGGATCCGATCCATCTATCAGTGGATCCGTAAAAATCATGCGGACGTCTGAATGGAGCTTTACAGGGGGGTGATCAATGACAGGGGGGTGATCAGGGAGTCTATATGGGGTGATCACCACAGTCATTGATCACGCCCCTGTAAGGCTCCATTCAGACGTCCGTATGCATTTTGCGGATCCGATCCATCTATCAGTGGATCCGTAAAAATCATGCGGACATCTGAATGGAGCTTTACAGGGGGGTGATCAATGACAGGGGGGTAATCAATGACAGGGGGGTAATCAATGACAGGGGGGTAATCAATGACAGGGGGTGATCAGGGAGTCTATATGGGGTGATCAAGGGTGAATAAGGGGTTAATAAGCGACAGGGGGAGGGGGGTGTATTGTAGTGGTGTTTGGTGCAATATATTACTGAGCTACGGTACCTGTGTCCTCTGGTGGTCGATCCAAACAAAGGGGACCACCAGAGGACCAGGTAGCAGGTATATTAGACGCTGTTATCAAAACAGCGTCTAATATACCTGTTAGGGGTTAAAAAAAAAAATCACATCTTCAGCCTGCCAGCGAACGATCGCCGCTGGCAGGCTGGAGATCCACTCTCTTACCTTCCGTTCCTGTGTGCGCGCGCGTTCACAGGAAATCTCGGCTCGCGCGAGATGACGCATATATGCGTGACTCTGCGCAGGGCTGCCGCCTCCGGAACGCAAATCTGCGTTAGGCGGTCTGGAGGCGGTTAAAGGGAACCTGTCACCAGTTTTATGGTGTCCTAACTAAGGGCAACATAAATAAGTGACTGATTCTCTTAGCAAAATGCTGGGTCACTTTCTTTAATTGACCCAGTCAATCTGCCAACATCTTGTATTGAAAAGCTCCAGCTGATAATGATGAGTCATGAATATTCATGAGCTCCTGACTCTTCCCGCCCACCTGCTGCTGATTGACAGTTATTTTCCATATGAATCAGCAGCAGGTGGGCAGGGGAGTGGCTATAGCTGTTAATTAAAGCGAACCTTTCACCTGGATTTCACTTAATAAACTATTACCAGTACCTTATAGATTATCCTCATTCTGTTTAATGCATTCTTGTGCCGCTTTCCTGGGATGTATATTGATGAAAAAAACGACTTATAAAGTCCTCGTCTCCAGCTCCTGAAGTCACGCTAGAAGTCAAGAGGGGTAGCCCTTCCCTCACTCCGGGCTGTAACTCCCCTGCCCTAACCCCTCCTCTAAGTAGTGTAACTGACACCCGGCTCAGTCGCAGGGACCGCGCTTGTACAGGCGGCGCATGCGCCGTCGGACTCCAGCGCGATCCTGTAACTGAATCGCGCGTGAGGAAGAGAAGACAGGCAGGCATCGGCGCATGCGCGATTCAGTTACAGGATCGCGCTTGAGTCCGCGCGATAGACGGGATCGCGCTGCTACTGAGGCCGACGGCGCATGCGCCGCCTGTACAAGCGCGGTCCCGGCGACTGAGCCGGGTGTCAGTTACACTGCTTAGAGGAGGGGTTAGGGCAGGGGAGTTACAAAAAAAAAAAAAAAAAACTGTTTAGTGGGGTGACAGAAGCCCTTTAAGACCAGTGCCCTGACTTCTAATGAGAACATCTACTGTACATTTGATACCTTGCAGTTAATGAAGAAGTCAGTGTATATTTAGTGGTGTATCTGAGCCTCTTTATGAATCTTCATAGTCAAGTGGATGGGGGTGCAGGGTGTCTGACCCTGGCTGATCCCTGCCTGTGAAGGACCCATCAATCTGAGGAGAAGGTGCAGGGTGTCGGACCCCTGATGATCAGATAGATAGTGATGGCCTTTCTTGGTTTAACAGCTAAGCTTATTTTTTAATCCACTACTTACAGGATTAGGGATAAGCATCTGATAGTGGCGACTGATGGGTCCCCCATGACCATGAGAATGGGGATCCTGTGTCCCCAAATAAATGGAATGGTAGGTCAACCATGTTCCCTTCTGATTCATTCAATGTCTATGGGACTTCTGGAAATAGCTAAGCATTGTACTTGGCCATCTCCAGCAGTCCCATAGAGAGTGTAGAGAGTAGCTATGTGCACGCTGGACCTGCCACTTCATTCATAAGGGGAGACAGGATCCAGTTCTCGTGATCAGTGGTGGTCCCAGATATTCTGTGGATAGGGGAAAGTTTTGTATTGACAGAAACCTATCTCCGGACCACATACCCCTTGAAGTCAACGGTTCCACAAAAAATGTGGATGTACCACATCCAAATTTTTTCTCGCTCTTGACGCGAGTCCGGGGCTCAGGCTCTGCTTTCCAGCTCCCTCCTTCCTCTGTCCTGTCCTCGGGGCCCCCCCTTTTACTCAGCATATCATCAGTAGCTAGTGCTGCACCCGCCGGAGTCCCAACTAGCGCTCTATGTTGTCTCGCTGCCAGAGGTTGCAATAATGCCTGTACAAGCGTCAGACGTATGTTCAGGTGATTTTACTCCTTTAAAAAAAGTCTAAAGGCGTACCAATACACCTTAGACTTTTCCCTGCCTTTCATCAGCGCTGTGAACAGCGTGGGCAGCACAGTGATGCTGCCTGTGCCTGAAATGACCAATAACAAAGCTCCTTACAGCAAGGAGCTTTGTTATTAGTCGGTTTGAGCGGGCAGCCGACCATTTGGCACACTGCTCTGAAGTGAGGAGACAGAGTCCTGCAGCAGTGCGAGAGCCTGGCGGTCTTGGGCTGGCTGTGGGTCACTTCCTCCATGTGCTTACGGTGTCCTCTCCAGTGAAGAATGTGCGCCCAAACTCCATAGTAACCAGATACCAACAAACTCCCGTCAGGGCACTATATGCCTGAGCATGTTTGCCCTGGTGGGATTAATAAAATGATCGGGTCCGTGCCAGGCCATTCGGGCGCAGTGCATGTTCACATGGAGACTGGGGGGGGGGGGGGGGGACCTGATGGTGATGAGTTGGGGTGGGCTATGAGTTTGGGCGCACGTTCTTCAAGAGGACGATGTGAGCACATGGAGAAAGTGACCCGCAGCCCGACCGTTGAGAACTTCATAAAGTGAATGTGACTATTGGACTAGTAGCTTGTCATCAGATGGAAGACTTTTATGATTGGTGAGCACATTAAATGAATTTATCGTAATTAGACAGCACAATTTGTGATTGGTACAATGTTATATATGCCCTGCTGGGATCTAAGAGGGCTTACATTTTTAGGGAGACTCCAGAAAAACCAAAGAAGGTTGGCAAATAGGCGTTAGATTGTCCCAGATATAGGGACAGCCATTTTGCCCCATTAGGTCACGAATGTATCCATTTTGAGGTCTGCAGATCGCGGATCCAAAAAATATGGACATCCATGTGCTATCCACATCTCCATGCTGCAAAAGATAGAGCATGTCCTGTTCTGGCAGACCCACAATTCAATGGGTCCGTAATAAAATGCGGATTGCACACGGACCGCATCCACAATTTGCGTACCGCAAAACGGATACAGTGCTCAGAGACGTCAAATACACTATACTGTGCAATAGTCCAATATACTGTGTATAAGACTGTCCTATAACTGCCTCCATTCACCCCAGACCCCACCCACTGCCACCAGACCACCACTGCTCCCTTCCACAACGACCAGACATCCATGCTGAATTCCTATTACATTGAGTTTTGCACAGTCTACCGCTCCGATCCCTGCGTGACAGATTTGGTGCTTCAAGAAAGGTAGGGATTCAGTCAAAATGTGCTATTTCTGCATGGAAGACATTATAGAGGAGACTGGTAATGGTTTCCTTGCAGAAATAGCAACATCTTAACATTATTTAGGCCTACGTATTATATATATATGAATTACAGCAAATTTCATACTCCTCCTCGGCTAAAAATACTCCTCAAAAATGGTATAAGGAGTATTTTTACTCTTCCGGAAAAAATGTAGTGCGACCTCTGGTCGCTGCTGGGCTGGCCAATCAGCATTAGCGGTGCTTGCGGAGCCTGCTGCTGACTGGCTTGCCTAGCGCCCAGCAGAGAGAATTCAGTGTCCTGTGCCACGGGAGTGAGGATTTAATTCCTCTGCAAGCAACTTACAAGTGACAGTGTAGAGGATGATGAGAGTGACTTCTGCGGAATCAATGACTTTAGGTAAGAAGTGACTGCAGTATGTAAGTCAGTAATAGGTGTTTTGGGTGTGAAGTGAACCCCTCATTTCCAGTGCTGAACCCTCTGATGCAGAGTTCTACTCTGTCAGCTCTGCAGATCAACCTGTGCTCCGTGAAATTTCCCTACCCTCGTCACTTCCTGTTGTGACGCGGCTGCACCAGACATGACGTTCCCAGCTTTGGAAGGAGGTGTGCCGCGCAGGCGCACAACGACGGGGTAGGGAAATTTCACAGAGTCGGGGAGAAGGGGCCACCTAATGCGCTTGTGCCTTACCTCTCAGCTGGACACCAGCCGACACTGCGCATGCGCCAGGAGCCTCAGCAGCGGTTAAGGGTAGGGAAAAATTACGGGCCAGTGCGCAAGCGTGGCTAACGACTCCCGTTGGGATACACTGCGTGTGCGCACCAGCGGACAGATCTCTTATACCGAACATCCATCCGATCACCGCGCCTGTGCAGTGTGGGGGTAGGGAGATCTGATGGCCATTTGTTCTGTTAAATCTCCCTACCACTCACTGCGCATGCGCGGTGTCTGATCACCTGGAGCCAGCGCATTAGGTGGCCCCTTCTCCCCAACTCTGGTGTGAAATTTCCCTACCCTGTCGTTGTGCGCCACACCTCCTTCCAAAGCTGGGAACGTCATGTCCGGTGCGGCCGCGTCACAACAGGAAGTGACGAGGGTAGGGAAATATCACGGAACACTGGAATCTTCGCCCTCTCAGTCACTGACAGTGTAACCCTGCCATGCCCTGCTCGGTGCACTCAGGTACAGTAAATGTCTCTGTGTCAGCTTCATGCACTGATGTTTGTCCTGCTTTACACTGCAGCTTAGCTCCATAAGGGCATTACTATGAGTGGACCCCCACTGATCTGATATTGAGGGGATAGGTCCTCTATTAAAATCCCAGAAAAACCCTTTAAAGTGGCCATGGAAAAAACTAAAAGTGGTCCAATGTTGTAGACAGGTTTAAATGGAAAGAAGTCAGGGCAACACAAGTAGGCGGGGCCAGCAATACCATATTGGCACATTATACCACCCAGCAGGTTAAATACTACAATATAATGCCCCAAAACTGCCCCTCTGTGGTGGGCAGTGCCAGCTGCCACCTACTCCAGTTGCCTCAGGATAGGAATACAGTTGAATTCAGGAGTCAGAAGGGAAGACCTGCCTAGTGGCCACAAGGAGGGCTCAGGCGGCCCCCTACCAGGAGGTTTCCCTACAAGGTCCATGGTCCCGCCAGGGGGTTTCCCTACAAGGTCCATGGTCAGTCCATCCCTGGTGGCACATATGACCCTTTTCCAAAACAGCGCCACCCCTGCCTCAGCACTACCAGTTCACCAGGGGGCACTGACACCTATACCATGGCGGGGGGGGGTCTCAGAACACTTACTACAACTTTACATTAGGAATGCCCTCTTTACGTCACAGGACACGAAATAAAACACGTACATCTCACCGGCTGGCTATAACGGGCGCGGTTCTCCCGGTCACGCTTTTCCTGAGGTGTCCGCTCACAGCAGCTCTCCTGCCTCAGGGACTCGGCGGCCGTTACCTCGCCCAACCCACAGTGACACCGGCAGCTGATTGGCTGCGGAGTCGGTCACATGTCCTCACAAACCTGAACTGTCCAATCATAGCGCGGGACGTGATCTCGCAGCGCTGCGTTTGAATGAGTCTCGTCTGTGATCGAAGGCTGCTGAGCGGAGGGCGGAGGGCGGAGGGCGGAGGGCGGAGGGCGGAGGGCACCGGGCACTGTCACTCTCCAGCCGGGCGGACACGGATGAGGCGAGGCGTGGACTGCTCCGGGACTGTGAGTGATAATGCTGGATAGCTTTTATACTGTACGGCGGCCATGTGATCTGTCTGTGCCGTGTACTAGGGTGCCCCTCCCCCACCCAGTACCTGTGCATCAGACACTCCTAGGCAGCATAGAACGTAAAGGGCAATGTCCCAGATTTTTTGCAAAATTCTTCTGCTTTAAAGGGTTTGTCCTGGACTAAATCTGTTTTCCCTGATGCTTGCAGCCTGCCTCCGCTATAAGAATCCTATTTACCATCTTCCTTCCTGGCACGGTCGGTCACATGATGTGTCTACAAGAAAGGAAGGGAGCAGGTAAGTATCATTCTTCCCCTAGCAGAGGGAGAAAAAGGATTTAGTCCCAGACAATCCCTTGAAGCATAAGAAATTGTAATAAAAAGTCGCCTGCCCCTCACCTACTTTATCTGACTTCTATGTTAGAAAAAGTGATGGAGGTGCATATAATACAAAACTGCCTGCCTGCAGCCACCACTAGGGGGAGCTCAGTGTATACGCTTACAGTTTCCATTGCAATCAGTAGTAATACTATTTGCCCTAAGTTCCTCCTAGTGGCAGCTGTGTGAAAATTCAGCGTTCTCTTGTTGGGAAGAGATGGGGTTCGGCACCCTTCCGCGGACCCATAGCAGTCACATGGTCTTCTGAACTCCCTGGCTATTCCTGTGTCAGCCCCTCCTCAGTCTGAAGTGAGGTGACGGCAGATAACGTTTCATTGTTTTCCAGGGTGAGAAGTCGGGGATGTGTGGAATGTGAAGAGGTTTTGCCCTGAACGGAGTCATCTACAAGGCTTAGAAATGTCTCTGCTTTTGGAGCTTCTCAGACAACTCCTAGAATATCTGGGTGTTCCAGCTGAGCAGGTTGGTACAGGTGTTTATATACCAGGGGGTGTGGGCATAAGAGTGGGCACACAGGCTTGCCCGTAGTCTCGTTCCATATCCGAAAGGAACAAGTGGCTGACTGTTCTTACTGCGGGCTTCATACATATAAGAGCAAGGTCAGCTGAGCCAGCTCTCGCCCAAAGATATCGGGAGAAAGAAGAATCGAGCATGTACAGTTTCAGCATGCCCAATCCTTTCTTCTCCAGGGAGGGAGATAAGCTGGTGCGCATGATGTCCAGAGGGTTACCTGTCGGCCATTGAAGTAATATCGCCACACGGCTACCAGTGGTCGTGATGGCCCTCAGTACATAGTGACAGATTATGGTGGATATGGCCATCATAGAGGGGTGGTCCCCCCTCTCTCTGAGCCAGAAGGGGTGTTTCCTGCTCCGTCCCCTGTATTATATTCTCCTGAAGTACAATGGAAACGGCTTTCTTGTTGGCGGCTTCCACAGGTTCCCTACTACATATGAAAGTTGTGTTTGTCTGGTTCTTACATATTTATGGCATTTGGTGACAATGTCCAAATCTTGGAGACCCCTTTGGGATCTGCCCACTGGCACTCCCGGCGATCATGAGAATGGAGCAGTGGTTTGCATGTGTGACATGCGCACCGTTCGCTTTTATCTGATTATTGGAGACAGCATGGAGTGCTGTACATGGCAGTCCCGTAAAAGTGAAGAGAGTGGTGGTCCCACGGGTTGGACCCCAAGAGATCAGACACCTATTCCCTATCCTAGGACACTCCATTTAATGAATCTACCCGTAGTCATTGTCCATCCCCTGTCTGTATGTCTCATCCCATCTTGGACATCGCTAGAATATGCCCCCAATGTCTGATAGGTGTGGGTCCCAACTTTGAGACCTTCACCTATACTTAGAACAGAGCCCGCAAAGTGCCATAGGGGGCGCACCGCTCATGCTCGGCTGTCTGTTGGAGGGCTGAAAATAGCCGAGCAGCGTGCTTTTTTCGGAAGTCCCATTGAAATCAATGGAAAGTGAGGCCACTGCTCCATTCATTTTTGGCGCTGCCATAGAAACGAATTCTCTGGCACTTTGCGGGCTTCATTTGGGACTTGCACCTATCCGACATTGGGGACATAGCTTAGCGATATGCCCCCAATGTCCAACATGCCTTTAATATTGTTTGGTGTTGTCCTAAGAATCATTTCTATTCTGTTACCCAGCTCGTGCCGGTATGGGAACGGTTTACTCGCAGACGTAGCATTGTCCGTGCTATAGCAAATCGCCTTCCTCCTGTGCTGTTTGAAGGCATCGACATACAGGTACGGTACTGCATACAATGGCTATTTTATGTGGTCATCTAGGGAACTGTATGGATTTTCTGTGTATAGTCCTGCAGTGGACACTGCATTCAGTAGAGGCTGCCTAGGTTCCTGTTCAGACCTTACTACTCCAGCACTGTGCTGCAAACACCGAATGATATATAGCCGGGATCTGTACTCAGGGTGGGGTCAGCCATGAAAGACTTCAGCAGAGGCGGCAGGTTAAAAAATCCAAACAGCTTATTTTCTAGTATGCACCATAAGGCCTCATAGACACGACTGTAAATATTTTGCGGAACGGAACAGCTGGCCCCTAATAGAACAGTACTATCCTTATCCGTAATGCGGATAATAATAGGACATGTTCTATTTTTTTGCTGAACGGAAATACGGACATACGGAAACAGAATGCACACAGAGTAACTTCCGTTTTTTCCCGTGATGGATCTGCAAAAACGCTTCCGTTACAATAATACAACTGCATGCATCCGTCATGAAGGGATCCGGTTGTATTATGTCTTCTATAGCCATGACGGATCCATCTTGACCATTGAAAGTCAGTGGGGGACAGTTCTGTTTTCTATTGAGTCAGAGAAAACTGATCCGGTTCATGAGGCGGACAGTGGTGTCCGCCACCAGAGCGGAATGGTGACTGAACGGAGGCAAACTGATGCATTCTGAGCGGATCCTTTTCCATTCAGAATGCGTTTTGGACCGCTTGAGAGAGCCCTGAATGGATCTCGTAAACGGAAAGCCTAAACGGAAAGCCAAAACGCGAGTGTGAAAGTAGACTAAAGTGTTAGGATATATGATACCAAATCAATACTTTGCCAATATTAGATCGGTGATCTGATATTGATTACTGATCCTAAGGATAGATCATCAATATAAAAAAAGCGGACAGCCCCTTTAATGTGAGGCACATCATGGATGTCCAAATTAATAAAACGATTTCCCTCACATTAAGGCTACATGCACACGACCGTATGTGTTCTGCGGTCCGCAAACTGCCGATCCGCAAAAAAAAGGATGACATCTTTATGCCATTCGTTATTTTTTATTTTTTTTTGCGGATCCATTGTAACAATGCCTAAAACGGACAAGAATAGGACATGCTCTATTTTGTTTGCGGGGCTACGGAACGGACATACTGATGCGGACAGCACACTGTGTGCTTTCAGCATTTTTTGCGGACTCATTGAAATAATTGGGTCCGCATCCTATCCGCGAAAAAACGGAACGGACACGGAAATAAACAACGTTCGTGTGCATGTAGCCTAAGGCTGAATTCACACATTTGTGGAACACGGTACGCGAGATACCGGACTGGCATCCTGCTTAGTGCAGGAGCGTACGACATCATTGGTTGCTATGACGTTGTGGCTTTGTAATACGAGTGTATTACCGTACTGCGGCGGCGGCATAGCAACCAATGACTCTCCGTGCGCTTCTGCCAGTCCGGTATCTCGCGGACCGTGTTCCACGGACGCGTGAATTCAGCCTAATAGTACCCCCATCATGTGTTGTAATATCATGGCTGTGTCTGCACCTCTAATGGGCCCTGGACCACATGGTCATGTCCTTGTGTCGCATACAACTACAGGCTTTCCAGATTGGGGACCGTGGACAGATTTCACACATGCATTGCATCATTACATTTATTTAATCCTTGTAGGGAAAACCCGGGTTTTTTTGTTTTTTTTTGCTTATGCCAATATATGTTCCTCTCTAGTGTATCCAGGTTTTGGAAAGGAAGAACTATGGCTGGACTCGTAGTGTGGTTCGAATTATTGGAACATTGCTGCCATTGGAACGATGTCCTAGACCTCATTTTCAGGTTTGTGCAATCTCGACACCATGTGCATGGTGCCCTATAGTTAACCCTTCAGATTAAAGTGGTTGTCTCATCATGGACAATGGGACATATCGCTAGGATATGCCGCCATTGTCTTATAGGTGCGGGTCCCACCTATGTCGAGAACGGAGCCCCACAAGGTGGTGGCTGGAGGACTCTGGTCTGGCCACCACCAAGCCAGCTCCCCGTAAAAGTGAATGGGAGCGTACTGCGCATTCGCGGCCCCCGCTCCCATTCATTTCTATGGGGCTGACGGAAATAGCCGAGCCAGCTCTCGGCTATTTTCGCCGGCCCTATAGAAAATGAATGGAGGGCGGCTGCGCATGCGCAGTGCGTCCTCATTCACTTGCGGGGCTCCGTTCTCAATCTAGGTGCGGGTCCCACAGCGTATCCTAGCGATATGCCCCCATTTTCCATGATGAGACAACCCCTTTAAACACCTCTCAAATGGACTGCTCTTGCATGCTAACACTATGAATGTCTGGTAGCTGTAGGTCCCAAATTTAATTGTATAGGGCCAGAATTCCATATCACTAGGGGGTCTTTCACACGAGCGGATGCCGTGCGGGTAATCCGCTGCGTGAAAGAGAAACAAGCCCCGTTCCGGACAGCAGAGACACGGAGCAGTAACATGACTGATAATGCTCCGTGCCTCTCTGTGATCTTTTTACTACAAAATCACAGTGAGATAAAGTTGTCACCGTGATTTTGTAGTAAAAAGGTCACAAAGAGGCGAAGAGCATTATCAGTCATGTTACTGCTCCGTGTCTCTGCTGTCCAGTGCGGGGCTTGGCTCTCCCTCATGCAGCGGATTACCCGCACGGCATCCGCTCATGTGAAAGAGCCCTCAGCCTTATACAGTGCCTCCAGCATGGTCCACCTATGTTCCTGGGTGCAAATACCTTGGTTGTCAGCAGCTCTGGGTCCAATTACGTTGTCCTTTGTGACATCATAACTTCTGTGACCTAAAAAACCCAGGTATGTGAACATATGCACTGGTGCCTTACCAAGAATCCACTCTTTCCCCACCATGTCATCATTACCGTTGACCCCATCCCCATGATGTCATGCCCATTGCATGATCAGCTGCTAAGAAGCCTTAAGGGTACATGCACAAGTTCAGGATTCATGTGCGGAGAATCCGCACTGAAATCCGCAGGTGTTTGCAGGCAAATCTGTGCGGTCAATCCGCATTAATTGGTGCGGATTTGCATGTGGATTTGCGTGTGGATTCGGTGCGGATTTTCCTAAGTGAGTGAAAAAAATCCGGTCAGGAAAAATAAAATAAATTGACATGCTGCAGATTTTAAAATCCACACCGCAGGTCAAAAGCCGCGCGGAAAAAATCTGCATCATGTGCATTGAGAATTTAAAATTCTCATAGAATACAATGTACATGACCTACGGTGCGGATTTTCCACTGCGCCACCAATGAAGAAAAATGACCTGTAATACAAATACAGGAGGCGGGTGCCGGAATCAAATAGCCGGCACCCGACCTCTGTGACAGGGAGCTGCGATCAGCTGCAGTTGAGTTAACCCTTCAGGTGCGGTACCTGAGGGGTTAATTGTAGCTGATCGCAGCTCCCTGTCATAGAGGTCGGGTGCCGGCTATTTGATTCCGGCACCCGCCTCCTGTATTTGTATAAGAAACATTGGTGGCACAGTGCGCCCCCCCCCCCCCCCCCCAGTATAATAAACGTTGGTGGCACAGTGCGCCCCCCCCCAGTATAATAAACGTTGGTGGCACAGTGGAAAGTGCCAATGAGGGTTAAAAAAAAATTAACTCACCTCCTCCAGTTGATCGCGTAGCTGCCGATCTCCTGTTTTTTTCTTCAGGACCTGTGGTGACGTCATTGACCTCATCACATGGTCCATTACCATGGTGATGGATCATGTGATGAGCACAGTGATGTCACCACAGGTCCTTTGACAGGTTCTAGAGAAAGACAAGGAGACGATCAATTGGAGGAGGTGAGTGAATTATTTTTTTATTTTTTAACCCTCATTGGCACTGCCCACTGCGCCACCAATGTTTATTCTATTGAGGGGGGGCGCACTGCGCCACCAATGTTTATTCTATTGAGGGGGGGCGCACTGCGCCACCAATGTTTATTCTATTGAGGGGGGGCGCACTGCGCCACCAATGTTTATTCTATTGAGGGGGGGCGCACTGCGCCACCAATGTTTATTCTATTGAGGGGGGGCGCACTGCGCCACCAATGTTTATTCTATTGAGGGGGGGCGCACTGCGCCACCAATGTTTATTCTATTGAGGGGGGGCGCACTGCGCCACCAATGTTTATTCTATTGAGGGGGGCGCACACTGCGCCACCAATGTTTATTCTATTGAGGGGGGCGCACTGCGCCACCAATGTTTATTCTATTGAGGGGGGGCGCACTGCGCCACCAATGTTTATTATATTGAGGGGGGGCGCACTGCGCCACCAATGTTTATTCCATTGAGGGGGGCGCACTGCGCCACCAATGTTTATTCTATTGAGGGGGGGGGCGCACTGCGCCACCAATGTTTATTCTATTGAGGGGGGGGCGCACTGCGCCACCAATGTTTATTATATTGAGGGGGGGTGCACTGAGCCACCAATGTTTATCATACTGGGTTGTTGGGGGGGGGCGCACTGCGCCACCAATGTTTATTATATTGAGGGGGGGTGCACTGAGCCACCAATGTTTATTATATTGAGGGGGGGCGCACTGCGCCACCAATGTTTATTATATGTACATGAGCCCTGATGGACTGTTTTTTTAGACAAATTTATGACAGCACACAGGCAGCATTCGTGTTTTTTAACTGCCGCAAAAGGGCTTATTCACGTGCCCGTGCTGTTGACCGCAAATTGAGGTCCACAATGCACGTGCACCGACCGTGGGCCAGCCACATACAGATCATGGACCCATTCACTTGAATGGGTCCAAGATTCATCCGTTCAGCAAAAAGATAGAGCAAGTTCTATCCTTTTTCTGTGCAGAGGAATCGAATGGAACCCCAGGAAACACTCCGTAGTGCCCCATTCCAAATCTCATGATTTGCGGATTGGGTCTGCATCGGTGAATCATAATGCAAATGGAACAGTGCACATATATTGCGGATCCACCAATGCGATCCTCAATAAGGCTACTTTCACACCTGCGTTCAGGTGTCCGCTCGTGCGCTCTGTTTGAAGGGGCTCACAAGCGGCCCCGAACGCAGCCGTCTGGCCCTAATGCATTCTCAGTGGACGCGGATCCGCTCAGAATGCATCAGTCTGTCAGCGTTCAGCCTCCGCTCCGCTCAGCGAGCGGACACCTGAACGCTGCTTGCAGCGTTCAGGTGTCCGCCTGGCCGTGCGGAGGCGAGCGGATCCGTCCAGACTTACAATGTAAGTCAATGGGGACGGATCCGCTTGAAGATGACACAATATGGCTCAATCTTCAAGCGGATCCGTTCCCCATTGACTTTCAATGTAAAGTCTGAACGGATCCGCTCAGGCTACTTTCACACTTAGAAATTTTTCTAAGTTATAATGCAGACGGATCCGTTCTGAACGGATGCAAACGTCTGCATTATAGGAGCGGATCCGTCTGAGCAGACATCAGACGGACCCGCTCCGAACGCTAGTGTGAAAGTAGCCTAAGACTTCTTTCAGACAGGAGATTTAGATCTCACAAGAGGTCTCCAAAACAGATCAGTTTTGCCCTAATGCATTCTGAATTGATCTGCTCAGAATGCATCAGTTTGGCTCCGTTCTGCCTCCATTTCACATTAGAGGCAGACAGAAACACAATACATGCATATAGACCTGGAGCTGGCTTTGTTGGGCAGGGAACTATTTCACAGACTGTGGTCTCCAGGGAGAGCAGGAGAAGGGAATAGAATTGACAGTGAACTAACTAAGGGGGTGCTACAGGTTTGCCAAAAATCTATGGCACTGTCTTCTGCCCAAGGCAAAGCCTCTCCCCTTGCTCCTATATCTGTTATTCCTTCATTAATGTTCCCCAGCATTACTAGGCCGTCTGGCATATGGTTATCCCTGTCGCATCACAGACTAGGGGATTTGAAAAGACTAGGGATCTCCTCCGACTTTTTCACTGCTCTTTCCGAAGGCCCAGACACTGATAAGGACTTCATTCAAAAGAATGACTTCGAAAACACATGTAAAAAATTTTTGATGTCCAGCTTCCTCCCTTTACCTGACCCGACATGGCTAGAGAATTATGTTTTATTACCACGCCTACCCCAAAAATCCATCGCACTCATTTACAAACAGATTCTAGGTGCTAGAGACTCTGTCGCTCCGCCCTGGATAGCTGAGTGGGGGAAGGAATTGCACCTGGATTTTAATGAAAATGACAGTAAATGGATCCAGAAGTCTTCGCATGGCTTCTCCAAGTGTATAAAAGTACAGGAGAACTCGGTTAAGATTGCTTTACGCTGGTACAGAACGCCTGAATATCTATACAGGATTAACCTAATACCTAATGACCTTTGTTGGAGGTGTGGAATGACTACTGGATCCCTGTCTCACATCTGGTGGTTCTGTCCAACTGTCAGGCCTTTTTGGGCAGAAATAGAGTGTATTATCAATAAGATTTGTGGAAAACCTTTGAAACTTACGGCCCAGCTGGTGCTTCTCTGGTTGCCTACATCTGACTTTCGCCCTAGCAAATATGACCTGGCCACGCACATGCTTATGGCCGCAAAACTTTTGATCCCAGTGAAGTGGAGATCAATTGACCCTCCAACAATTAAGATGTGGCGGGCTAGGGTGCACCAGATGTGCCAGATGGAAGAGTTAGTGGGCTGGACACACAATTGCCGAGATAAATTCCTACAAACCTGGCAACCATGGTTGACATACAGGACAGGCCTTCTAGATTCCCAACAGTGGATTGATGAGTAAGGTAATGTTTTTCTATCTTAGCCTCTACATCATTTATATAGGAAGATCCCGCCAAGGTTCCAGGACTCCTTCCTTTGCCATACTTTTCAGTCACTCTGTATTGTACATTCGTGCCATTGTCACATATTTAAGATTTGCTCATTTCATGCATTAAATGCTACCTAAAGGGTTATTTAATTCACAGCTTACTGAGAAGACTGAGAAATATATCATAGACCGACATGCTGTTGGGGCTGTTCTTTTTCCCTCTCCCCCTATATTCCCCCCCCCACCCCCCCCCCCCCCCCCCCCCCCCCCCTCCCACATTGTTAAAGGATATTTAACGTTGCTCACATTATTACTGTTAGAATCTATCACTGGTTGGACCTCCGGATCCTTGACAAGTGGTGGACATATTATACTTTGTAACAAGATGTGATGAACGCT
This sequence comes from Bufo bufo, assembly GCF_905171765.1. NCBI lineage: Eukaryota > Metazoa > Chordata > Amphibia > Anura > Bufonidae > Bufo > Bufo bufo. Next base: position 380,529,309 of record NC_053392.1, on the reverse strand, counting down.
GTGCTGCGACACAAGCCTTTTGTCGATATTTGAATTGCTTATACAACAATAAAAAGAGATTTCAAACATTAGAGGCAGACAACAAAACGCTGCTGGCCGTGTTTTGGTGTCCGCATAACCAAACTGAGCCAGACGGATCCGTCCTGACACACAATGTTAGGCCTTCCTCACATCACTTTTCTCAGCAATGCGGGCACATATGAACATGGGACCAACAGAGATGTCTACAGCTGCCAAGCGCTCAAGTCAATGGGGACAGATCTGTTTTTTATGACACAATCTGGCACAATAGAAAATGGATCCATCTCCCAATGACTTTTAATGGTGTTCAAGATGGATCCATATTGGCTAAGGTAAAGATAATACAAACTGATCCATTCTGAGCGGATGCAGCAATTTGTATTATCAGTGCGTATCCATCCATGATGTGTGAAAATAGCCTTACTGTGTAGCAGAGAAAAACTAGGGAAATTGTAAAACATTAGCAATGCTAAGATATATTACTAATAATTGGTTATTGTAATGATGAATGTACACAGAAAACTAAAAATGAGATACCATTGTGGAAAGATGGAGCTGCTCCCTGTGTGTTCGTTCACTGTCTGCAAACACTGAGCACATGACATGTGCAAGAGACAGAGGGGGGAGGAGTTTATGGGGAGGAATATGTAAGAGGGGGGCGGATCTATGGAGGCGTGGCTGATGTGGAGGAGGCTGAATATGTATGAGGGGGCGGATCTATGGAGGCGTGGATGATGTGGAGGAGGCTGAATATGTAAGAGGGGGGCAGGTCTATGGAGGCGTGGATGATGTGGAGGAGGCTGAATATGTATGAGGGAGGGGGGCGGGTCTATGGAGGCGTGGATGATGTGGAGGAGGCTGAATATGTATGAGGGGGGCGATTCTATGGAGGCGTAGATGATGTGGAGGAGGCTGAATATGTATGAGGGGGGCGGGTCTATGGAGGCGTGGATGATGTGGAGGAGGCTGAATATGTATGAGGGGGGCGGGTGCAGGGAGGGGATCTTACACTGTAGACACCAGGAGCTGCTGAGCTGCACTGGGAGCCACAATGCACTGCAGCAGGAAGTGATGGCACATAAACAGCTATGTAAACAGTCTGCTGGGGACTGTAGGAGCCATGCAGCAGTGCAAAAGCTACCTAAAAACATCTTAGGAAGATAGATTTGGCTACTAACAGTGAGTAAGCAGTTTTTAAAAAAAAATGTTTGATCCCGGACAACCCCTTTAATTTACAGGTTGGGATCTCTTGATATCACCACCTTAAAGGGGACAGTGCAATTATGAAGATAAATTAAAGGGGTTCTGCAGTTTGTTTAAACTGATGATCTATCCTCTGGATAGATCATCAGCATCTGATCGGCGGGGGTCCGACACCTGGGACCCCCGCCGATCAGCTGTTTGAGAAGGCAGCTGTGCTCCAGGTAGCGCCGTGGCCTTCTCAATGTTTACCGCTGGCCCAGTGACATCACGACTAGTATCAATGGCCTGGCGGGGCTAAGCTCCGTTCACTTGAATGGAGCTTAGCCCCGCCCAGGCCAGTGGATACTAGTGGTGACGTCACTGGGCCAGCGGTAAGCAAGTGTTGGACCCCCGCCGATCAGATGCTGATCTATCCAGAGGATAGATCATCAGTTTAAACAAACTGCAGAACCCCTTTAACTTGGCAGTAGGGTCGACCCCTGTGCAGTTTGTTTAAAGGGGTTGTAGTAAGTGCCAGCCAAGATAGACGAAATTAAGGAATGGCCAGCGCTCCACTGTTTCCATGTATCCCAGAGTAGTGAATGGGAGTTCGGCAAACGGTATAGCACAGCAAGCTCCGCTGTTTCCGTAGCTCCATTTCACTGCTATGGGAGTTATGGAAACGGAGCGCTGTCTGCTTAGAGGTTTCTGTAAGTGTCTCCACCCCTGGCATTGACTGCAGTTTTTCCTATCTCTGCCATGAAAGGCCTAGATGGAACAACCCCTTTTAAGTGCAGAAGTTTTATATCCAGTTACAAATGTTTAATGTCTATAATTTCTTCCTTGCAGAAAATCTTGGGACCTGGAGTGTTAGAATCTGAAGAATACGAGGCTATGAAGAGATCTGACATCCCTTCTTTGGCAGATGCCCCATGTCTGTTGGATGACAATGTTATGACTTACACCCGATTTAGGTGGTAATCTAATTTTATTACTCCTAAAGGGTTTATGTAGGGATCTTTTAACCGCTTCACGTCCGCCCATAGGATATAAACGTCCTATGGGTGGACGTCTATTTCTGAAAGCACGTTTTAGAACGTCCTTTCAGAAATAGCAGCTGCACGCTAATCGTGCAGCTGCTGATCGAGTTGCCCGCTGTCAGTGACAGCAGGGCAACCCTAAGACAAGGCAGGGACAGTGCCCAGGTGTCCCTGCCTTCTAGATCGCTGCAGACACAGCGCTCACCGAGCGCTGTGTATGCAGAGAAGGAAGCGCTGTGCGCTTCCTGTTCGGCGGTCATGTGACCGCCGGGACCGGAGAGTGCAGGAGCTGTGTGAGGTCTCTGAGAGACCTCGATCAGCCCTGCTGTGAGGCTGTACAGCGCTGGATTGCTGCTGTACAGCCTCTCTAGGGGTGCATTTGTCCTGTAACTGGGGCTACTATGTCAGCCCCAGTTACAGGAGAAATCAACAGTGAAAAAAAAAAAAAAAGTGAAGCAAATGTCCCCCAGAGGTCTTGTATGACCTTATGGGGGACGAAAAGTGTAAAATAAAAAAAATAAAAGGTTGAAAATAAAAAAATAAAAAAAAGTTTGACATGTAAAAAAAAAAAGTCCCCAAGTAAGGAATGAAAAAAAAAAGTTAAAAATAGAAAAAATAAAAAAAAAATTACATATTAGGTATTGCCGCGTCCGTAAAAACCAGCTCTATAAAAATATCACATGACCTAACCCCTCGGGTGAACACCGTAAAAAAAAAAAAAAACTGTGTCAAAACAAGCAATTTTTGTCACCTTGCATCACAAAAGGTGCAACACTAAGTGATCAAAAACGCGTATGTCCCACAAAATAGTACCAATAAAACCGTCACCTCATCACGCAAAAAATGAGCCCCTACATAAGAAAATCTCTCAAAAAATTAAAAAACTATAGCTCTCAGAACATGGACACATTAAAACATAATTTTTTTGTTTCAAAAATGCTATTATTGTGTAAAACTTTAATAAATGAGAAAAAGTATACATATTAGGTATCGCCACGTCCGTAGCGATCTGCTCTATAAAAATGTCACTTGACTGAACCCCTCAGGTGAACGCTGTAAAAATAAATAAATAGAAACTGTGCTAAAACAACCACCTTGCCCCATAAAGTGTTATAATGAATGATCAAAAAATCATATGTACCCAAAAATAGTACTAATAAAACTGGCACCTTATCCCCTAGTTTCCAAAATGGGGTCACTTCTTGGGAGTTTCTACTGTAAGGGTGCATCAGGGGGCTTCAAATGGGACATGGCATCTAAAAACCATGTGGAGTTCCTTTTCTTCTGCGCCCTGCCGTGTGCCCATACAGCAGTTTATGACCACATGTGGGGTGTTTCTGTAAACCGCAGAATCTGGGTAATAAATATTGAGTTTTGTTTGGCTGTTAACCATCGATGTGTTAAAGAAAAAATTGGATTAAAATGGAAAATCTGCCCAAAAAGTGAAATTTAAAAATTTGATCTCCATTTTCCTTTAATTCTTGTGGAACGCCTAAAGGGTTAACAAAGTTTGTAAAATCGGTTTTGAATACCTTGAGGGGTGTAGTTTCTACAATGGGGTCATTTATGGGGGTATCCACTATGTAGGCCCCACAAAGTGACTTCAGACCTGAACTGGTCTTTATAAAGTGGGTTTTGGCAATTTTCTTATAAATTTGAAGAATTGCTTCTAAACTTCTAAGCCTTCTAACGTCCTAAAAAAATAAAATGACATTTCCAAAATGATGCCAACATAAAGTAGACATATGGGGAATGTTAAATAATAAATATTTTATGAGGTATCACTTTCTGTTTTAAAAGCAGAGAAATTGAAATTTAGAAAATTGCAAATTTTTCAAATTTTTGGGTAAATTTGGGATTTTTTCATAAATAAAGGTTAAATATTTTGACTCAAATTTATGATTATCATGAAGTACAATGTGTCACGAGAAAACAATCTCTGAATGACTTGGATAAATAAAGGCGTTCCAAAGTTATTACCACATAAAGTGAGATATGTCAGTTTTGCAAAATTTGGCCTGGTCAGGAAGGGGGCAAATGGCCCAGATGGCAAGTGGTTAAAAAAAAACATGGCTACATGTGATGTATTGTTATTTTCTGTCACTCGCTGGACCTCAGTGTTATGCCAGAGCAGCTCATAAACTTCACAGGTTGAGGCAGAACTTGCAGTTTCAGCTTGATGAAGAATTAGAAGTCCCAACATCCCCTTCTGCTTCTCTCACCCCTTTGCTTAATATGCATGCACAGGATAATGTCCTGCAGATGGAGAAGAGTGGAAGAGGCAGACTGGCTTGTTTCCTCAACAGCGCCCCCTAGTGATCATGTTATTTGATGATGTGCCAACACACAGGAGGGGGATACTTTGATACCTAGTGTAGCGCTTTATTAGAGGGGTAGGGGTTCTCTGGTAAAAATGCCATGTTACCAAGTGCCAGCAGCCTGACCTACTAAGTTAAAGGCGTATTCCCATCATAATGATCACTGTTAAATCTGTTAATGATTTGACAGTGATCATTTTTGTAAATATATTTGATTAACCAATTCCCACCGTTTAGAAGAAAACTTATCCCCACTTACCTCTTTGTTGTCATTCGGTCTCCCCTGGTTACGGCCACCGCTCTTCTCCGGAATCCCGGTGGCCGCGCTTGCGCAGAAGACTCCTTCTTTTCTGCTGGCCGGGCCGCTCGCTGTCCTAAACGTGCACGCCGCCGTGCATGCGCGAGTGTGACTTCTTCCTGGCCAGAATAGTACAGAGCCGCGAACGCGCATGCCGGCTCTGTACTATACTGGCCAGGAATAAGTCACCATGGCGCATGCGCGGCGGCGTGCGCATTCAGTCCAGCGTGCGGCCCGGCCGGGAGAAGACTTCAATCAAGATGAAGCCCGCCCCCAGCCAGAATCCAGGAAACTGATCTGCTCCCTGCCTTTGCGGTCCTCCAGGCTGCCTCCGGTATATTCATCTTCCAGTGCTGAATGGGAATGGTTACATGCACTGCTGAAGCCAGTCGGCAGCAGAGTATGTGACCATGCCCATTTTACAGCAAAAGAAAACAGTGTGGGGACTAGAGGATGTAGACACTGAAGGCAGTTCGGGGAGCAGGTAAGTATGAATCCTTAGCTTAGTGGAGCAGGCTCTGACACTTGGTAAAATTGCATTGTTACCGGAGAACCCCTTTGATGTCTTTATAGTGATAATGATCTTTTTTTCTATCAGACATGATTTTCCTTCAAGCAAATCCATGGGAGAAGTCCACTTAGCGGGACCTCCTAACACGGATTCCGGATTTCTGACTATCGTGTCGGGCAACAGAGTGTCTGAGATCAGTCTACTTCCTGCAAATGACCATGCCTTTCAGAAAATAGCAGCTTTAGAGGATGAGCTGGTTCAGCTGCGAGCGCAGATCGCTGGTATTGTCGCCATGCAAGAGTCAAAAGCCACACAGTCCTGTAAGTCAGTGATGTATTTTTATTTCTTGGTACAGTTTCATGAATGAAAAATTTCTTATTAAAGAAGACTTGTCTCTATGAAGTGCAGTGTAATTTGCAAGTAGCAGGTTATAGAGCAGGAGGAGCTGAGCAGATTGATATATGGTTTTATGGGAAAAGATTTTACACATTTAAGTCTGTTCCCCTCCCTGAACTTAAGATCATCCACGTGTACAGCTCTAAGTACATGGATTGGTGTTATCTATGACTGACAGCTATCTCTGTATACACACTTATACATAGAATGCTATCAATCACTGATAACACCTCCCCTGTGTACAGCTATCAGTGACTGACATATATCTATGTATACACACTTATACATAGAATGCCATCAATCACTGATAACACCTCCCCTGTGTACAGCTATCAGTGACTGACATATATCTATGTATACACACTTATACATAGAATGCCATCAATCACTGATAACACCTCCCCTGTGTACAACAGCTATCTATTAGGGATCGACCGATTATCGGTTTGGCCGATATTATCGGCCGATATTGAGGATTTTGAACGTTATCGGTATCGGCATCTTTTTTGCCGATATACCGATAACATATTGGGAACACAGAACGCGCTGCTCTCAGCGCTCTCTGTGTTCCCTCCGCAGCACAGGGGAGAAGGAAGCAGTGTCTCCCTCCCCCTGTGCTGCTGCTGCCGCTGCCGCCAATGACAGAAGAGAAGACAAGAGGAGGGGAGGGGCTGTGGCCGCTGCGCCACCAATGAAGATAAGCCTTTCATTCATTCATTCATATACAGGAGGCGGGAGCTGGCTGCAGAATCACATAGCCGGCTCCCGACCTCTATGAGCGATAGCTGCGATCCGCGGTAGTTAACTCCTCAGGTGCCGCGGATCGCAGCCACCGCTCTCAGAGGTCGGGAGCCGGCTATGTGATTCTGCAGCCAGCTCCCGCCTCCTGTATATGAATAAATGAGAGACTTATCTTCATTGGTGGCGCAGTGCGCCCCCCCCCCCCCCCCAAGCCCCCCAGTATTAATCATTGGTGGCGCAGTGCGCCCCCCACCCCAATCCCGGCCAATAGTAAAAACATTGGTGGCGCAGTGCACCCCCCCCCCCCCCCCCCTCAGTATTACTCATTGGTGGCAGTGGCCACAGGATCCCCTCCTCCTCCGATCGGAGCCCCAGCTGTGTAAGCCTGGGGCTCCGATCGGTTACCATGGCAGCCAGGACGCTACTGAAGCCCTGGCTGCCATGGTAAGCTCCATGCTGCTGTGTGCACAAAGCACAGAGCAGCAGGGACAGTGTGAGCTCCTATTCACCCTGATAGAGATCTATCAGGGGGAATAGGACAAGGGTTCTAGTCCCTAAGGGGGCTAAAAGTTAGTAAAAAAAAAACACAAAAATATTAAGTATAAATGAAAAAGATTTATAAAAAAAATACACATTAACAATAAACAAAAAAATACACATTAACAATAAACATATTAATTTTCAGCAGATTTGTGTAGGAATTATTTTTTTTTTCTCAAAAATGAAAATTCCCAGAATATCGGTATAAATTATCGGCTATCGGCCTGAAAGTTCACAAATTATCGGTATCGGCCCTAAAAAATCAATATCGGTCGATCCCTACTATCTATAAATACACACTTACACAGAGAATGCTATCAATCACTGATAACACCTCCCCTGTGTACAGCAATCAGTGACTGACAGCTATCTCTGTATATACACTTGCACAGAGAATGTTATTAATCAGTAATAACACCTCCCCTGTGTACAGCTGAAATCAGAGCAAAGCTTCCAATGTATAAATTGCAAGTTTTACTGACTCTTTCCAGCAAAACTATATTTCAATCTGCTCAGCTCCTCTATAACATTCACAATGCACTGCATGTTGGGGTTTACAGTTCCACTTTAATAAGTTTATTGGTTGAACACTTGGCTACATACTTGTTTTATTAATTTCCTTTTCAGATACAGAATCAATATGCTCTGTTGGCAGCCCAAGTAATGCCCTTCCACCTCCATCTTTAGCTTCTACACCCCTTTCTGCACAGTTCTCCCAATGTACAACACCAGTACCACCGCCCCCTCCACCACCACCACCTCCAGCCCCACCTTCTAACCTCAACTCTGCAAAATCTGCCATTAGTCTTATAAAGGAACGTAAAGCTTCTCACAAGCGCAGCCCAATGGAAAGAGATACTGTGGATAAGCTTCCCAGTATGATGGATGTTTTAAAAGGCATAAATACCATCAAGCTTCGTACTGTTGAAAGGTAAGATTATTTACCTGTTTTTTCTTTCATTGCTGTGCTGTCTCTATAGTTTATTAGGCATTTGCTGATAAATGTAGCTGACTTTTCCTCCCTTCTTTTAGATCCCCCGGCGGCACACCCTTAACCCGGAAAGACAAGAAGAGACGTTCTCTCAATGATCCAACAGACCCGGCAGCTATTATAGCCCGCGCTTTAAAGCAGAAGTTTGCACACAGGCATAAAGATGACTCCTACGATAAAGAAAATAGATCTTGCGAGGACTCTCCGTTCTCTAGTCCTGAAACCCCAATGGTAATGTATAGATAAAATTTACTTAAAGGCTATGTACACCTTTGGGGGGTTATTTATTTATTTATTATTGTACTAGCAGAAGAACCCGGCTTTGCACGGGTATATTTCATTTAAAGGGGTTCTGCAGTTTGTTTAAACTGATGATCTATCCTCTGGATAGATCATCAGCATCTGATCGGCGGGGGTCTGACACCCGGGACCCCTGCAGATCAGCTGTTTGAGAAGGCAGCGGCGCTGGCAGTAGTGCCGTGGCCTTCTCACTGTTTACCGCTGGCCCAGTGACGGACGACCAGGTCTGCAACAGTGTCAGTAGTCAGTACATATGGTCATAATTCAGGACTCCCATGGCGAGCCACACAGCAGGAGATGGTTGGGGACCACTTATGTATTGCATGAAGCAGTCACATAAGGTCACCTGTTTTAACATGGTGAATTAGGGCCTGTACTATATAAGTATATAAGCCTGGACAGCGCTTTTAATTAGAAATGTAGTTCCTGATCTTGGGGACACTGGCTACAGGCAAAGCCACTGTTTAATCTCTTATACCCAAAGGGCAGTATATACTATATGTGATGCAAATAAATAAGTGGCCTTTCATTGTACTGTTATGAGCCTTCTATAGAACTTCTCTTTTATTTTTTATTTTTTTTACTATTCAGGGTGACTGGAAAGATTGGTCTCAGAATGTCTAGACCAGGGGTGGCCAACCGGAGGCTCTCTAGGTGTTGCAAAACTACAACACCCAGAATGTCCAGACTGTCTTCTACAGTAGGGCATGGTGGGAATTGTAGTTTTACAACAGCTGGAGAACCGCAGGTTGGCCATCCCTGGTCTAGACCTTTATTGGCTAGGCTTCTTTAGTCGTCATCTTTTGTAATTCCCATGCAGTTATGATGAAGCTAACATGATCACTGTTCTCAAAGAGATCTTGAATGACAGATATGATACAAAAAATACAGACATGATAAAACCACAGAACTCAGATTTTATTTTTTTATTTACTTATTTTTTTTATTTTTTTCCCCCTATGTTCTTCATTTGTAGTTTGGGCGCCACCTGCTAAAGCCTGTGGGGAAAAGAACACAGAGAGAACTTACAAGTAGGCAAGTCCATGCGTGACGGAACCTGTTTTGGATGTTTTTGGGGAAAACGTGTCTATCTATTATTGCAACTAGCACAGCATAACGGGCAACTCCTCTTCTTTTTTTTTTTTTTCTTTTTTTTATTCATTGAAGCCAGGGGATTCTTTTTGAAGTTAATTTTGCTGTAAAAGTCTGTTGGTTGCATCTTAACAGTTGATTTGGTGTACAAAGGCTTTTCTTAAAGTTGAATTCTGATAAGTAACCTATTATGGGTAAGCTATGGCATAAATGTCTGATCTGCTGGGGTTCCACTAATCAGAAGTAGGTGGGGTCTCTTGTCCTTTATTACTACTTTAAATGGGTTTCTCGATCATAAGGGTGATAAAGGTTTTCACGCTGGTCCACGATCACGAGAGTGAGGTGCCCTGAGTCTCTCGTTTGAATCGAGTGATGATCTATTCATTCTCAATGGCACTGCCCACCGGCTGTCTACATGAAAATAAATGGGGCTGCAGCTCTATTCAACAATTAAACCTGTATTGCCTATCCTGTGGATAGATGAACCGTAATGATTGGACAACCCCTGTAAATGTGCAGCAAAAAAGATTCTGTCAAACCCTATAGACCTTTGTAAAAATGCTTGCATCGTCTCTGCTTCTTCCAATTTTATCAGCAGGCCATTTCTCCATAAACGTAAGAGCGTCACCTCACTCAGTGTGTTCAGGCACACCAATTATTCGGACATTATTACGTCTCGGTCTGTTCTCCAGATCATCAGATTTAGATATAAGCAGTGAGACATTGTGTATTACACGCTGAAGGTCTCTTTTTACAGGCGGTACCTGATCCTCCATTATACTCCATTATTAGTCCGCCCTCCATCTCGCCAACCCGCTCCTTCACTTGCCTCATGTCTTGTCTGATAAGTAAAATGTCCTCCTTAAGACCCCCCCCCCCATAGTCGTATTCAACAAGGTAAGCGCCATATTGCATTGCGCCACCGCTGCAAAGACATCCTTGAAGGTGGGTTCTAACTCAGGAGCAGCCCTCCGTCTCTGTGAGTGGTAGGGGGCAGGAGCCGACATTCCCAGTGGCGTCTTTAAGTTCAGATGCCTTGTCTACCTCCAGATCTGGGGCGCTTGCTGAAAGTGTCGAGGAGTGGGCATACTTTTCTAGCCGCTAAGCCACTTCTGACATCTTAGCAGCTTGCGCGGCACCATGTTGTTTGGCCGGCGTAGCAAGGCCGCATTCCTTCCCCTCCTTTTCTTTGGACTTTTGGCGCACCATGTCGCTGGAAGGGGTTGAGCCGCAGGGGGAGCAGTTCCACGCAGGATAGTGGTAAGTTGTCCAGCAAAACAGCAGGTAACCGGAGAATATACAGGAGACTTAGCCAGGAGCTCCACACCATGCTTCTGCTTACATGCCCGGTCAGGCCCTGCCCCCCGTAATCTCTTACATTTTAGAGTAGTAATGGGGGACATGGAATCCATCATTTTTCTAATTGCTGGATGTCTTGGTGACGGTTCCCCCAGACAGTATGCCATTTGCTATGAATAGGTTACTTGCCAAAATACCCTTTTAATACAACACTCCAGACAAAAATAGCAGAGCCAATAATTCTTTCACTCTGACCCCTGCCATGCAAGTCTCTAATGTTCTTTCTACACTATAGGTCCTTGACACCATAGGGGATAACAATATGATGGCATGTTAATGGGCTGTAGGGGAGAAATTTCCAAAAAAATGTCCTTCCTCTGAGATCACTTGGTAAAGCTTCACCTCACACACACTTCCTGCTCGGCCCCCCCAAATTCGCTCTGCACACTATACTGTGTAACTGTGCATCTAAAGAGAGAGATGTTGAATTCAATGTTATGTACCCGATAAATGTAGGGGGCGGGGAAAGCAGGAAGTCTGAGGTGAAGCTTCAGCCAATAGCTGCAGAGCACTGAGTGAGGTCAGACACTGCAACATTTTTCTGGTAACCTCCTTCAGTCCAGTAGCATGCAGCCATCTTGTTTTATTGTGTGGTATAGTGTACAGAGCAGCTAGGAAATTTGCATGTGAGGAACCTAAGTGAAAATAATGGATGGCCCTGGTATGTTACATGACTGTAGCGCCTCCATTTTACCTATTATTAAAAATGCTCTGCATTTAACTTTAAATATATTTGTGTTTTCACCTTAGACCAAATGACCAGGTCAACACTGATGCTGTAAGAAACACTGTACAATACCCAGAACTTTCTTGGCCTATAGTGACTTAAGAACCATGAATCTTTCACCTTGTATGCTCTTGTCCAACTTTCATACATATTAACCAGGTTTTCTGGGAATTCAATACTGATGACCTATCCCCAGGATACCTCATCAATATCAGATTGGTGGGTGTCCGATTCTTGTCAACGTTGCCGATTAGATGCTTAAAACCACACCAAGCACAGTGCCATACTTTGTATAATGGCTGTGTTTGGTATTGCTTCTCCATCCACTTGAAAGGGACTGAGCGGCACAAAGTCCATGAATGAAGTCACATTTAAGCATGTTATTGACAGGGGTGCTGGGAGTCGTATAGTAGAGGGAGTAGGGAGTCTAGGTCTTTAGTATTGTAGTTCTATCTGTTGAGAAAATTCTGTTACTTTGGCCATGCTGTGAATGAAAAGTAGGAGTTCATAACAAGGCAGAATAGTAGACCACATGTAACATATAAAATATGGAGAATTCCTTTAAATAGCAAAGGAGAGGCTGTGTGGAATAATTCTCCCAATGTAAGATGACTGTCATGGTACTAAATTATGGAAATTGGGGTTTAAAATCTACTTTCTGATTGTACTAGTTTTTTTTACCCCATGTGTATGGGCAGTTCATAATGGAATGAGCTTACAGCAATTTTTCCTGATGAACCTATGTTGGGAAAGCAAAAAGCTGTCTGAGAGATGTGAACTCTTGCTGGGCTTGTTGGCTGACTACTGATGGCTGTGCGCTATGCAAGAACTCATGCTTCATGTGTTTTAAAGCTGACAAAGCTATTGCACTAGCTTATACCTGCAGTTTTTGTATTAAAGGTGTATACTGGTAACCAAATGTTGTCCCCAGTCCACTGGATAGGGATATAACTAACTGATCGATGAAGGTCTGACTGCTGGGAACCCCACCGATACAGAGAAACAAGACTGGTCAGCTATTTCCGGCAGCTCCATGCAGAATGAATGGTACTGCTGGGCGCATGCTCTGCCTCCCGCTCCATCAAGATGCGGGTACAGGACACCCGTTTCTCAGGATTTGTGGGGGTCCCAGTGTTCTGAACTCCACCGATTATTATCTTCGATAACTTTTGTTTACAGGTTAACCCATTTAAGTTTTTTTTTAAATGTGTCTGTTTTTTGTTTTTGAATTTACGTTATTAATTTTCATGGTTTTAGCCATTTCTGAATTTGCAGTCATGTAAAACCAAGAGATGCTGCTTTTTTTTATTACACTTTACATGTTCACAAGGAAATGTTGTACATACTCCTGTTTTGTAAATAATTTTAAAATAAATTTGTTTTATCTCCAAACTTCTCTTAATTTCTTATTTTTCAACTCCAAGTACTAATTCTGAGACCTCTAAACCAAGGGACATGGTAATATTCTCACTACTTTGGTGTTGCGATGTATTGGGCCTCTTTCAGACGGGCGTTGTGGGAAAATGTGCGGGTGCGTTACGGGAACACCCGCAATTTTTCCGTGCGAGTGCAAAACATTGTAATGCGTTTTGCACTCGCGTGACAAAAATCACGCATGTTTGGTACCCAAACCCGAACTTCTTCAGACATTCGGGCTTGGGATCGGTGTTCTGTAGATTGTATTATTTTCCCGTATAACATGGTTATAAGGGAAAATAATAGCATTCTGAATACAGAATGCATAGTAAAATGGTGCTGGAGGGGTTAAAAAAAAATAATAATAATTTATCTCACCTTAGTTCACTTGATCGCGCAGCCCGGCATCTCCTTTGCTGAACAGGACCTGTGGTGACGTCACTCCGGTCATCACATGATCCATCACCATGGTAAAAGATCATGTGGTGACCGGAGTGACGTCACCACAGGTCCTGTTCAGCAAAGGAGACAGAAGGAGATGCCGGGCTGCGCGAGCAAGTGGATTAAGGTGAGTTAAAAAATCTTTTTTTAACCCCTCCAGCCCTATTGTACTATGCATTCTGTATTCAGAATGCTATTATTTTCCCTTATAACCATGTTATTAGGGAAAATAATAATGATTGGGTCTCCATCCCGATCGTCTCCTAGCAACCGTGCGTGAAAATCGCACCGCATCCGCACTTGCTTGCGGATGCTTGCGATTTTCACGCAACCCCATTCACTTCTATGGGGCCTGCGTTGCGTGAAAAACGCAGAATATAGAGCATGCTGCTCTATATTTTCACGCAACGCACAAGTGATGCGTGAAAATCACTGCTCATGTGAACAGCCCCATAGAAATGAATGGGTCGGTATTCAGTGCGGGTGCAATGCGTTCAACTCGCGCATCGCATCCGCGCGGAATACTCTCCCGTGTGAAGGGGGCCTTAAAGTTGAGTTTCACTTGTCTGTGCAGTGGAGCTTTGGGGTATATTCACATGAAGCAAAAATTTCTGTGACTTGGAATTGTGAATGGAATCACGTCTGCACGCCTCACACAGATGACTGGGACTGTTGTATTAATTTATGTAACATCTGCTGCATCTGCAGCTAGAAGAGGCAGGTGGGGGATTAAAGGGGTATACCCACTGGATAGGGAATAAGTACCAGATCGGTGAAGGTCCTACAACTAGGACCTCCACCAATCATGAAAACGGGGGCCTCATACCCCATGGAGCCCCCGAAAATAAACGAAGCAGCCGGTCAAGTATGTGATCAGCCACTCCATTCATTTCTATGGGAGTTCTGTAGATAGCCCAGCGCCAGGGGCGGACTGACCGGTCGGGCACTTCGGACATGGTCCGAGGGCCAGGATAGGGGCCCGCCGCAGCTGTGCTAAAGAGCTATTTTTCACCGCCTATTTTGCGTTCCCTCGTCACGTGACCTATACCTCCCAGGAGCCCATACATTAGAGGCTTTTTCTAGTTGGAGAAGGCTAAAAGACCTTTCATGATGTCACGACCACGTGATCCTGCGTGGGCGGAGTCAGTCTCCAGGCTGTTCAGCGGGAGGAGGTAAAGGACCTGTGATGATGTCAAGATCATGTGATCCTGTGTGGGAGGAGTCAGGCTCACAGGCTGTGCAACTGGAGGAGGTAAAGGACCTGTGATGACGTCGCGACCCTGTGATGCTGTATGGGCGAAGTCAAGCGGATCACATGATCATGTGCTGCTGTACTGGTTGGATAGTGACTAGAATAGTCGCTGCTGGTAGGTGTGATGGCACCCAAGGAGGTGGAGACTGGTAGTCTAATGGGCGGGGCCTCTTTCTAACAACTCCAGTCTGCCTCCCCCATATATGCCGTGTACAGAAATGCAGGTGGAGGTATGTGTGTAGTCTCCGCCATTTTCTGTCATTAACACCTTCACTACCAGCTCTCTGCTCTTGAATTACCTCCTATTCCTTATTAACACCAGGAGGTGGTTAAAGGGGGTTCTCTGAGCACAGACGTCCTGGGAGTATTATTTTTATACTGTGTAATGGACTTATATAAGGGGCCACATGACCCTGAGGCTAGTCCTGCTCCTGTGTGTGTCCTCCTGCCCCTTACCTCATCCTAGTGGAGGTCCCAGCCCTTCTGTACCTTGGTGCCTCCAATACAGCACCTGTGTTATAGTGTGTCAGCACACAGAGAGCCCTGCATACAACCTGCTGACTGTCTCCATCTAACATAAGCTTTTCCAGGGTGAGATCCACCTGAAGCTGTTCGGTTCTTTCTTTCAGCCAGATGTTCTCTGTAATTTCTGGGATCTGTCTACAAACAAGCTATCGGGGCCGTACTCTGAGAGTCTGTCCCTGTGTGTGTGTGTGTGTGTCTCTCTCTCTCTCTCCTTGTGTGTGTCTCCCTGTGTGTGTGTGTCTGTCTCCCTGTGTGTGTGTGTGTGTGTGTGTGTGCGCGCGTCTCCCTGTGTGTCACCATCACCATGCCCACAGTGTTTCTGTGTCTTGACGCAACTGCAACAAGACATTCCTTGAGGGGCAAGAAGAAAAGGAGGAGGCAGCGCCGCCAGCATGGAGTCCGTGGGAGAGACATAGGGAGTAGTGTTGAGCGAACTTGTGTTTTAAGTTCGGCGTCTAAAGTTCGGGTTATCGAAGTATCCCGTTATGGATTCCGCTACCACGGACCATAACGGAATTTAGAATGCATAACGGGATACTTCGATAACCTGAAGCCGAACTTAAAACACAAGTTCGCTCAACACTAATAGGGAGGCACACTAAGGACGTAGGTAACACTACCACATTATCAGCACTAGTGTTATCTGTAGTTTTACATAGGACTGCAGGTAACACTACTACATTTTCTGTACTCAGATAGCCATCACTGTGTTATCTGTGGTGTTGCATAGGACTGCAGGGGACATCTACTATTTTTTCTGTACTCAGAGAGTTATCACTGTAGGGGGACCCACTGAGACTTTATCGCCCAAGGGCCCACATGAGCCTGGAGCCGGCACGGTTCGATATGGGTTGGGCTGTGTGTGGGTGTGGCTTGAGGGTGGGTGGGGACACAGGGGCCCCATAATCTCTTATTGCCCAGGGGCCCCATGAGTTGTCGGTCCGTCCCTGCCGAGCGCTGAACTTGGCTATGGGGATTACTTAAAGAGGCTCTGTCACCAAGATCAACCCTATTAAAGGGATATTCCGGTAAAGTAACTTAATGTTTGAAAAACTGCATTAAGGCTGCAAGCTGTGACCCAACCAGAACCCATACCTATACATATAACCAGAGCTTCATTTTACCTTGCAATCCATTTGTCTAACTTATGTGTGAGCCTGCAACACAATGAGAGTATCATGGCGCCTAATCTTCCATCACGAGACTTCAAAGACTACAACCCCCACAATCCCCAGCTTTCCTGCTGTGAGTGTTGATGTTTAGTGATTGGCTGCCTGATATCACAGATATACTCAGTAATCAGCAGCACACTAACACTCCCCTTGTTTCACAAGACATTTAGCTAAAGGACCTAACACACTGAGCATGCTCGACCTAACAAAGGCTCAGAACTACAGGTCGATGCCATGGAAACACAGTGGGTAGCGAAGGAAGAAAACTACTTTTATAACTACTGTAAATATGTGAAATTTACATTATATTAGGTAATTATTGATGATGAATTAGTCTAAAACATAAGTCATATTTATGGCAACCGGAATACCCCTTTAACCCCTTCAGGACACAGCCTTATTTCACCTTAAGGACCAGGCCATTTTTTGCAAATCTGACCAGTGTCACTTTATGTGGTGATAACTTTAAAACGCTTTTACTTATCCAGGCCATTCTGAGATAGTTTTTTTTCCGTCACATATTGTACTTCATGACACTGGTAAAATTGAGTCAAAAAAATTATTTTTTATTTATAAAAAAAATACCAAATTTACCAAAATTTGGGAAAAATTTGTAAATTTCTAACTTTCAATTTCACTACTTCTACAATACATAGTAATAACTCCAAAAATTGTTATTAATTTACATACCCCATATGTCTACTTCATGTTAGGATCATTTTGGGAATATTTTATTTTTTGGGGATGTTACAAGGCTTAGAAGTTTAGAAGCAAATCTTTTAGGGACCAGTTTAGGTCTGAAGTCACTTTGCGAGGCTTACATAATAGAAACCAACCAAAAATGACCCCATTCTATTTTTTTTTTTTAAATATCCATTTTTTTTCATTTTCTTCTCTATCCAAAAGAGCACATATTGTAATAGAAAAAACAGCCACCACAGGGGAGTTACTATAAGACAGTAGCAAACTACCCTATCACATAACACAAAATCCTACACAGATTATAAATATGACTGTAAATTCACCAATAGTATAAAAAAATACACCTATATCCCCCCCTCCCCCCAATTGGCTGTCGTCACTGCATCTCTAATACACGCAGACATAATTACACTGGTCACTATGTCTGAGCGGTCACACGTGCCGCTCTCCGTTTCCTTCCCATATCCTCATAGAGTTTAATTTGTTGGAGGTACAAAATCCATTCGTTTATCGAGGGTGGGGAGACAGACCCCCAATGTTTGACTAGCATAACTTTTGCCACCATCAGACCCCCTCATCCAAATCTGTCTGACCCGAGCCGGGACTTCCATATCTAAAGCGTAATCTCCTAATACCCCTGCCTGCATCCCAGGGCTATATGTCGAAGAAGACTCCTTTTGTAGAGCTACAAAGATCTGTTCCCAATACCTTTTTATTTTACTACATTCCCAGAGTAAGTGCCCAAAATCCGCATTCACATAGCCACATTTAGGACAGCCACAGTCTCTGCCTTTATTTTGGGGGAATTTCGATTGCGTTTTTGGGGTATAGTACAACCGATGCAAGATCTTGAATTGTATTAACCTGTGAGCATTAGAGATTGTGGCCTTTCTTACATTCCTATAAATACTAGACCATTGTAATGGTTGGCAATGCAACTCCTGCTCCCATTTATTTGGGCTTTTAAATAGTTACAGTTGCCAGTGCCGTTCAAAGTTTACTATATAGACTGGCTATCTTAATCCTCTGATCTATCTGGGCATAACAATAGTCAAAAAATACATTCTCCCGTGGAAAAATATACCCATTGTTCCTAGAAACCTCGTATACGTGTTTTAAACGTGCATACATAAACAGATCTAATAATGTACTAGCTGCTTTTTTATATTCCGAAAAAGGTTTAAAGTGTCCAAAAGCAAAAAGGTGACACACATTAACCACCCCCCTACGTATCCAATATTCATAATCTGTGATTTTAAAGAATTCCACCAGATTCCTATTCGCCCACAGAGGGGTAAAAGCAAAAGGGTAGGAGACTTTCAGAATCCTCTTAAGCTTATTCCAAACCCTCTGTAGAGTCCAAGGGATCAAAAGGGACTTCCTCTCTCCCAAATACCCCGATTCCAAACATGTAAAAATATCAATTGGTTTTTCCATAACGTGCAACAAATATTGTGCTAATATGCTCTCTTTAAATTTACAACAACGTTGAACCTGTGCACATAAATAATATCCTTGAAAAAAAGGAAGTGCTAATCCACCATCTGAATGTGACAGCCATAGATACCTCTGTTTAATCCTCACCCTCTTCCTTCCCCATATTAAATCGTTAATGAGCGACTCCAATCTGTTAAAGAAAATATCAATCCAAACAGGGGAGGCACACACCGGGTACATCACAATAGGCAGAATAATCATTTTGACCAGGGCTATTCGATCCGTCTGAGCCAATATCAGTTTCTGCCAAGCGCAGATTTTAGACTTAACTTTATTCGACATCGGGGCCAAATTAAGCTCATAAAACCTGTTTATGGGAACCCCAATCTTCACCCCCAAGTAGTCCAAGGTTTCATTGGGGGCGAGGACCCGGACTCCACTCATCTACGGCCCTGCGGTTCAGCGGAAGAAGCGATGACTTGGTCCAATTAATCAGATAACCCGATAATTTACCAAAGTCCTCTATTACTGCCATAACATGGGGAAGGATTTTCCATCCCTGGTCCAAAAACAAAATAACATTGTCGGGATATAGACTTATTTTATCGCTGACTCCTGCCACCCCAAAGCCATCTATGCAGTTATCTGATCGGATCTTACAGGCCAGTGGTTCAATAAATAAAGCAAAGATAAGGGGAGAGAGAGGACATCCCTGTCTCATCCCCCGCCGCATCATAATGGGAGAAGAGCCAATACCATTAATACTGATACGTGCTAACGGCTGTTCATATAACATTTGGGTCATTTCTATAAATACCGTCCCCAAACCAAAATGAGACCAAGTGGACCACAGAAAGGACCACTCCATCCTGTCAAATGCCTTTGCGGTATCTAAAGACAGGATTTTAACAGAAAGGTTAAAATACACCCTATAGAGACTCATCTGTATTTGCCGGCCCGGAATGAATCCTGTCTCATTGGGATGTACCAGAGAGGCAATGACTCTTTTCAAGCGATTCGCCAACATTTTTGCAAAAATTTTGTAATCTCTATTTAAGAGCTATATGGGTCTATAAGACCCCATATCGCACCTATCTTTATCCCTTTTCAATACCAAGATAATCACTGCCTCTCTGAATGATGGAGGCAAAGAACCAGATATACAGGATTCATTCAAAACCCGTAAAAAGATTGGAAGGAGGGATTCAGCATGGTACCTATAAAGTTCAAACGGCAAACCGTCAGGACCAGGGGATGAATCGTATTTCAGAAGTGGGAGTATCGAACGCAACTCCTCCAACCCAATAGGACGATCCAGCATTTCCCCATCCTTGACCTCTAACTGGGGAAGCCCCAGTTGTTGTAAGTATTGCTCCACATCATCCCGTCCAGGCGTAGGGTCAGGCTGATAAAGCGCAGAGTAATATAATCATCTCCGGGGACGTCACCCTATTGCCTTTTGAATTCCTAATCTCACTTATAGTAGTAGCCTCTCTTTGATTAGAGACTAACCGTGCCAAGAACTTACCTGTTTTACCCGATTCACAGAAGCGATTTTGGCCTTGGAAGAGAAGCTTATGTTGAGCCTTACTGTATAAAAGTATCTTAAGCTGTAAGTTAGCCTCTTTTAATTGAGTTATATATTCCTCATTATGGTGAGTAACTAATACACCTTGTAATCTCCTAATTGTCTCTGTCAGCTGTTGTTCCCTTTGACGGAGTTCAAATCTATAACGGTTGATCTTAGTAAAGTATAAACCCCTTATATGGGCCTTCAATGCATCCCACACATAATGAATATGTGTCGAGCCTACATTGAAGCCCCAGAATTCCTGTATATCCTAGTCAATCTGGCCTTGCTCACCTATCACATCCAACCAGTGCGGGTTCAATTTGAAGGTTTTACCTGGTGGTGATGGGTCTATCTCTCTGAATGACCTCTCGTGTAGATCCGGATTGCTGGTGGATCTGGTACGGGAGGCCAACCTGCATTGCATATTGCCTGGCTCTAATATTTAGATTCTTTTTGTGTGAATTTATATATAGTGGTCTCCTATTAGGCTCCCTAAAAAAAAAATGCCGCCTAAATACCGTAAATCAGGAGGGATCTCTTCCCCGAAAGGTGGCCTGGGTGGAAGCCCCCAGGCACGATTAGATAAATTTCTGAAGTCTCCACCACCCAAAACCCGCGGAGGTGTGCAAAGATCTGCCCCACAGGTTGAGCAGGGAGTTGTCAATACGGACCGTCCGGAGCTTGGTACTGTAAAAGATACCACGTCCCAGAGTGAAGGCTTTGAGAGTATTAATAAAAAACTCTCGGATATACTGGGAGTAGTAAATTCTACCATTACCTCTGTGGCAGAGTTGGCCTCGTCCCTTTCAATAGTGCAAGGAGATGTCACGATAATCAGAGATGAGATGACTAAATTGAGACTAAAGGTGAAGGAACTGGAATCTGCAGTTAACTATGCTACGCTAGAGAACAGCCTATTAAAAAAGAGACTAGAAGAGGTAGATAAAGATCGCTCTTGGCTCAGAAGGAAAGTGATAGATCTGGAGGATAGGTCACGTAGATACAACCTGCGGCTGGTAGGCTTCCCAGAAGGGGCAGAACAGGATAACCCTGCTAACTTTATTCAAAAATGGCTGGTTAAAAACTTAGGGCCAGAGCATGATGCAGCTACCTTTCGTGTGGAAAGAGCCCATAGAATCCCCTCTAAAAAACCTCCTCCATGGGCTCCCCCTAGAGCAATTTTTCTCCCCCTAGAGAAATTAGTGTGCTCAAAAGACCGGGACTGGGTGCTTAGATGCAAAAGAGAAGTATTGAATACATATTTTGATGGTAACCTGATATCAATATACCCAGATTTTTTGCGAGAGACCCAAATTAAAAGAAGATCCTTTTTTGAGGTTAAAAAAAAGATTAGCAGCAGCAAACATCAAGTACTCAATGTTCTACCCTGCCAAATTGAGGGTGGTACATAATGATTCTGTCTGCTTCTTTTCTACACAGGTGGAGGTTGCTCAATGGCTGGACTCGATGGGGCTATAAACAAAATGTGGGGAGGTGGGAGGCTAAGGGGGAAGGGGCTGGGGGGGAGGTTTGGTGGATTGGAAGAGGTTGATGGGTAATGTGATATTCCTTATCAACCATGGAGGGGGTGCTCATGGGGGTGGGTATAAGGGTGGGATTGGTTGTCGTCACTTGCTTTCTAGGTCTATGTCTCTCTCTCTGAGATGGGGGATTGGGAGGTTATCTACATACTGGCTATGCTACGTAACATTCTATTCTGGAACGTGAGAGGGTTGGGAGACAGAGTGAAGAGGACGTGGTATTTGATCTGGTGGCTCGTCATTTGCCGGCAATTGTGGTATTATTAGAAACCCACGCAACAGTAGATAGGCTATATACATTGAAAAGAAAATGGGCGTCTTTGGAATATCATGCTTATTTCTCCGCTTATGCAAGAGGGGTTAGTGTATATATTCATGGAGGGATGGATTTTCTACCGGTAGATAACATGATTGATAAAGAAGGGAGATTTGTTTTCTTGCATGGGTTTTGGAAAGGGCAGGAGATTATATTGGCGTTTATTTATATCCCTCCACCATATAAGTCAACTGTCTTTTCCCTACTATCGAAATACCTTGCTACAAAAAATTAATGACCATTATTAGTAGCTGGAGATTTTAATGCCGTTCCTGACCCTGAGTTGGATCACTTCTCTGTCTCTCTTGGGCGGGGTCGGTCTGGTTCTCCTCTGAGTAGTATTTGACGGGAGCTGGCGCTGGTTGATATCTGGCGCCACCTCTATGGCAATAAAAAAATTTACTCCTGCTTTAGCCAGTCTTATGGGTCAATGTCCCGTATTGATTTGGCTTTCCCAAGCCTAGTCATCAGATCGTGAGAATCAAGTATGAACCTTATGGAATCTCGGACCCCATTCTATAAACTACACCCCTCAAGGTATTCAAAACTGATTTTACAAACGTTGTTAACCCTTTAGGTGTTCCACAAGAGTTATTGGCAAATGGAGATGAAATTTCTGAATTTAAATTTTTGGGCAAATTTTCCATTTTAATCCATTTTTCCCAGTAACAAAGCAAGGGTTAACAGCCAAACAAAACTCAATATTTATGGCCGGATTCTGTAGTTTACAGAAACACCTCATATGTGGTCGTAAACTACTGTACGGGCACACGGCAGGGCGCAGAAGGAAAGGAATGCCATACGGTTTTTGGAAGGCAGATTTTGCTGGACTGTTTTTTTTGACACCATGTCCCATTTGAAGCCCCCCTGATGCACCCCTAGAGTAGAAACTCCAAAAAAGTGACCCTATTTTAGAAACTACGGGATAGGGTGGCAGTATTGTTGGTACTAGTTTATGGTACATATGATTTTTGGTTGCTCTATATTACACATATTACTACAGCCGCATGGGGACCCGATGTCTGAATTGACCTGCGGTTTGCGCCAATCGCCGACATTGGGGGGTCACGGGACCCCCCCGCGCATTTAGCCAAGGTGCCTGCTCAATGATTTGAGCAGGCACCTGGTTCCGATCACCGGGCGGCGGTGATCGGAAATACACAGGACGTACCAGTATGCCCTGTGTCCTTAAGTACCAGGACATCATTGCGTACCAGTACGCCCTGTGTCCTGAAGATGTTAAACCAGACATACTGCCTGGTAGGGCTCATCATGCTTATTAAAATGATACATTTCTTTTGTCTGTAGGATAAACAGCTGGAGAGAGATCTGTTTTTATTCATATGCAAATGAGATTTTCAAACACTCGGAAGTGGGTCTGAATCCTTTGAGCACTGCTTTGTAACGCCGCTTGTGCTCTGCACACTCCCCCATCCCATTGGTTGACATTGCTAGCCATCCGGCTGAGGGCAGAGCTTTTCTGCGATCATGTAAATATCATATACCCTACAGCTTCACCACACTGAGATCTGCTCAGAAAGCTAATTTACGTATCACTGCTGTATTCACAGGCACAATATATGATTATTCAGACACCAGTAATACGTATTAGCTTATAAACATAGAAAAGACACGTGCTAATGCTATAGCTTGGTGGGTAAGTGGTTTTGCATGTGAAGATCCCAGATCTGAATCTTGTCAGAAGTGTCAAAGTTTTTTAATTCAGATTATTTTTTTTTCTTCTACGTTATCCTACAGTATGTCCTTCTTATATTGAAAATAATATACAGTATATATATATATATATATATATATATATATATATTTTTTTATTTTTTTTATTTTGTTTAAAGCTAATACATATTACTTATATTATATTCTTCTTTTTTCTTCTTACTTCGTTTATTATTATTATTCTTCCTCCACTGAACGAGCAGCCAGTTGTCAGGAAGGAACGCTTCTTTCTGACAATCTGCTGCTCACCTCATGTAAACCCACTGTAATGCTACTGTCTTGAGATGTTACTCCACTTTCTTTGCCACCCATTTTGTGACTTGTTAAAAAGGCTCAGTTGATAAATCTGGAATCTACTTAACCCGTTCCTGACGTGTCGTATATGTATGGAGTATGTTGGGTCTTTAAAGATGGCACCCTCGGAACAGGCGCTATAGGCAGTGGATGCTGTGTACAGATATTTAACCTCTTAGATGTTGTGATTGTGACCACAGAATCTGAGCTGCGTTTGCCCGAGAGCGCTGTGCCCCCAGGGCCCAAACGGCCTCCCCTATGCTAAGACAGGGGGAGCCGTTCATTCGCTGTGGTAGCCTCGGCCCTTCTAAAGGTTCCAAGGATTGCCACGGCTATCTTCAAGAGATGTTGTCACTGAAGGAATTCAAGCTTCTAATCAATATCTTGGAACTTCGCATCATCTACCTATCCCTTCTTCACTGGACTCCCTCCTATGCGGTGTGCCGATCCAGATCCGGATGGACAATGCTACCTCACTCATCAAGGTGGGCATGGCAGAATATCCAAGATCCTGAGGTGGGCAGAGGATCATGTGCTGGCCTTATTAGCGGTCCAGGTCCCGAGTGGTGGACTATTGGACAGCAGACCTTATGAGCAGGGAAAGAATAAACCCAGGTGAGTGGTCTCTTCATCCAAAAGTCTTTGATGCACTGTCTCCGCTGGGGTTGCCTGGACCTGGACTGATAGCTTCCATGCTCAACCACAAACTTCCCACCTTTATGGCTCGGGTATGCGAGCTGGCATGTGCAGTGGACACCCTGGTATCTCCCTGAAACAACATCAGCCTCCTGTATGTGTTTCCCCCTATGAAGCTCTGAGTTCTTCGGAGTAGCAAAATGGAGGTCATCCCGACAATAATAATCGCATGGCACGGACAATGATGGTGAGGAAACATGCCTCGGCTATACTCTATCATAGAACTTGGTCTTTTTTTCCCATTGGTGTGAGGAATGTTGTCTACCATCACTTATATTTTTTCTGTCTTGGATCTTTTTCTTCATGCAACACGGCCTGGACCTAGGCCTTGGACCCAGTTCACTTAAGGGCCAGTTGTCTGCCCTTTCTGTTATTTTTCAACATACACTGACTTTTCTCCAAGGGGTAGCCCACTCTGCTCTGCTCTATCATCCTCCTTCTCCATCATGGGATTTGAACTTGGTCCTTAATGCCCAGTCAGCTCTCTTAAATCCCCTCAGGGAAATTTCACTTTGTCTCCTCTCTTGGAAAGTAGCCTTTTTAGTTGCCATCATATTCATTAGACGAGTTGATGTACTTTGCCAGGATAAGTCATTACTCTGCCTGTTACCATACTTTTTCCCTAAGATTGTTTCCTCCTTTAAACTTAACGAGGACATTGTACTTCCTTTCTTTAGCCATTTTCCATCCCATCTTCGGGAACGCTCTCTCCAAAATATAGATGTTGTCTTGCAGCTGAAGTAGATTCTTGAGACAATTCTTTTTAGAAAGGAACTTACATGTTTATTGGAGACAAACAGCAGAGTAGGTTTAGAGAGCAGACATCGAAACCAGTTACTGACTTTTTCACAAAAACTTGCACAAATTAGGAAATACATTAACATCCTATACTAGAAAGGTCAATTGAGCACATTAACCTATCACTTGGACGCCACATGCCTCTACTTTCCACTAGGTCAAGATTACCACATAGCTACATCTATTAGAAGACATGTCATATAATTGATTACCAAAGAATTTTGTTCTCTACCAAGAACAGGACACATTAGAATTTATATGCATATGGAGAAGTTACTGCTCCTAAATTCTTTAATGCCATAGTTATAGAAAATATTCTGGTGCTGATGCTACGCTTATTTTGTAAATTTGAGGTTCTTGGCAAATACATTTTGTACTAAATTATTTGGGCCCGTCTGCCACACGTCAAGGCAATCTCTGTAAGACTGGAAACTAACACAAAATACTACCTGTTATGTACCATAACGGCCACCATAAAATTCAGGGAGTGCAGGTGTCATATGCATGCTGGGTCCACTCTGCTTTTTATCATTTTGATAACATATATAAAAATTATATACAGTACAGACCAAAAGTTTGGACACACCTTCTCATTCAAAGAGTTTTCTTTATTTTCATGACTATGAAAATTGTAGATTCACACTGAAGGCATCAAAACTATGAATTAACACATGTGGAATTATATACATAACAAACAAGTGTGAAACAACTGAAAATATGTCATATTCTAGGTTCTTCAAAGTAGCCACCTTTTGCTTTGATTACTGCTTTGCACACTCTTGGCATTCTCTTGATGAGCTTCAAGAGGTAGTTCCCTGAAATGGTTTTCACTTCACAGGTGTGCCCTGTCAGGTTTAATAAGTTGGATTTCTTGCCTTATAAATGGGTTTGGGACCATCAGTTGCGTTGAGGAGAAGTCAGGTGGATACACAGCTGATAGTCCTACTGAATAGACTGTTAGAATTTGTATTATAACAAGAAAAAAGCAGCTAAGTAAAGAAAAACGAGTGGCCATCATTACTTTAAGAAATGAAGGTCAGTCAGTCAGCCGAAAAATTGGGAAAACTTTGAAAGTAAGGGCTATTTGACCATGAAGGAGAGTGATGGGGTGCTGCGCCAGATGACCTGGCCTGCACAGTCACCGGACCTGAACCCAATCGAGATGGTTTGGGGTGAGCTGGACCGCAGAGTGAAGGCAAAAGGGCCAACAAGTGCTAAGCATCTCTGGGAACTCCTTCAAGACTGTTGGAAGACCATTTCAGGGGACTACCTCTTGAAGCTCATCAAGAGAATGCCAAAAGTGTGCAAAGCAGTAATCAAAAGGTGGCTACTTTGAAGAACCTAGTGTAGAATATGACCTATTTTCAGTTGTTTCACACTTGTTTGTTATGTATATAATTCAATAGTCATGAAAATAAAGAAAACTCTTTGAATGAGAAGGTGTGTGCAAACTTTTGGTCTGTACTGTATGTATAAAAAAAGTATATAAAAATTATATAAAAAGTATATAAAAATTCTCCTTTTTTCTTATTTTAGCCAGGTACTACACAATGCAGCAATGCTAACCACAGTATGTAGGAGGGTCAGTAAGGCTGAGACATTTTTTATTATATTTTGTATTATAATTTATTTTTATGAAGTGTTTAATAAAGATTCAAAAAGAGAAAATACAAAAATAAATTTCTGTCTGTAGGGAATCCATTTAGTAGCTTGAATATCGATTATAAACCAGAGTAGCTGAAGTGATATAATCGCTGCAGGAAGCAGCGATTTTATTGGCAAGAGATTTTTATGTTACAGTATAGAGAACAAAAGTAGCTTAGAAATACTATCCTATACCAATTTTTTTATTTTTTTATTGCTATCTTATAGAAATAGCAAAAGTGACAAAATAGGGAGGCTCAACACCCTGATGAACGGATAGCGGTGGGTTCACTGCCAATTGGGTCACTCACCCAATCAAGAATAAAAATGTATAAGCAGAGAAAAGCAGGCACACCACCTACTGGAATGTAGTGGAACACTTGGAAAATGTATTCAATGATATAATATCATACTTAAAAGGCCAATACGTATAAAACATTCAATACAATAAAACAATATTAAAATAATAAATAAAATCAGTAAATATATATCCCAATTAGAGACCACACTCTGAATGATGTTAGACTATTGTATAGTCTCCTGAGATAATGTCTCCTGAAATAGAGTGTAGCAAATATGCAGTCAACCAGTCAATTGTTGCCAAATAGAATCGTCTCCATGAGACTCTTACCACTCAGTAGTGTCGACGATATCAGTGAATGGTCTACTTGCATGAAACGGTGAAAGAATGTAGTCACCAGAGCGCTGGACTCTGGACCCTGGATGCTGGGTAGATGAGAAGCGTGCAGCTTGGAGGACGTGTTCAGAGTAAATAATCACGTACCGGTGAAAGATGTGGTCACCAAAGCGCTGGACGCTAGACGCTGAGCGCTCAGCTCAAAAGACGTACGTTTGGTCAGGTGGTCCGGTGAAAGATGCGGTCACCAAAACGTTGGACGCTGGACGCTGAGTGCTCAGCTCAGAAGACGTACGTTAGATCAGGTGATCCTCTGTGGCTGAATCAGATGATCAGGTCAGCTGGTGCAAACGCCCAATCACGTGCTGCACAGGTCCTTGTACCGTAGTGGTAGTTTGGCATAGCATGGGTCCAGGTCCTATACAGCAACAAATGGTTATGTTGACAGATAGCTGTTGCAAAGAGTAATTTTCTTTGTCCACAAAATCCTTTGTACTTGGGGTCCGGACCAGTACTAGATGTGGAAATTTGCGTAGTCCGCTAATGGCTGAATCAGATGATCAGGTCAGCTGGTGCAAACGCCCAATCACGTGCTGCACAGGTCCTTGTACCGTAGTGGTAGTTTGGCATAGCATGGGTCCAGGTCCTATACTGCAACAAATGGTTATGTTGACAGATAGCTGTTGCAAAGAGTAATTTTCTTTGTCCACAAAATCCTTTGTACTTGGGGTCCGGACTAGTACTAGATGTGGAAATTTGCGTAGTCCGCTAATAGCGGACTACGCAAATTTCCACATCTAGTACTGGTCCGGACCCCAAGTACAAAGGATTTTGTGGACAAAGAAAATTACTCTTTGCAACAGCTATCTGTCAACATAACCATTTGTTGCAGTATAGGACCTGGACCCATGCTATGCCAAACTACCACTACGGTACAAGGACCTGTGCAGCACGTGATTGGGCGTTTGCACCAGCTGACCTGATCATCTGATTCAGCCACAGAGGATCACCTGATCTAACGTACGTCTTCTGAGCTGAGCACTCAGCGTCCAGCGTCCAACGTTTTGGTGACCGCATCTCTCACCGGACCACCTGACCAAACGTACGTCTTTTGAGCTGAGCGCTCAGCGTCTAGCGTCCAGCGCTTTGGTGACCACATCTTTCACCGGTACGTGATTATTTACTCTGAACACGTCCTCCAAGCTGCACGCTTCTCATCTACCCAGCATCCAGGGTCCAGAGTCCAGCGCTCTGGTGACTACATTCTTTCACCGTTTCATGCAAGTAGACCATTCACTGATATCGTCGACACTACTGAGTGGTAAGAGTCTCATGGAGACGATTCTATTTGGCAACAATTGACTGGTTGACTGCATATTTGCTACACTCTATTTCAGGAGACATTATCTCAGGAGACTATACAATAGTCTAACATCATTCAGAGTGTGGTCTCTAATTGGGATATATATTTACTGATTTTATTTATTATTTTAATATTGTTTTATTGTATTGAATGTTTTATACGTATTGGCCTTTTAAGTATGATATTATATCATTGAATAAATTTTCCAAGTGTTCCACTACATTCCAGTAGGTGGTGTGCCTGCTTTTCTCTGCTTATACATTTCTATCTTATAGAAAGCCTTTCCATAAGAGTGAAAATTGTTTAAGCGGCAAAGGGAGGAGAGGCAACTACAAATGAATACCTATGGATTTAGAATGGGATGTCATAAAAGCTCCTGTAGGTGTAATGAGGTCTCCCAATACTTTTGTCTATATAGTGTATGTCAGACTAGGTAGTATTTGAATTACAATTAGTAGTATGGTTATGACATTGTTAGGAAAAGATCAGCAGGTGTGCTCATTGTCTCATTCCCAGGATCTTCAGTAATAGAAGATCCCTTGCTACCAGTCTCGGTGGGGATGCATGCTACATATGGTGGCCTTTGTGCATTGATGGTCTTAATAGAAGATGGTGCCATTCTGCTTTAACCCCTGAGCCAGCTCGAGAGCTATGCGTACCAGGCCTCAGTTGGACAGCAGTACAGAAAGCAGGATCAGCCATGCACCCATGGACCCTAGTCATGTACATACTGGTATATCTAATAGTCCCTTTTTCTCTGTAGGAAAAAATGATAAGTTATGTGTGTGTTTGGCCAGTTGGTTTTTGTACCTTGCATTTAACTGCCAATGTGTATTATAAAACTTATAACCAGATCAGCATCTGCTAATATGTCAAATTGTGCAAATTCTATTCACATTCCTTTATGTTATACCATATTGCTCCACTAGGGGGCATCCTTAAGCTATAAAGAGAATTTCATATGTAATACAATTCACCTGATGGCAATTCACTAGCATGTGCTGAAGAGATTACACTGATATATATTGATATGGAAAACTTGACCAGCAACATTTGGGTAACATTATCCTCCTTTAGGTCAGGCAGTAAATTTAAGTATTCCCAAAGGGTGCTGGCACATGCCACGGCTGCGTTTTAGGTACAGCAAAAAACGTATTAAAAAACGCATACGTTTTTAAAAAAATGCATGCGGTTTTTGCAACAAAATACCTACAGTTATGGTGCATTTTCTTCCAGCAAGGGAAAACACACCGCAGACTTAAAAGGATATCTGATTGGTTGGGGTCCGAGAAGGCACTGGCACACGTCTATTTAATAGTGACTGTGCTTGGTATCACCACTCAGCCCTATTCTGTCTCCCAAAATTGTAGTTTCCCCCTCCGCTATGACTTTTTTTTACTTTACTTTTCCATCCACATAGTCATATGAGGGTTGTTTTTTTAGGGCCAGTTGTATATATTTTTTTTTTGTGGAACCATTTACCAGTAATTTACCATATCTTGTACTGAAAAACAAGACAAACATTCTTTGTGGGTTGAAATTAGAAAAACTGTCATTTTTATTGTTTTTATAGTGTGTACTGTTTACTAGAAATGACATGACAACCTCATTCTGTGGGTTAGTACAATTACAGTGATACCAAATTTCTATGGTTTTTGTCTTGTTTTACTACTTTTAAAGAAATACAAACCTTTGAGAAAACTTATTTTCTTTGCATTGCCATATTTTCATAACATTTTTTTAATTTTTTTATTTCTATGTACAGAATGAGTGGCTATTTATTTATTTATTTATTTATTTTTTCAGGGCTGTCTTTTTATTTTATTGGTACCATTTTGAGATACATAATACTTTTTGATTTACTTTTTTTCAATTTTTATGGTGGGAGCAAGGTAACCAAAATTGTTTGGACATTTTTAGATGTGGCAATACCAATTATGTTTTTTTATTGCCTATATACGGTATTTATTTTTTTAAACATTTTTTAATTATTTTTTTCAGTCCCCTTAGGGGATCTAAATAAGCGATCCTCTGATCACTTATACCATAGACTACAAATATACTATTACAGTCGATAGGATTTTTACTGGCACCCTGAAAAGCTTTGCCACAAGCAGAGCTTAATAAGCAGTTTACTATGGCAGGTTTAGGAGCCTCCACAACGCCCCAGGCTGTCATGGCAACCGATCAGAGACCTGCGGTTGCTATTGATTGTAGCATCTGCTGGCTTAAAGGGAACCTGTCATCAACTTTATGCTGCCCATACTAACAGCAGTATAAAGTAGAAACAGGTGAGTTGATTTCAGCGGTCTGTCACTTATAAGTTAAAAGTAGGTGTTTTCTGAGAACCAACATCACAATCATTGCTGACTGGGCCTGGAAAAGAGTTCTGTCCACCTGAGAAGAGTCATGGTTATTCATAAATGCCTGTCCACCTACTGATGACTGACAGTCTTCTACGTAGTTTTCTCCCTTTCTCTCTAGGAGAGAACTGCCAATCATCAGCAGATGGACGGGGAGAGCAGGAGATTATGAATAACCATGACTCTTCTCAGGTAGATTTGACTCTTTTCAAGGCCTATACTGCAATGATTATGATGCTGGTTCTCAGCAACCACTTACTTTTAGCTCATGAGTGACACACTTCTGAAATCAGAATTTCTGTCACTATTTTATGCTGCCCTCAGTGAGGTCAGCATAAAGTTGATGACCGGTTCCCTTTAAATGACCAGGATGGGATTTATCTCCAATCCCATTCATTGTAGCCGGGTGTCAGCTGTATTACACAGCTGCAACCTGCCGCAAATTTAAGTGGGCTCAGCTCAAGGGCCTGCTCCATACATTGACAGTGCACCAACAACCTACAGTTATGTTGTGGTAGCTGTAAAAGTTAATATACGACTGATAATAGTATCCATAAATAATTTCCTAGAACACATGTTACTTGATGACCAGGACTTGCACCCTGTGGATTCATTTGACCCATGCAGACCACTTCAATTTGATCTTTAGACGTTGCCATAAGAACGTACTAAGTGCACCTTTCATTTTTGGATCAGTACTAATGGGATTCCAGTAAGCTTAAACATTTCAGCTTTTAGAAATCTGACCAGGACGGCAACTGTGTATATAACAATTAAGATTATGTTTTGAAGGGTCTTTCGACAAAGTACTGTTAAAGGGAATGGCTACATGGGTACAGTGTTTCAAAAAAATGGACCCGATTTCAAAGCAGTATATTTCACAATGACAAGTTTGGCAACATGTTACCCAGAAAGTTATGGTTTATTAAGTTTCAAGTGTTATCTTCTCACATTTTCCTCTGAAGTGCGTGGTTGCAGCCTGTTTCCTCAAATTATTAGCACCAACGACGAATGCTCTTTGGCATTGTGGATTAATGCCAAAACGCAGTTGAAATGCATGCTGCACTGCAGAACAGAAATCGCCTTGTGTTGCAGGGTCACTATCTTTGGAATGACAGTGCTTTTAAATCAGGTCCATCTTTTTGAAACACCCTATTTATTGATGTATGGGATTACAGCAGGGTTTGGGTTAGTGATTGTCGGGAAGGGGGGGCGACTACATTTGCTTGTACAGTGGTCAAGACTGTTGAGTGCATTATTGGCTGTAGAGTGTGAGAGTGATCTAAAACTTTGGAACAAAGATGTTGTGGGGTTCTGTTACATGTACCACTGTTATGCTATTTTGATGCCAGCTTTAAGAGAAAACTAGGAAGGCAGTCTAAAAAGAGAAGTAAAATCTTTCCTATAGACTCGTCCTCCCCCAAAAAAGACTGAAAAACTGCTGGTAAATGCAGTGTGTAATGCCAGACTTATAACAGTTCAGAGCTGAACCTGGACATATCCCCATCTTCACCTGTTCGGCCCCTCTGATATGAGCATCGGAGCATTTCATGTATTGCACAGGGCAAGGGCTTTTTTGTTTATGTTTTTACACTGCTACAGTAGGTGGAGGCTTCCATCCAGCAGTGTTCCTAGTGATGTCATTGGCTCTGATGGGGGAGTTTGCCCGCCCATTAGTGCCGGTGACATCACCGGGCTCACTGCTAAGTGGAAGCCTCCACCTAGCAGTCACCATGGAGAGCCCGGTAGATCACTGGATATCCAGAAAATGCCTTTGCCCTGCGCGATTTAGGGCAGGGGGACCGGAGGAGTGAAGATGGGGATATGTCCAGGTTCAGCTCTGAACCCAGACAAGTCAGACAGCCTTTAATGTACTAGCATGTGTTAGTGCTTATTATGTTGCTCTCATTGGGGGGAGTTTATCATAGACTGGTCTATGATATTTGCTGTGCTGCCGGAGGATGCGCCTAATTAATGGTGAGGTGGACGCTTCGTCATAAATTAGGCAATGAATTCACTGGGCAAACTGTCTGCCCACATTATGCCCCCTTTTTTGGGAAAGTGGCATAGAAATTCCACTTTTGTCTAGATTTAGGCACAGTGGCATTTTAAAAGATGCAAGCACAAGGTTTGCATCTTCTTTACACCAGAAAAGTGGCATAGGGGGAATGATAAATGTTCCGTTTTCAAATCCCTACTATTGTTTCACAAGAAGTGAAAGCTGTGTTGTGATTGGCTGTTATGGACAACAGACAGTTTTTGTCTTAGACATTTTCAGAAATCTCCCTCTTGTTTCTGTTGGAGACCCACAGGTATAATCTGTGCAGTGTATGACGGATATGATTGTCGCAGCAAATATGAATTCCAGTGTGACAAAATCCTGCGGACGCCACTACTGAGTGCTGCTTGGCCTGCGGAACCTAAGCGCATTGTTCTCCCAGCAGCTCTGTACACTTGAAGCCTATTGTGTCAGCCTGTGTTAATATAAGTGACACCTGCTTTATGATGTAGATCTGTTGACCTCCAAGTTGGAGAAGTATTTAAAATGGAGTTAACATTCCCACAAAATAACATCCCGGGGGCTTATACAGCAGCTGGAAACACAGATGTTTTTAAGTTTGTGGGGATGCTTCTTGCACAATGTGTTCTATAAACCAGTATTTCCGTGTGACGTGGAATTTACCACTTGGCTCACTTTCAACATAGTTCCCTGGACAAAAGTTTCTATCCCAAGAAAACGTGTTAGTAGGTTGGAAGAAAACAAGTGCTTTTCAGTTTATATAGTAATATATGATTGTATCAGACCTACAGAGGGCTGGCCAGATCATCGTTAACAAGCGTTTGTTTGAATGCTCGTTAGTGATGATCTGTCTGTGTAAAAGTGACGGCAATCGTTCATCAGGCAATTTCATTATTATGCAGGCTAAAAAATCGTTTGCTGGCGGCAGATTGTGCTGTCAGCAAATAATGATTCTGTATAAGGTCGAGCGATGGCTTTAGCGATTACTCCTCCCCATAGGGTGGAGGAGATCGCTGCATGTAAATACAACGGTCTACTTCACTGATGAGCAGGCGATTGTCGGGAAGGAAGCATTAAAGAATCGTAATGCTCAACTGCAGGTGTAATACAGCCCTAACTGTTAGTGGATCAGATCAGCCACATGTACAGTGGTGCTTAAAAGTTTAGGAACTCTTCAAAATTTTCAACATTTCTGCATCAATTTGACCTAATGCTTCAGATTTTCATATGCCCTAAAAGTAGATAAAGATAACCAAAACAAAGAAATGAGTCCAAATGATCCAATATTACATCTGTGAGTGGCAAAATTATATGACCCTTTGCTTTCAGTATCTGGTGTGACCCCCTTGTACTGCAATAACTGCTACTAAAAATTTGTGGCAATTGTCAATCAGTCCTCGGCTTGGAGGAATTTTAGCCCATTCTGCGTACAAAACAGCTTAAACTCTGTTAGGGCTCAAGCACACGGCCATGGTTTGGGTCCACATCCGATCTGATGGGTCGGATGCGAACCCATTCACTTCAATGGGGCTGCAAAAGATGCGTACAGCACTCTGTGTGCTGTTCACATCTGCGCGTCCTTCTGTGCTGTCCGCAAAATTATACATGTCCTATTCTTATCTGCATTACAGACAAGGATAGGCCTGGTCTATTAGGGTCCTGTCATTCCATTCTGCAAAATGTGTAATGTATCGACCAGTATCCATTACAATTTGTAATCGCATGTGTACAGATGGGATGATGTTTTGATGCTAGAATGCCGTTTTTTTGATGCTAGAATGCAGTTCACATACAGATCTGCAGTGGAAAGGTGAAAAGGAGGGCACCGGGTAAGTCTTCTATTGGTAAATGTGAATTTTCTTTCTTGAACTGCAGTATCTCTTTATAAGGTCCACTACAGTGGTGGGGCTTTCTTCTGTGTAATTTTGGATGGTTGAAAGAGAATTTCACAGTATTTTATTTCACCTGTGTCTTATGCAAAGTTTTAGGTGGTAACATTACAGTGGCATCTTTACTATATTTCGAAGTATAGTTTTGCAAAGTTTTTAAAGGGGTTATCCAGGATTTTTTTTAATAACTAAAAGCAGTCAATGTGACAAAATCATACACCCCAGGTAAGTCCTCCACCACCACTTCAGCAGTTCCCAATTGGTCTCTGTTTACTTCCTTGCGGCGAGTCACTGTACATATGTACATGACCACTGTAGCTATGTGAGGCATGAGGCCACTGTAGTTCTTATGAATGATTGCACAACACGTCATAACTGTAGGACAAGTCAACACGCACTGGCGGGACAATCAGGGCGACAGTGCTAGAGAGGCTGGATATGGTATTTCTGAGTGTTTTGGAGTTTTTTTTTTATCAAATGTACCAAGCTCATAACACAGCAATAACCTGAGGGGGGTTCTTTACAATCAATCAGTGCGGGAGACAAGGCCATAGTTTTTAATGTTGTGGGTTTGTCAAGACAGTATTTCTTGTACCAACCTTCAGCCTGCAACTTTACTGTATGCCTACAGATGCCAGGGAGAGGAGATTGTCTACATACTGATGGGGACCTTAGATTGTGAGCCCCATTGGGGACAGTTGGATGCTAATGTCTGTAAAGCGCTGAGGAATATAGTAGCGCTATATAAGACCATAAAATAAATACATTTTTGTGCTTTAACCAATAAAACATTGCACTCTTGTATGATTTTGTGTGATTTATCATTGAGATCTCTGCCTTCTTCATCCACAGAAGTTCATTTATATCTATGTACAATGTGCTCCCCATTGAACTGTACAGGGTGGTGTAATGATAAATGACAGCATTTATCCATGCTTTATCTTATTTGACAAAAGTTAAATGAGATCTCAACAAAACTCGACTCTAATCACTCCTTCAAACAAATGGACCGCAGACAACACAGGACAACCTTCCCATATTTTTATTAGTTGTCATCTCGTGACTTGATAGATAATTTACAGCAGAATTGTTGAAAGATACAGTTAAGTCTGTGATTTAATTCTTGGCATCACTGCAAAGCAGTCACCACATTGTTACACAATGTTTTCTTTTCAACTTGACTCGTGTGACATATAAAATGCTCTACAATAATTGTGTTTTATACAAGTATGTGATTTTCTGTACAAGAATAACAGGATATGCTTCACAACAGCCATTACCCAAAAAGAAGAGACATTTACAAGACAAAAACAATCTTCATTTGACCCTTTCTCATTGCATTATATGACAAGCTGTATAAAAGTCCAGGGGTCGACAGAATCGCATTACAGATGATAATTTAAAACATACAGATAATGATAAAACTTCATATGTTAGAAGATTTTTGGAGACCACAGTTATTCTTCTAAGAATAGAAAAATAAACCTAGATGCTCCCATTCTACAAGATCTAGAAACAACATGGATGGCTGTGGTACATTATTGGAGGTTGCCCAATGGCAGCCATAGAATATTTTTAAAAACATGTTAACGGCAAACAAGGGTAAGTCTGAGGGCCACTTTTTAAGGGTGTGCACACCACCAAGGCACACAGTGCATCTGCTATGCCCTTGGAAAAGGTGGTGCTACTAGATGGCAAGAATCTGTGCAGGACCCATAGGCCCAAGGATCATGGAAACAGTTTGGAGGGGAAAACAAATACAAGGCCTACTGTATCGGTGCTGGGTGGCAAAACTGTGAACCACAATTGGTTGCCCATGTTGATCTTTTTTTTTTTTGGGGGGGGGGGGGACTCTCTCTTGTGCCATTTGACAGTTTCCACAGGGAGCATTTTCCTACTGTCCCACAGAAGCAATGCTGCTTCTGACTGACTGTAAGTTGCTCTTCACTTGTGATAGTGCCACCACTTTAAAATGATTGCACAGTAAGATGGTGCCTAGGGTGATAAAGACACTTTTCACATACACGTTTTCTTGGCCTGCAGAATTCAGGAACACTTTATCCATAGGTTTAACTCTCAGAGCCTGCTGAGAGATTTACTTCAACCCCACATGACAGATGAGGCCTGGCAGGCATAAAAACAAGGCATTTGCCTCTGCCCCCTCCTTGGGCACGCTTGTTTATTTCTCTCTTTCACATATGATGGCACGCATTCAAAAATTTACAAAACTAACTTTAGTCAGTGGCAGACATAAACAAAGCTGGTAAGTTTCTGACCCATGTAAATGATCACGTAGTATAAGACAATCCTAGAGGCAGATACAGCTTTGAACCATTATGGCTACATTCCTTATTATTATAAGATGCTGCAAGACCACAGGCCATATATTTTTGTTTGTCCTGGCGCCAAAAAAGTTATGAAATTTTTCCAGCCCTGGCTACATCGCAGTGTGTGATGACAGGATGCTGACATTTCATCTGACAATTTTCATCCTGCTGAAAAGTAATTGCTGAAAGTTTGCTGCCCTTATGTTTTACGTCAATCTCTCATTAAAGATTATTCCTGTACAAACTTTAGAATGAGAACACATGAACTTCTGCTTAGCAGAAAGGAAAATCTCTCATATTTTCTCCTTGATCCTCAAGCGTCACCGCCTGATGATCCATACATTCACCTACAGGACTATATATTTGAGACCCATTTGACAGTAATTCCCTGGAATGCTGTAGGTTAACCGCAGGAGAAAGACTTGCCTTTTAGTGAAAAGACATTACAGTTTCCATACAGGAATCTGTTTTCTTTTTTTTCCAATAAAGTAATAATGTGGTAAAAATATTATTATTATTATTATTATTATATGCTACTATTATGTACAGTACACTCGGAATATATATAGAAGGTATAAAAATTTCTTACAATGCGTTTATTAAAAAAATATCTTCCTAAAGGGCACCATGATTGTGTTTGAGTTTTTTTTTTTGGGACCTAAATATTGATGACCTGATATCTGATCAGTGGGGGTCTGACTCCCCTGGCACACCCATGATCAGCTGTTTGAGAGAGACATGGCGCTGGGACGAGTGCTCTGGTCCCTTTATAGTATACCAAGCACAGTGCCATACACCATACATTATATAGCAGCAGTACATGGTATTGCAGTCAATTCAGTTTTCTTGAATGGCTCTATTCACACGGCCGTTTTTTTAAACGTCCAAAAAATAGAACATGTCCTATTTTGTCCATTTCGACGTCCCCACAGCCCCCATACCATCAGAGAATGTCGTTTTTAAGAAAAGCATCGGTGCCAAAATGGTGTGAATGTAGCCTTGGTCATCAGTTTTCCTATTTGAAGGGAACCAGTAAGGTTGAAAAGGTAGCGTCTTATTGAGCAGGAGGATCTGAGTTCACATCCCCTATCCAGGTTGATGCAGAATACTGCTTTAAGTCAATGAGACCGTCAGTTGCAGAGATCCTCAAGTAAAAAACAATACAGGCGCACTGCGGCCTCTTAACGCGTGATTTGCATGGCCCAACTGTCAGAAATGAATGCTCGTTGCTGATAATAAGCCAGTTTAAATGTGCTGCCCATCACCCGATAAATGAGCAAAATTCTTGTTCATTGGGTGAAATTATCTTTTGTGCAGCACATTAAATAATCGGTTCTAGGCAGATCATGTTGTGTGAACAAGCTGCTACCAGTGGAGGAGATCGCTGCCTGTAAATGCAGGTCTTTACGGCACTGACGAGCAGGCAGTTATTAGATAGGAAGGGTCCCTTCCCAATAATTGCCTTGCAGGTCGGGCTGTCTAAATCTGTTAATCTGGCAATCAACGCGGGTCTCACTACATAAACCCCTACTAATTCCATCCTACCTGTCTCAGTGACATGTTCTATGATGAATAAAGGTGATCCTTACACATTTAAAGCCTTAGCATGCTATTGTCTCGGTAAATCAACTGCTACAACCTTAACACAACAAACCTTTGGCACTAATTAATTATATTACAAAGCAACTAATTATTGTACAATTTTACACGATTTTCCAATAGGATTTGAATGATTCTAATATAACATTCTGCCTGGTATTGAAATGTATGTGTTTTTTTTTTGTATCTTGGGCCAGTCATTTGTCATGATAATGACTGAAATAAAACATAACTAGGGTAAATTTACAGTGTCGTATTACTGGTATGATCCATAATACCCCAAGCCTAGTCTAGGCCCATACTGTACCTCAAAGGTTTGCTCCATCAGATGCTGAATTATGAAGGTATTCTCTCTCTTGAAGCATTGCTTCTTGGTTTGAATACAGTCCTACTTAGGCTACAGTGATTGTCTACAACCACTGCAAAAGTCTGTCTAAGGGAAACACATTTTAGCATTGTAAAAAAAAAATGAAGTAGTAAATCCTCAATTAAAAATTATAACTTTGGGACATTTGCCCAGTGTTGATCAGGTTGGGCAGAATAAATCAAACCACATGCAAGATCATAGCTAACTTTTAGGCTAGGGTTACACAGTGAATGATGCCGCTGCCAAAAGATTGCAGTGTAGCATAGCCTACATCACAGCTAATGAAAGTGAATAGGGTCACGTTGCGGCCCACATGATAGCTGGAAGAAATTCAAATCTGCTGAATATCTTCGGATTGTGTCAACCTGCGGTTCAACAACACCGCTCCACTCACTTTCATAAGTTGCGATGTAGGCAGCAATGCACTGCGATCTTTGGCCATGTGACATGTAACCATAGCCATAATCTGTTTCACAGATAGAAGAACATCGCCAAATTCTATTGGGCAATTTAGTTATAGTCTAAAGGAAACAAAATGTGGTAGTCTTGTTATTTTAATGAATGTAAATTTTACAACTATGCAATCGTACTAAGCATAAGTAGAAACAACTGTTTTATTAACGTAAAGCTTGAAACTGGAGTCAAAGTATGTGGTCAACTACATATTAGAAATAACGTAACAAAATGATCATGTAGCAAGCCTTTATTATCTACCAAGAGATTTGTATGGACTGCCCATTGTCTGTGTTGTGTGTCAAAATGTGGCCAAATCTTTACATCTGTGGCCAGATTACCATATAATTGGAGGTATATTTTAAAGGATATATTATAAAAAAAAAGTCCCTTATGTAATATTATCTAAATTGTTCCCTTTATAAACCAGACACCTCATGTGTACTACAACAGCAGAATGAACTGCATGCTAATGCTGCTGACTGGTTCTGTTGAGTACACTCTATCGGGTACATTAGATTACCTTCTAAATATTTTTGCTGCTGAAGACACACGGATAATTTTTGCACCTTTTCATAGGGAACTAGACCATCGAGTCTAGGCATCCTTAAAGGTGTATTCCGGTTGGTTAAAGTTATCCCATTGAAAACAATAGGAGGAAGAACACACGTTGTCCACACCAAAATTCCGGGGACAAAATCTGCTGTGTGAACGGCCTTTATAAGAAAAGATACCCCAGAATTGTTATTGCATGAGGAATGCAAGCTTCATTAAAACAGACATATCAAGATAATGACAGGTCCTCTTCAAGAAGCAAGTAGGACCTCCGTACTGTCTAGCAGAGGAGGTATATTAATAATAGCTCTACTTTACAACAGCCACCTAAGCTCTGAAACTAGATGTAAAGGGTTTTTCTGGGCATTACCAATTGATGACCTATGCTCAGGATAGACTATAACTAGCTGATTGGGTTATGTACCGGAACGGGGTTCCGACACTCCGCAACCCTGATGATTAGCTGTTTGGGTGTAGCTCCATCACTGGCAGTCCGCGCCAGAACTTAACCTTGTAGTGGACTTCAATGAAAGCAGTGCTGTCCACTTGACTGAGCTATACTCGAACAGCTGATCGACGGGGGTTCAAGGTGTCAGACCCGCAATAATTAGCTAGTGATGGCCCTGATGATAGGCCATCACTTTGTAAAGCCCACACAACCCCTTTAAAGATGAATATACATTCTAATTCTAAAAAAGTTGTATCCAAATATTACATTTCCCATGAAAAGTGTGCATCCACTATGGACTTACATATCAACAGAAAACTCTACAACAAACGTGCAGCAAAATCTACATGTGTATGTGCTGCGGATCTGCCACTGATTTCACCCTATGCATTGCAAAGGGTGAAATCTGTGGTAGAATAAATTGACAGACTGCAGATTTAAAATACGCACCACAGGCGTGGATTCCATGCAGATTTTGTTTGCAGCAGTGGATGAGACAAAATATTACATAAGAGTCATTAAGATGCACATTTATTTATATGTTCTCTCAGATCCTTCAGTAGACCAGTGGTTGTTAAGGTACATCTCCGACAGCGCTTCTATAGTTCAGAGCGCATCCACAAGCTAGCCTCAATCATGAAATGTAATGCTTCCCTAATTTATTAGAAATGTGGCACAAAGTAACTTTAAAAAAAAAAAAAGATTTACCCTACTGATGGTGCATTGAGATTTGTCGCCATACTAGGTAGGCACTTATTAAATATGTTTATTGTAGTTCATATAGACTTTACCTATATTATATCAAATGCCATACACACTATGTACAGAATCAAATGAAAAAACTTAAATTAAAATACAGTATGAACTTCTTGCATGACTGACATAAAGAGACTGTTCAATGGGACTATAAATAATCATATTCGATTATTAGTCGATACTAGTTATACATTTCTCTTATCCGCAACGCTACGACAACCTTTACAAAATAAAAATATAGACTTTTTGAGGCTTTCTAAAGCAGAGTATTATGCAGCACCTTAACATTCCTGCTCTTTGTGCCCTTTAATATTTGGGTATAATAGTACTGCTTGATGGATGCTACTTTGGGAGGCAAAAAGGCCAATAGGTTCTATACAATATAGCAGATTGCATATCTGCACCGCAAGACTGTAAATTCATCTAATCCGTTTATATTTTCCTAAGTCATAGATGGGGCTTGATTAAATTGCTTTAATGCACGTAAAGGGGTTGTGTGTTTGTTTGACAGCCCTTTTTGTTAGAAAAGTCCCTTGATAATATTAGAAATCAGCTGTACTATTCAGGGAAACCTGGCAGCAAATCTGCAGTGCTACCACTGGTAAAGAAGCAATAGATGGTGCCCACTGAAACTAGATGTAATGTAATAAATGAAGATGCTTTGTGTAGCTGCACTCAACTCTGGCTTATTTATCTCAGATGAGCTCAGTTTTTAAACCCAGGATACTTGTGAAAGCTCAGCACAAATGAAATGTTGTTAAATTTAAAGGGAACCTGTCATCAACTTTATGCTGACCTCACTCAGGGCAGCATAACGTAGTGACAGACGCACTGATTTCAGCGGTGTGTCACTCATCAGCTAAAAGTAAGTGGTTGCTGAGAACTAGCATCATAATCATTGCAGCCCAGGTCTTGAAAAGAGTCAAATCTACCTGAGAAGAGTCATGGTTATTCATAATCTCCTGCTCTCCCACCCATCTTGCGCACGGGAGCGCACAGCAGCATAGGTTACTATAATGCTTTGAGCATCGGGCCGCCCGCGGGGCTACTGTCCCGCACTTATATGATATTATGATCACCAGTGCTTACAATCATATCGGGATATTACATGATATTACATGATATTCCAGGCTATCTAGTCCAGATTTGGGACTATTTGTGAAAACTGGTTTACAGCTTTCAGTATAGACATCCCACAGCAGCATGTTATAAGGTATTTTATTGCTATCAGATTACAGAAAAAGAGGTTTTGTAAGTGAAGCTAGTTTAAAATATATTACTATCATTACTTTTACTAGTAGACCAAGTATTTATGGCAATATATCCTGGCAGTCATCAATTATAATTTTTTTCCTGTATGTACATTTTTATCTGATACACTAAATATTATACATGAGTAGATCACACAGCTCGGACTGAAAGCGTGATCTTAGCACACTATATTGTAACTTGTTTCTGCAAATGGAAGTGATCATCCTCCATTCTATACGTGTACAATAACGAGGCTTAATGAGACCATAATTGTGATATCTGGACTATTACCCAATGTTCAATGAGATATAAATGATGCATGGTCATGTTCTAGTCAACACATTGATTCTACGACTGGCCCTAGTCACTGGTTTGTCTTACGGCTTTCCAAACCCATAATTATCAAATTTCAAACCAGTAAAGAGAAATTCCAGACTCCTGTAGCATTAGCTTATTTCCAGGTAAGATAACATTGACATGTTGTAATCTAACAAGTCTGATCCTTGTTTAGCGTGACAAATTAAATTGTTAGTGGATCCCACTGCTATTAGTAGGATTGACCGGCATTGATCTAATGTGTGTGAGTTGCAAGTAGAAATCATGGCCAGCATTATCCACTAACTAAAAATTTTAAAGATGGATTAAAGAATAAAATCTGGGTGAAGATGTCCTTTAAAGAGCCTCTGTTAGCATGATCAATCCTATTACACCAGGCATATTGCCTGGTAAGGTTGATAATGCTGAGTAGAACAATATATTTATTTCCCTCTCCAGGCATAATAAGTGTGCACATATATTCATTTCGATATTTAGGTATTTTAGGAATTTGGAGCAGCAGGGTGTTGGCCAGTGTGCTAAGAGCACCGCTAGAACTGCTCTCTGAATCCCCCCTTTTGAATGACAGGGCTAGACATCTCGTCCAATCCTGAGTTCTTGCAGCAGTGGGTCTGAAGAGCTCGAAAAGCAGCACTCATCAGATCCACTGTGTAGGCACCAAGTTACTGAGCCAAATCGGCGTTTGCACAGTGTATCTTCTGATGCTTCCCAAGATGTCCAGAGGCTCTTTAAATTTAACACGTCATTTCCATTTCTATTCATTATTAACGTGGAAAAGTTGCAAATTTTGGTTCCGTTTTGCGCCCAAATTTGCAACTTTATCCCTTTTTTCATCTCCCTTACTACTTTTGTAAAACAAAGTGGGTGAGGCATAGGCAGGAAGAGGGTAAGATTGCCAGGACCTAAAATACTTAACAATATGCGTGCCAGAAAAATGGTGCACATTACACCTAAAATCTACGCCAGCTCCTGGCACATGGGTGACCGAGGTATACCAGAATTGTTAAGGAGGTTTTCCCAAATGTTTAATACTGATGACCTATCCTCAGGATAGGTCATCAGCATCTGACTGGTGATGTCTAACATCCTGCACCCTCGCCAATCAGCTATTTGAAGAGGCTATAGCGCTCCGATGAGTCCTGGGTCCTACTCACAGCTTGCCAAGCACAGGACCTTCCATTGGATAGCAGCTGTGCTTGGTAATGCAACTCAGCCCCATTGCATCTAGGCCATGTGACCAAAGAATGTGACAGCACTGGCCTAGGAAGAGACCGTGCCGCTTACCGGAGCACTGCGACCTCTTCAAACAGCTGATTGAAAGGGGTGCCAGGTGTCGGACTCCCACCAATCAGATAACGATCACCTATCCTGAGGCTATGTCATCAGTATTAAACACTCTGAAAACCCCTTTAAGAGTCGTGCACCTCTTAATAATTGTGGTGCACCTCATGCCAGGGCCACACAGATTAAGACCAGTGTACAAAACAATGGTCTTAAAGGGAACCTGTCACCGGGATTTTGTGTATAGCGCTGAGGACATGAGTTGCTG
Organism: Bufo bufo; assembly: GCF_905171765.1. Classification (NCBI taxonomy): domain Eukaryota; kingdom Metazoa; phylum Chordata; class Amphibia; order Anura; family Bufonidae; genus Bufo; species Bufo bufo. The sequence goes on along the minus strand of NC_053392.1, from coordinate 380,484,339 downwards.
GATCGCCGCTAGCACATCCGCAATATCCAGTCCCCATAGCTCTGGGTGCTTTTATTGTGTAAAAAAAAAAAATGATTTGTTACATATGCAAATTACCTGAGATGAGTCCTGTCCCTGATATGAGTCAGGGACAGGACTCATCTCAGGTTAATTTGCATATGTATCAAATCGGTTTTTTTACACAATAAAAGCACACAGAGCTATGGGGACTGGATATTGCAGATGTGCTAGCGGCCATCTAGCAACCCATGTCCTTAGCTCTATACACAAAATCCTGGTGACTGGTTCCCTTTAACGAATCTCCTCCTATGACTTGCCTTCATAAGATACTGTATATGTGCATGCATTCATATGTAGGGAGTAATTTTTTTTACAGACTACTTAAAAATAAAATGCACATTATTAGGCTCTCTTTTTCTATCAATGTATCATCCTAATATCATAATAACATTTAAAAAACTATAAATATAACGTATTGTCATGTTAGTTTCCACTCCTAACTCCACTGGACACGGATGACCCGTCAAGAGTTTGGTAATCCGTCAAGAGTTTCCATACACGCATGTACTGTACCTCACCCCCACACTCTCTTTCTATGGGCGGCGAATATTTAGATTTGAGGCTCCCTAGTGCCTTACAGAAGCTCCATGGTGGTGCAGAGTATTGGAGCTGGAGAAGCTGGTGCAGATGTCACAGAGGTAGCAGATTTATCAATGTGATGGAGATTTAAAATCAGAATAAGAGGATCCTGAAAACAGTTGTCCTGCTTTATTAAAAAATCTGGGCAACTGTGTTTGTCTTTTGTAGTAATTACAACATTGAAGGTCGGTATTAATAAAATGTAATCTTTGCTCCTGCTGTACAGTAGCTGCATTACATTGAGGATTTTCAAGGTCTATGTGGCTTGGGAACGGTACAACACCTTATTACAAGGACAACAGCAGGTAAATGTATAATTGGGGCCTGTCCACATTTAGAATATACCGTAGTCTGTTTCTGTGTTGAGGATTTTAGCTTGCTGTACAAACATACAGTATATATTCTGATTGACTGCTCTGATCAAGTGTTAATCCTCCATTAAAAATGCGATATTGGCAAATAAGTCCTAGTGTTCGATTTCAAAGTGACTATCCGTACAGAGACTGTTAACGTTTGACCAAAGGCATTAGTGAATTAGGTGGATAATACAACGACTGAAACGTTACAAGTTCAAATTTAAGGCCTTTATCTGTAAATGAGTGCTCTATTAGAAATAATCCTCTACATACCATATTTACACATGATATAATATATATTTTTTCTTCAATGTAACAGTTTTCTGTTCACAGTGCCAATATCTGTACAGGTAGCAGTTTCACAACTCATCGGTATTTTGGCATGGGGATCAGTAGCTCCGTATATACAGAAAATAGAGCAGATACAGAAAATAGAGCAGATGCAAAAATACATCTGCTGTAATGACATTTATAAACTCTTTGTGATGAAAATGAGGTGTAAAAAGCCAAACAAGTCCAGCTAACAGTTTATTCAATCTCTCCTTTCAGCGAGAGTCGCTTGTTAAATCCAAAGTGGTGTGAAAACATTCAAAAGTGTCTGTACATTTGTAGGGTAGTGTGGCTAGTGCTTCATTCAAATCTTTTCTTCTGATCTACATAATATAAAAAGTAAAAATAAAGACAATATCTCGCTTGTGATACTTTACATAAGAATATAAAGTTGTCTTGTCAGATAGATCTCTTCTGAGTCCAGTTGATGCTGGTGTTTTTTCCCCCCTTTAGGCTGTGGTTTTGTTCATGATTTCGTATTTGCTTTAGTTAACATGGCTGGATGTCACTCAAGAGGTTGGGGATAGCTTGCAAAAAGCGCTATATGCTGCTACATTAGTCTGCATCATATGGCATCCTCCAGTTGGAAGGTTCATTCAGGAGAATCCACCTATCCCGGTGTCCTCATGTCTAATCAGTTTGATCATTAGAAATTAGGGTGCTGGTCTTGCCCACTCTGAAGTAAGTGAGAAATGCTGAATAGGCTGATAGAACATGATACCAGACAGGGCAGTAGGCAACCACTGTTACCCGGATTACTATACGCTGCTTCCTTCTGACCTCTCTTAGACCTGTTGTGAAAAGCAACAACAGCCCACCTGAGGTTGATATGAATCCCTCTTCATTGAAAGCAGCTAAGGAAAAGGCAGCAATGACATAAAAAGATCTGGTCTCTAGGGACCTCCACCTTCACCGATCTTTTGGTCATCTTTTCCTTCAGTGACTGGCCCCAATCGATCATTGCTCTTGCTGCGCTGCTTATGTAAAAGGGCCCTCCACTTGGACTTGTTCTTCCTGAGGTGATTTATCATATTTACAGATAGAGGAGTGTCTCCAGTGAATCTTGCCCACTCCACAAACAGTGGCTCTGCAATGTAGGTCATGAAGCCTAAGGACAATTGAAAAGAAAATAAGTTCAAATACGTTTGGAAAAATGCAAACTAGTATCTTGTCTAAAAGGGCAATAATGTGGCATTAGTTTAAATTTTTTAAATAATAAATGTATTTTTACTTTTGTACGTTTTTACCTTCAATTGGTTGCTTCTGGGCCAACCACTGACCAAATGTGGTAAGATAAGGATGTCCCCTACTGATCATAGAGCAGATAGCACCAGCTCAGGACCCAAACTTTACTAATAACATTGGCTTCCCTGTTCTGGCTACGTATTGCAAGTATATAAATGTGTGAATGAAAGAAACAACTTTTGCCTAAATTAGCTAAGGGGTTTCCGTTTTTTCTTATCCGTCAGAAGAACAGAAAAAAAAATGGATCAGTTTTAATCCCTATTTGTTTGAATGGGCATCAGTTGTGCTCAATTTCAGATTTGACAGACATCATTTATTTTTGATGGGAGAAAAAGTCCTGCCTGCTGCACTTTTTCTCCCGTCAAAAATAACTGAAACCTGACGGAACGGACAAAAACTGATGAAAACTGAGCACAACTGATGCATTAAAATAAAGCAGATCTGTTTTCTTCTTCATTTTTTTGTTCTGTAACCACAACCTTAGCTAAGGCTAGGTTTACATATGCATTGTGAACTCGGGCAGTCTGTTCCAGCAGAGGAGCAGACTGGTGGAGTTCATCGTATATCTGGCATAGCCACACACTGCTGCACATCACCGAATCCCCATCGACTATAATGGGATCCAACGGGGAACAGGCCGCTTTCTAGCATTAATGCTGTCTTTTGGTCGGAGAAAGGATACTGCACGCAGTACTTTTTGTCCAGCTGAAAGCCAACATTTATGTCAGAAACCGGCCAGATCCCATTATACGTTGGCTACAAAACCATACTGTACTTGTGAACCTTGCCTTATTCTTTTATGTAAATGTTCCTTTGTTTAAGATCCACCTTTGGTGACGTGAAAGGATAAATGGTGAAAAATAAATCATACTCATATTACTATTCCCCTACCGCTCCTGTTCTGCTGCTTCCTGGTCCCCTGCTGGTCTCTACTTTTTGGTGAGAACTCAGTCAGTCAATGACCATAGTGGTAACCCGCCTCAGCTTGTGATTGGCTGGGCAGTCGTTTCCTGTATTTTGATGGACCAGTAAGCACCAAAATGTGAACAGTGGGGGAACAGTGTTCTTAACCTTTTCTTTACAGAAATTTAATCTGCCGTACAACCCCTTTAAAAATAGCCCCAAATGAATGAACACAGCCGAATACTACTCTATGGAAGCTTCACTTTTTATATTGTTCTGTTGTTACTACACTCATTCTTTTAATAATAATTCCTGAGCTATGTCAAGAAATTAAAGATGACTGGATCGATGTATTGCTTCTGGTTAAAATGTGTTACTAATTAGATATGACAATGATGATTTGGTTTTAAGTGTACTTACCAACTTGTATACTGGGTATTGAGTCTTTTTGTTGATTGCAAAGTGGGCTTATTTCTAGGCCAAACTTCCGTTCAAGGTCTCCTAGGCAGAAGATAAAAAAAATAAAAATTTAGCCATTACCCTGCTAACTGACTGCATACCCATTACATGCCCATTGGGAGTCCAGAAATAAAATTCACAGCAGTAGAGAGGCATTTAATAGGCTGCTTTATCCCTTTCAGACAGATATGCTGGAAATGCAACTGCACAATGTAATTTAATGGGTTTAATGAGAGACTTGTGAGGTAGACATGTATTTGTACATTCCTGAACATAGCATTCTGGAATGGCTTTGTTTAAAGACACACTATACGTTGCTCAATAATCCTGGGTTCAAAACATTTAAGGCCAGGTCTCTGAAGTCCATGGAATAGTATATTCATGGAACGGTCTTTAGCAGTGAAAGGGGACCCTGCAGAAGACAGAATCATTGGATGGGGACAAGTATGCAGAAAATCCCCAAACTCAAGTGTGCAAAACTTGTGGCATTATACCCAAGAAGACTGGAGGCTGTAATTGGTGCCAAAGGTGCTTCAAATAAGTTCTGAGTAAAGGGTCTGAATATTATTTTTCAATAAACTGGCAAAAAATTTTAAAAATTTTTTTTCACTTTGCCATTACGGGGTACTAAGCGGAGAATGATGGGGAAAATTTTGTATTTTTTTTATTTTAGCACAAGGCCACAACATAACAGGGGGTTTTCCCATTAACCTATACACAGTGTTAGATCACTGGGACCCTTACATATCACTAGTCTCAGGCCCCTGTTCCCCCTTAGCAGCATGTCCACAGTTGGAGAAGTTGTATAGAGTGCAGGTCCATAAAACTCTTTGGAAGATACAGAAACAGCCATGTAAGACCAGAGGAATGCCCCAACCAAAGTAACCTCCTTAGTGTCAGGCACTATATCCCAGTAAGTGCCAGACATGCTCATTTATCAAAACCTCCTAAGAAATCTGCTTTGGAAATATGAAAGCTATACTATGGTTGATACAGGCAGTTTAGTTTTCCTCTTAGATGTGGCTCATTGTTCTCATAACCATGGCATCCACCATAGTTGCCAATAGTCCTCAATTTGGAGGGACTGTCCCTAATTTTCAGAGACAGTCCTGCCAACTGGGAAGTCCTATGTGGGTTTGGTACATTCCTGGGGCTGATGTTTTAATGTCCCGAATTTACTAACAACAGTGGTGGTAAGTATGTGCCACTATAACAGTTAAAGCACAGAGTTGTTCCATGGGCTTGACTGGTGTAGTTTTCTGCTTCCTGTAGAAGTCGGTACAGTAGATGCCCGTGTACAAGGATAAGGAAGCCTGTGGTACAGTGTACTGGGAATAATACATTACAGGAAGAGCTCCCAGCTCCATACTGATGAAAGTTTTCCTTTCTCATTTTGATGAATGATGGGCAGGAGACTGGAGCTACTAAACTCCAGTGTGAACACAGCCAGAGTTTCTGTTGAACAGCTTATCTTACCCACTGCATAATTACAGAAATGAAGACAAGCAATGCTAATTCACTTTATCCTGAGATTTGGCTTTGTCCTGAGAGGATCTTTTAAACTTTGTTAAAAAAAATAGATGGAGGTTATTGGTTTGGCCCAGCAATGCTGGACAAGCTGCCATCAATTCCTGGCAGTATCTAACCTTGTCTGTAGAATTCTTCACAGACTCTCTCACTCCACTGCTTGCTCAGCTCCCACACACGGCATGGATTGCAGATGTCAGCACACTTCAGGGCAATCTGAAATTGTAATTCGGTACATGAACAATAGGTTTAAAATATTTAAAGGGAACCTGTCAACTTTATGCTGACCTCGCTGAGGGCAGTATAAAGTAGTGACAGAAATGCTGATGTCAGCGGTGTGTCACTCATCAGCTAAAAGTAAGTAGTTGCCGAGAACCAACATCACAATCATTGCAGACTGGGCCTGGAAAAGAGTCACGGCCACCTGAGAAGAGTCATGGTTAGTCATCAATTCCTGCTCTCCCTGCCCACCTGCTGATGACTGACAGGCTTCAGTTTTCTCCCTTTCTCTCTAGGAGAGAACTGCCAATCATCAGCAGATGGACGGGGAGTGCAGGAGATTATAATAACCTGGACTCTTCTCAGGTAGATTTGACTCTTTTCAAGGCCTGGGCTGCAATGATTATGAGGCTGGTTCTCAGCAACCACTGACTATTATCTCATGAGTGACACACCGCGGAAATCAGCATTTCTGTCACTAAGTTATACTGCCCTCAGTGAGGTCAGCAGAAAGGTGATGACGGGTTCCCTTTAATAATCATATGTCAGGTCTCATGTCTGTACATACAGTTCATGTCCCATATTGGCCTATTCTATTCCTTTTGTCATGCTATACTGTGCTCTCAAGCTCTGAAATGTACAATGTAACATTTTGCAGGTATTGTCTGTTTAACGTTTCAGTGCACCAAGCAAAGCACTTGGCTCTCTCCTCATAAACACTGGTAAAGTTAAGTAAATGTCTGTATGATGATCAGGCCAAATAGTTGCCCACACGTTAGGCATGTACAATGTTACCTCTGTGTGCAAAGACAAAAGTAAAAGTGACACCTTACTGGCAAACCAGAAGCATTATAATTACAAGCTTTTACAGGCCCCAAAGTTTTTCTTTTTCTTGTAAAACTAGCCTGTAATTTTAATATTTCCTGTTAGCCGTTTAACACAGGCTGATCATCAGGAACGGAAAACACTTGTTTCTCATCATTGCCCCCTGTAAACATGCCACCGATCACCCGATAAATAAACAAATGCTGGGTGATCACATTTTATATGCGGAACTAAGAATCCAAATTTGTCAGCAGTACATCACCCCATGTAAACGGGGGATGTACTGCTGACAATATGCAACTGAATTCATGATTGTCGTAACAATCATAAATATATCTTATTCTGTTTGCAAAGGGCCATGTGAAAATTAGTGCTGATAGGCTTGTATATCATTTATCAGCACTTGTTCACTATGTAAAAACGACCCTAATCTATCACTCTTATACTTTTTTTTTAACACAAAGGGACAGATTCACTAATCCTAATAATTTAAAAGTGTAAGCTTGGATTAGACAGTCCAGAAATGTGACAAATTTATCACAGAAGATCATGCCGTATGATAAATTTGTTGCATCTTTAGACACTTTTGTCTAAATTGACACAGCCTAATAGTTGATTTATTTTACGACTACCTTACTCTCTGGACTAAGTATTGGCACAATTTTGATACACCTTAGCACATTTTAAGCCACCTCCTTTCCTAAGCCATGGGCCCTTTCAGGCAAAGTGCAAAAAGAGTCTAAAACAGCTAATAACTGTGGCATGTACAGCAGTAGACTGGATCAGTTTGATTAGTAAATCTGCCCCAGTGGTTTTACACACAGAGATTGTGCCCATCATGATCTGTGCCCTATCAGGATATACAATGCAATACTTAATAGGAGTCAAACTGCTCATGGGACTGGCTCACGCTTTAGACTTGAATATTTTTTTTTATTACCTGCAACATAAAATGCCGGTGGTCTGAATCTGTCAAGATGAGATCTTTGTTGTCAAGGTGATCTTTAAATCGGCCTAGAAACTCATTCTGACGATTGATGTCTGTCGATAATATTAGAGAACCCAACTGCTGTTCAATATCAAGCCTGAAAAAACATCAAGTGGTTAAGATGAGTAATGAGATGCAAGATGCTCCTTGTGTGATTATATAAGGTTAGAATCATGTTTTGTGGCAATTTTTTATACGGTTTTTGAATTAAACACATGAGTATATAACAAAGAGGGGAAAAGTATCAAATCTTTTCTTTATACATTTCCTGCTTTCTGGATTCACTCCTGGCTTTGGCTTTTAAATGCCTTAGGTGCCATTTGGAGGTGCCTTCTGCTGGCAAGCCGCCAGTGGGCAATGTGGAATGCCATTGATTTCAATGGTAGGCTCCGCTTGAAATGGTTGCGGCAGCGCAGCCTCCCATTGGAAACAATGAAAGGCAGATTCTGTGCAGCCACCTCATGGCCAAATTCTGCCAGCTAAAGATAGTATGTGAATGGCCCCTAAGGCTAGATTCCAGATACTGGATGTGGTTCATGGCCCAACCACAAGTTTAATGACCCAAACTCAGCATAACAGATCCCTACGATGCAGTAAACCTGTGATCGGTCCAGGAGTCCAGACACAGCTTGTTCCATCTCATCAAAGCCACCAACAGCAATGTAAAATCATGATCATATTGCATGAAACATTCCACTGTATATTATCCTACACTCTATGGGGCAAGTGTTAGTGACAAGGGGGGTTATCAGGCAATTGCACACCCCCTTCTAAGTCATTCTGTCCAAACCTGACCCAATACATATGAATTATCCTTAGGACTCTTGCACACGACCGTATGGCTTTTTCAGTATTTTGTGTTCCGCAAAAAAACGGATCTGCAAAAAGTACGGATGAATCCGTGTGCATTCCGTTTTTTTGCGGAACGGAACAGCTGGCCCCTGATAGAACAGTACTATCCTTGTCCGTTATGCGGACAATAATAGGACATGTTCTATCTTTGAAAGGAACAAAAAAAACGGAAACGGAAGGCATACGGAGTACCTTCCGTTTTTTTTGCGGATCCATTGAAATGAATGGTTCCGTATACAGTCTTTATACGGAACGCAAAAAACGGAACGTAAACTGAAAAAAAAAAACACGTTTGTGTGCAAGAGGCCTTACACCACACCACCAGTTAGACTGGGCTCATGACAGTTTTTACTTTACTAAAACATCATAGCAGCTCCTCTCTGTTTCTTTGGGACTCACTGATGTCAGAATGAATCATTCCTCCTCAGTCTTCATCATTTCATTCTTTACTGCAGTACTAAGATGAATATTGTCATCATTTTTTCATTTAGAAACTCTGGACACGCCATGTGGCTGGTTTACCTATCTATATCCCCAATGACCCTGCCATTTGACATCAGAGATATTTCCTGCAAGTTTTTTGTATATTTTCTTTCTATCGACAAAGTGTATGAAGAGAATGACCTTGTGTTTTAGGGCGTATATTTTTTTTACATTTTAAGGAAATATACAAATATCAGAGTTCCGCTCTTTTATAATACTTACGTGATTTCCTTTGACAAATGTGCAAATAGGCTTGATTCTCTCAGCATGCCGACAGTGGACCTCCAGTGATGGTTCTCTAAAACGGATGTGTTCTTCGGAAGAAACAAAAATGCATGAATATATATTGTCAAAGAAGGATCAGAGAGCATCTATAATGCAGTCACTATTATGGTTTATGATGTGCTAACTATAGGTTAGCTATTATTCATTTATTATGTATATACTATGTGTAACTGAGTTACACCCAGATCAACCCTACGCTACCAGGCATATAGCCGGGTAGGGTTGATGACGCTGATTATCTGTCGGTAGTATTGTTGCAGAGAAAAATTTACTTTAAAAATTATGCTAATTAACTACTTGAGTACCAGGAGGCGGGCTCATGTGATTCAAGCACTGCTGCAGAGACGCCCCTGGTGCTCCATAATGACACCCCTCTGCTTTTTATCACGCCCCCCTGCCTTTAGATTGACAGCGCTAGACCGCACTCGTGTCCAGAACGGCGCATGCACACAACATCTTCACTTGTCGAGATGGAGCTGAAGATGTTGTGCGCACGCGCCATTCTGGACACAAGTGCGATCTAGCGCTGTCATTCTAAAGGCAGGGGGTGAGGAAAAGCAGAGAGTTGTCGCTGGAGCGGTGTTCAAACTGCATAAGCCCACCTTCTGGTGCTCAAATAGCTAATTTGCATAATTTTTTAAGTTGAATTTTCTCCGCAACTATACCACCGACAGACATGAGACAGGTATCTTCAACCTTACCTATATGTCTAGTCGGGTAGGGCGGATCCAGGTGACAGAGCCGCTTTTAGGAAATCACAATCTAACAAGTACAATTACTAAACCTTTAGGGCTGTTTCACACGAGCGGATGCCGTGCGTGGCATCCGCTCCGTGAAAGGGTGCCAAGACCCGACCTGTCACTGTGATTTCGTAGTAAAGAGGTCACAGAGAGGCACGGAGCATTATCAGTCATGTTAATGCTCCGTGCCTCTGCAGTCTGCATCGGGTCTTGGCACTCTTTCATGGAGCGGATGCCACGCACGGCATCCGCTCGTGTGAAACAGCCCTAACATTCACACAGTCAGTGTTTGATCAGTGATTGTGAACCAAAACCAGGTGCGGATCTAAACACAGAACAGTTGCAGATCTTTCCCTTATACCTTATGTCTGTGTAGGATCCAATCCTGGTTTTGGCTCACAATCACTGATGGAAATCACTGACCAAACACTGACGTGTGAATGAGGCTTTAGAGTCTCCAAATCTAATAAATGGTGCCTTCAGGCAACATTTTCATGCTGATAGATTCTTTTTAATACAGATAATAACTGCTAACGGCGATACGCATGGGGATTCCAAAAAACGCGGATTTTGTATACATACAGTAAATACTTTTGTTTGGACACATAAAGCTCACATATTGTTACCTGGTACAGGCTGGCAAGATGGTGTTTAGTTTTTATCAAAAATGGCTGGTTTACTCCTGGATGATCCACATCGTGTGCAGCTGCTGCCAGCAGCCCGAGCATTATGTCCAGAGGAGTTAGGTAGCTGGCAAGCTGTGTGACGTAAGCAGATGATTACTTTCTGCAAGCAGCAGCTAAATGACCTAGTAGTAGCAGTAAAGATTTACAAGAACATAGCAACCTCTGCAGCTAGCTTCTTTAGGAATATTAATGAAGCATCCTTCATGGTATGGCTACACAGCGGCATCTGCCGTGACGGCCATCCCCTCAAAGAGGCTAATGACATACCTACGTGTCCTATATCTACTGTATATTATATCTAACAGGTCATTGCTCTGTATATTTACTGGAGAAACCTGCAATTGCTCTAGGATAGCTATAGCTCTAAACCCAGCCATTTTGCCCATCACGTAAGCCCCTTTCCTTAAAGGGATTCTGTCACCAGGTTTCACCCCTGTCAGCTAAGCATATGCTGATGTTCAGGGCCTCATCAGGATTCCTAATGTGGGCTTCTAAATGTGATCCGTAGCCTTATTTTGCTAAAAAAACAGGTTTTACTAACCTGTCACTCAAAGAAATAAAGTGCCCAAGGGGATGTCAAGCGATGCAAGTTGCCCGCCGCACCCACCACCGTTCGTGCCCAGCGCCGCCTTTCCAGACTTCTGCACCGCCTCCTAATCCTCTGTGCCGCCCATCGCTCTCCCTCCCTCCCCCCTCCTCCTGCTGTAAGATATCGCGCGTGCGCACAGGGCTCTGAGAGGCTGGCGCCAGAGTGCAGGTCATACCTGGGTTGAGCGAAGTGCCGACGCATGCGCACTTCGCTTTAAGAAGCCAAATCGAGAAGTCTGCACGGGCGCATCAGGCAGAGCCCTGTGCGCACGCGCAAGATCTTACAGCAGGAGGAGGGGGGAGGGAGGGAGAGCGAGAGGCGGCACAGAGGATTAGGAGGCGGTGCAGAAGTCTGGAAAGGCGGCGCTGGGCACAAACGGCGGTGGGTGCGGCCAGCACCTTGCATCCCTTGACATCCCCTTGGGCACCTTATTTCTTTGAGTGACAGGTTAGTAAAACCAGTTTTTTAGCAAAATAAGGCTACGGATCACATTTAGAAGCCCACATTAGGAATCCTGATGAGGCCCTGAACATCAGCATATGTTTAGCTGACAGGGGTGAAACCTGGTGACAGAATCCCTTTAACTAACAAAATCATAATATACAGAAAACGAAAGATCCCTAAAATTTTTAAAGATCTATCAACCTAATTATAATAATTCTTGCACAGCAATGAAATTATAAAATTGAAATTTTTTTGCGCTTATAGAAATACAGGGGCACATTTATTAAGACCGGCGTTTTAGACGCCAGACTTAATAACCCCTCCGCTGGCGGTGGATTGCCAAATTTATGTAGAGGCGTAGGCCTCTACATAACTTCGGCGCATCCACCACTGATTCTATATGGGCAGCACGGTGGCTCAGTGGTTAGCGCTGGGGTCCTAGGTTCGAATCTGACCAAGGTCACCATCTCCATGGAGTTTGTATGTTCTCCCCGTGTTTGCGTGGGTTTCCTCCGGGTACTCCGGTTTCCTCCCACACTCCAAAGACATACTGATAGGGACATTAGATTGAGAGCCCCATTGGGGACAGTTAAATGCTATTGTCAGTAAAGCTGTGGAATATAGTAGTGCTATATAAGTGCATCTAATAAATAAATGTAAGACAGCTTCCTTGCTCTTACATTTAGGCCATTTTCTAAGCCTAAACCAGGTGTAGAAAATGATGAATGAGACGGGCTGGCCCGTTCCCTTCCCCGCCCACATCATGCCTTTTTTAGACTTGGCATGAGCATAGAAGAAGTTGCAGATTGTGGCGCAAATAACCTTTGTGCCGCAATCTGCGGCAGAAATATAGGTGTGTTTCTGGTTAGTAAATGACCCCCTACATTTGTAAGTGATAAATCATGTGCACGTTTTTGATGACTGAAAAAACCCTTCAAGGGCAGATTATCTGAGTTCCAGGAAATCATTCTTAAGAAGTATATATGACATGAACTGCATATGCAGTAATATGTAGGCATTATAACTAACCGCAGCATTCCATAAAAAACACAGAATATACATACCTTTGGCTCTTTTAGATAGCAGTGCATAGCTTGTGTGACATCTGCAGCATGGGCAGCATTGTGATATGGGTTTTGACTATGGTAGTCTTCCTGAACCATGACTAAAAACAATTACCAAGTAAACATATGTGTATTAAACAAAGAGTCATTCCCATCATAAAGAAAAACACATAACCTATAGCTAAATGCTTCATTACTTTGTGTACTAACATTGTCTAGTCAAATTCTTTAAGAAACGTATGCAAGGTAATGGTAATGAAAGTGGGTAAGCGCGGCTAATTTATCATTTTCCTCACTGGCTTTTGGCGTGGAAAATACCTTAAAGGGGTTTTCCAAGATCTTTTTACTGATGACCTGTCCTCTGGATAGGTCATCAGTATTTGATCATTGGGGGTGCGACATCCAGGACCCCCACTGATCAGCTGTTTGAGGGCGCACTATGAACAGCACAGGCAGCGCACTGAATGTAGCTATTATAGCTAAGTGATAAAGTACATGGAAGATGCACTATATTGGACTGTAGTATTCAGGGTAAATTGCCGTGTTGGCACCTTGTGATAAATAAGTGGGTTTTGGGTTGCAGTTTGGGCACTCGGTGTCTGAAAGGTTCACCATCACTGCCCTAGATCATCCCCATTGAAGTGAATGGGACTGAGCTGCGATCCCAAGCACAGCAGCTATACAATGGACGGCGCTGTGCTTGGTGAACTGAAAGGCTGTGGTGCTACTGCCAGTGCCGATGCCTTCTCAAAAAGATGATCAGATACTGATGACTTATCCAGAGGATAAGTCACTAGTCAAAAGATCTTGGAAAAGCCTTTTAAATCTATGTCAGAAAAAAGGCTGGCATGGAGTTAAGTCTGTCGCATGGCCTGCCAACAAAGCGCCAAACTTATGTAGAAGCATGTGAGAGGGACTTGAAACCACAGTGGAAAACGCAGGTCTAAATAAATGTTCCCCTATGTTTTTAACCTATCAATTCTACTGACATATCAGTTTTAGTAGATACTTGTATTTCCCATGAAAAAACAACTGGTTTTCTGAGATCTTTGTATTATGATGCTCCTCTGTTACTCATCCTGGAAATGTATGAATGAATTGAAACGGCAGAGACTGGACAGCATTGTGTAAATGTTTAAGGGCATTCCCTATTGAGTAATTGTAATGTCAATTTATTTATATATCTCCAAGAGGAATAACAGTGGGATGACAAAATGTCTAGTTTTAAGAAATCATCTCCCAGAATGACTTCAGGAGAAGTACCAGTATTTACTAAAATAGATATGTCAGGTCTTTGAACAGTTTTAGATCCCTGCATGGGAGGTCACATATTACATACAGCCTGGGTAGACTTACCTAGAAACCTGTGCAATTTCACCATGTCGAGCTGAAAGTGATGGATAAGCCCATGTACGTTGAAGAGATGACACAGGAGTGTTACAAGACTGTTACCTGGGGAAGCAGACATACTTGAGTTAGTTATAAGTAATGGAAAGGAAGTCTTTTCATTGGTCCCTAATAAGGATGGCTGGGGGGCTCTTATTTCTAACTGTAGCCTCTCTTTTGGTCTCCTGAGGTGCAGGATTGTCCAGGTTTTTATTGCTGACATTTTCACAATAATACACAACGGCTGTTCCCCGCACTGGCTGTGGGCTGGTGAATAAGGAAAGTATAGGAATGTTGTGAACCACAAAAGCCTTTTCATTCTTCAGTCGGCAGAAAGGTAATAAGGCTACTGACGGTCCTTTATGTTCCTTGCAGAGCAGTGGATCAGTAGGAATCAATAGAAGCAGAAGCTTCAGCTTTCTGAGGATACATCCTGAAAACAGTTTGAAACGTATACAGTTTTTCTTTGACATAAACAAGTTTTGAGTTTGTGTGAACTTTTTTGCCCTGCTCAAAAAGTATTATTATTCACCATCTTAAAATGCTAATAGATTACGGTAAGTTTAAAGGGGTTGTGCCACCCAAAGATATTCTACATTTTCAAACAAGCACCTTGCTCTGAATACTTTTGTAATTGCATGTAATAAAATTTTTTATATAGCCACTGAGTTATTAAATAAAATGTATCTGTATAGCGCCACCTGTTGTTTGCTATTCTTCTTTGTCCACCTCACTAATGCGGTCGCACCGCTCAGTTTAAATCTTCAATTGTCACCAGACATATCTTCTGCATGAAACTGTGGCAGTTACAGGGACAGGGTTACAGCAGAAAGAACATCTAATTAAGGCTACTTAATCAGATGTTAACCGAGCAAAGGGGTGTCCCCATTACAGAGATCACCAAATCCACCATATTAAGTGGCCCCTATGTCAAGATTCCGCTCTTTTACAAGCTTTAAGGATGTGACGGGGAAGACCTAAGCCAGTTATCCATCCACAGACAGCTGTTTCGGGGTGTTGCCCCTCATCAGTGTGGAGTAGGATTCTGGCTAACCTTAAAGCTTGTAAAAGAGCGGGATCTTGACATAGGGGCCACTTAATATGGTGGATTTAGTGATCTCTGTAATGGGGACACCCCTTTGCTCGGTTTTCCATCCTTTGAGGGATATCTGGCTTTCACTGTGTTGAAGACCCATAACTGGGGCTCCACAGTTATTTTGCATATTACTGTTTCCCAGGGAGCTTTGCACTTTGGATTGCTGTGTCGAGACTCTTAAATGAGGCTCCACAGTGTTTTCTGTAGCTGGTCTCCCTAAGATTAGCCATTGTTTTGTTTGAGTAGTCTCCAAGGCATTGCTCCCGGTTAGCCAGAATCCTACTCCACACTGATGAGGGGCAACACCCCGAAACAGCTGTCTGTGGATGGATAACTGGCTTATGTCTTCCCCGTCACATCTTTAAAGCTTGTAAAAGAGCAGGATCTTGACATAGGGGCCACTTGATATGGTGGATTTGGTGATCTCTGTAATGGAGACATCCCTTTGCTCGATTTTCCTTCCTCTGAGGGATATCTGGCTTTCACTGTGTTGAGGACCCATAACTGGGGCTCCACAGTTATTTTGCATATTAAAGTTTCAAAAGAGTCCATCTAGTTCAACCTATTCTCCAGCAGTGTTGATCCAGAAGAAGGCAGATATCCAATTAAGCCAGTTTTTCTGACCTTAGAGTAAAAACAACGTCCCGACTCAAAGCATGGCAATCAGAATAAATTCCAAAATCAACCACCAACCGCCATTATAATATTACAAAAAAGCATTTTGGCCTCATTTAAAATATTTTCAACTAAAGGAATCATCCCATTAGTAATGTAAAAAATGAAAATCAGACATCATATAGTTCATGACAATCTTCTAACAAAGCCAGAATCAGCCCAGAGATCTCTATAGTCATTGCTCCAATTGTTCTGCTAGATTTATTTCAAGCTGGTGGCTTAAAGAGGACCTTTCACCATAATAAAACCTCTAAACTAACTATACAGACGCGTAGAGCGGCGCCCAGGGATCCCCCTGCACTTACTGTTATACCTGGGCGCCGCTCCGTTCGCCCGGTATAGCCTCCGGTATCTTCATAGTTAGGCTCCACCCAGTGGAACCTGCCGGCGTCTCATTCTTCCATGCTGTAGCGCTGGCCAATCGCAGCGCTCAGCTCATAGCCTGAGAGAAAAAAAAAACTCTCAGGCTATGAGCTGAGCGCTGCGATTGGCCAGCGCTACAGCATAAGAGAAAGAGACGGCATCAGGTTCCCCTGGGTGGAGCCTAACTATGAAGATACCGGAGGCTATAACCGGAGAACGGAGCGGCACCCAGGTATAACAGTAAGTGCAGGGAGGTCCCTGGGCGCCGCTCTACGCGTCTGTATAGTTAGTTTAGAGGTTTTATTATGGTGAAAGGTCCTCTTTAAGCGGCAGTGGCAGTTGAAAGATGGATCTGAGTATGTGCTTTGTCTCAGTGATCAGGACAGAGAAATTTGAAAAAAAAGCAAACAGCAGGTGACGCTATACAGATAGATTTCACTTAATAACTCAGTAGCTACAATAAATGTTTAATTACATGCAATTACATAAGAATTCAAATCCAGGTGCTCATTTGAAAACTGTAGAATATTATTAGTGGGACAACCCCTTTAAATAACAAGACACCTTCTTCAAGCTAGTTCCATAGTCTTAGGTCTTACAGTAAAGAAATCATTCTACAAATGTAGAAACCTTCTTTCCATATATTTGGTTGCCCGCTCCTGACATCTCCCCAAAACTGAATGAAATACTCCATGTGTGGGAGAACTCTGTTCTACGCATGCCATGATCGTGATTATTTGGCTGCTTGGTAGCAGCTGCCTGGCACTACATTTCCCACATATATCCATGTAAGTTTTCTCTCTTTAAAAATGACCCATACTTCAACTCAACCGCTCCTCAAACATCTCCTATTTAAGCACCAATGTTATAAAATGCCCTTGCACCTCTGGATATGTCTATGTCTGATTAGTGAATCATTTTTGTGGCGATTGTCCAAGTGATCCCCTGCTGCTAAATGTACACTGGGTCTTCTGTGCATTACTTGAGGCCTGTAGCAAGCATTTCTAAGTAATGCAATTTTAATACTCTACCAATAATTGAGGTAAATAAGTGGCCTGTAAATGATGTGGGTTCATGAGAAGCACATGGTAGATAATTCAGCTTAAGCGTCTGCTCTAAACAATCACCATCTGCTGA
Source organism: Bufo bufo (assembly GCF_905171765.1). Classification (NCBI taxonomy): domain Eukaryota; kingdom Metazoa; phylum Chordata; class Amphibia; order Anura; family Bufonidae; genus Bufo; species Bufo bufo. The sequence goes on along the minus strand of NC_053392.1, from coordinate 380,467,048 downwards.
AAAAATCAAGTTGATTATATTTTTTGTTACATAATGTTTTATGCTATTTACCTCTTCATGAGGCAGCAACTTTTTGTGTTTTTCACTCCCTGCCTTCCTGGAGCCATAACTTTTTTATTTTTCCATTCACATAGCTGTATGAGGTCTTGTTTTCTGCAGGGTAAGTTGTACTTTCTAATGACACCATTGAATATTATACATTTTATATATATACAATGTAGTGGGAAGCTGTAAATAAAAAAAACACGCAATTCCGCATAGTTTTATGGGTTTTGTGCCTTATGCAGTAAAATTGACCTGTTCTCTTTATTCTCTGGGTCAGTACAATTACAGAGATACCACATTTCAATAGTTTTTCTTGTGTTTTAATACTTAAAGGGGTTGTCTCACTTCAGCAAGTGGCATTTATCATGTAGAGAAAGTTAATACAAGACACTTGCTAATGTATTGTGATTGTCCATATTGCCTCCTTCTCTGGCAAACTCATTTTTCCTTCACATTATACACTTCTCTTTTCCACAGGTACGACCACCTTGCAATCCAGCATCGGTGGCCGTGCTTGCACACTATAGAAAAAAGTGCCAGCCTCTCTGGTGACTGGGACCATAAGAGCTCACATAGCTGGTGCTTTTTCCTATAGTGTGCAAGCACAGCCACACTGCTGGATTGCATTACAATACATTAGTAAGGGCCTTGTATTAACTTTCTCTACATGATAAATGTAATTTGCTGAAGTGAGACAACCCCTTTAAAATAAAAACTTGGGAATTTTTTTTTTCTTTTCATCACCATATGTTGCCACCCTCATAACTTTTTATACTTATGTCTACAGAGCGGTGTGAGGGCTCATTATTTGTTGGCTGATCTGTAGTTCTCAGTGATACTATTTTGGAGTGTGTATGACTTTTTTATCACTTTTCATTCAATTTGTGTGGGGAGGTGAAGTGACGAAAAAACATTGAAATTAGCATTTTCATTTTTTTTCCTTCACAGTGTTCACCATATGGGATAAATAAAAAATTATATTTTAATAGTTCAGTCACTTTGGGATGTGACGATGCAAATGATTTTTATATTGTTTATTTTTATTATGGGGAAAGGGAGAATTTTTCTACTTTTTTTTAGTTTTAAAAACATATTTTTAACTTTTTTTTTACAGATATTGTGAAGGGGTTAAAGGGAATCTGTCACCAGCAACCTCACTATCCAACTATAGTCAGTTGTATAGACATATTGCTGTAGTTCACCTGTTTTTCCTTTGCTGATCTGAGACTTTGTTCCCGAGTTATGATACTTTTTCTTAATATGCAAATTATGCCTTTGGTGCAATGAGGGCATCACCACCCGAACTCTGCTTCTTTTTGTGCCCAGCCCCTCCCTTGCTGCTTTGATTGACAGGGCCAGGAAGTGGCAAAGCAGTGAGGCAGGGGCTGGTCATAGAAATGAGTGGAGCTTGGGTGCAAGAAGATCAATGTTGACGCCTTCATTGCACCAAAGGCCTAAGTTGCATATTAAGAAAAAGTATCATAACTCAGGAACGGAGCCTCAGATCAACAAAAGAGAAGCAGAGTTGTTATCAGGAGAACTACAGCTATGTGTCTTTACAAACAGTTGGATAGGGAGGTCACTGGTGACAGATTCCCTTTAAGTCAGGGTTGTGATCATCATTGTTAGGCTACCTGTACATGTTCAGGTTTTGATAAGGATGCCACTTGGAAGGTAAAATCAGGTGTGGATCGTAACGGGAGATGCACTATAAAGGGCAGGTTCTACTTTTAGCTTCAAGACTACATTGTAAAACCTGATCAACACCTGATCGCCTTAATGCTGTGTGCAGGGTTCATCTCTCTATGACCGCCTGGTTGGACAAGATCTTACACATCATGGTGTTAAACACCTACAAAGCTGGAATCGAGATGGGAAAATTGTCCCATGATCATCTATATTGGCAATATGACTGCCAACCAATGTTATAGAAATGTCCATGACTACTAAGACCCGTGATGAATAAAACATAAGACGTGTTCAATGAGTGGCAGAAATTCAGCTCTCCGTACTGCTATGCATGTGATGTAAGAGAAAGTTAAAAGCATGTGTGTGTCATACAAACCCTGCTTACCATTTGTCAGGCGGTCAAAGAGGAAAATGTCGAAATTCCACATCCCCACTTTAGATAACATATGCTGTTAATAAAACAAAGAATTTTGTTAGCTTAATTGTTTAGTTAATATACTGTACATGTCAGAATATATAAACTCCTCTACAATGCCTGTACAATGAGTCAACTGTAAGATGTGAAGCTGGGACGGCCTGATGTCACCACACCACAACCAAGGCATTCAGCTTTCTGCAAGTATGCTTCATCACTGAATGATGGGAGTTGTTCATAGGCTGATATCTTTCAATATCTTGTCAATCTTTGCTGAACAGAAGATGGGAGGAGTAGTATTTATAGCAGGCACAGTTCTGAGGTATATCTTTTCCCAAAAGCAGTGTACCAGCAATGATGGTAGTAATCCTCCCTGAGTCTCACTTTAAGTACACTTTGCCATCTTCCCAAATAACCACAGGCATGCAGTTACATTCTCATTAACTCTTTCTGCAATTCCCAGGTTACGGGGTGCAGACCTTAACTCTGGCGGGCCAGTCTGTCTGCCAGAATGTGGTGGGTGCCAAAGCAATATACAGTACCCTCTCCCCAAGCAGTGAAGTCTTATTACCATAAACGTGTGGTATCTTACTGTTTTTCTAGCAAAGCCTTTTTTGTGGTCCTCAACCATCAGAAAAATGTCCGTTCTCTTTCTTCTAGGGGTATTGTCTCAGTTAGGCTACATGCACACGACCGTTGTGTGTTTTGCGGTCCGCAAATCGCGGATCCGCAAAACATGGATGGCGTCCGTGTGCGTTCTGCAATTTTTATATTTTTTGTGGACCACGGAACGGAGCAACGGATGCGGACAGCACACGGAGTGCTGTCCGCATCTTTTACGGCCCCATTGAAGTGAATGGGTCCACATCCGAGCCGCCAAAACTGCGGCTCGGATGCACACCAAAACGACGGCCGTGTGCATGAGGCCTTAACCTGATCTCTGGCAGTTTTTCAGCCTCAGGGATGAAGATTCCCTGAACCAGGCTGCTCTCAAGGTCTACTTCTCAGGCGCTCACACATGCTCGTGCTGTCTCTAGCTTTGATGACTAGAAACTCACTAACCAGAGAGCGGGACCAGCTTGACACCCTGAAACTAATCATTGCCCATACATAACCATTTGGGATATACATAGTACACAAGGAACTAAGTACTTTAACAATAAACCACAACAGTTAACTCTTTAGCATGAGGGTAACTCTTAAATTAACCCTTTGCAGTAATCCACTGGGTGACTACACAAGCAAAATATACCACAACTATTATTAAAGGGATTATCTAAGAGTAAATAACCCCCCTACAGTGCCCAGTCCCACCACATTGACAATACTTACCTGGTTTCCTCTCGGATCACATCTCCCCTGCCTGCAGAAATTAACATCCGTCGACGGAGGGGGTGCAGAAAATAGCAGGCTGCGGGGGTGACCTTCCCCCTTGCATCAAATGGAGTGTCCTGGGAGGAAACCAGCGTCAGGGACCAAATAAGTATGGTCACTATGGCGGGTCCGGGCACTGTAGGGAGGGGTTCTTCACTCTTGGATAACTCCTTTAATTACTCAAGAGGTAACACATTTAAAGTGTCATTGAAGTTTTAAAAACTTTTGATATGTCATAGGGGCATAAAATAGGTTTTGATCGGTAGGGGTCTGAGTGCTGAGATGTCCACCGATGACTACAACGAGCAAACAGAAGCGCTCACAGGAGATGGGCTCAAAAGAAAGTCTATGCACCTGTCTTGACTCCATCTTCTGCAGCAAGGAGGGCTTCTGTTTGTGCCTGCTTTGCTAAGCTAAAAGCTGACATGCAAGTCTTAGCTTAGCGAAGCAGGCACAGGCAGGAGCCGCTCTGCTCAGCTAATCCTGGCATAGCACATGGTTACAGGGTACCTATGTGCTATGCCAGCATTTAGTAATTCTCCGGGGGGCACAGGCAGGAGCAGCAATGTGCGCTCCTTCCCAAACTCCGTTCTCTGCGGCCCCATAGAAAAACTGTAGAGCCCGTACTCCATACATCACTGAGAAGTCAGTGGTGAACAGAAAAGTGCATTTTAAGCGCACAAGTATTGGTGCGTTTTAGGGGGGATATCTTTATAAAAAAATTCAAAAAGCATTAATAAAACAAAAAGTATTATGGCATTAGGGAAATTTTTACAAAAAGTTCATAAAAATGTAGTTACTCTTTAAATAGTAGATGTAATCTTTGAAATATGTAATATATTAGTCAAGACCAAAGTTTTCGCAAAAAAACAAGTGACCATTTATGTTGTATGCAGAAGAGCTTTGTGTACATCCTCCATGTTTCCAAGGAATTCTTTGTTAGCACTGTGTGTACTTTGTGTGTGCATTTATGCTTACCCGTGCCTGGCCAAGATAGTCTTCATCCAATAAGTGCAGTGAAGCTTGTGGCACAATTCCACGCAGAAGCCTTGATGCATGAAAATATCTCTGAAAGCTCAAGAGTCTCTTTACTTTTTTCTTTGTGCCAATTTCTCCTGAGTGTGCTGTATCTGCAACAACACAAACCCCATCATAATAAACAAAAGTGCGAGAAGAGAGGTGACCTTATTCCTGATATATTTGTACCTCGCACATTAACACCTCTATTGATAGGTGTTACTTCAAAGGCAATTCAGAAAGAAACAGCTCAGAAAAAAAGGAAACATAATGAAAAGAGCTTCAGGGATGTAGCCATGAGGGGTTCACCAGTAGCAGTCCTATTCAAACCCTGGTGCCTGAGGAAGCCAAGAGGCTCTTTAACCCCTTCAGGACCCTGCCATTTTTCACCTTCAGGACCCAGCCTAAATTTGCAAATCTGACATGTGTCACTTTATGTGGTAATAACTTTAAAAACGCTTTTACTTATCCAGGCCATTCTGAGAATGTTTTCTTGTCACATATTGTACTTCATGACAGTGGCAAAACTGAGTCAAAATATTTCATTTTTATTTATACAAAAATACAAAATTTATCAAAAATTTGGAAAAAAATTGCAAATTTGCAAATTTCAATTTCTCTACTTTTATAATAGATAGTAATACCTCCAACATTAGTTATTACTTTACATTCCTCATATGTCTACTTCATGTTTGGATCATTTTGAAAATGACATTTTATTTTTTTGGAGCGTTAGAAGGCTTAGAAATTTAGAAGCAAATCTTAAAATTTTTAAGAAAATTTCCAAAACCCAATTTTGAAGTCACTTTCTGGGGCTAATTTAACTTTTTGGGCAGATTTTCCATTTTAATCCATTTTTTCCAGTAACAAAGCAAGGGTTAACAGTCAAACAAAACTCAATATTTATTGCCCTGATTCGGTAGTTTACAGAAACACCCCATAAGTGGTCGTAAACTGCTGTATGGGCACACGGCAGGGCGCAGAAAGAAAGGAACGCCATATGGTTTTGGGAGATGACGGTTTGATTGGCACTATTTTGGGGTGCATATGACTTTTTGATCGCTTGCTATTACACTTTTTGTGATGTAAGGTGATTTTTTTACACAATTTTTTTTTTTTTTACGGTGTTCATCTGAGGGGTTAGGTCATGTGGTAATTTTATAGAGCAGATTGTTACAGACGCGGCGATTTCTAATATGTCTACATTTAATTTTTTTTTTACATTTAGCACAATAAAAGCATATATGAGAGCCATATTTTTTTTAATTTTTTGGACGATTGTCATTTTTTGCGGGATGAGGTGACGGTTAGATTGGTACCATTCTGGGGGGCATTTTTGATCGCTTGCTATTTCACTTTTTGTGATGTAAGGTGACAAAAATTTTTTTTTTTTACACAGTTTTTTTTTTTTTTTTTACGGTGTTCACCTGAGGGGTTAGGTCATGTGACCGCGACATGTGAAAGGGTTAATCCACCAGCATCACCGCATACAGCGATGCCGGCGGATGCAGCAGTAACAGCCAGGCCCGTGCTGCGGATCGGGCGAGTGAAGCTCCTGCACCCGACCAATCACATCACGTACATGTACGTGGGAATGCGGTAAGGCACCACACAGTTCCCCACGTACATGTACGTGAAAATGCGGGAAGGGGTTAACATCAGTGAATCGCAGAAATTTGCTGTCCATGGTCTCCACAGACAGCACGTATACCAGCTGACTTTAATATGAACATTTAAACATCAGTGATTTCCCACGAAACATGGGGCCGTGTTGACACCACGGAAGCATGCTCTATTTTCGTCAGTGATTACGGATTATTCACGTACATGGACCAAACACAGATTCTTCATGGACATGTTCACGGATGAACCACTGAAAATCTTTTCACGGATGTCATCATGGACATGGACGTGTGAAAGAGGTCTTATGAGGATATCAATAATTTAACGCTTGGTATGTGGAGGCCCTGTTACAGATTTTGCACTGGGGTCTTGGAGCTTCAATTTGCACCTTTGCTCTACAGGATCTTCACAGAAGAGGATATTTACATGTTTTATTTTACACAGAAATGCTCTATAGTTCCTTGTATAATTCCTTGTGCTAGGAGTGTGGGTAGATAGGTTTGTAGATTTATCTTCTTATTTAAATGGCATAACATTGCTTTTACTTATACCTAGAACTGTACTCTATATCCTACAGGAGGTCTGACTAATGCTTTGTACTATGGCGACATGATACGGCTTTTATTTGCATCACTGCTCATTTGGTATGGTATTTTAAGCATAAAAGCAGATTATAAAAAAAATAACTTTAATTTATGAGGGACCAGAGCACATTCTGATTACATAACACCAGATTATTGTGCAACTGAAATGTTGAAGACCACACTCAGATCCAATTAGGCTGTCAGACTGACTGGCACAACATAAAAGCAGCTCTAAAACAATTCTTTCCAGTAAAGATGTCTTCTTGTTTCTGGACAATCTTTCAATGGTAAAATGAATTTAGAAACGCTTAATCTGCTACAAGTTATACCATCGCATATTTGATCTAACCACTCTCCCAATTTAGGAAGTTTGTTCTAATCACTGAGTTAAGTACAGTCCATCATGACAATATAAGGTAGCTTTTGACTGGGAGAAGGAAATAACACCACATATTTGGAATCTACCACATACCAAAAGTGATGCAGAAATCTTTATCAGCTAATCTGAGTTTACAGTGTGGATTTTTTCACAACAACTGGAAAATCAAGGATCAGGAGCTCTTTTTTTTATTGCCATTTTTATGTCACCACTGTTATCCTAGATACAAAATATTATACATCACCTGATGGAAACGGAGCTATACAGTGTCATCTGGTGTTGGGGGAAAACCTTCTGGAATTAAATTGTTAACATATTCCTAAATACGAACATGGTGTTCTGCTTGAACTTTTGCAAGGCAATTTTTTATATTTTATATTTTCAAAAACTTTTTTTTTTTTTTAAGTCATCCTGATTGCCAATTGTATTCTGTGATGGGTATTTAATAGTGTTGCTCGGGTGCTCTGGCCGAACACATCGGTATGCTTGTGTGCTCTACCGAGCACAATGGAAGTCAATGGTAGAACCCCAGGCACCCCCTGCTCGGAAGAGAATAAGGTGTCTGGTTCACAAAAAAAGGTTAGAAATTGATTGAAACTCCATCAAACTGATTTGGAAACAGCATTAAGAGGATAGTTGGATGCCTCTTAGACTCCTATTACGTACGACATACAATAGACAACCACACAAAGGCTATATGCCAAAAGCCAGGTATGTGCAAGCCATCAACCTATCCATGAGACAGATGACAGGCTTAGTCAGCATACCTTACAATGGCAGCCTTGTGCACCATGAGACATTCCAAACCAGCTCTCATCTGACTGAGAACCAGTAAGCCTCAAAGTTACTTCAGATCTGTTGGATGGTTTGGGTGGACCTGCGCACCTAGATCAATATCATTAGGGCGACAAAAAGTTTTCTGATTGTCCTAACATAATATTCAATAACCTTTCTATACAGTGTTGTCATGTAAAAACAATTTAGCATAAACATGGGCATATGGGAAAGACATGGAAATGAGCAGAATCTGCCTTGTTTTTCAGCTGAAAAACCATTTGCATGAAAAATTAGCGATCTACACTATTCATGAACAGCGCCATCTATTGGTTTGCTCGCAAACTCAGTTTTTATACTCTGCATTTTGCAGACTGCACATGGCCGGCACTATTATAGAAATGCCTTTTCTTGTCCGTGGCTGCGGACAAGAATAGGACATGTTCTATTTTTTTGCGGGGCCGCGGAAAGGAAGTGCTGTCCGCATATTTTGCGGCCCCATTGAAAATGAATGGGTCAGCACCCGTTCCGCAAAATTGCTGAACGAATGCGGACCCAATGTGCGGATGTGTGAATGGACCCTAAAGGGGTTTTCTGGGATTTTACTACTGATTACCTCTTCTCAGTGTAGGTCATCAGTATCTGGTCGGTGAGTGTCTGACACCTGGGACCCCCACCAATCAACTGTTGGAGAAGGCACCGGCGCTCCTGTGAGCGCCATGGCCTTTTCTATGCTTACCAAGCACAGCGCCGTACATTGTATAATGGCTGTGCTTGGTATCGTGTTCAGTCCCATTAGCTTCTATGGAGCTGAGCGCAATACCAAGTACAACTTGTGTCGGACCCCCACTGATCATATACTGATGGCCTATCCTGAGGGTCAATGGGTCCATCTACTGTACTTTGCCTTTTACCAGGCAGGATAGCCTTAGGCTATTCAGCCCATTAGATGTAACAGACACAGGATGAGATGGAACCTACTCCAAGTGTGAGCACAACCGATCATCAGTAATATACAGTATGTAGCTGCCCACATGCTTGAGCTAAGGCTGATTTTGTCCATGTTGGCCAACCACGATGGTCTGCAATGGCTAACAGGAGACTTCTGTCTACTGAACATTTGATTTGTTAAGTTGGAAATTTGGAAAAGTGCAAGCTGATCGGTAAAATTCAAATATTTTTTTTTTAAACTGACTCCCTGGCCAATTTAGATCATAAAGTTGCTAGTGGGATTTATTTTTACAAATTAATGTTTTGGGATGATCAAAATGTTGTGTGTGCACAAGATGCAGATTACATATGGTTTTTCCATGCAGATTTATGTGTAGAAAAACTGCAGTGTAAGGCCTCCTGCACACAAACGGGTGCGCCCCGTGGCCGTGCTGCGGTCCGCAATGCACGAACCCCGTCCGTTGGGCAATCTGGCCATTCCGCAGAAAGATAGGACATGTTCTATCTTTTTGCGGACCGTAAGTACGGTTTTCCTCTATGGGACAAAATGTGCATATTCTGCAGGTGGCCTAAATGCGCACCAAAACCAGGATAAACAGTACAGATTTATGTGCTTTTTTGTGTGGTTTTGGTGCAGATCTTCTGCACTCATATCTGCACCATGTGTCTATTAACTTCCGTAATTGAACTCCAGTGTAGCAGGCAGACAATGAAACCGGCCATTATGAAGAGCAGCCTGGCCCAATTTGGCTGACGGCTACGTAGAGGTTTTCACACTAGAACACCATTGACAATAGGTTAAAATGAGAAAAGCTCAGCGTCGTACAGCAGACTGGAGAACACATTTGATGCATTAGTTTCTCTCCTGCAGAGGCGGTTTGATATGGGGTGACCTGACCCTGAACATACCAGACTTCTTTACATAATCCCAGGTGTAAACCATTGCCAGCATCATCTTTTTACACAGAAAATGTGTGTTATAAAGTATGAGACGGTGGGAGAGCTCTAAATTCCCACCAAGTTAGATGTGATGAGAATAAGATTCTCATGGTATGTGGTAACCAGTCTGACCTCTTCTTCAACCTTGCATTGAAACTGGATATTACTAGCTAGAGCAGACTGAATGCTGAGTTTGCTAGGGTAATATGTTATAGCAGCATATACATCACCTTGCACTGCTTGTCTGCTTGGAAGGTGTCATGGAATGTCATGGAATGGAAGGTGAAGGAACAAGTGTCCAGATTCAAAACAACTGTTCCTGACTCATGGTGCCTCTTCAGAGCTCAGGAAATTGGACAATTTATTTAAAGGGGTTGTGTCACTTTAGCAAGTGGCATTTATCAAGTAGAGAAAGTTAATACAAGGCACTTACTAATGTATTGTGATTGCCCATATTGCTTCCTTTGCTGGCTTGATTCGTTTTTCCATCACGTTATACACTGCTCGTTTCCATAATTACAACCACCCTACAATCCAGCAGCGGTGGCCGTGCTTGCACACTATTGGAAAAACGCCGGCTTCTCTAGTAGCCGGGATTATGGGAGCGCAAATAGGCTGGTACTTTTTCCTATAGTGTGCAAGCACGGCCACCACTGATGGATTGCAGGTTGGTCGTAACCATGGTAACAAGAAGTGTATAATGTGATGGAAAAATGAATCAAGCCAGCAAAGGAGGCAATATGGATAATCACATTACATTAGTAAGTGGCTTGTATTAACTTTCTCTACATGATAAATGCAATTTCTTAAGTGACACAATCCCTTTAAGGTCGATCCAAAGAAAAAATTTAAGCACGCAACGCTCAGCTTTAGGCCTCATGCACAGGACCGTTGTCCCCTATACTCAGGTTAGGGGTTAGCTAACTGATTACTGAGGGTCTGACTGCTGGGAACGCCAATGACCCTGAGAATGTGGGCCTGTTCCCCCATTCTGATGGAGTGGCAGGTCGAGCATGTGCCACTCTGCTCCATTCATTCTATATAGGACTGCTGGAAATGGACTGTCAGAGATAGAGCCGATAAGTTGAAGACTGGAAGTGCTATCATCTCAGCGACCAGAGTACTAAGGATGAGTATGACCCAATAGAAAACACCCTGATATTAGAAGTACTCGTCATGTTTCTCTCCTTTTCCCTACTATATGTGATCAAAGATCTGTGAACGCAGGACGTGTCTTAGTGCAATTTCTCCTTGTTTGAGCTTTTTTTTGCATCCACGTAAAACAGCAACTTTTTCTTTTTTACAAACTTAATATCAATTTTCTATGCAATGGATAAGTGACAGATCACACACGGACGGCACTGAATGGAACTGGCACATTCTGTCCCCAAAATGGACCACAGTAGTGCATGCTACCATCCATCGGTCCACAGAAAACAACGTACTTCTGAATATACACATGTAGAATTCAATGGATCCACGTGCTGTTCGTGGAGAACATGGCACACAGATGTGGAACACCGATGTGTGAATAAGCCCTTAGTCAGAACAATAATCAAACTCTATGATGGCAAATTAATGGTTAATTGTAACTAATGAAACCACGTCCCAAAATGATGGTTATTAAGGCTACTTTCACACTTGCGGTAGCAGGGTCGGGCAGGCTGTTTCGGTGGGGGAATAGCTTGCCAGATCCGTGCTAACGCTAGCCCACTGTGCGGTTACCTCTTGGCTTGTTTGCCGTGCTGCGGCCGGACCTCTGGCCCGCCCCCCATTATACTGAATAGGGCCACAGCTGACCGCAGCACAGTGGGCTAGTGTTAGCATGGATCCGGCAGGCTGTTTCCCCACTAGAACAGCCTGCCGGACCCTGTTACCGCTAGTGTGAAAGTAGCCTAACAGAAGAAAATATGTTGCAGCATAGGATTTTTTTTCTTCATTGGTATGATTATAGAATTTAATACACACATCTCAGTTTTACTAAAAATGTACAGAAATAACCATTTTACAAATTTTGACTAAAACCACCCTTGACTGTAATTTATGATATTGTACAGTGTTACGTGTTTGTCCACAAAATCCATAAGCACTCAAAATTCAGGGATAAGCGAATTTCATATTTTGAACTTCGAGTTTGAGTTGTGTTATAAACTGAATTGCGTTATGGTGTATTCTGTTACCATTTGTGATAACGGAATCCATAACGCAATTCAGCTTATAACACAACATGAACTCGAACTCAAAGTTCAAAATATGAAATTCGCTCATCCCTAATCATTACCATTTTTTGGCACTTGATGCACATCAATAGACATTAAAGTAACTTAAATGACACACTATACAAGAAAAAAAGTTTTTTATTGAAAAAACTTTGGTGTGTGTGTGGGGGGTGTATATTATGGGGGGAATTTTTAAAATCAGTTTTTCTTCAGTCTGCTTTGGCGTGATTTGTGCCAAATTTATCAAATGTCGCACATTGGTTGATATATCTGGCACATCTTCAAACGCTGGGATGAGTGTTAAAAATAAAATGCAAAACTTCACAATTTTTGTGCAAATAAGCCCCTAAGCCCCAAAAGTAGCAAAGCTCTATTCAGCACCCATCCTGACCTCCCAGCGCTGACGGGTATCATACCATTATATTGATTTATGATGTTATGTAACTCATAGAGGTCTGGAATGTATTGGATAACACTGACAGAATGCTGTAAGGGTTACATAGCATCATAAATTAATATAATGCTATGCTACCCCGTCAGTGCTGGGAGGTCAGGATGGGAGCTCTCCCTGACACACACTGTGAATCCAGTGTGTGGAACTCGTGTGAAACCAGCCTAATACTGCCTCTGATTGCCCGATGAGAGAGCAAAGGCTTGTTCGTCAGCCTATTCAGATCTATCAGCATGCTGAAAGATCTGGATTTGCGAGCGGCAGATCATACTGTGTAATCACGATCTGCCGGCGGCACACCGCTGTCCTGCATGGGACGAGCAATGGCATAGCGATCGCTCCTCCCCATGGTGCGGAGGACATCGCTGCATGTAATAGCAGCTGTGTCCTCTGCTAGCGGGCAGGTGAATGCTGAGATGGAACGCTTGCAGCATGCGGGTGTCTAATACACCCTTTACATGTGCTACTCCTGCCCCTAAATATGTTCAAATGAGTGGCTACCTGTGGTCTGTTATCAGCTACTAACTAATAAGCTTCCACTATCCAAATGGCTCCTACCTTGGGCTGGGATGATTCAGATAATAAAAGGTTGCACAATGTCAGATTTGATACTACTGTAACTGTAGGCAACACCTCAGGAAGTTCAATATTGCCATAACAGGTCAACAAATAGATCTCTTTTGAACAATGAATCCCTGGAACATCCGGAAACCATGGATGAAATATTTTGACAAGTTCAGTTCCAAGTGGGTAAAAGATAACAGTGCGGTGCCAATAACTGAAGTAACCAGAGGCTATAATTAGTACATACTAACAGCAACTCCTGGGATAGGAGAGGATATATGGTGACTGGAACTATACATTAGAATGCCTATGTTGATACGGTGTCATTTTTCAATGGATTTTGGCATGAATTCCATTCCAAATCCACATACCATTGTTTTCAATGGGAATTCACACTGTCATTCATATGGTCCTGAATGTTTTTCAGCATAGATTGTAAATCCAGGTCAAGAAGTAAGGCTACTTTCACACCTGCGTTAGGTGCAGATCCGTCTGGTATCTGCACAGACGGATCCGCACCTATAATGCAAACGCTTGTATCCGTTCAGAACGGATCCGTTTGCATTATTCTTTTAAAAAAAAGTCTAAGTCAAAACGGATCCGTCCTGACTTACACTGAACGTCAATGGGGGACGGATCCGTTTTCAATTGCACCATATTGTGTCAGTGAAAACAGATCCGCTCCCATTGACTTACATTGTAAGTCAGGACGGATCCGTTTGGCCCTGCATCGCCAGGCGGACACCAAAATGCTGCAAGCAGCGTTTTGGTGTCCGCCTCCAGAGCGGAATGGAGGCGGAACGGAGCCAAACTGATGCATTCTGAACGGATCCTTATCCATTCAGAATGCATTGGGGCTGAACTGATCCGTTTTGAACTGTTTGTGAGATCCCTGAAACGGATCTCACAAACAGAATTCAAAACACCTGTGTGAAAGTAGCCTTACATCGATGCGGATTCGATGCAGAAGCCATTCAGTGTGACTAATCTGCATGCAGACTTGCGGCAGTTTAAAATGCAACATAAATTCAAGGGTTACCGTTGGATTTCTGCCACGGATTTCACATAATTTTTCCAAACAATAGAGTCTGTTATATGAACATAGCTTAAAGGGACACTGACAGGCCCAATAAGCATATTTAGGTATATATATGACAGTACAGGTCTTATCAAGTGTATTAAAATCATCTAAGTAGCCCCCCTGTCCACCTTATAAATACAGTAAAATGAAGTTTTATAACCTGCTTGTCCGGTCACAAATCTGCCCAAGGGGCGGCGTTTAATCTCAAAATGCGCCCAGCCAGCCGCTCCCAACTGCCGTTCTGAAGCCCCGCCCAGCTCATCAATATTCACTTCGCTGGACGGCGGCTACAACTCTCCCCGACTCAAGATCCTGCGCATGGCCAATTCAATCCTCTGGGCACGTCCTCCGTCTAATCTTCAGCGCATGCGCCCGGCCGGGGTCACATCGCGCCTGCGTACAGACAGTCTGCGTCTTAGAGACCGCTGCAGCCTCTGCTTTATGCGCATGCGCCGGGCACTTGAGTCGGGGAGAGTTGTAGCCGACGCCCAGCGAAGTGAATATTGATGAGCTGGGCGGGGCTTCAGAACGGCAGTTGGGAGCGGCTGGCTGGGCACATTTTGAGATGAAACGCCGCCCCTTGGGCAGATTGGAGACGAGACAAGCAGGTTATAAAACTTTAGTTTTCGGTATTTATAAGGTGGACAGGGGGGATACTTAGATGATTTTAATACACTTGATAAGACCTGTACTGTCATATATATACCTAAATATGCTTATTGGGCCTGTCAGTGTCCCTTTAAAGGCTATGGGCAGCTTCGAAAGCAATTTTTTGTTTATTATTGCATTTTACATATTTTGGGATAAAATAATTTTTTCAATTGGTGGTTATTAAAACATTTTCAATTACTTTTCTGTCTCTCCAGCTTTCAGTTTTACCGTCAGACAGCTGCTCTGAGGGGCATGATCTGTAGCACTTATCTCTAGATCCTTGACAGCTCATAAGCACTCCTTTAAGCCATATTCAGTTAAGAATTTAATAATTAAAAAAATGATTCGTAGCCCAAAATGCACACAAAGGCCTTCAAGAAGCATATTTTTAAATATTTCACTATAGCAGCCTTCTTAAAGGGGTTGCCCACTACATTACTTAAGGGGTTGCCCATTCTTAGGATAGGCCATCATTGTCTGATCAGCTGTTCTCCTGAAAATCAGATGCCAGGAGTCGCGCCAGAATTACACAGCAAAATCGTTGTGTAATGGGTGGAACTGGCACTGATCCCCTTCACAGCTTTCCCTGACTCTGCAGACAGAGGTGACAAATAGACTGCACAGCTACATAGGACGTTTCTATCTCAGCACAAGTACTAAACTCACATATATACAGGGCAGTACTTCTCTGTAATGTCCTCCATGATCCTGGGGCTGGTTCTAAATGAGTAAGAGAAGGTTAAGAAGCAGATTCTACTCTACTTTCTGTGTGCAGTAGATGGCAGCTAGTCTCTACCCACCATGTCTGACAGAACTGCAAACTACACATTTACTATGCACAGAGGAAAACTGATACAAATGCCAGATACAAGAGATATAGAGGCCAGATATATGTTCCTACTCATGTACACAGACTGTACTATTGATTAATGTAAAGTTTGTTGAAAAGTTAGTGATGCTTTAAGCCACATGATGATCATACTGATAATACTAAATCTTAAATGAGTATTTATAAGCTGCCAAGAAAGTACAGGTAAGGGCTACAGAGCAAGCCATTTCAGATAGAAGGATAAAAAACAGTATGCAAACCTAAAGGTGATAGAAGACAAAAGGTTAAAATTGTTTTAATAAATATCAATTGAAAAAATGCATTTTAGGGGCATTGTAACTCCTCCTAAAACGCCCGCAGGAATAACCTAAGGTCTATATCTAAACATCTCCCACATCAATTCTGGCATAGGTCTTTTCTCAGACCCACCTAGCAGTCTGCCAGCAGAGGCTATTCCTTTCCTAATAAAACCTGACATGACCCACATGCCACAATTTTGGAGTCTTCTAGCAGGTATCTCAGTCTCCTCACTTCTGTCAGATTTGAAATCCACAGAAAATATTCCACCCTTCTTTTCCAGAATTGTCAAAAAAGGAAACTTCCTGGCAAAACAGGAGTTACACAGGGCATGTAAGATATTGACTACCAAATACACTACTATTCCCACCCCTACTTGGTTCGAACAGCTTGCATCTCACGATACTCTACCGAGGCATAGTATATCACTCCTTTACAAGTCATTGGTTTCCAAGCAGGGAGGCGCAACCTTGACAGGTCTAGACAGGTCTTTTACTCCACAAGAGTTAGCTCAGATCCCACGGTTTCTCCAGATGCATAAAAACACAAGAACAATCTTTCAAAACCATGACAAGATGGTATAATGATCCATTTAAACTCTTCAAAATGGGTCTCTCAACCAATGATTTGTGCTGGAGATGCAAAGTGCAGAGAGGTACCTTGGGTCACATCATGTGGTTTTGCCCAATAATTTGCTCATTTTGGGATCAGGTTGAATGCAAATTAGTAATTTGTAAATCCTCGATTGAGCTTTCTCCTCAATCAGTCCTGCTATGGCTCCCCACGAAAAGGTGGCAGCCGTCATTATTTGACTTACCCTATTAATTCAGACAGCCAGATTGTTAATACCTCTTAACTGGTTAAACACTTCACCCCCTTCATTGGAAAATGTATATGATAGGATTGATCAGATGTACTCAATGGAAGAATTAGCAAGTTGGGCTACCAGGTCACATTCCAAATTTTTGAGTTTGTGGAAACCATGGAAAGTGTTCCGAGATTCATGGAAAGGGGATTAGGTATTTTTTCTAGTAACCAGCACCACCTCAGAGAGATACCCTTTAACATTAAAAGCACCCTTAATATTTAGATAAGCAAGCTTCACTTTATTTTCAGTACATTTGGAAAACTACCTTTTTACATGCAAGGTTTCATAGGCTTACAGGTTAACGTTTCTATTGTTTATTGTCAATTATCTCTGATGCTACGCTCTGTGGTCGCTCATTAATCTTTACAATGTTATGCACTTCTTAGTGTCCACAGAGTACTGTGTTATATAATTTTGATGTTTCCTTTGTCCCTTCCCTCTTTTATACCCCCCTCTCCCCACTCTTATCCCTCCCCCCCCCCTCCTACCCCACCTCCTTGTCACAACAGTCACAGCTTACTCTGTTATGAGATCTACAAATTAGAATATATCCTGACTCCTATACACCTTTTTTGTAATGTTCTATATGCAATAATGTATAGTGTATATCGCTTTGCCGCAAAACATTAATAAAAAGAGATTTGTTAAAAAAAAAGAAAAAAATGCATTTTAGCCCAAATCAAGTACAATGCAGTAATATAATAACATTGCCCCAAAAGATGTCCATTGGAGTTTTCTCAAAACAACATTTATCACCTGTCTACATGATAGGTGATAAATGTATGATTGCTGGTGGTCCCTGAGTCCCCTGTGTGAGAGGACTGGAGGTGTGCATGCTCAACTACTGCTCCATTCGGTTCTATGGGTTTGCCAAGTACAGTGCTTGGCTATCTCCATCAGACCCATAGACGTGAACTGAGCAGTGGTCATGCAGGTGCACCACCACTCCAATCAAACAGAGGACAAGGACTCATTCTTGTCATCATTGGGGCTCCCAGAGGCTGGACCACAGACATTACACATTTTCATGTATCCTGTGGATAGATGAAAATTGTTGTTAATGGATAATCTCATTTATTTTTATTCTTTTGTAAACTTTCATGTCCATTGTGTTGGCATGATACTTACACCTCTAATTAAATATTTAAGAAAATATTAAATCATTTCAGAAGTCAGGGAAATGAAAAGACACGGCAGAAGTGATTTACATGCAGGTCATGTCTAGTGTTCTTATCGACCACTGGTTATTATAACAACTTGATTTCCCATGGTACAATATGTAATTCAGACCTGCAAGTCCACAGAAAGGCATTAGTATTCCTATCTTGTCCATACGGCAGCTCACTTCTTCCTTGTAAACCTGATTCATGACAGTTGTGGATTTGTATTGCATGATCTCAAATCACTACACCTCATACAGTTCTTCTCTGAGAGACGTCCTGACAGATTTACTGATTAGCTTGGGTTCATTTACATTTTATTTCAGGGAAAGCAAAGCTGTAGCACTGCCATTGTCATAGCTCCAACTTCTCAGTTGCTATTTTGACAAGGTGAAATCCTATGAGAACAGGCCACTCTGTTTTTATAAGAAATATTAGGGACTATGAAAGCAGCTAGCTAACATCCTATAAAAAAATATGGCCAGCAGCATTTTCCCTGGGTCGATGGAGCCTGGAAAGGTAAAGAACCAGTCCAAAACAGTCCTTAAAAATCGAAGGCCTACAGGGCTACTATATAGACACTGCAGACAGTTCCACTAAATGAAAGTCACTTACCAGACTTTTCTTCACAGGTGGAAAACTGTTCTGCACAGCATTTTTCCACCTGTGAAGAAACGGATGGTGACCCCCAATTTGAGGAACTGAACTGTAGTACTGTATATTTCAAATACTTAAGATCTAGCTGGCTGAACTCAACTGAATAGAACTCAGCTGCAGTACCCTGCATCACAACTACTTAGCAATGTAAAGGTAGGTGGACCAATGTAAACAAGGAAGAGACCTCAATTCTCAAACAGCTGCCGACAATCTGACATATTTATGGCCTATCATGGGGATAGGACATAATTATTCTGATTACAGAAAACCCCTGAGGTCCCATGCTGAGACAAAATGTGCAATTCTGTGTTGAGCACCAACTAGAAGTGGACTGAAAGATCAAATTGGGGCACCTTGGATAATGAAAGTATATTAGGAAGTTCAAATAAAGATGATTTTTTTATACTGGACAACCCCTTTAGAGGTGTTTTCCCATCCGGGGCATTGGTGGCATATTGTTAGGATATGCCAAATATTTCAGATAGGTCAGAGACAGGGAGTTCTTTGTTTGTTTCTAACTAAGCAAATGTAAGGGGTTTTCAATTCACTTACTTCATCTTCAGTGTCCTTGTTCTCCTAGTTAGCTGAGCGTCACATGACCTGTGATGTCAGCTTCCTTCCCTGCTCTGATGATGTTCCGTGCACAAGCCTGAGGGATCAGGAGGAGCAGGTTTGCCTCTGTGCACAGTAGGTCACTGTGAAAGCTGTGCTGGTTGAAGTGATAAGCCATGCCCCCTGCACTGCCCGATCTGGTTGCTAAGCTGTCTGCCCTGTGTCGTCGTCCCCCCACTGGAGTCTTCAGCAAAGTTTAACCCCTTCTACCATAAACAGCACAGACTGGGTTGGAGGCTCTGTCTGATGTGCTGATCAGCTGCAGGCTTTCCTCTTATCCAGGCACTGAAGAGATAAATGCTGTGCATAGGATCCTCCCTCCTCAACCTGCAAACACAGAGCTGACAAAGACCGGAGGAGTTCTCTCCTCTGTACTCTTCTGTTGGCTGTGAGGAAGTGTCTGCAGAGCATTTCACAAGAACAGGTAGGAGGAAGATCCTATGTGTATCAGCAATGTCATTGTATTATACAGCTGGGACTTGTAGTCCCACACATACATGTTGAGTATACCAGCAGTCAGACAGCAGACAGGGCAGCAGTTTTATTCACTCCCTTTGCAGAGCAGGGGGAGGGGAAAGGCAGTCTTTGTTGACACCCAAATGTTCATGAGGAAAACCTCAGAGATTGTTGTTACATGATCCCACAGCTCTGCAACTGCATGTCAACAAGGGGCCAGAACAGAACTAGGGAAATGAGGATTTTTTTTTTCCTAAAACATGCTTGTGCTCGGATCGGCTCATGCTGCGAGGGTACACTACCTAAGCCTATACTCCACCCCCCCAACCTAGAAGCAGCAGAGTTATGCCGGAACTGCTTATTGAAGGGTAGCCTAAAGGGGGCTACCCCAATGATGAGACCTGAAAGAAGGGAGGGCTCCTGGGTGGGTTGAAATCGTTCGAACCGACAAGTGGGGGGAGGAGGGCCAGGTTTAAATAGTGAACGCCCCGCCTCCCCTCACACAAATGCGGCACTCTTAATTGCCTACCACTTGTGCTCGGATCGGCTCATGCTGCGAGGGTACACTACCTAAGCCTATACTCCACCCCCCCAACCTAGAAGCAGCAGAGTTATGCCGGAACTGCTTATTGAAGGGTAGCCTAAAGGGGCCAAAAGAACCATGCATAGGAGTTAGAAAACTTGATAACAGAAACTACAGACCAAAACTCGAAAGCCAATGATATTTCGTATAAGGATCCGGGATATTACGCATGGAACATGCGGAACTGAGACGACCCAACCGTTTGATGACATGTACTGGCACCTTATGCATGGACGCCGCTGCTGCCGCGCCCATGCGGAAGGAATGTCCTGTGATCCAGCGAGGACCGACCCCTGAACCTGTCAACTAACCTGAATGTACGTAAGAAAGGCCGCGGTGGTTAGCCGGGCATTGCCTAGTTCGAGTACGGGAGAACATGCCGCTTGGACTAAATACTACGCAGCCAAGCCTCCAAGGCCTGCACCGGACACCATCTGCTGTCCGTGGGAAAGTATCTGACCGCCACTGGTTGCCCCGGCCGTGACGTCTTGGACGAGGCCAAGGTGAGGACATAGATGGACCCGCGCCGGATGAGCTGACCTTTCCGCAGGCACCCAGCCAGCGTATTGGTGTCCATGAGCTCGCCTGACCTGAGGAATCCATGGAAGGCCAGGTACAAGGCTGTTTCTACCAGAGCGCTAACCTGTGGCCCGAACGGTTTGCCCCTGCAGTTTGCCTGTCACGGCCTGAACAAGCTACCGGTAAATGGCTGACGCCCATGTCGTTTCACAACAGACATCTTGCGCAAACCCTTCAACGCCGCTTTGATCGGGTGGGCGGAGAAGAGTGACGGTAGGTCCGGATGTAGCCTGTACCAATGGTGCTGAATACCTGCCATGTATAGTTAACAATGCTATAGGACAAGTTTAATTGAGAGTGGCAAAAACCCTGACAAAGCCCAATAGGTGAGTGATAAGCCCCCCTTTTTTTTTTTTTTTTTTTTTTTTAATCTCCATGCGTGAGAGACTCTAATGGCGGAGTCCTGTGTGTAAACCTAAAGCGGAGAAGCCATGCGTGAGAGACTAATGGCGGAGCCATGCGTGAGAGACTAATGGCGGAGTCATATGTGTAAAACTAAAACGGAGAAGCTCTGCGTGAGGGACTCTAATGGCGGAGTCATATGTGTAAAACTAAAACGGAGAAGCCATGCGTGAGAGACTCAGATGGCGGAGTCATATGTGTAACCTAAAACGGGGAAGCCATGCGTGAGACTCTAATGGCGGGGACATATGTGTGAACCTAAACGGAGAAGCCATGCGTGAGAGACTAATGGCGGAGTCATATGTGTAACCTAAAACGGAGAAGCCAGGCGTGAGAGATTCTAATGGCGGAGTCGTATGTGTAAAACTAACACGGAGAAGCCATGCGTGAGAGACTCTAATGGCGGAGTCATATGTGTAAACCTAAAACGGAGAAGCCATGCGTGAGAGACTCTAATGGCGGAGTCATATGTGTAAACCTAAAACGGAGAAGCCAGGCGTGAGAGACTCTAATGGCGGAGTCATATGTGTAACCTAAAACGGAGAAGCCATGCGTGAGAGACTCTAATGGCGGAGTCATATGTGTAAACCTAAAACGGAGAAGCCATGCGTGAGAGACTCAGATGGCGGAGTCATCTGTGTAAACCTAAAACGGAGAAGCCATGCGTGAGAGACTCAGATGGCGGAGTCATATGTGTAAACCTAAAACGGAGAAGCCATGCGTGAGAAACTCAAAAATGTATTTTTTTTATTTTCACTATCAACCACTTAAGCAGCTCTCGTATGGGCACAGCTCTGAGTACGAGCATGAAGAGCATGGTATAACGCAGATCACCTGCACGGACTAACTAACATCCTGTGCCTAAATAACCCCCTTGGAACCTTATGTACGGCCGGCAGCAGGAAGCCAGCCACCGCCTATGATCTGCTCCCTCTGACCGAGCCTAGTACTCCTTCCCCTGATCCCTGCCTACCTAACGGCACGGCGGCCCGTGCCAGACTTTATTGAAGATGAGGAGCCTTACCCCCCAGCCGCGTGGGGAGCTCACGCTGCTCCCTGGCAGAATGCACCAGTGCGGGGGAGCCCCCCTCCTCAGCTAGGGCCGACCCACCGCCGGCTGGACACTCGTACCGCGTGGGGAGCAGCGCCACTTCCTGGCAATGTGCACCGGATCAGAGGGAGCCCTTCCTTTACCGTGGGCCCCGGCCCCCGCTGGTTTGAACCGTGTGCCGCGTGAGGAGCCGCACAGCTCCCTGGCATTGTGCGCCGGTGCGGGAGTGCCCCCCCTCACCTAGGGGCTGGTTATTGTGACTGGAACCCGCTGGGAGACTGAAGCCTAACTGGACCTACCTGTGACCGTGAAGGCTGACCTCCCAGGCCGTGGCTGACCCACGTGCGTAGTCGTGACGCAACTACCCGTAGATGCCCACCCAGTGCCTGTAGTTAACGGGAGTGCGACCGAGTCTGTGGATGTGACCGACTAGCCCCTGTAGTCGTGAGGGGACCCTACATCGAGAGTAGCGGTAACGGACCATCGCCTGTAGACGTGGTAGTATTACCTCATGAGTCTGTTGACATGAGACTAATGCCTGCAGTCGTGGCCGGTCTTAATAATGAGTCTGTAGTCGTAACGGATTTGTGCCTGCAGTCGTGGCAGGGCTTTAGAGCGGGTCTGTAGTCGTGACAGACTGATGCCTGCAGTCGTGGCAGGACTTTATAACGAGTCTGTAGTCGTGACAGACTGATGCCTGCAGTCGTGGCAGGGCTTTATAACGGGTCTGTAGTCGTGACAGACTGATGCCTGCAGTCGTGGCAGGGCTTTATAACGGGTCTGTAGTCGTGACAGACTGATGCCTGCAGTCGTGGCAGGACTTTATAACGAGTCTGTAGTCGTGACAGACTGATGCCTGCAGTCGTGGCAGGGCTTTATAACGGGTCTGTAGTCGTGACAGACTGTTGCCTGCAGTCGTGGCAGGGCTTTAGAGCGGGTCTGTAGTCGTGACAGACTGATGCCTGCAGTCGTGGCAGGGCTTTATAAGGAGTCTGTAGTCGTGACAGACCTGGCAAAGCAACATTCCTATCTATACCATTATTATTATTTTATTTATTTTTTTCCCCCCCACCAAAGGCCACGACTGTAGGCGCCACCCTGTAAGAGATGCGCCAGAGGCCTGGACATAATAGTCCACCATCCCCCGTCCCCCAAGCCTATGCAGGAGAAAAGAGGGGGTTGGCCCCCGCATGCACCACCCCTGACTCACCTGGCGGCCATGACAGCCACGAACCCCACAGTATCGTAAGTTAGCCCACCACCTGTGGACCTGAACAACCAAGAACAGACGTGTGAGTGAGCGCACGCCAGCTGGGCGACACTTCACTCATGCCACCGCTCCCTAGCTAACCACCGGATTATTGTGACTGCGCCCGAACCAACCCCCTGACTGACCGTATGGGCTTACGGGCGGCCCGGCTGCGTGCGCAAAGTGACGTGGCCAGCCCCCCTCCTTGAAGCCCTCTTTATATTTGATCCTTGAACATATTCCAAATTTTATTTAAATATATATATATATTTTTTTTTTTATACTCCTGCCTTAGTACCTAGCCACTGTGCCTGAGCAGAGGAGCCCTGCACCTGGACTGCAGTACCAGTATGGGCCTGTAGGTGTCGACCATCCCCCGCCCTCTCTCAAGCCAGGACCTGCTGGAGCGCAGCAAGCCAGTTATTCCCTTCTAGGTTAGAATTAACCATTGAAATCCTAACTTGTTATACAGTGCACATGTCTGAGTATCTGCTTATCTTGTCTTGCCTGAGTTTGGCGCAGTAAAGAAGACGAGTTTATTCTGCAGCGGATTCCTAGACATGACTGAAAGTCACATAAGCATGTCCACCTTCACTGCCTCGCTAATTGTAATTACCAGAAGAACGTGCATCAGGATCGGCTGTGAGGGATTTGCGCTCCGCCATGTGGAACATTGCATCCCGTGCCCACCGCTATCGACTATTTGTACAGGGAAAGCCGCGGCGTATTAATCGCCTATAGGTTTCGGCTCCCGTCCCCTGATCCTGCAGCTGGATCTCCGCTTACTGATTGCAGCTAATGAATAGACCCCTGTGTGAGCGGACGGCGTTTTCCTCTACGGCGGAACGTTCTGATACGGAAGTGAGTGATATATAACGCTGCGTCGTGGAGCCGACGGCCGGCGTGACCGATGCTCAGGGTATGCGAGCGGACGTCGTGACCCGTCGCTGCTGAGCCACAGGTGAGGGGTGCCCGCCTGGGGGACACTGCATGTGGGTGCGGGGGTGCTTAGCGCAGGGCCTGGAGCGGATCGGGGTGCCTGTCTCGGGGTGCCGGAAGCGATCGGGAGTGCGGGCAGTCTCCAGCGCAGCTGGGGACCGGCGGCACGCTCGGCAGCCCCACATGTTATACATAGCGAGACGGGTGTGCAAGCCACCCTGCCTACCTAATCACCGTAGCGACGAGCTCGACGCAGCCGATCCCCCGATCCTCCAGTGACGCATGCCCTTCTCTGGCACCAACCCACAAGCCGATTCGAAATCGTTCGAACCGACAAGTGGGGGGAGGAGGGCCAGGTTTAAATAGTGAACGCCCCGCCTCCCCTCACACAAATGCGGCACTCTTAATTGCCTACCACTTAGCTTATGTATATGTTGCAGATTTTTTTCAGAACTAGGACAACCCCTTTAATTAAATATATTACAAAGTTCACCATTATCACCTGTCCTATACTATTACATTATGAAAAATGAAATAAAGGTTTAGATATTCTTAACTATACTTTTCAATACAGGTGACTCTGCTAAAGTTGCATACATTATTGTATTGATTGCATGTCCAGGAGAGCAGATCCTACTCCTCCCATTATATTTTCACATGTGGTTAAGTTTTAGGTTATGATACAGTGCATGTCTCACACAGAAAAGAACAAAGTTACTGTAGTAAGGCCCAGTCAAGGGATTCACATACCAAACTCTCTGAAAGAGGAAGTAAGTGCTTAAGAAAACTGCACTAAACAGGTGAAAAAAGAATGAAAACACTTCTTTACCTGAGATGACCCCAGCAAGATGCTAGAGATGAATGATTGCAGACTCTTGGAAAGTACGAGTGCACATGACTGATTTGCGCAAATATGAAGATAGAAATGTTTATTAAAATGAGTCTGTGTAGGCTTTGACAAATTGCTTAAATAGTAAATTATGGCCTGTAAATACCTATTTGGATCTTTCTGAGCACACATGGGCCCATTAATACGGGGCAATGCATATGCAACTCCATTTGCATTCCTGCCTGTTATTGCTAAATGACACCGCTCTGATGTGCATACCTTTGGTTGTATATTTTGTTTCATCAATTAGGAATGTGAATATATTCTCACTAGAAAATCTCTTTCTTAGGCCTTGTGCATGTGGCAGCATAATGGATCCATGGTATACAGATCATTAAATGGCAAGAATCCATATGGGTGAGCACTCTGGAGTGGATGTGGAGGTGCTGTTAGGAAAAAGGGGTACCCCATTTTACTTTGAGGCAAAATTCAATCCAAGCACGCTCCAAGAAGTCATGCTCAGTCACCTGTTATTTTATTAAACACACATAAAGAAATATTCAAAAAAGGTGCAGATTTGATATGTTTATGAAGTCTCCAAGAAGAGAGGGTTGCTCCAAAATGGTGACACATTAGTTTAGCAGAAGCAACATTATAGAAGCAACATTAAAGGAGGTTTCCAAAAGCTAGAACACAACGTACTAATGCTAATGTTACAGGTAACCTTTCCGCTGAGGGTAACGCAGACAACACTAGATGCTAAAATATAGTACACCTGACCATATAGGGGAGGGAAGTCCCAGATAAGGTAGGATGGGATGGTAGTGCGGTAATATAGTGATTGCAAATGAATAAATGAGGGCAAATAACAGTCATAAAGTAGGGATCAGATGGTGGGAATATGCAGTGAATTACTAGGTGAAATGAGCATCATTAGAGGAACGCTACTCATCACTGTAGAGGTTCTTTTGCATCTTTAATGTACTCCTTTTTTCCCTGTGCTCCTCCCACCCCCCATTTTTTCTGGTTTTCCTCCATTCTAATTGATCCTGTACTCATTCTATACTCATTGATCCTGTAATCATCAATAATATTGGTTGCTTCTCCTAAACTAAGGTGTCGCCTTTGGAGCAACCTCCTTTTCTTGGAGACATCATAAACTAAACAGTGAATGTGAATAACTTTTTGGAGAGTGAAGATTATTAATAATGCCTGGAATTTATCTCTGGCTTTCTACAGGCACACAGAGGTTTTGTTTCTCCCCTCGACACATTCATATGGCAGAACACAGAGTACCAAGGGGTAACTGTACAGACTGTGTGCTGCCATGCAGGGTTGGTAAGTGCAATTGGAATGCAGTGTGCATGGACCTTGCCATCTATAATGATTATGGCCATCTATAGGTAAAACTAGATGTGGTTGCCGGGTGGTTCCGCAATGTGGCCAAAAACCATACAGCCTACAGATGTTTTCTATTAGAGCCTTAATATTTCATTTTATTTTTATTTTTATTTTTAATGGCTATGTGGGTAATTCTACACAGCCACACAACCATTAACAATAAGAAAGTGACAACCAGTCAAAAATGTAAAATTTAAAAATATAACTTATGTAGAATTAATATACCAGCTGAAACTCAAGAGAACGGGCAGACATGTTGATTTATTTCAGTTGATACTAGTGATTGATCTACGCAAAATACTTCACTGCTCTGCCAAGGACAAAAAAAAAAGAAAACTATAAAAAAAGGCACTCATTAATTATTGTAACCTAAAAGATTGACAAGTGTTTCATTAAAATAAAAAATAATTCTGCACCAGAAACACTGAATGTGTAAAAGCTACTCTGTTTGACCTCATGAGAATAGATATTGACTCTGATCAGATAAAAAACACATATACAACTGTACCTCTAAAAAAAGCTTCAAAATGTCCAAACAGCTATAGGGCGGGTTCACATCTGAACTAGAGGTTCCGCGTGGGACGTCTGTCACAGATTCTGTTAAAGAGACTGGACGAAAAAGTCCATCATCAAGTTAAAAAAACTGGATTTCGAACGGAAACCATTGTAGTCAATGTTTAGCTCCATTCGGATCAGTTATGCGCCCTATCCGGCACTTCCATTTTTCCAAAAGGGTTGATGTGAACCCGGCCTTTGTTTTCAGTTTTTCGCACATACTGTATATAGTTTTCCCCACCATTTTCAATATCACTGTTTGCTCCTATACATATCCAGAGGCTGAAATCACGTGTTTTGTATTTTTGTGGATCATGTCCAACTGGCAAAGGTGCACATTGATTAAACTTGCTAACATTAAACTCAATGTACAGCCTGGTGCTGTGCAAATTACACTGATGGATTTTTAGCGTATCATGTATTAGCCCTTAAAAGGGGTTTGCCGCTTTGGACAATCGCTACTTAGAAGGGTCCCTTGACAATAAACAGACCATAAAGAGTCCTCCTACTGAGACCGTCAGTGATCAGCTGTAATCTGTGGGGAAATCTTGCAGTGTCCAAATTTCCTGCAGCACCTCCACAGGAGGAATTAAGCATTACACAATGTTCATTCAAATGAATAACCTATCTGTAATGCACCACAGGACCCTGGAATACCAATTTAATTCTTCCCACCTCTAGCAGATTGAAACCTCCTACAAATGTTTTTCCTAGGAAAGGCCATCAAGGTTTGATGGATAGGGCTCCCAAGATAAAATACTAGTTAGTCCATCAATGTTTTAGTCCCTAAGGCACATCTACATTATACACTGCTTGTTTCCATGGTTACAACCATCCTGCAATCCAGCAGCGGTGGTCGTGCTTGCACACTATAGGATAAAGTACAGACCTCTCTGGTGGCCAGGACCGTGGGAGCTCACATAGGCTAATGCTTTTTCCTACAGTGTGCAAGCACGACCACAGCTGATGGATTGCAGAATTGTTGTAACCATGGAAACGAGCAGTGTATAATGTGATGGAAAAATGAATCCAGCCAGCAAAGGAAGCAATATGGACAATCGCAATACATTAGTAAGTGGCTTGTATTAACTTTCTCTACATGATAAATGCTACTTACTGAAGTGACACAACCCCTTTAAGTCAGACCCTTTTCCACTCTCAGGATAAAGAACTGACAATCTTCACCAAAAACATTATCATCTCTCAGGAGGCCATTTGCTCTTTACCTAGGGGCCCAGGTGACTCTCAATCCACTCCTGCATGTTGGTGAGAATTCTGAAACCATGGAATTTAGGGCAAGATAACGGTAATATGTGACTGCTACAGAATCTTTTTAATTATGAAAAAGTACAAATAATCTATAGAAAAAAGGTTGGTTACAAATCCTCTACAGTTATGTCAGTTTGTATTTATCCACATTCCTTCCTATCTTTATGCTTGGCAAAGTAACCTCACTACCATCTTAAAAGACGCTGCATGTGTTTGCAGGCAAATGGCGTTTGCAATACTTATTTGGATTCATTGATTGTATAACAGCAACTTGGACAGAAAACCCAAAGAATATACAATTTGTTTTCGGATTGTTTTTGCTATATAATGACAAGGCACTAAAAAATTTCCTTAAATATAGAATAAAAGAAAAAAACTTAAAGAAAAAATTGTAAAACTATGTGTGCCAATTATTAAAACAGTAAAACAAAATCTAAAGGTTTGAATAAAGGTGAAATGTTTCTGGTCACAATGGGTTATCCTATCATCATACTGCATTGTCTCCAAGTTGACTGCTTAAATTATTCCTGTAATGAAAATAGATAGCAAATGTCAAAAAAGCCTTCTTATTGTTTTCACTATCACATCTCTCTATCTCCTCCTTTTGCCTTTTCGGTGGATGGGACGTATCCGGAATGCTATCTCTAGAACACCCTTCCCGTTCCATCGGACAATAGGTCAGTAGTGAACTTGGCAAATATCTACTAAGTAATCAGAAAAACATAGGGAATCATGCCATGTCCATTTCAAAAAGTGTTCAAATTAGAAATACGGTAAATGGATTGTTCCACCCATGACTTACAGAGATCTCTACGAAAATCACTTGAATGAGGGTTAAAATGCAGTTATTTTACTTGACAGAGCATAAAAGAAATATATATTAGTCAGATATGTACCATAGTTATCATTTTAAAAATATTTTTATCCACTTCCTTTTTCAGGTACTTGTCTCAATTGAGTAAAAACACATATTAAAGGCACAGATGTTTAAGTGCTTTCTCTATACTGTTTATCCACAATGAAAGGCAATTACACTAAAATATTCTGCAAGCAATACCAGATTATTGGGAGTCTAACTCCGAGCACCCCCGTTGATCAGTAAAATGTATCATATTTTTCCATAAGATGCACTTTTTTACCCCAACAGTGGGAGAAAAATGGTAGCGCATCTAAGTCTACTTTCACACTTGCGGCAGAGTGATCCGGCAATCTACATGCAAACGGACAGCATTTGTAGACGGATCCGGATGCGGATCCGTCTTACAACAGCATTGCAAGAACGGATCCGTCTCTCCGGATGTCATCCGGAGAAACGGATCCGTTATATATTTTTTGCCATATTTTTTAATGCCGGATCCGGCACTAATACATTTCAATGTAAATGAATATCGGATCCGGCAACTGATCCGGAATTTTGGACGGAGATAATACCGCAGCATGCTGCGGTATTTTCTCCGCCCAAAATGCTGTTCAGTGACTGAACTGAAGACATCCTGATGCATCCTGAACGGATTTCTCTCCATTCAGAATGCATTAGGATAAAACTGATCAGTTCTTTTTCGGTATTGAGCCCCTAGGACGGAACTCAGTGCCGGAAAAGAAAAACGCTAATGTGAAAGTACCCTTATGAAGTGACTATTAGTGAGCACTTATGGAAGCGCTCACTAGTACACAGTAGGACTGAGGAGCGGTGAAAACAGTGCTCCTGGTGCTGACTGTTGTCACCACTTCCTGGTCTTCTCGGGAACCACACTGCACTGTTCTGTCTGCGTACATAGTCAGGATGTAGTGCACGCACTATGACCTGATGCTGTGCGATATCAGGTCACAGTGCAGCAAGGCGCCCGGAGAACACCATGGAGCAGCTAGTGCAGGAAGTTATTCTACAGTCCCTCACATATTTTACCTCCGCGATAGATTGATAAAGGTCAATAACGACCGAAACGTCTCACATATCGCAGCCTCATTGGACAAGATTTACGATCCAACATACGGCAAAACCAAGAATTCTATATACATTCTGAATATATATCTCTGTCACCAAACAAGACTTGCCTGCGGATTCAGGCAACCAACTGTAAACCTAACTTCAATCTCTCTTTATTCCTTATTGTTTGCACTATTCTGCACAACCTTGGAGTGTACCACAATAAATCTACTTTGCATACTTCATATAGGGAGTGCGTGGTTTTCTCTATTCAAACTTCTAAATGCAAGATAGCTTCCTTGCTGTCTTACATTTAGACCTTTTTCTACGCCTAAAACAGGCGTAGAAAATGGTGAACGAGACGGGCCTGCCGACCCATCCCCTTCCCCACCACAGCCACAATTTTAGACCTGGCGTGAGTGGGGCAAATATGCCCGAAATGTAGGCATATTTCAGCATAATAAATGACCCCCATAGTTTTGTGTGGGTCAAACTATGATTAGGCCCAAGCGATCTGATTATTGACTTTTCAGGCTGCAATCTGAAATTCACAAATCCTGCTTAAGGAAAGGCATTTATGTGAATATCAGCGCACTTTTCTGCTCTTACACTAATTAAAAGGCAATCAATAAGGTAAGAAATTAATCTTACAACAAATCACAATATTTTTCTTCTTTTTTTTTTTAGGAATCATACAAAAAGTTGACAGTATTGTAAATAAATAGCTAGATATGGAAAGGTTTCATTTCTGGATACAGCTTGGCAAACGAAGGAGTCCTTACAAAGGTTTGCAGAGAGGTCTTTTTTTTCCAGCGACATTGAAATCTCAGTGTGTCACCCAGGAAAAAAGTTGCTATGGTAACACTGACAATGTGTTCATTATTTTCCCCCGCTGTGACTGAATGTGATGACGTCAACTAAGGTTGAAATCAACTTCTGACTTGGTCTTGGCCTAGGACTTGGTGAGAACACCAGATGGTTCTCTGTTAGTGCTAACAACATGATATAGTACATAGAAAACGAGTACTTTCTGTGGCAGCACTGCCTGGTAGAGGAACGTTTTTCTTATATAATTCCTGGTTTTATTCGCCTTTATCACATTGATGGCATCTTATAGAACTCATTTATGTATTTATCCCTGTACAGTTCACATGTGTGAATAATGTTTAGATTCAACTCAGTACAGGGTGAGCCAAAATTTGCAGGACACGGTGTTATTTTAGGATAAAAAAGGGAAAATTAAATATCTGAATACCCCAGCAAGTAATGGGTGAGGGGGCTACCACATGACCGCCATCTTGAAACCCACCATATTGGATCAAGGGTAAATTTTTCCAGTGGGAAGGAGGTCACATAGCATATCAAAGAAGACCTGAATGTTCTCATTAATCAATTGCCACAATCAGATTTGTAATATCTCTTGTAGTTCAAAAGTTATCAACATAGAATGTTTAAATCTTCAAAGTTCTGTGTTCAGCGTCAGGGACAACACGTGAAATAGCTGTGCATCATTGGGAACCTTCCAGGTTGTTGTTGCAACTTTCTGTGTTGAGAACTTTTGAACCACAAGAGATATTGCAAATCTGAGAAAGTTCTGGTCTTTTTTGATATGCTACACCTATTACCTATTAATTGCTGGGGTATTCAGATATTTCATTTTCCCTTTCGTTTCTGAAATAAAATGGTGTCCTGTGACTTTTGACTCGCCCTGTAGATCCCGGACAATGTCCATAGGTTTACCTGTCCGTAGTATTCATGATGAGCCCTGATGACTAGGAAGGAACACTTTGAGCTATTTTTGCTATAAAGATAATTCATGAAGATGTGGATAATATGTCTTAGGGTTAGAGATGTTTCATGTGCGGTGACAATTGATTGCAAATATCTTTTGTTAGTGTTGGTTACAACTATGACTGGTGGTTAAGGGGCATCTGTCAGCAGTGATGACATTTTCACTGCCTGGCCCTGTCAATCAAAGTGCAGAGGGCACGGCAGTTGCAGAGAGAGCTGAGCCTCTAGGAGTAATGGCAACGCCCCCGTTGCCCCTAGAGGCTCATTTGCATATATTGAAACATAATTTTTCTCAGCAATGTGAGCACATATGAACATGGGACCAACACAAATGCCTTCAGCTTCCAAGCGCACATGGAATAGGTCAGCCAGTGTCATAGGTACAAAACTGCTGACAGATGCCCTTTAAAGTTTATTGTTGGAGAATCAGTGACTAAAGAGAACTGTAGCAGTCAAAAATTAAAGGGGATCTCCAAGCCTAGAAAAAGATGCTCGCTTTCTTCCGAAAACAGCTCAACGCCTGTCTACAGGTTATGTGTCACATTCACCTCAATGCAGCGGAACTGCAATACCAGATACAACCCATGAACAGGTGTGGGGCTATTTTTGAAGTGAAGGGGACATGTTTCTCTAAGGGTCTATTCACACGTCCGTTTTTTCTTTCCTGATCTGTTCCGTTTTTTGCTGAACAGATCTGGACCAGATCTGGACCCATTCATTTTCAATGGGTCCTGGAAAAAAACAGACAGCTCAATGTCTGATTTTTTTCAGGACCCATTGAAAATTAATGGGTCCAGATCTGGTCCAGATCTGTTCAGCAAAAAACGGAACAGATCAGGAAAGAAACAACGGACGTGTGAATGGACCCTTATCCTGCACAACCCTTTAATGTTTTGCCAAAAACAGTGATTATCCCAATTCTTTGCAGAAATAAAGCAAATGTGGAGGAATATGATGAGAAAAGTGCATGTTATTAAATTTGGATATCATTGTAGATTTTGTTGTAGAAATAGCCACGGATTATACTCTTCGCAGTGAATGAAATCACCAAGTGTCTAGAATCCGATGTGGATTTGCTAAATGCTCATTCCATTACATAGTACACTACCGAAATTCCAAAAGAAATACACAAATGAATCCAGCCTAAGGCCGCATTCACACATCCATGTTCCGGACGGACATATTATACATCTGTATTACTTCTTTTTTTTCTTTCAATAAATTTTATTTTCCATTCCCAAATCTTTACACAGTATATGAGATCTAAGGTTTTATACATCTGGATTACTTGGATGTGTCATGTCCTGACCTCAGGTTTAACTAACCCAGGCTCACAGCATCATAGATCCTTATGAGTACAATGTGCACACTCACTTGGAGGAGTATTAAGAATATTTTACTGGTGAATATGTTTTGACGGTGTGTGTAACACCCCATATACTGTAAATGTGTTAGGTATTTCCCACTGCAGCACTTTTATTTGGTAATGGCACAAATGAGCTTAGAAATGTGCAAGCTATACTTACTGTTCAGGAGACGGTAATCAATAAAAGGGTATGAGCCACGGCGTTCAGAGAGAACCCCTGCTGGACCTCTCACTCGAGCCTCTCCTGTAAGAAATACAAAAAGGATAGCAATTTAAATGTTCACCTTACATAACAGAATAAAGAGGGTAAAATGACATGTAGCAGCCAAGGTAGAGCCTATAACTACAATAGCGTGATGTTTTACTGTGAATCGGCACGCTTTTGCAATACACATTTTTTGATACGTGGGTTTTAGAGGTAATTAGTGTTAAACATCTGCACAATTTTTTGCAGATGTTTAATACTAATTACAGCTGTGCCCATTTTTAAGGACCCCATACCACAGATCTGCAAAACACAGGCACCGGCCATGTCACTTCTATGGGTCTGCGATCCGCAAGATGAGGCCAAAGACAGGACATGTTGTGTGCTTCCAGACCCATGCCTATGCGCCACAAAAGATAGGACAATGGGTCCACACCCCGAAGCAGGGTGCACACGGCCATCACACACAGGGTGTTTCCCAGACTGAACACGCTTTTGTAAAATTAGCCTTAAAGGGGTTGTCTGGGCTTTTACTATTGATGACCTATCCTCAGGATAGGTCATCAATATCAGATCGGCGGGGGTCCCACACCCGGCACCCCCGCCGATCAGCTGTGTGAGGAGATGACGCGCGCAGTGTGCACCTGCCATCTCCTGTCTCTCTTCCTGCTCACCGCTGTATGTCTATGGGACAGCAGCAGAGCAGGAAGAGAGATGGCAGGAGCACACTGCGCGCGTCATCTCCTCACACAGCTGATCGGCGGGCGTGTCGGACCTCCGCCGATCTGATATTGATGACCTAGCCTGAGGTCATCAATAGTAAAAGCCCAGACAACCCCTTTAGTATTTGTACTGTTTTGCCATTTCCCAGTACAGGAGCACCAACATATTCTGCCGCTATGAACAGAGATTGTCACCGTCCACCTATCTTCCACATATATAGCGCTAACTGCATATCCATGGTAAATATAATACAATATAGAGTCATACACTGCACTAAATAGAAACAGAGAATTCACAGCACACACTATCTAAGTGGAAGTGGAAAAGTGATGAAATAAACAATTATTTCTCATTAATGCCAACAGGGTATTACACGAAAGACATTACTTTACATGAAACACAACAGATAATCTAATATCATAACACAACCAAAGCTGATTATTAAAGGGATTTCCAGTTTCTATCAGCATCCTTTAAAATAATCATTTATGAAAGTAGCTGTAATATTGTAACATATTTATTTCACCGTTATATTTGCACCTATATTCTGTTCTGGGCCGTGGTCACATGACTATGTCCATGTATCTCTTATTTCCTGTGATGTAATGTCCATGGGTGTCAAAGTAGCAACAGGAGCAGTGATAGGGGAAGCCTGTAACTAGCTGGGTGAGCGGAGCTATAAACTAGCTGGGAGTTAGAGCAGAGAAAGAAGAAGTGCATCATGGGTTTGGTTGGATACAGCGACAGGAAGTGCTACATACAGGATGTAATAAACCAGAGCGATTTGTTTACATGGTGAAAACAGGTCAGGAGGAAGATGGACATGGGGTAAGCAACTACAAGAGCATATCTGTTAAATAGTCATAGAAACCCCAGAAAACACCTTTAAAGGGGTTATTCAATACTTTAAAAATGTCCCCCATATGCAAAGCCCCTGATATTGAATATACTTACCTGGCTCCCCACTCCCTGTGCCGCTCCTGGTCCCCGTACCACCGCTGCTGCTTTTCCCCGTGCGTGGATGAAAACATCCGGTGTCCGGGGAGCAGACAGGCGGTGACGGGGGACTAGCTTCCCTAGCGTCACCCGCGAGGCTCGTCCCTGTCACCGCCTCCCATTGGCTGCTCCCCCGACACTGGATGTTTTCATCCACGCACAGGAAGAAGCAGCAACGGCAGTGCAGGGACCAGGAGCGGCACAGGGAGCGGGGTAAGTATATTCACTGTGAGGGCCCGGCATATGGGGGCGGGGGGGGGGGGGCATTTTTATGGTATTGGATAACCCCTTTAATCATGCTGATCATTTTTATCACTGATCCAGATATGCTAAATTCTAAGAATATAGTTATGGTTTCAGCACATGACACAGGCCTGTGCACAGAGGCCTATATGATATCGGATTCATACTGAGACATAAGCCCTAAAACTGTAAATTAATAATTGTTGGAATATACGCAAAATAATATGTCTGTTATTTTAGGGATTTAGCTTAAGATATGAAAATACGTGCAGACCACAGAAGCTAGAATCTGCACATATAAAGACAATATTAATTACCCCAAGAAGAAAGGAAACAATGCACAGGTTCCACAAACACCCGAGCGCAGGAAACAAAACAAAAACTCTGCAGACAGCACCAGACAGGATATAGTTATGATTATAAACTAGTTTCCCTTCAAATGCCTTATAGAGAGAGGGAAATTGTCTTCATAGTGTTATACTACATAAAAACTAAGGGGGTCATTTATGAATAGATATACATCAATCTTTGGCGTATATCTGTTGCAGATTCGGTCACAAAGGGGATTTGTGGCCAAATCTGCGACTATTTCCCCATCCACGCCACGTACGCCATATATATAATACACAGAACTGCTCCTCTGATACACAGAAACAGTAGCATAAGTACATTCCTGCAGCAGTACATACATGACTATCCCAACCCAAAATATCAAATAATACAGTACTGCACTTAGAGTACTTATAATTAAAGCTAAATAAGTGATAATTATATTGCATGAATGCCCGAATCGCATGCCCAATAAATACCAAGCATTTCTGTGTAAGTTCCAAACAACCTACTTAGCTCTTTCAGGGGTTGCCTGGGATAAAGAGAAAAACCAGCCAAGGGACAAAGTGTGTAAGAGAATAAAAGAACCAATACTTACCTGTTTTATCCCTGGCCTCTCCAGTTCCCTCGCAGGTCTTTGTGATATCACCTCCATACACGTGATGGCAGTGGCCCATCACTGGCCTCAGTTACATTGTGATTGATCAATAAAGATTAATGGAGAAATGTATTGACTGCCATTTCATACAGTTACTGGCATAAATTCTAGCACACCTGACCGTATGGCCGTGCCATAAGGCCGCCTCTTTCACACTTGCAGCAGGAGTTCCGGCAGGCTGTTCTGGCAAAGAACAGTCTGCCAGAGCTTTCAGATCCAGAAAGCCCGCCAGCAACATTGACTATAATTGGGTCTGGCGGAAGTCTGCCCTCTACCTTAAAAAAATGCTAGGATTCAGATGGACAAATACCTCTGCGTGTGGAACAGCCCCCATGAACTCCTGCCGCAAGTATGAAACAGGCCTAAGGTATAACTGAGTGGTAAAACTTTCTAATGTATGTCTTGTTGTAAATCAATCACCTATCCAGACCCAGGGGCTGTACAAATGAGTGTGTCCATTCACACAACCATACTATGTCTGCATATGCACCTTCATATAGAGGCCAAAAAGCTACTAAGTTATAAGTATTAAATCCATCCAAAAATCACACGAAATGTAAAATTTATCATGGTATTATATGGGTAATCTCAAAATAACATCAATACCACAAGTTATAATACAGACAAATAGTTTGCTACATATTACCCACTGTATGCCATCATAACTACTGTGGACTACTGTACTACTCAGTAACTCTATGATATTGTCATTGGCTCTAAAGTCTGGTAATACAAAGCTAGTCCCCTGTTTTGCACACTCATGGGAGCAATGACATGATGAGGAAGGATATTACAGTCTACCACCAAAAGAGAAGGGGAAACAAACCTCTGTGAAGTATAGTACATGTACATTTTTTCTTCTCAGACGGCAACCTACATGTATACATCCTGGGTAGACCTGTCTCCAGTCACAGTTGGGAATATTTCTGAAAACAATTCTAAGGAATACAGTAAACTTCAGGTCTGGATGGCGCAAATTGCTGGGTCTTAGTGAGGTGATGCAATGCCAGTTAGGTTTGCCTGTACCTATTCCCTACATCTCCCCTCCCCAGCAACTAGAGCTGGTTACCAGAGGCAGGCTGGCCCGGAGTGCAGGGTGGCACATGCCCCCCGGGTTGGTGTCCAGTAGAGCTGCTGCTACACATGGGCCAGTTCTGGGTGTTTGCCCCCCAGACTAAAATTTGCCATCCAGCCCCTGATGCTTACATATGTTCCAAATGTGAGAAACTTGAGGCCTACTGTCACGACCGCTATCCCAGCAGCAGTCGTGTCGCACCAGACGGAGAGGAAGGGGGACCCTTATCTACGGATGGGAAATAGAATGGCCACCCCTGACTAACCCTAAGCTGGCACCTGTCTGCCCTGATACCCTAGACGGGGTGTGAACCCGTGCGGCGAGCAGGATGCCTAAACCCTCAGTCGCCCTAACAAGACTGGACTGGGGAAAGGCCGATGGGAGCGCTAGTCACCATCACTCACGTCTAGGAAAACAACAGGGGAAGACAGCAACAAACAAACAACAGCAGAGATAGACTTATCCAGTCACGAGCAGAGAAGGCGATCCCAAACACGACAGTCCACGCCGGACAAGAGCTCCACAGCAACACCATCAAACGATCTCCTTCAAAGGTCAGAGTAGCACTGGAAGTAAGGACTATATCTGGCAATGACTGCAAGTGAAACTGAAACTAATATAGTATCTGGGAGTGGCAGACAGGACTCACCTGAGAAGGATGCCTACAAACTCCCAGTCAGGACAAAAAGGTTCACAAGGCAAAACCTGGATGACATACCCTGAACCACGGAGCAAACTCACAAGCTATCGCGAGTAGCAAGTCGCTGCGACCTTCTCCTCCCAGACCTGTCTGGATCAGTCACAGTCGTGACACCTACCTACTACTTTGCTTCTAAGAAGACACTGCTATTAAGTACAAAGCCCTCATCTCTCTTCTGAACCTGACCATTGCTTGGGCATACTTTGTTGCCCCTGATCTGACAACTCACAAAACCACTACTTGCCAACATCTCTGGAGACAGAAGAACACCTAAATCAGGCCCCTACAAACAACAGGACAGATCTTAGCTTCTTGTACCCCTGCCAACTCCATTAAAATTAGACTCTTAAGTCAGTTGTATGTAGCTTCTAGCTAGCCTTTAAAGAGGACCTTTAACCACTCCTGACATGCCTATTTTAATAGCTACATGCATTCCCCATGTAATAACAATTCGGGAACATCTATTCTCGTGACTCCATGATGTACCATTCTTTTATTATTTCTTCCAGAAGTTATGAATGAATTGCTAGCAGTCTGCAGTAAGGGTACAGAGGGATGGTAACAAGTTGGGGGGAGGGGGGGGGGGGGGGTACCTGCATAATCAGTGCTGCCATTGTCAGACTGTGCAGGTACATACCCCCAACTGGTTACCACCTCCCCTTTGTACCCTTACTGCAAACTGCTAGCAATACACTCATAACTTCTAGTAGAAATAATAAAGGAATGCCACAACATAGAGCCATAAGAATAGATGTTCCAGAATCGTTATTACATGGGGAATGCATGGAGCTATTAAAGCAGGCATGTCAGGAGCGGTGAAAGGTCCTCTTTAATATTACAGTGCATTTACTTTACATGTTGGCACCAGACCAACTTTACAATTATCTCTAAAATTTACTACAGTAACAAATCATATTAAAGTGCAGAGTGTGGTTTCTTTGGGCCCCTGAGTCATGGGTCTTTAAAAGTCAAACAACGGCAATTTAGTAAAATTATGGAGTGACACCGAAATAAGCAGTAGGGTTATAGAAAAATCTTCTGATATTCAAGGACAGGCAACATAAAACAGCACTCCCTCCTATACAACATAGGTTACATATTTACCAGAGAATCTTGGTTTGACTTTATAGGCAAAACTTCTCAACGCTCAAATGTTTAATAAAGTGAACTGAATGACATCTGCTCATATATATTCGCTATAGATGTGGTAAATATCTGCTGGAGCATGTGGCAACAGTCCATTGCACTACAGGATGATGAGAATATCACTTCATTTTCTAACCTGTCCCCAGCAATGGCTGTTACAATGTGATCCTTGGGGTACGACCATATGTACATCAAGTACTGTGTGACTGTACAGGCTACAGTGGGCTCTAACGAGACCGCGCCATATTGAAGGTGCTGCACACCTGTTGCGGTTGGACGCAGTGCGGCTGTTTGGCAAGTGTTGCATGAATCCACTGTGTGGTTGTACTTTAATGGTACAGTCACACGGTTAAGGTTTCCTTATGCAGTTTTGGAAGCCAAAACCAGGAGTGAATAACAAAAAAGGAGAAGTTGTATCTGTCCTTTATACTTTCTCTCCTTTTATGATCCAATCCTAAAT
Organism: Bufo bufo; assembly: GCF_905171765.1. Classification (NCBI taxonomy): domain Eukaryota; kingdom Metazoa; phylum Chordata; class Amphibia; order Anura; family Bufonidae; genus Bufo; species Bufo bufo. Next base: position 380,426,936 of record NC_053392.1, on the reverse strand, counting down.
TTGGAACAATATTTATTGTTATTTTAGTACATCCTGTGCATTTTTAAATGTCCCAGACAATTGCTTTAGGTTTGGCTGTAGACGTTACTTTAAATTAAAGTGGACACCATCCATTTTTGCTTAGGGCCTCATATACACAAATCATTGATCTGCAAAATACAGATGTGGTCTGAGTGGCTTCTGTATTGCTTTCAAAGGGTCCATGGTCCCATGGTTGCTGACATAGGGGGAGATTTATCAAACTGGTCTACAACCAGATCATGATTCTACCTTTCATTTTTGACAGCTCCTTTGGAAAATGAAAGGTGGAATCTGATTGGTTGCTCTGGGCAACTAAGCCAGTTCTACTTTACACCAGTTTGATAAATCTCCCCCATAGTCTATCTTTTTGCAGAATGGACAAGAGGATGCGGAAAGCACACGGATGAATTGTGTGCTTTCCGCATCCGTATGTCCATTCCGCAAAGAGATAGAACATGTCCTATACTTGTGGGCAAATTGCAGACCTACTGAAGTCAATGGGTCCACCAAAAATCTGGATGCAACACATACCCCATCTGTATTTTGCAGATCCACAATTTGCAGACAGCAAAACAGATATGGTCGTGTGCATGATGCCTAAGGCTGGGAATGTTCTAAAATCAATAAAACAAGGCCCTACTCACCTTTCAATCTTCCAATGTTTCTGCACTGCCACTCCACAATGCTGTGCCGCCTGAAACAAACTCAGCCAGTGCCACCATTGCAGTGGTTCTGAAAAGGCGGTGGATTGAGCAGGTACGGCTTTGTCTTTTATTTTAGAACTTTCCCAGCCTTCATTTTTGGGGGCCCTGGAAATCCCTTTAATGGGAACCTGTCACCTATAAAACACACATTAAATTGCCAGCAGTAAAACCAAAAAGTTGCTGTCTGATGAGCCTAATCACCAAAAACGCACTTTTATTCCCCTGCAGGTGGTATGTAAATGAGGGTCTTGAAGTCAAGGCGGCAGAAGTTTTCTCACTTGAAGTCAAGCTCGCTACGTCCCCTTCCCACCTCTATGAATTTGATTGATGGCCCTGGTTCTTTTGTCATGTGACGATGACACTTGCGCATGCGCAAGATACCAGGCTGGAATCCGACATGACAAGAAAACCAGGGCCATCAATCAAATGCTATAGGGTGGGAAGGTGGCGTGGCAAGCTTTTTTCTGGACAACTCATCTCAAAATCACGGACAGACAACATTTTTTATGGACAAATTGGAAAACCGTAGTAAATAAAAAAAGATTATAGTATTAGTAATACATGTCTATAGTACAATATATTAATAAGAATTCATTACCAGCATTTACTGTGAGTTGTAAAACAATGATAATTATCACCAAAATAATCTAGTCAGGTACCACCAACCAAAAAATAAAATCATATAGACACATCCATTTTTTTTTCACGGACACAGAAAAAAGTCTCCTATTTTTATGGACTGTCCAGAAATTTCTGAACGGTTGGCAACCCTCGTGGCAAGCTTGACTTCAAGTGAGAAAGTCGCTGCCCCTTGACTTCAAGACCCTCATTGACATACCGCCTGTGGGGGAATAAAAGTCTTTTTTTGGCGATTAGGTTCATCACACAGCAAAGAGAAAACCTACTTCAGAAACAAGATGACATCATCTGCAAGGCAATGCAAGCGGTTTAATGTACATTTTGTAGGTTCCCTTTAAATACATCTTTTCTTGTAAGCGTGCACATTTTAGTGTATGGTTATTTCAATATAATATGGTCTAAAAAACACCTATGCAGTTCATAGAATATTCCAACAATCAATATGTACCCCGCAAAATCTCGCACAGTTTTGAAAAAAATGTTAGCTGTTGCCACATCACAGACCTAGGTATGAAGTCCCCAAAGTGCATGCCCTCAGTGGTGGCATTTGTGTTATGTGATATTGATCCGTAAGAAGTAATACCCGTCTCAGTAGATTTTATATATAGTGCTCCACACTGCAAGGCTTCATGATTGAAGACACTGCCATCGTTGTAAGGCTTGTTTATGTGGCGTGTAGGCAGTTATTTGCAGCACCTTATACAAATGTAAACCTTTGTAACTGGCATTTGACTTGAGGTGTGGGTGGCATTACTAACTGGGTTACTTCTCCAATGTTCTCCTTCTGTTTTGTTCAATTCAAGGAAAACGTTAAAGCCACAACTACCGTAATTTCATAACATTTCAAAACCAGTGTTTGCAGCCTGTTATTATTCATGCCTCAGCTCAGCAGGCTTAAAACAGTTATCAAGCAAAGAACAGCAACGGAAGAGGCCTACCATGACCTTCTATGAAGTGCGTCATTCTAATACAAATACCGCTAGATAATACAGAGGTTTCTACCATACACGCTGAATCAAGTAATTCTATGAGTATATAAATATATATAGCTTTTATTCAGCAACACAAGCGCTACCATACTGCATATAATTTACAGCTCCATATATACAAAAAAACACTCACTGCTTTTAAGGATACATGGATCACTTCCTTCATTAATAGGAAAACTCCAAGTCAACCCCAACTCATCGTACCTAATTCATAAGGCATCCTGCGCACGAACGTGTGCGCCCCATGGCCGTGCTGTGGCCCGCCAAATGCGGCCCGCAATGCACGAACACTGACCATGGGGCAGCCGCAGCGGATCGTGGACCCATTCACTTAATGGGTCCGAGATCCGCCCGTTCCGCAAAAAGATAGGACATGTTCTATCTTTTTGCGGAACGGAAGTACGGGACGAAACCCCACGGAAGCACTCCGTAGTGCTTCCGTAAGGTTCCGTTCAGTGCTTCCGTTCCGCACCATTCCGCATCTCTGGATTTGCGGACCCATTGAAGTGAATGGGTCCGCATCCGTGATGTGGAATGCACACGGAACATTGCCCGTGTATTGCGGATCTGCAAATGCGGTCTGAAATACAGCAACGGGACACCTACAGTCATGTGCAGGAGGCCTAAACAAGTGAAAACTTCCATCTGTACATCTGACTTGCATTTTATGAGGATGTACGGTATAAACTGTATAATAAAAAACTATAGATGTCTTTGTTGGTTTATTTGTAGGTTGTGTTTAGCTCTTATGTAATGGAGGTCAAAACTCTCAGTTTCTACTACGAAATAAGTACATTTTTATTTAAATGCTGCAGATCCAGGAATATGTTTATCTGATATATAATGCTACTTCTATGCATAGTATAGCATGTATTATTTCTTACTGGGTGCAATATGTAACCGCCTAGGACACCAATAGTATTCACCTTTTAGAACAACATCACTCTAAGACTACTTTCACAATAGCGACAGCCTTCTCCGGCAGGCTGTTGTGGTGGGTGAACATCCTGCTGGATCCGTGCTGCCGCTAGTGCACGTGTGCCGCCGGAAGTCCGCTTTGGCCCCCTTCACTATAATGGGGGCGGGTAAAACTACGACATTAAGTTTTAACTTAAGTGGGGTTGTCTCACCTGAGACATTGGTGGCATATCGCTAGGATGTCAGATAGGTTCCGGTTCCACCTCTAGGACTTGCACATATCTCTAGAAGGGAGCTCCAGGGAGAACACACCGTGCATGCGCAGTCAGCCTTCATTCATTTGTATGGGAGTGCCAAAAATAGTCGAGTAGCATACTCAGCTATCTTCCCATAGTAATGAATGGAGAGTGCAACACACAAGCGTGGCTACCACTCCCTTCACTTCTATGAAACTGACAGAAATTGCTGAGCCAGCACTCGGATATTTTCGACGTTTCCATAGAAATGAAGGCAGTGTGGCTGCACATGCGCGATGCGCTCTTGTTCACTTTGGAAGCTCTGTTTTAGAAATATTCTAGCAGTATGCCACCAATGTCTCAAGTGAGCCAACCTCTTTAAGGTAATGCCAATCTTCTACCTTGAGTCACATTCAAAAAGATTGAAGAAGCTGATGTCTGGGCAGCTGTAAGTGGTGCTGCTTGATGGGCCTATTTACATGGGCTGATACACAGGGAAATGATCGGCAAAGAACCGTTCATTCCTGATTACTGTCCACTCATTAAAGCTGAATTCATATCCAGCTATCATCGTCTCTGTAGAGGGATAAATGATCGCTACTGCATTCATTCAACCACAGACACACTGTTTGTTGGCAGCACATTGTCCAGTTTAAACAGGGATGTGCTACCAACAAATAATATATCTCTATGGTTTTATGTGCTGCATAAATGACAGATCACCTGATAGATTAGCTGCAATGTCCACAGCGCAAATACTGAGAATGAGCTATTGGTCCCCGGTAGCTAGAAAAACTCATGTATCATATGCTTATTAGCCCTGACGTGTCTGCAGGGCATATCTAGGCTTTCCAAGTGTCCCATCGAACCAACACTAAGCCTGCCCCTGTCCTGCTGATTGACATGGATGTGAACGTTAAGTACCCCAGAAGTGTGCTGGGGACTGGAGCATGCGCAAGCTGACTTTGATTTCTCTAAAAGGGAAAACACACTGCCTATTCACCAATTCTCTGCTGCAGTGGCCTTTGGACGATTTCAGAGGCGTCATCCACGTCAATAAATGGAACAGGCGTTGTTTTGGTGACTATTAACCAGGACACTGCAAAAGGTTCGGACAATTTAGGGCTAACTAACCTATGCTACAGGAATTTTCCTAACTTTGTTTTCTAATGTGGATTACTTGTCCATATGGGGTTTAGCCACCCTCTATCCAGGTATCACGGTCGGCGTGACTATCACATACGTGACACAGAGGGAGGGAACAAGGAAGGCCCTGCCCAAGTGAGAGGGAAGGTGGTGACCCCTGACTCACCTAGCGGCTGGCACCTGGCTGCCCTGACGTCCCTAGACGGGTTCCTCACCCGTACGCCGATCACGTGCCTAAAGCCCTGGCTTTCCCTAAGCTGAGCCCTAGATAGTGAACAGGGCGGTGGGAACACTAGTCCGCACCACTAGCTCTAAAGGAAAACACCAAGGGAAGGACAGACAATACAAACTCAACATATAATCCCAGGTGGGCGACAACAGGAGACAACAAGAAGCCCAACAGGGATCCGGAGGGAAGCACTCTGGAACGACAACCAGGATTCACAACTCCAGTGGGTCAGTATAGATGTCCAGGCAGGAAGCTCTATAACTGGCAACTAGAGAAGAGTGAGGGGAGAATATAAGAAGGTTGGGAGTGGCAGACAAGAAACAGCTGAGGAGGAGAAACTACGGATCCCTGATTGAGACAAAAAGGATAGCAAGGCAAACACAGAAAACAATCACTAAGAAACAACGTGATCCTTAGATATAGAGCGCGCAGCCACCCGCTGCGACCTCCTGACCCCGGGTATAACGGAGTCAGACGTGGCTCTTGATACCCTCGTGACACCAGGGGTGTGAGGCTCTGGTATCACACAGTGTATGTTTTGGGGTTTTTATTAGGTTTTCCTAAATTGATACTTCCAAAGGGTATAATCCTTTTTCATGAAGGGTGCGGCCATGCTTTCATTTTGGGATATACGTGATTAAGCCATGCGACTGCTGCCATTTTGGCTTGTGGCAGCCACGGAGGTGAGATGTTTACATAGCTGGAGGACGTGCAGCCGAGGACCTTGTGACAAGCAGCTCAAGTGAACCAAAAGGTACTGTGGCACAGCATGGACTTGTGTGTCCATTCAGCCTGGATGTTTTTAGGCTGGGTTCACACTTGAGCGTATTTGATATGCGCGTTTAACGCGCGTTTTTGTTGCGCGTTTTATGCGCATTTTTGTGCGCGTTTTTGTCCATAGTCAACGCGCGTATTACGCGCGTTTTTATTGTGATTGACAGCAGTGTTGTCCAATGAAAATACAGCCCTGTCTATATGAAAGGTGTCTAATGAGAGAGAAATGCAGGTGGGAAATTTCATGTGTGTTGCCTGCTTCCTCCATCTTGGTCAGGCTAGACATTTGCTCCCACTAGGGTGTGGCCTTTTATTGCCTGTTGCTATGTGCCAAACGCGCGTTCGTACGTGCGTTTTTCTGGTCCCAAACGCGCAAAAGAACATATTTGCGCGTTCCTATGCAATCCTATGGCCGCAAACGCGCGACAAAACGCCCCAAAGAAGCTCAAGAACTTTTTTGAGCGTAGGGCGGTTTAAACGCGCTGTAAAACGCTCAAGTGAGAACCAGCGCCATAGGGAAGCATTGGTTTTCATGTGTTGAGCGTTTTACAGCGCGTTTGAACGCGCTGTAAAACGCTCAAGTGTGAACCCAACCTTAAAGTGGCCAACCCATTTAAAGAAAATAATAGTTCATGTGCAGAGGTTTAGGAGGCAGACGACTACAGAAGGCATTTATCTGCATGGGGCGCACATCTGTAAATAGTAAGGTGCTGCTTATAGACACCTCACGTTGATGTAAGGATGCGTGCTTGCGTGCATCCATGTTTACAAATTGCTTTCCTGTCTCCTTTATAGTTCAAGTAATATTTGTATGTCATTAGTTGCCCTTCTAAGATAGTGAACTGAAAACAAAGAGAGGATCCACACGTACAAGGGAAATGACCTGTGCAACATTATTTACAAGGCAAGTGAAAATATGGTTTCAGTAAGGTCGGGTGTGAGGTATGTCTGGAGCACAGCATAGAACTGGCCTTTGAGATAGACTGTAAAGGAAATCCTGTAATGTGTTGACTTTCTACTTTTTCTGTTTGCTGTTAGAGCTGTTGAAACCTTGTAAGCGCCGATCATTACATGATACAGCTTGCCGGCCAGCCTATGTTTTGTGACCATGTGCAATTTATATGTGTCCCCACCTTCATGTGCATAATTTGTGGCAGCTTAGACCAAAAATAATCAAAAACAAAGGGTGTCATTTATCATGAGGGGGACGTTTGTGGTCAGTCTTGCTTGAGTCTGGGTTGACGTACTTTATGCCAGATTTATCAAATGTTGCATGTTGTTTGATAAATTTGTCTTATCCTTAAGGGCAATATACGGGCACCAGCTGTGTGTACTCTGTATCACGGATGCAGACCCATTGACTTGAATGGGTGAACATTCCTCAAGGTACAGAGCAGTGCAGAGCGGAAGGCCAATGGAAGCCCTATGAAGCGCCTCCGTGGTATTTCAGTCCGTGCCTCTGCACCGCAAAAAAACCCAAACAGAACATGTCCTATTTTTTTGGTGGGTGGACCGTCTCTTGTAGATTGCAGACCTATTCAAGTCAGTGGGTCCATATGTGTAAACAGTGTGCACATGGACAGTGCCCATGCATGGTGGACTGCTATTTGCGGTCCGCAGCACGGTCATGGGGCACACACGTTTGTGTGCATGAGTCCTAAACCTCACACTTTTGCCTAGAAAAGCGACTCCAGTTTTCCTACTCGGCTGCCCTACTGGAGTGAGATTGTGACTTTTTAAATCTGGAGAGAAGCTCATTAACATAGCTAACCACACCCACTTTCCCACCCAAAACTGGAGTCAATTTGTTAAGCAATATGAAAGCACAGAAGCCACGTACAACATACTATAAAAAAGTATACTAAAAAGGGCATGGTAAATATTACAGCCCTGATTTGTCACGCCTTAACTCCAGAATTCTGCCTTCAAAACGTTGCAAAATGGGGCTTTTGCGACTTTTTGAGCTTACTTGAGGAAATTTTTTTAGACTTTTTGCATTTTTAACCACTCACTCCAGCTTTGAAATGAGGATGGGAAAGTGGGTCTGGTCAGCTATGTTAATGAATTTCACTCATTGAGACTTTTAAAAAAATGTGCAATCTCACTCTAGTAGAAGGGTGGAGTAGGAAAACTGGTGTAGCTTTTCCAGACAAAAGTGTTAGCTTTAAGAGTAAGACACATTTATCAAACATGAGACATTTGATAAATGTGGTATAAAGAAAAAACTGACTGTATAAATAAGCCAAAATAGGAAACTGCACCAAAATAAGTACCAATACAGCCATTGGGTAAGTAAAGAAATGATATTTTGTCAGAGATTTCTTGGCTACAAAAACACATTTTAAATACAGCATGAAGAAATTTTGACTTAATAGAAGGGGTTCCCAGTTCACGTCCCTCATCCGTTGCGATCAAAGAGTGGACAAAGTGGTGTCTCTAGCTCTGGAGACCCTAGCATGTCTGCGCCTCACGTGGGAAGCCCATTGATTTCTCCAACAGTGTTGCTAGAAGGAATTGAACACTTGCTGCCTGTGATTGGTGGTCCTAGCCATAGCACAATGATTATCACCAGCCTATCATCAGTGGTTCCTTCTAACGAACTTGAACCACTAAAATGTTGTCACTGCACTGTAGGGTTGAAGCCATGCAGAGTATATATGGTTTACATCTTTCATTTGGAGCTTTGGATATAAGGATAGTGGAGCAAGGTGAAGTTTTAATTTCATTTATTCCACGAGTATTTACTCACAGTGCTTAAAGCAGTACCAACAATAAAGCGGATCTGTCACCAGAGGTGGGGGAAATGCTCTCCTTTAAAAGGGTTGTCCAAAAATGGCACCTCTCCTGTCCATGGGTTGTGTCTGATATTAAAGCTCAGCTCCATTGAAGTCAATGGGTCAAAACAGCAATACCAGCACACAACCTGTGGACAAAGGTGGCACTGTTTTTGGAAGAAAGCAGCCATGTTTTTCTAATCCTGGACAACCACTTTGATTGGACCCAGGGGCGTAACTACCATAGCGGCAGACCATGGCACTACTATGGGGCCCAGGGCAAGAGGGGGCCCAGTCTTAGTTGGGATTATCTCCTCTTCTACTGGAGGTGTAAACTTGGTCAGGACTCTACCCTCTAAAGGAACAACTTTTAGCAAATGAAGCAGAGGGAAAATGGCCCAAGGGTCATTGAAAATGGTTTAGGCAGAAACCCTTCTGTCCTGTGTGGGGAGGGGGGGGGGGCTGGTTTTATCCTTGCTATGGGGCCCTTACTTCTCTATGTATGCCCCTGATTGGACCCATAACTTTATGGCCGCTTTGTTCTCTGGTTGTTCAGTAGTTTTGTGTGTGACTTTTTGGCTTCTAGCAAAACAGAACTGTCTCCATACTTTGCTGCCCTTACATAGGACTGTATAATTTTAAGACAGATCCACTATAAACACAGTCCAGCCTTTTGAGTGATCTTAAAGGGGTTGTCCGGGATTGGGGACATTGCTACAAGTGTCTGTGAAGGTTCTCATTTATCCAGGTCATGGTATATCTGTAAAGAATAAATCAAGGCAACTGGACTTACTGTAGATTTCTTGAAAACGTTTCACTCGTTCTTTCAATGAGCTTTCTCAATTCTGAGTGACTGTACAAGAATTCTCTGGGAATAAATATGTAATTGAATCAACATCTGGTAATTATACCCAGCATGGGGTCAGATGTCATTATACCCAGCATGGAGTCAAAGGTGTTGATCCCATTATCCTAATTGGAGTGAGTAGGTGATAATGACCTCCCAGAAAAAGGTGTCAAGACAGCATTGTATGTGGCAGACAATAGATGTCTAACCCCCCCACCTCTATTCAAGCTTGGCTTCTCCATTTTTACGTAGATGGCCTCCTTCACACCTCGTTTGTACCAATCGGCCTTCTTATCCAAAACACGTACTTGACTGTCATCAAAGGTGTGACCTGTTTATTTTAGATGTAAGTACACAGCTGAATCTTGACCAGAGGTTGTGTACGCAGTCCAGTGCAATGAGGAATGCTCAGAACTGTATATCGGTGAAACAAAACAACAACTACATCAGCGTATGGCTCAGCATAGAAGAGCCAAAACCTCTGGTCAAGATTCAGCTGTGTACTTACATCTAAAAGAAACAGGTCACACCTTTGAAGACAGTCAAGTACGTGTTTTGGATAAGGAGGCCGATTGGTACATACGAGGTGTGAAGGAGGCCATCTACGTAAAAATGGAGAAGCCAAGCTTGAATAGAGGCGGGGGGGGGGGGGGGTTAGACATCTATTGTCTGCCACATACAATGCTGTCTTGACACCTTTTTCTGGGAGGTCATTATCACCTACTCACTCCAATTAGGATAATGGAATCAACACCTTTGACCCCATGCTGGGTATAATGACCTCTGACCCCATGCTGGGTATAATTACCAGATGTTGATTCAGTTACATATTTATTCCCAGAGAATTCTTGTACAGTCACTCAGAATTGAGAAAGCTCGTTGGAAGAACGAGTGAAACGTTTTCAAGAAATCTACAGTAAGTCCAGTTGCCTTGATTTATTCTTTACAGATATTGCTATAAGTGAACACCAAGCACATAAATATTACATACATTCCTGTCCTACCTTTGCCAGACTTTTCTAATGCCCCGTTTTCATGTCATAAATCCTCTGCCGGAAGTGCTGCTTTTCAAAGATTCAGTGACGTACCGGGTCCCTTACTGCAGAGCGAAGCCTCTGCTTCCGCTTCGCAGGGAGCCCGGTGACGTCACCGTCAGCCCCAGTGCGCTCAGTGATTATGCAGAGCGCACTGAGGGGCGGAAACTAGGTGGCAACACATGACGCTAAACCCCGCCCCTCTGGTCCGATGACGTCACCGGGTAGTGCGCTTTCTTCTCAATGAAGGAGGCAGAGCACTATGCTACTTAGCATAGTAAATGCCTCCTATGTAAAATACAGGCAAATCTGCAGCAGGCTGGAGAAAGAATGATTCAGGGGGGCGGATGCACAGAGGAGGTGACAATGTGCGGCAGGAAGTTAGCGCTAACATAAACATCGATGTCAACAATGAGTGGGGGACTGTCGGAGCCCTGTATAAGAGGAGAAAATACAAAAAAACATATGTGGGGACCTTGAATCGGCTATTAAGAGTGAGTAAACTTATTTAAAAAAAATGTTTTGATCCCAGACAACCCCTTTCACTTTTCACACTAGCGTTTTTCATTTCCGGCATAGAGTTCCGTCACAGGGGCTCTATACCGGAAAATAACTGATCAGGCATATCCCCATGCATTCTGAATGGAGAGCAATCCGTTCAGGATGCATCAGGATGTCTTCAGTTCAGTAGTTTTGACTGATCAGGCAAAAGATAAAACCGTAGCAATCTCTGGCGAAAAAAAACTGAAGACATGCCTGAATGCCGTATCCGGCATTTTTTCCCATAGGAATGTATTAGTGCCGGATCCGTCCTTCCGGCCTGCACATGCGCAGACCAGTAAAAATGTGAAAAAAGATACAAGACGGATCCGTCTGTCCGCATGACATGCGGAGAGACGGATCCGTCCTTTCAATGCATTTTTTGAGACGGATCCGGATCCGTCTCACAAATGCTTTCAGTCTGCGGCAGATCAGCGGATCCGGCGGGCAGTTCCGACGACGGAATTGCCCGCTGGATCACACTGCCGCAAGTGTGAAAGTAGCCTTAGCTGATGGACGCCATGAGTTTCTGAGTAAGAAATGTTATGTCTTACGGTTATCCTAGATTTCTTCAAAATATACACAGTAAGGGGAGGACAGAATGTCCTCGTGTCTTTTCTAGGTCTCCACTGTCGTCTTCGCAAAGTTTTGATTGCTGGTGGAACATAACTTACGATGTGCTCATAATTAATAATAACCTTTCTCGCTGTCAGATGGAAGCTGGAGTGCTGCTGATGAATCACATTTCTTAGAAAGACTGGCAATCTTTTTAGTAGAAGGTACTGTCGCCCTGAATACATAATCCAATAATTGTCATTGGACCTATTTTTGGAGTATATAATTCAGAAATGATTTCCCAGCATACAGTTTTCTGTGGTAATTAACCCCTTAAGTACCAATCACAAGGGGGTTGTGCCGCCATTAAATGTTATTTTAATATAATTCAGCATAACATTCTAGTTACTTCTGTAATTTACTTTCTGCTACAAAAATGCTCTAGTGAGATTTCTCTTTAATTCATTATAATGGCTCCTCCGGTGTTTAATCTGTATAGTAGTATGCATATCCACCTACTGAGGTGGTCGCACATGCTCAGTTCCATCCTTTAACTGCCACCAGCCAGATCTAATGTTAAAAGCTGTGAGAGAGCTGTAGCACAGAGGACACACCTCCTGTTAGAAGCTTTGACAGTTATTGGGAGAGGGCTGTAACAGAAAGAATACACTTTCTGAGAAAGGACATGCCCCCTGATCTGCCAGCCAAAAAATTACTTTTATTCTTTTGGGGTTAGGGAATGTTAAAAAAAAGCAATTCAGCCATAAGTTTTAGCATATTTAATCTTATGTCATTCACCATGTGGTTTAAATAATGTTAACATAATTACACAGGTCATTATGATTTAATGTTACCATATATGTGTATATTTTAACTTTTTTACAATAAATCCACTTTTTATGTACATTTATTTTAATAAACGAAATATTCTTGATTTTTTTTTTTCAAGGAAACATTGCAAACTAATGATCAATTATATAATACTTTTGTAAGAAGCGGATGTGGATCCGCTGTGTCACCTGAACAAATTTGGCTTGGGGCTACTCCTAAGGTCATTATCTATAGCCGATCTATAGGGATCTGGACTTCAATGCAGGGGAAACACCAGGTTGCTACCTCACATTTGACCACGACATCTGAGGGGTGAAAATGTCCACGATCATCATTCCTGCCGATCGCAGACATTAGCCCCAGGTATCTGCTGTGTGAAACAGCAGGCACGTAGCAGTTATGGCGCTCTCTTCACTTTAATGACCCGGCATGTGATGTACTATTACGTCACATGTCAGGAAAGGGTTGATGGCTGACATGGAAATAACTATTTAATTGTGAGCCCCATTGGGGACAGTTGGATGATAATGTCTGTAAAGTGCTGCGGACTATAGTAGCGCTATATAAGTGCATAAAATAAATACAGTGGTCCTTAGGACACCGTAAAATCACTACATGCACATTGTACATCTATATTATGACTTTATAAATCTGATTCTCTTGTACTTTCCTTACATTTCCCAAACAGAAGTTGTCCATTTACATATTTCTCAAATGTGCTTGATCTTCCCTGAATGTTTATTGCGTCAATGCAGTAGATAGAGTAACCCTGAGATGACAGACTTATTTGTTCAGATTGGTTCTTCTGCCTGACCAGCTTCACAACCTTGAACGATTTAGCAAGTCTGCTTTTTCAGAGATATTTCATAACTCTGTCTTTATCTTTTGGCAGTGCTTTTGATACAACAAGATAAGCTTCTAAAGAGAGCACATGTTAGTAAGACTATACAATACATGCTTCTTCCGCTTTATAAACACGTCTGCCAATTCCTCCTGCATTAAGTGCTTCAGTTAAGGGCCACATATTTTACAGTTGGAAAAAATGTGTGCAATGTAAGTAATGCTTTACAATTGTGAGCGTAAAAGTCGCATCCTTATAGCCTATATCTTAAAGGAGTTGTGTCATCTCATACATTTGGGGCATATTGCTAGGATATGCCTCCAATGTCTGATAGGTGCGGGTCCCCCCTCCATTCATTTCTATGGGAGTGCCGAAAATAGCCAAGCAGAGCGCTCAGCTATTTTCGGAAGTTCCACTGAAATGAATGGGAAGAGCACCACGCAAGTGCGGTCACCACTCCATTCACTTCTATGGGGCTCACAGAAATAGCTGACCCAGCGCTTGGCTATTTTTGGCAGATCCATAGAAATGAATGGAGTGCGGAAGCTCATGGGCGGTGTGCCCTCCTTCACTTTGCAGGCTCCGCTCTAAAGATAGGTGCGGGTCCCAGAGGTGGGGCCCATGCCTATCAGACATTAGGGGCATATCCTAATGATATGCCCCCAAAGTAGAGATGATACGGCTTGAGATAATTCCTTAGTCCAATCATTGCTCGCTGATGTAGACGCCTAAATTATCATCCAGAATTCCACAAGTGTAAACAAGTATCATTTGCAGCACAGATTCCACAATGGTGTGAAATCATTACACCACCAATGTCATGTTAACTACTTCAGCCGCAAATATATGCGCAAACCACAAAAGGGTGTGGTTTCGAAAAAATTTGTTCACTCCTTTAAGTCTTCTCTTATTGGTCAAATTGAAGTGGGGAGGAAACACTTCGAACACTGGTTTTTAATTTTCCTGCTTCTGAACTACGAGTAAATATTCACCAGACAACGAACACCACAATCCTCCAGCAAACTAACATAATACAAGTAGTTCCAATTTTACTACTGTGTAGGGAAGAATATTCTTTTGGTGGTAAAGAAGGGGGAACAAGGGGTCTCTACACCCTTTTCACACCTTCAAGGCCCTAACACAGTCCCTTTTTCCTTGCACACCACCCACACAGTTAATTATCTTTTAGTGAAATGCAACTGTTTGCCTGACAAACGATCTTTTACACGATCGCACTCACAAATTTTTACATCTAAAGGGTTGTCGACTCAAATAACGAACCGTTTGCCCCTCGATCGAATCAATTATCTACTCGTGTAAAGGGGCCTTATGCCACTAAACATCAGATTGATAGATAATAAATAAAAAGTCAAATACCTATTGATATAAAGTTAAAGTGATTTAACAGTATGGGGCAAAGCGAACCTGTCAGGTGATTTCTGCTGCCCTATCTGACGGCAGAATATGAAAGAGGGCGAGAGGCTGAGCTCCATGATATATAGGAGTCCTGTCAGGATTTACGCTTACTCAGAAATCCTGTAACAAATCATACAAACCTATATATGTCAGAGCTCAGCTTATCGCCTTCTATAATATATCTGGTCTTAGAAAGGGCAGCATAAATCTCAGGACAGGTTCACATTAAAGAGGACCTCTCTGCTCCTGACATGTCTATTTTAGGAAAAAAAAATATTCCCCATAAATAATAAGAATCCTGGAGCATCTTTTCATAGAATTCTTGAAATTTTTGAGTATACTGACAACTGGGTGTTACCATTCCTTTGTTGAAGAACTGGTAACAGATGTCAATATATAGATAACATTTTAATAGGAATAACAGAGAAACATTAGCACTCCAAAAAAAGATGATCCAGAATACAAGTATTTACTAAAATAGACTTTTTGCTGTCTGTTTACACAGTTTTATGTCCATTTTCATAGAAGAACAGGACCACAAAAATGTCTTTAAAAAGGTTGTCCCACCAAAAATATTCTACAGTTTTCAACCCAGTACCTGAATCTGAATCCTTTTGTAATTGCATGTAGTTAAAAATTTTGCATAGCCACTGAGTTATTCAATATAATGTATCTGTATAGCACCACCTGCTGTTTGTTATTTTCCTATTTCTTTGTCCTGCTCACTGAGAAGGCCGCACATGCTCAGTTTCATCCTTCAACTGCCTCCTGCGCTGTGATAGGGAGAACATGGACACACCCCCTTAGCTGCAGCAGGAAAGACGCTTCCCTTGAGCTGTGATAGGGAGAGTATGGACACGCCCCTTAGCTGCAGCGGGAAAGACACTCCCCTTCAGCTGTCAGCTTGATATAAATCTAGCAGAGCAATGAATGGGGGGATCTCTGTATCCATGTGAGGTACAGGGCTGGTTCTAGCTTTGTTAGAAAGAGATTGTCATGTACTATATGATGTCTGATTTTCATTTTTGACATTAGTCATAGGATAACCCCTTTAAGAGACCTGCCAGCTTTTAGAAGACGGAAACAATTTCACCTTATAATAGTACTGAAAATAGCATGTAAAGTTCTTCATAGTCCATTTATACAGGATCCATAACTAATATGATCCCCAGATCCCACCATCCACTTTTATAATGGGTCCCATTTCTGTTCAATATTATAGCAAATGCTATAATTTCACCAGTAGGTGAAGGGGACTTTAGACCATGTAAGCATAAAGATTATTTCCAAGTATAGAAAGTTAATTTGGCTTCGGGTTTTTTTATTTTTTCCTGGAAATTTCTTTTTCTAGTTTATTTCAACAAGTCGGTTTAGGGTCCATTCACACGTCCGTTGTTTTTTTCCTGATCTGTTCCGTTTTTTGCGGAACAGATCTGGACCCATTCATTTTCAATGTGTCCTGAAAAAAATCAGACATTGAGCTGTCTGTTTTTTTTCAGGACCCATTGAAAATGAATGGGTCCAGATCTGGTCCAGATCTGTTCCGCAAAAAACGGAACAGATCAGGAAAGAAACAACGGACGTGTGAATGGACCCTTTACTGTGAGATTCTAGACTGCTTTTTTTCTATTTGACAAAGCGCTTTATATTTTTATGTTTTATACTGTATTCATATACATTGTGCATTTTTAAGCTTTTGCAGGCGTGATGGCCACTGTCATGGGACTCATCCACTTAGGTGGCTGACAATAGCTTCTATTGAAAGCACATCTGACAAATTATAATTTGGCTGACGCTGTCAGGAAACCCTCATCAGCATTGCAGAGGAAGGTATTGTGCTACACACCCTGAATATACGGCTTTGGATTCTTGCCCAACAGTTTACATTCTGCTATTACTGGACAGTATTACACTGCAGTAAACTATAGGAAGATCAAAAGCCAGTGCTCGAAATCCTGATATTCAAAGCACTGTCAAAAATAATAGGGCAGGGGTCAGCAGCCTCCAGCGACTGTGAAACTGCAACCCCCATCATGCACATGGAACTCCCTTAGACATGAATGGAGCATGCTGAGAGTTGTACTTTCACAACAGCTGCTGCTGACCCCTGTAATAGGGAATGCACAACTGCAAGAGTTTTCTCCAGCCTTCAGCTATTTTACTATCTGAAGGAGAACGGTATGGCACCATTTCTTCCCTCACCATCCAGCTGGCTTGTATAAACGCCCCCCAAATCTCTAGTTGATGTTTAAGTTATAACAGTAGCTTGATGCAGTGCAGATATCTGTCCCCTTAAAGGACACTCTGGCATGGCCTAAATCTTCTCTCACTGCCATTTTATCTCTATTATTATTTTATAAATGGCTCTAAAGGAACAATAATACTTGAACTCCCACGAACTTTTCTTCTGTGACTTCAGCCACAGGTCTCCAGTGGACAGGCTGACATCACGGAGCAGTGACGAGCAGGCCATTTAGTCAAGGTCGATGTTTTTGGCAGGGCGTTTGCACGCTTAAACGCCAAAGCTTTGGATGTTAAAACTCTCACTCACAGGTCAGTCACCAGGGAAAGTGTATGCTGTAGTACGGTTTCCTTACAGGGTAATACAGTCAGCTCATATATTACCCTCTAGCTGTTATCATGGCAA
Organism: Bufo bufo; assembly: GCF_905171765.1. Taxonomy (NCBI): domain Eukaryota; kingdom Metazoa; phylum Chordata; class Amphibia; order Anura; family Bufonidae; genus Bufo; species Bufo bufo. The sequence goes on along the minus strand of NC_053392.1, from coordinate 380,409,795 downwards.
AACATTCTCACTAAAGGAAACACTGAAAATGTAATATGCTTAAAAGAAGGATTCCGGTTTTAATGATTACATTTATCTCTATGGAGAATAGGATGTTAAACCAATTTTCTAACATAGTTCTATTTAAAAGTTTGCTTGCAGATCTGTATTATAACTGCGCAGTAGTCTCTCTCTACAGAAAAAAAAACTGTTTTAGTCCTGTAAAATTGTGACAAATTTTATAAAATGTTAGTTTTTGATCAATTTGGTGCATCTTTTATGTCTACAAATTCTTCTCCACGTTTTTTACCCCACTCCCTACTGGAGTGACTTTGCAAATTTTTACAAATTCACAGGGATAAGTGAAACTTGTTAACAATACCTGACCCGGTTTCAAACCCACTGTTCAAAAGAGGCCAGGTGGCGTAAAACTGAAAAAAGTCCTACATTTTGGCACTAACTGGCACTTGTGTGAAAATTTGTAAATTTTCTCTGCCAGAACGTTGAGAGATTACCCCCATTGCACCAGAATTCTGGCACATTTTCCTTAGTAAATCTGACTGCAGAGCTAAAATATGGAAGAGTTACAGTATGATATACGGCAAATGGCTCATGAGAAAATTCTCTCCATCCTGTTTATCATGAAATATTTAGAATTCCTTTAATGGTACAAGGTCTAATGTCCTCACATACACTGTAAGCCTGGAGGAATCCAATATTTTTCTACTCCTTATCATAGTCCCCTGTCTACTGTCCTCAAAGTGTAAGTGCCCATAGGTGGCCCTAGATACTAAAGGGGATCTGTCAGCTCCAAAACACCCCCCAAACTAGAGTAAGGGGTGTATAGTGTAAGTGGTGCTGAGTCCGGTTATGTAACTTGTATCTTTATTCTCAATTGCATTCTGACACTATGGTCTTACAAACTTGCAGTAAAATGCATTGAGAGGACTCCTCTTTGAGTCCTCTCCATTATGGGTGTGAGCTTGAGGGTCCTTTCATTTCAATGCATTTTACTGCTGGGTTGTGGGTGCACAGAGTGGAAATGCAAGTAAGGCCTTATGCACACGACAGCTGTTTTTTGCGTCCGCAAATTGTGCGTCCGGCCAAAAAAAAACAGATGCGGCATCCGTTTTTTTTGGAGGATCCGTTTTTTTCCACAGATCCCTTGTAATAAATGCCTATCCTTGTCCGCAAATGTGAAAAAAGTAGGACATGCACTATTTTTTTTGCTGAAGGGAAACACGGACAACGGACACGGAACACAAACGGATGAACTATCAGCATTTTTTGCTGACCCATTGAAATGAATGGGTCCCCATCCTATCCGCAAAAAAAAACGGAACGGAGGCCGAGAAAAACAACTGCCATGTGCATGAGGCCTTAGGGTACTTTCACACTTGTGTTGTTTGATTCCGGCAGGCAGTTCCGTTGCCTGAACTGCCTGCCTGATGTCATTTTTTGTGACTGATCAGGCATTTTTCAGACTGATCAGAATCCTGATCAGTCTGAAAAATGCCTGATCAGTCAGAAAAATGCATTGCAATACCGGATCTGTTTTTCCAGTGTCATCAGGCAAAACGGATCTGGTATTTATTTTTTTCTAATTTTTAAAGGTCAGCGCATGCGCAGACCGGAAGGACGGATCCGGCAATAATACATTCTTATGGAATAAAATGACATTCAGGCAAGTCTTCCGTTTTTTTCGCCGGAGATAAAACCGTAACATGCTACGGTTTTCTCTTTTGCCTGATCAGTCAAAATGACTGAACTGAAGACATCCTGATGCATCCTGAACGGATTACTCTCCATTCAGAATGCATGGGGATATGCCTGATCAGTTCTTTTCCGGTATAGAGCCCCTGTGATGGAACTCTATGCCGGAAAAGAATAACGCTAATGTGAAAGTAGCCTAATGAAGATAAAACTGACATAACCGGACTCAGCATCATTTTCACTATATATACTGTGTACTCTAGTTTGGGGGGGTTCGGAGCTGACATATTCACCTCTGAAATAACATGGCTCAGAGGCAAATGAAATGTCACAGCCAAAATGTATTGAAATATCACTGAAATTCAATCTGTGAATCAACTCATAAAATCCCTAGTGATAAGCCCAGAGCTGTAGCTGGGCTTTCCATGACTGAGGTTCAGTGCACTGCCCTCACCTGGCGTTTAAATACCCTGGCTAATGAACAGTGACTTGTTGGCATCCTCCCCTTCCTAGCTCCGCCCCTGAGGAAGGGATTGGCTCCAAAGTCAGTTCTAAATAGGATTGTCTTCTCATAGACTTTTGTGGTCTGAGTCCACTGGAGGACCCTCTGGTGGGCGAATGGTTATCTTTATGAAACGTAATGGTTGATTAAAATTAATTTAGGGTACTTTCACACTAGCGTTATTCTTTTCCGGCACTGAGTTCCGTCCTAGGGGCTCAATACCGGAAAAAAACTGATCAGTTTTATCCCCATGCATTCTGAATGGAGAGCAATCCGTTCAGGATGCATCAGGATGTCTTCAGTTCAGTATTTTTGCCTTTTCAGGACGGAGATAATACCACAGCATGCTGCGGTTTTATCTCCGTCTAAAATTCCGGAACACTTGCCGGAATGCTGGATCCGGCATTTTTTCCCATTGACATGCATTAATGCCAGATCCGGCCCCGAGTGTTCGGGCAAAAACTGATCTGTTTTTGCGGTCTGCGCATGCTCAGACTGCAAAAAAAGGGAAAAAAATAAATGCCGGATCCGTTTTTCCGGTTGACACCGGAGACACCGGCAAGATCTTGATCCGTCTGACAAATGCCATCAGTTTGTATACGTTGCCTGCCGGAATCCTCTGCCACAAGTGTGAAAGTAACCTTACATAGAACACTACAGAAGAGAACTGGTCCTTCCTACAGAGTGCTAATAAGATGCATGCAGATTACATGGCTCTCAGTTTACCATGTTTTGTGGTTAATCCTTATTTGCATATAGTAAAACATAAATCTGCAGAAAACATATTAGAAGTATAAACACATAGCACGCTCTCATACTTTCTGTTTATATAACACTTTTGGGAAAATGAAAACTCCCAGTCATCAGAAAGCACACTAGATTGAGGAAGTGTTGCACACTGCTCGCACTCTTCCCTGATCTGAGATGTTGACTTAATAGATTTACTTGCTGTGCTAAAGCTAACACATACATCCTTAACCATAATTAGCCGGCTTTATAGAATACCAGGACTATTTTTCCACTGGTACAAATGAAGGCCTATTCACTATGGTGCAGAGCTGATTTCCTCATGAGGTGCTGCATCTTTAGGACACGTAATAGGGATCATATAGAACAGCAGGAAAGTACTGCACAAATTATTCCACAACTGACGTTACAGGGGTTGGGCTGGATATCCGTGAACTGTAACACCGACCAGAAGATGTAGATGGCATGTATAGAAGTATTGAACCATACATTTTATCTGAAATATACCTCAAAGGGATTTTAGGATTTCAGCAAATAAAGGTTATTCTATATAAAATGAAAAGTTAGACATATTTTAATATAGCTTCTGATCTCTGCTTGTAGTCACTCAATAGGAAGCGCAAATGCTTACATCAAGTGGATATATTTCTGTCCAGGTCATGGACACACAGATGGGTAGCCCATTTAAAGACACCGCTCTGATAATTGGACTGCAACAAACCATGCAACTGTGTCAATCACGTGACCAGGACTTCATTTTATCCACTTGAAGTAAACAGAGCTCTTTAACAAACAGAAAGTATACTGGAAAAATTGTGTGACTTTTTTAAGGATCACTGTGGCATCAACTTTTCACATAAATGAATAGTACAAGCGAAGATAAGAAATGTTGTAATAAATCTTATTACAGAAAAAATGCATCTTTCTTCACTTATCTTCCTCTTGCCTTCTGCACTGATGACTATCAATTTCCCTCTCATTGTGTGACTTTTTAAAGGATCACTGTGGCATCAACTTTTCACATAAATGAATAGTACAAGCGAAGATAAGAAATGTTGTAATAAATCTTATTACAGAAAAAAATGCATCTTTCTTCACTTATCTTCCTCTTGCCTTCTGCACTGATGACTATCAATTTCACTCTCATCTTTGGTGAACACAGGTTAGTATATGGGTGAATTCACACGACAGGATCCGCAAAAAATACAGATAATATACACTCTTCTAAAGAATTATTAGGAACACCTGTTCTATTTCTCATTAATGCAATTATCTAGTCAACCAATCACATGGCAGTTGCTTCAATGCATTTAGGGGGGTGGTCCTGGTCAAGACAATCTCTTGAACTCCAAACAATGTCAGAATGGGAAAGAAAGGTGATTTAAGCAATTTTGAGCGTGGCATGGTTGTTGGTGCCAGACGGGCCGGTCTGAGTATTTCACAATCTGCTCAGTTACTGGGATTTTCACGCACAACCATTTCTAGGGTTTACAAAGAATGGTGTGAAAAGGGAAAAACATCCAGTATGCGGCAGTCCTGTGGGCAAAAATGCCTTGTGGATGCTAGAGGTCAGAGGAGAATGGGCTGGCTCATTCAAGCTGATAGAAGAGCAACGTTGACTGAAATAACCACTCGTTACAACCGAGGTATGCAGCAAAGCCTTTGTGAAGCCACAACACGCACAACCTTGAGGCGGATGGGCTACAACAGCAGAAGACCCCACCGGGTACCACTCATCTCCACTACAAATAGGAAAAAGAGGCTACAATTTGCACGAGCTCACCAAAATTGGACTGTTGAAGACTGGAAAAATGTTGCCTGGTCTGATGAGTCTCGATTTCTGTTGAGTCATTCAAATGGTAGAGTCCGAATTTGGCGTAAACAGAATGAGAACATGTATCCATCCTCTGATGGCTACTTCCAGCAGGATAATGCACCATGTCACAAAGCTCGAATCATTTCAAATTGGTTTCTTGAACATGACAATGAGTTCACTGTACTAAAATGGCCCCCACAGTCACCAGATCTCAACCCAATAGAGCATCTTTGGGATGTGGTGGAACAGGAGCTTCGTGCCCTGGATGTGCATCCCTCAAATCTCCATCAACTGCAAGATGCTATCCTATCAATATGGGCCAACATTTCTAAAGAATGCTATCAGCACCTTGTTGAATCAATGCCACGTAGAATTAAGGCAGTTCTGAAGGCAAAAGGGGGTCCAACACCGTATTAGTATGGTGTTCCTAATAATTCTTTAGGTGAGTGTATATCCGTGTTGCATCCGTTTGTTTTGCAGGATCCATTTTAAAAATCCTTGTCCACAAACTGGACAAGAATAGGACATGTTCTATCTTTTTTGCGGAGCTACGGAACAGACATACGGATGCGGAAAGAACACAGTGTGCTGTCCGCATTTTGTTCAGACCTAATGAATTGAATAGGTCTGCATCCTATCCGCAAAAAATGCAGATCGGATGTGGACCAAAAATACAGTTGTGCGAATGGGGCCTATAGCTGAGAGATTAGGTTACGTACAGCCATTGTCTGGTTGTGCCTGTATTGTGGCCCGCAAATAGCGGGTCCACAATATACGGGCACCGGCCGTTTGTGCACCGCATCACGGACGCAGGATCTATTTACTTGAATGGGTCTGCAATCTGGAAGGCGCGGAACCCCACAGAAGCACTATAGGAGATAAATTAAATAAAAAGTAAATGTTTCAAATAATAAACTGGTAAAACTAAAGTACAGTATTAGCAAAATAGAGATTTAAAGGGAACCTGTCACCAGGATTTTGTGTATAGAGCTTAGGGCATGGGTTGCTAGATCGCCGCTAGCACATCCGCAATACCCAGTCCCCATAGCTCTGTGTGCTTTTATTGTGTAAAAAAAACGATTTGATAGATATGCAAATTAACCTGAGAGAGTCCTATCCCTGAGATAAGTCCAGCGTGAAGGAGCCCAGCACCGCCCTGCATCCTCCGAATCTCCTCATTGCTCCCCGACATCATAAAGCTAGAGCGCCGTAATCTCGCGATGCGCAAGCTAGCGCATGCGCAGTGTTGTCATAGTGTTCCTTCCCTGTGCTGGCATCAGCCTCAGGGAACGAACTGCGCATGCGTTAGCTCGCGCATCGCAAGATTACAGTGCTCTAGCTTTCTGACGTTGGGAAGCAAGGAGGAGATTCGGAGGATGCGGGGCGGTGCTGGGCTCCTTCACGCTGGACTCGTCTCAGGGACAGGACTCATCTCAGGTTAATTTGCCTATGGATCAAATCTTTTTTTTTCCACAATAAAAGCAAACAGAGTATGGGGACTGGATATTGCAGATGTGCTAGCGGTCATCTAGCAGACCATGTCCTCAGCTCTATACATCAAATCCCGGTGACAGGTTCCCTTTAAGTACAGTTTCCACTTGTACAATGTAGATTGCCAGCAAGCCCACAAAGACCCAGTAGTCACTAATTATCTGGAATATATTTGTCCCACTTGGCAAAAATGTAAGAGCGCCTACTTTATTCATAGGCCCTGCTATGTTCTTCTTTAGTCCCAAACAAACCATAATTCATCGCTGCTTCATTTAAGTTCTCTTAAAGCTCTGGAAAAAATCCATTCCCCAATTTAAAATTGGATGGAACAGCAAAAAGAAGGGGGAAGCATATGGACTGAAGTGGAGAAACATGTGCCTTTCAACTTTCAGTCCATGGATGTGAGTCATTCTATAATATTTTTTATTATATGACATTGAAGCTGGCCTTGAGTCAGAAAACCTAGATCTCTGCATGCAATATGTAAGACTGTGTCTCCAAGAAAAGCAACTTCTACCGCACAGAGTGAAAATGTACTCAGGCCACCTCTAGGATTCAGAACCATGTGGCACAACAGCCCTGCCTGTTCACTGTGGCTCCATTATTATTTGCAGATCCTTCCAATGTGCTTCACACACATCTTCATTTCCAGGGTCTCCTCTCACCTGCAGAACATCACTTCAGCTTTGAGATAAACACCAACTGATGATTTCCTACTCTACAAGCCATCGGCTCACTCCAGATTCTCAGGATGTAATACATGCTTCAGAAACACTTATATGGTAACAGAGAAAAAAAGCTAAGATGTACAGTATAGACAACAGTATGCATCAACATAACTCATTCATGACATGCCAGGTCTGCAAAAACGGAGACTTTTATACTAGGGCTAACTCACGCTAGGACTTTGCAAGAATGAAAGATGTGAATCTGTGTGTGTGTGTGTATATATATATATATATATATATATATTCAAGCTATGGTCTAAAGTAGTGAAGGAGTTAATGACAGACTCCCTGGTGATCTAGAGTAGCAGAGGAAACAGTGCCTGCTTCCCTGGTGATTTAGGGTAGGGGAGGAGTTTGTGTCTTCTTCACTGGTGGTCTTGTGCAGTGTTTCTCAATCTGCGGTACACATATCCCAAGAGAAACTCGCTACAGGGTGAGGGGTAGGGAACAGTGCCTACCCCCTCATACTATTAGGTTACTATAGGGGGTCATTATTACCACTGGAGGGCATTATAAGGGTTTTATTACTACTGTGGGCACTATGGTGGGCTAGTGCAGTGTTCCTCAATCTGTGGGAACTATAGAAGGCATTAGTACTACTGGGGGCACTATACGTGGGCATTATTACTACTGGGGGCACTATTACTACTGCAAAACACTATGGTAGATTCATTACCACTGGGGGCATTATGGTAAGTTTTAGTATTACTGAGAGTATTATAGGGGGAATTAATAGTACTGGGGGCGCTATTCTGGGCTTTACTACAAATGGAGCACAATAGGGGGAATTATTACCACTGGGGTACTATAGGGCAATAATTATTGAGCACACTATGAATTGCGCTACTAATAAAGTGGCCTGGGAGCCTTATTACCATTGGGGGTACTGTATGGGGCAGTATTACTAGTGAGGGCAGTCTGGGAAAGAAGTATTACTACTGGAGGGACTTTTGGGAGCACTATTATTGTGGGGGGGGGCACTCTGGCATAGTATCAGCTGGGCATAACTATTTGTGGCACTACTACTATCAGCAGCACTATTTTTTGGGCACAATTACTTTTGAGGACACTGTGTCGCAACAATTGTTGAAGAGGAGTTAGTGTAGTACTGGTATTTTCAGGGAACTATAAGATTTCTGAAGAATAGTATTTGGGGAACACAGCAGGCATAGTGTTGCGGCGGCAGTTGGATGGCACTGTGGAGGCACCAGGGTGGAGAGTTTGTGTTGAGAAGATGGGAAAGATTATGGAAAAGAAAGTAAACTGAGATGACTTAGTGGAAAAATCTGCAGAGATGACACGTGGTTGGAAGAAGTCATCATGGCAGTCTGGACAGAATGGAGAAGAGGAATCTAATGTCTACAATCAGAGGAGACATGACTAGATGTGATAGGTATACAGTGTTGTATTCTGTATGTTTGGTAGCGCTGAATGTAATTTAAAAAGTTATAGCCATCCATCATATGTCCTAATTAAGATTAGCTCTGCGTGCTGTACTATTCTTTCCGTCAAATCTAAAGAAACTGCTGACGGAAGCTCAGATCACAGCCTGTGACCGGCATGTGAGTATAGCCTTATTTTGTTAACATTTATCACTTTTTTCTTCCTTGGGGGTACTTGGGTGGAAACTCTTGTCACTAGAGGATACTTAGCATAATAATTATGTGGTCTAGTGTATTTTAGAGGTTAATGTCAGCTTCCCTGGTGATCTAATCTAGAGTAGTGGAGGTTTTAATGCCACCTCTCCTGATAATCTAGACTAGTGAAGTAGTAAGGGCTCACTTTACGGGTAATCTAGAGTAGTGGAGGTTTTAATGCCACCTCTCCTGATGATCTAGACTAGTGAAGTAGTAAGGGCTCACTTTACGGGTAATCTAGAGTAGTGGAGGTTTTAATGCCACCTCTCCTGATGATCTAGACTAGTGAAGTAGTAAAGGCTCACTTTACGGGTAATCTAGAGTAGTGGAGGTTTTAATGCCACCTCTCCTGATAATCTAGACTAGTGAAGTAGTAAGGGCTCACTTTACGGGTAATCTAGAGTAGTGGAGGTTTTAATGCCACCTCTCCTGATAATCTAGACTAGTGAAGTAGTAAGGGCTCACTTTACGGGTAATCTAGAGTAGTGGAGGTTTTAATGCCACCTCTCCTGATGATCTAGACTAGTGAAGTAGTAAGGGCTCACTTTACGGGTAATCTAGAGTAGTGGAGGTTTTAATGCCACCTCTCCTGATAATCTAGACTAGTGAAGTAGTAAGGGCTCACTTTACGGGTAATCTAGAGTAGTGGAGGTTTTAATGCCACCTCTCCTGATAATCTAGACTAGTGAAGTAGTAAGGGCTCACTTTACGGGTAATCTAGAGTAGTGGAGGTTTTAATGCCACCTCTCCTGATAATCTAGACTAGTGAAGTAGTAAGGGCTCACTTTACTGGTAATCTAGAGTAGTGGAGGAGTAAAGGCCCACGTTACTGAAGTGTCTAGGGTAGTGGAGGAGTTAAAGAGAAACTGTCAGGTCTCCTAAGATAGTCAATACTTCTTAATGCAACAACCATTTTGGAGCACCTTTACTTCAAACATTATGCCATGCCATTCTTCTCTTATCCTTCCAGAAAAGTATGAATAAACTTTACAGTATATGGAACTTTGCCTGGTTCTTTTGCTATGGCCACTGCAAGCCGCTGGTTGATGGAGGCTCAACCCTCGGCCTAAGGACAAATCATTAATATTGATGTCCTGGGAAACACATTTAATGCCAGATTCCCTGGTTTTCTAGAATTGGTGAGCAGTTAAAGGGGTTATCCCACAAAAAAATATTCTACATTTTTCAAACCAACGCCTGGAACTGAATACTTTTATACCTGCATGTAATTAAAAATTGAATACATCCACTGAGCTACCTAATAACATGTATATGTATAGCGCCACCTGCTGTTTCTTCTTTTCCTTATGTATCCGTCCACCTCACTGAAATGGGGCTCTGTTTAAATCTTCAACTGTCACAAGCCGGTCTTCTGTTAGAAGATGTGGTAGTTACAGGGAAAGAGTTGCAACAGAAAGGACACATCCCCTGAGCTGCCAGCCTGAAATAAATGTAGCAGAACAACTGGAGCAATGAATGGGGAGATCTGTAAATCCGTGTGCAGTACAGGGCTGGATCTAGCTTTCTTAGAAAAAGCTAATATATACCATATGATGTCTAATTTTTATTTTTTACATCAATTATGGCATAACCCTTTTAAGACCCACTTCCCTTGTGACCTAAAGTAGTGAAGGGGTTAATCCCTGCTACCTTGAGTAATGGAGTTGTTAATACCCACTTCCTCGGTGGTCTGGGTTAATGAAGTGGTTAATACTTGGTGCTCAGTGTTGTGAGTCATAACCTGAGCACCAAGTATTAACCACTTCATTAACCCAGACCACCGTGGAAGTGGGTATTAATACATCCCTGAGCTCTTGGGATGTCTCCTCTGTCCTTTATCAAACCCTTCTGCTTCACCTTCTAGTCCTGCAATTACCAGGGTGAAACCCCTGACAGGCCCTTTTGTAAGTCAATGGGGTCAATTGGGAAACATTTCTACCCATCCTATCACAAATCTGGAAAACAAAGAGACTTTTAGCCCAAGATAATTATAATAAACCCCTTCATCTTCTCCAAATCAAGAAAATCCATGTATGGGACTTTTCTTCTGCTGAATGTTATAAAATAGGCATCTGCTAGAGCTGGAGCCATTCCTCACATGTAAAAGTCTAAATCATGAACAGATCTATCCAAGTCGTATGTATTGGAGACTACTTACTGTATACATAAGGGGCTGCGGGTAGCACAGTACATAGCCGGTCACCCATATCCTGCTATTTGTAGATGCTGCTCATAATCCTGGAGCAGACAGCAATGCTATGTGAAATGTATATATTCGCAAATCCACATCATTTTGCACTCACATGAGAGAATATAGATGCTGATACACATAAAAGGTCGTTTTTTTTAGCATTGATGTGCAACCTACATATTTCACAAGCATGTGTGATGAAGAGAGGTACAGTAATTACCGTAGATTTATCATATGCTTGACATGGCAGCAAACTAATGGCTCAATATGTTGGCTAGACCTCTGCTCGGTTTCATCATATGGCTGGATATGCAAGCCACTTTTTCAGAATATCTGTTGTATGCATTGAAAATACTTCCTAGGTGCCTATTGTCTATTTGGAACGATCTAGTCCTATGTAGGCTGTTGAAATGTAGGAGTGGGCGATATAAACTATATGAATTTGGGCAACAATAAAGATTTTGTCTAGATCACCCTACCGCGATAAAACATGGCATGCGCCACTCTCAGCGCGCACCATGTTATTCTGAGCCGGTACAGTGGAGAAGGAGGGAGTCCCTCCCTCCCCACTGTGTGCAGCTGCCGCTGACCACCAATGAGAACAGAGAGGAGTAGGAGTAGGAGTAGGGAAGGGACTGTGGCCACTGCGCCACCAGTGAACCCCACAGGTGCCGCACCTGAGGGGCTAATTGCGGCGGATTGCAGCGCGCAGTCATAGATCCCGAGTATGGGATATGGCCGGCACACGCAGGCTAAGTTTGTATTCAGGCATTAACTATATTCATAGGTGGAGCAGTGGCCATACTCCCTCTCTTCTACTCCCCCTCTTCTCAGTATTATATTAATTGCGGTCCCCCCCCAGTATAATAGTCATTGGTGGCAGTGGCCCCAGGGTCCCCCCCTCCTCACCCATTGGTGGCGCAGTGGCAGCTTCTGATCGGAGTCCCAGCAGTGTAATCGCGGGGCTCCGATCGGTTACCATGGCAGTCAGGACGCTGCTGAAGCCCAGGCTGCCATGGTAAGCTCCCTGCTGTGTACACTATGCACAGGGCAGCAGGGACAGTGTAAAGTCCTATTCACCCTAATAGAGCTCTATTAGGGTGAATAGACAAGGGCTCTAGCACCTAAGGGGGCTAATAGTTAGTAAATAAATAAAAAAGTTAACCACCCCAAAAATTTTTTTTTACATTTTAATTCACCCCTTTCTTAATTTTACATATAAAAATATAAACACAATAAAAAATAAATGTATTTCATATTGCCACATCCGAAAAGTCAGAATGATTAAAATATCCAAAATATCTCCTATGTGGTGAACGCCATAACAGGAGAAAAAAAAAAACCACACAATTTACCATTTTTTGGTCACCTTGTCCCCCCCCCAAAAAATGGATGATGGCAAATGGCAGTGGCATTGGGCTAGGAGTGGGCGATATAAACTATATAAATTTTGTCTATATCGCCCTACTGCGATAGATGACCAAGTAATAATACAATGCTCAAAAAAATAAAGGGAACACTTAAACAACATAATTTAACTCCAAGTCAATCACACTTTTGTGAAATCAAACTGTCCACTTAGGAAGCAACACTGAGTGACAATCAATTTCACATGCTGTTGTGCAAATGGGATAGACAACAGGTGGAAATTATAGGCAATTAGCAAGACACCCCCAATAAAGGAGTGGTTCTGTAGGTGGTGAGCACAGACCACTTCTCAGTTCCTATGCTTCCTGGCTGATGTTTTGGTCACTTTTGAATGCTGGCGGTGCTTTCACTCTAGTGGTAGCATGAGACGGAGTCTACAACCCACACAAGTGGCTCAGATAGTGCAGCTTATCCAGGATGGCACATCAATGCGAGCTGTGGCAAGAAGGTTTGCTGTGTCTGTCAGCGTAGTGTCCAGAGCATGGAGGCGCTACCAGGAGACAGGCCAGTACATCAGGAGACGTGGAGGAGGCCGTAGGAGGGCAACAACCCAGCAGCAGGACCGCTACCTCCGCCTTTGTGCAAGGAGGAACAGGAGGAGCACTGCCAGAGCCCTGCCAAATGACCTCCAGCAGGCCACAAATGTGCATGTGTCTGCTCAAACGGTCAGAAACAGACTCCATGAGGGTGATATGAGGGCCCGACGTCCACAGGTGGGGGTTGTGCTTACAGCCCAACACCGTGCAGGATGTTTGGCATTTGCCAAAGAACACCAAGATTGGCAAATTCGCCACTAGCGCCCTGTGCTCTTCACAGATGAAAGCAGGTTCACACTGAGCACATGTGACAGACGTGACAGAGTCTGGAGACGCCGTGGAGAACGTTCTGCTGCCTGCAACATCCTCCAGCATGACCGGTTTGGCATTTGGTCAGTAATGGTGTGGGGTGGCATTTCTTTGGAGGGCCGCACAGCCCTCCATGTGCTCGCCAGAGGTAGCCTGACTGCCATTAGGTACCGAGATGAGATCCTCAGACCCCTTGTAAGACCATATGCTGGTGCGGTTGGCCCTGGGTTCCTCCTAATGCAAGACAATGCTAGACCTCATGTGGCTGGAGTGTGTCAGCAGTTCCTGCAAGACGAAGGCATTGATGCTATGGACTGGCCCGCCCGTTCCCCAGACCTGAATCCAATTGAGCACATCTGGGACATCATGTCTCGCTCTATCCACCAATGTCACGTTGCACCACAGACTGTCCAGGAGTTGGCACATGCTTTAGTCCAGGTCAGGGAGGAGATCCCTCAGGAGACCGTCCGCCACCTCATCAGGAGCATGCACAGGCGTTGTAGGGAGGTCATACAGGCACATGGAAGCCACACACACTACTGAGCCTCATTTTGACTTGTTTTAAGGACATTACATCAAAGTTGGATCAGCCTGTAGTGTGTTTTTCCACTTTAATTTTGAGTGTGACTCCAAATCCAGACCTCCATGGGGTGAAAAATTTGATTTCCATTTTTGTGTGATTTTGTTGTCAGCACATTCAACTATGTAAAGAACAAAGTATTTCAGAAGAATATTTAATTAACTCAGATCTAGGATGTGTTATTTTTGTGTTCCCTTTATTTTTTTGAGCAGTGTATATTGGGATATATATCGTTATCGCACATGCTTCAAATTATATTGCGATATAGATTTTAGGCCATATCACAATCTCTTTAAGTAGGAAGCAGACGCCTTTGCTGCTGACACGTGTTATGTACATAAGCCTAGGCTATAAAGCTGCATCCAAGTAAGCCTGGTAGACTTTAGGATTGGAGTTGTGATGCAATATGTCTTGAGGAGCACATGCCTTACTTTGAAATAGAGGTCCGTTATACACATAGCTGAAAGGTTTAAAGGGGTTTTCTCGGAGTACAATATCCTCAGGATAGGTCATCAATATCTGCCTGACACCTGGCACCATTGTAAAATGGGCATTAAATGACAAAAAGGACATTTAAAAACACAAATCAGAGGGGTCAGCTGTAGCCTTTGAAACTTACAAAGGGCTTAATAAAATCTGTGAAGAGCTAAAATCTGATAAAATACAAAATGAACGGCAAAATGAAGTGGCCAAAGAAAGCAAAACAAATCCTCCAAAAAATCTTTAAAGTGATTCTGTCATCAAGTTTTGGGCTATAGAGATGCGGACATGCTCGGCTAGATCGCCGCTAGCATGTCCGCAATATACCTGTCCTATAGGGCTGTGTGCTTTTATTTTCTTTAAAAAAGGATTTTAGAGCTATGTAAATTAGTCTTGTAGCTGCCCAAGGGGCTGTACTAACCTTCCTGGTGCCCAGCCACGCCCGCCTGTGAAGGAGCCCAGCACCGCCTATGTCCTCCGAATCTCCTCCTTTCATCACCGATAGATTGCCGTAATCTCGCGATGCGCGAGCTCGCGCATGCGCAGTTCTTTCCCTGAGACTGATGCCAGCACAGGGAAGGAACACTATACCGGCACTGCGCATGCGCGAGCTCGCGCATCGCGAGATTACGGCAATCTATCGTTGATGAAAGGAGGAGATTCGCAGGACATAGGCGGTGCTGGGCCCCCTCACAGGCGGGCGTGGCTGGGCACCAGGAAGGTTAGTACAGCCCCTTGGGCAGCTACAAGACTAATTTACATATCTCTAGCCGTGCATGTCCGCATCTCTATAGCCCAAAACTTGGTGACAGAATCCCTTTAAAGGGCCCCTGTCAGCAGATTTGTATTTATGAAACTGGCTGACCTGTTGCGTGTGTGCTTTGAATGGCTTTAGGAGTGATCACGTTTTCGCTGACTGGCCCTGTCAATCAGGGTGAAGAGGGTGTGGCCATTGCAGAGAGAGCAGAGCCTCTAGGAGTAATGGTAAATGTTGCTCCTGGAAGCTCATTTGAATATAATAAAACCTAATTTTCTCAGAAGAGCGGGCACCAATGAGGATGGGACCAACACAGATGCCTTCAGCTGCCAAGTGCACATGTAACAGGTCAGACAGGTACAAATCTGCTCACAGATGCCCTGTCAGAGCAGGTAGGTCCCCATAAATAATGGTAATGGGGAGATGGTCACTGAGGATCAGGAAAAGGCAGAGCTACAAAAAGTGGTTTGTTTTTTTTAGCTCTGTATATACAAAAGAAGAGAAAGGAGCTGATATCTGTGGTGCTGGGGCTGTTAGTACATCCAGTAATATACTCAATTGGCTAACGGTAGATATGGTAAATGTGAGCAAAGCTATGTGTCCAAATGGATTATTTCCAGATGGATCACATGCAAGAGATCTTAAAGAACTCAGTGGTGCAAGTGACTGGTGCAAGGGAAACGTGGTGCCCATATTCAAAAAGGTCTCTAGGTCTTCCCCAAGTAATTATAGACCAGTAAGCTTAATTTCTGTTGTGGGAAAAATGTTTGAAGGACTCTTAAGGGACTATATACAGGAGTATGTGACTGTTATTAATATCATAAGTGATAACCAACATGGGTTTACCAAGGACAGAAGTTGTCAGACTAACCTGATTTGTTTTTATGAGGAGGTGAGTAGTAGCCTGGACAGAGGGGCGGCTGTGGATGTAGTGTTTCTGGATTTTGCAAAGGCTTTTGATACTGTCCCTCATAGACATTTAATAGGTAAAGTAAGGTCTATAGGCTTGGAAAGTATAGTTTGCAATTGGATTAAAAACTGTCTGAAGGACCATCTCCAGAGAGTTGTGGTCAATGATTCCTATTCAGAATGGTCCCAGGTTATAAGTGGTGTACCCCAAGGTTCAGTGCTGGGCCCTCTATTATTTAATTTATTTGTTAATGATATCGAGGACGGGATTATTAGCACCATATCTATTTTTGCAGATGAGACTAATCTATGTAGTACTGTGCAGTCTATGGAAGATATACACTCACCTAAAGAATTATTAGGAACACCTGTTCTATTTCTTATTAATGCAATTATCTAGTCAACCAATCACATGGCAGTTGCTCCAATGCATTTAGGGGGGTGGTCCTGGTCAAGACAATCTCCTGAACTCCAAACTGAATGTCAGAATGGGAAAGAAAGGTGATTTAGGCAATTTTGAGCGTGGCATGGTTGTTGGTGCCAGACGGGCCGGTCTGAGTATTTCACAATCTGCTCAGTTACTGGGATTTTCACGCACAACCATTTCTAGGGTTTACAAAGAATGGTGTGAAAAGGGAAAAACATCCAGTATGCGGCAGTCCTGTGGGCAAAAATGCCTTGTGGATGCTAGAGGTCAGAGGAGAATGGGCCGACTGATTCAAGCTGATAGAAGAGCAACGTTGACTGAAATAACCACTCGTTACAACCGAGGTATGCAGCAAAGCATTTGTGAAGCCACAACACGCACAACCTTGAGGCGGATGGGCTACAACAGCAGAAGACCCCACCGGGTACCACTCATCTCCACTACAAATAGGAAAAAGAGGCTACAATTTGCACGAGCTCACCAAAATTGGACTGTTGAAGACTGGAAAAATGTTGCCTGGTCTGATGAGTCTCGATTTCTGTTGAGACATTCAAATGGTAGAGTCCGAATTTGGCGTAAACAGAATGAGAACATGTATCCATCCTCTGATGGCTACTTCCAGCAGGATAATGCACCATGTCACAAAGCTCGAATCATTTCAAATTGGTTTCTTGAACATGACAATGAGTTCACTGTACTAAAATGGCCCCCAGTCACCAGATCTCAACCCAATAGAGCATCTTTGGGATGTGGTGGAACGGGAGCTTCGTGCCCTGGATGTGCATCCCTCAAATCTCCATCAACTGCAAGATGCTATCCTATCAATATGGGCCAACATTTCTAAAGAATGCTATCAGCACCTTGTTGAATCAATGCCACGTAGAATTAAGGCAGTTCTGAAGGCAAAAGGGGGTCCAACACCGTATTAGTATGGTGTTCCTAATAATTCTTTAGGTGAGTGTATACTACAAGCTATACTACATATACTACATGTGCAGTCTATGGAAGATATATACTACAAGATATATACTACATATACTACAAGCTGACTTCGATACTCTGAGAGATTTAGCAAATGTGGACAAATGTAAAGTTACTTGGTAGTAATAATCTCCGTCCTTCATATGTCCTAGGTGATGTAACACTGGGAGAGTCACTTATAGAGAAGGATTTGGGTGTCCTTGTAGATGGTAGATTAAATAACAGCATACAATGTCAATCAGCTGCTTCTAAGGCCACCAGGATATTGTCATGCACTAAACGAGGCATGGACTCGCGGGGCAGGGATGTAATATTACCACTTTACAAAGCGCTGGTGCGACCTCATCTGGAATATGCAGTTCAGTTCTGGACACTTCCGCCGTACATGTATGGCGGAGGTCGTCGTCAAGGGGTTAACACATCTAAATGTGTAGAAGTGTGGTTCTCACTCCTCTTCTCTAATTCCCATCCCTACCCATCCCTTGGTTGAACATGATGGACTTATGTCTTTTTTTTCCAACCATACTCTGTAGGACACTACAGCAAACTAGTACACAATAATCTTCAGATAACAAAACCTATTTAAATCTTCTTTCGGGTTTGTGAAATGGGTTGTACACGATTTGTACTTTCCGTCAGCCTCTAGCTCTGTAGACAGAAGTCTTCTTATGTTCATTAGTAGCCAGTATATAAAATTGCTCCAGCCATTTGCCACTGGCTGCAATAACATCTAGAAGGATTGCTTTTTCCAGCCATGGTAAAGCAGCTAGTGCTGTATGTTGATGGACAGTTGCAGTAAAACATATCCTCAGGTATTTAAAGAATGCAGAATGAAATTGAAAATAAATGTAGATTATGGACCTAAAGAGACAGATCACAAAGTGTAAACCCCATGAACTGTTACATTCCTATCTCTATAAATCATTTCTTTTATTTCACCTTAGAAATCATAACAAAAAAAGCTCATTTATTCATGCTACCGCCTTCTTATTACAGAGGAAATTGCCCTCTTTTTTTCAGACCAAAATTACAGGTGAAGAGTCTTAACTAGTGATCAGGACTTCCAAGTATGGGGTGAATAATTGGTATGCTGGAGACTAATCCATCAAGCCTACTACCGCCATAAATCGTCAGAAACCCTTAAAGAGAACCTGGAAAGTTGTGGTTATTAAACCTCTGACATAGACTATATGAAGAAATGTATTAGGACACACCTCGTTGAATTCAGGTGTTTCATTAAGGCCTCATGCACACGACCGTTGTTGTGTTCCGTGTCCGTTGTTCCGTGTCCGTTGTTCCGTTTTCCGTGATTTTCTGCGGACCCATTGACTTTTAATGGGTCCGTTGAAAACTCGGAAAATGCACCGTTTGTCGTCCGTGATCCGTGTTTCCAGTCCGTCAAAAAAATAGGACCTGTCCTATTTTTTTGACGGACAACGGTTCGCGGACCCATTCAAGTCAATGGGTCTGTGAAAGGCACACAATATTGTCATCCGCGTCCGTGATCCGTGTCCGTTTTTTTCCTATCATTTTCAAGGCAAACTTGACTTAGTTTTTTTTTTTTCTTTTCATGTCTGGTGATCCTCCAAAAATCAAGTAAGACACACGGAAACAAAAACGGACACGGATCACGGAACAACAGAATCCCGTTTTGCGGACCGTGAAAAAATACTGTCGTGTGCATGAGGCCTAAGCCCCATTGCCACAGGTGTATAAAATCCAGGCCCTAGCCATGCATTCTGCCTTTACAAACATGTGGGAAACAATGGCTCACAATGGCCAGAGTGGTGCTGTAATAGGATGTTATTGTAACAAGTCAGTTTGTTACATTTCTTCCAGATTTTCTTCTAGATTTTCCACATTCAGTTGTATCATTGCAAAGTGGAAGCCTTTTAGGAACCATAGCAACTCTTCCATGAAGTCATAGACCAAGTAAAGTAACAGAGCAGAGTCGTCAAGTGCTGAGATGCATAGTGTTACGGATCAGTAGTGTGGACCCACCATGCCAACTAACCGGTTTGACGTAGGGCTAACCCTAATGAAGTTATCCTGGTGTTTCCTGGGTATCCACCCTTTAACCCTTGTACAGGTATCTGGACTTTGATGTGGGTTAGCAACCTGACCACTACCTCCTGAGATAGTCGTGATGTAGCTGGCAGCTGCAAGCACCGGGAGCTCAGGATAACAAAAACACGACAAAACAGATCCAGGTAGCGCACAGTTTATGCAGACACAGGAAAGACTTGGAGGTAGAGTAGTGATGAAGCAAACAGGAGGCAGGCAGGCTGAGGCCTTGACTGGAGCACAGACATGGTGGACAGACTGGGTTAACTTAAACACTATCCAAACTTGGAGTTGAAAGTGCAGGGGCACACAGACAGACTAGCACACATCTGAAACATGGCAGGAATGCAGGCAGGAGATAATGCAGGACAGAGGGTAAATCTCAATAGCACTAGACCAGGGATGGCCAACCTGTGGCTCTCCAGCTGTTGCAAAACTACAATTCCCAGCATGTCCGAACAGCCTTCAGCTACCAGCCTACAGCAGTGCATGGTGGTGGGAATTGTAGTTTTACAACAGCTGGAGGGCCGCAGGTTGGCCATCCCTGGTCTAGTGCTATTGAGATTTACCCTCTGTCCTGCATTATCTCCTGCCTGTAGCTCTGCCATCCCAAACACCTGGTCACCAGGGAACATAAAGCTCAGGCAACTGGGCGGTGCTACAGCAGTGACTAGTCCTGGTTGCCTGGCTCTTAGCATGGCCATTCTCACATCCCATTAGGCATATTAAGCTAGCTCTGGCTCTGCTGAGTGGGATGTCAATCAAGGCGGATTGGGCATGCTAACAGCCACAGAACCAGGACTAGTCACTGCTATAGCACCTCCAGTGGAGTGGCAGGTTTATAAGTTCACATTTCCCTCCTATTAAAACCAGCCACTTCAGCAGGGGCACATCTACAAGGGGAGTCCCAAGCTCTGTCCCATCTTGCCAGTGGTTTTATAATTGCAGCTTTGCTGACGGTTTCCATTGTGTGTGAATTCCTGTTAGGTATATTATGCACACGAATGGGGGAGCTTTATCAAGACCAGCACTTTGTGGATCAGTTCTTGATACCTCCCATGCGCGCTGGAGATGGCCCCTAATTTATGAAGAGGCGCAGGTCTCACCATAAATTAGGCGCATCCTCCGCAGTCCATGTATCTTAGCAGAAAGTTACCACAGCTCAGAGCTGCTGTCGATTTCTGGCAATTTGTCTCTGCAGTTGATCATGCCGCCTTTTGGAAATGAGTGAAAAAGCCACTATTTGTTAAAAAATCACAAACACACACAGTTTGCAACTTTTTAACTACTTACATAGTTTTTTAGTGCCATTTTTCAGCACTTTTGCATTTTTTTAAACAGTTTTTACACCTGTGTTTCTGAAAATACGTAGCTCAAGCCCCTGATGTTATCTAAAAGTCTACGGGAAATATGAAATGCAGGAGCCTTTTTTTTTGGTACCGGCATTTTTTCAGTTTGGTGACCTTTTAGTATCTGGAGTTTTGTTTTAAAAACACAGCAAGTTTTTCATTCCCTTGAATATAGGGGAAAAATATCATTCAAACGTGTGTTAACACAAAAACACCACAAAAAATGCCATAAAAACGTATGTAGTTCGCAAAAAAAGGCATGTGCTTTTTCTGGCTTTTTTAGCGAAAAAAGAATGCCATAGCAAATTTGTGCGTAAAAGTAGCTTAAGATATCGACAGACTTAGGGTGGGTTCACACTAGCGTCAGGGATTCCGTTATGGCTTTCCATTATAACGGAAAATAACAGAATCCATAAGACGGCAGGACAGATCCGTTCTTCTGCCCATAGACTTGTATTTTGCATTCTGTCTGGGCATTCCGTTATTTTCCATTATAACCATGTTATAACGGAAAGCCATAACGGAATCCCTAACGCTAGTGTGAACCCACCCTTAAAGGGGTTTTCCGGGACTTAGATACTGATGGACATGAATTACAGATTGGTGGGGGGCAGACCTGGCACCCTTACCAATAAGCTTGTGCGGGCAGCTGCCAGTACTGGAAACTATTCACTGGATGGAAGGCTAAGCCCAAGGTTCTGTTCACTGTGTAGTGACTATACTTTGGTACGACAGCTCAGCTCCCATTCAAGTGCCACCTGTGCTGGAAATTACACTGTTGTAGTCACCAGCTCAGTAGGGGTGCCATGTGTAGGACCCCCATGGATCTAATACATATTTAAGCCTGACAAACCCCTTTAACTTGGTTAGGCCACAATTATTGAGAGTTCTGTGTGACGCTCTGTGTAATAATGATTCAGATCATGGATTTGTCACACATAGGCTTCCGTAATTTATAATAAGAACAATGTTACATCCATATAATATACCTAGGTCACAAATAACAATACAAGAAAACATAACAAGAGCATTGGGAATGTTGCTTCTGTGGTCTATGGGGCTGACAATCTATGGACTCTGCTGTCAGAATAAAGCAAAGGCAGTCAGAGGAAGACATGTGGACAGGGCACAGAGCAAAGGAAGACATGCGGGCAGGGCACCAAGCAAAGGAAGACATGCAGAGAGGGCACCAATCAAAGGAAGACATGCAGACAGGACACAGAGCAAAGGAAGACATGCGGACAGGGAACCAAGCAAAGGAAGACATGCAGAGTGGGCACCAAGCAAAGGAAGACATGCAGAGAGGGCACCAAGCAAAGGAAGACATGCAGAGAGGGCACCAAGCAAAGGAAGACATGCGGACAGGACACAGAGCAAAGGAAGACATGCGGACAGGGCACCAAGCAAAGGAAGACATGCAGAGTGGGCACCAAGCAAAGGAAGACATGCAGAGAGGGCACCAAGCAAAGGAAGACATGCAGAGTGGGCACCAAGCAAAGGAAGACATGCAGAGAGGGCACCAAGCAAAGGAAGACATGCAGAGAGGGCACCAAGCAAAGGAAGACATGCAGAGTGGGCACCAAGCAAAGGAAGACATGCGGACAGGACACAGAGCAAAGGAAGACATGCAGAGAGGGCACCAAGCAAGGGAAGACATGCGGACAGGGAAACAAGCAAAGGAAGACATGCGGACAGGGCACCGAGCAAAGGAAGACATGGGGGCCAAGCAAAGGAAGACATGCAGAGAGGGCACCAAGCAAAGGAAGACATGCAGACAGGGCACCAAGCAAAGGAAGACATGCAGACAGGGCACCAAGCAAAGGAAGACATGCGGACAGGGCACCGAGCAAAGGAAGACATGCCGACAGGGCACCAAGCAAAGGAAGACATGCGGACAGGACACAGAGCAAAGGAAGACATACGGACAGGGCACCAAGCAAAGGAAGACATGCAGAGAGGGCACCGAGCAAAGGAAGACATGCAGACAGGGCACTAAGCAAATGAAGACATGCGGACAGGGCACCGAGCAAAGGAAGACATGCGGACAGGGCACCAAGCAAAGGAAGACATGCGGACAGGGCCCCAATGGGACCAGACTCCATCTGGTAACACCACCAAATAACGTGATCCACAACATAATGGGCACTTTGACGTTTTTTAACATTTATCCTCAAGTCCAGTTGGGAACCAAGCAAAGGAAGACATGCAGAGTGGGCACCAAGCAAAGGAAGACATGCAGAGAGGGCACCAAGCAAAGGAAGACATGCAGAGAGGGCACCAAGCAAAGGAAGACATGCGGACAGGACACAGAGCAAAGGAAGACATGCGGACAGGGCACCAAGCAAAGGAAGACATGCAGAGTGGGCACCAAGCAAAGGAAGACATGCAGAGAGGGCACCAAGCAAAGGAAGACATGCAGAGTGGGCACCAAGCAAAGGAAGACATGCAGAGAGGGCACCAAGCAAAGGAAGACATGCAGAGAGGGCACCAAGCAAAGGAAGACATGCGGACAGGACACAGAGCAAAGGAAGACATGCAGAGAGGGCACCAAGCAAGGGAAGACATGCGGACAGGGAAACAAGCAAAGGAAGACATGCGGACAGGGCACCGAGCAAAGGAAGACATGGGGGCCAAGCAAAGGAAGACATGCAGAGAGGGCACCAAGCAAAGGAAGACATGCAGACAGGGCACCGAGCAAAGGAAGACATGCAGACAGGGCACCAAGCAAAGGAAGACATGCGGACAGGGCACCGAGCAAAGGAAGACATGCGGACAGGGCACCAAGCAAAGGAAGACATGCGGACAGGACACAGAGCAAAGGAAGACATACGGACAGGGCACCAAGCAAAGGAAGACATGCAGAGAGGGCACCGAGCAAAGGAAGACATGCAGACAGGGCACTAAGCAAATGAAGACATGCGGACAGGGCACCGAGCAAAGGAAGACATGCGGACAGGGCACCAAGCAAAGGAAGACATGCGGACAGGGCCCCAATGGGACCAGACTCCATCTGGTAACACCACCAATTAACGTGATCCACAACATAATGGGCACTTTGACGTTTTTTAACATTTATCCTCAAGTCCAGTTGGCATATAAATCCTGGTTGTATAATAAAAATCACTTCTTATATCACCAACAGCTTTCTCACTAAATTTCTACTTGCTGTCAGTGAATGGACACATCCTTCTTTACATCCAGAGGGGGAAAACCTGTTCAGATCTAGCAATGATCTGAGTGTTACAGGGTAGGATCAATTCCTCTATGAGAAGACTTATGTGACCTGTGGATTCGCATGGTCAGATAAGGAACATTTGCAGAACCTGGAAAATAAGTGACTGCATATGTCTCACAGCCATGTACAGCCTGATGGGAACTGCATGTTGTGCTATGGGTAATGGGTCCAATCTCCAGAATGTGGACTAGGATTAAATAGATAAATATGAAATGTATGATAGATAGATAGATAGATAGATAGATAGATAGATAGATAGATAGAATATAAGATATATGAAAGAGATAGATATAGATAGATAATAGAGATAGATGATAGATAGATAGTTTATAAGATATATGATAGAGATAGATAGATAGAGAGATAGATAGATAGAGAGATAGATAGATAGATAGATAGTTAGATAATAGGTAGATAGATAGGAGATAGATAGATAGATAGATAGATAGATAGATAGATAGATAGATAGATGATAGATAGATAGGAGATAGATAGATAGATAGATAGATAATAGGTAGATAGATAGATAACAGATAGATAGATAGATAGATAGATAGATAGATAGATAGATAGATAGATAGATAGATAATAGATAGTATATAAGATATATTATAGAGATAGACAGGCAGACAGATAGATATAGATGATAGATAGATAATATAAGATAGATAGAGTTAGATAGATAGATAGATAGATAGATAGATAGATAATAGATAATAGATGATAGATGATAGACAGATAGATAGATAATAGATGATAGATAGATAGATAGATAATAGATAATAGATGATAGATAGATAGATAGATAGATAGATAGATAGATAATAGATAGATAATAGATAGATAGATAGATAATATATAAGATATATTATAGAGATAGACAGGCAGACAAATAGATAGAGATGATAGATAGATAATATAAGATAGATAGATAACAGATAGATAGATAGATAGATAGATAGATAGATAGATAATAGATAGTATATAAGATATATTATAGAGATAGACAGGCAGACAGATAGATATAGATGATAGATAGATAATATAAGATAGATAGATGATAGATAGATAATAGATAATAGATGATAGATGATAGACAGATAGATAGATAATAGATGATAGATAGATAGATAGTGGGAAGATAGATAGATAATAGATAATAGATGATAGATAGATAGATAGATAGATAGATAGATAGATAGATAATAGATAGATAATAGATAGATAGATAGATAATATATAAGATATATTATAGAGATAGACAGGCAGACAAATAGATAGAGATGATAGATAGATAGATAATATAAGATAGATAGATAGATAGATAGATAGATAGATAGATAGATAGATAGATAATAGATAGATAGATAGATAGATAGATAGACTGACTGCAATAAAGGAAAGAACCCAGAAGAAGGAAGACGTGCTCAGGTGTAGGAGCTTTGTGACCTTGTGTAATCAGCTTACAGCCGTCTCGGGGAATACGCCGCCATCTCTGTATGCAGATAAAGTGTAGAACAATGAATGTGGGATAAACATTTTCCCTTACCTCTGCCGCCAATAATAATGTTCTTCCCCCAAAAAAAGACTACAGCCCCAATGATCAGGACTACTATTCCATCATTTGCCCCATTCCCCATACCTGGCCGCCTCTACTCATCTGCATAGTTTTGATACATGTTATCTTGTGGCTTCTGCTGTTATTTGTGCTCTTTTCAGTAGTTGTCACATTAAAAGTTGTTGTATAGTTTCTCTCTATATCTGCCCCGACATAAAGAATCCGACTGGACAGGAACCATCCGGAGGTGGTTGTCAGAGGCTGGTTATCAGCTAGCACTGGTCCTAATGAGGTATGTCATGGAGGAGGGGGCTACAACATGGATGGAGATAACTATTTCTACATACTAAATAACTGTGACATTTACATACCGACAACATGTATATATCTTCTATCTATCCTCATATCTATCTGTCTGATATCATCTATCTGTCTGTCTATCTATCTCTCATCTATTATCTTTCTCATATCTATCTGTTATCTATCTATCTCCTATCTATCTCTCATCTATTATCTATCTATCTATTTATTTCCTATCTATCTATATATCTATCTTCCCATTATCTATCTCATATCTATCTCATATCTATCTATCTGATATCATCTATCTGTCTATCTTTCATCTATTATCTTTCTCATATCTATCTATCTATCTATCTATCTATCTATCTCATATCTATCTATCTATCTATCTATCTATCTATTATCTATCTATCTATCTATCTATCTATCTATCTATCTATCTATCTCTCATCTATCTATCTATCTATCTATCTATCTATCTATCTATCTATTATCTATCTATCTATCTCTCATCTATCTATCTCTCATCTATCTATCTCTCATCTATCTATCTATCTATCTATCTATCTATCTATCTATCTATCTATCTCTCATCTATCTATCTATCTTCTATCTATCTATTATCTATCTATCTATCATCTATCTATTATCTATCTGTTATCTATCATCTATCTATCTATCTCTCTCATATCTATCTATCTATCTATCATCTATCTATTATCTATCTATCTATTATCTATCTATCTATCTATCTATCTATCTATCTATCATCTATCTATTATCTATCTATCATCTATCTGTTATCTATTATCTATCTATTATCTATCTATCTATTATCTATCTATCTATCTATCTATCTATCTATCTATCTATCTATCTATCTATCTCTCATCTATTATCTATCTATTATCCATCTATCCATCTATCTATCTATCTATCTATCTATCTATCTATCTATCTATCTATCTATCTATCTATCTATCTATCTATCTATCTATCTATCCATCCATCTATCCATCTATCTATCCATCTATCTATCTTCCCACTATCTATCTATCTTACATAGAGAGTTATAGCTGTAGAGCAGAAACAGTGACCCTGCAATGTCTGGACTTCCACCTTATTGGTAAGTACCCCTGGTGTGACTTACCTGGCAGTGCCCCCAGGGCATCCTCATTGGCCAGGAGACCCCTCTGCTTCACACTGTGGACGCCGGTCTTGGACTTCCACAGCAGTTTCACCATCTCTATGATTTCCGGCAGCTCGCAGCTCAGACTCCCGGAGCGGTAGGTCGGCAGACTACCCATGTAGGTCGGCAGCAGCACCTCCGCGTTATAGCATCGGTCCAGCACTGGCATCCTGCCCTGCACAGCAGCACACAGAGGCCGTCGCGCCGCACACTGCTCGAGGGAAGCCAGCGGTGACAGCCCCCAGGTTAACGCTTGCAGTGCCGGGCTAAGTGTCTGGAGGCTCCTCAGCGGGGGCAAGAAGTCTATGAAATCGGTTTCACGTTCAGGAAGGGGTATGACTCCTCAGGCTGACAGTGCCCTTCGCTTCTGTCCTGTGTCATGTCTTCTCTCCACAGGGAGCAGTTCGGGGTTCGCCAGGGGTGCTGAGGCAGAGGTAGTGCCCGGACGGCTCCGGACACAAGTGTGAGAGGAGTTCCGCAGAGCAGCTGCCTCTTCCCTGTGCTGGCAGGGAGCCCGCTCTTCCTTCCTCTCACTGCATTGTCAGGAGGGCACTGGTGCCATGTAATGACCTCTCTGCTGTTCGCAGTCACACAGTCCTGTCAGCTAGTGATTCACCCCCAGGCAGGGAGGAGAAGTGACCAGGCAGCAGCACATGTGTCATTATCTGCGCCTCCTCCTGCCTTCACTACAAGCCGGCTGTAATGCCAGGGCAGAGGACAGGAGGGGATTACAGGGTGCCAGGGCAGAGGTCAGGAGGGGATTACAGGGTGCCATGGCAGAGGCCAGGAGGGGATTACAGGGTGCCAGGGCAGAGGTCAGGAGGGGATTACAGGGTGCCAGGGCAGCGGTCAGGAGGGGGTTACAGGGTGCCAGGTCAGAGGACAGGACGGCATTACCGGGGTGCCATGGCAGAGGTCAGGAGGGGATTACAGGGTGCCAGGGCAGCGGTCAGGAGAGGGTTACAGGGTGCCAGGGCAGCGGTCAGGAGGGGGTTACAGGGTGCCAGGGCAGAGGTCAGGAGGGGATTACAGGGTGCCATGGCAGAGGTCAGGAGGGGATTACAGGGTGCCATGGCAGAGGTCAGGAGGGGATTACAGGGTGCCAGGGCAGAGGACAGGAGGGGATTACAGGGTGCCAGGGCAGAGGTCAGGAGGGGATTACAGGGTGCCAGGGCAGAGGTCAGGAGGGGATTACAGGGTGCCATGGCAGAGGTCAGGAGGGGATTACAGGGTGCCATGGCAGAGGTCAGGAGGGGATTACAGGGTGCCAGGGCAGAGGACAGGAGGGGATTACAGGGTGCCAGGGCAGAGGTCAGGAGGGGATTACAGGGTGCCGGGGCAGAGGTCAGGAGGGGATTACAGGGTGCCAGGGCAGAGGAAAGGAGGGCGTGCGGGGAAGAGGACAGAAGGGCATTACTGGGGTGTTAGGGCAGAGGACAGGAGGGGATTACAGGGTGCCAGGGCAGAGGTCAGGAGGGGATTACAGGGTGCCAGGGCAGAGGAAAGGAGGGGGATGCAAGGAAGAGGACAGAAGGGCATTACCGGGTTGTTAGGGCAGAGGTCAGGAGGGGATTACAGGGTGCCATGGCAGTGGTCAGGAGGGGATTACAGGGTGCCATGGCAGAGGTCAGGAGGGGATTACAGGGTGCCAGGGCAGAGGACAGGAGGGGGTTACAAGGTGCCAGGGCAGAGGTCAGGAGGGGATTACAGGGTGCCAGGGCAGAGGAAAGGAGGGCGTGCGGGGAAGAGGACAGAAGGGCATTACTGGGGTGTTAGGGCAGAGGACAGGAGGGGATTACAGGGTGCCAGGGCAGAGGTCAGGAGGGGATTACAGGGTGCCAGGGCAGAGGAAAGGAGGGGGATGCAAGGAAGAGGACAGAAGGGCATTACCGGGTTGTTAGGGCAGAGGACAGCAGGGGATTACAGGGTGTCAGGGCAGAGGTCAGGAGGCCATTACTGAGGTGCCAGGGCAGGGGACAGGAGGGGATTCCCGGGGTGACAGGGTAGAGGACAGGAGGGAGTTACCTGGGTGTCAGGGTAGAGGACAGGAGGGGATTACAGGGTGCCAGGGCAGAGGTCAGGAGGGGATTACAGGGTGCCAGGGCAGGGGACAGGAGGGGATTCCCAGGGTGACAGGGTAGAGGACAGGACGGAATTACCTGGGTGTGAGGGCAGAGGACAGGAGGGGATTACAGGGTGCCAGGGCAGAGGACAGGAGGGGATTACAGGGTGCCATGGCAGAGGTCAGGAGGGGATTACAGGGTGCCAGGGCAGAGGACAGGAGGGGATTACAGGGTGCCATGGCAGAGGTCAGGAGGGGATTACAGGGTGCCAGGGCAGAGGACAGGAGGGGGTTACAAGGTGCCAGGGCAGAAGTCAGGAGGGGATTACAGGGTGCCAGGGCAGAGGACAGGAGGGGGTTACAAGGTGCCAGGGCAGAGGTCAGGAGGGGATTACAGGGTGCCGGGGCAGAGGTCAGGAGGGGATTACAGGATGCCAGGGCAGAGGAAAGGAGGGGGGTGCAAGGAAGAGGACAGAAGGGCATTACCGGGTTGTTAGGGCAGAGGACAGGAGGGGATTACAGGGTGTCAGGGCAGAGGTCAGGAGGCCATTACTGGGGTTCCAGGGCAGGGGACAGGAGGGGATTCCCGGGGTGACAGGGTAGAGGACAGAAGGGAATTACCTGGGTGTCAGGGTAGAGGTCAGGAGGGGATTACAGGGTGCCAGGGCAGAGGTCAGGAGGGGATTACAGGGTGCCAGGGCAGGGGACAGGAGGGGATTCCCAGGGTGACAGGGTAGAGGACAGGACGGAATTACCTGGGTGTGAGGGCAGAGGACAGGAGGGGATTACAGGGTGCCAGGGCAGAGGACAGGAGGGGATTACAGGGTGCCAGGGCAGAGGTCAGGAGGGGATTACAGGGTGCCAGGGCAGAGGTCAGGAGGGGATTACAGAGTGTCAATGCAGAGGTCAGGAGGGGGTTACCGGGCTGCCAGGGCAGAGGTCAGGAGTGGATTACAGGGTGCCAGGGCAGAGGAAAGGAGGGCGTGCGGGGAAGAGGACAGAAGGGCATTACCGGGTTGTTAGGGCAGAGGACAGGAGGGGATTACAGGGTGTCAGGGCAGAGGTCAGGAGGCCATTACTGGGGTTCCAGGGCAGGGGACAGGAGGGGATTCCCGGGGTGACAGGGTAGAGGACAGAAGGGAATTACCTGGGTGTCAGGGTAGAGGTCAGGAGGGGATTACAGGGTGCCAGGGCAGAGGTCAGGAGGGGATTACAGGGTGCCAGGGCAGGGGACAGGAGGGGATTCCCAGGGTGACAGGGTAGAGGACAGGACGGAATTACCTGGGTGTGAGGGCAGGGGACAGGAGGGGATTCCCAGGGTGACAGGGTAGAGGACAGGACGGAATTACCTGGGTGTGAGGACAGAGGACAGGAGGGGATTACAGGGTGCCAGGGCAGAGGACAGGAGGGGATTACAGGGTGCCAGGGCAGAGGTCAGGAGGGGATTACAGGGTGCCAGGGCAGAGGTCAGGAGGGGATTACAGAGTGTCAATGCAGAGGTCAGGAGGGGGTTACCGGGCTGCCAGGGCAGAGGTCAGGAGGGGGTTACCGGGGTGCCAGGGCAGAAGTCAGGAGGGATTACAGGGTGTCAGGGCAGAGGACAGGAGGGGATTACAGGGTGCCAGGGCAGAGGTCAGGAGGGGATTACAGGGTGCCAGGGCAGAGGAAAGGAGGGGGATGCAAGGAAGAGGACAGAAGGGCATTACCGGGTTGTTAGGGCAGAGGACAGGAGGGGATTACAGGGTGTCAGGGCAGAGGTCAGGAGGCCATTACTGGAGTTCCAGGGCAGGGGACAGGAGGGGATTCCCGGGGTGACAGGGTAGAGGACAGAAGGGAATTACAGGGTGCCATTGCAGAGGTCAGGAGGGGATTACAGGGTGCCATGGCAGAGGTCAGGAGGGGATTACAGGGTGCCAGGGCAGAGGACAGGAGGGGGTTACAAGGTGCCAGGGCAGAGGTCAGGAGGGGATTACAGGGTGCCGGGGCAGAGGTCCGGAGGGGATTACAGGGTGCCAGGGCAGAGGAAAGGAGGGCGTGCGGGGAAGAGGACAGAAGGGCATTACCGGGGTGTTAGGGCAGAGGACAGGAGGGGATTACAGGGTGTCAGGGCAGAGGACAGGAAGGCATTACAAGGTGCCAGGGCAGAGGTCAGGAGGGATTACAGGGTGTCAGGGCAGAGGACAGGAGGGGATTACAGGGTGCCAGGGCAGAGGTCAGGAGGGGATTACAGGGTGCCAGGGCAGAGGAAAGGAGGGGGGTGCAAGGAAGAGGACAGAAGGGCATTACCGGGTTGTTAGGGCAGAGGACAGGAGGGGATTACAGGGTGTCAGGGCAGAGGTCAGGAGGCCATTACTGGGGTTCCAGGGCAGGGGACAGGAGGGGATTCCCGGGGTGACAGGGTAGAGGACAGGAGGGAATTACCTGGGTGTCAGGGTAGAGGTCAGGAGGGGATTACCAGGGTGACAGGGTAGAGGACAGGACGGAATTACCTGGGTGTGAGGACAGGAGGGGATTACAGGGTGCCAGGGCAGAGGACAGGAGGGGATTACAGGGTGCCAGGGCAGAGGTCAGGAGGGGATTACAGGGTGCCAGGGCAGAGGTCAGGAGGGGATTACAGAGTGTCAATGCAGAGGTCAGGAGGGGGTTACCGGGCTGCCAGGGCAGAGGTCAGGAGGGGGTTACCGGGGTGCCAGGGCAGAAGTCAGGAGGGATTACAGGGTGTCAGGGCAGAGGACAGGAGGGGATTACAGGGTGCCAGGGCAGAGGTCAGGAGGGGATTACAGGGTGCCAGGGCAGAGGAAAGGAGGGGGATGCAAGGAAGAGGACAGAAGGGCATTACCGGGTTGTTAGGGCAGAGGACAGGAGGGGATTACAGGGTGTCAGGGCAGAGGTCAGGAGGCCATTACTGGAGTTCCAGGGCAGGGGACAGGAGGGGATTCCCGGGGTGACAGGGTAGAGGACAGAAGGGAATTACAGGGTGCCATTGCAGAGGTCAGGAGGGGATTACAGGGTGCCATGGCAGAGGTCAGGAGGGGATTACAGGGTGCCAGGGCAGAGGACAGGAGGGGGTTACAAGGTGCCAGGGCAGAGGTCAGGAGGGGATTACAGGGTGCCGGGGCAGAGGTCCGGAGGGGATTACAGGGTGCCAGGGCAGAGGAAAGGAGGGCGTGCGGGGAAGAGGACAGAAGGGCATTACCGGGGTGTTAGGGCAGAGGACAGGAGGGGATTACAGGGTGTCAGGGCAGAGGACAGGAAGGGATTACAAGGTGCCAGGGCAGAGGTCAGGAGGGATTACAGGGTGTCAGGGCAGAGGACAGGAGGGGATTACAGGGTGCCAGGGCAGAGGTCAGGAGGGGATTACAGGGTGCCAGGGCAGAGGAAAGGAGGGGGGTGCAAGGAAGAGGACAGAAGGGCATTACCGGGTTGTTAGGGCAGAGGACAGGAGGGGATTACAGGGTGTCAGGGCAGAGGTCAGGAGGCCATTACTGGGGTTCCAGGGCAGGGGACAGGAGGGGATTCCCGGGGTGACAGGGTAGAGGACAGGAGGGAATTACCTGGGTGTCAGGGTAGAGGTCAGGAGGGGATTACAGGGTGCCAGGGCAGAGGTCAGGAGGGGATTACAGGGTGCCAGGGCAGGGGACAGGAGGGGATTCCCAGGGTGACAGGGTAGAGGACAGGACGGAATTACCTGGGTGTGAGGGCAGGGGACAGGAGGGGATTCCCAGGGTGACAGGGTAGAGGACAGGACGGAATTACCTGGGTGTGAGGGCAGAGGACAGGAGGGGATTACAGGGTGCCAGGGCAGAGGACAGGAGGGGATTACAGGGTGCCAGGGCAGAGGTCAGGAGGGGATTACAGGGTGCCAGGGCAGAGGTCAGGAGGGGATTACAGAGTGTCAATGCAGAGGTCAGGAGGGGGTTACCGGGCTGCCAGGGCAGAGGTCAGGAGGGGGTTACCGGGGTGCCAGGGCAGAGGTCAGGAGGGATTACAGGGTGTCAGGGCAGAGGACAGGAGGGGATTACAGGGTGCCAGGGCAGAGGTCAGGAGGGGATTACAGGGTGCCAGGGCAGAGGTCAGGAGGGGATTACAGAGTGTCAATGCAGAGGTCAGGAGGGGGTTACCGGGCTGCCAGGGCAGAGGTCAGGAGGGGGTTACCGGGGTGCCAGGGCAGAGGTCAGGAGAGGATTACAGGGTGCTAGGGCAGAGGACAGGAGGGGGTTACTGGGGTGCCAGGGCAGAGGTCAGGAGGGTGTTACCGGGGTGTTAGGGCAGAGGACAGGAGGGGATTACCGGGGTGCCGGGGCAGAGGACAGAGGGGATTACGGGGTGCCAGGGCAGAGGTTAGGAGGGCATTACCAGGGTGCCAGGGCAGGGGACAAGAGGGGATTACTGGGGTGACAGGGTAGAGGACAGGAGGGGGTTTCCTGGGTGTCAGGGCAGAAGACAGGAGTGGGTTACTGAGCAGCCAGGGCAGAGGTCAAGAGGTGGTTATCGGGGTTCCGGGACAGAGGTCAGGAGGGGTTACCGGGGTGGTGCCAGGGCAGAGGACAGGAAGGCATTACCGGGGTGTTAGGGCAGAGGACAGGAGGGGATTACCGGGGTGCCAGGGCAGAAGTTAGGAGGACATTACCAGGGTGCCAGGGCAGGGGACAGGAGGGGATTACCGGGGTGAAAGAGTAGAGGACAGGAGGGGGTTTCCTGGGTGTCAAGGCAGAAGACAGGAGGGGGTTACCAGGATGTCAGGGGAGAGGACAGAAGGGGGTTACTGGGGTGTTAGGGCAGAGGACAGGAGGGGGTTACCGGGGTGTCAGGGCAGAGGACAGGAGGGGGTTACCGGGGTGCCAGGGCAGAGGACAGGAGGGCATTACCGGGGTGTCGGGGCAGAGGACAGAAGGGTATTACCGGGGTGAATGAGGTACATAGACAGGGTTTCTATGCTGTGTATGGTGGAATATTCCACATAAACAGACGCCTAATGGCTTTCTAGGAACAGGTTATATGAGAAATAACCGGAAATTTTATATTAGTTACACGCTGTGGTTTGTGTCCGGCCGATTCCCGGCATTCGCTGCCGGAACTGGAGACCGGAACACAATGCTGCAGATGTGAAACTAGTCTTAGGCTACATTCACGCGACCGTTTTTTGCGTCCATGTTTGATCTGCGTCTGTCCCACAGTGTCTTACAAAAGTTTACATGGGAGATTTACTAAGCATGTTGTAAAATGCACCAAAAAGAATGGCGTTTTGACTTGCGCCAAATATTTCATTTTCTCCAGAATTTTCGTCATAAAGAATGCACCACACCAGAAATTAGTTTTAAATGTCAAAGTGGGTGGGGATATTACGCCTCATTCATCATCCTCTTATGGGCAGAAATGGCTCCAATTGTTTTGTACAATTAAGCCAGCTTATGTGGTGGTGTTTTGTCAAAAAGTTGCATTTATGAAAAGAAAACCAACTCATGGGAACCAGTGATAGGTAAGTATTAAAACAGGAGGCTTTTATTTTTATCTAATAGAAATGAGCTAAACTACAGGGTTTTGTCAGTAAATTGACATTCAACAAAAACATCCCGAGACAAAAGTCACCATTTACCACTGGAAATGTCGCAAATATGTTTCCGAAATCTCAAGTGTGGTCTCGCTGGGGGGAGGCTGAAATGGCACATTTTAGTTTTAAAAAAGTAGCATTTTTATTGTCATTAAAATGACACAAATCAAGAGATATAGGCGAATAATCAAGTTTATATTAAAAAAGTCACTATTTTAAAAGTGTTGTGTGCTTTTTGATATATGACGTGAAAAAAAATCACTTTTGATTTGTAATGTTATTTTTTGTTTGCGCTAATTACGCCATTATTGATAAAGGTCCCCATTATGTTTTTTCCTGCTTTTCTGCATTACAACCTTGTGGAGCCACCTTTTGCTGCAGTTTCTGATGCAAGTCTCTTGGGTGTGTCTCTATTACCTTAGCACACCTAGACACTGGGATTTTTGCCCATACCTCCAGGCAAAACTGCTTCAACTCCTTCAAGTTAAAGAGGACCTTTCACTAGTTTAAAAACTAAAAACTAACTATATCAGTGGGCAGAGCGGCGCCCAGGGGTCCCCCTGCACTTACTAGTATGTCTGGGCGCCGCTCCGTTCGCCCGGTATAGGCTCCGGTGTCTGCGCTCCCTCTGTTGTACTGGGGGGAGTTTTTGTATTAGGGTTGTCCCTTGCTGGCCAATCGTAGCGCACAGCTCATAGCCTGGGACTCCCAGGCTATGAGCTGTGCTCTACGATTGGCCAGCGCTGCAGCAAGGGACAACCCTAATACAAAAACTCCGCCCAGTACAACAGAGGAAGCGCAGACACCGGAGCCTATACCGGGCGAACGGAGCGGCGCCCAGACATACTAGTAAGTGCAGGGGGACCCCTGGGCGCCGCTCTGCCCACTGATATAGTTAGTTTTTAAACTAGTGAAAGGTCCTCTTTAAGTGGATTTCTTTGGTATACGGCAGTCTTCAAGTCATGCCACAGATTCTCAGTTGGATTAAAGGGGTTGTGCACGTTTCTGGGGAGGGTGTTTGGCAAACCCCCATCTTAGGCAGACCTTCAAAGGTAAGCATACTTCCCAACTTCCTGGAGTTGGCTCCCCGCTCCTTTCTCTTCTCAGCCTAGGATGATCTGGAATGTAAACTTCTCTTTTTATGCTGCTGCAGCCAATCGCTTGTGGCAGTGGTGAACTGCTCTTCCTGCATCATGGCAAATGGTCACGTGATACAAGGGAAACAGGTCACCACTGTGGCCAGTGATTGGCTGCAGTGGCTTCAAAATGGAAGTTTACATCCTGGGAGCGCAGCATAGCATCTGAGGGTGGGGAGAGAAGGAGCAGGGAGCCAGCACTGGAAATCAGGTACCGTATTTCTCGCCCTATAAGACGCACTGGCCCATAAGAAGCACCTACGTTTTTGAGGAGGAAAAAAGAAGGTGTGCTTTTGGTGGGTTTTAAACTAATGGTGGTCTGTGCATGACACTATTATGGGGGATCTGTGGATGACGCACTGTTATGGAGGGGATCTTTGGATGGCACTGTTATGTGGGGGATCTGTGGATGGCACTGTTATGGGGGATCTGTCGATGGCACTGTTATGGGGGGATCTGTCAATGGCACTGTTATGGGGAGGGGCATCTGTGGATGGCACTATTATGGGGTGGGGGATCTGTGGTTGGCACTATTATGGGATGGATGATCTGTGGATGACACTGTTATGGGGAGATCTGTGGATGACACTGCTATATATGTATCATCCACAGATCCCCCCCCCATAACATTTCCCCCCAATACACCGGGCCCCGCCGCTCACAACAGTATTTCTAAACAGTAATCCTTAGCCTCTTAATAACTTTAACAAAAGTTGCGCTCTCCCCAGTATCAGCACTTACTAACGGGCATCCGGAGCAGGCAGAGCTGCTGACAGCGTAACGTCACTCACTGACGTTGTGCACCTGCTCCGCCTGCTTCATTCATAAAGTGGGAGGAGCAGGGTGCTAACCCTAAGGGCATTACCCTGGCTCTTCCAGGGTATTCACCCGTTAATCTGTATACAGGGATTTGGACTTCGCTGCGGTGAAACAACCGGGCCGCTACCTCCTGGGATAGTCCCGGTTTGGATGGTAGCGGATCCACTGAGGTCAGGGACTTCGGTGCAAGCAGGATGCAGAAAGTGCACCAAAAACGCAGGTATGTGTGAACAGGCACGTAGACAGATTTACGGTAACTAGGAGTCCTAGCTGTAGAGAAACACGAAGACACCTGGAGAAGCTTGCAAGCAGTGTGGTGAGCAGACTCAGACAAGGCAACAGGCTGGATACTGAGTTTGAGCACGGACAATACAGATCAACTAGGTAAACAGAACTTCACACTGAAAACTAGAGGTACTGGAGCACACGGGTGGAGCAAGTAAACACTGGAGAACTCACAGGAACACAGGTGGGGGGTAATGCAGGTAAGGCTACTTTCACACTACCGTTCAGAGCGGGTCCGTCTGATGTCTGCTCAGACGGATCCGCTCCTATAATGCAGACGTTTGTATCCGTTCAGAACGGATCCGTCTGCATTATAGTTTGAAAAATATTCTAAGTGTGAAAGTAGCCTGAACGGATCCGTCCAGACTTTACATAGAAAGTCAATGGGGGACGGATCCGTTTGAAGATTGAGCCATATTG
This sequence comes from Bufo bufo, assembly GCF_905171765.1. NCBI lineage: Eukaryota > Metazoa > Chordata > Amphibia > Anura > Bufonidae > Bufo > Bufo bufo. The sequence continues at coordinate 380,372,613 of NC_053392.1, read as the reverse complement.
TGTCATCTTCAAACTGATCCGTCCCCATTGACTTACATTGTAAGTCTGGACGGATCCGCTTGCCTCCGCACGGCCAGGCGGACACCCGAACGCTGCAAGCAGCGTTCAGGTGTCCGCTTGCTGAGCGGAGGCTGAACGCTGCCAGACTGATGCATTCTGAGCGGATCCGCGTCCACTCAGAATGCATTAGAGCTGGACGGATGCGTTCGGGGCCGCTTGTGAGCCCCTTCAAACGGAGCTCACAAGCGGACACCCGAACGCTAGTGTGAAAGTAGCCTAAGAGGCAAAAGAATATCAGTGGCACCAATAAAGCAAGGTTTAGCCTGAACACAGTCTAAGGTCAGGGCGGGCTGAGTACATTTGTGGTCCAAGTAGCAGTTCCAAGATCGGGGCAGACGGCAAGAAGCAGAATCAGTAGACATGTAAGGTATGGTACACAGATAGTCAGACAAGAGAAACCACTTAGCTGGTTACTAGAGGCTAGAAAACCTCAAAGCTTAGGCATCATCCCCATGGGGAGGCTGCCTTAAATTGTAGCTGGCCAGCTAAGACCTGTCCTAGGTTGCTAATATAGCTTGTGTCTTTATACAGCTAGACCTGCCAATAACCTTAACCACTTAAGGACCACAGGTTTATACCCCCCTAGTGACCAGGCCCTTTTTTACAAATCGGCACTCCACAACTTTAGCGGTTTATTGCTCGGTCATGCAACTTACCACCCAAATGAATTTTACCTCCTTTTCTTCTCACTAATAGAGCTTTCATTTGGTGGTATTTTGTTGCTGCTGACATTTTTACTTTTTTTTGTTATTAATCGAAATTTAACGATTTTTTTGCAAAAAAATGACATTTTTCACTTTCAGTTGTAAAATTTTGCAAAAAATTTTGCAAAAAAAACGACCATCCATATATAAATTTTTCTCTAAATTTATTGTTCTACATGTCTTTGATAAAAAAAATGTTTGGGTAAAAGCTATAGCGTTTACAAACTATGGTACAAAAATGTGAATTTCCGCTTTTTGAAGCAGCTCTGACTTTCTGAGCACCTGTCATGTTTCCTGAGGTTCTACAATGCCCAGACAGTAGAAAACCCCCACAAATGACCCCATTTCGGAAAGTAGACACCCTAAGGTATTCACTGATGGGCATAGTGAGTTCATGGAAGTTTTTATTTTTTGTCACAAGTTAGCGGAAAATGATGATTTTTATTTTTTTTTCCTTACAAAGTCTCAAATTCCACTAACTTGTGACAAAAAATATAAACTTCCATGAACTCACTATGCCCATCACGAAATACCTTGGGGTGTCTTCTGCCCTGACATTCTAGGGGCCCTTATGTGTGGTAAGTAGTTTGAAATCAAAATCTGTAAAAAATGGCCGGTGAAATCCTAAAGGTGCTCTTTGGAATGTGGGCCCCTTTGCCCACCTAGGCTGCAAAAAAGTGTCACACATCTGGTATCGCCGTACTCAGGAGAAGTTGGGCAATGTGTTTTGGGGTGTCTTTTTACATATACCCATGCTGGGTGAGAGAAATATCTCGGCAAAAGACAACTTTTCCCATTTTTTTATACAAAGTTGGCATTTCACCAAGATATTTATCTCACCCAGCATGGGTATATGTAAAATGACACCCCAAAACACATTCCCCAACTTCTCCTGAGTACGGCGATACCACATGTGTGACACTTTTTTGCAGCCTAGGTGGGCAAAGAGACCCACATTCCAAAGAGCACCTTTAGGATTTCACCGGCCATTTTTTACACATTTTGATTTCAAACTACTTCGCACGCATTTGGGCCCCTAAAATGCCAGGGCAGTATAACTACCCCACAAGTGACCCCATTTTGGAAAGAAGACACCCCAAGGTATTCCGTGAGGGGCATGGCGAGTTCCTAGAATTTTTCATTTTTTGTCACAAGTTAGCGGAAACACATTCCCCAACTTCTCCTGAGTACGGCGATACCAGATGTGTGACACTTTTTTGCAGCCTAGATGCGTAAAGGGGCCCACATTCCTTTTAGGAGGGCATTTTTAGACATTTGGATCCCAGACTTCTTCTCACGCTTTAGGGCCCCTAAAATGCCAGGGCAGTATAAATACCCCACATGTGACCCCATTTTGGAAAGAAGACACCCCAAAGTATTCAATGAGGATAATTACTGCACGGGCGATTATCTTTCAGCTGGCAACAAGTTATTTAACCCCAACTGGTGCAATGAGTTGCTTCTCATTTCTTAAACAACCATGTCGAAAGACACATCTTGTGCTCGTGGGAAAGATGTTAGTCTGTTTGAGAAGGGTCAAATCATTGGCGTGCATCAAGCAGAGAAAACATCTAAGGAGATTGCAGAAACGACTAAAATTGGGTTAAGAACTGTCCAACGCATTATCAAAAACTGGAAGGATAGTGGGGACCCATGGTATTCGAGGAAGAAATGTGGCTGGAAAAAAATCCTGAATGATCGTGATCGGCGATCACTTAAACGTTTGGTGAAATCAAATCGAAGAAAAACAACAGTAGAACTCAGGGCTATGTTTAATAGTGAAAGTAAGAGCATTTCCACACGCACAATGCGAAGGGAACGCAAGGGATTGGGACTGAACAGCTGTGTAGCCGTAAGAAAACCACTAATCAGTGAGGCAAACCAGAAAAAAAGGCTTCAATTTGCTAGGGAGCATAAAGATTGGACTCTGGAGCAATGGAAGAAGGTCATGTGGTCTTATGAGTCCAGATTTACCCTGTACCAGAGTGATGGGCGCATCAGGGTAAGAAGAGAGGCAGATGAAGTGATGCACTCATCATGCCTAGTGCCTACTGTACAAGCCTGTGTGGGCAGTGCTATGATCTGGGGTTGCTGCAGTTGGTCAGGTCTCGGTTCAGCAACAGTATGTGCTCCAAGAATGAGGTCAGCTGACTACCTGAACATACTGAATGACCAGGTTATTCCATCAATGGATTTTTTCTTCCCTGATGGCACGGGCATATTCCAAGATGACAATGCCAGGATTCATCGGGCTCAAATTGTGAAAGAGTGATTCAGGGAGCATGAGACATCATTTTCACATTTGGATTGGCAACCACGAAGTCCAGACCTTAACCCCAATGAGAATCTTTATTTTTTTTGGTGGCGACTTTTTTTGGACAGGCAATGTACAGTCGTGGCCAAAAGTTTTGAGAATGACAAAAATATTAGTTTTCACAAAGTTTGCTGCTAAACTGGTTTTAGATCTTTGTTTCAGTTGTTTCTGTGATGTAGTGAAATATAATTACACGCACTTCATACGTTTCAAAGGTTTTTATCGACAATTACATGACATTTATGCAAAGAGTCAGAATTTGCAGTGTTGGCCCTTCTTTTTCAGGACCTCTGCAATTCAACTGGGCATGCTCTCAATCAACTTCTGGGCCAATTCCTGACTGATGGCAACCCATTCTTTCATAATCACTTCTTGGAGTTTGTCAGAATTAGTGGGTTTTTGTTTGTCCACCCGCCTCTTGAGGATTGACCACAAGTTCTCAATGGGATTAAGATCTGGGGAGTTTCCAGGCCATGGACCCAAAATGTCAACGTTTTGGTCCCCGAGCCATTTAGTTATCACTTTTGCCTTATGGCACAGTGCTCCATCGTGCTGGAAAATGCATTGTTCTTCACCAAACTGTTGTTGGATTGTTGGAAGAAGTTGCTGTTGGAGGGTGTTTTGGTACCATTCTTTATTCATGGCTGTGTTTTTGGGCAAAATTGTGAGTGAGCCCACTCCCTTGGATAAGAAGCAACCCTACACATGAATGATCTCAGGATGCTTTACTGTTGGCATGACATAGGACTGATGGTAGCGCTCACCTTTTCTTCTCCGGACAAGCCTTTTTCCAGATGCCCCAAACAATCGGAAAGAGGCTTCATCGGAGAATATGACTTTGCCCCAGTCCTCAGCAGTCCATTCACCATACTTTCTGCAGAAGATCAATCTGTCCCTGATTTTTTTTTGGAGAGAAGTGGCTTCTTTGCTGCCCTTCATGACACCAGGCCATCTTCCAAAAGTCTTCGCCTCACTGTGCGTGCAGATGCACTCACACCTGCCTGCTGCCATTCCTGAACAAGCTCTGCACTGGTGGCACTCCGATCCCGCAGCTGAATCCTCTTTAGCAGACGATCCTGGCGCTTGCTGGACTTTCTTGAACGCCCTGAAGCCTTCTTAACAAGAATTGAACCTCTTTCCTTGAAGTTCTTGATGATCCTATAAATTGTTGATTGAGGTGCAATCTTAGTAGCCACAATATCCTTGCCTGTGAAGCCATTTTTATGCAACGCAATGATGGCTGCACGCGTTTCTTTGTAGGTCACCATGGTTAACATTGGAAGAACAATTATTTCAAGCATCACCCTCCTTTTAACATGTCAAGTCTGCCATTTTAACCCAATCAGCCTGACATAATGATCTCCAGCCTTGTGCTCGTCAACGATTACTGAAATGATCTCAGCAGGTCCTTTAATGACAGCAATAAAATGCAGTGGAAAGGTTTTTTGGGGATTAAGTTCATTTTCATGGCAAAGAAGGACTATGCAATTCATCTGATCACTCTTCATAACATTCTGGAGTATATGCAAATTGCTATTATAAAAACTTAAGCAGCAACTTTTCCAATTTCAAATATTTATGTAATTCTCAAAACTTTTGGCCACGACTGTATATAGATACACTCACAACTTTTCAGTTTTTATTTACTTTTTTATTTAACAAGGTATTTTTCACTAGTTTGTCAGGTCCATTTTAATTCCAAATTGCAATGAGCGTGAATATTTACATATACATGAGCAAAAGCAATGAGTAAACACTCGCGCTGCCGTCTGGGTGAGGTGGGTTGGAGGTGAGCTCACACACAAGGACTATGTGTGGGCCCCGTCGCTGCTGGGTTCTGCTGTGGGGTTAATTGCCAAAAAACAGCCCACAGAATAGGAGAAGACCTAGTATTGGAAATAAAAGAAGAAAGAACCCGCGCTGACCTTGTTCCTACCTATAAGATATACTACTAATGAAGCACTGGATATAGTAGACACTGCCCTAAACTTTCTGGTGTCTATTGTGGTACCTCTATTATCGTTCGTTTATACACAGTCACAACATGCGTTTTGTTCCAGTAGCATATGGTGAATATTGCACAGTGATATAGTACTACTAAGATAGTCTGCTGTGGCAGGGCAGTGGTTAACACTTACTGTTATGTGCCCCCGCTCAGTCCGTTCCTGCAGAAACTGCTGTTGTAGGTAGAGATGCTGGTAATCCTCTTCTCTTGTCCTGTTAGATAGAACAGGACAAGAGAAGAGGATTACCAGCATCTCTACCTACAACAGCAGTTTCTGCAGGAACGGACTGAGCGGGGGCACATAACAGTAAGTGTTAACCACTGCCCTGCCACAGCAGACTATCTTAGTAGTACTATATCACTGTGCAATATTCACCATATGCTACTGGAACAAAACGCATGTTGTGACTGTGTATAAACGAACGATAATAGAGGTACCACAATAGACACCAGAAAGTTTAGGGCAGTGTCTACTATATCCAGTGCTTCATTAGTAGTATATCTTATAGGTAGGAACAAGGTCAGCGCGGGTTCTTTCTTCTTTTATTTACATATACATATACCAGGTGCAGTCATTACTAAATGTACATAGCTGTGCCTGGTAAACAATCAAGGGAACTTGGCACTTCCTGGAGTGCCATGTTCCAATCATTTGATTGACAGGAATGCTGGGAGTTGGACCTCCACTAATCTGAAATAGATGCCCTGTCCTAAAGAAAGGCTATCAATAATATAGTCCTGTAAAACCTCTTTGAGGTGTCCTTCACACCTCATTTTATTATGTGTACCTCTTCTTCAGTGGTAAAAAGCCACACGTGTTTTATTCCTTTTTTGGTACTTTAGTGGCGTTTTATTGGTTATTAATCATACACATAAAACAGATGTGTTTTCAGGCCTTTTTCCAACTCCTATAGTGATTCTGAAAGGAATAATTCCTTATAATCCCTTAATAATTAAGCATGCTAAAATGCATAAAAGCAACAAAAAATATCCATGCAAAAAATGCTCTCCTAGATTTACTAATGTGTCTGAACCATGAGTGAGGTAGTGAACTAGTTTGGCAAAACTGGTGCATCTAGGGTTTCTATACTTTTTTTACGACATGCTCGGTGAGCAAGAAGGCTTAGTGGGAAAGGGGGCATGACCTAAGATGGGCAACTTTGTGCCAACATTGTAGAACAATTCTGGTGTAAAAATGTTTCTCAGAGTAAGGCCTCCTGCACATAACCGTAGGTGTCCTGTTGCCGTATTGTGGACCCGCAATACACGGGCACCGTTCTGTGTGCATTCCGCATCAAGGATGCGGACCCATTAACTTGATTTGTTCCGCAAATCGGGAGATGTGGAACGGTAGCACGGAACGGAACCCCACGGAAGCACAACGGAGTGCTTCTGTGGTGTTCTGTTCCGTGCTTCCGTTCCGCAAGAAGATAGAACTTGTTCTATCTTTTTGCAGAACGGAAGGATCTCAGACCCCATTCAAGTGAATGGGTCTGCGATCCGCATACGGCTGCCCCGCGGTCGATGCCCGTGCATTGCTGACCGCAATTTGCGGTCCGCAGCAAGGGCATGGAGCCCTTACGTTTGTGTGCAGGAGGCCTAAGGGCTCATGCACACAACCGTATGTATTTTGCTGTCCACAAAAAAATGGATCCGCAAAAACATACGGAAACGGAATGCACACGGAATAACTTCAGTTTTTTTTGTGGACCCATTGACCGCATACGGTCCGCAAAATAAACGGAACAGACAAAGAAATAAAATACGTTCGTGTGCATGAGCTCTAAGGCAGAGTTCACACTTTAGTTATTTGGTCAGTTATTTCCATCAGTTATTGTGAGCCAAAACCAGTAGTGAAGCCTCCTCAGGGATAAGGTGTAATGATTTGATTTGCCCCTATTCTGTGTTTTTGACCCGCACCTGGTTTTGCTAACTGATCGAAATAACTGAACTGTGAACTCAGCCTTAAGCCTCATGCAAACGCCGTTGATGACCTGTGCCAGTGCTGCGGACTGCAAATTGCGGTCTGCAATGCACGGACATTGGCCATGTGCGTGCCGTATGCGGACGGGTTTTATTTTTATGTATTAAAACACAAGATATATATAAGTGTATAGGGAGCAAAAATATAAACCCAATTACACCCTATTTGGAATTGTATGAAGTATTAAATGGTGCCGTTAGCAAGTACAACTTGAATGGCTATGTGAACGAAAAAAAAAAAAAAGTTATGGCTTCAGAAAGATAAAAAAAACGAAACTGGAAAAATGGAAAATTACAAGGTCCTGAAGGGGTAAAGCAACACCTTGCCACATTAAAAAAGGGAGTAAAAAAACAACACAAAAAAACCCACAAAAAACTGCCTATGTGTGAATCCAGCCTAAAATCCCGTTCACACATGAATATGCTTTGTGGTTTTTTTTTTATTTTCCTACCAATTTTTTTTAAAAGCATTCTTTTTTTCTTGGGTTCTGAGATAGGGGGTTGATCCGGCATCTGTAATCTTGGGTTCTGAGATAGGGGGTTGATCCAGCTTCGGTAATCTTGGGTTCTGAGATAGGGGGCCCCTATCTCAGAACCCAAGATTACAGACGCTTTATCAACCCCCTATCTCAGAACCCAAGATTACAGATGCCGGATCAACCCCCTATCTCAGAACCCAAGATTACAGATGCCAGATCAACCCCCTGTCTCAGAACCCAAGATTACAGATGCCGGATCAACCCCCTATCTCAGAACCCAATATTACAGATGCTGGATCAACCCCCTATCTCAGAACCCAAGATTACAGATGCCAGATCAACCCCCTATCTCAGAACCCAAGATTACAGATGCCAGATCAACCCCCTATCTCAGAACCCAAGATTACAGATGCCAGATCAACCCCCTATCTCAGAACCCAATATTACAGATGCCGGATCAACCCCCTATCTCAGAACCCAAGATTACAGATGCCAGATCAACCCCCTATCTCAGAACCCAATATTACAGATGCCAGATCAACCCCCTATCTCAGAACCCAATATTACAGATGCCGGATCAACCCCCTATCTCAGAACCCAAGATTACAGATGCCGGATCAACCCCCTATCTCAGAACCCAAGATTACAGATTCCAGATCAACCCCCTATCTCAGAACCCAAGATTACAGATGCCAGATCAACCCCCTATCTCAGAACCCAAGATTACAGATGCCAGATCAACCCCCTATCTCAGAACCCAAGATTACAGATGCCGGATCAACCCCCTATCTCAGAACCCAAGATTACAGATGCCAGATCAACCCCCTATCTCAGAACCCAAGATTACAGATGCCGGATCAACCCCCTATATCAGAACCCAAGATTACAGATGCCAGATCAACCCCCTATCTCAGAACCCAGACTCCAATGACAATGTGTCAACCATTGACCACAAAAATAAACTTTCACTGTGATGGCAGTAACAAAAACGCCCCCTCCTGTTTCTCTAGACACCTTGTACAGGAGAAAGATCATCATGATCATAATGATGGCATTGATGGCACCACACACAGCACAGGCAAAGAGTGAGCTAGGTAGGATTTCAGATCCGACACCCTATCTGCACAATGGTTAACACGTCAGTGCCCTAGCAACTGGAGCAACAGTTAGGGTACCTTCAGACGCTGCAGATTTTTTTTCAGATAACTCCGCAGGTGAAAATCAGTTCCATTCACCTGAAAGGGGCTTGCGGAAATCCATGTGCTTTCAGCCCCATTCAACTGATTTCCAGTTGTGGAATTTTCTGCAACAATGTCTGCAGTGTGTAAAGGCATACTTAGATTTTGTGTTGTAATTCCTGCACCGTTCACCTGATTTGGACGTAAATACCCTCAAATTAAAGCTGACTGTCTGCAGTTAAAGCACATCTTGTTTGTTTAATTTCAAATCCATTGTGGTGGTGTATAGAGCCAAAAATGTTAGAATTGTGTCGATGTCCCAATATTTATGGAACTGACTGTATGTCTGTGATTGGTGTAATTGCTAATCATAGACATTAGCTCCAGCTCTCTGCTGTGTGAAACCAGTGCAGGCGCCATCTTTAAAGAGACGACGTGCGACATACGTGTACGGCATGTCTTCAAGGGGTTAAGCAAATTCTTGACTCATTTCTGTTGCAAAGGCTATTCATGAATATAGCATAGCTGATGCAGAGCTCTGTAACAAGCCATAAGCCTGTGTGTCCTTTATATCAGTGTTTCCCAACCAGTGTGCCTCCAGCTGTTGCAAAACTACAACTCCCAGCATGCCCAGACAGACTTTGGCTGTGCGGGCATGCTGGGAGTTGAAGTTTTGCAACAGCTGGAGGCACACTGGTTGGGAAACACTGCTTTATATGACCAGGACAGATATAAAATGGATGTAAACAATGAAATATTCTATTTACTGACAGCAAACAGAGGTCTAGAGAATGTGGGATTGATACAGAAAGTATTCTAATTATTATTTTCATGATGAAATAAATTAACTTTAGTTGCCAAAACTGTAATGCTCTCTGTGCACAGTGCATCAGGTATTATGACAGTAAAACAGTCTCTTGTCATGGAGATGCTAGGAGGCAGGGTTATATACAGTTGCAAGAAAAAGTATGTGAACCCTTTGGAATGATATGGATTTCTGCACACATTGGTCATAAAATGTGATCTGATCTTCATCTAAGTCACAACAATAGACAATCACCGTCTGCTTAAACTAATAACACACAAAGAATTGAATGTTACCATGTTTTTATTGAACACACCATGTAAACATTCACAGTGCAGGTGGAAAAAGTATGTGAACCCCTAGACTAATGACATCTCCAAGAGCTAATTGGAGTGAGGTGTCAGCCAACTGGAGTCCAATCAATGAGATGAGATTGGAGGTGTTGGTTACAGCTGCCCTGCCCTATAAAAAACACACACCAGTTCTGGGTTTGCTTTTCACAAGAAGCATTGCCTGATGTGAATGATGCCTCGCACAAAAGAGCTCTCAGAAGACCTACGATTAAGAATTGTTGACTTGCATAAAGCTGGAAAGGGTTATAAAAGTATCTCCAAAAGCCTTACTGTTCATCAGTCCACGGTAAGACAAATTGTCTATAAATGGAGAAAGTTCAGCACTGCTGCTACTCTCCCTAGGAGTGGCCGTCCTGTAAAGATGACTGCAAGAGCACAGCGCAGACTGCTCAAAGAGGTGAAGAAGAATCCTAGAGTGTCAGCTAAAGACTTACAAAAGTCTCTGGCATATGCTAACATCCCTGTTAGCGAATCTACGATACGTAAAACATTAAACAAGAATGGATTTCATGGAAGGATACCACAGAGGAAGCCACTGCTGTCCAAAAAAAACATTGCTGCACGTTTACAGTTTGCACAAGAGCACCTGGATGTTCCACAGCAGTACTGGCAAAATATTCTGTGGACAGATGAAACCAAAGTTGAGTTGTTTGGAAGAAACACACAACACTATGTGTGGAGAAAAAGAGGCACAGCACACCAACATCAAAACCTCATCTCAACTGTAAGGTATGGTGGTGGGGGCATCATGGTTTGGGGCTGCTTTGCTGCATCAGGGCCTGGACGGATTGCTATCATCGAAGGAAAAATGAATTCACAAGTTTATCAAGACATTTTGCAGGAGAACTTAAGGCCATCTGTCCACCAGCTGAAGCTCAACAGAAGATGGGTGTTGCAAAAGGACAACGACCCAAAGCATAGAAGTAAATCAACAACAGAATGGCTTAAACAGAAGAAAATACGCTTTCTGGAGTGGCCCAGTCAGAGTCCTGACCTCAACCCGATTGAGATGCTGTGGCATGACCTCAAGAAAGCGATTCACACCAGACATCCCAAGAATATTGCTGAACTGAAACAGTTCTATCCAGAGGAATGGTCAAGAATTACTCCTGACCGTTGTGCACATCTGATCTGCAACTACAGGAAACGTTTGGCTAAAGTTATTGCTGCCAAAGGAGGTTCAACTAGTTATTAAATCCAAGGGTTCACATACTTTTTCCACCTGCACTGTGAATGTTTACATGGTGTGTTCAATAAAAACATGGTAACATTTAATTCTTTGTGTGTTATTAGTTTAAGCAGACTGTGATTGTCTATTGTTGTGACTTAGATGAAGATCAGATCACATGTTATGACCAATTTGTGCAGAAATCCATATCATTCCAAAGGGTTCACATACTTTTTCTTGCAACTGTATAACTGTTATATAATGCTGCATTCTATAGAAACAGAGACACATTTCTAAAAAAAAAATTTGCGCTGATTTTATGAAGCATCTAGCTATGTGAATTGTTGATGAAAATAAAAACAACGTATAAAAACAGCTAAGGGTTCACAATATATTTCATTTGACACCCGTAAACGTGTTGTACAAATTGTAATGTACCTATTATAACTACTGTAGTTGATGCTTACAAGCTTGGCAGCATTGCCAAAATATAGACTGACTTTACGGCCCAGTTCGGGCTGCGGAGGTTGGAGAAACGGAGCACGTCTAATGATTGCCGGAGTGCTATTATTTTCCCTTATAACCATGTTATAAGGGGAAATGATACAATCTACATAACCTTGAACCCAAACCTGAACTTCTGTGAAGAAGTTCGGGTCTGGGTACCACATTCAGTTTTTTATCACGCGTGTGCAAAACGCATTGCACCTGCGCGATAAAAACTGAACAACGAAACGCAATCGCAGTCAAAACTGCAATTGCGTACCTACTCGCGCGGGTTTGCCGCAACGCATCCGGACCTTATCCAGGCACGCTTGTGTGAAAGAGGCCTTAGGGCTGTTTCACACGAGCGGATGCCGTGCATGGCATCCGCTCCGTGAAAGAGTGCCAAGACCCGATGCAGACTGCAGAGGCACGGAGCATTAACATGACTGATAATGCTCCGTGCCTCTCTGTGATCTCTTTACTACAAAGTCACAGTGACAACTGTGATTTCATAGTAAAGAGATCACAGAGAGGCACGGAGCATTATCAGTCATGTTAATGCTCCGTGCCTCTGCAGTCTGCATCGGGTCTTGGCACTCTTTTACGGAGCGCATGCCACGCACGGCATCCGCTCGCGTGAAACAGCCCTTAGTGTTGCTGCCAGTGATTGGCTGCAGCAGAGCATGTGAGCCCGTCCATTTGGAAGTTTGCACACTGAGACTAAAGGACCAGTGAAAAGAGTCAAAGCAGAGTGGCGAAGAGCAGGTGAGTATGGGTTTTTCCACAGGTACCGCTATTGAGTGGAAATTGGCAAAATAAGGTAGAAAACTCATGTAAAAATATTAGTGCTTCTGTCGATTAGATGAAGTGTAATAGATAACATTGGTGAAGGGTTCTTGGTGATCTCTTAGCCTGAGGGGCTAAAATAGTGCTAACCTTTCTGGATACCATTTTGTAACATCCTGAGGGGCTATCACTTTAATTTACTAACCTACAGATGTGAAGGTAAACCCATCCTGAGATGTTAGCTTTAAGAGCTTTTACTGAACTTTTTCAAAGTGTCAGACTAGGACTGATCTGAGGATAAAAATGGTGATTTAAATATTTCAGTAAGATTGTATTAACAGTCTTAAAATGGTACAGAGAAGAAATTGCTTTCTATATTTCTTTAGGCGCGCCGACTAATTGCATATCTATAGAACAACTGTATATGATTATATATTAATCCCACAGCCCGCTGATTAATATGAAACTGGACTAGCAGATTCCAGGACTCTGATTTTTAAAAAGTGTAAGAAAATACTTAAAGGTCCTGGTTCTTTGTTGCTTACCCTCTCCCCTCTAAAAGTCGTTTGCCATTTAAATGCATTTACATGACCTTAAAGGGGTTTTTCGGTAATAATGATTTTTAAGCAAGTGCCCTAGCCTGCTTCCTGATAGAGAAGATTCATACTTGCCTGCTCCACGCCGCTCCAGTAATCTAACAACTGGCATTGGCAATGATGTGCTCCTCGTCTCCCATCACCACTGAAGCCATTTATTGGCTGCAGCAGAGCATGTGACCACGCTTATGCACTGCCGGATGTAAACAATGCAGGGACCAGAAGATGGAGACAGTAGAGGCAGCACAGGTAAGTATGAATCTTCCTTTTCAGGAGGTAGGCTGGGGACACTTGCTTAAAAATCATTACTCCCGGAAAACCCCTTTAAATGCTATTTACACCTTCGAAGGCAATTTTTATGATTGCATTTTACTCAAAAATCATATTTTCAATTGGCCTTTATTAAACATATTGAGCCGTTCTGTCACAAAGGGTTATTGTTTTTCTAACTATATGACTGGTACTTTCTCTTTGTGCCAGTCATCTAATAAACCTTATCTCAAAGCTACTAAGAGGTCATAAACACCTATTTAAGCCACATTCTTATCAGTAAGATAAGAACTGAACTATAATGAGTGTTTATACTGTCAGAGAGCAAAGATAAGGACCCCTTCAGCTCCCCAACCGATGGAAAAGACAGAAAATCCACAGGCTGCTACTAGAGCATCTCAGCTATGTACACAAAAAAGGGCTCCATGTTTTTTAATAAAGACCAATTGAAAAACATTTATTAGCTCAAAATGAGTACAATGCAATGATAATAAAAAAATATATAATTGTCCCCAAAGGTGTACATACCCTTTAAGGCTCCAAATCCTGAGTATGACTACAACCACTGCATCTTTTATAATAATTTGTTTTTATTTGGAGTTTAGACTTCTGTTGGCCACACAAAGTCTTCCCTAAGCCTCCATCTAATTATGCAGATAGAACTAAATTTACAATGCTGTCTTTTGCTTTCCCCCCTTTAGTGGCATTTTCTACATGATCATAATAGCATTTACTTTCTCATGTAGACTTTTTAGTAGGAGTACCCTAACACGATTCTGTAGCGTTCATAGTTCTTAGAGTAGATAAATCTTCCTGTGACCACTTTTCTAGCTGTAAATACATGTAATGAAGTGATGGTCAAACAGGTAGGAAACCAAGTGGTTTCCAGGAAACCTGAATTACTGCAGAATTACATTAGAGAATTCCTGCTAGAAGGGAACAAAACTTACGGTAGTTGCTGCAAAAGTGCAAAGCACAAAATATTAACATTTTACGCTATATATTAGAATTAGGGATGAGCGAATCGACTTCAGATGAAACATCGGAAGTCGATTGGCATAAAACTTTGTTCTAAAACTGTATGGAGCAGGAGCTCCATACAGTATTAGAATGTATTGGCTCTGATGAGCCGAAGTTATTACCTTGGAACCGAACTCGAGTTCGGGAAATGGTTTTCACAGTAGAAATTGATTTATGAAGTTATTATGTGAAATCTTGCGAGACTTCGCGAAGTAATAACTTCGGCTCATCAGAGCCAATACATTCTAATACTGTTCACATAGAAGAAGAATAGGCAGAACTCACCACTGAAGTATTTTCTTGCTTCAATCTTTTTTTCCAAAGCTCAATACATAGAATACACATGGCTGGGTGCAGTATGCCTATCTTCACATGCAGCAGCGGGGACGGCCGTTTCGCGCACAATTGCTCTTCGTCAGGCCCCTACATCAGCACGTAACCCCATGCTGCCTTCTTATCTCATAGGCATCACGCTACCATGGATACAATAGCAACCCGGCGCATTACAAGAAGGTAAGTTTAAAAAAACCTTGTGTAAACTACAAAAACATAAAAACATGAAATACAAAACAATACCTTATAAAAACACGCTCAAATCATTCCGGTCATTAAGACCCAGAGGAGCCAGGGCGTATTATCCACCTGGCCTCCTTTTGCAACAACTGGCGATGCCGATCGCCGCCCGGAGATGGAACAGGTACTATTTCAAGTCCTGCAAATCTGAGTGTTTCTACATTCCCTCCATGCACTTCTTTTATATGTTCAATCACCCTCGGGCAACCTTTTCCAGTTTTTATAGAATTAAAGTGCTCTCTAATTCTCTCAAATAAGCACCTTTTGGTCTTGCCTAAGTAAAAATGACCACAGGCACAAATTAACACATAGACCGCATAGGTGCTTCTACAGGTAATGAAACTGTCCACTCTGTGACAAATTCCACCTAAATCTAGGAATCTTTCTTGGGAGATATAGCTGCAAGATGAGCAGCTACCACACTTAAAATTACCTTTTGGCAGCCTCTCCTGCAACCAATTTCTTTTTTTCTCTTCTGAAAACCTGCTCCTGACTATTTTGTCTCGAATTGTGTGACTCCTTCTAAAGGTTATTAAAGGTTTTTCATTCACCTGATCCATAAGACTAGCATCTTTTTTTAGAATATCCCAATTAAATATGGCCGCTAGTATGGAGTCAGCCATTGGACTAAATTAAAACGAAAATGTACATCTCTTTTTCTCATCATGGCCCTTCACATAAACTCTCTGTTTTCCTTTTACATTTTTGTGTTTATTTCCAACCAGCAACTCACTCTGAGAAAAATTCCCAGCTCTTTCCATAGTTTCTTCTAACAATTTCTTGGGATAACTAACCCCTATCCAATAGGTGACATTTTAATTGTAGGGCTTGTTTGTCATATCCCTCTTTTTCACTATTGATACGTCTAAGTCTCACAAACTGTCCATATGGGACATATTTTTTGACATTATAGGGATGAAAACTGTCTTAGTGTTGTAGGGAGTTGGTCGCCGTGGGTTTGCAAAATCCCTCCGTGACCAACTCCCCACCCCGCACCCAAACAGACACATCTAAAAATTCTAAATGCAATCCCCCAAAATTCATGGTAAACTTCATGCCCATGCCATTACTTTCCTTTAAATAATGCACCAAATTTTCATATTGGGACTCAGTTCCCGACCATATTAGGAAAACATCGTCAACAAACCGTAAAAACTGTTTTATGTTGCTCACATATGGGTTGCTGGTTGAAAAGACACACTTATCCTCTAATCTAGCCAAATAAATATTTGCAAATGTGCAAGAGACCGGAGTTCCCATCGCAGTATCTACTTTTTGCCTATACCAGACATTACCAAATTTAAACACTGCTCCGTAGAGTATTAGAACGAAGTTTTATGCGAATTGACTTTGGATGTTTCATCCGAAGTCGATTTGCTCATCCCTAATTAGAATGACAGTCTAAATGTTTTGTGAATGTATACACAAACTTATACTGGGATTCCTTGGCCTATCAGAGGAAATTATTCTCAGGGCCCAACCCCTATATCATTAATTATGTCTACTAGGTTTTGAATCAAAGAAATAGACCCTAGTGACAAGTGATTAGCTCCAAATGGGCTTTTTTCTCCTTGGGGCCCACTATGGCTTCAGAGAATGGGTCCACCAGAGGGTCCTCTGGTACAGTTGTGGGCCAGTGTGTATACAGTTAGTAGGATCTTTTCTTCAGCGAAGGCAATAATGTTTAGTTATACTTATTTGCTATGATCACACATAATATGTACAGTACATACCATCTGCTCATTGTATGGAATTTTTGTTGCGCATACTGAAAATCATAGTCACAAAATTTCTACTTTGCATCTATGTTTTATGGGAAAGTGCTTTAGATATATGTTAGCAGTACTAAAACTATCTCACATTCTCTACACTGCTGTATATTTTATGCATATCTTATATGATAATTGACACATCTTAAAAATATTTTGCAGAAAACAACCATGAAATAAGAGAATTGCAATATTTCCCATCATCGGCAGTATCCGTGGTGAAGACACTGGATTTTGTCACTTTGTGTGCCACCAGAATTTGCCGGCCACCATATAGTGGATTGTCCTCTTGGACTTTTTTTGACCAATCAGCATTGGTTGTGTGATTGACATAAATGTACTAAAGATGCACTTTTGACAACAGAGATTCTGCCTAGCTAATAGATATCATACTAGCTACTGTAACAGATATCATACATCATATCGTATATGACAACTTTTTCCCAGAAGGATTTTTTTCCCCTAGATTTACTTTGAGCTGACAGCTCAGGTGGTATGCCCCTTCTATGGGGGCATGTCCGGTCTGCTACAGCTGGTGGCAGCTGAAGGATGGAACTGAGAATGTGTATCTACCTCAGTGACGTGAAAAGGATGTATGATGTAAATGATGTATGATGTATGATGTATGATGTATGATGTATGATGTATGGGGCTGCACGGTGGCTCAGTGGTTAGCTTGCCTTGCAGCGCTGGGGTCCTAGGTTCGAATCCGACCAAGGGCAACATCTGCATGGAGTTTGTATGTTCTCCCCGTGTTTGCGTGGGCTTCCTCCGGTTTCCTCCCACACTCCAAAGACATACTTACAGCGCATCGAGGCCCGAAGGGTAAGACTGCGTGTACACAAGACTATACATCATCATCAAAAGGAAAATTAGAAAAAAAAAAAACTACAATTACAAAAATATTCAGGTGCTGGTTTGAAAACTGTAGAATATTTTGTTGTGGGACAACCCCTTTAAGATTGACCTTAAATTTATTTTATTTTTTTAGGAATGTACCTATATATCTTCAAATTTACTAACTTCAATTGCCACCAGCTGCAGCAGAAAAGACACACCCTTTGCTCTCAGAAAGTGCATGCCCCCTGAGCTGCTAGCTTAAAGAAAATCTAGCAGGGCAATTTCAGCAATGAATGGGGAGATCTCTGGATTCATTTGATGTACAGGGCTAGTTCTAAGTCTGAACGGACTGTCATATACTATATGTCTGATTTTCATTTTTTACATTACTCATGGGATAACTTTAAACTCTAAAAAACTTGCCAACATTCAAATTGCTCCAAAAGGTATTGGTATTTTTTATTTCTGGGCTGCTCCATCAAGTTAGGTCAACCTGGAAGCAAGATCTAAAAAAATGGCATTATGCTTTAGTTACTATAAAATTTCCATATGTGTTTCCCATTTGGACAATTCATGAAAAATATTTTACACATGGTGTCTGACTCCCTGTAGATATGCCCAGATATGCCCCAATCTATGCTGGCATTGCAACTTTCGCTGCGGTACTCTACTCCATTTATGGTGGGAGTATGATATCATTCTTAACTTGTGGAAACAGATTTTGCTGCTGCTTATGGATATCTGTGGATTCCCTATACAGCCGAGCCCACCCCTAGTCTCCTCTCAGTTGGAATAAATTATTTATCATATCTTCACATCACCATCATTAACCACTTTTGTATAATTATTAGACAGAGGATTTCCTTAAACTGGAAAACCACACACATCTCAGCTGTTCAGGATATCCTAAAGGGAGTTCATGCTAATTTTTGGTACAAGAAGATGTCCGCCTCCGTCCTGAACTGTTCTGATTTATTATTTTGTATTTTCTATACAGTAGATATGAATATTGTAAGACTATTGCTGTCTCTGTGAAAACTCTTCAATAAAAATTTTATGTTTCGAAAAAAAAAGAAGCACTTTTGTACCGGTGGTTGTATTTGTGAGTTATCCTCCCCTTCTGGTCCTCAGCTGTGTCATGTGACCAACACTCGTCTTATGTGTGGACAGGAAGTCAGTTTCTCTATTCATTCCTATGAGAGCCTCAATGTCAGTGAAAAACTGACTTCCTGTCCACACATAAGCTGTGTCGGTCACATCACACAGCTGAGGACCAGAACAGAATGAATAACTCAAAAATACAGCCTCCTCAATAT
The DNA here is from genome assembly GCF_905171765.1 of Bufo bufo. NCBI lineage: Eukaryota > Metazoa > Chordata > Amphibia > Anura > Bufonidae > Bufo > Bufo bufo. Next base: position 380,353,908 of record NC_053392.1, on the reverse strand, counting down.
ACAGATATTTATATGAGCACAATGCTTAGATAATCAATGTGAAATGCCAAAGACGCTGTCGTTTTCAGGTAGGAGAAAATGATAGGTTTGTCAAAGCCTACAGCTCTGGAAGGTTTTCTAAAATAAACCAGATAATTAGTACTGATCTGCTATCTGAGTAAATTACTTTATTACTATAATTGCCATAAAGTGGAAGAACAAGATTCCTCATATTACTTCTAACAGTTGGTCTGCTGCCTAACGCTTTACTACTGTAACAGGTTACATAAAGGTTGCTCCCTATCTAACCCTTTGCATAGACATATAGCTGTAGTTCACCTGATTAAAATGCGTTTTTTCATTTCTTGATCCGAGGCTCTGTTCCCAAGTTATGACACAAAAAAAATACTAATTAGGCCTTTGGTCCAATGAGGGCGTCACCATTGCTCTTGTTGTACCCAAGCTCCGCTCCTTTCTGTGGCTAGCCCCGCATTAGTTGCTTTGCCTGGCCCTGCCCAAGCAGCTAGATAGCATCTGGCACCAGAAAGGAGTGGATTTTGGGTGCGAAAAGACTGATGGTGACGCTTTAATTACGCCAAAAACCTAATTTGCATATTAAGAAAAGGTATCATAACTTAGGAACGGAGCCTCTGATCAATAAAAGAAAAACAGCATTTTAATTAGGTGAACCATGGCTTCATATAGTTTGATAGGGAGGTCGCTGGTGACAGATCCCCTTTAATATCACCAATTTACTGCTGATTCCGCAGTATAGTTGAGAATGGAAAATGTATCAGCATAATAGGTAATGAAGAATGTATTACAATGCAAGCTGAATATTCAAAGGGTTGTGCAGGGTTAGGATATTGATAACCTATCCTCAGGAGTTGGTCTAACTCCCCGCAGATCAGTTATTTAAAGGGGTTGAAAAGCTGTAATTTCACTGCACCACTGCTACAATGTAGACTGTGTGCAGGTGAACACTGAAGAGTGAGCGCTGTGGTCCCTTTAAACAGCAGATTTGAGGGGGTGCTGGGAGTCAAACCCCCACCAATCTAATACTGACGACATATCCTGAGGATAGGTCATCAGTATCATAAAATCTTTTTAAAGTGTCACTGAACTTTCAAGAAACTTTTAATATGTCATAGAGACATATCAAAGGTTTTGATCATGGGGTTCTAAGTGCTGAGACCCCACCGATCTCTAGAACAAGAAGAGAGAAGCGCTCACATTGTGCACTCTCTCTCCTGGCTGAAGGAGACGGAATAGAGACAAGCCCATAGATTTTCTATTGAGCCTCGCCACTATGTGAGCGCTTCTGTCTCCTTGTTCTAGTGATATTGATAATCTTTGCTCAGGATAGGTCATCGGTATCAGATTGGTGGGGGTCTGAAACCAGGCCTCCCAACTGATCAGCTGCTTCAGACTGCCATGGCACCAGAAACTGTACAGTGTACAGAGCTGGAAGCAGAAGGCTCCATACACTTTTGTAGTGCCCATGATGGTACTCAAGTCAATGGGAGCTGAGCTTCAGTATGCTGGTGCTGGAAAGTAGCGAAGCAGAGAGATGGTCGGCACTCGATTCTAGTGCGCGTCGGCACGGGAAGGAGAGAACTCCAGAAGACAATGTAACAAATTCCCAGCGGATGCTCGTTCTATTCACTGAATAGAACGAGCGTCCGCTGGGAATTGGTTACATGGTGCTGTAAAGTACACAGTACAGAACCTTATTCTTCCCCAGGATAGGTCATCAATCTGACATTGATGACCGATCCTGAGGATCAGTCATCCATATCTGCAGCTCAGACAACCTCTTTAACCACCTCCGGACCGCTGTACGCAGATTCGCGTTCCGGAGGTGGCAGCCCTGCGCTCAGCGACGCATATACGCGTCATCTCGCGTGAGCCGGGATTTCCTGTGAACGCGCGCACACAGGCGCGCGCGCTCACAGGAACGGAAGGTAAGAGAGTTGATCTCCAGCCTGCCAGCGGCGATCGTTCGCTGGCAGACTGGAGATGTGTTTTTTTTAACCCCTAACAGGTATATTAGACGCTGTTTTGATAACAGCGTCTAATATACCTGCTACCTGGTCCTCTGGTGGTCCCCTTGTTTGGATCGACCACCAGAGGACACAGGTAGCTCAGTAAAGTCCCACCAAGCACCACTACACTACACCCCCCCCGTCACTTATTAACCCCTTATTAGCCCCTGATCACCCCATATAGACTCCCTGATCACCCCCCTGTCATTGATTACACCCCTGTCATTGATCAACCCCCTGTAAAGCTCCATTCAGATGTCCGCATGATTTTTACGGATGCACTGATAGATGGATCGGATCCGCAAAACGCATCCGGACGTCTGAATGAAGCCTTACAGGGGCATGATCAATGACTGTGGTTATCACCCCAAATAGACTCCCTGATCACCCCCCTGTCATTGATTACCCCCCTGTCATTGATCAACCCCCTGTAAAGCTCCATTCAGATGTCCGCATGATTTTTACGGATCCACTGATAGATGGATCGGATCCGCAAAACGCATCCGGACGTCTGAATGAAGCCTTACAGGGGCGTGATCAATGACTGTGGTTATCACCCCATATAGACTCCCTGATCACCCCCCTGTCATTGATTACCCCCCTGTCATTGATCAACCCCCTGTAAAGCTCCATTCAGATGTCCGCATGATTTTTACGAATGCACTTATAGATGGATCGGATCCGCAAAACGCATCCGGACGTCTGAATGAAGCCTTACAGGGGCATGATCAATGACTGTGGTTATCACCCCATATAGACTCCCTGATCACCCCCCTGTCATTGATTACCCCCCCTGTAAAGCTCCATTCAGATGTCCGCATGATTTTTACGGATGCACTGATAGATGGATCGGATCCGCAAAACGCATACGGACGTCTGAATGAAGCCTTACAGGGGCATGATCAATGACTGTGGTGATCACCCCATATAGACTCCCTGATCACCCCCCTGTCATTGATTACACCCCTGTCATTGATCAACCCCCTGTAAAGCTCCATTCAGATGTCCGCATGATTTTTACGGATGCACTGATAGATGGATCGGATCCGCAAAACGCATCCGGACGTCTGAATGAAGCCTTACAGGGGCATGATCAATGACTGTGGTTATCACCCCATATAGACTCCCTGATCACCCCCCTGTCATTGATCACCCCCCCTGTCATTGATTACCCCCCCTGTAAAGCTCCATTCAGATGTCCGCATGATTTTTACGGATGCACTGATAGATGGATCGGATCCGCAAAACGCATACGGACGTCTGAATGAAGCCTTACAGGGGCATGATCAATGACTGTGGTTATCACCCCATATAGACTCCCTGATCACCCCCCTGTCATTGATCACCCCCCCTGTCATTGATTACCCCCCTGTAAAGCTCCATTCAGATGTCCGCATGATTTTTACGGATGCACTGATAGATGGATCGGATCGGCAAAACGCATACGGACGTCTGAATGAAGCCTTACACGGGCGTGATCAATGACTGTGGTTATCACCCCATATAGACTCCCTGATCACCCCCCTGTCATTGATCACCCCCCTGTCATTGATCACTCCCCCTGTCATTGATCACCCCCTCTGTCATTGATCACCCTCTGTAAGGCTCCATTCAGACATTTTTCTGGCCCAAGTTAGCGGAATTTTTTTTTTTTTTCTTACAAAGTCTCATATTCCACTAACTTGTGTCAAAAAATAAAATCTCACATGAACTCACCATACCCCTCACCGAATCCAAATGCGTAAAATTTTTTAGACATTTATATTCCAGACTTCTTCTCACGCTTTAGGGCCCCTAGAATGCCAGGGCAGTATAAATACCCCACATGTGACCCCATTTCGGAAAGAAGACACCCCCAGGTATTCCGTGAGGGGCATATTGAGTCCATGAAAGATTGAAATTTTTGTCCCAAGTTAGCGGAACGGGAGACTTTGTGAGAAAAAAATTAAAAATATCAATTTCCGCTAACTTGTGCCAAAAAAAAAAAATTTCTATGAACTCGCCATGCCCCTCATTGAATACCTTGGGGTGTCTTCTTTCCAAAATGGGGTCACATGTGGGGTATTTATACTGCCCTGGCATTCTAGGGGCCCCAAAGCGTGAGAAGAAGTCTGGTATCCAAATGTCTAAAAATGCCCTCTTAAAAGGAATTTGGGCCCCTTTGCGCATCTAGGCTGCAAAAAAGTGTCACACATCTGGTATCGCCGTACTCAGGAGAAGTTGGGGAATGTGTTTTGGGGTGTCATTTTACATATACCCATGCTGGGTGAGATAAATATCTTGGTCAAATGCCAACTTTGTATAAAAAAATGGGAAAAGTTGTCTTTTGCCAAGATATTTTTTCTCTCACCCAGCATGGGTATATGTAAAAAGACACCCCAAAACACATTCCCCAACGTCTCCTGAATACGGCGATACCACATGTGTGACATTTTTTTGCAGCCTAGGTGGGCAAAGGGGCCCATATTCCAAAGAGCACCTTTCGGATTTCACTGGTCATTTACCTACTTACCACACATTAGGGCCCCTGGAAAATGCCAGGGCAGTATAACTACCCCACAAGTGACCCCATTTTGGAAAGAAGACACCCCAAGGTATTCCGTGAGGGGCATGGCGAGTTCCTAGAATTTTTTATTTTTTGTCACAAGTTAGTGGAAAATGATGATTTTTTTTTTTTTTTTTTTTTCATACAAAGTCTCATATTCCACTAACTTGTGACAAAAAATAAAAACTTCCATGAACTCACTATGCCCATCAGCGAATACCTTGGGGTCTCTTCTTTCCAAAATGGGGTCACTTGTGGGGTAGTTATACTGCCCTGGCATTCTAGGGGCCCAAATGTGTGGTAAGGAGTTTGAAATCAAATTCTGTAAAAAATGACGAGTGAAATCCGAAAGGTGCTCTTTGGAATATGGGCCCCTTTGCCCACCTAGGCTGCAAAAAAGTGTCACACATCTGGTATCTCCGTATTCAGTAGAATTTGGGGAATGTGTTTTGGGGTGTCATTTTACATATACCCATGCTGGGTGAGAGAAATATCTTGGCAAAAGACAACTTTTCCCATTTTTTTATACAAAGTTGGCATTTGACCAAGATATTTATCTCACCCAGCATGGGTATATGTAAAATGACACCTCAAAACACATTCCCCAACTTCTACTGAATACGGAGATACCAGATGTGTGACACTTTTTTGCAGCCTAGGTGGGCAAAGGGGCCCATATTCCAAAGAGCACCTTTCGGATTTCACTCGTCATTTTTTACAGAATTTGATTTCAAACTCCTTATCACACATTTGGGCCCCTAGAATGCCAGGGCAGTATAACTACCCTACAAGTGACCCCATTTTGGAAAGAAGAGACCCCAAGGTATTCGCTGATGGGCATAGTGAGTTCATGGAAGTTTTTATTTTTTGTCACAAGTTAGTGGAATATGAGACTTTGTATGAAAAAAAAAAAAAAAAATCAGCATTTTCCACTAACTTGTGACAAAAAATAAAAAATTCTAGGAACTCACTATGCCCATCAGCGAATACCTTGGGGTGTCTTCTTTCCAAAATGGGGTCACTTGTGGGGTAGTTATACTGCCCTGGCATTCTAGGGGCCCAAATGTGTGGTAAGGAGTTTGAAATCAAATTCTGTAAAAAATGACCTGTGAAATCCGAAAGGTGCTCTTTGGAATATGGGCCCCTTTGCCCACCTAGGCTGCAAAAAAGTGTCACACATCTGGTATCTCCGTACTCAGGAGAAGGTGGGGAATGTGTTTTGGGGTGTCTTTTTACATATACCCATGCTGGGTGAGATAAATATCTTGGTCAAATGCCAACTTTGTATAAAAAAATGGGAAAAGTTGTCTTTTGCCAAGATATTTCTCTCACCCAGCATGGGTATATGTAAAATGACACCCCAAAACACATTCCCCACCTTCTCCTGAGTACGGAGATACCAGATGTGTGACACTTTTTTGCAGCCTAGGTGGGCAAAGGGGCCCATATTCCAAAGAGCACCTTTCGGATTTCACAGGTCATTTTTTTACAGAATTTGATTTCAAACTCCTTACCACACATTTGGGCCCCTAGAATGCCAGGGCAGTATAACTACCCCACAAGTGACCACATTTTGGAAAGAAGAGACCCCAAGGTATTTCGTGATGGGCATAGTGAGTTCATAGAACTTTTTATTTTTTGTCACAAGTTAGTGGAATATGAGACTTTGTAAGAAAAAAAAAAAAAAATCATCATTTTCCGCTAACTTGTGACAAAAAATAAAAAGTTCCAAGAACTCACTATGCCCATCAGCGAATAACTTAGGGTGTGTACTTTCCGAAATGGGGTCATTTGTGGGGTGTTTGTACTGTCTGGGCATTGTAGAACCTCAGGAAACATGACAGGTGCTCAGAAAGTCAGAGCTGCTTCAAAAAGCGGAAATTCACATTTTTGTACCATAGTTTGTAAACGCTATAACTTTTACCCAAACCATTTTTTTTTACCCAAACATTTTTTTTTTATCAAAGACATGTAGAACAATAAATTTAGAGCAAAATTTATATATGGATGTCGTTTTTTTTGCAAAATTTTACAACTGAAAGTGAAAAATGTCATTTTTTTGCAAAAAAATCGTTAAATTTCGATTAATAACAAAAAAAGTAAAAATGTCAGCAGCAATGAAATACCACCAAATGAAAGCTCTATTAGTGAGAAGAAAAGGAGGTAAAATTCATTTGGGTGGTAAGTTGCATGACCGAGCAATAAACGGTGAAAGTAGTGTAGGTCAGAAGTGTAAAAAGTGGCCTGGTCTTTCAGGGTGTTTAAGCACTGGGGGCTGAGGTGGTTAAGCCCTGCTTTCTCCAACTAAGTCAGAAACACTGGCAGAAACTGTAAAAGAGCTGTAATGGTTTCTCCAGAACTCATGGTAACAGATTAGATTAGGAAGGATGTTTACATGTTCAGTAACTAATTGGTAATCAATATGATGTAAATGATTACACACATAGCAGAGCAAACATATGAACACTCAATAAACTAACTCCACCATTTCCTAGGGTACTATCTGTAAGAATTCAGGAATTTACACACCCTCACCTTAAGAGAGGTCAGCTGTAGGTACAACTTCTCAACTGCAAAACCTGTGACATTCCTGCTTAGCAGACTTCTTAGAACATAAGTCAATTATAGACTACACCATGATTTAATTGCCTGTAATTATCATTTCTAAGCATGCGTTGCACATGCATTGAATATATTAAACTCCTGGGCGAAATAGCTGATGCAATACAGTTGGCAGGCTAGATATCACTGCAATACACCAAGTAAGAGCTTCTCACCCCGAATATGTCACCAGACCAATTAACCACAACTAAATGAAAAAGCCTTGTGCATACAGTTTCACATTGTGCCTCCATACACATGGAAGCACTGACAAGTGGGATGGAGAGGAAGAGGACCACATGTGCTCAGTTATTTCACGTTTAGTTTACTGTATAGGCAGCCTTAAAGGATTGCCCCACGAACAATGCTCTACATTTTTCCAAACCAGCACCTGGAACTGAACACTTTTGTAGTTGGATGTAGTTAAAGGAAATCTGTCACCAGGATAATCGCTATTGAAGTAAAGCCATGGCCTAATAGCACTTAGTACCTTATTTCAAGATGTGCCTTTGTTTCAGCAATAGATTGTTTCTATCTCGTGAAGATCAAATTATTTGGTATGCAAATGAGCCAGTAAGGTGCCCAGAGGGGCGCCACTCTTGCAGGAAGGAGCCCAGGTATGCCTCCTGTTTTTTTTTTTGCACCAGACTTATCAGTTTGTATTTATGGACTTTGCTATGTCCACACGGGTACAGTCATGTTGGAACAGGCAAAGAGTCTTCCCCAAACATCTCCCTACAAGGCTGTACAAAAAGTCTTCCGTGATATAGAAGTTACATTACCCTTCACTGGAAATAAGAGGCCTAGCTCAAACCTGTAGGAACAGTCCTATACCGTTATCCCTTTTCCAAATCTACAGTAGCCATTGTGTATTAGGTCACTGAACTCTTCCAAATGACCGATACTACTACCACTGTTTGTCCATGAAGATAACATGGCTGTGTGCTTGACTAACTTGAATAGTCCACATAACTATGGCCATACAGTGTACAGGGTGGGCCATTTATATGGATACACCTTAATAAAATGAAAATGGTTGGTGATATTAACTTCCTGTTTGTGGCACATTAGTATATGTGAGGGGGGGAACTTTTCAAGATGGGTGGTGACCATGGCAGCCATTTTGAAGTCGGCCATTTTGAATCCAACTTTTGTTTTTTCAATAGGAAGAGGGTCATGTGACACATCAAACTTATTGGGAATTTCACACGAAAAACAATGGTGTTCTTGGTTTTAACGTAACTTTATTCTTTCATGTGTTATTTACAAGTTTCTGACCACTTAAAAAAAATGTTTTCAATGTGCTGCCCATTGTGTTGGATTGTCAATGCAACCCTCTTCTCCCACTCTTCACACACTGATAGCAACACCGCAGGAGAAATGCTAGCACAGGCTTCCAGTATTCGTAGTTTCAGGTGCTGCACATGTCGTATCTTCACAGCATAGACAATTGCCTTCAGATGATACGAGATGTGCAGCACCTGAAACTACGGATACTGGAAGCCTGTGCTAGCATTTCTCCTGCGGTGTTGCTATCAGTGTGTGAAGAGTGGGAGAAGAGGGTTGCATTGACGATCCAACACAATGGGCAGCACATTGAACACATTTTATAAGTGGTCAGAAACTTGTAAATAACTCATGAAAGAATAAAGTTACGTTAAAACCAAGAACACCATTGTTTTTCGTGTGAAATTCCCAATAAGTTTGATGTGTCACATGACCCTCTTCCTATTGAAAAAACAAAAGTTGGATTCAAAATGGCTGGCTTGGTCACCACCCATCTTGAAAAGTTTCCCCCCTCACATATACTAATGTGCCACAAACAGGAAGTTAATATAACCAACCATTCCCATTTTATTAAGGTGTATCCATATAAATGGCCCACCCTGTACATTTTTTCATACTGCATAACATATGTACCTCTCTTTCCAACTTCCAGCAACCTAAAGGGGTGAGAGATGTTACTAAAGACATGTGGCATTGCTAGGAGCTAGTACAATAGGGTGAATTGGGGTTTCTCTCATTCACCTTCTGGCTTACTTTTACACTCGCGTCTGGTGCGGATCCGTCATGGATCTGCACAGACGGATCCGCACCGATAATACAACCGCATGCATCCGTTCAGAATGGATCCGTTTGTATTATCTTTAACATTGCCAAAACGGATCCGTCTTGAACACCATTGAATGTCAATGGGGGGCGGATCAGTTTTCTATTGTGTCAGTGAAAACGGATCCGTCCCCATTGACTTACATTGTAAGTCAGGAAAAATCAGTTTGCCTCCCCATCATCAGGCAGACACCAACGTTTTGGTGTCTGCCTCCAGAGAGGAACGGAGGAAAACTGATGCATTCTGAGCGGATCCTTATCCATTCAGAATGCATTAGTGCAAAACTGATCCGTTTTAGACCGCTTGTGAGAGCGCTGAACGGATCTCAGAAACAAAAAGACAAAACGCCAGTGTGAAAGTAGCCTTAGCTAATTTTACCTGCTTTGCAATAGCTCTGGAAATGATTCGTCACTCATTTATTTATTATTTGCGCTGCTATAGTTACACAAGTTCTAGAGATATTATCAAGCTTTTGAACCAAGACACATGACACATTAGGGATTAAAATGTGGCTGGATACATCATATAATAAGCCCATTTGTATTTATTTCCCATAACTCAGTCTACAGCTTCAAGAAGATTACATTATTATTGCTTTAGTGTACTGTAACTTTCTCCACATTGTCTAGATTAAGATATTAATGCTTGGAGGAATGTCTTCCATTTAAGGCAGGATGTAACCTTTTATTTTTTTTTTTAATAATCTGCTTTCATCAACATTCAAAGCATAGCATCAATATATTTTCTTCCAAGTTAAAACCTTGACCTTTCCTTCAACTAATATAAATGGATTTAAATGTGAAAAACTGAAAACAGATGAATCATTATGGGCTAAATTGTTGTATAAAGTACAGTTTGGTAAATTATGCTGAATTGAATGGTTTATGTCTTGTAATAATGTCATATTAAATACCAGCAAAATGATTCAATAAAAACAGGAATAGTAGTATTTCATTATATGATCTGTCTCTGCAAAAGCATATTTTGGCAACAATCCAGATTTTTACGGGACTGTTCTCTGCAAACAGCCTCACAAATGGGACATTATGCATTATGAGGAGCATTTCTAGGCCATGTTGAAGACATTCCTAGGTGCAGACCTTTAGTAATCACTCCAGTAAAAAGAATATTCACTGTACAAAGGTTCAAAGTCACATAGCAATACATTCGAATAAGAACTTCTCAAGATGTGGCAATTTTTTTTTCAATTTGAACATATTATCCATATAAAGGTGACTAGAGTATCGCTAATGAGGTTGCTTTTTTGTACACTATGTAAAAAAGATTGAGCAACATAGGATGCAATATTTAATAAAAACATCACAAATCTAAAGCTTTTCATATTCAATTGTTGGCTGAACTATCATTCTGCCAACAGTTATTTCTCCAAAACCCCACACACACATGCAAGTTTGGCTCAGCTGAACATGCAAGTTTTTGTCTATAGGAGAGGGCATTGGCTCATCTCTGGGCATGGGCTAATCGTCCATTTTTTTTTTTATTTTTTTTTACATTTTAATAGTCTGGGCATTTTTTGATATGGCTATACCAATTATATATACACTGCTCAAAAAAATAAAGGGAACACTTAAACAACACAATGTAACTCCAAGTCAATCACACTTCTGTGAAATCAAACTGTCCACTTAGGAAGCAACACTGAGTGACAATCAATTTCACATGCTGTTGTGCAAATGGGATAGACAACAGGTGGAAATTATAGGCAATTAGCAAGACACCCCCAATAAAGGAGTGGTTCTGCAGGTGGTGACCACAGACCACTTCTCAGTTCCTATGCTTCCTGGCTGATGTTTTGGTCACTTTTGAATGCTGGCGGTGCTTTCACTCTAGTGGTAGCATGAGACGGAGTCTGCAACCCACACAAGTGGCTCAGGTAGTGCAGCTTATCCAGGATGGCACATCAATGCGAGCTGTGGCAAGAAGGTTTGCTGTGTCTGTCAGCGTAGTGTCCAGAGCATGGAGGCGCTACCAGGAGACAGGCCAGTACATCAGGAGACGTGGAGGAGGCCGTAGGAGGGCAACAACCCAGCAGCAGGACCGCTACCTCTGCCTTTGTGCAAGGAGGAACAGGAGGAGCACTGCCAGAGCCCTGCAAAATGACCTCCAGCAGGCCACAAATGTGCATGTGTCTGCTCAAACGGTCAGAAACAGACTCCATGAGGGTGATATGAGGGCCCGACGTCCACAGGTGGAGGTTATGCTTACAGCCCAACACCGTGCAGGACGTTTGGCATTTGCCAGAGAACACCAAGATTGGCAAATTCGCCACTGGCGCCCTGTGCTCTTCACAGATGAAAGCAGGTTCACACTGAGCACATGTGACAGACGTGACAGAGTCTTGAGACGCAGTGGAGAAGGTTCTGCTGCCTGCAACATACTCCAGCATGACCGGTTTGGCATTGGTGTGGGGTGGCATTTCTTTGGAGGGCCGCACAGCCCTCCATGTGCTCGCCAGAGGTAGCCTGACTGCCATTAGGTACCAAGATGAGATCCTCAGACCCCTTCTTCGGTTGGCCCTGGGTTCCTCCTAATGCAAGACAATGCTAGACCTCATGTGGCTGGAGTGTGTCAGCAGTTCCTGCAAGACGAAGGCATTGATGCTATGGACTGGCCCGCCCGTTCCCCAGACCTGAATCCAATTGAGCACATCTGGGACATCATGTCTCGCTCTATCCACCAACGTCACGTTGCACCACAGACTGTCCAGGAGTTGGCAGATGCTTTAGTCCAGGTCTGGGAGGAGATCCCTCAGGAGACCGTCCGCCACCTCAAATGGAGCATGCACAGGCGTTGTAGGGAGGTCATACAGGCACGTGGATGCTACACACACTACTGAGCCTCATTTTGACTTGTTTTAAGGACATTACATCAAAGTTGGATCAGCCTGTAGTGTGTTTTTCCACTTTAATTTGGAGTGTGACTCCAAATCCAGACCTCCATGGGTTGAAAAATTTGATTTCCATTTTTTTATTTTCGTGTGATTTTGTTGTCACAAAGTATTTCAGAAGAATATTTAATTAATTCAGATCTAGGATGTGTTATTTTTGTGTTCCCTTTATTTTTTTGAGCAGTGTATTTTTAATTGTTTATTTTGATTTCTAAAATTGATAAAGGGAGTGATTTGAACTTTTAGCTCTTTTAGATTTTTGTTAAGATTTAAAAAAAGAAAATTCTACCTTTTTTAACCTTTTTTAGCCCCTTTTAGCCCATTGAACATGCGCTCTTTAGATCACTTATACCATAGACTGCAATGGTAAAAATCACTGTATTCCTGTTAAAGAGAATATGTCACCAGTGACCTCCCTATCAAACTGTTTGCATAGAAACTAAGGGGGAATTTATCATTCCCTTGCATTTTACTCTGCCCTTGCCAAGTTTACAAAAAGAGGGCATTTCTAGGGCGGAGCCATTGTCCCCAGCTTGTTCGTCATTACTTATTTGAGAAACTGGCATAAATAATGAGCTGCCATAGATTTCATTTCATTGTAGGGAGAGTCCGAGGAGGCAGGTAATTTATGACAAGGCAAAACGTACATCTGGGTAGGACTCCTCTCCCCTGAGGTTGGTATTGTTTATTTTGCACATATATGTAGTAAACCATTAATGGGCTGTCACTTTACCATAATAATTGTATTTATTATGTTTGTGGGGTTGTGTTGGCCAGGTATATATATTTATTTATGTTAGATATTTTGTCTGACATTACCGACCCTGTTCATGTAATAGGTTTACTATTTTGGTATTGAGTAGCTGCTGGGTAGGGGGTATGATTTTTTATTTTTCTCTATGTATGGGTTATGCCACCTTTTAATGTTTTTACTGTTATATTGATTGTCCATAAAGATTACGCATTTTTATGCTTAGTGTACCGTATTTTTTTATTTTTTTGTAGGAGTTAGCATTAGGATTATACTTATTCGGCAGTTTATTTATATACCCTCATTTAAAATATAATAAAAATGGTGACTAAAGTAGAACTAAACTGTCCTGGTTGATCAGGCAAGGGGGGGGGGGGGGGGGGGAACAAGGAGCCGGGATATGTAGAAGAGTAATAAGCTAATTAGTTGAGCAGCTTCAACCTCAGAGTAAAGGGAGGTTAACACCTGCAGCGTTAGACCGGAAGTGGGATACAATCAATTAACTCTTGTTCACACATACACGCAGGACAGACAGACATAAGGTGAGGAAACAGGACACTAGCAATAACACATAACTGTGGTTTACCTGATTAACACCTTAAGAACCCGTGCCGTACATGTACGGCGCTGGTAGATGTATCTTAAGGACCAGCGCCGTACATGTACAGCAGGCTGATCGGGCAGGTGCAGGTGCTGCGCCCACCCGATCAGCGGCAGGGGTCTGGCAGTCACTGAAAACACTGATACTGGCGTATTAACCCCTTGTATGCAGTGGTCAAAGCTGACTGCAGCATGCACAGGGTTTGCGGAGGGTATGTGTGCCCTCCGCTTCCCCATCGGGTCTCCACTCTGCAGTGACGGGGACCTAATGGCAGAGAAGGCAGCCTGATGCCTTCCACAGGCATCGGAGCTTGCCTTCTATGGAAGCCTGTGAGATCCAGCCCTTAGGCTGGGTCTCGCAGGCTGTCAGCATACAAGCTGACATGCAATGTATTACAATACACAATGTAATATAATGCATTGCATATGGGATCAGACCCCCAGAAGTTAATGTCCCAGAGTGGGACAAAAATAGAAAGTTAAAAAAAAGTAAAAAAAACATTTTTTTCCATAATAAAAAAATAAATAAAGTTTCAAGTTAAAAAAAGCGTCTTTTTCCCAAAATAAAGTATAAAAAATAGGGAAAAAATAGGGAAAAAAAGAAAAGTAGACATATTAGGTATCGCCGCATCCGTATCGACAAGCTCTATACAAATATCACATGACCTAACCCCTCAGATGAACACCGTCAAAAAAATGAAATAAAAACTGTGCTCAAAAAACATATTTTTGTCACCTTACATCACTAAAAGTGCAACACTAAGCGATCAAAAAGGTGTATTCCCCCCAAAATAGTACTAATCTAACCACCACCTAATCCCTCAAAAAATAAGCCCCTACCTAAGACAAATGCCCCAAAAAAATATATATGGCTCTCAGACTATGGAGACACTAAAACATGATTATTTTTTTGTTTCAAAAATATTATTGTGTAAAACTTAAAATAAATAAAAAAAGTATACAAATTAGGTATTGCTCTATAAAAATATCACATGACCTAACCCCTCAGGTGAACACCGCAGAAAAAATAAAATAAAAGCTGTGCTAAAAAAGCCATTTATTGTCACCTTACATCACAAAAAGTACATACCAAGCGATCAAAAAGTAATTTGCACCCTAAAATAGTACAAATAAAACCGTCATCTCATCCTGAAAAAAATTAGCCCCTAAATAAGACAGTCACCCAAAAAATAAAAATAAAACTATGGCTTTTCAGAATATGGAGACACAAAAAAACATATTTGGTATTGTCGTGTCCGTAACAACCTGCTCTATAAAAATAGCACGTGATCTAACCTGTCAGACGAACGCTGTAAATAACAAAAAATAAAAACGCTGCCAAAACAGCTATTTTTTGTTACCTTGCCAAACAAAAAGTGTAATATAGAGCAACCAAAAATCATATGTACCTTAAAATAGTACCAACAAAACTGCCACCTTATCACATAGTTTCCAAAATGGGGTAACTTTTTTGGAGTTTCTACTCTAGGGGGTCTTCAAATGTGACATGGCAACTTAAAATTATCCCAGTAAAATCTGCCCTCCAAAAACCATATGGCGTTCCTTTCCTTCTGCGCCCTGCCGTGTGCCCGAACAGCAGTTTACGATCACAAATGGGGTGTTTCTGTAAACTACACAATCAGGGTAATAAATATTGAGTTTTGTTTGGCTGTTAATCCTTGCTTTGTTACTAGAAAAAAATGGATTAAAATGGAAAATCTGCAAAAAAAGTGAAATTCTCAAATTTCATCTACATTTTCCTTTAATTCTTGTGGAAAACCTAAAGGGTTAGCAAAGTTTGTAAAATCAGTTTTGAATACCTTGAGGGTGTAGTTTCTAAAATGGGGTAATTTTTGGGTGGTTTCTATTATGTAAGCCTCACAAAGTGACTTCAGACCTGGACTGGTCCTTAAAAAGGGGGTTTTGGAAACTTTCTGAAAAATTTCAAGATTTGCTTCTAAACTTCTAAGCCTTCCAACGTCCCCAAAAATTAAAATGGCATTCAAAAAATGATCCAAACATGAAGTAGAAACATGGGGAATGTAAAGTAATAACAATTTTAGGAGGAATCACTATCTATTTTGAAAGCAGAGAAATAGAAATTTGTATTTTTTTTTGTAAATTTGGTCTTTTTTTAAAATAAAAATGAAAAATATTGACAAAAGTTTACCACTATCATGACGTACAATGTGTCCCGAGAAAACAGTCTGAGAATGGCTTGGATAAGTAAAAGCGTTTCAAAGTTATTACAACATAAAGTGACACATAAAGTGACACACAGTGTCAAATTTCCAAAAAACGGCCTAATGGCAGGGTCCTGAAGGGGTTAAAATGTTTTCTTTTGTTGATTTTAGGCTCCATTCTTCAGTTATGATACTTTTTCTTAATATGCAAATTAGGCCTTTGGTGTAATGAGGACATCACCGTTGCTTTTATGGCACCCAAGCCCCACTCCTTTCTGTGGCCAGCCCCTCCCTCACTGCTTTGCCACTGCCTGGCCCTGTCAATCAAAGCAGCGAGGAAGTGTAAAAGTCAGCTTGTATTTTATGGACATCTTCCTTAGACTGTACAGTACTACATAGCTTGTTGTCATTTGCAAAAATAGAAACAGTGCTATTAATCCCATCCTCGATATCGTTAATGAATAAGTTAAATAATAGAGGACCCAGCACTGAACCCTGGGGTACACCACTTATAACCCGGGACCATTAGAATATAAATCAATGACCACAACTGAACTCTACAATGATACAATTTAATTTATCATGTGTCTGTCTAGCAGCAAACCACGTCTAGATTACAAAAGTATTTTTTTTAGGAACATAAGATCATTTTATTTAGTGCCACATGGAGTAGACAATCAGGTTTGTATTTGCTAGCTTCAAGCACAACTGCCTTCTCTTCTAGTTATCAATTTTGGGGGTCATTTAGTAAGACCAGAGTGTTAGACGCCGGTCTTAAAACACCTTTCCGCTGGCTGTGGCTACCTAACTGGCCTCTACCTAACTTAGGTGTAACCACCGCCTGTCTAAATCTATGCCAGCTCCCTTGCTGGTGTAGATTTACACCATTTTTACTCCTAAAACAGGCGTGGAAAATTATAAATGAGACGGGTCTGCCAGCCCATCCCCTTACCAGCCCAAGCCACTCCACCATTTTAGACCTAGTGTGAAAGGGAAAAGTCACAGATTGTGGAGCAAATAACCTTTGTGCCACTATCTGCACCAGATATTTGCTAAAAATTATATCTGATAACAGATGACCCCCCTATATGTAGACAGTGTCTTGGAAATCTCAATCTATAGGAGTTATGGAAAGAGCCAAGCAAGAAGAATTGCCAACCAGTATTCACAGGGCCCCCATAATAAATGTGTAAGATGGAATATCCCATTAATGAAAGTTAAAGGGGTTGTCCAGGATTTTAATACTGTTGGCCTATTCTCATGGTATGGACCATTAATATCTAATCATTGGGGTCTGTTTCAGAATAGCTCTGGCACCAGAACTACAGTACACAGCTAGGAGTAATCCATTTCAAGCACCATCTTTTGTAGGAGCTACACGCTTTACAACATCTCTCACACATAGTGTCAGCACATGGCCATTTTTCAGCTGCTACTATTAAATTCAGGCTCAGACTATTTATTGTAATGTAATTTATTCATTTTTAAAGCGCAAAAGTAACCAGTGCGAAAATATGTGCTGCCGGGTAAATAAAGTGACCTTACTAACCAAAAGTGGCCTACATGCCTCTGTGAGTAATGCTACATTGTAAGGGTATTTTTTTTACTTAAATTTATAGGGGGTCATTTATTAAGCAGAAATATATCTAAATTAGGTGTATTTCTGGCACAGATTGCGGCGCAAACTTCTCTAGACCCCGCTCACGCCAGGTCTAAAAAAGTGGGGGTGGGCAGGGAAGGGAATGGGCAGGGAGGTCTCATTCATAATTTTCTACTCCTGGTTTAGGCATAGAAAATGGTCTAAATGTAAGACAGCAAGGAAGCTGTCTTACATTTAGAAGTGGTGGTGGATCCGCCAAAGTTACGAAGAGGCCTCCACCACCAGCGCAGTGCTTTATTACAACCAGCGTAAATGTGCCCCATAATACTATCTCTATATGTCTCGCTTTAGACTTTATTAGAATACTTTGCAGGACTCACCATTTTACTGTAGGTTATAGTTGTTTTGCTTCATTCAGCAATAGCTCTTCTATATATGGCCAAGGTGATGAAGTTGCTGATGAGCAAATGCTTAGATAAGTTCACAAGAATAGTGTCATATGTAAGCTATTGAAAATATGTTAGGGTAGGTGTCAACGTTAACTCGTAAAGTAATGCAAAAAACTCTATAAAGTTATGCTGATACGATCACCAGACATATACCATGTGACAACTGGCAACACACCAGTTACAGGTTGCTAGGTGGTTGCTACTAAACAGACTCTCTTGAACTGTGCAAACTAGAAGGATCATGTTTGTAAGAGAGCCAGAAAGTACGGACACGTCCACTGACTATAAGGGATTTAGCATGCCCTAAGGTCAACCTAAGAAAATAGTAATTAGTTAGTTCAACATGTTAGAGCAAAGCCGTGCCTGTAGTACAGGTGGACCAGGCAGTTTTCCAACTATGTTGCTCTAAGTGATCTTAAGTAAGCCTTCATCTTCAGCCTTCATTGATAATGCCTATGAACCCAGATCTGAATATTGTCACTGTCAAACACTGAAGACAATATGCCCTCAAGCCAGCATGGGGAAGATAACATGTTAGAACAGGGCTATACCTGCAAGACAGGTAGATTATGCAGTTACCTAATAAAGTTTACAAGGTGACATGTTATAAAACGTTCTCCTCAATCACTGATAAAAAATAAATTCATTATTTCCGATCTGAGCAAAATATGGAGGAACATGATTAGAAATATCAACAGCATGAGCATTGCCAAGGGAGTTATTTCATATAAGCATGTATACGGATTGTATAAAAATACTTAGGTGCACACTGTTACAAGCATAGCATCAAGAAAATAATACAATATTCTTAGGCGATGGGACAAACAGAGAAAATAAATGATCGTACAAGATATTTGCAAAGGTAGAAAAACACAAAAAAATGTGAAATAAACACAATGTATCACTGATATTTCTTTTTACTAATTAGAACCAGCTTAAACTATATATATATATTTTTTTAATTGTAGATCTTTATTGTTCTATTTTCTGTACGTGATTATGGGAGTATTCCTGTAATATTATTACACTCCAGAAATACATCCAGGCCCCTCTTGAACTCTTTTAGTGAACTCATCATCACCACCTCCTCAGGCAGAGAGTTCCATAGTCTCACTGCTCTTACCGTAAAGAATCCTTTTCTATGTTTGTGTACAAACCTTCTTTCCTCCAGACACAGAGGATGTCCCCTCGTCATAGTCACAGTCCTGGGGATAAATAGATGATGGGAGAGATCTCTGTACTGACCCCTGTTATATTTATACATAGTAATTAGATCTCCCCTCAGTCGGCTTTTTTCTAAAGTAAATAACCCTAATTTTGATAATCTTTCAGGGTACTGTAGTTGCCCCATTCCAGTTATTACTTTAGTTGCCCTCCTCTGGACCCTCTCCAGCTCTGCTATGTCTGCCTTGTTCACAGGAGCCCAGAACTGTACACAGTACTCCATGTGTGGTCTGACTAGTGATTTGTAAAGTGGTAGGACTATGTTCTCATCACGGGCATCTATGCCCCTTTTGATGCAACCCATTATCTTACTGGCCTTGGCAGCAGCTGCCTGACACTGGTTTTTACAGTTTAGTTTACTGTCAACTAAAAGTCCTTTTCCATGTCAGCGTTCATGCACACAAACTTATTTTTTGTCCGTGTCCTTTCCAGGTTTTTTTTTAGGCCTGTATGCGGAATCATTTATTTCAATGGGGCCGCAAGAAACGGAAAAGTCTCTGTGTGCTTTCCGTTTCCGTGTGTACACATGTCCGTTCTGCACAAAAATGGAACATGTCCTCTTCTTCTCCATTTTGCGGACAAGGACAGGCTTTGTTAAAATGGATCAACAAACAAAACATAGCAATTCGGACGTCACACTGATGTCATCCTTTTTTCTTGCGTATCCGTGTTTTGTAGACCACCAAATATATACGGCCATGTACATGAGCCCTTACCCAGTGTTTTACCCTTTAGTATGTACAGGTAACTTGTATTTTTCCTTCCCATGTGCATAACTTTACATTTGTCAGTGTTAAACCTCATCTGCCACTTATCTGCCCAAGCCTCCAATCTATCCAGATCCCTCTGTAGTAGTATTCTGTCCTCTTCAGTGTAAATTACTTTACACAGTTCAGTGTCATCTGCGAAAATTGATATTTTACTATGCAAGCCTTCTACAAGATCATTAATAAATATATTGAAGAGAATAGGGCCCAATACTGACCCCTGAGGTACTCCACTAGTGACAGTGACCCAATCTGAGTGTGTACCGTTAACCACCTCAGCCCCCAGTGCTTAAACACCCTGAAAGACCAGGCCACTTTTTACACTTCTGACCTACACTACTTTCACCGTTTATTGCTCGGTCATGCAACTTACCACCCAAATGAATTTTACCTCCTTTTCTTCTCACTAATAGAGCTTTCATTTGGTGGTATTTCATTGCTGCTGACATTTTTACTTTTTTTGTTATTAATCGAAATTTAACGATTTTTTTTGCAAAAAAATGACATTTTTCACTTTCAGTTGTAAAATTTTGCAAAAAAAACGACATCCATATAGAAATTTTGCTCTAAATTTATAGTTCTACATGTCTTTGATAAAAAAAAAATGTTTGGGTAGAAAAAAAATGGTTTGGGTAAAAGTTATAGCGTTTACAAACTATGGTACAAAAATGTGAATTTCCGCTTTTTGAAGCAGCTCTGACTTTCTGAGCACCTGTCATGTTTCCTGAGGTTCTACAATGCCCAGACAGTACAAACACCCCACAAATGACCCCATTTCTGAAAGTACACACCCTAAGGTATTCGCTGATGGGCATAGTGAGTTCATAGAACTTTTTATTTTTTGTCACAAGTTAGCGGAAAATGATGATTTTTTTTTTTTTTTTTTTTTTTCTTACAAAGTCTCATATTCCACTAACTTGTGACAAAAAATAAAAAGTTCTATGAACTCACTATGCCCATCACGAAATACCTTGGGGTCTCTTCTTTCCAAAATGGGGTCACTTGTGGGGTAGTTATACTGCCCTGGCATTCTAGGGGCCCAAATGTGTGGTAAGGAGTTTGAAATCAAATTCAGTAAAAAATGACCTGTGAAATCCGAAAGGTGCTCTTTGGAATATGGGCCCCTTTGCCCACCTAGGCTGCAAAAAAGTGTCACACATCTGGTATTGCCGTACTCAGGAGAAGTTGAGGAATGTGTTTTGGGGTGTCTTTTTACATATACCCATGCTGGGTGAGATAAATATCTTGGTCAAATGACAACTTTGTATAAAAAAATGGGAAAAGTTGTCTTTTGCCAAGATATTTCTCTCACCCAGCATGGGTATATATAAAATGACACCCCAAAACACATTCCCCACCTTCTCCTGAGTACGGAGATACCAGATGTGTGACACTTTTTTGCAGCCTAGGTGGGCAAAGGGGCCCATATTCCAAAGAGCACCTTTCGGATTTCACTCGTCATTTTTTACTGAATTTGATTTCAAACTCCTTACCACACATTTGGGCCCCTAGAATGCCAGGGCAGTATAACTACCCCACAAGTGACCCCATTTTGGAAAGAAGACACCCCAAGGTATTCCGTGAGGGGCATGGCGAGTTCCTAGAATTTTTTATTT
This sequence comes from Bufo bufo, assembly GCF_905171765.1. NCBI lineage: Eukaryota > Metazoa > Chordata > Amphibia > Anura > Bufonidae > Bufo > Bufo bufo. The sequence continues at coordinate 380,332,530 of NC_053392.1, read as the reverse complement.
TTTGTCACAAGTTAGTGGAAAATGATGATTTTTTTTTTTTTTTTTTTTTTTCATACAAAGTCTCATATTCCACTAACTTGTGACAAAAAATAAAAACTTCCATGAACTCACTATGCCCATCAGCGAATACCTTGGGGTCTCTTCTTTCCAAAATGGGGTCACTTGTGGGGTAGTTATACTGCCCTGGCATTCTAGGGGCCCAAATGTGTGGTAAGGAGTTTGAAATCAAATTCTGTAAAAATTGACCTGTGAAATCCGAAAGGTGCTCTTTGGAATATGGGCCCCTTTGCCCACCTAGGCTGCAAAAAAGTGTCACACATCTGGTATCTCCGTATTCAGTAGAAGTTGGGGAATGTGTTTTGGGGTGTCTTTTTACATATACCCATGCTGGGTGAGAGAAATATCTTGGTCAAATGCCAACTTTGTATAAAAAAATGGGAAAAGTTGTCTTTTGCCAAGATATTTCTCTCACCCAGCAGGGGTATATGTAAAATGACACCCCAAAACACATTCCCCACCTTCTCCTGAGTACGGAGATACCAGATGTGTGACACTTTTTTGCAGCCTAGGTGGGCAAAGGGGCCCATATTCCAAAGAGCACCTTTCGGATTTCACAGGTCATTTATTACAGAATTTGATTTCAAACTCCTTACCACACATTTGGGCCACTAGAATGCCAGGGCAGTATAACTACCCCACAAGTGACCCCATTTTGGAAAGAAGACACCCCAAGGTATTCGCTGATGGACATAGTGAGTTCATGGAAGTTTTTATTTTTTGTCACAAGTTAGTGGAATATGAGACTTTGTATAAAAAAAAAAAAAAAAAAAAAAAAATCAGCATTTTCCACTAACTTGTGACAAAAAATAAAAAATTCTAGGAACTCGCCATGCCCCTCACGGAATACCTTGGGGTGTCTTCTTTCCAAAATGGGGTCACTTGTGGGGTAGTTATACTGCCCTGGCATTTTCCAGGGGCCCTAATGTGTGGTAAGTAGGTAAATGACCTGTGAAATCCTAAAGGTGCTCTTTGGAATATGGGCCCCTTTGCCCACCTAGGCTGCAAAAAAGTGTCACACATGTGGTATCGCCGTATTCAGGAGAAGTTGGGGAATGTGTTTTGGGGTGTCATTTTACATATACCCTTGCTGGGTGAGAGAAATATCTTGGCAAAAGACAACTTTTCCCATTTTTTTATACAAAGTTGGCATTTGACCAAGATATTTCTCTCACCCAGCATGGGTATATGTAAAATGACACCCCAAAACACATTCCCCAACTTCTCCTGAGTACGGCGATACCAGATGTGTGACACTTTTTTGCAGCCTAGATGCGCAAAGGTGCCCAAATTCCTTTTAGGAGGGCATTTTTAGACATTTGGATACCAGACTTCTTCTCACGCTTTGGGGCCCCTAGAATGCCAGGGCAGTATAAATACCCCACATGTGACCCCATTTTGGAAAGAAGACACCCCAAGGTATTCAATGAGGGGCATGGCGAGTTCATAGAAAAAAAAAATTTTTGGCACAAGTTAGCGGAAATTGATATTTTTAATTTTTTTCTCACAAAGTCTCCCGTTCCGCTAACTTGGGACAAAAATTTCAATCTTTCATGGACTCAATATGCCCCTCACGGAATACCTGGGGGTGTCTTCTTTCCGAAATGGGGTCACATGTGGGGTATTTATACTGCCCTGGCATTCTAGGGGCCCTAAAGCGTGAGAAGAAGTCTGGAATATAAATGTCTAAAAAATTTTACGCATTTGGATTCCGTGAGGGGTATGATGAGTTCATGTGAGATTTTATTTTTTGACACAAGTTAGTGGAATATGAGACTTTGTAAGAAAAAAAAAAAATAATTCCGCTAACTTGGGCCAAAAAAATGTCTGAATGGAGCCTTACAGAGGGGTGATCAATGACAGGGGGGTGATCAATGACAGGGGGGGTGATCAATGACAGGGGGGGTGATCAATGACTGGGGGGGTGATCAATGACAGGGGGGGTGATCAATGACAGGGGGGTGATCAATGACAGGGGGGGTGATCAATGACAGGGGGGGTGATCAATGACAGGGGGGGTGATCAATGACAGGGGGGGTGATCAATGACAGGGGGGGTGATCAATGACAGGGGGGTGATCAGGGAGTCTATATGGGGTGATCACCACAGTCATTGATCATGCCCCTGTAAGGCTTCATTCAGACGTCCGGATGCGTTTTGCGGATCCGATCCATCTATCAGTGGATCCGTAAAAATCATGCGGACGTCTGAATGGAGCTTTACAGGGGTGTAATCAATGACAGGGGGGTGATCAGGGAGTCTATATGGGGTGATCACCACAGTCATTGATCACGCCCCTGTAAGGCTTCATTCAGACGTCCGGATGCGTTTTGCGGATCGGATCCATCTATTAGTGCATCCGTAAAAATCATGCGGACATCTGAATGGAGCTTTACAGGGGGGTGATCAGGGAGTCTATATGGGGTGATCACCACAGTCATTGATCATGCCCCTGTAAGGCTTCATTCAGACGTCCGGATGCGTTTTGCGGATCGGATCCATCTATCAGTGCATCCGTAAAAATCATGCGGACATCTGAATGGAGCTTTACAGGGGGTTGATCAATGACAGGGGTGTAATCAATGACAGGGGTGATAACCACAGTCATTGATCACGCCCCTGTAAGGCTTCATTCAGACGTCCGGATGCGTTTTGCGGATCCGATCCATCTATCAGTGCATCCGTAAAAATCATGCGGACATCTGAATGGAGCTTTACAGGGGGTTGATCAATGACAGGGGTGTAATCAATGACAGGGGGGTGATCAGGGAGTCTATATGGGGTGATAACCACAGTCATTGATCACGCCCCTGTAAGGCTTCATTCAGACGTCCGGATGCGTTTTGCGGATCGGATCCATCTATCAGTGCATCCGTAAAAATCATGCGGACATCTGAATGGAGCTTTACAGGGGGGTGATCAGGGAGTCTATATGGGGTGATCACCACAGTCATTGATCATGCCCCTGTAAGGCTTCATTCAGACGTCCGGATGCGTTTTGCGGATCGGATCCATCTATCAGTGCATCCGTAAAAATCATGCGGACATCTGAATGGAGCTTTACAGGGGGGTGATCAGGGAGTCTATATGGGGTGATCACCACAGTCATTGATCATGCCCCTGTAAGGCTTCATTCAGACGTCCGGATGCGTTTTGCGGATCCGATCCATCTATCAGTGCATCCGTAAAAATCATGCGGACGTCTGAATGGAGCTTTACAGGGGGGTGATCAATGACAGGGGTGTGATCAATGACAGGGGGGTGATCAGGGAGTCTATATGGGGTGATAACCACAGTCATTGATCACGCCCCTGTAAGGCTTCATTCAGACGTCCGGATGCGTTTTGCGGATCCGATCCATCTATCAGTGGATCCGTAAAAATCATGCGGACGTCTGAATGGAGCTTTACAGGGGGGAAATCAATGACAGGGGTGTAATCAATGACAGGGGGGTGATCAGGGAGTCTATATGGGGTGATAACCACAGTCATTGATCACGCCCCTGTAAGGCTTCATTCAGACGTCCGGATGCGTTTTGCGGATCCGATCCATCTATCAGTGGATCCGTAAAAATCATGCGGACGTCTGAATGGAGCTTTACAGGGGGTTGATCAATGACAGGGGGGTAATCAATGACAGGGGGGTGATCAGGGAGTCTATATGGGGTGATCAGGTGCTAATAAGGGGTTAATAAGTGACGGGGGGGGGTGTAGTGTAGTGTAGTGGTGCTTGGTGCTACTTTACTGAGCTACCTGTGTCCTCTGGTGGTCGATCCAAACAAAGGGGACCACCAGAGGACCAGGTAGCAGGTATATTAGACGCTGTTATCAAAACAGCGTCTAATATACCTGTTAGGGGTTAAAAAAATCACATCTCCAGCCTGCCAGCGAACGATCGCCGCTGGCAGGCTGGAGATCAACTCTCTTACCTTCCGTTCCTGTGAGCGCGCGCGCCTGTGTGCGCGCGTTCACAGGAAATCTCGCGTCTCGCGAGATGACGCACGGATGCGTCCAGGAGGAATGAATCAACCACCTTCCGGACGCATCCGTGCGTTAGGCGGTCGGGAGGTGGTTAATAACCACCCTCTGTTTTCTATCATTGAGCCAGTTACTTACCCACATACAGACGTTTTCTCCCAGTCCGAGCATTCTCATTTTATATACTAACCTTTTATGTGGTACAGTGTCAAATGCTTTGGAGAAGTCCAGATATACGACATCCATTGATTCGCCGCTGTCAAGTCTAGAACTTACCTCCTCATAGAAACTGATTAAATTAGTTTGACATGACCGATCCCTCATGAAGCCATGCTGATATGGCGTTATTTGCTTATTTTCTTTGAGGTGCTCCAAGATAACATCTCTTAGAAAACATACAAACAGTTTACTCACGACAGATGTTAAACCTACCGGCCTATAGTTTCCGGGCTCTGTTTTTGACCCCATTTTGAATATTGGCTAATTGCCAATCCCGTGGAACACCCCGTGTCAATATAGAGTCCCTGAACTGACATCCCCCTCATCTGCCAACCTTGCAAACTTGTCGGGATGTGCCAGATCTGGGCTAGCCTCCCAGGCACTTTTCCCTCCGCTGAAACATGCTAGTTTAAAAACACAATGTGTGATTTGAAATAGGCAATTTGCTCACATTTTGAACCAAGATATTGTCACGGCCATGCCCATGACCGTGACTTCTTTACCGCATGCAGTTGTCTGCGGTTTTGTATGGGTGTTCAACCACGGGTGAGGGCCGCTTGTTTGTGGCCTCACTTGTGGTTGCCGCGGGCAACTAGTGTTGTATTTAGCAGCAGAGCAGCCTGAGCGTCGCTAGGCAGCTTGCTGCCCTGGCATGCGGTCTCACCTGACTTTCTTTATGTTAGGTGTGTGTGTTGTGTGCATGGTGTATTATGTATTGTGTGCACTTCCCCTTTATGTGTCTTTCCCTTCTGTGGTACTGGAAGGGTTAAATTCCTTCCCAGTGTGTGTGTGATGTCACTGGGTGTGTCCAACCCTTGGGTGTGGCCACTTGGGCCTATATAGACCCTCTCTTTAGCAGGGCTCAGTAGGTTGTTTCAGTCTTGCTAGCTGGAGCAGCCTCCTGTCTTTTCTATCCGCCTGTGAGAGCCACCTCTGTGGTCATAAGTTTAAGTTTAAGTTTAGCTAAGTCTGTGTGATGTTCGGTTTATGTTTTCCTGTATTATTCAGTGCTGCCATGTATCTGGGTTCCGGTGTGTGGATGAGTTTGTGCTGACTTCTGTTTGCTATTTGTGGAATTCAGCTTTCCTGCACACGGATCCAGTCAGCAGGGCTGTGGCAGGTGGCTGGAACTAATGCAGCACCTGCCATATACATAGGCTTGCATTTGTTCCCCTTTTCCCAACAGCTTGGCCAGTGAGACTCCTGCTCCTCCGTGCCTAGGAGGAGTAGGTCGTCTTATCCTGACTCCTAGCGCAGGGACCGGACGGAGGGTGAGTTAGGGATCCGAGGTTCCTGCGCATGGGTCCTCCTACCTTTAAGGTCGGCCCATGCAGTTAGGAGTTAGGGTCAGGGTAGGGACGCTGTTAGGAGGTGACCTGCTCCCTATCCTGTTCTCCTGGCTGAGCAGCCATAACATCACCTGGCACGCACGGCTGAGGTTTTCCCCCATCCTCAGCCGTGACAGATATGCACCCTCAAACCCCTGTTCCAGGACTGCATACATTAGACAAGATGTGCACTGGACTGCGCTGTCAATAATGGAACACATACTAAATGGGGATTATGCAAGAAAAGAAAAAGCAAAAAAACAAGGTCACACACTTGATGCAAACACACACTTGAAATTGTATACACAAGCGCTCACAAACTCACGTTGTTTATCTGCTTGCATAGGTGAAGCTCCCAAACAACTTCAAACCAGACTGCTGATTTTTTACCTCTGGATTCAAACTGCACACCTGAATACACTCATGCCCACACTCACACTAACTATACAATCTGTATAACTGCACGCACACTCTGCAAATCTTCACAGACACCCTACTCACTTGTTTACACACTCTACCAGAGGCGTAGCTATAGAGGAAGCAGGGAAAGCGGCTGCTTTGGGGCCTGAACTCAGAAGGGGCCCACCCATGAGGAAGACTAAAATATTTTATTGTCAGGGCCTCCTCAACAGTATTATACAATGACATTATATACAGAGAAACTGTAGGAAATGTACTGAACGGTTGCCAGGCCTCGTCTGAGAGAGTGATCTTGACTAGCCACAGGAGTAGGGATTGCATGGAAGTCGGGGGTCGGAAAAAAGTTGCTGGGGGCAGGGCCCATTAAAGAATTTGCTGTGGGGCCAGTCATTTCTAGTTATGCCACTGCATTCTGCACACACTGTGAACACGCTCCAGACACATAGGGGGAGATTTATCAGTGACGTTTTATAATTGGGGCGTTTGGGTCTGTAGCCCCGGGCCCACAAACTACGGCAGGGCACGGGAGCGCATAGTTCCCTGCCCCACCGCCATCTGCTAATCACCGCCATAGGCTTCAGGCCCAGTAGGCCTGAAGCCTATACGGTAGTAAAATCCCAGCGCAGGCAGGCGTGATGACGTCATCGTGCCACACCTGTGCCCGGATGCAGCACACTGACGTGTGTGTGCAGCGCGCCTGCACCATCTACGAGTAAGCGCCAACTGGGACACAGGTAAGTACTAGCTTTTATTTTTTTTACTTTTAATGTGCCAACTGCCAACTTTGGCGGACATTACGGAAGGGACAGTGGGGGGCAAACTACTACGTGGGGGAAAATTACTAGTGTGGCTGAAACTAATACTGTGGAGGCAGTGTGGGGGACAATTAATACTGTGGGGGAAAATTACTACCATGGGGGGAATTAATACTATGAGGGCAGTGTGGAGAAATTAATACTGTGGGGGCAGTGTGGGGGGAAAATTACTTAATGGATGGCAGTGTCTTGGCAAATTATCTAATGGGGGCAGTGTGGGGGTTATTACTTGATGGGGGCAGTGTGGGAGTCAAATTACTATATGGATGGCAGTGTAGGGGCAAATTACTTAATGGATGGCAGTGTGGGGACAAATTACTATATTGATGGCAGTGTTGGGGCAAATTACTTAATGGATGGCAGTGTCAGGGCAAATTGTCTAATGGGGGCAGTTTGGGGGGAATTACTCCATGGGAGGCAGTGTGGAAGAAATTACTGCATGGAGCCGTGTGGAAGAAATTACTGTATAGAGCCGTGTGGGGGAAATTACTATATGGGAGCAGTGTGGGGAAAATTACTATATGGAGCAGTGTGGGGGAAATTACTATATGGGGCAGTGTGGGGGAAATTACTATATGGGGCAGTGTGGGGAAAATTACTATATGGGGCAGTGTGGGGAAAATTACTGTATGGGGAAGTGTGGGGAAATTATTATATAGGGGTAGTGTGGGGGAAATTACTATATGGTGCAGTGTAGGGGAAATTACTATACAGGATCAGTGTGGGGGAAATTACTATATAGGGCAGTGTAGGGGAAATTACTGTATGGGGATAGTGTGGGGGAAATTACTATATAGGGCAGTGTAGGGGAAATTACTGTATGGGGATAGTGTGGGGGAAATTACTATATGGAGCAGTGTGGGGGAAATTACTATATGGGGGCAGTGTGGGGAAATTACTATATGGGGAAGTGTGGGGGAAATTACTATATGGGGCAGTGTGGGGGAAATTACTATATGGGGCAGTGTGGGGGAAATTACTATATGGGGTAGTGTGGGGGAAATTACTATATGGGGGCAGTGTGGGGGAAATTACTATATGGGGGCAGTGTGGAGAAATTACTATATGGGGCAGTGTGGTGGAAATTACTATATGGGTAGTGTGGGGGGAATTAATGTATGGGGATAGTGGGGGGGGAATTACTATGTGGGGCAGTGTGGGGGAAATTACTATATGGGGCAGTGTGGTGGAAAATACTATATGGGGGCAGTGTGGTGGAAAATACTATATGGGGCAGTGTGGGAAAATTACTATATGGGGGCAGTGTGGGGGAAATTACTATATGAGGGCAGTGTGTGGGAAATTACTATATGGGGATAGTGTGGGGGAAATGACTATATGGGGCAGTGTGGGGGCGTTTCTATTAGGGCACATTATTTTTGGGGACACTATAGAGGCATTATTACCTGGACCACAATATAGGGTTTTATTATTACTGGGGGCACTCTAGGGGACATTATAATTGCTGTAGACACTATAGGGACCTTTTGGGTAATTTATCAAACTGGTGTAAAGTAGAACTGGCTTAGTTGCCCATAGCAACATATTCCACCTTTCATTTTTCACAGCTCCTTTGGAAAATAAAAGGTGAAATCTGTTTGGTTTCTATGGGCACCTAAGCCAGTTCTACTTTACACCAGTTTGATAAATGAACCCAATTATGAGAAATCTAACGTGTCTGTGTAACAAACTCTGTAGAAACCAGATGTGGCTGAAAGAATTAGTTATGGCGGTCTGGGTCAAACGGAGGAGAAGAGGAAACAGAAGATCTACATGACAGGAGATGTCACTGGATGTAACAGGTATGTGGTGCTGTATTCCCCTATATGTAGAGCTAACTCACTACTGTGACCTGCGTCTCATCTTCTCCTTCAAGTCTCCTCCAAATAAAAGTTTTATTTGTCACCTGCAGTCCTATGTAACAGCCCAGATAAGTGATAACTTTCTGTGTACCAATAATGTAGTAGATGTTCCATGCAGTCCTATGTAACACCCCACATAACACAATAGTTCACTGTGTTATGTGGGGTGTTACATAGGACTGCAGGTAACATCTATGAAATCTATACTCAGAGAGTTATGAGATGGTGGGGGTCATACTCCTGGCACCCCCACCAATCAGCTGTTTGAGGAGACCGCAATGTTACCAAGCACAGCGCTGTCCATTTGATAGCACTGCGCTTGGTATTACAGCTCAGGCCCAATTACTCAGATGGGACAGAGCTGCACCTAGAAGACCATGTGAACGATGTCATATGGCCTAGGAAGAGACTTTGGCGCTTACGAAGCACTGCAGCCTCTTCATACAGAAAAAAAGCCAGCAACCGAGACAGGCTTATCTTTATTTAAACCAGTTTTTTTTGGCACAAATGAAATCTACAACAGGTCAGAGCTGCTGTAGATTTCTACCTGCGTCATGTCATAAATTAGGTGCATCTTCTGGTAGCGCAGTGGATATCAAGTCTTGATAAATCTCCCCCATGCTCTGCACATCAGCACAGACACTATACTCAGTTGCTTAAACATACCAGACATACTTAGCACATCTGCAATGGCATACCTTATGTAACATTTATCAACTGTCTCATGTTGTTAGATAAACTTGTCTCATCCTTAGGGCTTATGCACTCTAACGTATTTTCTTTCCATGTCCGTTCCATTTTTTTTTGCGGACAGTATGCGGAACCATTCATTTCAATGGGTCCGCAAAAAAACAGAAGTTACTCTGTGTGCATTCCGTTTCCGTATGTCCGTTCAGCAAAAACTGGGCCGCAAAAGATGTGGACAGCACACAGTGTGCTGTCCGCATTCCCACTTCCGTTCTATTCTTGTTCGCAGACACGGACAAGAAAAGGCATTTCTATTATAGTGCCGCAAAATGCGGAATGCACATGGCTGGTGTCCGTGTTTTGCGGATCGCCAATTTGTGGACTGCAAAACGGTTGCAGACGTGTGAATGTACCCTTCTTGTCTGCATCACGGACAAGGATAGTTCGGTTCTATTAGGGGCCAGCTGTTCCGTTGCTCACAATACTGAATGCACATGGACATCATCCGTATTTTTGTGGATCTGTTTTGGTGGACCACAAAATACATACGTTCGTGTGCATGAGCCCTTAAACTTCACACTTTTGTCTAGAAAAGTTATTCCGGTTTTCCTACTCCAGCCTCCTACTGGAGTGAGATTGCAACCTTTTTTTAAAATTATTACAAAGTCAGGCGCAGACTGCGGCGCAATCTACGACTTTTCCCTGCTCACGCCAGGTCTAAAAAAGTGGGCGTGACTTGGGTGGGGCAGGGGTTTAGGCATAGAAAATGGTCTAAATGGAGGTCAGCAAGGAAGCTGGCTTACATTTAGAAACGATGGTGGATCCGCCAATGTTTTGTAGAGGCTGGCGCGTCTACAAAACTTTGGCGATCCACCGCCAGGTCAGGGCCTTTATTAAGACCGGCGTCTAAAATGCCGGTCTTAATAAATGACCCCCTTTATTTTTCTTGACTAAATTGCACCCTTCACACTTATCAATCACAACTCAAACCCTATCTTTTCAGTCACTTGTTTTCAGTCCAGAGCCATATAAAGTTACTTATTTTAGGCTCAGTTTCAACAGTCAGGATTTTCTAATGCAGTTTTTGAATTCAAAGACAGGGTTGAATTGCAAATGAGAAGAATGTCTTTCCTCAGTTATGTTTCATTGCTGGTTTTGGCTTCAAAACTACGTCAGAAAATCTGAATGTGGAAACCCAGCCTGAGGGTACGCCGACATGTGCTGGTTTTGTAATGCAGTTTTTGAAGCCAAAATCAGGAGTGGATCATAAAAGGGAAAAGGAGCATAAACTACCTTTCCTCTTTTTGAATACACTCTTTTTGGCTATATATTTTGCAAATGTAAATATCTTTAAACTGAAGACGTCTTTAGGACCCGTATAAGGACAGAATAAGAGGACAAGTTACATATAAAGAAAACACAGCAGAAGAAAGCTAGCTAGAGAAATGATGGTAAAGACACAAAAGAAGATAGTAGAAGATAGTAGTAATTATAGATGGCTAATTTGATTAATTATTAATCAAGTATTTGTCAAGCATTATGATGCAGATTTTACTTAGTAGACCATATTTACACAATAGGTGATGATAATTGTCAAGGCTGTTGCAGCCTGTGATTGTGGGAGGGGTGTAGGCTTTATAAGTTCCCCTCCCACGGTCATCCGGCGCTGGCGTCATCCTGTGCCAGCCTCAACATTCCTGTCGCCCCTTCCAAAATCGAAGGGCCCTCAACCACCATCACTTTCCTCGGCATTGTCTTAGACACCCGCAAGATGGAAGCGAGGTTGCCTGAGGACAAACTGTCAAAAATCAAGGAAGTAATTTCCAGATTTGTGGGTTGCAGGGTCGTCTCGAAGCAAGAATTACAATCCCTGCTGGGTATGCTGAACTTCGCCGCCAGAATCATGCCCCAGGGCAAGGCCTTCTTATCTAGATTATTGGATCTGCTCCCGACAGCCACAGAGCAGGACTCCCCGATAGTCCTGGACACCCAAGCGATGGCTGATTTATCCATGTGGAGTTCCTTCCTGACCTGCTGGAATGGGATCTCCCTATTCATCCCTCAATGGCGTCCCTCTTCTCCCACCATTTTTTCAGACGCAGCAGCCTCCAAAGGTTTCGCGGCCATCTACAACAACCAGTGGTTCGCAGGCCAGTGGCCTCCCGAAATCTCTTCTCTCAGCGAGTACCTCAGATCCTCCCCCCTCCTAGAAATCTACCCAATTGTAGTGGCCGCACAAGTTTGGGGCAGGCAGTGGGCAAACTCCCCGGTGACATTCATTACGGACAATCAGACGGTAGTGGACATCATTACCAAAGGCAGGTCAATATCACGTCACATCATGACTTTCAGCCGCAAATTAGTTTGGCTCTGCCTACAGCACAATTTTCAGGTTTCATGCAGACACATCCAGGGTGTCCAGTATTCCATGGCTGACGCACTGTCACGCTTCCATTTCTACCATTTCTTCCAGGTCATGCCGGAGGCGGAGCCAGCAGGATTGTCCCCTCCAGAGTTCAACACCCTACGCATGGACTAGCGCAAATCATTTTATCCGCCAAATCCCTCATACAAAAATCACTATCAGCCAACACAGCTAGAAACTATAAAACCGGTTGGAACAGCTTCCAAAAATGTACACGTCTCCATCCTAGGAGCGACACGGATAGGACCACCTATTTGATGGCTTTTTTAGCTTATTGTCACCATCACCTCAAATTTGGCTACAATTCCATCAAATTGTACATGGCAGGGGTGCAATACCACTTCACCCTCAAACATCCTGGTAGTAAGGCGATATTCGCGTTCCCCGCCATCAGGGCTGTCCTTAGGGGGATTCAAAAAAGCAGCCTGCCATGCACTCCTACCAGGCAACCAGTTTCAGGGGATCTGTTTAGGAAGCTTTCAAATTCCCTAGACAGCAACCCTTTCGGGCTCCATCCCAGCACCATTATAAAGGCGGCCATGTATTTAGGTTTCTATGGGTTTTTGCGGCCAGGGGAATTCACAGGTTTCTCCCCAAAATCCAAGGGTCTGACCAAGAGCCAGCTAGCTTGGAGTCATGACCATTTCATCTTGCTACTGCCTTCCACCAAAACGTCGCAATCAGGGCCTCCAGTCCAAGTTAAGTATTTCAGGTCATTCAACAAATGGTGCCCAGTCCAGGTCTTCAACCATGAGCTCCTTGGGCCATTCCTCCCCAGACAGCCCGCTGCTGCCCTTCAAATCCAAGCCCCTCACGACCGCGCAATTCGTTTCCCACATTCGTCTACTAGTTGCAGGCCTAGGTTTCGATCCCAAAACCATATTAGGTCACTCATTTCGGATCGGGCGGCTTCCGCAGCCTCCAAGCACAACATACCCAGTCATATTATCCGCAAGATGGGACGTTGGGAATCATCTTGCTTCACCAGGTACAAACCGGTTTCCAAAAAAGTTGGGACACTAAACAAATCGTGAATAAAAACTGAATGCAATGATGTGGAGGTGCCAACTTCTAATATTTTATTCAGAATAGAACATAAATCACGGAACAAAAGTTTAAACTGAGAAAATGTACCATTTTAAGGGAAAAATATGTTGAATCAGAATTTCATGGTGTCAACAAATCCCCAAAAAGTTGGGACAAGGCCATTTTCACCACTGTGTGGCATCTCCCCTTCTTCTTACAACACTCAACAGACGTCTGGGGACCGAGGAGACCAGTTTCTCAAGTTTAGAAATAGGAATGCTCTCCCATTCTTGTCTAATACAGGCCTCTAACTGTTCAATCGTCTTGGGCCTTCTTTGTTGCACCTTCCTCTTTATGATGCGCCAAATGTTCTCTATAGGTGAAAGATCTGGACTGCAGACTGGCCATTTCAGTACACAGATCCTTCTCCTACGCATCCATGATGTTGTGATTGATGCAGAATGTGGTCTGGCATTATCTTGTTGAAAAATGCAGAGTCTTCCCTGAAAGAGATGACGTCTGGATGGGAGCATATGTTGTTCTAGAACCTGAATATATTTTTCTGCATTGATGGTGCCTTTCCAGACATGCAAGCTGCCCATGCCACACTCACTCATGCAACCCCATACCATCAGAGATGCAGGCTTCTGAACTGAGCGTTGCTAACAACTTGGGTTGTCCTTGTCCTCTTTGGTCCGGATGACATGGCGTCCCAGATTTCCAAAAAGAACTTTGAATCGTGACTCGTCTGACCACAGAACAGTCTTCCATTTTGCCACACTCCATTTTAAATGATCCCTGGCCCAGTGAAAACGCCTGAGCTTGTGGATCTTGCTTAGAAATGGCTTCTTCTTTGCACTGTAGAGTTTCAGCTGGCAACGGCGGATGGCACGGTGGATTGTGTTCACTGTTCATGGTTTCTGGAAGTATTCCTGAGCCCATTCTGTGATTTCCTTTACAGTAGCATTCCTGTTTGTGGTGCAGTGTTGTTTAAGGGCCCGGAGATCACGGGCATCCAGTATGGTTTTACGGCCTTGACCCTTACGCACAGAGATTGTTCCAGATTCTCTGAATCTTCGGATGATACTATGCACAGTTGATGATGATAGATGCAAAGTCTTTGCAATTTTTTGCTGGGTAACACCTTTCTGATATTGCTCCACTATCTTTCTGCGCAACATTGTGGGAATTGGTGATCCTCTACCCATCTTGGCTTCTGAGAGACACTGCCACTCTGAGAAGCTCTTTTTATACCCAATCATGTTGCCAATTGACCTAATTAGTGTTAATTGGTCTTCCAGCTCTTCGTTATGCTCAAATTTACTTTTTCCAGCCTCTTATTGCTACTTGTCCCAACTTTTTAGGGATTTGTTGACACCGTGAAATTTTGAATCAACGTATTTTTCCTTTAAAATGATACATTTACTCGGATTAAACGTTTGATCTGTCATCTACGTTCTATTACAAATAATATATTGACATTTGCCATCTCCACATCATTGCATTCAGTTTTTATTCACAATTTGTTTACTGTCCCAACTTTTTTGGAATCCGGTTTGTACATTCCCAATCCGCATCAGAAAATTTCAGACGTTTTCCGCAAACTGGCATTGTAAACCGTGTACCATTCAATAAAAATACTAATCCACCTTTTGCTTGACTTTTTGGCCCCTTATAGGCTACCCACGTTCGCGGCTATGGGCACAATCCAGGCCTACTTAGTTAGCAATACGGTTAGGTTTTCCTGGGCTTCATGCACTAGCACCAGTATCCGTAGCCACGACCATAATTGTCAAGGCTGTTGCAGCCTGTGATTGTGGGAGGGGCGTAGGCTTTATAAGCTCCCCTCCCACGGTCATCCGGCGCTGGCGTCATCCTGTGCCCCACCCTCCCTCCCCTTTTGCAAGGGCTTCCACAGGGTATGCCCCCTTATAGGCTACCCACGTTCGCGGCTATGGGCACAATCCAGGCCTACTTAGTTAGCAATACGGTTAGGTTTTCCTGGGCTTCATGCGCTAGCACCAGTATCTGTAGCCATGACCATAATAGATACTAAACCTCCAGGTAGTTCAGTTCTTGTTTCACCACTAAATGCCACCAGTAACTATTACGTTAGCTCTATTGAGTCCTATCAGACAGTGAGATATTTTTTCATTAAAGGGGTTATCCGGGTTCAGAGTTGAACCTGAACATAACCTCATCACTTATTCAGCATGAATAAGTGGAGCATCGGAGCATTTGATGCTCTCATTCTCCCCCTTGCCCTGCGTTGCATCGTGCAGGGCAAGGGCTGTTTTGTTTACATTCTCACACTGCTAGGCGGAGGCTTCCGCCTAGCAGTGATCCCAGTGACTTCACCAGCACTAATGAGTGGTCTATAGTGCTGCCCTAGGCTGTTTTACAGGCTAGGGTAGTGCTAAAGACTGCCCATTAGTGCTGGTGACGTCACTGGGATCACTGCTAGGCGGAAGCCTCCGCCTAGCATACCCGTGCTGAGACCCAGTACGTCACCGGAGGTAAATAAAAAGCCCTTGCCCTGTGTGATGCAGCACAGGGAAAGGGGGGTCATCAGAGCGTGAAATACTCCAATGCTCCACTTATTCGTGCTGAAAGAGTGAAAAAAGGGTTATGTCTGGCAACACCATTAACAAGCAGAGATCGACTATTTTGCCAGTTGTTTGCATCCAAATACATTCAATTACACAAAACAATAATCACTAAATATTTTTCACAGTTTTCTCATTATTGTGATGGTTGCTCAGTTACCCATATACTGCTAACGACTGGCACATTTCTGATTAGACCAGGGGATCTGGTGACTAATTATAATCTTTCAGTCAGATTTGTCTGATGCACATAAAATGAATGATTTATTGCTGAGAATTCAAGCGATAATTGCTCCTTCAAATAGGTCCATAAAAAGGTTTTCCTGGTGTTTAATATTGATGACCTCTCTTCCAGATAGGTCACCAATATCAGATCGGGGGGGGGGGGGGGTGACTCCTGGCTCCTGGCTCCCCCACTGATCCGCTTACCAAACACAGTACTGTCCATAGGATAGCGGCTGTGCTTGGTATTGCAGCTCAGCCTTATTCACTTGAATGGGACTGAGCTGCGCCTAGGGTATGTGTCTGATGAACGTGACGTCACTGGCCTAGGAAGAGGGCTCAGCACTCACTGGATTGCAGAGGTCCCTACAAGCAGCTGATCAGTGGGGGTGCTGGGAGTCAGACCCCTGCTGATCTGATATTGATGATCTATCCTGAGGATAGGCTATCAATATCAAAATCTCAAACAACCCCTTCAAGTATAGGCCCGTGTACGGTAACTCGAAGACACCAGCATGTGCACAGATTTTGGACAAGCTTCCGATGGAGTACAATCAAGGCATACTGGACAGGTTTAAGATATAGCCACCTTGACTCTAACTTGGAGCCTTAACTCTAGCAAGGTAATTTACAAACGGCACATGTTGAGATGAAAGTTTATTTATCTTACTTAGCTCCTAATATTACATACAAGGATACCTTTAGGAAGCAAAAGGGTTAATGTAAGATATCTGGTGGTGATTTAGTAGTGGTGAAAAACCTACTGACACGTTCCCTTTAATGCATCAGGGTTCCTTGTCATATAAAGTTATCCCATGATGATTTATGTGATTTATTGTTCTACAATAAATTATTACTTTTTCATCAACATTATTGCCTCTTAAAGGGATACTGTCAGCACTTTTGACCATGATATATATTCATGACAACGCTAGGGACAAAGGAGAACAGTACAAACATACCTTTGTGAAACTTTTCTCATCAGGAGTAGTGAGTATATGGAGTTTTATTTTGCTAAATTCTCCCCTCTCAGGGGTGGGGGGATTCAGGGTCCCCTGTTAGGTGCTTTCTGATCTCTGAATTCAACAGCTTCACTGTTCTATGTGACAGATGTATAATCCAATCCAGGAGCTATCACTGAGAGTAGAGTGGAGGAGCTATGAAGCAGCTCAATGCAGAGAGAACACTTCACAGTGAATCCCTTCCCCCCAGGCACTTCAGATAGCACAACCTGGCAGAATATATGTGTATATATTTACTGCTTTCCCCAGCGAGATAGGCATATTCCTATCACTATCCAATGAATCCACTCAACAAACCGTTAAAGAGGTTGTCCGAGCTATATAAATATAGGCCAATCAGCATTATAACTTATCTACTATTACCCACAACGTCATCCAGCAAGCTCCCTGTGCTGACGTTTCGTGTACAGGCTTATCCCTGCCTTAGGGAGTGGCCTGGCTCTGTACACGAAACGTCAGAGCCTTGTGTGGCCGCCCCCTCCCTCTGCGTCTGGCTGCCGCGGCTCCTGTGAGGGATCGGGCATGCGAGATCCTTACCAGTGCCGGCAGCCTTGTGAAATGATTCACTGGACTGGTGTGCCCGTTCCCCTGCCTCTGCGTCTGGCTGACGGCCAGCACCTGCGCGATGCTTACCAGTGCCGGCAGCTTTATCAAATTCGCATTGCCCTATTCCACTGGCCATCAGAACCAAATGCCACCCCCAGGAACAAAATAAAGTATAGCTTAGATATACTTATATATTAGATATAAAGCTATAGCTAAGCTATATCTAAGCTATACCTAAGCTATACCTAAGCTATTTCTAAGCTATACCTAAGCTATATCTAAGCTATACCTAAGCTATATCTAAGCTATACCTAAGCAATATCTAAGCTATATCTAAGCTATACTTAAGTTATATCTAAGCTATACCTAAGCTATATCTAAGCTATACCTAAGCAATATCTAAGCTATACCTAAGCTATATCTAAGCTATACCTAAGCAATATCTAAGCTATACCTAAGCTATATCTAAGCTATACCTAAGCTATATCTAAGCTATACCTAAGCTATATCTAAGCTATACCTAAGCTATATCTAAGCTATATCTAAGCTATACCTAAGCAATATCTAAGCTATATCTAAGCTATACCTAAGTTATATATAAGCTATATCTAAGCTATACCTAAGCTATATCTAAGCTATATCTAAGCTATACCTAAGCTATATCTAAGCTATACCTAAGCTATATCTAATCTATATCTAAGCTATATTTAAGCTATACCTAAGCTATACCTAAGCTATACCTAAGCTATACCTAAGCTATATCTAAGCTATATCTAAGCTATATGGTATATTATCATCAGAGTGAGGACTTTGTCCATATATAATGCTTGCATCTACTTTACTAAGTGCATTATTATCTTATTTCTGTGGTTTTCTTCAATAATATGGCCAGGGACATCCGCACATTTGTATATCATATCGTGCAGGATGTTTTTATCTTAGTTTTTTCTGTGGAATTTTTTTGTCTGTAGTATTTGCTTGAGGGAGTGGCACCTTCAAGTGTGAATGCGCACCTATTTTATCTTGGGAGTAGCATTCCTCTGCACTTTTGCCCTTCCTATCCAATAGACCGCCTTGATTAGGTGGTACATATGGGTGTGCTATTGGTTGCTTCATGCACATGGAGGTGACTAGGAGCAGCACACCATATGTGCGGCGTCTGCGCTCCTGAACATAGAAGCCCAATGGCTTAGGTAGGTTTAGCGTAGGACCCGCCTGACCTGAGACCACCTTGGCGCTTGGTAGGCGGGCTTAGATGTGTTTTGATCAAAATATATTGACTAAGTGTCTCAGATATTATCATATCAGAGTGAGGAGTTTGTCCATATATAATGTTTGCATCTACTTTACTAAGTGCATTATTATCTTATTTCTGTGATTTTATTATATCTAAGCTATATCTAAGCTATATCTAAGCGATACCTAAGCTATATCTAAACTATACCTAAGCTATATTTAAGCTACACCTAAGCTATATCTAAGCTATACCTAAGCTCTTCTAAGCTATACCTAAGCTATACCTAAGCTATATCTAAGCTATATCTAAGTTATACCTAAGCAATATCTAAGCTATACCTAAGCTATATTTAAGCTACACCTAAGCTATATCTAAGCTATACCTAAGCTATATCTAAGCTATACCTAAGCTATATCTAAGCTATACCTAAGCTATACCTAAGCTATATCTAAGCTATACCTAAGCTATATCTAAGCTATACCTAAGCTATACCTAAGCTATATCTAAGCTATACCTAAGCTATATCTAAGCTATACCTAAGCAATATCTAAGCTATATCTAATCTATATCTAAGCTATACCTAAGCTATATCTAAGCTATACCTAAGCAATATCTAAGCTATATCTAAGCTATACCTAAGCTATATCTAAGCTATACCTAAGCTATATCTAAGCTATACCTAAGCTATATCTAAGCTATACCTAAGCAATATCTAAGCTATATCTAAGCTATATCTAAGCTATACCTAAGCTATATCTAAGCTATTCCTAAGCAAAATCTAAGCTATATCTAAGCTATATTTAAGCTATACCTAAGCAATATCTAAGCTATATCTAAGCTATACCTAAGCTATATCTAAGCTATACCTAAGCTATATCTAAGCTATATGGTATATATAGATATATATGTATATAGAGATATACGTAGATCGGTCTGCAATGTGACAGGAAGATCTTCTGCCTCTGTGAACTAGGAAATGATCATGTGACTGTGTTTGAATGCAAGGTTAGGTTGTGCAGTGACGGGGAGCGGAGAAGGGCAGATTATTCACGTCCACAAATATTCATGAGGGAGAGCTCAGGCATTGTTGTTACACGCCCCCACAGCTTTGCTGCAGCTTGTAAACAAAGCATGAATAACAGAACTATGCAAAGGTGTAAGTATGGTTTTTCTCTTAAGAAATCAAGCTTAACTAATGTATATGTACACTCACCTAAAGAATTATTAGGAACACCTGTTCTATTTCTCATTAATGCAATTATCTAGTCAACCAATCACATGGCAGTTGCTTCAATGCATTTAGGGGGGTGGTCCTGGTAAAGACAATCTCCTGAACTCCAAACTGAATGTCAGAATGGGAAAGAAAGGTGATTTAAGCAATTTTGAGCGTTGGCATGGTTGTTGGTGCCAGACGGGCCGGTCTGAGTATTTGACAATCTGCTCAGTTACTGGGATTTTCACGCACAACCATTTCTAGGGTTTACAAAGAATGGTGTGAAAAGGGAAAAACATCCAGTATGCGGCAGTCCTGTGGGCAAAAATGCCTTGTGGATGCTAGAGGTCAGAGGAGAATGGGCCAACTGATTCAAGCTGATAGAAGAGCAACGTTGACTGAAATAACCACTCGTTACAACCGAGGTATGCAGCAAAGCATTTGTGTAGCCACAACACGCACAACCTTGAGGCGGATGGGTTACAACAGCAGAAGACCCCACCGGGTACCACTCATCTCCACTACAAATAGGAAAAAGAGGCTACAATTTGCACGATCTCACCAAAATTGGACTGTTGAGGACTGGAAAAATGTTGCCTGGTCTGATGAGTCGCGATTTCTGTTGAGACATTCAAATGGTAGAGTCCGAATTTGGCGCAAACAGAATGAGAACATGTATCCATCCTCTGATGGCTACTTCTAGCAGGATAGTGCACCATGTCACAAAGCTCGAATCATTTCAAATTGGTTTCTTGAACATGACAATGAGTTCACTGTACTAAAATGGCCCCCACAGTCACCAGATCTCAACCCAATAGAGCATCTTTGGGATGTGGTGGAACGGGAGCTTCGTGCCCTGGATGTGCATCCCTCAAATCTCCATCAACTGCAAGATGCTATCCTATCAATATGGGCCAACATTTCTAAAGAATGCTATCAGCACCTTGTTGAATCAATGCCACGTAGAATTAAGGCAGTTCTGAAGGCAAAAGGGGGTCCAACACCGTATTAGTATGGTGTTCCTAATAATTCTTTAGGTGAGTGTATGTCCTGATGATTTTTCTAAGTTTTTTTTTGCCCATAACTCGGATAACCGCTTTAAGTTTATTAACATTATTTCCATCATCCTGTCTAAACAGTAGTGAGCAGAAATGTCTGAATTTCAGCGGTATGAATTACTGCCTTGAAACAAACTTTGCGATTACCATGTGATGGTAGGAATGGCAATTATGAATCATGGGTGTACAAATTTCAGCTTTGATTTATGTTGATATTTAGAGATGAGCGAATTTCTCAAAAATTAGATTCGGCTGGTTCGCTGAATTTTCCGAAAAAGTTTGGTTCAATACAAATCTATTCTATTCCAATCTAAATCTATTCTATTCCACATAGATTTCTACAGAACCTGTTCTATTAAACGCTTATACATGTAGAACCCCCCCCCCCCCTGACAGAGTGGAGTGGAGCAGTATGTTTGTGTTGACATCACTGATTATTTTGCCCTTCCTCTGATCCGGCAGAACAATAACCCCCAAAAAATGGATCCTGTCTGTGGAGCATCCGCCTTCACTCGATCAGCATTTGGTTAGTAATCCATCAGTATTGCTAAAGCCCAAAAAAACAGGAGTGGATCCAAAACAGAGATGACACGTGAATGGAATATTTGCATGTGTTTTGCACCCACTCCTGCTTTTGTCTACTAAATCACAAGCCAATTCTGATGCAAAATAGGGACCATGTCATGCAGGTCTTACAGCTGTTTCATAGACAGGATCCGTTGTGCGTCTCATTTTTTCTTCCTTCTGACAGATCAGAAGAAGGGTCAAATAAATGATGATGTCAGCCAGGCCGAAAGGCAAAATAGTGGACCAGTCAAGAAGTGGGGAGAGTGGGAACAGCATTAGAAGTCTACATAGTGGCCCTATGACATAGTGGTGAGGTGAAAGCAGCATGAGGAGACCACAGACTGGCCCATTGACAGAGTCTGGAGGTGGCAGCAGTATCAGGAGGAGGGCACAGAGTGTCATAATGACAGTGTGGAGGTGGCAGCATCAGGAGGCCACAGAGTGGCACAATGATAGAATGTGGAGGTGGCAGCAGCAGCATAAGGAGGAGGCCACAGGGTGGCACAATGACAGTGTGGAGGTGGCAGCAGCAGCATCAGGAGGCCACAGAGTGGCATAATGACAGAGCGTGGAGGTGGCGGCAGCAGCAGCATCAGGAGGAGGTCAAAGAGTGGCAAAATGGGGGGAAGTTGGGTTGCGGAGTTGCTATTGAATTCATATTTCATTACATGTTCTGTAATGTATGTATCCCTTTCTGTTGATTGCGGTGGGGATTGCTGGATTAATCCACTACCTGTAATTAATGTCTTTAAAAGAAAATGTTTATTATTATTGTTTTTCAATAAAATAAAAAAACATCTGATTAAAAAAAAAAAGAGTGGCACAATGACAGTGTGGAGGTGGCAGCAGCATCAGGAGGCCACAGGGTGGCACAATGACAGAGTGTGGAGGTGGCGGCAGCAGTAGCATCAGGAGGAGGCCACAGGGTGGCACAATGACAGTGTGGAGGTGGCAGCAGCATCAGGAGGCCACAGAGGGGCACAATGACAGAGAATGGAGGTGGCGGCGGCAGCAGCATCAGGAGGAGGCCAAAGGGTGGCACAATGACAGTGTGGAGGTGGGAGCAGCAGCATCAGGAGACCTGAGTGGTTAGGTGGCAGCAGCATCAGGAGACCACACAGTGACACGTTGACAGAGTGGGGAGGTGGGTGGAAATACCAGTACCAGCTGAAGATGGTGGGTGAAAGAAGGAGCACTTGGCATCAGATGTGTGGCATCAATCGGGTGGTAGCATCAGAATAGTAGCTGAGGCAGGTAGCCAGAAGAAACCGGTCTCTTTTGTCAAAGTGTTGGTGTGGCACCATGGATGATCTAGTCTGATGCATCAGGTGGGTGGAAATCCTGGCTGATCCATGCCTGATTCATCTTGACAAAGGTCAGTCTCTCCACATTTGGGGTGGACAGGTGAGTTCTTCTTGGGGTAACTATGACACCCGCTCCGATGCCACACTACTGGCCAGGCAGGACAGCTTTTCCAGGGCAAACTCTGCCAGTTGCGGCCACAAATCCAGTATGCTGTTATTCAGATGATGGAGCTGACACAGTCGCCATGGCAGAGGAATGTGAGCACAGAGGGCCCGAGAGACCTGAGAGAGTATGGATGATGGTGCAGATAGGCAGCGGCCAAATGACTACATAGGATGCCTCTATAGTAGTTCAGTTTGTCCTCCCTCTCAGCGGGTATAAAAAAGGACCCCATTTTGGACCGGTAGCGAGGGTCCAACAAGGTGGAGAGACAGAAGTCATCCCTCAGCGGAATGCTGACAATTCGGCTGTCCGTACGCAAGCAAGTGAGCATGCATTGGGCCATTTGTACAAGTGACTCCCTGCCTCCATCTTCTCTGCATACTGCCACGGTGTGTCTGGGTCCTCTACCTTGTCTTCCTCCTCGCCCAGTCCTCTGGCTGCTCCTACTCCTCCTCAGTAGCTGCTGACTGTCCTCTAGTAACTCGTCCTCGCTGTATAGAGTAGCTGAGCCCACAGCATATAATACTTCTCTGGCTGAGCAAAGAGAAAAGGACAGAGGCAGATTGAGGACAGGTGAGGGCACAAGGCTTGCTCCCTGGCCATGCCAACTAAGGGTTGTGTCTGACGAACCCACCGACTCTTAGCTGGGGTCTCTGATGTCACTTGGGACGAAGTGGATCACCGAGTCAACCATTTAAGAACCGCTGGGTTGCTGGTCAAGACACGACCGCTAGATGACACTGGGAGTTCAGGCCTCTCACTGCGACTCCTGCTGCCACGACCTGTGTCTGCGCCAGAAACATTTAGGCCTCTGCTACTCCCCTGTGCAGGGCCTGGCACTTCTCTGTCTGACATACTGTTAGATCAAATAACTAAATAAAAAGGAAATTAAAACACCCCAAAAAAGTCTGTAATTTTCTAACTTCGTCACTCTAATAAGCCCTTTTTTTTCACTAATAGAAGGCTTTAGAACATATAACTGCACCGATGACGGCAAATAGGCCCTTACTTTTTTCCACTTATACACGCCACAAAAGGCTTTAGAACATATAACTGCACCGCTGAACGGCAAATAATATATATTTTTTTGCCACTAATACACGCCAAAAAAGGCTTTCGAAAAATGCACCGCTGAACGGCAAATAATATATATATTTTTGGCACTAATACATGCCAAAAAGGGCTTTAGAAAAATGCACCGCTGAAAGGCAAATATATATTTTTTTGCCACGAATACACGCCAAAAAGGGCTTTAGAATATATAACTGCACGGCTGAACGGCAAATATATATATATATTTTGCCGCTAATACAGACCAAAAAGGGCTGTAATTTTCTCACATCATCACACAATGGCAAATACTTTTTTTGTGCCACTAATACACACTAAAAAGGGCTTTAGAACATATAACTGCACCGCTGAACAACAAATATATATTTTTTTTGCTACTAATACACGCCAAAAAGGGCTGTAATTTTCTCACTTCACCACACAACTGCAAATACTTTTTTTTTGTGCCACTAATACACGCCAAAAAGGGCTTTAGAACATATAACTGCACAGCTGAACGGCAAATAATATATATTTTTTGCCACTAATACACGCCAAAAAGGGCTGTAATTTTCTCACTTCACCACACAATGACTAATAAGCCTTTTTTTTCCCACTAATACAAGCCAAAAAATGATTTAGAACATATAATTGCACCGCACAAGGGCAAATAAGACATAGAAATATTTCCTTGTAATATACCCTATTAATGGCTGTATCAAACAGCAGTTGCACCCCAATAACAAGAACGGTTTGCTGGAATTACAGAGCTGTATAATGGCAATTTGGATCCCCAGTCAGTGCAGCAAGGTATAATAGGATTGTTCCTATTACCCAGACTGTAAACTCCCCTACTAAACCCTGTTCTGCTTCAATAGCATGGAATAATTCCTCCCAATCCTTTCCCTGAACTTCTATACAGCAAAATAAAAGTTTTAAAGTCTTTTCTACCACTGTCCCTAGCGCCTGCTGACGTCTCTCTCTGCACTAAGTACACTGGAAAATTGCAGAATCCAAGATGGCTGAGGCTATTTATAGGGCTGTGACATCACAGGGCTGGCTGACTGCTGATTAATTGCATGCATGGTATTGTGGTTGATTCCTCGTTCCCAGAGTTCCTTGCTCCATGTCCTATTACGTGCAGCAGCCATTTTAGGAAAAAATGCGATTCGTTACCACGAAGCGTGAGGAGATTCGGTGCAAATCCAAATTTTCCTGAAATTCGGATCAAATTCCACTTCGTCAACTTCGATTCGCTCATCTCTATTGATATACTAAGAACAGACAGTACAACTTCTGCCTAGTGAATAGGCCTAAAATAACATACTGTAAATAATGTGATTGTTTAAATTAAACCCTTTCTGACAAAACAATTTTCCATTTTTGCATTTTTGTTTTTCGCACCTTCCCAGAGCCATAACTTTTATTTTCTGTTCATATTGCTGTAGAAGGGCTTGTTTTTTTTTGTGGAACAAAAGGCATCATTTAATATACAATATGATGTAGTGGAAAGCTGGAAAAAAATTCCAAGTGAGGTAAAATGGAAAGAAAAATTTAATTTCGCCACAGTTTTATGGGTTTCACTTTTACGGCTGTGGTAGAACTGATCTTCATTCTCTGGGTCAGTATAATCACAGTGATAGCATGTTTATATAGTTTTACTTGTGGTTTAATGCTGAACAAAAATTAAAAACTTTGGAAACAATTATTTTTTTTCACCATATTTCAAACCTCATAACTTTTTTATATTTGCATCTATCGATCTGTGTTAGGGCTAATTTTTTGATGGGCAATTTATAGTTTTTAATTATACCATTTTGAACAGTGCATGACTTTTTTTTATCCCTTTTTATAAATTTTTTCCCTGAGATAAAGCAACAAAAAAACTGCTAACCGGACATTTTAATTTTTTTTTTCATTACGGCGTTCATTGTAGTGGATATAATTACAAAAAACAAAATGGCTGCACACCATTATATATACAAACAATAGAGCTAAGAAATGGGGGTCATTCTAGATAAAAGTGGTACAATACCGACTATAAATGAGTATACATGAATAATGGAAGCTCTTAGCGCACATACGTGTCGGGCCCATCTACCAGGCGTCAAGGTGGCTTCCGCAGATGGGTCCCTATCACTAAAGAAACTGCCTCACTTTGGACTTACTTAAGCCTACAATATTCAGGGCAGTGTAGGAACCAGCTACAAACATACTCTGCTCAGAAGTCCCAGGTAGATGGGCGTGTCTAGTCAAAAAGGGTGCCACCCCCAATATATTGCCAGAAAATTTAGACTAAAACCTTCAGGATCACAGGTGCATATCCATGAAGCAAACATAATTACAAAAAACAAAATGGCAGTATGTTTAGTGATAGGGACCCATCTGCGGAAGCCACCTTGACGCCTGGTAGATGGGCCCGACACGTATGTGCACTAAGAGCTTCTATTATTCATGTATACTCATTTATAGTCGGTATTGTACCACTTTTATCTAGAATGACCCCCATTTCTTAGCTCTATTGTGTGTAGCCATTTTGTTTTTTGTAATTATGTTTGCTTCATGGATATGCACCTGTGATCCTGAAGGATTTAGTCTAAATTTTCTTGCAATATATTGGGGGTGGCACCCCTTTTAGACTGGACACGCCCATCAACCTGGGACTTCTGAGCAGAGTATGTGTGTAGCTGGTTCCTACACTGCCCTGAATATTGTAGGCTTAAGTAAGTCCAAAGTGAGGCATTTTCTTTAGTGATAGGGACCCATCTGCGGAAGCCACCTTGACGCCTGGTAGATGGGCCTGACACGTATGTGCGCTAAGAGCTTCCATTATTCATGTATACTCATTTATAGTCGGTATTGTACCACTTTTATCTAGAATGACCCTCATTTCTTAGCTCTATTGTTTGTATATATAATGGTGTGTAGCCATTTAGTTTTTTGTAATATGTTTGCTTCATGGATATGCACCTGTGATCCTGAAGGTTTTAGTCTAAATTTTCTTGCAATACATTGTAGTGGATAAATATATTTATATTTTAAAGTCATTTAAGGATGTGACGGTGCAAATGATCTTTATTTTTATTGTTTATTTTATTATAGGGAAAAGTAGGTGATTTGAATTGTTATATTTTTTAAAACTTTTTTATTTTACACCTTTTTAAAATCCCCATAGGGGATTTGAACAAGTGATTATTTGATTGCTTCTCCTATGGACTGCACGGAATTAGCATTACAGTCTATGGGAGATTCAGTATGTTCTTATAGAGCCCTGTCACAGGCAGGGCTCCATAGCAGCATTGCTGTGGTTGATCTTGGCGCAGGGGAGCCATTTGGGAATGCCACCTCAGTGGCCATGGCCACGCCATTCGAGGTGTTAAATGTTATTACGATCACCAGCATTGGCTCTTGATGTCTGCTGTGTGGTTCCGATCAGTTACTATGGCAGCCTGGGGCCTTGTGAAGTCTTCCAGGCCTACCATAGAAAACTGCCTGTTAAACTCTACCTGCAGTAGAGCTTAATAAAAAGGTAGTAAAAATCAAATAGCCTGCAATAGTATACTATTGCAGTCCATAGTATAAGCAATCTCCCTAAAAGGACTCAACATTAAAGTAAAAATGTAAAAACACAAAAATATAAAAAATTCAGATCATCACCTTTTCCTATTTTACATGCAAAAATAAGCAATTAAAAACATAATTGGTACCACTCGGTCCAAAAATGTCCAAATTATTAAAATATAAAAATAATTATCATGCTTGGTGAATGCTGTAACTTAGTCTTAATTTTGGTCACCTTGCACTCCCTAAAAAAAAATTTAATATAAAGGTATCAAAATGTTATATGTACTCCAATATGGTACCAACTACCTCTTGCCCCACAAAAAAAAAACAAGCCTTTGGAAATCTAAAAGTTTTGTAAGTAGTAAAACATGTTAAAAACATATACATTTTGTATCACTGTTGTTGTACTGACCCACAAAATAAGGTCCATGTCATTTTTGGCGAACAGTGAAAGTTGTAAAAACAAACCCAAAAAACTGTGGTAGAACTACATTGTTTTCCAATTTTACCCACAAGGATTTTTTCCCCCAATTTTTCAATAAAACATATGCTAAATTAAAAGGTGGTATAACAAAATATAAACTGTTCCACAAAAAATAAGCCCCCAAACAGAAATGCAAACAAAAAAGTAAAAAAAAAAAATATATATATGGCTCCTGGAAGGCAGGGGGGGAAAAGGCAAAAATGAAAATTGGTCCTGTTGTGAGGGGATTATATATGTGTTTACTTAGGTTCTGTTCACATTGTGTTTGAGTACTTTGGCCAAACGTGTGTGTGTATATATATATATATATATATATATATATATATATGACTTCATTCACCAAATGGAGGCTAAAAGGGCACCCTCTGTTGGTCTATGCAGAGTATGTTTTTATTTTGTTTTTAAATGGGGGCCTATAGGTGCATGCTACTGTATACTTTATATACCTGCACAGTGACAACAAAAAAAATCCAGAGATAAGCAGCACAATCATAGTCAAACAGGAAGACATCTATAGGGCAATCAGGGGTGTAGCTGAAGTGGATGCTGCAGGGCCTGAACTCAGAGGGGTCCCAGGGTCCCCTAAACAGTATTATACAATAACATTATATACAGTGACACTATATTTAGTGACATGACATACATTATATGTGTAGGAAATGGACGGAGTGGCTGCCTGGCCTGGTCTGAGAGAACAATCTTGACTAGCCACAGGAGTGTGGGTTGCATGGTTGGGGGGGGGGGGGGGGGCAAAGAAGTTGCTGGGGAAGGGGGCCCATTCAAATATTTGCTGTGGGGCCTAGTAATTTCTAGTTATGCCACTGAGGGCAATGGTGCATGCAGTGTCAGGCTTCAGCCCTCAAGATTTCCACAGTTTCAGAAAAATAGGGGAGAACCTGAAGCTAAAAAGCTTCTTTCATTCCCTAGTGCAAAGTTTCAACCTTAACACAGGTCTTTTTCAAGCAAGTAGTGGTATATGAAGGCAGAATAACATAAATCAATTAAGTAATGAATCATGCAAATTACTACAATTATGCAAATAAGTATGAATAATGTTACAAACTGCTAAATACCTACAGTCATGAGAAAAACAAAGTATGCCCTCTTTGAATTCTATGGTTTTATGTATCGAGACAATAAAAACATCTGGTCCATAGAAGGTCTCAGATGAGGTAAATACAACACACAGATTTCACCGTTTTATTATTTATTCAACAAAAATGAAGCCAAAATAGAAACGCCATGTGTGAAAAATTAAGTTCACCCCATGAATCAATAGCCTGTAGAACCACCTTTAGCAGTAATAACTTGAAGTAATCAGTTTCTGTATGGCTTTATCAGTCTCTCACATCGTTCTGGAAGAATTTTGGCCCATTGCTTCAGTTCATTGAGGTTTGTGGATATTTGTTTTTGCACAGCTGTCCCACCACAGCATTTCAATTGGGTTGAGGTCTGGACTTTGGGTCATTACAACACCTTCATTCTTTTCTGTTTTTAGCTATTCTTTTGTATTGTATGCTCCAGCTACAGCCAAGCTTTAGCTGCTGGATAGATGGCCTCAAACTTGACTCTAGAATACTTGGGTAAACTGAGAAGTTCATGGTCGACTCAATGACTGCATGGTTCCCAAGTCACCCAAATCATCACCCCTCTACCACCATCCTTGACAGGTGGTATGAGATGTTTGTGCTCATATGCTGAGTTTGGATTTATGACCAAATATCTCCAGTTTCATGTCAAAGGTCCAAAGAACATTGTTCCAGAAGTCTTGTGGTTTGTTCAGATGCGGAAGAGTCTTTTTCCTGGCAACCCTTCCAAAAAAGCCATACTTGTTCATTCTTTTTCTAACTGTACTGTCATGAACTTGAACATTCAACATGCTAACTGAAGGACTGTAGAGTCTTAAATGTAGCTCTTTTTTTTTTTTTTTCCAATTTCTTTAAAGGCTATGCAAACCTTTGTGCATGAAAAATCAATAAACTCATATCTTACTAAAATGCAGCAGAAATTAAAATTGCACTTGTGTATTTTTTGGATTTAGCTATCCTTCTTATGCACTCCAGTACTTCTCTTTTCTCAGTTCAGGCTCTGGGAAGCATTTATTTTTATCTAATATAAATGAACTAAACTACAGGGTTCTATCAGTAAATTCACATTTAACAAAAACAAACCAATAACAAAAATGTCCCGAATCTGAGACAAAATTTGTGGAAATGTCGCAAATATGCTTCAAAAGCCGCAACTATGTTTCAAAAGTCTCAAATCTGGTCTGGCAGGGGGGTGGCTGAAATGGCGTATTTCTGTTTAAAAAAAGTCACATTTTCATGCTATTGACGTTAAAATGTTGTTAATTTAAGAGAAATAGGCGAATAATCAAATTTATATTTAAAAAAGTCACATTTTAAAGGGAGTCTGTCACCACCATATGGCCATATACAGTGCTTACATTGAATGCAATGGTTCCTTTGTCTTTGTCTTTAGACTTGCAGAAGCTGGAAAACGAACTTTGATTGATACGCAAATGAGCACTCGCAAGTGCCCAGGGGCGGCGTTCACTGTGTTGGTGCCCAGGCTGCCCTGCTTTTTTCATTGTTCCCCCGCCCCAGCCTCTGCATATGCCCGCCCTCCTATTCTCTTGCGTTATCCTAAGGTCTGGCCGTGATCCCGCAACTGTGCACTGCATCGCCGGGCCGGAGCATGCGCACTGCGATGCCCATTGTTGGCACGGCATCGCTTTAACTACTGCGCATGCTCCGGCAAATGGCGCAAAACCAGCCGTTGCGGGATTACGGCCGGACCTTAGGATGACGCAAGGGAATAAGAGGGCGGGCATATGCAGAGGCTGGGTATCTTTTGTGTAGTACTCTGGAATAGACACAGTGTGCTCTCCGTATTTTATGCAGCCCATTCAAATGAATGGATCTGTATCCTATTCACAAAAAATGTGGATTGGATGTGGACCAAAATTATAGTCGTATAAATGGGGCTTAAGAATGTGTGCTGTCTGTGGAGAACACCCATGCTGTCACTGGGTAGCGTCATGGGTATCAAGATAGAGGGGAGGTGCACCCCCTCAGCTGCCACCCGGTCCCCTGTCCCTGCCTACTTGCACCACCCGCCCTAGGTGACGGGGCGCAACTGGGCGACAGTCCCTGACCTGCGTAAGTGCAAGCAGAGAGATAGAGACAGCAGGGAAGCGGACAGCCAATGAGAGGTAGAACTCGAGCGGACAGAGAGGTAGAGCAAGCAAGGTACCACCAAAAACGGAAGGGCGAGTCAACTAGCCGAGGTCAGTCCAGGAGGTCACGTCAGTACAAGGGAGGAGACAGAGACAAATCCGAGAGCGAGCCGAGGTTAAAATCCGGGAGGTCACGTCAGTTACCAGGGAAGAGGCAAAGACAAAATCCAAAAGCAAGGCGAGGTCAAAATCCGAGAGGTAGCGTCAAGGTACAGGGAGCAGGCAGAAGAGGTGTCAGGAAGCAGATCAAGGGTCAATTCCAGAGGTCATCTTAATAATAACAAAAATACAAGCCTAAGGGACGAAAATCACAGGCAACCTGTGGCCAACAGGTTGCCTGTTTAAATAGTGGAGGGAATGGTCATGTGACGTGGCCAGTGTCACATGATCCCTCCTCCCTGACAGTAGCCGAGCGCCGAGTGCCTAGCTCGGCGCTCAGCCTCAGCTGGTCCTCATGGCGACGGGGAGTGTCGGCTGCTCCTGCAGGAGTAGTGCGGCCGAACGTCCTGTCTCCCCAGTCACCATGGCAACCGGGACGCCGCAGACAGGAGAGCGCAGCCAGGAGACCTGAATGTCCTGGCTGCCACGAGAACGGTGGCCGACGGCGACGCAGGGAACAAGACGCCCGCTGTCTGCCTCTCGTGACACATGCCACACATTTGAGATTCACTGATGTAGGCTTGAGTCTGGTCCAACTGTACACATAAAAATATACCAGCAGTGACCATACTGCACACATAAATACCGTATTTTTCGCCCTAGGAGATTGCACTTTTTTCCCCACCAAAGTAGTTGGGGTGGGGAAATGTCAGTTCGTCTTATGGGGCGAATACTAATGAGTGCTTCCAATATGGAAGCACTCATGAGTACAGGAGAACAGGGGAGCAGTGAATACAGCACTCCCTGGGCTTGTACTCACCACTACCTAGTCCTCGGCTGCTTTCTGGGCTATGTGAACAGTGTGAGGACGTTGGCGTGTTGTGACCTCATGCTGTGCATGTTGAGTCACATTACAGTGCGTGGCAGGAAGACGGGTGCTGGATAGGAGGAGTGGTGGTTTACGAAGAAGGAGAGGTAAGTTGATATAAAAAAAAATTGGAGCTGAGCATGGGATTCGTTCACATGGAGGTCTTATTTGAAGTCTGATTGGGGACTTATGGAGGTCTGATTGGGGGTCATTCACATGGAGGTCTGATTGGGGGACTTATTGAGGTCTGATCTGAGGTCTGAATAGGGGTCATTCCCATGGAGGTCTGATCTGAGGTCTAACATGGGGGGGGGGTCCTGTTCTGAGGTCTGATTAACATTGTGGGTCTGAGCTGAGGTCTAATGGAAAATCACCTAGGTGCATCTTATGGGCAGGTGCGTCTTATAGGGTGGAAAATATATATGCCAGCAGTGATTATACTGCACACATAGACATATACCAGCAGTGACTATACAACATACATAAATAAATAAATAAATACCGGCAGTGAATATACAACACAAATAAATATATACCAGCAGTGACTATACCGCACACATAAATATATACCAGTAGTGAATATACAACACAAAAAAATATATACCAGCAGTGACTATACCGCACACATAAATATATACCAGCATTGACTATACAACACACATAAATACACTCACCTAAAGAATAATTAGGAACACCATACTAATACGGTGTTGGACCCCCTTTTGCCTTCAGAACTGCCTTAACTCTACGTGGCATTGATTCAACAAGGTGCTGATAGCATTCTTTAGAAATGTTGGCCCATATTGATAGGATAGCATCTTGCAGTTGATGGAGATTTGAGGGATGCACATCCAGGGCACGAAGCTCCCGTTCCACCACATCCCAAAGATGCTCTATTGGGTTGAGATCTGGTGACTGTGGGGGCCATTTTAGTACAGTGAACTCATTGTCATATTCAAGAAACCAATTTGAAATGATTTGAGCTTTGTGACATGGTGCATTATCCTGCTGGAAGTAGCCATCAGAGGATGGATACATGTTCTCATTCTGTTTACGCCAAATTCGGACTCTACCATTTGAATGTCTCAACAGAAATCGCGACTCATCAGACCAGGCAAAATTTTTCCAGTCTTGAACAGTCCAATTTTGGTGAGCTTGTGCAAATTGTAGCCTCTTTTTCCTATTTGTAGTGGAGATGAGTGGTACCCGGTGGGGTCTTCTGCTGTTGTAGCCCATCCGCCTCAAGGTTGTGCGTGTTGTGGTTTCACAAATGCTTTGCTGCATACCTCGGTTGTAACGAGTGGTTATTTCAGTCAACGTTGCTCTTCTATCAGCTTGAATCAGTTGGCCCATTCTCCTCTGACCTCTAGCATCCACAAGGCATTTTTGCCCACAGGACTGCCGCATACTGGATGTTTTTCCCTTTTCACACCATTCTTTGTAAACCCTAGAAATGGTTGTGCGTGAAAATCCCAGTAACTGAGCAGATTGTGAAATACTCAGACCGGCCCGTCTGTCACCAACAACCATGCCACGCTCAAAATTGCTTAAATCACCTTTCTTTCCCATTCTGACATTCAGTTTGGAGTTCAGGAGATTGTCTTGACCAGGACCACCCCCCTAAATGCATTGAAGCAACTGCCATGTGATTGGTTGACTAGATAATTGCATTAATGAGAAATAGAACAGGTGTTCCTAATAATTCTTTAGGTGAGTGTATATACCAGCAGTGACTATACTGCACTCATAAATATATACCAGCAGTGACTATACAACACATATAAATATATACCAGCAGTGAATATATAACATATATAACACAGATAAATATATACCAGCAGTGACTATACTGCACACATAAGGATATACCAGCAGTGACTATACAACACACATAAATACATACCAGCAGTGACTATACAACACACATAAATATATACCAGCAGTGAATATACGACACACATAAATATATACCAGCAGTGACTATACTGCACTCATAAATACCGTATATATACCAGAAGTGACTATACAACACATATAAATATATACCAGCAGTGAATAGACAACACAAATAAATATATACCAGCAGTGAATAAACAACACAAATAAATAAATATATGCCAGCAGTGACTATATTGCCCTCATAAATATACACTGACCTAAAGAATTATTAGGAACACCATACTAATACGGTGTTGGACCCCCTTTTGCTTTCAGAACTGCCTTAATTCTACGTGGCATTGATTCAACAAGGTGCTGATAGCATTCTTTAGAAATGTTGGCCCATATTGATAGGATAGCATCTTGCAGTTGATGGAGATTTGAGGGATGCACATCCAGGGCACGAAGCTCCTGTTCCACCACATCCCAAAGATGCTCTATTGGGTTGAGATCTGATGACTGTGGGGGCCATTTTAGTACAGTGAACTCATTGTCATGTTCAAGAAACCAATTTGAAATGATTCGAGCTTTGTGACATGGTGCATTATCCTGCTGGAAGTAGCCATCAGAGGATGGATACATGTTCTAATTCTGTTTACGCCAAATTCGGACTCTACCATTTGAATGTCTCAACAGAAATCGAGACTCATCAGACCAGGCAACATTTTTCCAGTCTTCAACAGTCCAATTTTGGTGAGCTCGTGCAAATTGTAGCCTCTTTTTCCTGTTTGTAGTGGAGATGAGTGGTACCCGGTGGGGTCTTCTGCTGTTGTAGCCCATCCGCCTCAAGGTTGTGCATGTTGTGGCTTCACAAATGCTTTGCTGCATACCTCGGTTGTAACGAGTGGTTATTTCAGTCAACGTTGCTCTTCCATCAGCTTGAATCAGTCGGCCCATTCTCTTCTGACCTCTAGCATCCACAAGGCATTTTTGCCCACAGGACTACCGCATACTGGTTGTTTTTCCCTTTTCACGCCATTCTTTGTAAACCCTAGAACTGGTTGTGCGTGAAAATCCCAGTAACTGAGCAGATTGTGAAATACTCAGACCGGCCCGTCTGGCACCAACAACCATGCCACGCTCAAAATTGCTTAAAACACCTTTTTTTCCCATTCTGACATTCAGTTTGGAGTTCAGGAGATTCTTGACTAGGAACACACCCCTAAATGCATTGAAGCAACTGCCATGTGATTGGTTGACTAGATAACTGCATTAATGAGAAATAGAACAGGTGTTCCTAATAATTCTTTAGGTGAGTGTATACCAGCAGTGACTATACCACACAAATAAATATATACCAGCAGTGAATAGACAACACAAATAAATATATACCAGCAGTGAATAAACAATACAAATAAATATATACCAGCAGTGACTATATTGCCCTCATAAATATATACCAGCAGTGAATATACCACACTCCTCCCGAAGAAGCTTTAGCGCTAAACGCGCGTAGAGGGGAAGTCCGCCAGCATACAAGTGCACCTTAGGTATGTCATGATTTGCAATAGTTTTGGTCAATCACATGGGTATTTGGACATTGTATTTCGAGGTGATGGTGATGTTCTAAGTGGCTAAGTCATTGTGAAATAGTTATGGCAGGGTAGTAACGGATCTCTAGCCCCATGAACAGACATATCATATACATATAAAATGATATACCCATCATAATAAGTTATTTAATCCTGTGTACTGACCTTCTTTCTGTCTGAGATTGCTAATGAAGGTAAATGTATATGGAGTGTATATGTATTTTATAATATTTAATAAAAATTTTAATAATTTATAATGGACTTGAGTTGTACTCTTAGTTTTTTTTGTAGATGATAGGATTATTTAACTGTAAATAATACAGGGTGGCAGGGTCGAATATCTCCAAATCAAACTGCCTAATAGTAAATCTGTCTTAGTTGTCGAAAGCAACAGTTGTCTCTGGTTATATGTCGTGTACCCCAAGGTTCTGTGCTGGGTCCCCTATTATTTAACTTATTCATTAATGACATAGAGGATGGAATTAATAGTGCTGTTTCTGTTTTTGCAGATGACACCAAACCTTGTAATTTACAGTTTATGGAAGATGTTAATAAGTTACAACCTGACTGAGGTTCAATATAGATAAATGTAAAGTTTTGCGCCTGGAGTCTGGCCGCCAGTGGCGTTGCGATGTGGGTGCGGTGGGTGTGGGCCGCACCAGGTTAAACCAGTCTGATGGGGTGTCACCCGTCGGACCCAAGTTCCCAACACCACTAGCTCCAGCCCCCTTGTACTTGTGTCGCTGATCTGATCCTGTATTTTCCGGCTACGTGGGCATGAGTTCAGTCACTTCGGCGCGCAATCCCGTGAGACCCATGACATCCCGAGGTGGGATCATGCGCCGCTGAACGGGATTGCGTGCCGAAGACACTGAACTTAACTGAAATCATGCTCGCGCAGCCGGCAAGTACAGATTGTACAGGATCAGTGACACAAGTTGGGGGGGGGGGGGACTACATAATGAATGGCAGTCTAGGGGCAAAATTAACTTGTGTGGGGGCAAAATTACTTAGTGGGGGCAAATTACATAATGGAGGGCAGTGTGGGGCAAATTACATAATGTGAGGCAGTGTGGGGGGCAAATTTCTTAATGTGGGGCAGTGTGGGGGGCAAATTACGTAATGTGGGGGCAAATTACATGATGTGGGGCAGTGTAGGGGGGAAATCACATAATGTGGGGCAGTGTGGGGGCAAATTACATAATGTGAGGCAGTGTGGGGGGCAAATTTCTTAATGTGGGGCAGTGTGGGGGGAAAATTACATAATGTGGGGGGAAAATTACTTGATGTGGGGCAGTGTAGGGGGGAAATCACATAATGTGGGGCAGTGTGGGGGCAAATTACATAATGTGAGGCAGTGTAGGGGGGGCATATTACGTAATGTGGGGCAGTGTAGGGGGCAAATTACATAATGTGAGGCAGTGAGGGGGGCAAATTACTTAATGTGGGGGGCAAATTACTTAATGTGGGGCAGTGTGGGGGCAAATTACTTAACGTGAGGCAGTGTGGGGGGCATATTACTTAATGTGGGGCAGTGTAGGGGGCAGTATTACTAATGAGGGCATTCTAGAAGGGAATTACTATTGGTGGGAGTATGAGGAGCACTATTACTATGGGGGCACTATTATTTCTTTAGGATAGTATTTGTGGTATTAGGGCCAGGGCACAGTGAGCAGCAGGATAACACTGTGGGGACTCCAGGTTGGGATTCTGCCCCTCATGATTCATGTCCATTTCTTGCCCCCCCCATCATTTCACATTTCTGCCCCTCATGATTCATGTCCATTTCTTGCCGCCCCATCATTTCACATTTCTGCCCCTCATGATTCATATCCATTTCTTGCCCCCCCATAATTTAATATCTCTACCCCTCATGATTCATGTCCATTTCTTGCCCCCCCATCATTTCACATTTCTGCCCCTCATGATTCATGTCCATTTCTTGCCCCCCCACCATTTCACATTTCTGCCCCTCATGATTCATGTCCATTTCTTGCCCCACCATCATTTAACATTTCTGCCCCTCATGATTCATGTCCATTTCTTGCCCCCCCCCATGTGCTAATATCATAGTGCCATACTCTCCCCCTGCCCCCTAATGTGCCAGTATCAAGTGCCTCTCTCCTCCCCCCTCCATGTGCCAGTATCATGGCGCCAATAGCCCCCCCGGCAGTAAAGTAACAGTCCGGTATTTAAAAAAAACAAAACACTTTTATACTTACCTCCATGTCAGCGATGTGATGTAAGCCTCTTCCTCTTCCTCTTCCTGTGTTCCCACCAGCCTCTAGTGTTGAAAATTTGGTGCTCGTGTTCTTATTTAGCCTGTCTTTTAGAAAAGTTTATGATGGGATTCGAACCCATGACCTTATGTATCAGAGGCAAAGCAATTACCCACACAGCTATGAGAGCTGTATAGCCAGTTACTTAAAAAAAATAATATATATATATATATACAGTACAGACCAAAAGTTTGGACACACCTTCTCATTCAAAGAGTTTTCTTTATTTTCATGACTATGAAGGCATCAAAACTATAAATTAACACATGTGGAATTATATACATAACAAACAAGTGTGAAACAACTGAAAATATGTCATATTCTAGGTTCTTCAAAGTAGCCACCTTTTGCTTTGATTACTGCTTTGCACACTCTTGGCATTCTCTTGATGAGCTTCAAGAGGTAGTCTCCTGAAATGGTCTTCCAACAGTCTTGAAGGAGTTCCCAGAGATGCTTAGCACTTGTTGGCCCTTTTGCCTTCACTCTGCGGTCCAGCTCACCCCAAACCATCTCGATTGGGTTCAGGTCCGGTGACTGTGGAGGCCAGGTCATCTGGCGCAGCACCCCATCACTCTCCTTCATGGTCAAATAGCCCTTACTTTCAAAGTTTTCCCAATATATATGACTTCTACTGTAGATAACTTTGATACCTAGTGTACAACCATACACATGGCAGTTGCCCCAACACACCCAGCTCTGCTACATTCATACACAGTGTGCTGGGGCAGCTGTCATGTGTATGGATATACACTAGGTATCAAAGTTATCTACAGTAGAAGTCTTATATATATATATATATATATATATATATATATATTTTTTTTTTTAAGTAACTGGCTATACAGCTCTCTTAGCTGTGTGGGTAAATGCCTTGCCTCTGATGTGAAAGGTTACTTTTCTGAAAGACATGCTAAATAAGATTTAAATACATCAGGGTCTCTTAGCTCAGAGAGTGTGTGTTTTGTGTTGCTGCGGCTGCTGCCTCAGCCTGTCAGCTGCGTGCCGCTCTGTGACTGAGACAGTGAGGGCCAGGGGGCGGCCGGGCTGCTCGGCACACAGGCTCAGCAAGGCAAGTGTAAGTTAGCAAGTTAATTGTTTGCCTCTACGCCCTCAAGCAGCTGCTTGGGCTGCCTTATGATAGAGCCGGCCCTGAATGTTCTATTTTACTATTTTTATTATTTGGTTGAAAGGCTGATTGGGGGAGGGGGGATTGTAATGGGACTGCTGTAGAATATCTAAAATTAGCTGGTCAAGTAAAATGTTGAATGCAACAATCATTAAATAGGTGGCCGACAAAAAAAAAGGCGGGTCAAAGGGCGTGGTCAATGGGTGGAGTCAAGGGGGCGGCAAAATGAGCTTTTGCCTAGGGTGGCATAAATCCTTGCACCAGCCCTGCTGGGGGCTAATGATTTACATGCAGAATATGTCCTAGGGGAGGTAAAACTGGTAGAGTCACTTGCTGAGAAGCATCTGGGTGTATTAGTAGATCATAGACTAAATTCAATGCCAGTCAGCTG
Organism: Bufo bufo; assembly: GCF_905171765.1. NCBI lineage: Eukaryota > Metazoa > Chordata > Amphibia > Anura > Bufonidae > Bufo > Bufo bufo. Next base: position 380,293,207 of record NC_053392.1, on the reverse strand, counting down.
CCTCTAAGGCCAACAGAATTTTGTCTTGTATTAAAAGAGGTATGGACTCGCGGGACAGGGATGTAATATTGCCACTATACAAAGCATTGGATCGGCCTCACCTGGAATATGCAGTTCAGTTCCTAAAAATGATGCCCTGGTGTTGGAAAAACTGCAAAGGAGAGCAGCTAAACTGATAAAGGGCCTGGAAGATCTTAGCTATGAGCAAAGATGAAACAAACAGAATTTGTTTAGTCTTGAAAAAAGATGTCTAAGGAGGGACATGATTAACCTGTGCAAATAAATATATAAACGGATCATACAAGGGGCCACTACCTACGCCTGTAGAAAAAAAAAGATGTAGTCATAAGAGGCGACAAGCATTCTTTACAGTAAGAGCTGTGAATCTCTGGAATGGCCTGCCTCAGGAGCTGGTCACAGCAAATACAGTAGATGGCTTCAGAAAAGGTTTACTGTAGATGAGTCTTTCATTCAAAATAACATTCAGGCTTATGACAATGTATAGAAATCTTGTTCTACACACCCTTTCCCATTGGCTCAACCCTTCCTTAAAAGGAAGATGGACATTGATCGAGGGATTTTTTATTTTTTGCCTTCTCCTGTATCAGTATAGCAGGATTACAGGTTGGACTTGATAGACTTTTGTCTTTTTCCAACCTTAACAACTATGTAACTATATACCAGCAGTAAATATACCACACAAACTATTGCATACCAGCTCATAAGCCGCTACATTTCCAGGTAGCAGCAGATGAACAGTCGCAGCTCCTAAAATAAGCCTCTGCGTCTGCAGTACTACACGGTGCAGCAGAGCAGGCGCAAGATTGCCAGGCAAGATGTCCAGCGGTGGGCTTGATATTATGTACAATGGCATTGAAAATATATACACACACACTATATAAATATTATACACGCACATGTCATACATGTAAAAGTGTTATTGCAACCTCTGTCATCATACAGTATATTACACATATACTGTTATTATAGGTATATACATATTGAGACAGATGACACACATAACACACATTACACTTTCCACATTACGCTGACCAAACCCTGCCAATCATGATATTGATGACCTATCCTGAGGGTAGGTCATCAATATTAAAAGCCCGGAGAGCCCCTTTCATTTTTAACACACAGCGTCTGGATTTTGTCCTCGTTTTTTGGTAAATAAATAATGACACAATGTGATTTATTATGTGTTGTTGTTTATCTGAGGTTGTATTTACCTAATTTTAAGACCATCTAAGAACCAGATATTTTATTACATCCTGATACACAAAACCATAGAATTTAAAGAGGGTGTACTTTTTTCTCCTGACTGTATAAATAAAATAACAAATACAAGTCAAACGCAAGCACAACTTCATAGTAACGTACAGACAGAATGATCACATTGCTTACATGAACATTACAGATGTAAATCCATATAAAATGCAAATAGCAAATCCAAAAATAAACCGCTACTGCTGGCATACAGCTCTCCATAATGAGCATGTGCAGGGTTAGCCTGTCTTTGCCACACATTTTTACAATGCACAGAAAAAAATATACTGCTGCAATAGGATGCCGCTAGATGCCATTGAGAACCTTTGTAAAAAATGTAACCAAAAAACTGCTGGCTGTTGAAGTCAATGAGCCTGCAAAAAAACTGATGCAACACAGACGTCATCCATATTTTGCAGATCTACATGTTTTGGACCGCAAAAGACATATGGTCGTGTAGATGAGGACTTAATGAGCACTGAGTATACAGATCCAGAAAATATCACGTCGCTTCCTTCTTCAGTCCTACTCAGGGCCGGTACAAGGCAGGGGCCGAAGGAGCGGGTGCCCTGGGCGCTACCATTTGCGGACAGGAGGGGGGCGCAGGTGAAGTGCCAGCAGCAGTGGCGTCGCCAGGGGGGGGCCAGAGGGGGCCACGGCCCCTCTACATCATGCTGTGCCCCCCCATGTGCCCCCCCAACTAAAATGACCCCCCCCCCCCCCCAAGTGAGCAGCCGCAGCCGGGCACAGGGAGATGAGCGCTTCCATTGCGCTCATCTCCATTGTAAACTGTCTGTGCCAGCGGAGGTGCAGGGGAGGGAGAGGCGTGTCCCTTCCCTTTCCTATGATAGGCTGCAGGCAGGCACCGAAGTGGAGGAGAGGCCCCGCCCCCTAATTACTCCTGTTTACCTTTCTAAAGCTAAAGGACCTTTGATGATGTCATCACAGGTCCTGTAAGGGAACTGCACAGTGTAAAGTGTAGTTCCCAGGTTAGAACAGTGCATCTGCCAGGACCTGTGATGACATCATCTTCAACATCACAGGTCCTGCAGAATCTAGCAAAGGAACTGCACCAAAAATGGTGTAGTTCCTAGGTTTCAAAGGTACATCTGCCAGGACCTGTGATGACATCATCACAGGTCCTTCAACCCCTAACAGCAAGTATTAAAAGTTCACAAGCAGCTCTGTATTGATCCATACAGACTGGAATCGAGAGGTAAGAGGAGGTCCTCCACTTTTCATCATTTACCCCCCCCCCCCCCTCCATGCCCTGTTTTTACTCATTGCTCACTCATGTATACTACTTCAGACAGTTACCACTACCTCATGTACCTCACAGTGACTATAATGCATAACTGACCACATATTTCTATAAACACTGCATCTACAGTATTATACCTTCTATGTGTCACATCAATACACTGCTCTGTATATATATATATATATATATATATATACACACACATACATGCACACACACTGCATATATTACACAGTATTATACATGCAATATGTACAGATATATAGTATATACCGCAGTGCACTGATATGTGAGGTATGAGGTATAATAGATGCTGTGTGTACAGATATCAGTACACTTCTGTATATACTATATATGTGAGGTACGAGGTATAATAGATGCAGTGTGTACAGATATATAGTATATACAGCAGTGTACTGATATGTGAGGTACGAGGTGTCAATACACTGCTGTATTTACTATATACCTGTACACACTGCATCTATTATACCTCGTACCTCACATATTACACTACTGTATATACTGTATACACTGCATATATTATACCCCGTACCTCACATATCAGTACACTGCTGTATATACTATATACCTGTACACACTGCATCTATTATACCCTGTACCTCACATATCAGAACACTAGGGAATATACTATATACCTGTACACACTGCATCTATTATACCGCGTACCTCACATAACTGTACACTGCTGTATATAATATACATCTGCATCTATTATACCTCTTTTGTGTGCCAGGCCTGTTTTGTAATCCCATTCCGGCCCTGATGGCATAAATTATAAAACGCAGCAGCAAGAATAGTTCATGGAACAAAGGGAGGGGCTATAAAAGGGGAATGGGGGCCCAATTTAGATTCCTGCTATGGGGCCCAGTGATTTTTATGTACGCCCCTGGCTGCAGGCACTAGGCCGGCAGCCTATCAGAGGCCGGCGCAATGACGTCATCGTGCCGCCTGAGCCTTACATTACAGCGTGGGACACAGGAAGAGGCTGCATCGCATCGCTGACACTTAGGTAAGTATAAGTGTTTTTTTTTTGGTTTTTTTTACAATAGTGTTACTGGCACATTGGGGGGGCTTATTACAAAACTGGCACATGATGATGGTGATGGGGGGGACTTTATACTGGCACATGATGATGGGGGGGAACTTTATAGTGTCTGTGACTTTTAAAGCCCCACAGTCCTTTGTTCTATTGCTTTAAGTATATTCTTGTTTTGAAACAACATTGATTCTTTCTTAAAAACGGGGGGGGGGGGGGGGGGGGGCGCAGTTTGCCATCTTCGCCCTGGGCACCAAATGGCCTTGTCCCAGCCCTGGTCCTACTGATCGGGTAACTGACGGAACCAGAATAGGTCTGCAGAGCATGTCAGACACTGCATTTTCCCTGTAACTGGGGCAAAAATTTAAAATATGTAACGTTAAAATGCTCCCCTCTACTATGACCTTATGGGGGCACATTGTGTAAAATAAATGAAAGAATAAATAAAGATAAAAAAAAACCCAAAAGGAATGCCACCCTGGCGAATATAAACTACATATCTCCTATATCATAATGACCATAATGGAAAGGGGACACAATTTTAAAAATATATAGTAGTCATACTTTGTGCTATTGAAAAAATGTGAAAGTAGACAATTTTTTTTATTATCTTACATTTTTCATTTATAAAAAATAAAATACAAATACTAAACTAAAAATGGCTCCAAAGTAAAGCCTCAGTGGATCACAGAGAAAAGAAAACATGCAAAACGTATTTAAATAACTGAAATAAAAAACGTATTGCTTTCAAAGTAGCATGCAGTAAAATAAAGGAGAATGTGTCCAGTCATGAAGGGGGGGGGGGGGGAGTAAATGGTCCAGTCTTAAACTGGTTAAATATGATTTAATTTGCAAAACATATTGTGTAAATTAAGACTGTAGGCAGGATTGGATTATGCGGTGGAAGGCAAGGGTTGCAGTGCTCATGCATCCTCTCCTATGTTTAACTGCATGCTGTCTACCTTGTAGCGTCGGTAATGACAATCGATCATCCTATTCAAGTAGACGGCTTGCAGGCAAACATTCAAGAGGTTTCCGCTCTCACACGAGCGCTACGACCCCTTCAAACAGCTGATCAGCAGGGGGGCCAGGAGTTGACCCCCCACCAATTTGATGTTGATTAATATTAATAGTGCACAACCCCCCCTAATCTCAAATAGTAGCATCTTTTGTAATATTGCATGTTTTATTACTAATCTGTTCTGTTCATCTTGAGAAAATTAGTCTATTTTTGAATCAATTAGATGATACTAAAGTGGTCGGAGACTTATTTTCATTCTTGCAGACTATGCCTGTTTGGATTTTTCCATCACTGCCCACAAAGCAATTTTACATCTTATGGTATTTTTCGAGAACAGTGTGGGCATGTACCTACATGGTGGTCTGTCAAGATTAACTAGAGTAAAACCTCAGTGGTTTATAATGTTCACATTTGACCTTACATAGTTGAAGCCCACTGTACCAGCCTCCTTGCACCAAAGAACCTCATTACACTGACACAAATACTGACACATTATATCGATGCTGCCTAAAGTACGGTATTCATAAAAATACCAATTGCAGTCTGACATTACCATTGCACGTACTGTATATTAGTAGAATAATCATGGTCATAAAAAGAATTACCTTGCTTATTCCCATGTCAGAAATGTTTTAACAATCAGGTCACATTTTTGAGAAAGCCAGGTTAGCAATAGCTATCAAGGCACTACACCATCTGAAATTCATCATGAACTGTTAACTGCATGTGGTCCCAAAGGTTAAGAGTGTAACATGTCTAGTAACAGTGTGAAATTTATTGATCCATCTGCAGCAGCTTGGTCATTGCACAATACTGAATATGCAATGCCATGAAGTGGTGTAAAGCATGCCACCACTGGACTCTGGGGCAGTGCACAAGTATTTTCTAGCATGTTAAATCACGTTTCACTGTCTGTTAATCTGATGGAAGAATCTCGATTGCCTGGAGATCACTAAATACCCTAAGGCCCCTTTCACACGGGCGAGTATTCTACGCGGAGGCGATGCGTGAGGTGAACGCATTGCACCCGCACTGAATACCGACCCATTCATTTCTATGGGGCCATTCACATGAGCGGTGATTTTCACGCATCACTTGTGCATTGCGTAAAAATCGCAGCCTGCTCTATATTCTGCGTTTTTCACGCAATGCAGGCCCCATAGAAGTAAATGGGGTTGCGTGAAGCAAGTGTGGATGCGGTGTGATTTTCACGCACGGTTGCTAGGAGACGATCGGGATGGAGACCCAATCATTATATTTTCCCTTATAACATGGTTATAAGGGAAAATAATAGCATTCTGAATACAGAATGCATAGTAAAACAGCGCTGGAGGGGTTAAAATAAATAAATAAATAATTTAACTCACCTTAGTCCACTTGATTGCGTAGCCGACATCTCCTTCTGTCTCCTTTGTTGAATAGGACCTGTGGTGAGCATTCATTACAGGTAAAGGATCTTTAGTGACGTCACTCCGGTCATCACATGGTACGTCACATGATTTTTTACCATGGTGATGGATCATGTGATGACCGGAGTGACGTCATCAAAGGTCCTGTTCCTGTAATTAATGCTCACCACAGGTCCTATTCAACAAAGGAGACAGAAGGAGATGCCGGCTACGCGATCAAGTGGACTAAGGTGAGTTAAATAATTTTAAATTTTTTTTAACCCCTCCAGCGCTGTTTTACTATGCATTCTGTATTCAGAATGCTATTATTTTCCCTTATAACCATGTTATAAGGGAAAATAATACAATCTACAGAACACCGATCCCAAGCCCGAACTTCTGTGAAGAAGTTCGGGTTTGGGTACCAAACATGCACGATTTTTCTCACGCGAGTGCAAAACGCATTACAATGTTTTGCACTCGCGTGGAAAAATCGCGGGTGTTCCCGTAACGCACCCGCACATTTTCCCGCAACGCCCGTCTGAAAGAGGCCTAATAGTGCCTTCTGTCAAATTTGGTGAAGGGGGGCTAATGGGGCTGTTTTCAAGGTTTAGGTGCCCCTTATTTTGTGTGTTTTTTCTCCATAGGATTCTCATCTGAACTTCAAGATTGCTAGTACAAAATGACCCAAATAAAAAAAAAAAAAAAAAAACACGCAAATACTATATTGTATACTATAAAATGTATCAATAGATGATGTTATATATGCATGAGTTTTTTATGTATTAATGCAATAAAAATACTATGATTGAGGTCTAAAGCATCTTCCTTTTGCACTAATAACTATCTTGTTATAAATGCTAGGTTTTTGCCATTCCATCAGACAAAATTAACCCCTTAAGGACCGGGCTCATTTTCACCTTAAGGACCAGGCCATTTTTTGCAAATCTGACCAGTGTTACTTTAAGTGCTCATAACTTTAAAACGCTTTGACTTATCCAGGCCATTCTGAGATTGTTTTTTCGTCACATATTGTACTTCATGACACTGGTAAAATGAAGTCAAAAAAATTATTTTTTTTGCACAAAAAAATACCTAATTTACCAAAAATTTGAAAAAAATTAGCAAATTTCAAAGTTTCAGTTTCTCTACTTCTGTAATACATAGTAATACCCCAAAAAATTGTGATGACTTTACATTCCCCATATGTCTACTTCATGTTTGAATTGTTTTGGGAATGATATTTTATTTTTTGGGGATGTTATAAGGCTTAGAAGTTTAGAAGCAAATCTTGAAATTTTTCAGAAATTTACAAAAACTCAATTTTTAGCGACCAGTTCAGGTCTGAAGTCACTTTGCGAGGCTTACATTATAGAAACCACCCAAAAATGACCCCATCTAAGAAACTACACCCCTCAAGGTATTCAAAACTGATTTTGCATACATTGTTAACCCTTTAGGTGTTGCACAAGAGTTATTGGCAAATGGGGAGGAAATTTGAGAATTTCATATTTTTGTCAAATTTTTCATTTTAACCCATTTTTTCCACTAACAAACCAAGGGTTAACAGCCAAACAAGACTGTATCTTTATTGCCCTGACTCTGCCGTTTACAGAAACACCCAATATGTGGCCGTAAACTACTGTACGGCCACACAGCGGGGCGTAGAGTGAAAGGTGCACCATATGGTTTTTGGAAGGCTGATTTTTATGGACTGGTTTTTGACACCATGTCCCATTTGAAGCCCCCTGATGCACCCCAAGAGGAGAAACTCCCTAAAAGTGACCCCATCTAAGAAACTACACCCCTCAAGGTATTCAAAACTGATTTTACATACGTCGTTAACCCTTTAGGTGTTGCACAAGATTTAATGGAAAATAGAGACACAATTTCAAAATTTCACATTTTTGGCAGATTTTCCATTTTAATATTTTTTTTCCAGTTACAAAGCAAGGGTTAACAGCCAAACAAAACTCAATATTTATGGCCCTTATTCTGTAGTTTACAGAAACACCCCATATGTGGTCGTAAACCGCTGTACGGGCACACGGCAGGGCGCAGAAGGAAAGGAATTCCATACGGTTTTTGGAAGGCAGGTTTTGCTGGACTGTTTTTTTTTGACACCATGTCCCATTTGAAGCCCCCCTGATGCACCCCTAGAGTAAAAACTCCAAAAAAGTGACTCCATTTTAGAAACTACGGGATAGGGTGGCAGTTTTGTTGGTACTAGTTTAGGGTACATATGATTTTTGGTTGCTCTATATTACACTTTTTGTGCAGCAAGGTAACAAGAAATAGCTTTTTTGGCACGTTTTTTTGTTATTTACAACATTCATCTGACAGGTTAGATCATGTGGTATTTTTATAGAGCAGGTTGTCGCGGACGCGGCGATACCTAATATGTATACATTTTTTTTTATTTATGTAAGTTTTATACAATAACTTCATTTTTAAAACCAAAAAAATGTTTTAGTGTCTCCATATTCTAAGAGCCATAGTTTTTTCAGTTTTTGGGCGATTATCTTGAGTAGGGTCTCATTTTTTGCGGGATGAGATGACGGTTTGATTGGCACTATTTTGGGGGTGCATATGACTTTTTGATCGCTTGCTATTACACTTTTTGTGACGTAAGATGGCAAAAAATGGCTTTTTTTACACTGTTTTTATTTTTATTTTTTTACGGTGGTCATCTGAGGGGTTAGGTCATGGGATATTTTTATAGAGCCGGTCGATACGGACGCGGCGATACCTAATATGTATACTTTTTTTTTATTTATGTAAGTTTTACAGAATGAGTTCATTTTTGAAAAAAAAAAAATCATGTTTTAGTGTCTCCATAGTCTAAGAGCCATAGTTTTTTCAGCTTTTGGGCGATTATCTTGAGTAGGGTCTCATTTTTTGCGGGATGAGATGACGGTTTGATTGGTACTATTTTGGCGTACATGCGACTTTTTTGATCACTTTTATTACCTTTTTTGGGAAGTAAGGTGGGCAAAATTTCAATTTTCTCATAGTTTTTATTTTTTTATTTTTATGGAGTTCACCGTGCGGGGAAAGTAACATGACCATTTTATAGATCAGGTCGTTACGGACGCGGCGATACCTAATATGTGTAGTTTATTTTATTTTTTTAATTTTTATTCAGTGATAAATGTTTTTTTTTTATCTTAACTTTTTTCACTTTTTTTTACATTTTTGTGACCCAGACCCACTTGGTTCTTGAAGATCCAGTGGGTCTGGTGTCTGTATAATACAGTACAGAACAATATATATTGTTCTGTACTGTATTTTACTTACACTGAACAGATCTGTGCTTTTAGCATAGATCTGTTCAGCACCATGGACAGCAGGACGCCTGAGCAGGCGTCCTGTTGCCATGGGAACCCTCCCCGTCTGCTCAGAACTTCGCAGACGGGGAAGGGTAAGCACGGGGCTGAGGGGGGCTCTCTGGGGGCTCTTTCCCTCTTCATCGGGGGGCTGCAAAGCCACAGCAGCCCCCCGATGGAGAGGGAGGGAGCTCCCTGACCGATGACAGTTAACTTTTTCCATACAGCGGTCCGTACGGACCGCGGTATGGAAAGGGTTAAACGGCTGACATCTTCACAGATGTCAGCCGTTTATACCAGGGTGCCAGCAATGTGCTGGCACCCTGGTATACCCACTAGAAGCCAACGATCGTTCATGGGGAGGCGGGCGGGGGATCGCGATCCCGCCTGCCGCACCGCCCGCCTCCCGCAACGCCCCCACCGCCTGCGACACCCCCCCCGCACCACCCTCCGGCATAAAATCGTGCAGGGGTGCAGGGGGGGGTGAAAAATAATGATTTTAGCCACTCTAAAGTTTCTGATCCCCGCGGTCAGGGACCGCGGCGATCAGAAACTGCAAAAAGCGCAGCAAACCGCAGGTCTGAATTGACCTGCGGTTTGCTGCGATCGCCGATACGGGGGGGTCAAATGACCCCCCCTGCATTGTTACGGGATGCCGGCTGAATGATTTCAGCCGAAATCCCGTTCCAATTAACCCCTGGGGCGCCGGAATACAGATTTTAAGTCAGGACGTACCGGTACGTCCTGGGTCCTTAAGGACTCGGGAAATAGGGCGTACCGGTACGTCCTAGGTCCTTAAGGGGTTAAGACATCAGTCTGTGTTGGCAACTGTTCGTTGGGCAAGACACGGCTTTCGTCCTAGATCCAAGGACCCGATAGCTACGTATCTCACCAGACTCTGAGGAACCACACAGAAGACAGAAAGATAACTTTTACTGAGAGCAGGCTGTGTAAAATTTAGAATGTAGTCAAAAAATAAAAAATAAAAAATGCCAACAAAAACCTGACTTGTTTTGCAAGAACAGCAAACTTTGACATGTCTTTTTCTTAATTTTTTTCTGTAATGTGTCGTAATATGTAGCATAGATGCATGCCTGGAGGCAGTAATGTGATTAAATTGGTGCCAGGAAGATGGTTGGACAGCAATTTAGAAGCTTTTATTGCTACTATTAAGAGTTATTTGTTCCTTATATCATTAGATCTGGGGTCATTAATAAACACCAAGTAACAAAATGTGTGCTGTTATTTCTACAGTGACATATATTGCATGCTGGACTTACTGTTATGTATTCGCCTGAAAAGACAACAAGACAATGTTGGTAGTTGTCTAAAGGTTAAAGGGGTCCTATCAGATTGGTGAGGGTCCAACACGCAGCACCCCCCTCCCCGATCAGCTGTGTGAGAAGGTGCTCCATGCCAGCCATGCTTCCTGTTCCTTACACTACGCATTGTCTCCTCTGGAGCAGTGGCATAGTGTAAGTAACCTGTGTGTTAGTCTATGGAAAAGATGAGCTTGCATTGGAGCCTAAAATTATCACTGTGCAACATGAATTCAACTTGCAGAGTAAACATTTGAACAGAGCCTGCAAACTAGTAAGATGGCGGCGCGTGTGTATTGTGAGGCTCTAGTTCCTCTAGTATATGCAAAAGAGGACTTATCTACTTTGTGTGGGAGTCTCCCCAAGTTTTACCAGGATGTGACCTGTAAAACTAGAGGAGAAAAGTCATTGGACCAGGTGTATACCAGTATGTCCAAAGCTTATAAGACCATACTTCATCATTTAGGGGAATCTGACCATCCTTCACTGTTCTTATTTCCTAAATATATACCAATGATCAGAAGCAGTAAAGCCTCATGCAGACGTCCGTGGAACACGGTCCGTGAGATACCGGACTGGCATTGCAGGAGCGCACGGCGTCATTGGTTGCTATGACGCCATGCGCTCTTGCAATGCCAGTCCGGTATCTCACGGACCGTGTTCCACGGACGTCTGCATAAGGCTTAAAGCTGTGACTAGGCTGGTTAAGATCTGGCCTGAGGGGCTGACTCCATTTTACCGCAGCAATTTGTGACTACTGTTTAAAGATGCTTTGCTATTGAAGCAACAACTGATTCTGCCACTGATATTAATATCTGTGGTGATTCTGTTTTGAATTATACAAAACGTTGTGTGGATGAAGTTACCACATGTAAAAAGGAAAAAGATCTATCAAAAGCCATGGATAAATGGTGAAGTTCTTAACCTGCTCGGCTAGAGATGCGGCTTTTAGGCTTGGAAATCAGGAGGTGCATACTGTGGCTAGATCTAATTTGAAGAAGGGTATCAGCAAGGCTAAATACTGCTACAAATTGAAGATTGAGGAGTATTTTGAGGCCTATGATCCTATGGTCCAATTTTAGGACATCAAAGACGGCGAGCTGTTCAGAAGACCTTTTTCTCCCTCACGACTACAATTTATTTTGTGGTCGTTATCATAGAGAAGATAAACAAGCTGCAATTGATTTAGCATCTATAAATGATGAGCAGCAGATCATGTTCTCTATAAGTGATGTTGAGGCTGTGCTGAAGAAAGTGGATATAAGAAAGGTAGCAGGGCCTGATGGTGTGCCTGGCCATGTATTGAAAATCTGTACTATGCAACTAACTGGAGTCCTTACAGACATCTTCATTTTATCCCTGGCCTTGGCTAGCTAGCTGATGGTCAAGCTTATGCACCTTGGTCTTTGTGCAGGTGGATTCTGGATTTTCTGACATATTGAGTTCAAAGGGTGAAGGTTGCTGATCATCTTTCTACATCGATTAGATTAAGTACTGGTGTCCCATAGGGCTGATGATGGGTTATCAATATACATGACCTGTACAAACCCTTGAATTGCTCCAATGAAGCTGGCCTGGGTTTCCAAGTCACTTGGTTCTTAGAATTCTGGTCAGAACAAGTACCAACGAGCCCTAGAGAAAAACTTGAAATGTGATCATGCTTCACCACACCAACATTTAGAACTAAGTCTGAGACATCATTTTTTTTTATCCCTATCCCTCTCTAATGGTGCCCATACACCTACAAGACTTGTTAAACCAACAACTATCTCTCCCAACTCATCCATACACATGCACTGAGAGTTTTCAATGGTGTGAGAGGAGGAAGCTGCTGCTAGACATGTCTGGGGTAGCTTATGTCCCAGAAAAATAAAAGGATCTGGTGAAAAATAATTATTTACCAAATCCTTCACTCGCCCAACATCATCTATTGGGGGAGAGTCAGGAGCTCCCGCTACACATTACAGTACATTGTTGACCGGTCTCATGGATACACTAATGTGTATGTGGCCTTTAGTACACTGCTCAAAAAAATAAAGGGAACACTTAAACAACACAATGTAACTCCAAGTCAATCACACTTCTGTGAAATCAAACTGTCCACTTAGGAAGCAACACTGAGTGACAATCAATTTCACATGCTGTTGTGCAAATGGGATAGACAACAGGTGGAAATTATAGGCAATTAGCAAGACACCCCCAATAAAGGAGTGGTTCTGCAGGTGGTGAACACAGACCACTTCTCAGTTCCTATGCTTCCTGGCTGATGTTTTGGTCACTTTTGAATGCTGGCGGTGCTTTCACTCTAGTGGTAGCATGAGACGGAGTCTACAACCCACACAAGTGGCTCAGGTAGTGCAGCTTATCCAGGATGGCACATCAATGCGAGCTTTGGCAAGAAGGTTTTCTGTGTTTGTCAGCGTAGTGTCCAGAGCATGGAGGTGCTACCAGGAGACAGGCCAGTACATCAGGAGACGTGGAGGAGGCCGTAGGAGGGCAACAACCCAGCAGCAGGGCCGCTACCTCCGCCTTTGTGCAAGGAGGAACAGGAGGAGCACTGCCAGAGTCCTGCAAAATGACCTCCAGCAGGCCACAAATGTGCATGTGTCTGCTCAAACGGTCAGAAACAGACTCCATGAGGGTGATATGAGGGCTCAACGTCCACAGGTGGGGGTTGTGCTTACAGCCCAACACCGTGCAGGACGTTTGGCATTTGCCAGAGAACACCAAGATTGGCAAATTCGCCACTGGCGCCCTGTGCTCTTGACAGATGAAAGCAGGTTCACACTGAGCACATGTGACAGACGTGACAGAGTCTGGAGACGCCGTGGAGAACGTTCTGCTGCCTGCAACATCCTCCAGCATGACCGGTTTGGCATTGGGTCAGTAATGGTGTGGGGTGGCATTTCTTTGGAGGGCCACACAGCCCTCCATGTGCTCGCCAGAGGTAGCCTGACTGCCATTAGGTACCGAGATGAGATCCTCAGACCCCTTGTGAGACCATATGCTGGTGCGGTTGGCCCTGGGTTCCTCCTAATGCAAGACAATGCTAGACCTCATGTGGCTGGAGTGTGTGAGCAGTTCCTGCAAGATGAAGGCATTGATGCTATGGACTGGCCCGCCCGTTCCCCAGACCTGAATCCAATTGAGCACATCTGGGACATCATGTCTCGCTCTATCCACCAACGTCACGTTGCACCACAGACTGTCCAGGAGTTGGCAGATGCTTTAGTCCAGGTCTGGGAGGAGATCCCTCAGGAGACCATCCGCCACCTCATCAGGAGCATGCACAGGCGTTGTAGGGAGGTCATACAGGCACGTGGAGGCCACACACACTACTGAGCCTCATTTTGACTTGTTATAAGGACATTACATCAAAGTTGGATCAGCCTGTAGTGTGTTTTTCCACTTTAATTTTGAGTGTGACTCCAAATCCAGACCTCCATAGGTTGAAAAATTTGATTTCCATTTTTTTTATTTTTGGGTGATTTTGTTGTCAGCACATTCAACTATGTAAAGAACAAAGTATTTCAGAAGAATATTTAATTAATTCAGATCTAGGATGTGTTATTTTTGTGTTCCCTTTATTTTTTTGAGCAGTGTATTTTGTTCTTATCCTTGGTTTTCCAGTAATCTGCAATAAACAGTTGAAATGTTACATCGCTCTGGGTCTGACCAATGGAACTCACACTTATTGCTATAAAGATGGCTTATTCTCCCCTTCCTCTACACCAGGCTGGAGTTGAATAGAGTGGTAGGCGCAGATATGCCCTGCTGCTACTTATAACTTTATGGAAAGTACTCTCCATTTTTCATCACTAATTGTGTCAAACCTCTCAGTGGAGATAAGACCTTTTGGATGCTGTCCCAATAGCAGTTTCAATGCTTGGTACCCAAGTAGTTACTCCTATATCGTCAGTTCCTTCTGACCTCTTATATTATATTTAGAAAGGCAATCTATCAGGTGCTGAAGGTATTGTACTAGATAAGCAAAATATGGCTATAGTTTTCCCAGCTACAAACAAATCACAATATATTGTATTTCTTTGTTGTAGGTAATAATGAAGGATCAACTAATAAACACAGCCTTGGGTCCAGGGGAATAGCATACCCAAAGACCTGTTGTAAAAAATTTAGCATGTCTCTCCAATATCTACAAAGTTTGGGGCATCTCCTTGTAAGATAATAACATTCTGAATCGGGTCCTCCGCATTTAGGATATTGATCTGTATTCCTTTTCCCTCTCTTGAAAAGAAAGCTGGCTGAATATTGTAGTCTGTGAACAAATATAAATTGAGTGATTTTATAATTATTATTTGATATCGGGGGAATTTGGTTATATATTGAGATCCAGTGATCTTCTGATAGTACTCTAACATCCTTAAACCATCATCTTTGTGATTTAAAATGAGAAGGACTCAATTTGTGTTCAAGTAAAATCCTGTATAGTTTTTATAATTAAACCCGATTTAGATGTAGGATCTATCAAAGATTGGAATATTGAACTAGTATATAATACCATATTACTTAGTTTTTTTAGATATAGAAATGCTTGTCTCAATTTTAAATAATGTCTAAATAGTATCCTTATTTGATTATTATGGACTATATGACATAGTCCAGCTATTCCCTTTGATACCCAGAATTTAAAATCCTGTAGTTTTTCTTCAACTCTTTTAGTAAGGGGTTAGTCCAGACCAAATGTTTTGAACCTTAAAAACTTTTTGATGTTTGTCCAGACCCTACAAATAGATTGTAACATTTGGTCACCTTTATATAGACGCCCGGACAACAACCCGGATTCTAATATGTGAAAACTAGAATAGTAACCAAATGTTTTAACCGGGAATAATACATCTGACAAATATGTGAAGTCATTCCACCACATAATATGTCTATATTTAGTTCCCAAATAATAAATTCTTATGTTTGGGATAGTCAAACCTCTTTCTTCCTATTTATAACATAATTTAGCTAATGCTAAACTGGATGGTTTACCTGTCCAAATTAGTTTTGAAAGGATATTATTAAGATTTATAAAAGTATCCAGTTGCAAAGGTACTGAATAGTTATTAAATACAAGACTGATTTGTCCTCAAGCCCAAGAAGCCCCTAAACTTGCCTATGAAGCTCAGAGAGAAATTTCATGGTCTCTGAAAGGAAAAGAAGCATATTGTCTGCATATAAAGCAACTCTTTCCTCCCAGGAAGAAGGAAAGGGAAAGAGGAAAGGGCCCCAATTTTCTAATAAAACATTGATAGCCCTGGCATTATGACTGCCCAAGACTGCCCTGGTATTATAACTGTAGGTATTGTTGGGTAAATCATAATATTTCGCCAGTAGAGTCTTTGATCCTGTCTACAGTATGTAACATTTGTGCAGCACTTTTCCTTCTGCTGGCTTTTATGTTTTTGCTAATATACTATATATAGCCTTGAATATATGGCTGGATGTAAAATGCTGAAATTATTATTTTACAACCAGGAACCAGCAAGTTGCATAATAAAGCAGAGACTTGCTATATATTATATGCATCATAAAACAATAAAGTTCTACTGAAAGATTGTTCCTTCCACTGCATTTAAACAGTTAAACCAATGTGGATGTTGAGCCTAGCTACTCAATAATGACTGTATGCTTGCATGGAAATATTGGAAGGCATCAGCTGCTTTCTTTGTGGTAAGAATACACAACTACAGCTATTTGCACCTCTCCAGTGAGTTAGCACTGTAAAGAGAGTAGAGAGGATAAGCGTAGACCCCGCTGAGCAAGAATGCTTATGCAACAGCTGCTCATATATTCTTCCCACATGATGTCATAATCCTGTTAGAACATCTTATTTCTAATGCCAAATCATTTGGATCTGTTTCAGTGCAGAATAAAAGAGAGGTTTATTAAGTCCTCTGGGGATGTTAATTTATCAAGTGACTTTGAAAGTTCCACGGACACAGACTAAAATATTGAAATGGCTGGACAACTTTTATTGCTTTTTTGCACACTAGTAAAATATTGTTCCTAATAAAAGTAAAGTCCACCTATCCTTCAGAAATGAAGATGGCTCATCAATATTAGATTGGTGAGGGTCACACTGTTCGCACGCCCACTGATCAGCTGTTTAAAGTGGCTGTGGTGCTGTGGTGAGTAGTGATGGTCAGTTCGCAGTGTTCGCCAGCAAACACATGCGGGCTGCCATCTTGACTCACCTGTCTGGCGATGCACAGGTAAGCCCTTACCTGTGCCTGTGCTGGGAGCCGGTCTGAAATCAAATGCGGTCACCGGAAGCAGGCAGTTCCGAGAACAGCCCGCTGAAGGCCTTTGGTGGCTGTTCTCGGAACTGCCTGCTCCCGGTGACCGCATTTGATTTCATACCGGCACAGGCACTGGTAAAGGCTTACCTGTGCATCGCTGGATGGGTGAGTCAAGATGGCACCCCGCATGTGTTTGTTGGCGAACACTGTGGACTGACCATCACTGCTGGTGAGCACTGCTGCCTCCTCACAGCGTACCAAGCTCAGTGCCGCACATTGTATAGTAGCTTTGCTTGTATTGCAGCCCAGGCCCATTCACTTGAATGGGACTGAGGTGCACATATGCCATGTGACCAATGAATGTGACGTCACTGGTCTGGGGAGAACACCACGGCATCTTCAAATAGCTGAGCAGTAGGGAACCCTGGAGTTAGATCCCCCAAGATTTGATACCTATACTGAGGATGGGCCATCAATATTTTACTCCCAGAAAACCCCTTTTAAGGGGTTTCCATATTATAGTAGATAACACTAATTGGATCTCAAACTATGTCTCTACTTTTCTGACTGCATGAATAGCCTATAGCAAAATACCAGAAATCCCAACAAAATATTGATGGACTTCATTATACGCCAATACGTAATGTCATAGCTGAGCTGTGAATTGCACCTATAACACTACAGAGGCTAAAAATGATCAAGCCTTGTTCAACAAATGTGCTGTGGATGGGTAATAAATCATTTTCATGAGATAGTCAGCAAATAACAGTAGTGGTGGGCGTAAAAAACAAAAAAACAAAAACGGTACTTGTGAATGTCCTCTAAAAGTGAGCAGTTAGGCATGCACTTTTTTACCTAACAAAGTGAGCATATTCTGCTTCATGGAACTGCATAGCAGGGGGCTGTATAGTCGCCATATACATTCTATTCCATAACATGGATATGGCATTGCTATTTATGAAGTTTCTCACTACTTTCATTAAAGTTTGTCTTGATTGTGAAGTCACTGCCTGGTACACAGACCCATAAACTATATAAATGTGCAAATCACAGGCACAATTCAAGCCTTTATAGGGTAGTCCTATACTTTTTATACGTGTTCCTATCCCTGATTTATGGCAAGCAATAATCTGCACAACTTTAATTGCAAAGCATTTGAAGGACGTTTTCTTATATAGCTATTTTCATATTTTTCTTGGTTCATGTATCACACTAGCTTATCAACACCATAAAATGTATATTTACTAGTTTAGGCTACTTTCACACTAGCATTTTAGTTTTCCGGTATTGAGATCCGTCATAAGGGCCAATACCGGAAAAAAAAAAAACGCTTCCGTTTTGTCCCCATTCATTGTCAATGGGGACGAAACTGAACTGAACAGAACGGAGTACTCCAAAATGCATTCTGTTCCGTTTAATTGCGTTCCCAGACCGGAGAGCAAACCGCAACATGTTGTAGTTTGATTTCCGTTCTGGGATGTGGAGCAAGACAGATCCGGCATGACCCTCAATGCAAATCAATAGGGATGGATCAGTTTTTTCTGACGCAATCTGCCACAATAGAAAACGGATCCGTTCCCCATTGACTTTCAATGGAGTTCATGCCAGATCCGTCTCGGGTATGTTAAAGATAATACAACTGGATTCCTTCATAACGGATGCAGATGGTTGTATTATCAGTAATGGAAGCTATTTGCTGAACCCTGCCGGATCCAGCAGAAACGCTAATGTGAAAGTAGTCTTATTATAGCAAACCACAATGTGTACAAGGAAACAGTTGGCTTTATGGTGCCTGGCTATTAATCACTGTCATACAATCATTTGTTAAATACTGTGTGAGTTCGAGTTTTACTTCTCTTGTACTGTTGTGCTATTTTTGGCCATAATAGTTTTTTTCCTAAACTCGGTAGTCAATTTATTTTCCCGGAATCTCTTTGTACCATTAAAGCTCATTAAAATATTTTCAATAGACATGTCCATTGTTAATCAGCATTGGCATAACAGTCAACATGAAAATTTGGTTTCCAAATAATGTGATGTCCTTCTGTCAAACTTGAGTGCAGACTGATGAAGTCATCAGCAGATATATTTAAAGAGGACCTATAACTTTGCCTGACATGACTGTTCTAGTAACTATTTGCATTCCGCATGTCATAACAATTCTGGAGCATCTATTCTTATGACTCTATGTTGTACTATTCATTTATTATTCCTGCTAGAAGTTATGAATGAATTAGCAGTTTGTAATGAAGGTCCAGATGGGCGTTACCAGTTGAGGGTGTGTCCCTGCACAGTCTGACACTATCCAATCAGTGCTGCAAGTGTCAGACTGTGCAGGGACACCTACAACTGGTAACACCCATCTGTATCTTCATTGTAAACTGCTAGTAATTTATTCATAACTTCTAGATGGAATAATAAAGGAATGGCACAACCTAGAGTTATATGGTTAGATGCTCCAGAATTGTTTTTACACAAGCAATGCAAGTAGTTACTAGAACAGACATGTCTCTACCTTCAGATCTTTCTGTGGAAATGACATTGATCAATGATACATTGCTCATTTCACATAAACATTTTAAACTCCATGGATCCTGTACAAGTATCTGCCCACTGTTCTGGCCACCACGATTACCTATTGCAACACTGGGGGTTTTGTGAGGAGATAATCCCTGTGCTGACCTAGAGGAGTATCAGTGAAGAAGAGAAAAGCTGTCTCCCGATGCACCATTTAATGACCATACTGTCAATTTGTTGGTTGTCTTCACAGTGTGGGCAGTAAAGGTCCTCTCTATTAAAGCCAAGCAAGGCTTGGAAGTGAATTTCTGAAGCATTTTGTTCTACCTGTCATCACATTTTTAAAATAAGCAGAGCTGGAGAGGGTTCACAGAAGGGCAACTAAAGTTATAACTGGAATAGGTGGACTAAAGCGCCCAGAAGGATTGTCAAAATTAGGGTTATTCACTTTCGAAAAAAGACGACTGAGGGGAGATCTAATAACTATGTATAAATATATCAGGGGTCAGTACAGAGATCTATCCCATCATCTATTTATCCCCAGGACTGTGACGAGGGGACATCCTCTGCGTCTGGAGAAAAGAAGGTTTGTACACAAACATAGAAAAGGATTCTTTACGGTAAGAACAGTGAGACTATGGAACTCTCTGCCTGAGGAGGTGGTGATGATGAGTTCACTAAAGGAATTCAAGAGGGGCCTGGATGTATTTCTGGGGTGTAATAATATTACAGACTATAGTTATTACATTTCTGGAGATGGGGTATTCCCATCACATACAATGGTGGCATATCGCTAGAGTATGCCCCCATTGTCTTATAGGTGAGTGTCCATTCACCACCAAGAGCTGCTCCCCGCTGCTCTCATACAAGTGAATGGGAGCACACCACACATGCGAGGCAGCTGCTCCCATTCATTTCTATGGCAAATAATGGCCAATGGGATAGAGAAGGCGCTCATAGGGTAAGTAAATTCAACAAAACAAATTTCAAATAAAAGAAATGGTTTACTCACCTATTGCGGTTGCATCAATTGGATGCAACTGCAATGGAGATCGAGTATGGATAAGAGACGGTTGGTGCAGCCAAGATTCGTCCTAACGCCTTGGGCAGGAGCCACCCTGCCACTATGGTAGTGAAATTGAAGAGAGTACTTACGAATAAATGGAACACTACTGAAACTAAAATACTGTCTTTGATCGGTTGTTTCGTGCGCCCTCAGCAGTCCACACGCTCCACTTAAGGTTCAGCGTACTCTCTTCAATTCATTTCTATGAGGCAGACAGAAATAGCCCAATGGGGGCATATCCTAGCGCTATGCCCCCATTGTATGTGATGGTAAAACCCTTTTAAAGTGAGGAAAATTGGCTTCTATCCTTTTTCCTTCCTCTGCATCAACTTGCAGGATAACAGGCTTAGGCTACTTTCACACTAGCGTTCGGGGTTCCGCTTGTGAGCTCCGTTTGAAGGCTCTCACAAGCGGCCCCGAACGCATCCGTACAGCCCCAATGCATTCTGAGTGGATACGGATCCGCTCAGAATGCCTCAGTCTGGCTCCGTTTGACCTCTGTTCCGCTCAGCAGGCGGACACCCGAACGCAGCTTGCAGCATTCGGGTGTCCGCCTGGCCGTGCGGAGCCAAACGGATCCGTCCAGACTTGCAATGTAAGTCAATGGGGACGGATCCGTTTGAAGTTGACACAATATGGTGCAATTTCAAACAGATCCGTCCCCCATTGACTTTCAATGCAAAGTCTGGACGGATCCGTCTGACTAACTTTCAGACTTAGAATTTTTTCTAAAAGATAATCCGGATCCCATCGTTTGCATTATAGGAGCGCATCCGTCTGTGCAGACACCAGACGGATCCGCTCCGAACGCAAGTGTGAAAATAGCCTTACCTGGATGGTCAGATGTCTTTTTTTCAGCCTTATAAACTATGTTAGTAGCAAGGATGCATCTTCCTTCATGGCAGAACAGAGACTTCACAAATAGTACTAAAACCCTAGGTTGTTCACATCAGGTTTTTGTCCCACATTTAATGTATACATTTTTTGCTGCACTCTGCAGGATGGAGAAGTGTAGTGTGGTACTCTTCTGCATCCTTTTTTTTCACCAATATACAGTATGTTCGGAAGGTCTTCAGACCCTGTCCCTTTTTTCTCATTTTGTTATGTTCCGGCCTTGTGCTAAAATGTAAAAAAAAAAACAACAAGTTGTCCCCCATCAATTTGCACTCAATACCCCATAATGAGAAAGTAAAAGATTTTTGGAAATGTTTGCAAATTTTTTAAAAGGTAAAAACAAAAATTTCACTATATTCAGACCCCTTCCTATCACACTTGAAATTAGATCTGGAGAGCTTCCATTTCTCATCTTTGTGATGTTTCTACACCTTTATTTGAGTCCACCTGTGGTACTTCAGTTGATTGGACATGATTTGGAAAGATACACCCCTGTGTATGTAAGGTCTCAAAGCTGATAATGCATAACAGTGCAAAAACCAAGCCACGAGGAGGTAAGAACTGCATGTGAGATGAGATACAGGATTGTGTGGAGGCACAGATCTGGAGAAGGGTATGAAACATTTTCACTGCTTTGAAAGTTCCAAAGAGCACAATGGCCTCCATAATTCTTAAATGGAAGAAGGTTGGAACAACCAAGACTCTTCCTAGATTTGACAACCCCACCAAACTAAGTACTGGGGGAGAAAGACCATGGGAAGAGAAGTGACCAAGAACCCAGTGGATATTCTGACTAAGCTCCAAAGGCCCTGTGTGCAGATGGGAGAAACTTCCAGAAGGACAACCATCACTGCAGGATTAAATCAATCTGGGCTTTATGGCAGAGTGGCCAGAAAGAAGTCTCTCCTCAGTAAAGGATGCATGAAATTTGCAAAAAAGCACCTAAAAGGTTTTCAGACTGTGATAACGAAGATCCTCTGGTCTGAACTTTTTGGCCTCAGTTGTGTCATGTTTTGAGAAAATCAAGCACTGCCCAATACCATCCTTACAGTAAGGTATGGTGGAGGCAGCATCATGCTGTGGCGGTTTTTCAGTGATTGGCACAGGAAAACTTGTCAGAGTTGAGGGAAAACTGAATGGAGCAGAGATATTCTTAATGAAAACCTGATCCAGAGTGCTCTGGTCCTCAGACTAGGCTAAAGCTATTATGTTAATAACAAAACACACACATATGTATATTCGCATTATTCTCATGAACCTCAACTAAAAGCACTTCACCCCCCAGGGGTCCATCATTCCATCAATTCCATCAATCTTGGCTTTATGGCAGTGTGGCCAGAAAGAAGCCTCTCCTCAGTAAAGGATGGATGAGATTTGCAAAATAGCACCTAAAAGGTTTTCAGACTGTGATAACGAAGATCCTGGAGGAAGATCCTCTGGTCTGAACTTTTTGGCTTCAATTGTGTCATGTTTTGAGAAAATCAAGCACTGCCCAATTCCATCCTTACAGTAAGGTATCTCCAGAGATGTTTAATCGCCTCAAGGAAGATAAAGCTATTATGTTAATAACAAAACACACACATATGTATATTCGCATTATTCTCATGAACCTCGACTAAAAGCACTTCACCCCCCAGGGGTCCTTGAAATGTACTACATCAGCCGATATATATGTACATATACCCATAACCCCTACAGACTCTAGTCCCATTTTTTGTGGGTAATTAGTACCATTTATACATATGTTGATATATGTATTTTTACCCTATAAGCACTTTTTGAGGGCCATATATTGTATATAGATATATATCTATAATTTTAGACATATCCCCGTATTGGTGGGTACATATATATATATATATATATATATATACATACAGTACAGACCAAAAGTTTGGACACACCTTCTCATTCAAAGAGTTTTCTTTATTTTCATGACTATGAAAATTGTAGATTCACACTGAAGGCATCAAAACTATGAATTAACACATGTGGAATTATATACATAACAAACAAGTGTGAAACAACTGAAAATATGTCATATTCTAGGTTCTTCAAAGTAGCCACCTTTTATTTTGATTACTGCTTTGCACACTCTTGGCATTCTCTTGATGAGCTTCAAGAGGTAGTCCCCTGAAATGGTTTTCACTTCACAGGTGTGCCCTGTCAGGTTTAATAAGTGGGATTTCTTGCCTTATAAATGGGGTTGGGACCATCAGTGGCGTTGAGGAGAGGTCAGATGGATACACAGCTGATAGTCCTACTGAATAGACTGTTAGAATTTGTATTATGGCAAGAAAAAAGCAGCTAAGTAAAGAAAAACTAGTGGCCATCATTACTTTAAGAAATTAAGGTCAGTCAGTCAGCCGAAAAATTGGGAAAACGTTGAAAGTAAGGGCTATTTGACCATGAAGGAGAGTGATGGGGTGCTGCACCAGATGACCTGGCCTCCACAGTCACCGGACCTGAACCCAATCGAGATGGTTTGGGGTGAGCTGGACCGCAGAGTGAAGGCAAAAAGGCCAACAAGTGCTAAGCATCTCTGGGAACTCCTTCAAGACTGTTGGAAGACCATTTCAGGGGACTACCTCTTGAAGCTTATCAAGAGAATGCCAAGAGTGTGCAAAGCAGTAATCAAAGCAAAAGGTGGCTACTTTGAAGAACCTAGAATATGACATATTTTCAGTTGTTTCACACTTGTTTGTTATGTATATAATTCCACATGTGTTAATTCATAGTTTTGATGCCTTCATAGTCATGAAAATAAAGAAAACTCTTTGAATGAGAAGGTGTGTAAAAACTTTGGATCTGTACTGTATATATTTTTATTTATTTATTTATTATTTATTTATTTATCTTTTCCATACTCCATCACAAGCCCTCTTAACTGATATCTACTAGTCTAGTCACTGATGTTTTTATGTTTTATTCTTCCCTTACTGAATGTAGGGATTCCGAAGTTTAGATAACCAATAAGAAAGCTACCCTCGCTCTCCTGTCATGTGCGATCCTCTGGTAGTAAACAATGCGTTCCACAGTGGAATGCATTGGCTTTCCAGAAGTCCGGGCATGCGCACTAATAGGCTGGGCCTCGCAACCCCCCCTTCAGCCGCCCAACAAGGAGGACTCACGACCCGGTACGTTCCACAGTGTAACGCATCGGAGCTTGACAGGCTGGGCCTCGCCACACCCCTTGCAGCCATCCAATAAGGAGGACTCACCAGTCGATGCGTTCCACAGTGGAACGCATCGGAGCTCAACTTCAGGTCATGCGCAGTATAGCATGCCGGCACCGTCATGCAAAATTGAGCGAGCCTGGCATCCCTCGTGGCCACATGTTATTTGCTGCCCCTCCCTTCATAATTGGCGGTCTTTTCTAACCCTATATAAGGTATGATTTGATGCATGTAATGTATACTCACTATTTATTGTGCTGCTCCTGATGAAGGGACTTTGCATAGTCCCGAAACGCGTTGAGCCGGATTTACTTATGAAATAAAGAACCTGAAAAGAAGCCCAGTGTGACGATGGCTGCCTTCATCTTCTAACACTCTACAGGCGATCCAGGCTGGGGGGGTTAATAGGGTCACGTGAAGTAAGTCACAATACTCATTTTATGCTTTTACTGTCATATTCTATTTACACTTCTAACACGCTTCCGTTTTGTGTTTATGCCTACCCCTCCACCACAGGCCCTAGCCATAACTTGGGACACCTGTGCAATTGTGGGTCTGGTTGACAAATTATTAATGTGATTCTGGATCTTACAGATTGACCAATTGTTCTCTTTCTTACATTAAGTATGCGGTACAGTTTGATTGGACGCCTGTGGATCACAATCTAGAGGTATTGATTCGGCGCCACGAAGTGGGTAGAGGTCTGGTTGCATCAGGTGGGTTAGTCCCCTTGACCCTCCACATCCAACCTATCTTGTCTCTGCACTTTGAACCCAATCAAACATCTCTGGAGAATCCTGAAAATGATTGTCCACCAACGGTCCCCATCCAACCTGACAGAGCTTCAGAGGATCTGCAAAGAAGAATGGCAGAAAATCCCCAAATACAGGTGTGCAAACTTTGTGGCATCATACCCAAGAAGACTGGAGGCTGTAATTGCAGCCAAGTAAGTACTGAAAAAATAAACTATAAAACATCCCCCAATGCCCGGGCACCTCGTATAGATTAAACTTATTCCATTCCCTGACACCCATGTCGCTTCTAATTCCTACACAACCGTTGCTGCAGCTCCCCATCGTGCAGATCAAAACATCTGGCAATGGGAGGAGCAGCCAATAGCAGGCCGTGATGGGGAGGAGCCTTCCTAGCGTCACCCGGGGAGATGCAGTGGTGGCCATGAGGGGATCAGAAGTGACACAGCTGCCAGAGGTAAGTATAATCTATATGAGGGGCCCATGCATTGGGGAACATGTTTTATAGTTTGGATAACTCCTTTACTTTAAAACCTTATAAGTACTTATTACTACAGTTTTTCTGTGGCACTAATAGATGATAATAGCATAAATTTTTTAAAATTATATCAGTTGGAGGTATCTATATACATTAATGTCAGTGGCATAACTATAAATTACTGGGCCCCACAGCAAATTTTTAAATGAGGCCCCCCAGCAACTTCTTCACAGCCCTCTCCACTCCTGTGGCTAGTTAAGATCACTCTCTCAGACGAGGCCCGGCAGCCCCTCTGTCCATTTCCTACAGTGTCTCTGCATATAATGTCATTTTATAATACTGTTTAGGTGACCCAGACAATAAAATCTTTTAGTCCTTTTCCTAGGTGGGCCCCTTCTGAATTCGGGCCCCACAGCAACTGCCTCCCCTGCTTTCTCTATAGCTACGCCCCTGATTAATGTGATTTTAGCTCAGACTGATTATATGACACCTCCTGAAGTACTGAATTTTTTGCCCCATAAGACACACCTTTTCCCCCAAAAGTGGGGGCGAAATGGCAGTGCGTCTTATGGGGCGAATGCTGCCATGTTTACTTTGCACTGATACATCGCCGGCCGTGATGCTGCACAGCGTGGCATGCGATGTATTAGCAGGGAGGGACGAGGGGCTGGAGCCCAGCAACTTGTGTTGGAATTGCAGCAGGGCCCGGTGCAGTCACTATTCTCTATTACACCGGGCCCCGCTCACAGCAGTATTTATTAAGTGAAGTCATGGGTAAAGCTTTGTTAAGGTATAGCAATCCTCTGCAGCAGTAGCGGACATAGTCAGGGGCGGATAAGTGCATGATAGGCCCGGGGCTGTCTACCCAACTTGGGCCCCCCCCCCCCTCCATTTTAGTTTAGGTTTTTTTTGTATGAAGAGGCTGCGGAGCTTCATGGGCACCACAGTCTCTTCTTAGGCCGTATGACATCTTCAGACTAAAAAAAAATACCACAAATTGGGTCCTAAACTTAAAAGTTTGGTCGCCAAATTTAAAATACATATAATTGTAATAAAAAATGAAGGAGAATACAGCACCACATACCTCTTACATCCAGTGACATCTCCTGTCATGTAGACCTTCTCTTTCCTCTTCTCCTCCATTTGACCCAGACCACCATGGCAAATTCTTTCAGCCGCATCTCGTCTCTACAGTTTGTAACACAGACACGTTAGATTTCTAAATTTTTCCATCAACCTCCTCATCCTGGTGTCCCCACAGTGTCATCCTGCCACCCCCAATACTGTGCCCGTTGTGCTCCCCAATGCCCCAGGAACTATACTGCTGAAAAAATAGTGACCCTAATAGACATAATTGGGGTAATTTATCAAACTGGTGTAAAGTAGAACTGGATTTCCAAAAGAGCTGTCAAATATGAAAGGTGGAATCTGATTGGCTGCTATGGACAACTAAGCCAGTTCTGCGTTACACCAGTTTGATAAATTACCCCAAATGTTCCTATAGTGTCCACAGCAGCTATAAATGTCCCCAGGAGTGCCCCCAGTAATAATAACACCCTATATTGTGCTCCAGGTAATTATCCCTGTAAAGTGTACCCAGAAATAATAGAATTGCCCCTACAGTGCCTCCCCAATAGCAACACCCCCATATAGTAATTTCCACCACACTGCCCCCACATAGTAATCTCCCATAGTAATTTGCCCCCCATAGTAATTTGCCCCCACATAGTAATTTGCCCCCACATAGTAATTTGTCCGCACATAGTAATTTGTCCCCACATAGAAATTACCCCACACTGTCCCCACATGGCAATTTCCCCCACACTGCCCACACATAGTAATTTGCCCCCACACTGCCCCATATAGTAATTTGTCCCCACATAGAAATTACCCCACACTGTCCCCACATAGCAATTACCCCCACACAATAGTTTCCCTCACACTGCCCCCATATAGAAATTTGCCCCCACATAGTAGTCCCTCCCATAATAATTTGCCCCCACACTGCCCCCACATAGCAATTTGCCCCCACACTGCCCCCACATAGCAATTTGCCCCCACAATGCCCCATCTAGTAATTTGCCCCCACATAGTAGTCCCTCTCATAATAATTTGCCCCCACATAGTAATTTGTCCCCACATAGTATATTAGTATTCCCTCCCATAATAATTTGGCCCCATACAGCCCCCACATTCCCATGTGCTCGATTTATCCTAATATGTCCTCCTGTGTGTCCCCCAAAGTAGGCACATGAAATAAAAAAATAAAAAATGAACAAAAAATGAAAAGCTAAATACTCACCTATGTCCAGGGCCAGGCGCTTGCTCGCAGAGGAAGGCGGGATGAAACAGGCGCGTCACAGTGCTGCGTCCCGGCACAGGCGCGCAATGACGTCATCACGCACGCCTGCACAGGGATTTCACTACTGCATAGGCCTGAAGCCTATGGCGGTGATCGGCTATGCGCTCCTGTGCCCCGCCGCAGTATGTGGGCGTTCGGGTCAGCGTTGGGCCCTGCAGCGGTGCTGGGCCCGGGGCTGCCGACCCGAACGTCCCTATTGTAATCCGCCACTGCACATACAGTAGTACTCACTACGAAACTCCTGTAGCAGACATGCTGGCCGGTCAGTCACTTCCTCCCGTGCATGCTCTTTCCACTTTATGAATGAAGCAGGCGGAGCAGGCGCGTGATGGAGTGAGTGACGTTACGCTGCCGGCCGCCCTGCCTGCTACGGGAGTTTCATAGTGAGTACTACGTGCGCTACTGCTGCAGAGGATTGCTATACCTTAACAAAGCTTTACCCATGACTAATAGAGAACAGTGACTGTACTGGGCCCCGCTGCGATGCAAACACAAGTTGCTGGCCTCCACCCCCTGTTTTGGGGGTCACTATTTACACAAGGACAGTGTTATGGGGGGATCTGTGGATGACACATATATAGCATAAGATGCTATATATGTGTCATCCACAGATCCCCCCCATAGCGGTGTCATCCACAGATCCCCCCCATAACAGTGTCATCCACAGATCTCCCCATAACAGTGTCATCCACAGAATCCCCCATAACAGTGCAATTCACAGATCCCCCCATAACAGTGTCATCCACAGATCCCCCATAACAGTGCATCATCAACAGATCCCCTCCATAACAGTGTCAGTCACAGATCCCCCATAATAGTGTCATCCACAGACCACCATTAGTTCAAAACCCACCAAAAGCACACCTTTTAGTTAAAAATATTTTTTTTCTTATTTTCCTCCTCAAAAACCTAGGTGCGTCTTATAGGGTGAAAAATACGGTATGTCAAAAAATGTTGGCAAGTTTCTAATACAAAATAAAAAAAAGAATCTTACTGTACATTTACCGAATTTTGTTTTGTAACAATAAGTCATTTTTAATAAGGGAAAACTACCAAATCACAGTGTATAGAGCTACCAGCTAGCTACAAATGCAGAGTAGCTTATTTTGAAATGGAAATAAAAGTTTCAACTCCCAGATAAATCTAATCCAATAGTCAAATTCCTGTTTAGGCTACTATGTAGGGAGAAGGTGCCATATCGACCATGGGTCAGCTACATAGAAGAACAGTAATTCAGAATTCAATTGCAAATTCTTCCCATAAAAGCTTCAGTCTTTATTCATATCAGTAGAACCATGACATGATCTGGTATACATAAGACGTTGATGCATTTTGAAGAACTCTTCACAGGTACTTACTCATAGTTTGAATAATACAATGGATGTTCAGTTGTATTATTCTTTTTTGTTGTATTATTCATTTAGTTTACATGATGTGTGAGGCTGTGTCTTCAATTGACCAAAGGAGGGGCGTAACTAGAAGTGACTGGGCCCCACAGCAAATATTTGTAAGGGCCCCCCCAGCGCGCTTCGCACTCCCTCCTCCTGTGTAAACCCCACTCCTTTGGCACAGTGTAGCGGTATACTGTATATTGTGTGGCACAGTGTAGGCTATATGTGTATAACATAAACATATTTCATATGAAAACTTACAGTTACTTGACTTGGCCCTTGGGGATCTCGGACACCACTTCCACACTTTGGTCGGGGGCTCGGTGGAGCTGATGTTGTGCTTTATCCTAATGAGAAAGATTTCATAATAAGGATTTGGAGAAGGGGCAGAGGGATAGCAGAGCAGGGAGAGGATGGTGCTGCTACTAGGGGGTCATACCATGGGGGAGTAATAAAGCCCACCATAATGCCCCCCCAGTAGAAATAATTCTCCTTATAATGTGACAGTACAAAAATACCCCCTTGTAATGCCCCCAGTTGAGCTAATGTCCCCATAGTGCCCCCATAATGTCCCAGTATAAAATACCCCTATATAGTGCCCCCAGTAAATTCCCCCATAGTGCTCCTCTCCCCCCTTCCTGCTAGTGCCCCCCATAATGTACCAGTATAAAATGCCCCATATATAGTGCCCCAGTAGATGCCCCTCAGTGTCCGGCCTCTGATAGGCTGCCGGCCTAGTGTCCCCCATAATTCCCCCCAATAATGTGCCAGTAAGTGTCCCCATAGATGCCCCCCCATCATGTGCCAGTATCAAGTGCCTCTCTCCTCCCCCCACATGTCCCAATATCATAGTGCCATCTCCCATCCCCCAATGTGCCAGTATCAAGTGCTTCTCTCCTTCCCACCCCCATGTACCAGTATCATAGTGCCAAACCCCCCCATGTACCAGTATCAAGTGCCTCTCTCTCCCCCCCATGTCCCAGTATCATAGTGCCATCTCCCCCCCCAAAAAAATGTGGCAGTATCAAGTGCCTCCCCCCCCATGTGCCAGTATCATAGTGCCAAACCCACCCATGTGCAAGTATCAAGTGCCAAACCCCCCCCATGTCCAAGTATCATAGTGCCATCTCCCCCCCAAAAAAGTGCCGGTATCAAGTGTCTCTCCCCCCCATGTGCCAGTATCATAGTGCCAAACCCACCCATGTGCCAGTATCAAGTGCCAAACCCCCCTCCCACGTGCCAGTATCAAGTGCCTCTCCCCCCCATGTCCCAGTATCATAGTGCCATCTCCCCCCCAAAAAAAAGTGCCAGTATCAAGTGCCTCTCTCCCCCCCATGTGCCAGTATCAGGTGCCAGCCAACCCCTCTCCCCCCCTATGTGCCAGTATCAGGTGCCTCTCTCCCCCCATGTGCCAGTATCAGGTGCCAACCCCCCTCCCCCCCATGTGCCAGTATCAGGTGCCAACCCCCCTCCCCCATGTGCCAGTATCAAGTGCCTCCCGCTCCCCCCATGGCAGTAAAAGTCGGGTATTAAAAAAAAAAAATCTAAACACTTATACTTACCTTCATGTCAGCGATGCGATGCAGCCTCTTCCTGTGTCCCGCTCTGTATGTCCATATATGGAGTCAGTGCTTGTATTTCAGAAAAGTTTCTGCTGGGATTCGAACCCACGACCTTCTGTAGCAGAGGCAAAGCACCTAACCACACAACCTTAAGAGCTGCCTTGCTGCTGACTGAAAAAATATGAGACTTCTACTGTTATAGCTGGCTAAGTCTACATCTATACACAACACACCCAGCTGCCCCAACACACCCAGCACTGCTATATCTCTATATGACAGCTGTACCAGCACACTCAGCTCTGCTATATCTCTATATATGATAGCTGCCCCAGCACACCCAGCTCTGCTACATCTAATACACATGACAACTGCATCAGCACACTCAGCTCTACTATATCTTTATATATGACAGCTGCCCCAGCACACCCAGCTCTGCTACATCTATATATATCTAAGTATTGCTATACAGTAGATAGATATATAGAGATATAGCAAAGCTGAGTGTGCTGGGGCAGCTGTCATGTGTATAGATGTAGCAGTGGTGGGTGTGTTTGGGCAGCTGTACATGGAGGTTGTGGGTTCGAATCCCAGACACATCAGGAGACTTCAGGAGACAGTAAGATTAGATCACATTAGCGAGGGGGCCTGGTCCACTGCGGCTATTTAACTAACTTGAAAATAAACTGTCACACACGCTGCCGGGGCGCCGGGCCCCTTGGCAGCCCGGGCCCCGAAGCAGCCGCTTCCCCTGCTTCCCCGGTAGTTACGCCACTGGACCAAAGTTATTATAAATACAGCGCAGGGATAGCTTTGTGAACTAAGCGGGGAAAAGGACAAGCAGACTAAACATAATGCTCTAGAAATAGTCATAATGTATCAAATGAACCAAAATACTGTATATGCCATGAAGTTCTCAAGAATCAACTTGATTCAAGTAGCATTACTGAAATGAGCATGCATATCTTATTCTTTTGCTATTTTTCCCAATATGTCCAAGTGTTATAATAAGGGCATAATAGTCCGATAGAGTTAACCCTAGGGTTTGTAGATAGGCAAGAATTGCAAAACCCAATAATTAAAAAAAAAAGTCGAATGTACTTTATGCATTGACCTTGGTGAATAGATGAAAATGCATGAATAAGGAAGCTTCATGAAATGACTAAAATATTTTTTAGAGCCAAAAGCCATATAGGGATATTAAGATTTATAGGAAACTCTGCTGAACATTTTGCCTACTGTATCTGATATTAGGTCTTAAGCTTTGTCTTTTCCCTCTGTGATGTGACCTTTCAAAATCCTACAAAAATGCTGTGCCCACTATGTTGCTAAGGAAAAGCAGATATACAAAATGAAAAAAAAAAAAAATAATGCACACAAAACAACATAAATGCAGAGGCGACCAGTCGATGTGGACCAGGTTGCGCTGTAAAAGCCAAAAACAGAGGTTTGTCCTGATTTAGGTATAACATAGAAACATAGAAACATAGAATGTGTCGGCAGATAAGAACCATTTGGCCCATCTAGTCTGCCCAATATATCTGAATCCTATTAATAGTCCCTGGCCCTATCTTATATGAAGGATAGCCTTATGCCTATCCCATGCATCCTTAAACTCCTTCACTGAATTTGCAGCTACCACTTCTGCAGGAAGGCTATTCCATGCATCCACTACTCTCTCAGTAAAGTAATACTTCCTTATATTACTTTTAAACCTTTGCCACTCTAACTTAAAACTGTGTCCTCTTGTGGTAGTTTTTCTTCTTTTAAATATGCTCTCCTCCTTTACCGAGTTGATTCCCTTTATGTATTTAAAAGTTTCTATCATATCCCCTCTGTCTCTTCTTTCTTCCAAGCTATACATATTAAGGTCCTTTAACCTTTCCTGGTAAGTTTTATCCTGCAATCCATGTACTAGTTTAGTAGCTCTTCTCTGAACTCTCTCTAGAGTATCTATATCCTTCTGGAAATATGGCCTCCAGTACTGCGCACAATACTCCAAGTGAGGTCTCACCAGTGTTCTGTACAGCGGCATAAGCACTTCACTCTTTCTACTGCTTATACCTCTCCCTATACATCCAAGCATTCTGCTGGCATTTCGTGCTGCCCTATTACATTGTCTTCCCACCTTTAAGTCTTCTGAAATAATTACTCCTAAATCCCTTTCCTCAGATACTGAGGTCAGGACTGTGTCAAATATTCTATATTCTGCCCTTGGGTTTTTACGCCCCAGGTGCATTATCTTGCACTTATCCACATTAAATTTCAGTTGCCAGAGTTCTGACCATTCTTCTAGTTTTCCTAAATCCTTTTCCATTTGGCGTTTCCCTCCAGGAACATCAACCCTGTTACATATCTTTGTGTCATCAGCAAAAAAGACAAACCTTACCATCGAGGCCTTTTGCAATATCACTTATGAAGATATTAAACAAAATTGGTCCCAGTACAGATCCCTGTGGAACCCCACTGGTAACATGACCTTGTTTTGAATGTTCTCCATTGACTACAACCCTCTGCTGTCTGTCACTCAGCCACTGCCTAATCCACTCAACAATATGGGAGTCCATGCTCAATGACTGCAGTTTATTGATAAGTCTTCTATGTGGGACAGTGTCAAAAGCCTTACTAAAATCTAGATATGCGATGTCTACTGCACCTCCACCGTCTATTATTTTAGTCGCCCAGTCAAAAAAATCTATAAGATTTGTTTGACATGATCTCCCTGAAGTAAACCCATGCTGTTTTTTATCTTTCAATCCATGGGATTTTAGATGTTCCACAATCCTATCCTTTAATAGGGTTTCCATTAATTTGCCTACTATTGATGTCAGACTCACTGGTCTATAGTTGCTCGATTCCTCCCTACTACCTTTCTTGTGAATGGGCACGACATTTGCCAATTTCCAATCTTCCGGGACGACTCCTGTTACTAATGATTGGTTAAATAAATCTGTTAACGGTTTTGCCAGCTCACCACTAAGCTCTTTTAATAATTTTGGGTGTATCTCATCAGGCCCCTGTGACTTATTTGTCTTCACTTTAGACAGCAAACTTAGAACATCTTCCTCTGTAAAGACACATGCATCAAACGATTTATTAGTCATCCTTTCTAGTGGAGGTCCTTCTCCTTCTTTTTCTTTTGTAAAAACTGAACAGAAGTATTCATTAAGGCAGTCGGCTAGCCCTTTATTCTCTTCTACATACCTTCCGTCCTTTGTTTTTAATTTAGTTATTCCTTGTTTTAATTTGCTTTTTTCATTTATATATCTGAAGAATGTCTTATCCACTTTTTTCATAGACTGAGCTAGTTTTTCTTCTGCCTGCGCTTTAGAAGTTCTTATAACTTGCTTGGCCTCTTTCTGCCTAATCTTGTAGATTTCCTTATCTTCATTGCTCTGGGTTTTTTTATAATTACAAAATGCTAGCTTTTTATTTTTAATGATTTGGGCCACTTCTGCTGAGTACCACAGTGGTCTCTTCCTTTTTTTGCTTTTACTGACAAGTCTAATGCAATTTTCTGTTGCCTTCAATAATGGACCTTTTAAGTAGTCCCATTTCTCCTGGACTCCATGTAATCCGTTCCAGTCTGATAAGGACTCATTTATGACTAATTTCATTTTTGAAAAGTCTGTTTTTCTAAAATCTAAAACTTTTGTTTTTGTGTGGTGGGACTCTTTCACAGTTCTTATATTAAACCACACTGACTGGTGATCACTAGATCCCAAGGTTTCGCCTACAATGACATCATATACCGAATCCCCATTTGTGAATACCAAATCCAAAATGGCCTCCCTCCGGGTTGGCTCCTCAACCACTTGTTGTAGAGATAACCCCAGTAGGGAATTTAGAATATCTGTACTCCTGGTAGAACTTGCTATTTTGGTTTTCCAGTTTATATCTGGAAGATTGAAATCTCCCATAATGATAACTTCTCCTTTCATTGTCATTTTAGCTATTTCTTCAACTAGTAGATCATCTAGTTCTTTAACTTGACCAGGTGGTCTATATATCACACCTACACGAGTTACTGCATGGTTAGCAAACTGCAACGTAACCCAAACTGACTCTATGTTGGCCTCACCAACTTGTATTAGGTTAGATTTAATGCTATCTTTCACATACAGGGCCACTCCTCCTCCTTTCTTGCCTTCTCTGTCTCTTCTGTATAAAGAGTACCCTGGTATGGTTATGTCCCAGTCATTTCTTTCATTAAACCATGTCTCCGTAACAGCCACTAAATCTACATTCTCAGATGCCATTATTGACCCAAGTTCATTGATTTTTTTACCTAAACTGCGAGCATTTGTAGACAGGACTCTGAGCTTATAATTTCTTAACCTCTGTGCTTCTGACCTGTTCTGGCATTGTTTCGGGGGGCAATTGGACTCTTTTATTTTCACTCTTTTGCCCCCCCTTCCTAGTTTAAATACTCTTCCGCAAATTCTTGGAGTTGTTCACTAAGTACATTTGTTTCTTTGAGAGAAAGATGCAAACCATCTTTTTTGTACAGTTCCTTTCTATTCCAAGTAGAGCTATCATGAGAAACAAAGCCAAATCCTTGCTCTTGACACCATTTACCAAGCCATATGTTGATCTCCTTTATGCGCCTCTGCCTATCATTCTGAACATTATGCACAGGCAGAACTTCAGAAAAGGAAATGGTGGATGCAAAATCCTGCACGTCATTACCAAGTGTGATAAAAGATTTTTTCACCTCTGACACTTCATTGCAAGCCAGGTCATTTGTCCCTAGATGGACAAGAACATCCACGTCCCCTTCCTGCTTTGCTTGCTTAACAATATTAATAATACGTCTTCTATCTCTTCTAGCAGTAGCTCCAGGGAGACATCTCACAAAATGCTAATGAATTAGGCCAGCTAATGAGTCTGTCTCTATATATACACACACTCCTTCACAAGCTCCTCCCCCAGCAACAAATGTAACACCTTAGTGAGCTAGGCTCATTAGCAAATGCACAATAGCAAACACCTGACCAAATTCCTTACCTCTTCTCAAGCAATGGTCAGCAAAAAAAACCACAGATTAGCCAGTTGCAAACTCCAAGCCAATCTCTTGCAGTATCTCTTCAATCTCTTCAGTCTCCTGCAATATCTCTTCACTGTACTTAATGTAGTACTTGAAGGTAGTACTTGCAGCTAATGAATTAGGCCAGCTAATGAGTCTGTCTCTATATATACACACACTCCTTCACAAGCTCCTCCCCCAGCAACAAATGTAACACCTTAGTGAGCTAGGCTCATTAGCAAACGCACAATAGCAAACACCTGACCAAATTCCTTACCTCTTCTCAAGCAATGGTCAACAAAAAACCCCCACAGATGAGCCAGTTGCAAACTCCAAGCCAATCTCTTGCAGTATCTCTTCAATCTCTTCAGTCTCCTGCAATATCTCTTCACTGTACTTAATGTAGTACTTGAAGGTAGTACTTGCAGCTAATGAATTAGGCCAGCTAATGAGTCTGTCTCTATATATACACACACTCCTTCACAAGCTCCTCCCCCAGCAACAAATGTAACACCTTAGTGAGCTAGGCTCATTAGCAAACGCACAATAGCAAACACCTGACCAAATTCCTTACCTCTTCTCAAGCAATGGTCAGCAAAAAAAACCACAGATGAGCCAGTTGCAAACTCCAAGCCAATCTCTTGCAGTATCTCTTCAATCTCTTCAGTATCCTGCAATATCTCTTCACTGTACTTAATGTAGTACTTGAAGGTAGTACTTGCAGCTAATGAATTAGGCCAGCTAATGAGTCTGTCTCTATATATACACACACTCCTTCACAAGCTCCTCCCCCAGCAACAAATGTAACACCTTAGTGAGCTAGGCTCATTAGCAAACACACAATAGCAAACACCTGACCAAATTCCTTACCTCTTCTCAAGCAATGGTCAGCAAAAAAAACACAGATGAGCCAGTTGCAAACTCCAAGCCAATCTCTTGCAGTATCTCTTCAATCTCTTCAGTCTCCTGCAATATCTCTTCACTGTACTTAATGTAGTACTTGAAGGTAGTACTTGCAGCTAATACTGCTAATCAGTATAAACAGTATATCCATAACTAACTGACCACATGGTCTGATTATTACATCCCAGAAATGAACAACTGGTCAAAATGTTACTAATATTTTGTATACATCTAAGGGCTCTTTCACACTTGCGTTGTTCTGTTCCGGCATAGAGTTCCATCGTCGGGGCTCTATGCCGGAAGAATCCTGATCAGGATTATCCCCATGCATTCTGAATGGAGAAAAATCCGTTCAGGATGCATCAGGATGTCTTCAGTTCCGGACCGGAACTTTTTTAGCCGGAGAAAATACCGCAGCATGCTGCGCTTTTTGGTCCGGCCAAAAATCCTGAACACTTGCCGCAAGGCCGGATCCGGAATTAATGCCCATTGAAAGGCAATAATCCGGATCCGGCCTTAAGCTAAACGTTGTTTCGGCGCATTACCGGATCCGACGTTTAGCTTTTTCTGAATGGTTACCATGGCTGCCAGGACGCTAAAGTCCTGTTTGCCATGGTAAAGTGTAGTGGGGAGCGGGGGAGCAGTATACTTACCGTCCGTGCGGCTCCCGGGGCGCTTCAGAGTGACGTCAGGGCGCCCCACGCACATGGACGACGTGATCGCATGGATCACGTCATCCATGCGCATGGGGCGCTCTGACGTCATTCTGGAGCGCCCCGGGAGCCGCACGGATGGTAAGTATACTGCTCCCCCGCTCCCCACTACTACTATGGCAACCAGGACTTTAATAGCGTCCTGGCTGTGCCATAGTAACACTGAACGCATTTTGAAGACGGATCAGTCTTCAAATGCTTTCAGTTCACCTGCTGTGTTATGGATCCGGCGGGCACTTCCGGCAAATGGAGTACACGACGGATCCGGACAATGCAAGTGTGAAAGAGCCCTAAGTAATATTTTTAGTTTGCACAGATCAAACAATAACAAATGAACTGTCATATTAGAGTGAAAGAGAATTATTACTTTGTGATTCTGTACAGAAAACATAAAAAAATGCATTGCAATTAGAGATGAACAAACTTCTTGAAATTCATTTTGTGTATGATTTGTAGAACTTTATTATTTTTTTTGTGTCTGAATCGATTCTACACAAATCAGATATGCTCCAATTGGCCTGAACATTGGTATATGATACTCTGCAATCTCCTAGGACTTAGATCTTTAAAATTTATTTTTGCTATCTTTTTTTTAACACATTTTAGTGTCTTCTCTCCTCTCTACTCCTTTTTAAGCTCTTGAACGCAATGATTGCAATAGCAAATAAGGCCACACTGCAATGTTGCATTTGTTATGTTTTTTTTTTATATTGAAAACCTTCCAAGAATTTTACCTTATTGGGGGCAGATAGTGTTTTAACTCAAACAGTGGCTTGTTGGGACCAATCATCCAAAAAGTATGCCTTAATGGCATAATGACAAAACAGATCCCAGCCCCCGTTTATACACACATGTTAATGTCATAAGAAACAGTAGCTTGTTCTGCACAAGCATCCAAAAATGAGGTGTTAATGGGGGTAGAATGCCTGCCTATATTTATACACACACAAGTATTAATTGTCAGAAGAAAAAGTAGCTTTTTCTAAGCTTGAACAAGCCTGGAAAAATTAGCAGCTGTACAGAGTGGATGTGGAAAGGCTAAGGTATTCAGGGACAATAGTGGCAGCAATGGCAGCGCCAGCAGAAGCAGCACAGCCTGGAACAGACAAGGCGCTAGAAGTGTGAGTGGCCTTGTTAGGGTAGTATTAGTAGTGTTATTGCTAGTGGCAGTAAGAGTAATGGAAGTGGATGAAGAGGGATTAACAGCAAGAAGTAGCAGCAGGAGCATCTTCCATATGGTACGTAACATGATGGTAGGCAGGCAGTGACAATAGCGTGATGGGGCCAGCAATGAATAGCCACCATCAGCAATGGCAGATCTATTCATCAGCCTCAGCCGGATGTGTTAGAAAATCCTCACGGATACATGTCTCGTTTATTTTTTTTCAAAAAAGTGATGTTTTGTACACTAGCGGAAGACAACTTTGTCCGTTTGGGTGTGCCAATGCCATCTGCCACACTGAAACCCCTCTCTGAAATGACACTGGTAGCTGGACAAGACAATACAAAAAGAGCAACTGGGCCAGTTCCAGTCACTGTTCCAATCTGCCAGCCCAGAAATCCATGGGGTCAAGAAACATGGTATTCTCTGGAAAACGTCCAGAGTCCACGTAGGACTGTACCTGGTTGTTCAGGCGGTACATCTCCGTTTGCTGATTTGCCTCAGCCTGGTGCACATAAAAAATAAAAACAGTTCCATCATATTCAAAAGGCTGAACTGGTTACTGTTTTTACTTCTGCTAGTTGTGGTAGTGAAGACGGTGGGAGGAAGGTAACTGAGGAGGGGATGTGGAGAGGGGTCTTCTGGTCAGACATGTAGGTGGTAGTGTTGCCAAAAGCTGTGGCAAGTTCATACACAGTTTATACTGTGTGTGCCTCTCAGTATGGATGCAAGCAACCATACAGCTTACTATGCTCACCAGTGTGCACCAGGACCCAGTTCTTTCCAGCCCCCCTCAACCCAGAGATGACTGGTCATCATAGCCAGTGTCTTAGTCATCATCATCAGCCTTGTTCTCCTGCACAAGTGCCTGCTCCTTCTCCAGCGATAGCTCCTCCACTTCCTCCTCCATGGGACTTCTCCATGCGAGTCCCCAACAGCTACAGTACAGGGTGGCCAGCAAGATGCGTAAGCTGTTCTTCTTCCATCGACCCATGTTGTATAAACATAAGTGTTTGCTCTAAGTTAAATTGCTGGGCATGTAGAGTTGTTTTCTGTCCATACATCCTCTTATCAATGGTGACAAGGAGCGGACTAGGAGTAGTAGTAGTAGTCTGAGTGGGAGAAGCAGTAACTAATGATGACAATGACAAAGACACTGTAATGCATATACATGTAGATATGTCCTGGCTGCCAGAAAGGAGACTGGAAAAAGAGGACACTTGTTCTGCCAGCTAGTGACCAGTTCTATTTTCCCACTAGATCAGGTGATGTTTCTTCACTTATTGCAATAGAATTGTGGTGTCTACATTTGTGTTTGGACGCCCATGGCTTATTTTATTCATGCAGATCTTGTACATTCTTTTGTCTTCCTCAACTGTGGAGATATACTGCCAGATGGCAGACGCTCGCTCAGCCATAGAGCTTGCAGTAGCCTTGGCTGGCTGGCTTAACTCTGGAATTTTTTTAACCTGTGCCCACACTATCAGCGGCATCACCACTTCCTGAGCTGACCATAATAGAAGCAGATATGGCCCTGGCAGTTTCTTTGGAGGTTATTGCCGTACATGGATTCTTCTATTTATTGCCACTAGTGCAGCCACCACCATCCTACTCTGATGTCACCACCTCCTCCTCAGCACCTGGGTTGGGCTTCTAGGTCCTATCTAACACACAACCATTGGCTCCAAGGCACAGCGTTAGACTCGGAGATGACATCCACATCATTCTGCTGTAACTGAGAGGAGGAGTGAGCCTTCCAACCCACAACCTCATCTCAACAGAAGTCAGGGAAAACTGTGGCCTACTATTACTATTACTACCACCGATGGATGACTGTTGCTGCAACTGCTGTTTGCATTACTGCCCACATTTGCCCCTCTTCCATTTACCAGACATTTTATTTTAAAGCCTATAACTGAAAAGCCATGGGTTTAGTACACAGATTATTAAACAGGATTAGCAAAATAGCAAGTTTTTTTCTGTAATTTAAAGACAGAGATGCAATTAAATGTTCATTCCCTTCTACAAACACATTGCACACTGGTATTGACAATTTACAATGGTAATAATGCAGTTTTTGCAGTAAAATGCATTTTCTGTAGCTGACCGGTATCTTGAAGTAAAAATGGGTATAATAATAGTACTATTGCAGTAAAATGTATTTGCTGTAACACTGAATGATATCTTGGAGTAATATACAATGCAATCAATAACATGGGTATAATAATAATGGCGTTATTGCAGTAAAATGCTTTTGCTGTAATTACTCGTTATATTGCAGTAATATACAATGAATTCAATAATGGGTATAATAATGGTATTATTGCAGTAAATTGCTTATGCTATAACACTGAACTGTATCCAACAGTAATATACAATGTGTTTAATAATAATGGGTATAAAAAAGGCGTTATTGCAGTAAAATGCTTTTGCAGTAAAATACAATGCATTCAATAAGAGGGGTATGAAATGCCAATTACAAATAGTAAATAGAAACAGTTTGTTTTTTTTTATAGAAAAAAAAGGGGCCATTCCTCAATGTTTGCAGCAAAATGTATGAGACTGCTGGCTGGCTCTTCATACAGAAAAAAGTTTCTTGCAGGAGTTTATATCTTAGAACTTGCCAGAAAGCTGTATGAAACAACTGAGACACTGACCTATCCCTCACTTACTCTGTAGGCTAAACTTTCTCTGATAAAACTCTAAAACTCTAAAATCTACCCAATTATATCTCCATATTCTCTCTCTGTAGTGTCACTATGGTGTCCCTAGTAACTGGCTTGTGTCTGCTATTGTGTTTTGGCAGACACTACCACAACACATCCTGTCACAAGTCTAGCTGGGAACAGAATGTTGGTTCTCCCTTCTGAGTAGTAGGGCCTTCCTACATACTGCCCTCTGATTGGCGGATTAGCCTCAAAGCCAATCGGGGCAAGCCCTCCCCTCACTTAATCCCAGTGTCATGTGATTCTTCATCTTCTTCCTCCCTCCGGTTTTCCCCACCAATTACTACAGTAAAATGTGCGCAGGGTTTATATTTTTTGTCAAAAAACTTCAGATTCTTTTGTCAGGTGATTTTTTTTTTGTGTGAAATTTATAATGAATCTAATTAGTTTAGAATCAATTTGCTCATATCTAATTCTAATATTTGAATGCATACAAAATATTATTATTGGTGCGAGTAGAATTGTCGAGAATCCAGAACAATGCAATATGGAATAGGATATTTAACCAAGTATGATAATGCTTTTCATGTGAGGAAAGTATAAACTGAATATTATGGGTCTCTACAAACAAAAGTATCACATATATAGATGTGAGATAATGCTACTTGTATGATGTTATAAACAGAGTGATGCTATACAAAATAACATATGTGACTTTGTATTCAAAGCACTATTTGTGGAAAATGAAGGTATAATTATCCTGAGAACAATTTTTTACACTGCATATTGAACACATTTGCCCAAAGATTATTACTATTGCAAATGCAATTGCTCCAAAATGTGGCGTAATTTGGCATATCTAGGTTTAAAAAAATTATCACCACCAAATCTACGGAGCTGGTATGGCATCACAGTAAAGATTATGGCCCAAGATTCAACATTTTGGGCCAAAATTGCACCACAGTGGTGGCATGAATGCTGTCCCAAAGGAAGCCGTCCAATAGTTGCCATAAAAAATTAGGCAGTCTGTCTAAGTTTACGCCATATATAGGATTAGTAAAGTTTCCTCCTGTGGCAGATTTACTATTGAAAATCCAATTTGCACAAACAAATGGCAAACATGCTTTGCACAACATTTTATAAATCAGTTTACGCCTCATCCAACAAAGGGCATGGTTTAGCAGAAAGGAAGTAGCTCTGGGAAAGGGGATTGGTTTAACTTGCAACATCATGGTAAAACAAATATGCCAAAAAAATTGTGCATTTTTGCCTTACACTAAGCAAATAGATGGTATAGACTAGACAGTCTAAATCTAGACTAGTCTAAAGCTAGTGTAATAAATCTGGCATGGATTAAGACTGTCTAAGTTTACACTGTCTACCTATTCAACAGTATTAGTAAATCAGCCCCAATGAGTATCTCATGATATTCTTTCAAAACTGGCAACATAAAACTGCACTAAAGAGTAAGTTGATATAGTTAAAACAATAAGCAATTAAAGTCAGTGGGAGCAGCGCTGCAGTGACAAGCTCCCTCCAGAGAGGTACATTGAAAAAACTGATCAGCAGAGCCCACCAATCAGCTTGTGATAGCCTGTCTTGAGGATAGACCATCACTTTAAAGAGTAACTACATTTTTAACAAACTTTTTTTTTTTAAACCTGGAAATGTCCTAAAAACAAATTCTTGGGACAGCCAGGCCTGTATTGCGTAGGGTTTCTCTCCGTGCCTCCGCACTGCAAAAAAATAGAACATGTGTTTTTTTTTTTGCAGTGCGGACGTATCACGGACCCATTCAAGTTGAATGGGTCTAGATCTGTCTCTGGCAGCCGCACGGATATTGCCCGTGCATTGGGGGCTGCAACGGCTGTGTGCATGAGTCCTTAATTTGCTTTTTTAATAAATGGCCATCTGAACTTGTCTTCTTAGCGCTGTAAAATCACTACATTTGTACACCGCTGAGGTCCGTGTATACAGATTCCACTGTACTGTGGAATGGGGCTTGCTGTGTACAGATCGCTGCTCCTGCCTGTGCCGCCTGATCTTAGCTAAATCCTGGCACAGCACTTACAGATGCGCCAGGATTTAGCTGAGAGGAGCGGGCTCCTGTCTGAGCCCGCTCCGCTCACTTGAAAGCTCTGAATAGTAGCACATGTTACAGGAGAGCTTTCAAGTTGTTTAGTTACTCTTTTAGAAAAGTCCAGTAAAATCTCTCTCTTTCTCTCTCTCAGCATTTATTATAAACATTTTGCTACTTGTTTTGTCTGTAATGTCCTGTTGTCTCCGGTCTAAACTTCTGCACCCCCTTGATGTAAATCAGTTGTAGACTTGTGCTTCTTCATTAAAAAGGAGCTGCCAAAACTCTTTACTAATCATTGCATTTTACCAACAAGTAACGTTTCTTGTTACGAGACATGAAAAGTACAGATCAATATAGTGAGAAGGTTTAGGAAAACATTTGCTTTGGTGCAGCAGTAATACAGATGACCTAAGAAACATATTTAAATGAAACCACATTCCTGGAAATATTTGGAGAAATAATCTTCTTTAATCATGCTCTATTAAATGTAATTTGGACTACTGGGAATTCATTTCTAACCACAAGGAGTCACGGCTATCACTCTATTTGACCTCTTGTATAATTTAATGAAACTATGAATACTGCTTATGATATCGACTTCAAGTCAAGCAGGCCAGGGTTTGGTTTCTTCTGCTATGATAAACCACCTTATACCGATTCTATTCTCCATGATTGCTGTAATGTAGAGCACAATCACATCATCTAAAATCAATGTAGTTTATTTTCTGCTTATGTTCTATTCTAAGTCTTTTTCTTCATGTAAAGAAGCAGTTTTTCTTTATGGATTGTGTTGGTAAATTCACTGATGGTTGGCAACGTAGTTTACTGTAAATTGTGTGACTGAGAGTCTCTTTTCCTCCTACACATTTATCCTTACCTAACCTCATCTCTAGCCACTTCTAATAGATCATTATATTCCATACACAATAATGTGCGGCCTGGATATGGGTCATTTAGACCCACAAACTTGCTGCTGCTACATTTTTTCTTACCAATTAGAGTCTAAATCATATTACTTTCAAGTTTTGGTTTCCTGTAGAATGGA
The DNA here is from genome assembly GCF_905171765.1 of Bufo bufo. Lineage (NCBI taxonomy): Eukaryota > Metazoa > Chordata > Amphibia > Anura > Bufonidae > Bufo > Bufo bufo. The sequence continues at coordinate 380,248,525 of NC_053392.1, read as the reverse complement.
AAATATGGTAAAAAAATTAATCCTAGGATATACATTTTAACTCATAAATCTAGCATAGTCTCCAATAAACAGTGAAACAGGTGTGTCTTATCATTACATACAACTTTTATGCATTTTAGACAGTAGTACATAATAAAATAAATATACGATAAATAAAACGTAAAAAACACAGTGCAAGAACATTATACATTTTCCTTTTTGCTATAATGTGGGTTTTCTGATATGTGATGCAATTATCCATACCTTTAATTATTGTTACTTATGCTGTTGTTTTAATTTCTTACACTAGGTGGTGGGGCTTTATCTTATTTTGCTATGGGGCCCTATGGATTATAGTTATGCCCCTGGAAGGGAGGGATGGAATAGCAGCAGGGAGAGACCTTTGATTAATAGCTCATGCACATGACCGTTGTTGTTTTGTAGTCCGTTTTTCACGGATCCGTTGTTCTGTATCTGAGTTTTTTTTTCTCTGATTTAAGTCCTCTTCCGTTCTGGTATTCCACAAAACATATCCGTATGGTTTCCGTATGTGATCAGTTTTTTGCGGATCGGAAATGGAAACTTATTAATCATCAAACACATGAGCAATATGGGCTGGGCATTGCATTTCTACAGTATGGATCCACAAAATACGGATGAAATATGGATGACATATGGATGTGTTCCGTGTGCGTTCCATATTTTTTGCGGACCCATTGACTTGAATGGGGCCTCGGACCGTGATTTGCGGACAATAATAGGATATTCACTACTTTTCTGTGGAATGGAAATACAGAAATACAGAAATGGAAAGCACACGGAGTACCTTCTGTTGTTTTTGCAGACCCATTGAAGTGAATGGTTCTACATACGGTCCCAAAAAAACCGGAACGGAAACGGAAGGAAAATACGTTCGTGTGCATGAGCCCTAACTCAGACCATGCATTTAAATCCTAAAATCCCCTCCATTTAGAGTTCCCGTGGCATAATTGTGGGGTTCTGATCAGTTACTATGGCAGCCTCGGGCCTTGAGATGGCTGCCAGGCCTTCCATAGGAAATTGCCTGTTAAGCTGTGCCCACAGCAGGGCTTAATATGCAGTCAATAAAATCCCATAGACTGCAATACTTTATACTATTGCACTCTGTGGTATAAGTGATAAAATGATCGCAAGCTGAACTCCCCTAAGGAAACAAAAAATGAAAGTTAAAAAAGTTAAAATAAAAAACAACAAAAAATTCTAATCACTCCCTTTCCCAATTTTACATATAAACATGAATAAACAATTGGAAAAAAAACATACGGTAATTGGTTTTGTCATGTTAAAAAATGTCTGAACAATTAACATATATATATCATGATTTGTGAAAGCCAGTAGGGGAAAAAAATAAAAATGGCCAATTTGCTATTCACCTTACCCTCCCTCACAATATTGAATAATATGTGTTCAAAAAGTCATATGTACCCCCAAAATGGTGCAAAAAGAAACTACAGCTAATCCCTTAAAAAAAATCTGTACTCCATAGCTTTGTAAATAGAAATAAAAAGTTATAGAGTTATGCGTGTCAGAATATGGCGATGCAGAGAAAAAAGTTTTTTTATTTAAAAAAAGTTTTTTTAGTTTAGTAGTTAGTTATAAAAATCAGACCTGCATAAGAAGGTCATCATGTTGTTTTTAGCGAACAGTGTGCACCATAAAAACAAAAACAAAACTACAATGGCGGAATTGCATTTTTTTTCAACTTGCCCCACAAAAAAAACCAGCACTGATGTGGCTATATGAATCTAAAAATAAAAAAAGTTCTGGCTCTTGGAAGGTGAGGAGGAAACAGAGAGAGTGCAAAAATCTAAATTGTCTTGGTCCTGAAGGAGTTAAGGCAGATATGTTACCATTCAATGCTGTCCAGTTTAAGCATACTGTGGACTCCTAGTTACGAGTCTGCTGTATTCATGAGGAGAGCGCTTGTTTGGTTGATGGCCACTTTGAACTCCAAGTCATGCTCACCACACCCTTTTCCTGCCTCCTGCCCCTTGATGGATGTTTATGACTTGTGACATGTCATCTCCTCATGTCTTCAAGTACCTCATAGGAGTGCACTGTCTCCTCCATGGCACACGCTCTGTATGAAGCTTGGTTTTCAGCACCTGGCACACCACTTCTCTGGATTAGACAAAAGGGCAATGCTCTTCTGTGCGAGACTTCTAGAAACTGCCACAAGTCATAAAAGTCCATCAAGGGGCAGGAAAAGGGGTTCGTGAGCATGACTTGGAGTTCAAAAGAACCAGCCTCCTTGACTTCAAAGAGTGCATTTATATACCGCAGAATCTTTGAATAAAGTGGATTTTCACATTAACCATCAAACAAGCAGTGTAAGGGCACCATTAGAAACAGCAGGAGAGAAAGAATAAGCTAACGGGTAAAATAAAAAATTGAACATTGGGATGTCAGGTTTCCTTTAAATCATAACTTGCTGTAGAATTTCAACATATGAACCCTAAAAACTATTTATGCACTCAATAGCGCTAAGTTGGGTCTTTGAAACTGCTGAAGTTAGTTCTGTGCCAGGCACAAGCGGTCACTAAGGCTAGATGAAATTTTACTTTCAATATATGGATTTAAGAGGTTATTTATGTAAGTAGTTTTATTTCCATAATGCATTTCAACTTAAATTCCATCTACAGCCAAAGCTTCTAAGAATTTTCTTCAAAAAATAATGTTACATGAAAGTACATTCACTATTATCTGTGACATGATTTACTGGAAATTTTGACATATTGAAAAATTATATGTACCGTTAGTCTTGTTTAACTGTTTACTTACTCGTCCTTGTTTGTGTCTACAAGACCAGAAAACCTTCAGCCACAGCTTAACCTAAATCTAGGCTTTCTATCCGCCCGTGTTAGTTACGCTTGGTGCCTCTAAAGGAAGTAACACCCTTGAGAAGATTTCCTCCAGTACAAATTCATCCTGTCACTTTATAACACACTCTTTTTGATGCGCAATCTATTTAACCTATGCCACCTTTCTATTTTTTCTTTAGTCCTGTTTTTGGCCTCCCATTTGTGGATACGTCTAGTATATCTCAAATTATTGCCTGTTATTTTAAGGTCAAGTAAGAAGCAAGGCATAAAGTAACCCATTATGTTGTTCACATACCCCACTTTCTACATCATTTTTGGTTTGTTTGTTTTTTGGGTTATATAATTTTTAAGTCACACACTGTCTACTCGAGCTCTTGCTTGAGTTAGGCAGCATTTACCACTTCTGTGATCAGCTGAGACTTGAAATAACAAAACTGGAGTACAAGTTTATAGTGTGTATAATGGCATTTCATAAACCTAAAGTATTTAGAAATGGACTGCAAGGATGAAAAGATCAATCCCAATTACAATACTTAAAGGGGTTGGTTTTCCATATTGATGACTTAACCTCAGGATGAATCAATATCAGATCGGCAGGGGTCCGGCTCCTGGCACTTTTGACGATCAGCTGTTTGAAAAGACCACAATGCTCGTATGAGCGCCACGTTCTCTTCACTGTTTATTTGCTTACCGTCAACATTACAGTAGCTGTGCAGTGTAATTACAGATGCTCCGTCCCATTCACTCAGGATAGGCCATAAATATCAGATTAGTGGGTGTCAAACTCCCAGCTGAGGATAGGTAATTTTTAAACTAGATAACCCCTTTAAGATTAGTAGTCATAGATGTTGAACACACTTTCTGTAAATGTAGCCAATAAAGACAGTGGTTATGAGGATCAGCAAATACAATTCCTGGAAATTCAGCTTGTTTACTAGTGGATGCTTTGATATATGAAGTTTTCTGTGCTAAGGAGCATCAGAAAATGACCTATTATTAAATCAAGACTTTATGTTAAATATATTTTAAAACAATATTGGTGATGATATTTTTGATTTTCCATGTCACTATCAATTCTTTTATTAATCAAAAATCCTGCAGCTTCCACGCTGTCCTCCTAGCCTACTAATATACTCCCTTGTTGGTCTGTACAGATCAATTTAGGCTACTTTCACACCTGCGTTAGGTGCGGATCCATCTGGTATCTGCTCAGACGGATCTGCACCTATAATGCAAACGCTGGTATCCGTTCAGAACGGATCAGTTTGCATTTTCTTTTGTGTTTGCATTTTTGTTCATGATAATGCAAACGGATCTGTTTTGACTTACACTGAAAGTCAATGGGAGGCGGATCCATTTTCAATTGCACCATATTGTGTCAGTGAAAACGGATCCGTCCCCATTGACTTACATTGTAAGACAGGACGGATCCGTTTGGCTCCGCATCGTCAGGCGGACATCAAAACGCTGCAAGCAGCGTTTTGGTGTCCGCCTCCAGAGCGGAATGGAGGCTGAACGGAGGCAAACTGATGCATTCTGAACGGATCCTTATCCATTCAGAATGCATTGGGGCTAAACTGATCTGTTTTGGGTTGCTTGTGAGATCCCTGAAACGGATCTCACAAGCGGACCCAGAAACGCCAGTGTGAAAGTAGCCTCTCAGTATCATCTGCAGTGGCTGGGTTTGGGGTGGCCCCAACGCTACACTGGGTCCCATGGACACTGTTGAGGTGTCACCAAGTGTTGCTGCTCTCTGGAAGGGATGGTAAGGTGTGGTGCACTCCAATGGGAAATAAGTCCAGAGAGTTAGGGTCTGCAGTAAACCAGTGTGCTTCTTTACTGGAGGGATTCAGGTGCAAAACAATACAGGCGAGGTGTAGGGTTGGCTTCTCCAGTCTTCTCACTGGCAGAAGAAGGATTTGATGCTGAGGAAAGGCCTGAGCTAGCTGTCTCTCTCTTCAGAAGGCTGGTATCCTGGTCCAAGGCTGGTGATCCAGGGTCTGTGGCAGAGTATGCCCGTCTCAGTGTCTTCTTCTGGTAACTCAGTAGTCTGGCAGAGTCTCCTCTTCCAAGCACTGTAACCCTAACTGCAGAACACTAGGGGGTCTGACTGCTTTCCTTATAAGTTTTAGCTAGATAGACTGGAACTTTCTAGTGGGAGGGGTGGAGTGGAGAGAGAAGCTCAGCACAAACAGATACATTGTAACACTTTCCATCTCTCATAGACTTACATTAGAGCTTTAATGATACTCAATGGCAATGACACATCAGTTTTTCCAGACAAAAACAAGTTTCCAGACATAATAACAGAGCTAAAACCAGACATTCAAAAGGTCAGACTGTCTGCTTTTGGTGCTAAACAACTTCTGGCTTTTTCCCTCCAAAACATGCTCTTTGTTAAACTCTATTGCAGCTGTAGAAAATTACTAGCTTCTCATTTAAAGTCCTAACAGTCACTTAGCATTCATTAACCCTTTTCACAGAGCTTTGCAAATACAGTGATAATGAACAGGATATACACTGAGCAAAAATATATATGCAACACTTTTGGTTTTGCTCCCATTTTGCATGAGCTGAACTCAAAGATCTGAAACATTTTCTACATACACAAAATACCCGGTACTCTCAAATATTGTTCACAAATCTGTCTAAATCTGTGTTAGTGAGCACTTCTCCTTTGCCGAGATAATCCACCCCACCTCACAGGTGCGGCATATCAAGGTGCTGATTAGACAGCATGAATATTTCGCAGGTATGCCTAAGACTGCCCACAATAAAAGTCCACTCTGAAATGTGCAGTTTAATCACACAGCACAATGCCACAGATGTCACAGCGTTTGAGGGAGCGTGCAATTGGCATGCTGACTGCACGAATGTCTACCAGAGCTGTTGCCCGTGCAATGAATGGTTATTTCTATACCATAAGCCGTCTCCAAAGGCGTTTCAAAGAATTTGGCAGTACATCCAACCGGCTTCACAACCGCAGACCACGTGTAACCATACCAGCCCAGGACCTCCACATCCAGCATGTTCACCTCCATGATCGTCTGAGACCAGCCACCCGGACAGCTGCAGCAACAATCGGTTTGCATAACCAAAGAATTTCTGCACAAACTGTCAGAAACCGTCTCAGGGAAGCTCATCTGCATGCTTGTCATTCTCATCGGGTTCTGGACCTGACTGCAGTTCGTCGTCGTAACTGACTTGAGTGGGCAAATGCTCACATTCAATGGCGTCTGGCACATTGGAGAGGTGTTCTGTTCACGGATGAGTCCCGGTTTTCACTGTTCAGGGCAGATGACAGCTTGTGTGGCGTCGTGTGGGTGAGCGGTTTGCTGACGTCAACATTGTGGATAGCGTGGCCCATGGTGGCAGTAGAGTTATGGTATGGGCAGGCGTATGGTTTGGACAACGAACACAAGTGCATTTTATTGATGGCATTTTCTAATGCACAGAGATACTGTGACGAGATCCTGAGGCCCATTGTTGTGCCATTCATCCATGACCATCACCTCATGTTGCAGCATGATAATGCACGGCCCCATATTGTAAGGATCTGTACACAATTCCTGGAAGCTGAAAACATCCCAGTTCTTGCATGGCCAGCATAATCACCGAACACGTCACCCATTGAGCATGTTTGGGATGCTCTGGATCGGCGTATACGACAGCGTGTTCCAGTTCCAGCCAATATTCTGCAACTTCGCACAGCTATTGAAGAGGAGTGGACCAACATTCCACAGGCCACAATCTACAACCTGATCAACTCTATGCGACGGAGATGTGTTGCACTGCGAGAGGCAAATGGTGGCCACATCAGATACTGACTGGTTAGTGGCCTTTTATTGTGGGCAGTCTAAGGCACACCTGTGCAATATTCATCCTGTCTAATCAGCACCTTGATATGCCACACCTTTGAGGTGGGATGGATTATCTCGGCAAAGGAGAAGTGCTCACTAACACAGATTTAGACAGATTTGTGAACAATATTTGAGAGTAATGGGTCTTTTGTGTATGTAGAAAATGTTTCAGATCTTTAAGTTCAGCTCATGCAAAATGGGAGCAAAACCAAAAGTGTTGTGTTTATATTTTTGCTCAGTGTATATCACAACATATAAAATGTAGTTACACAGTATAAAACAGTGCAAGTAAACTTTTTTAAGAAGTTTATAACTTTGCATAGGGGAAATAGACAAATGTCCACAAATGTCCAAACGTCAGGGCACTACACATCACAGGCAGGATTACAAGGACAGAAATTACCTATTTATAGGTAACACAGGATCCACCATTCACAATAGTATTCTTTCCTCGTACAAAAAAAATGTGTCTAGTTCTGCTAATATAAAAGCCTCATGTATTCTTTCCTCGTACAATGACCTCTGCACTGGTCAGAGAGCATGCCTAGAAAACTCTCCCATAGACGTCAATGGGGTCCCCTCCAAACTATTGTATTTATGACATGTGATGGCTACTGTAAAGCATATTTTTAAAGCCTGTTAACAACAGCTCAGGCAAGATGGCTGCCCGCAAAATCATGTGCAGGAAATATAAAAAAAAATTATCAGAAAATAAAAACAGATTGGAAATAAATGATGTGTGATGCTATCTGGTTTTAACTGGTTGATAAAAAATATAGATGACACATTCCTATTGGTCACACACTTCAGATAGCTTCTTTATCAGGAATTACTGTTACAGCTTATTTCGGACCCCCCCCCCCCATACACATGTACACTCCGCGTACAAATGTGCTTGTGTTTTAATTGGGAAGTGGGAAGTATGCCCCTGCCACACACCTCTGACAGGGGAATATCTCAACAAAAACATAGGGCATATCAAAATATATCATGGCATATGCAATCTGGGGAGAGTCAGGACCCCTCTATACACACTAGATGGTTAGCCTGTCAAAAAAAAAATGTGTCTATTTCTGCTAATATAAAAGAGGGAAGATGCAAAGCGCAAAGATATCAATAGCATCAATAGCGGATCGTGGGAGCCTGACTCATGGCACCCCCGCCAATCAGCTGTTTGGAGAGGTAGTGGCACTCATCAAGCCTGTATGGGTGGTGCAGTGTAAATAAGTGCTTTTCTCAATCAAGTGTCAGTTGTAATTACACTGTGCTCCTGAAACTCAGACAGGTGAACAGGTAATTTTGAAGAGGAAGCAGCACTCACCGCCTGTAGGTGCACTGCATGGTTTTGCGATGCAGGCATTCAGGCGATTGGAGTGGGGTCCGGGTAGGACGCTGGTGCTAGGGGGAGTTCTGGTGATGGGGGGGGAGGGGGGGCGGGGCGCCAAAATGTAGCTTCGCTTGTGTTGGCAAAAATCCTTGCACTGTCCCTGCTCACAAGCGCCACTACCTCTTCAAACAGCTAATTGGCGGAATGCTGGGAGTTGGATCCCCGCCGATATGATATTGATGACCTATTCTGAGGATAGGTCATCAATATCTTTGTATTGCACAACCCTCTAATCGAATGTGTATGGCTACCTTTAGTCCACATTTGTACAGCAGCAAAATCACATTGGAGGCGATCTCTGTAAGACAGGTCCTAACACTAAATAATACCTTTTATGCGCCATAATGGCCGCCACAAAGTTCAGGAAGTGTTGGATCCACATGCATGCTGGGTCCACATACATGTGGATCCAACACTTCCTGAACTTTATGGCGCATAACAGGTATTATTTAGTGTTAGGACCCGTCTTAGGCTCCATTCACACGTCCGCAAATGGGTCCGCATTCGTTCCGCAATTTTGCGGAACGGGTGCGGACCCATTCATTTTCTATGGGGACGGAATGGATGCGGACAGCACACAGTGTGCTGTCAGCATTTGCGCAGCGCGGCCCCGATCTTCAGGTCCGCAGCTCCGTAAAAGATAGAACATGTCCTATTATTGTCCGCAGCTTGCGGACAAGAATAGGCATTTCTATAGGGGTGCTGGGCGGGTGTGTTGCGGATCCGCAATTTGCGGGTCCACAACACACCACGGACGTGTGAATGGAGCCTTACAGAGATCGCCTTGACGTTCGGCAGACGGGCTCAAATTTTTTTGTACAAAATGTATTTGCCAAGCATCTCACTTTATAAATAAGCGTAGCATTAGCACTATAATATTTTTGGTGACTATGGCATTATTGTACTTTATCTGGTTTGCAGGGTGCTGCTGCATTGTTTTTTTCTCTCTATGTTTTCAGCCTTGGCAGCGTGCACCTGCGCATTGGGAGGTGCTGACTAACCCACTTTTCTTTGCAGATTTACAATGCTGGAGATGTGGCACTCCGGCGAGTCGTGCACTCCTGATTTGCCTGTCTGCCCCATAGGCTAATTTTAATTACTTTTAGTATAAAGCTGTGGCCTGCTCTCACTACATTCATTGGAAGCCGTCTGGCACAAGGAAAGGTATGGAGTGGGCTCGGCATGCATGTTGGTACCTGCATCCCTTGTAAGTAATGGAGGCCATTTTGCCACCAAAAATGGTAAAAGGCAGAGTGGACCCAGCATGCATGTGGATCCAACACTTCCTGAACTTTATGGCAGCCATTATGGCGCATAACAGGTATTATTTAGTGTTAGGACCCGTTTTACAGAGATCGCCTTGTCGTTCGGCAGACGGGCTCAAATGGTTTTGTACAAAATGTATTTGCCAAGCATCTCACTTTATAAATAAGCGTAGCATTAGCACTATAATATTTTTTGTGACTATGGCATTATTGTACTTTATCTGGTACATATATATATATATATATACATAGTGAGAGACAGTTCTATAGATAAAAGTACAAAAACAGTATTTAATTATGCAATAATATAATTGCAGTGTTATCATAGCTGTAGGAGGTACTGAAGTTTTCTTCAGTGCCAAAGAGGGTAACAATTCAACAACAGCCCACTAATATCAGTTCACTGCAAGGGCGACGCTGAAGCACAAAGCACTCTTCATTAGACAAGAGTTGGGCTTGCTGCTTGCTTGTAGCCTGCACTAACAATGTGGGAAGCAGTGGATTCGCACATTCCTTCACTGACGTCAGAAGCCCATACACACATTAAATCCACCTCTTCTTTCTCTGTAGAGAATGAAAATAAAATACAGCAACAAACCTACATGTTACATTATTAGCACAATCTAAGCTATTTCAAAGACTCATCGAATGCTAGGGAAAATAGAAGATACATACGTAAGCAGAGTAAATCTACTAAAAACAAGAATGTGCATTGACAGAACCTACAGCCATTTTCTCAATACACAGACATTTGGATGTCATGTGTACAATGTATGTAAAATCTCATATCTGTGTAGTGTATAATCATTCATCATTTACTGTTTTTACAGATCTTTCAATCCATTTTTCTCTGTACAGGGCAGTTAAAATCTTCTATTACCAGGAAATTGCCAACAATTACACTGACTGTTGACAGACCTTATTATTCATATTAGGGGGGAGATTCATCAAGACTGACCTTCTATACACCAATTCTAAATTTAATAAGAGGTGCCTTAATAAATTAGGAACATCTCTAGCCCACCATGTGGTCAAATCTATGCCAGCTAGGGGTTTGTGTAGACAAACCATAATTGATACCAGTTCCTAGCAGAAATTATAGTAAATCTGGTGGCCCGCGGAGGTTCCAGTCACATGTTGTCAAGATGGTGTCACCGCTGTAGCCAGGAAAACAGAGCCCTGCAGGGAAAACCAGTGTGGTGGTGCGGGATCTGTCAGGTAAGTAATCTGTTCCCTATTACAATACCCTGAGTTGTCCGGTTTCTTCTTGAAACCAGACAACCCCTTTAATAAGTCTGCCTATATGTCTCCTTATTTAGCCCTTGCATGCAAAGAGATTACGGCTGCTGTAAATGGGCATTACTACTGATGGACATATCAAAACCTTGATTCAGCTTGGCTCTTTATTGCTTGAATATCCATGACAGCTTAGGTTATTTCCACACAGATTTCTGATATTGCTGGTACCTTTTTTTATCTTTATTGGTGTTTTCCATTGCAATAATAAAAAAAAACATAGAGAACGTTAATAATATTAATTTTATAACCCCAAAGTTCCACTCAAACCTGTACCATACCTGGAGAGAGGAAAAAAAAGGGGGGGGGGGGGGAAGGGAATGGGAAATTCAATATGAATACTATCATCCAATAAGTGTACTCATATTTACCGCTTTCAATCCCAATAACGCCAAATATTAGTCCAGAACTTAAGTTAATTCTTGCTTAAATAGAATATTTTCCTGTAGTTTTTACCTCTGTTGACCTCATTTTCCCAATCACTTTTGAGAGGATTTTTTTTTTAGAACCCCAGATCCTTATGATTACAATCCTGGCTAAAAACAAGAATCTAAGGGATCAGTGCTCTAATTCCACCTTTTACAAGTACATTGCTCAATTCACTCAGGACTAATACCTCAAAAATGAATGGGCAAATACATCTAATCATATTTAATGTCAACAATACCAAGGACCAGTATATCTGTAGTGCTGGACATTCGCATATAATATGCTTGAAATCCACCATATCGTGGGAGCAACGTAGAAAGGCAGTCTCTTCCTTCAGTTTGGATTTGTACAAAAAAGCAGGAGTATATTATAATCTGTGTATTACGGTATGTTAAACCGAATAATCCTAGGATTACTGCATAGGGCCAAACTTTTAATGTTTTTAAAGATCTGTGCCCATTGTTGAGTGTTAATTTCCCTGGCGTCTCTATCCCATTTGTACTTACTTTTAAATGTTATATTTTAGCCCAACATATTCATAACAGTTTTATACATTTTTTATACATTTTATACATATGTGTCGCTCCTGTGCTCTAATACAGTATTTTTAAATATGATGTTGCTTGATGTAAAACTGATTTATCAGTAGTATATGAATAAGTCTGCCATATTTGGTGAAATAAAGAACTATAACTAATACCATATTCCTCTTGTAAACAAGAGAAGGACAGTAATTTCCCTTCTTTAAAAAAAAAACTGTTATATAAACCTAATACCTTTTTTTTATCCAAAAGAGAATTTCTAGAATTTTCTGAAGTTTCAAATTTTGATTATACAATAGTGGAGAAAAATAACCGGAGAGCTTTATACCTAAAAATCTCTTAAGTGCCAACCAAGTTTCATGTAACATGCTAGAAATAAGTCATTTTGCAAACGTACCCTTCCCAAGGTAACCTGATTCCAGTAACTCATATATAGTATCAAACATAGCCTCCTTTCTACAAACTAATGGGGTCATTTATCAAAGTGGTATAAATTAGAACTGGCTTAGTTGCCCATAGCAACCAATCAGACTCCACCTTTCATTTTTGACAGCTCCTTTGGAGACTGAAAGTTGGAATCTGATTTATTGCTATGGTCAACTAAGCCAGTTTTACTTTATACCAGTTTGATAAACGACCCCATAAATCTTCAAAAAAAAAGCACCTGTCTTTTTCATGAATTATCCTTTGAATTTGAGCTGGTAAGTAATACCCTTGAAAGAAAAAGGAAGAGCTAGTCCCCCTTTTTCCTCAGGAAGACATAAATAATACGGACCCGTTTTCTACCCCAAATTTATAATGGTTTCAATTAATTTGAAAATGGATTTGTCAATCCATACTGGACATAATGTTAAAACATATCATAACTGAGGCAAAATTAACATCTTAACTAGCGAAATCCTGTCAGCCCTGGCTAGTGAGAGTCTGTACCAAACTAAGATCTTGGTTCTAACCTTGTGAACTACATGGATAACATTAAGAGACACAAATTCACTTATATCTGTGGAGATTAAGAGCAAATATTTAAAGTATTGTGCATTATCTGACTCTCGAAGGTCTCCCAAACTTCTGACTTCCCTATTATCCACAGGTAAAAGGACGGACTTTTCTGAATGAATCTCTAGGCCAGACAGGATTCCAAAGTACAGTATTTGATAACATCTATTACCCTGAGCAGTGTATTCTCTGTATTACTGAAGTCAAGTAGGATATCGTCTGCATATAATCTAATTTTATCTCTCCCCATTGCTACCAAAACCACTAATACTTTCATCCTCCCCTATATAAACACACCAAAGGTTCTAAAAAAATTAAATGCAAATAGCAATGGGAATAAAGGGCATCTCTGTCTTGTCCCTCTCGGAAGATCTAGACTCTGTGTTAATTCACCATTTTATTCTTGCTTTTGGTGCAGAGTAAATCTCATTGTATTGTCTCTCAAGTTCCACTCCACCCGGTCAAATACTTTGGAGGCGTCAAGTGATGAAGCGGTTCCCCCTTCCCCTATTTGAATATTTGAAAATAGTTGATGCAAGTTCATTTTAGTATTCCTCTTGGGGATGAATCCATTCTGATCACAGTGGATCAATTTCTCAATAACCTAATTGCCAAGAGTTTTGCCAAGATCTTGGCATCAAAGTTGGGCAGCGAATTTGGACTGTATATGACTCAACTTCATGTTAGTACATTTTTAGTCTTTAACCAGGCATTCATGAGTTTATGAGTACTGACAGTAACTACTGTAAATAATAGCACATAATAAGATCAGTCAGCAGCAGCTACTTGTACATGGTTTCCATATGGCAACAGAATTTGTTTTACCAAATGTACCAAAATGGTGTATTTTACATTTTCTCACTGTGTGGCCATTGATGATCAGAGGTAGAGCTTCACTTTGAATTACATCCTCTTCGATTATTTTGTGGTGTAACATTTGTCACAAATAAATGCATCATTTTGGTATTTCATAACTAATGATGGGTAAAATATGAAGAGAGAAGAAAAAACCGACACAGAAACACTATTTTTTCACACACTCACTTGCTATGTACATATGCTTGTGGACTTTTAGAGCTTAAAATATTAGAGCTTAATTATTTTTTAAGTACAAAATATGAATAGCCTAAATAACCCTGTCCCTTTTCACCCAGAGTCCTGTGGTTTGGTTGACTGCCATATTAAACCACGTATCATATTAAATGGCTTGGCCGGTAAGCTAATCACAGTCTACCATTCCATTTAAACATTCTCATGAGTCGGGGTCCAACAAAGCCATGCTTGTTATGCTACTAGCATATTTCAAGTTTAAGGAAGGTCAAAATACATACTGTACTTATCAAGAATAATATTGTGTGAGATGTTTGACTATTCTGTCGGCCTGTTTTATGAAAAAAACTATCTAACTATAAATAAATGCAGATAATGAAGCAAAAGAAGGCAGCACTCCAGATGATAGTGAAAAAGTGGACGGTTTATTCACTCATCAGCAACGTTTCAGCTCTCTCTATGGAGCCTTTTTCCAGCCTGGAAAAAGGCTCCATAGAGAGAGCTGAAACGTTGCCGATGAGTGAATAAACCGTCCACTTTTTCACTATCATCTGGAGTGCTGCCTTCTTTTGCTTCATTATCTACATTTGGGATCTTGGTCGCAGGTCTCTCAGGAGGATTTTTTTGCACCCGTCCTTTTTGTGTGCTGCTTCTTTTCTTTTTGTTTGTATAAATAAATGCAATTAAAAGAAACCATTTGTGTTGAACATGGTATCTTATCTTCAAGCAGCACAGTATAGAGCAGGAGTTGATCCGATTGACATATATTATAGTTTTGTGTGAAAATATTCATTATTTTATTCATGTAAGACCCTGTTATGTCTATGCTTAGGAGTCCAGTGGCAGTCGTTCCTGTATGAGTGTGCTTACACAGAGAACTATCAATCACTAAATAGGACCACCCACTGGACTCCTAAGTATGGGAAGGGCAAGTATTTAAATGAATAAAGTTAGTAAAATGCAAGTTATACTGAATTTTTTTCCATAAAACCTATATATTAATCCACTTCTCCTCTCTACAACATGCCGCCTGCAGATTAGAAACCATCTTTAAGGTGATAGGTTCCCTTTAAAGTCATTTTCCATTCGCACTTAGGTGTGGCATACACAATTACTAATACCAAGTATCTATTTAAGTGAAGATGGACTCTGTCATGCTAAGTAATGTACAGAAAACACATTCCAAAATTTTTCAATTTGACCTGTTGTCTAGTCTCTAACAGTGTATGATGTACATTTCAAACACGCATTGTGAAATCAGGACCGGCCCTTGACATTGCATTATGTACAGCATATGCAGTTCTTATTCTCATACCCATGTCAGGTAAAACAACAATCTTAAAATATAGTGTCAGTATGAGAATAGCCTCTGGGTCAGACAACACCAGTGTTGGGCTGGGGTGCCTTGGGCCCATCAGTAAAATTAATTCTGTATAGTGTAGGGATCTGTACTCTGTGGGGTCAGCAATGACAGATTTCCAAAGAGAGCTGGGATTAAAGTCCAAACTGTGTTTTATTTGGTAACTCCAGCATAACATAAGCATCAAGTTATATCGTCACTTGGTGAGGTAAAGCTACAGCACTGGCATAACATAAAACAAAAACCTATCCATCTAGGCTCTAACTAATACAACAGATGATTCCTGAGTCACTTATAGATCACTGTGAACACCCTGGGAGATCTGGCTTCACACAGCTATACGGTCTAGCAGCCTCCTGGCTATGACCAACAAAACACCTTGTGGGATCACGGTCCAATAGTCCTCCTGACTCTGACCACACAATGCCTTTCAAACCCCCTTTCAGTCTATCAGCCCTTCTGGCTGTGACCACACAAAGACTCTCAGGCTTCCTTCTCCCCCTGACTGACAGTATAGTATTTCTTTTATTCCCCATTGATGATCCCAGCACCCTACACCTAGGATCCCTCAGATTAGGGGGAATACCTGTAGTGGAAGGCTGTGGACTGGGAGGTCCCACTGCCAGTCCTACCTCTCAGTACAAATAAAATTCAGCCCATGAAATTTAAACAAAACAGTTCCATCAAACTATGTTCTGCTGAAACAAGTGCAGCTTCCTGGATTTAATATATCTTACCCAGCTGAGGAACCTGGGTGAGATATACACACCTTCCACCACTTTACCATACACATTACCACAATAGATACATACAAATATTGCCTGACACCCCTGTTCACAAATCCCTCAAACTCTGCCAACACACTTTTTTAAGTAGTACCCTGCTGCCTAGCCTGTACCTCAGACAGTTCTGTCCTTCAGACCCTGTCAGTGTTCTGATGACTGAATCTTGTCATGGATTGAGGTCCTATTAGCTATGTGAGCCAGGAAGACATGCTCACACAACGGCAGGCAGCAAGATGTTTCATGATGATACAGCACTCTAGAATAGGGTACTTGCAAACTGTTCTTGTTATATACTGTTATTTAATATGTTAATGCCTTGTACTGTACCAGCATATCTCTGTATGTATTAATCAGGGTTAACTGTCCTGATACTGCCCCTGTAGAAAGTTAGGTATTGGACTTAGATCTGCCCCTAGGTCAGTGAGTAGTGTGTTAGCTGGGCAAGTGAGAGGGAGATACATGTGCAGTACTAGGCCTGAACTCCAGAGAACCACTATCTCAGAAATCCAAAGAGACAAAACCATCTCTGCTTCACAGTACTTCATGAAAAGAAAAAGGGAAGTACTAGAAGGTCCAGAATCTGCATAACCTAGCATTAAAGTCAGTTAGTAAGGTATTTGCTGTTAAAAGCTGACAAAGACTTTACTGCGGTGAGAAGGACATTGTTAAAACATCTTTCACTCTTACATATGGTATAGCACACTATAGCTTAATCCTGTACCCCTCAGCTGGGAATTACAGCCACCATTGCAAGAGTAAAATTGCCAACCTTAGATTCTGCTGAGAGAGAGACTTTGAAGAGAAAGAGGATAGGAATACTACAATCCCCATCTTGGCTTACATTCACACATTGCTATCTGAGAAGATTTGCACTGTCACTTGCTTGGAACTGTGTTTTTATACCGTTGGGTGTACTACAACTCCCATTCTGCACTTTACTAAAGAGAGACTTGTTCATTTTCTATAACTGGCCTGGTTATTTACTACAGCACAATTAGTGGGCCACAGCATCTACATCTCCTGTCTTGCACCTATACAACACTCATAACACCAAGGGCACCCAGCTACAATCAGACAGGAGCCCCAGCATCAGGGTGTGCCCCAAGGGAAGAAAGAGTATGTCCCCTGTCACTGCCCTGGCCCTAGAAGGCTGGTCTTTGGGGAAAGAGGATGCCGACTGAGCTGCCTCTGTGCTTAGAAGTCATCTCATCCACCCAGTGCATCTATAATAATAAATTGGGCAATTTGTTAAATAATCTACCCAGTTTTATATATGGACACATAGACTGGTTCAAATACTGTATGCTGCCTGTGTATAAGGTGCAGTCAGTATACTGTGCCATGTGCCATTTGTGCAGAGGTTGAAGAGTAGGGCCCACCCTGACTCAGAGGCCTAATAGGGGGCTCACCTGCTTCCCTGTGGGCCAGTTCAAGTCTGGACAAAGCTCAAGGAGATCCATGCTTTGACTTGACATGCCAGCAAAGCCAAAGCACCATCTAATTACCCCTTAAGAGCACCAATGACACTACTAAAGATCTTCACTCTTCTGATCAAATGTCATGTTCTGCCCAGATGATTGTACCATTACAAAATTCTTCAGGCTAGCCACAAATAGTTATACAGTAAAAAAAACAACATTAGAATGGATGTGAAACTGCATTTTCTTTGGTTTATTCAAAACCAACATCCTTCTCTCAGCAAAACACCCCTCACCCCCTACTATCGCTAAGTAGAAAACCATGTCAGCTTAAATCCATACAACTTCAGTGACTACTGTAGGAGTTAAAGGGGTTTTCTGAGACTTTGATATTGATGGTCTATTCTTAGAGTAAGTGATCAATATCAGATCGGCGGGGGTCCGATTCCTTGCAGCTGTACTGATCAGCTATTTGCAGGAGCTGCTGTGTGCCAGAACAACAGAGCTCCATACACTCCATACAGTATGTAGTGTCCGTAGTTACTGAAGCGCTTGTTCCATCCATGTGCCGGAAGTCAGACCCCTTCTGATCTGATATGAATGACTTATCCTAAAGATATGTAATCAATATTAAAGTTCTGGAAAAGCCCTTTAAATGATTCCCCTGTGAAAGCCATGACATCCTTCACATAATACTCCAGGGGGTCTTTCTGTTTTACGTTGGGAATCAGTGAAAAATCAACGTTCAGTATGATGGGGCATGAGTATGAATCTGCAAAAATTATAAAATTTCATATTATTAGATATGTACCGTATTTCATATGAGGATATACTATACAGAAAACTACAATTGTTCTTTTTGGAATTGAAATTTTGATTCTGTGTTTAAAAAGCTTTAAACTCCCAAATCCATTCCAAGTAGAAGTGTTGATGTATTGTATTTACATGTTACCACCATAAACCCTAAATATGTGCGAAAATAATCTAGACATGATAGCGCTCTGTAAAACAAGAAACAGATTGGGGAACATTACTAATCCTGCCTAATTGAAAGGGCTTCTGTCACCCCATTAAACCGTTTTTTTTTTTTTCTTTACTAATAATCCCTACACTGCGATCTCAGCATACATAAGCTAATTAATGATTTTCGTTCAGTAGAATTTGCTAAAAAATCGATTTTTATAATATGTAAATTACCTTGCTACCAGCAAGTAGGGCGGCTACTTGCTGGTAGCAGCCGCATCCTCCGATCGTAATGACACCCCCTCCGCTTGTTGATTGACAGGGCCAGCGGACGGGATCTTTCTCTGCTGGCCCTGTTTGCATTCAAAATCTGGCGCCTGCGCCGCGGCCGTACCCATCTTCAATCTGCGCAGGCGCACTGAGAGGCGGGCACTCACTCGGCCGCTCGCTCATCAATGCGCCTGCGCCGATGACGTCACATCTACACCCGGCGCAGGCGCATTGAGGATGGAGCGGCCGAGTGAGTGGCCGCCTCTCAGTGCGCCTGCGCAGATTGAAGATAGGTACGGCCGCGGTGCAGGCGCCAGATATTGAATGAAAACAGGCAGGGCCAGCAGAGAAAGATCCCGTCCGCTGGCCCTGTCAATCAACAAGCGGAGGGGGCGTCATTACGATCGGAGGATGCGGCTGCTACCAGCAAGTAGCCGCCCTACTTGCTGGTAGCAAGGTAATTTACATATTATAAAAATCGATTTTTAGCAAATTCTACATGCTGAGATCGCAGTGTAGGGATTATTAGTAAAGAAAAAGAAAAAAAAACGGTTTAATGGGGTGACAGAAGCCCTTTAAAGACAGGAATGCTTGTTTCTGACAACTGTCCTGTATAATTATGCCGTCAATCATCCTTTATACAAACACTCATTTGTTGGCTGATTTGCATCTATCTTCGGGATGATTATCAGCAGCAGCAGATCTCTCTGAGTAATCAGGGATGTGCTGCCATAATCAATAAAACTAAATGAGGGAGTAACAACTGCTGTAGAAATCGTTCCTTCCACATTCACTTCAATAAACATGTCCATTGGCGCTAGATTTCATGGTCCTATTACAGAGGCCGATGTGAACCACTGCCGATGGATGTGTAGTGTCCCCACTAGCTAATGCGTGGGCACTACACAAGGGTCAATTGGGGTGTGCGTGACTTCTCCTCACTAGGGACAGGAGTGTCATTTCTAACGGTGCATATTTTATGTAATGTACAAAGTATTGTTTGTATGCAATGTTTCGTCATCAGGCCTAGTCTTTGTAGTTAGACATCCCATACACTAGAGGGAGATAGGGAGCCCCTAGTATAAATCTTCAGGCCCAGATAGAAGGAGGGGTGGTTCAGAGTCAGGAGTCTGCAGAGACAAGTGGTAAGGCACCAGCTAGTGTTGAGCTGTGAGCCTTCTCCTGACATGCAGCTGGACAGCCCAGGCTGTTAGTTGTAACCAGGGGGCTAGTAGAGGGATCCTAGCCTACCTGTGGATCAAGAGAGCCTTAGTTAGCTCTGAAGACGCCCCAGTCGCAGGATAGCACCTCCTGGGAGAAAACCAGCAGTTACCCTCCAGTCAAATCAGGACAATACCAGGTCAGATAAGTACCATGATGGACAGAGGTTATATAGAATACAGCAAGTGCCGATATTGGAGAAAGAACCGATATACCAAGGATAAAAGCCAGCATTTAGGCATCCGGGCCTTGGCATCCAGCCAGCTAGAATAGCTGAAGGGGATAGAGCAGGGTTGCACTGTAAAGCAATCATCATTGGGTTCCTCCAAGTATCTTGCCTGTTTATTTCCTGCCGCCATCTGGAGTCTACCTGTTTGTGAAGTATTGTCTGAGGAACTGCATTACAATCATTTATCAACTGAACTGTATGTACAAAGTTTGAACCGTGTTCTTCAAGTAAAAAGACGTTTGGTTTATCTACTGATTCCTCAATTATTCCACCTGTCACTACACGGTGTGCCACCGTCCAATTGGCACTGGCGTCACGTACCTTAAAGGGACCTTGCCCTAGGCACATAAAACACCTGCAACATCCAGGGCACCTCATCCAACACCAGGCCTGGTCCCTAAATACAGAGTGTGCCCCAGAGGACTTTTGTGCCATCCTCTCCTTCACTGCTGTACGCCTGCCCAGGGTTTCCATATATAACTGTGAGTGACCCTCGCTTGCCATTGACCGTGACCTCACAATCGCATTACCCTGCAGGTCTGGCATACCGCAGATGTGTATATTGTAAATCGGCGTTTGTCCTGCTCGAACATTAGGCAGTCTAATAGGGTCCTGAGACTAGACAAGCTAAACTATGCCAGATTTATCACAGTGGCCAAGGTGCAGAGGTAGCAGTCCCTATCGGGCCCAGGAGCCTGAGGGGCCCCAAAGCCCTTGTGCCACATAAGAAGACACCGGTATTATAGAAAGTGCATGCTGGTCAAGTTACACCTCTGACTGGAGGGAAGGGGTTAGATCAAGCATTTTTGCCTCTGGCAGCAGGAAGTCTACAATGAGGAACAGAAGTATTTGAACACCCTGCAATTTTGCAAGTTCTCCCACTTAGAAATCATGGAGGGATCTGAAATTCACATCGTAGGTGCATTCCCACTCTGAGAGACAGAAATGAAAAAAATAGGGCAAGAATTTGGCACGGAGGGGGGGAGGTTGGGGGTTTGGGGAATGGTTGCAGTTTCAATTTTTGCTTCAGGCAGCACAAAAGCTACGTGCTTCCCTGCCCCTGGCCACAAAGCACTGAGGGAAGGGGGGCCAAAGCTGAATTCTTGCACCAGGGCCCATGAGCCTTTAGCTATGCCCTTGTCAGTGGCTGATGATAAATTTGGTGCACCTTCACACAGTGTAGTGCATTTTTTGGTGCACATTGTCGCCATGAAAGCCTCTTTCCGGTATGTCAGGCTCCTTCTTGCTAACCCACACTCCTTTTAGACCAGCTAGGAACTAGTGTTTAAAACCATTAATGTGGTGCAAAGGGTGTACACAATTTTTTTGCCGCCGATAATGCCAGAATTCTAGTGCATTTTGATTAGTAAATCCCTCCTATTGAATCTTGGGTTGACTGTTTGAGCTGTCAGATAGCAGAAGTGAAGAATATGATATATAATACTGTTTGATATAAGGATGCTTTTCCTGACATCATTATATCTGCCTGGAGCTGGGAGGTAGAAGGGAAGATTACAGTAATCACCTTTTCTTCTTGCATAACCCTGATAATTCTTCATCATTCAATTAACCTTTTCAACTTGCAGTGAAAATAAATCTGTGTCATCTTATCAATGTACAGCAAAAGTGAATTATAAAGGATTAGGTGGGCAAAGCGCAAAAATATAATAATTTGGGGGATGTGTCCTCATCATTAAAGACTTTTTTACACTGCAATGTAATAAAACAATAGTAGGCCAATATTTTACTAATACAACTATGTGCCCCAACCAGTGGCTCAGAAATCACATACTGCTCACGGGCCCTAACTTTGCGGCTGGTCATAGAAGCCCTAAGCATGACCATATTCTCTGGCTAAAGTACAACATGTGCACAAAAAATACAGACATATCCTAACATTGTCAAATTGTCAAAATGGAATATTTATCTGCAGATCTATGTTTTCTTGTTTTTCCATTTTAATGAAGTTATCCAGGATTTAAAAATATATCTTAAGAGCAGTAAAGTTGAGAAAATAAAGAAAAACAATACTCACCTCTTCAAAGTCCCACCACTACTGCTCCAGTGGTTCCAACTGGTCTATGTTTATTTCCCGGTAACCATGTACATGACTGCTGCAGCCAATCACCACTCTCACTAATGTGAGAGTGGTGATTGGCTCTTAATTTTTAAAGTGTCACTGAGCACTAAGAATTTTTTTTATAGTGAGTTTATAATGACATATCAAAAGTTTTGATTGGTGGGTGCCAGAGTGCTGAGATCTGCTTCTTCTCATACAGTTAGCCGCCTAGTCTCCTCTGTATCTGGCCTACACTGTACTTAGGCTAGGGCTACACACAACAGCTGTTGCGGCCAGGATCGCAGAGTAGCGGTGATCTGACGCTTGAGAAGTGATATGTTACTTCTTTCAAGAAGGTTTGATTGTGGATTTCATAGGAGTCAGTGAGGACGTTGGAAACCCTCAACCAAAAACTCTTCTAAACCTCTTGGAAAAACCTCTACCAAATTAGAAATCTGCCACGAAAAAAGTAGTTTTCAGCTACTAATCTGTATTATTTAAATGGGACTGCATGTTGGAGGTGGCTGGGGAGGGGGTGATGTTATTTACATGGGACTGTATTTTGAAGGTGGCTGGAGGAGGGAGTGATGTTATTTACATGGGACTGAATGTTGAGAGGGTGATGTTATTTACATGGGATTGCATGTTGGAGACGGCTGGGGATGGGGTGACGTTATTTACACGGGACTATATGTTGAAGGCGGCTGGGGAGGGGGTGATGTTATTTACATGGTACTGTATATTGGAGGGGCTGAAGGGAGGGGAGTGATGTTATTTACATGGGACTGTATTTTGGAGCGGACAGGAGAGATGATGTGATGTTATTTACATGGGACTCTACAATGGAGGGGGGGAAATAATGTTATTTACAAGGGACTGTATGGTGGAGGGGCAGAGGAATTATAATTTCTGAGGACACTAAAGGGAGGAATACAACTACAGGGGGCATTGCAGGGGGAATTATAAACACTGGGGTCACTTCAGGGAGAGCATTATAATAGTAGGGGGCAATATGAATATTGGGGGCACTTCAGGGTGAGCATTATAACAGTAGGGGGCAGAATAAATACTGGGGGCACTTCAGGGCGAGTAGGGGTGATATAAATACTGGGGGCACTGTAGGGGCATTTTAAATACAGGGGACATTATAGGCATTATTATTACTACTGAGGGTTCTATAGAAGTAATTTATAGATCCTCCTAATTTCTACTAAGAGCACTATGGGGGCTTTCTTACTACTGAGGGGTCTGTACAGAGCTTTATTACCACTAGGAGAACAATAGGGGGGCTTTATTTCTACTGGGGGCTTTGTGAGGGCATTATTAATACTGGAGGGCTCTTCTACTAATGGAGTCATTCTTAGGTATTATTATCCCTGTTGGGGCACTGTAGGGGGCAATATTACAAATGAGGGCATTCTAAAAGGGAATTACTATTGGTGAGACTTTGAGGAGCACTATTACTATTGGGGACTATTTTTATGGCACAAATTTTTCTTCAGGATAGTATTTAGGAATATTTGGGAGCACAGCGAGCAGCAGGATAACACTGTTGGGACTCGAGGTTGGGGGATGATGATAGAAAAGTGAGGAAGCTAAGATGTCTGTGTGTCAAACACTGCAGAGACGAGGCAGCTGAAAGAAGTTGTCCGGACCGAATGGAGTAGATGGTGACAGAGAAGATCTACATCAGAGGAGACGTCACCTGGAGGTACTGGATGTGAGAGGTATGTGCTGCTGTATAGCTAGTACAGTAAAGTGTCTTTATTATTAGAGTGTGCGGCAGGGTCAAATTAGAGTATTGGGCCATATGCATTGGGGCTTGGGCTCGGGATCTTTTGAGACCCTAGCAATCCCCCTGGTAGCACCGAGAGATGACCAGCCAGGGCTAATTACTTGTGTACGAGCTGATTACGAGAAATGATATGATTTCTGTAAGGGCTGATTACTAACTCCTACAGAATTCACATGTGCCTACAGAACCCATAACAGACCCTAAAGCTTCTATGAGCCCTTCCTCTATGAGCTGCGTAGGCACTGGTATGACTTCTGCCCACTGGCTGATATAAGCTTTGAAGGGGATAAAAGAACCTCTGTATAACATGTCCTCTCCTGACATGTCCATCATCACCAATACTTGTATTACCCATGAGATAACAATTCTAGAGTATCTTTACTTACCAGGGAGGCCCTCTGATATAAGCATCGGAGCATTTCATCCGCCGATTCTTTCTTTTGCCCTGTGCTGAATCGTGCATGGCAAGGGCTGTTTGTTTATATTATTACACTGCTAGGCGGAGGCTTCTGTCTAGCAGTGTTCCTGGTGACGTCAATGGCTCTGATGGGCGGGCTTTAGCGCTGCCCTAGCCATTTTACAGGCTATGGCAGAGCTAAAGCCCACCCATTAGTGCTGGTGATGTCACCAGGCTCACTGTTAGGCAGAAGCCTCCACCTAGCTTTACCCATGGAGGGCCCAGGACGTCACCAGATCTCCCAAAAAAGATAATACTCTGCAGAGCGCCTGTATGGACCTAGTATTTGATTATTATATGGTCATGTTGTGTGGTCATGTATGGGGGTATTACTGGAAATATTGGTGCTTGTTGGTGGTAGGCTATTCCTGTCCTTGACTTAAAAAGCTATTGTAAACCTGTCTCTGACCGTATGATTAGGTTGTTTAGATGCTCTACTGGATGTCACCGTAACATAATATATAGTGTGCTTTTTAGTCACAGTTCAGCCGTGGCTGAGACCCCTACCGATCACTAGAACGAGGAGAGAGAAGTGGTCACATATCAAGCTCTCACTCTTTGTGAGCGCATCTCTCTCCTCATGCTAGCAATCTGTGGGGGTCTCTACACTCAGACCTCCACTGATCAAAACCTTTGATATGTCTCCATGACATAAAGTTTACTGAAAACTCAGTGAATGTTTATCCCGACAATCACTAAAAGTCGAATGTGACAAGGTACAAAAAGTCCTGTCCCTCACATCTAAAGTAACCTATCATATTATGTAGAATGGGGTCCTCCACACCGTTTAATTATATGTAATATTAAGTGTGCTATCTGAATATGTTTGAGCTATTTCTTAGACACAGATGACTCAAGTAGCAGCTGATATCTCTACTGGTGTGGACATTCAGCAGTCACTGTCAAGGTTTGTGTTTCTGATGACATATTGTACTCCTGGAAAAGCCCTTTAATCTCTGCCTTCCAACAGCCTTAATTTTTTTTATATTTTTTGTTCACATGGCCGTATTAGGACTTGTTTTTTACAGGATGGGTTTTACTTTCTAATTGCATTTAATATTCCATATAATGGGAAGGGGAAGCTAGGAAAAATTATTAATGGAATTGAAACAAATGCAATTGCGCCAATATTTTGGGGCTTTAGTTTTTATGGTATTCATTGTGCAGCAAAAATGGCACATTACCTTTATTGTGCAGTATTGTGCAGTTCTGTACGATTACAGTAATACCAAAATCATGCTTTAGTTTTAGAAAAAAAATATATATATTTCAAATACATGTTTTTCTTTGTATTGCCATATGCTGACACCCATAACTTTTTTTTACTATATCTCAGTCTACGGAGCTCTGTATTGCCCTATTTATTGCAGGGCATGCTGTAGCTTTATTGATACTATAAGTTCACACTTGGTCAGTGTTATTTGGTTAGTTATTTCAGTTATTGTGAGCCAAAACCAGTAGTGAAGCCTACTCAGAGGTATGATGGAAAGATTTGCACCTGTTTTGTGTTTTTGACCCGGACCCATTTTTGACCCGTTTTGGCTCACAATAACTGATTGAAATATCTGATCAAATAACTGAAGTGTGAGCCTTAAAGACCAAAAATGGGTATTTGGGCATTTAGATTTTTTTTCGTTACAGCATTCACCATATAAGATAAAAACTTCTTTCTTTTAATAGTTCTTTTTAAATGTATTTCCATATGTGAAATTTGAAAAGAGGGGTGATGTGACTTTTGAATTTTTTTTGTTTTAATTTTTACAAATGTTATTTTTTTCTGAATTTTTTAAGCTTTACTTTTAGCCTTCCCTCCCAGGTGGTTGAACATATGATCTTTAGACTGTTTGCACCATAGACTACAATAGCTTAATATTGCAGTTTATGCTAAACTCACTATGTTTCTATTAAGGCTTGCCTGAGACAGGACTTAACCTCTTCAGGACACATGACGTACCGGTACATCATGTTGTCCTGGTACTTAAGGACACATGACGTACCGGTACGTCTTGTGTTGTTCCGATCACTGCCACCCGGCCGGCGGTGATCGGAACAAGGTGCCTGCTCAAATCATTGAGCAGGCACCTCGCTAAATGCGCGGGGGGGTCCCCCCCATGTCGGCGATCGCAACAAACCGCAGGTCAATTCAGACCTACGGTTTGCTGCGCTTTCTGCAGTTTCAGAAACTTTAATATGCCTAAAATATATATTTTTCACCCCCCCTGCACTTCTGAATGATTTTATGATGGCGGGAGGTGCAGGGGGGGGGGTTACAGGCGGTGGCCAGTGGTTATACCAGAGTGTCAGCACATTGCTGACACTCTGGTATAAACGGCTGACATCTGTGATGCGATGTCAGCCGTTTAACCCTTTCCATACCGCGGTCCGTACGGACCGCGGTATGGAAGAGCAGAGGTTAACAGTCGGGGAGCCCCCCTGCTTACCCTTCCCTGTCTGCGCAGTTGTGGCCAC
This sequence comes from Bufo bufo, assembly GCF_905171765.1. Lineage (NCBI taxonomy): Eukaryota > Metazoa > Chordata > Amphibia > Anura > Bufonidae > Bufo > Bufo bufo. The sequence goes on along the minus strand of NC_053392.1, from coordinate 380,221,834 downwards.
AACTGAGCAGACAGGAAAGGTTCCCATGGCAACAGGAAGCCTTCTCAGGCATCCTGCTGTCCATGGTGCTGAACAGATCTGTGCTAAAGGCATAGATCTGTTCAGACAAAGTGTAAGTAAAATACAGTACAATACACTATATAGTGTACTGTACTGTATTATACAGACATCAGACCCACTGGATCTTCAAGAACCAAGTGGGTCTGGGTCAAAAAAAAGAAAAAAAAAAGTGAAAAAAAGTAAAAATCAAAAAACACATTTATCACGGATTAAAAATGAAAAAAAAAAAATTCCCTACACATGTTTGATATCACCGCTTCTGTAAAAACCAGATCTATAAAACGGTCATGTTACTTTACCCGAACGGTGAACCATAAAAAAAAAAAAAAAACTATGATGAAATTGAAATTTTGCCCACCTTACTTCCCAAAAAAGGTAATATAAGTGATCAAAAAAGTCGCATGTACGCCAAAATAGTACCAATCAAACCGTCATCTCATCCCGCAAAAATCATACCCTACCCAAGATAATCGCCCAAAAACTGAAAAAACTATGACTCTTAGACTATGGAAACACTAAAACATCATTTTTTTTGTTTCAAAAATGAAATCATTGTGTAAAACTTACATAAATAAATAAAAAGTATACATATTAAGTATCGCCGCGTCCGTATCGACCGGCTCTATAAAAATATCACATGACCTAACCCCTCAGGTGACCACCGTAAAAAAATAAAAATATAAACGGTGTAAAAAAAGCAATTTTTTGTCATCTTAAGTCACAAAAAGTCATATGCACCCCAAAATAGTGCCAATCAAACTGTCATCTCATCCCACAAAAAATGAGACCCTACTTAAGATAATCGCCCAAAAACTGAAAAAACTATGGCTCTTAGACTATGGAGACACTAAAACATTTTTTTTGTTTCAAAAATGAAATCATTGTGTAAAACTTACATAAATAAAAAGAATTGTATACATATTAGGTATCGCCGCGTCCGTGACAACCTGTTCTATAAAATTACCACATGATCTAACCTGTCAGATGAATGTTGTAAATAACAAAAAAAAACGGTGCCAAAAAAGCTATTTCTTGTTACCTTCCCGCACAAAAAGTTTATATATAGAGCAACCAAAAATCATATGTACCCTAAACTAGTACCAACAAAACTGCCACCCTATCCCGTAGTTTCTAAAGTGGGGTCACTTTTTTGGTGTTTCTACTCTAGGGGTGCATCAGGGGGGCTTCAAATGGGACATGATGTCAAAAAAAACAGTCCATCAAAATCTGCCTTCCAAAAACCGTATGGCATTCCTTTCCTTTTGCGCCCTGCCGTGTGCCCGTACAGAAGTTTACTACCACATATGGGGTGTTTCTGTAAACTACAGAATCAGGGCCATAAATAATGAGTTTTGTTTGGCTGTTAACCCTTGCTTTGTAACTGGAAAAAAAATATTAAAATGGAAAATCTGGCAAAAAAGTGAAATTTTGAAATTGTATGTCTATTTTCCATTAAATCTTGTGCAACACCTAAAGGTTTACCAAAATTTGTAAAATCAGTTTTGAATACCTTGAGGGGTGTAGTTTCTTAGATGGGGTCAGTTTTATGGAGTTTCTACTCTAGGGGTGCATCAGGGGGGCTTCAAATGGGACATGGTGTCAAAAAAACAGTCCAGCAAAATCTGGCTTCCAAAAACCATACGGCGCACCTTTCCCTCTACGCCCTACTGTGTGCCCGTACAGTAGTTTACGGCCACATATGGGGTGTTTCTGCAAACTACAGAATCGGGGCAATAAATATAGCATTTTGTTTGGCTGTTAACCCTTGCTTTGTTACTGGAAAAAATTGATTAAAATGGAAAATTTGCCCAAAAAATCTAAATTCTGACATTTTATCACCATTTGCCATTAACTCTTGTGGAACACCTAAAGGGTTAACAAAGTTTGTAAAATCAGTTTTAAATACCTTGAGGGGTGTAGTTTCTAGAATGGGGTCATTTTTGGGTGGTTTCTATTATGTGAGCCTCACAAAGTGACTTCAGACCTGAACTGGTCCCTAAAAAGTGGGTTTTTAAAAATTTCTGAAAAATTTCAAGATTTGCTTCTAAACTTCTAAGCCTTGTAACATTCCCCAAAAATAAAATATCATTCCCAAATTGATCCAAACATGAAGTAGACATATGGGGAATGTAAAGTAATAACTATTTTTGTAGGTATTACTATGTATTATAGAAGTAGAGAAATTGAAACTTTGACATTTTCAATTTTTACTAATTTTTGGGTAAATTTGGTATTTTTTTTATAAATAAAAAATATTTTTTTTTACTTCATTTTACCAGTGTCATGAAGTAAAATATGTGATGAAAAAACAATCTCAGAATGGCCTGGATAAGTCAAAGTGCTTTAAAGTTATCACCACTTAAAGTGACACTGGTCAGATTTGCAAAAAATGGCCTGGTCCTTAAGGTGAAATAAGGCTGTGTCCCTAAGGGGTTAGAACTTTCATCAGTTTAGCCCTAGTGTAATTATGGTCTTACCTTATAGGGCAGAACCCATTGATGCCATGGCACATTTTTTATTTTTTTTTCAAAGATCCCCCCGTTCATCCACTGTTGGCTCCATTGATTTCGGTGCCTTATATTATATTCATAACTGAAGAATATGTTAAGTTGACCTTCATAATGATGTGCAGTTATTATGGGAGATTTGAAGTCCTTGGTCCATGTTGGCACGCAATATTTGATCCAATGAAACCAAACCTATCCATTGACTTCATCTTTTTATATAAGTATAATGCTTAATTTTATAGAAGGTATAGAGTTCCCTCAAACGTCTTTTAGTTGAGGAGCAGTTTTATCAATACTTTTAAAATTGGAACTTATTGCCCTAGATCAGATATGCACAACATGCAGCTTGTGTAGCTGTTCTATGTAATCTGCAGTAGACAGTAGCAAATAAAGGAGGACAGAGCTGCAGTGATCAGCACTGACAGTAAGAGCTCATTCACACGACCGTATCCGTTTTTGTGAACCGCAAAACACAGATACCAACTGTGTGCATTCCACATTTTGCGGATCGGAACATCCTTCCCTATGATAGAAATGCCTATTCTTGTCTTCTCCGTTTTGCGGGGCCGTGGAGTGGAAGTGTGGATGCGGACAGCACACAGTGTGCTGTCTGGAACTTTTGCATCCCCTTAGAAATGAATGTGCCTGCATCTGATCCGCACAAAATGCAGAACGGATGCGGACAGAAAAATATAGTCGTGTGAATGGGTCCTACGTGTAGTGTGTCCATCTGTGCCAGCACTGATCATTACAATTCTGATGTCCTTGGTTAGTGAGTGTGCACTGGGTAGATAGAAGACAACCGCACTGTAGAGACCAGTGCTGACAATATGTATATCTGTACACCTATGTCAGTAGCAGTGCTGTTTACTATAACTCAGTTTACTTTTATTTGCTGAGTGCTTCCTAACTAACCAGGGAAGCGCTAGGCAAATAGAGGAGAGCAGAACTGCAGCAATCAGTGTTGACACAGATGTACAGAATATACTTACTGTCAATGCTGATCGATGCACCACTGTTCTCCTCTATCTGCCTGGCACTCACTAGCTTCTCAGCCTACGGCCTCATGATAGATAGAACATGTTCTATTTTTTTTTGTGGTGTGGACGGATCACGGACCCATTCAAGTTGAATGGGTCTCGATCCATCCCGGCCGCCGCACGGACGTTGCCCATGCATTGGGAACCGCAAAATGGGAATCACAAACGTCCGTGTGCATGAGCCCTACCTGTGTATGTTTCACATAGTTGTCTTCAGCATTCAGTAGTAGAACAATGCTCAGGTAGAGGACACTTAAAAATTTTCTAATAGAAAAGAAAGTGTATTACAAATACTATACATGAGTGCCTCTACACATTAACTCCTTAGTGACCAAGCCTGTTTGGGCCTAAATGACCAAGACAGAGTTTGGAAATCTGGCATGTGTCACTTTAGCAGAGAATTACTTTGTAAAAGTTTTGCACATCAAGGTAATTCTGACATTCTTTTCTTGTCACATACTGTATTTTACTTAAGTTGTAAAATTTTACCGATACAGTATGCATATCTTTATTAAAAAACGTAAAAATCTATAAAAATTTTTTAAAGTGGGCATATTTTCTTATTTTCAACTGCAATATTTCACATATTCAATATTTTCATCAGAAATATATTTCCACATCTTTACTTTATTTTGGCTGCACTTACAAAAAACTTTAACTTTTTTTTAATTTAGGAGACTTACCATTTTAACATTAATACATTTTTTTTTGAAGTACATATTTTTTACAGCAACAAGCCAAGTTTGCAGAGGCTTAATAATAGTGTTAGAATGGTGGCAGTGTCAGAATAATAGACCCCCCCCAAAAGTGACCCCATTTTGAAAACTAGATCCCCTAAGGTATTCATCTATGGGTGTAATGAGTTTTTAGACCCCCCCCCCTAGTTTTTTAAAGAAATTAATGCTACGAAGGAAATGAAAAATACAATTTTCATTTTTTACACAAAAGTGTCAATTTAAAGCCATTTTGTTCCCCACAGAGCACATAAAAATGAAGAAGTACACCCCAAAATGTATCACCCCATTTCTCCTGTCTTCAGAAATTATCCCCATTGTGGCTCTAATCTTATGTTTTGACAAACGGCAGGGCCTAAACATAAAGGAGCACCCAGTGGCTTTCAAAACACAATTTGCTTGAAAATGTTTTAGGCCCCATTGCACACTTGTAATGGCGTTGAGCTGCCAAAACAATAGAAAACCCCCATAAATGGCCCCATTTTGAAAACTAGACCCCATAAGGTATTCATCTTGGGGTGTAGTGAGCTTTTAGACTCCCTAGTTTTTTGTAACAATTAATGTTAAGAAGGCAAAAAATATATATTTTGAATTTTTTACACAAAAATGTCACTTTAAAGACAGTTTTTGTACTTAGCAAATAAAAATGAAGAAGTATACCACAAAACATATCAACCAATTTCGCTTTTCTTTGTAAATATCCCCATTGTGGCCCTAATCTTATGTCTTGTCACACGGCAGGGCCCAAACACAAAGGAGCACCCAGTGGCTTTCAGATAATAAATTGAAAATGTTTTAGGCCTCCTTAGACACTTTTAATGGTGTTGAGCTGCAAAATGATAGAAACCACCCCATAAATGACCCATTTTAAAAACTAGATCCCTTAAAGCATGCATCTAAGGATGTAGTGAGCATGCTGAATGCAAAATTATTAAATGTTTCGTTCAAATTGTTAATAAAAATTTTCACATGAAATTGGAGAAAAAATATTTTTAGATGGGAAACCCTTTTACTGTCTTAGAAATCCGCCACATTCTTATCTTTGTGGTGCATACAGATAAGAAGTGAAGCTGTGCACTTATAAGGGAGGCAGATTTCTAAAAAGGCATTTGCCTGTACATATGACTATCACAGGGGTAAAAAAAATCACAGGGGTAAAATTGGTGATGTCCACATTAATTTGGGGAGTAAATAAAAATTGGGGTACTTGGGGGGAAAATGATGAAGCAGAAACTCACGTAGTTGAAGGGATGGGACCGCTGGGTGGTGAATGCGATGAGGTGGCAACTTCTACCACCATAGGGCTATGAGGTCTGAGGATGGAAGCGGAACAAGAGTCCCCGCTATGAGAAAAAATTTCCACCTCTGAAGCGGTGTCAGATTCAGAGTTTTCAGAGCATAGAAATTCATATGCCTGCTCTGCACTGTATAATCTTTGAGCCATTAAATTTTTTTGCGAAAAAGCTCAGAAAATTATTATATATATTAAATTATTATATATATCCCACCCTAAAAATTTAAAGTAAATGTTCGCTAGCATCAGTAGCAGTGCGTCCACTGACCGACAATTATGGAAGGACCCTAACAGATGTACACTGACAGACTAAAAGATGCCCACTGACCGACTAACAGATGGACAGTGACAGATGGCCTCTGACTGCAAGTAACAGACGGACACACGGTCCCTAATAAAAGGAGGTAACTGACCGTCCCTAATAGACGCCTAATGACAGATGCCCACTGACCGACTGTAGCAGGCACTTAGTGACAGACGCCCACTACCTGCCAGTTACAGACGGACAGTTTATGAACTGATTTTTCTTTTTTTTCCACAGTAAATCGCACAGCCAGGACAGAAGTCTGATCTCTCTCTCTCCCCTCACAGAACAACTGCACTGAGGGGAGAGAGAAGCACAGCCCATGTCCTAGTTGTGTTAGTAAATATAATGGATGTGATCTCCATGATAGGCTTATCATGGAGACCACATGATCAGGGACCAAAAGTAATGGTCCCTGATGGTTAATGTGCAGAAGGCAGAACTTCAGCACAGTAACCAGTGCGCATGTCTGTGCCATTCTTCTTCTTTTTTTTTTTATATGGGGGTGCGCTCCTGCCCTTTTTTAAACTTTTTGGTGCCACATTGCCCCAATCGGGGTGCTAGGGGACTCAATTGGGGCATATTAATTCACACTCTCTCCTTTCCTGAGGAGAGAGAACTATTGTAAGGGCAGCGGCGGCACGGCCCATGCGCAGACTATATGCCATCTTTGTCAAGGTACTGGGGGGTGGGATGAGGATCGGGACCCAGCTTTCCCTTATGGGGAAGCTAGGGGAACCGATCCTCGCACCAGAGATTTTCTACCTCCTCTCTTACATGAGAGGAAGGAGAATGTTTACGGTGATCGCTGTGATGCACTGTATCATGGCGATCACATGATCATAGACCACTTGTCACGGTCTCTGATCACTGCCCCCAGCCCTCAGCTACCTCTGGTAGCTGCGGGCAGGGAGCTACTGTGCTTTTTTATAGCGTTAGCTTGGGCTGAAGTACCGCTGTAAAAAGGCGGCGCTCCAGCCCAAGGCCCCTTAGTGACCGCCATAAAAACACCTACGGGTGGTCACCAAGAGGTTAAAAAAGTAAAACGAGTTACGCTTCAAACAAGGCAAACATGCTAAAATTTCTCGTTAACAGTTTAGGCAGTTTCTTATTAGTCACCACAAGAGACAAAAATGATATGTCTACAACTTGTAGACATTTCTGTGAACAAGACAGAAAGAGAATAAGATGGTGGCTTTTGCGTGAGATGACATTCCATCAGATCCCACTAAAGTCATAATAAGGAGTTTATTTGCCTGCAATGTTTGCTTCATTGCTTAATGCCAATAATTTCTTAGCTGTGAACGTCCTTGCAATGGTTGTTGTACAGAGAACGCCAAGAAACTATTTTCACGTGGCTTGTGGGAATTGGGATTCAAACCACAAATATCTTCCAGCCCAATATTCAACAAGATTCCAGGCTCATGAAAAAAGCACTTTTGACATCAATTTTATCGCCTAATTCAACTTTTATTTTATATTCATATTTTTTAGAAAGAGTATTTCAGTATATAAAAATATTTTAACTTTGTGTTCCCAGCCAAAACTAATAGGATTATTTTGTGAATGAAAACTGAGCAACTATATTCGTTTTACACTCCTCAGAAATACAGCAGTGAAGCTATATGACATTTAGAATTTAACATAGAAAAATGAAGACCACTTACCTAGCATGCACACACATCTGACATTCTGATCAGGGTTGTCAAATGGGATTTCTCCACACCTCTGAAAGAAGAAAAGAGTATTTGTGTTATAAAGCTCTCCCTATAGCATCTTCATGTATGGTACTTGGCATTATCAAAGATATAGAAATATAGGAGGCCATTTATTAAGACTGGCATTTTAGATGCTGGTATTAATACATCTTTGTGCTGGTGGTGGCTGTGCTGAAGTTATGTAGAGGCCGATGCCAATCTAAATGTACGCCAGCTCTCCTGCTGGCGTAGATTTAGACCATTTTCAACGCCTAAAATGATAGAAAATGTTCAATGAGATGGGCCTGACGGTCCAACCCCCTTACCTGCCCACACCACACCCCCTTATTTTTAGACCTGGCGTGAGCAGGGAAATTAAGCTTTGCGACTCGATCTGCGCCAGATATATGCCAAATATTGCCATATATCTGATAATAAATGACTCCCGCGGTTCCTATTGTAAGCAAATAAATCAGTTCTTCACATAAAATTTGTTGCCCTGCTTCTTTTAGTCATTCCTAGTAATGAGTGATTTTCTTGAAATTCGATTCAGGTTGAATTTGGCCGAATCGGTTGGCCAATTCGATTCAGTTCCAGATAAATTCTACCTAAATTGAAAGTGCTCCAATTGCCCTGAAAAGTTGTGGTTGACACTCTGAGGTCTTGTAGGACTGTATGCGCTCGATTCAAGCTCCATACGCCTAGATACCATTAGTAATTTTATAGTGACAGCGACATATATGGCTATGGGTATATAAAATAAAAGTTGAATTAGGCCCCTCTTGGCTGCTGGTTGTAACAAACAGACTCTTTAAAAACAAACTGCACTTTAGAATTTTTATGTTTTCTTTTTTTTTTATGCAAAAATGTTTTAGTTTTTTTTACAGCAAATGCCTGCTGGTGTGTATACACACATTACCTGGGATCTAGGGGTCCTTCTTCATCTTTCCTCTCTTCTAAGCTGAAGAATGGATGACTTGATTTTGTTGAATTGCCAAAGATTTGCCAAGAATTTTTGGAAAATTCAGATGGAATTTGGTTTTGTTAGAATCTATTCACTCATCTCTAGCCATCCCATTTTTACCGCTATGCTAAAAAGTTTATACATCTATATAAATAACGGGAAGTATTGGCTACCAACCTCCCATGGTTCTATAAGACCATATTTAAACCACCATAGAAACCTAAGTCTAAGGCGTTGTGGTCATAATACTGAGTTCAAAACTGGCCCAGCCCATACTTTAATATGAGTAAAACTGAAACATTCAAAATACGTTTACAACAGGTTTTATTGGGTTATAATGGTTATTATAGTATATAATATAGTCATATTTGATTTTCAACATGAAAGTACTAGTAATAGTAAGTAAAGTAATAATCCCAGTAGGAGCTGTAATGGCAGTCATATTACTAATTACCCGCTTGCCCCAAATAAATTTTTTCATCAGGAAATTTGGATGTACATCTGGTCATGAGCATCAGGTTTTTGTGTAGTCTGTTTTCATTGAGCAGAACACTTTAACCAATCAATAACTGGAGCTAATTGAAATATGGACCTGCACGTAGTTTTGGTAATACATAAAAAAATTACTGTATTGAGTATTTCTGTGGAAATTAAAGTGAGGAAGATCGTGGCAGCAATCTAATGCTGACACTGATTTCTGCTGCAGATCTGGCTCGGATTTATGCCATAGATGTGCCACAAATTCACATGAAGCTTAGCTCCATTGTCATTCTATGAGGCTAATGTGCAGCTTTTCCACGCGGAATGCATTAGAAGAATGAATCTACATCGACCAAAAAAATGTGCAACATGTGAATGGTATATAAAATATCCTATTCACTTGCACTGGATGCAAAATGATGGCAGCAGATTCCATGCTTAAATCCTCATCAAACCTAATTTAAGGTGATGTCACCATGTAGTACTCTATCGGGTAAAGAATAAAAATATTTGCATTGCAAATTCAGACAGACAATTCTAGATCTTATCCTTTTGTTGTAGAAACTTCTGTGACTCTCCCATTCAGATGAATAGGGTTTACAGAAAACCATGCATGTTCTATAGAAACTACCCCATTAACTTGTATAGAACAATTCTTAGTCGCAGAGATCTTCTAAATGTGAATTTACTGAGATTCCTTCTTCCTTGTAATGAAGGTTTATAAAAGTCCTTGTTTAGCCTTAAATGATACTTCCATCAAAAAAAAATGTTATCACATATTAACAGCCAATATGTGAGTATTCTATGCTAACTTCCTCCTTTTTTTTTTTTACTTTTAGCACAGCAGACAGTCATGGTTTACTCTCTCAATCAGACCATTCACTGCGGCCAGAGAGGGACCCCATGTAGCGACTTAGTATCGCACATTATACTAATCAATGTAATGCTCTTCTGAGAGCATCTATATCTAAGTCTAACAAGAAAACAATAGAGCTTTTATGCTGTCATCCCAATTTGACACCTACTGTTATTACAAGGATTAACTTTATATCATCAACATCTTCTCCTCACAACAGCAGTAAACTGACAATGGGTTACATATCTATATAGAAGGTATTATCATTTGTGCTGACTGCTACAGAGGGACAATGTCTTGTATTTAATTTTCAATGGTATAGTACTGCTAAATTATTTCCTATTAAGTACTTTATCAAAGGTAGAAATAACCATTAATGGAATGATCCAACATTCATGTTGCAAGGAACACTTTTCCTCATCAAAACAATATAATATTTTACTCTCATTATGCATTCTAAACAGATCTACAACTTTATAATCAAATCATTTTTATTGCTTTTCAAAATATACTATCTTATTGACAGTAACATGACCTGGCTAAGAAATGAAAATATATTTTATTAAAAATGTATTTACATGATATGAAAAAAGATACAAAGCATGTAATGCCACATGAGTGTGACGAAAAAGGCAAAACTGCGAGTTCTCTAGGGAAATGTTCTCTTTCATTCTTTCATTTTTAATTGTCTCTCGTACAATAGCTTTGGAGCAGTGACAACGTGTCTGTATTTAATTATTATCATTATCACTCACTTTAGGACAAAGCATAGAAATATACGCAGCAACGAAGAATTCATGTTATATATTCCAAACCACTGAAAAAATTAACTCTAACAACCATATAAAACATAAAGATTTAATGTACATGAATTTGATTTGTATCTGTTAGGCCTGTGACACAGTGAAGGGTATTGTCTGGGAAAACAGGTATTTTCCACCCAGTGTGTGCTGCTGGACTGATTGGCGGCCAGGTGGGGTCAAACACCTGACTGGATCACAGGTGCCCGTCCGAAGTTTTGGCAACACCTAGCTGCCTTTAAAAGACAGCTGGGATCAGCAGAGGGGATCTCTGTGTTGGGATCTGAGGCTTGTGTCGAGTTGGAGGGCTGAGACCCGGGTGTGGGGGAAACAGGCCTCCTAAAGTCTGCTTATGGACTTGATGAGGCAGAACTGCCAGCAGGGTGTGAACTAACACCCAGGAGATAAGGTTACTTTCTTGCTTTATGAACTTTTCGTGTGTGTGAACAAACACCAAGACTGAAAAGTGACTTGCGTTTTGTGCTATACCTTATGTGTGTACTGCGTCCACTTACCCTGCCTACCAGAGTGAATCCCTACAATTGGTTGCATTTATTTTTGGGCTCTGTTGTATGTCCTGGATTAAGCCTGCTAAGTTGCAACCAGCATCACAGGACAAGATGGAGGAGATGATGAAGCAGCTGGTGCAGGCCAACCTAAAGCAACAACAGGCCATAGAGCAGCAGCAGGAGACTAACAGACAACTGCTTAAGGCTAATCAGCGACAGCAAGAAATGAACCAGCGGCTTCTGCAACACGTGATGGCCTTAGAGAAGACAGGAGTATCTCAGGGAGTCCACGATGCCCGGATAGCGGTCCGCATGCCGATCCCCAAGATGGCACCGACGGATGACGTCGAAACCTACCTGGCGGTGTTCGAGAAGGTGGCTGTGAGGGAGAGTCTACCCCTAGACCAGTGGGCTGAGGTCATTGCTCCGTTCCTGGCGGACCCCAACAGGTTTACTTTGATTTACCGAACGAGCAAGCGGCAGACTACTATAAGGTCAAGGGTGAGATCCTGGTGAGACTGGGGGTGAATGTGTTGGTCCAGGCCCAGCAGGTGCATCAGTGGGAGTTTAACCCGGCTGAGCTAGCGAGACCCCAGTATTATAATTTTGCTGCATCTCTTGCAAAAATGGCTACCGCCTGTCGTACTGGGTCCCACTGCCATGCTGGACCGTATTGTAGCTGACAAATTCTGGAGGGCATTGCCACCACCCCTCCAGCGCTGGGTTGGCCAGACTTCTCCTACTAGTGCCCTGGAGATGGTGGACCTGGTCGAACGGTATGGGGCTACTGAGGAACTCCAGGGGGAAACTGTGGGGAAGGGTGCAACAAAATCCAGAAAATCCCCGCCCCAGACCCGGTGGCCTGAGCTGAGAAAGACCGCACGGGATGTGCCCTTTGGGGATTGGAACCTGATAATCTGCTGGCAGTGTCATGAGCCCGGCCATGTACGGGGCAACTGTCCCCACCTGGTCGAGCCCATGGATGTAAACTTTGGATATCGACAGTCATGGCATGCCAGAAGGATCGGTGCGTTAGACACTCCAGAAACTCTCAATAACGAACCTTTGCGTCATATGGAGGTGGGAGTCACTCCTGTGGTGGCTCTGCTGGACTCAGGGAGTCGGGTGACCCTTGTGAGGGCTTCCCTGGTGCAACCCACCGAGTTTATGGGCCGGAAAGTCAGGGTGCTCAGTGTACATGGAGATTTAAAAGAGTACCACACTGCTCTAGTGTCCCTAAACACATGTGGCGGCAGACGGATTCATGAGGTGGGGGCGTAACCATGAGCATGCACTATGACTTGATATTAGCAAGCGACTTTCCGTTGTTCCCAGCCCTGTGGCCGGCCGTTGTACATACTGATCCCAAGTAGCGAGGCCTGGCCCAGTTGAGGGTTTAGAACACAGGAAACCCAAGGTGGAAGGGCCCGCGGTATGTCCGGTGGATGAGGGGGAGACAACCCCATTTAATAGGATAGGTAGGGAGCAAAGGAAGATAGCTCAGCAAGCCCAGAGTCGGATCTATTATCGAGCATCTGGGGTCCGTAACTTTAGCCGGGTTTGGTTTGTGGGCCACCTGTGGACAGTAAGTTCTGCGCTAGGTGGAAGCGGCCCTGCGAGGTACTCGCGAAAATTAGAGATGTAAACTACAAGGTACACCAGCCAGGGTGGCGAAAGCCGGAGCAGGTTTTCCATGATAATTTACTCAAACCTTAGAAAGATAGGGAAGCGGTTGCCACAGTGGAACACAGGTCAGCTTGGTTGCAGCGTAATGCGGATGCCCTGTCCCGGTTGCACTGTTTGTCATGTGTTCACCCCCTCAGGGTTGAATAAAGGGGGGGGGGGGGGGGTATGTGACACAGTGAAGGGTATTGTCTGGGAAAACAGGTATTTTCCTCCCAGTGTGTGCTGCTGGACTGATTGGCGGCCAGGTGGGGTCAAACACCAGACTGGATCCCAGGTGCCAATCCAGGGTTTTGGCAACACCTAGCTGCCTTTAAAAGACAGCTGGGAACAGCAGAGGGGATCTCTCTGTGTTGGGATATGAGGGTTGTGCCGAGTTGGAGGGCTGAGACCCGGGTGTAGGGGAAACAGGCCTCCTAAAGCCTGCTTATGGACTTGACCAGGCAGAACTGCCATCAGGGTGTGAACTAACACCTAGGAGATAATGTGGCTTTCTTGCTTTATGAACTTGCTTTATGAACAAAGTGACTTGCGTTTTGTGCTATACCTTATGTGTGAATAAACACTGAAGTTTTGCTTTACAAACTGGTTTTTGCCTCTGTCCTGCGTCCGCTTACCCTGCCTACCAGAGCGAATCCCTACAGGCCCCAAGTACATGGGGAAGCCATGTGCATTGAGCCTGGAGAGAGGCATACAGAGTATCTTTCTATGGGGCACGTTTACTAATTTTTTAGATGAGGTCTAGACATGCATCAAATTTATCATAGTGACACATGCTGGATGATAAATTTGGTGCATGGCTGGACACTTTTGTCTCAACTTTTAGTATGCTAACTTTGTGTCCAAGATACTGTGAATTATAGTGACAATGTATGGTTCCTGTCCTACAGCACATGCATGATCTATTTTCTTATAACAGATACTTTAGACCAGGGATAGGCAACCTCCGGCACTCCAGCTGTTGTGAAACTACAACTCCCAGCATGCATACTTGCTCTTCTCAGAACTCCCATATAAATGAATGGAGCATGCTGGGAATTGTAGTTTCACAACAGCTGGAGTGCCGAAGGTTGCTGATCTCTGCTTTAGACCATATATATTGTCAAGAGGGGAGTCCCTATGGTGCACACGCAGCTCTTCCACACTGCGAGCTTTACTGGCTTTACACTTACAGAATGTTACATAGTAGAGGAAGAATGGGAGCGTATTGAGGAGTATGCTCCATTGCTAGAACGAACGCTGTTTAATCATGGGGTCCATCCACATCTGTTATGCTTTGTATCGTTTGACCACTTTTGTCCCCTGATAAACCAACATCCTATGGGGAAACGCGCCGGGACTACAATAACAAAGTTATAACCTGTGAGGGCAACTCAGGAGCAACACAAAGTTTAGCCACCGATAAGTGGGGTTGGCCTTTTCAGGGTGGTTACTCTGCTTTTAGGAGGGGTAACTGTTGCAGAATTCATCAAAATAGCGGAGCATGTTGCACAATTTTGTCTGGTAAAACGCTGGGCTCCCTGATGGAAACCCAACACATCCCATTATAGTCAATGGGGGTCTGACTGACGCCATTTGCTTCCGTCACTTTACGAATATGTCAGCCCAACAATTTTCATTAGAATGGAAATACAGTAAATCAATGTTCGCAAAGCCCTAAATATTATACATTATGATTGTATGAAGATTATTATGTTGTTCCTGTCCATTCTCTTTGTAACTGTATTTTAGTGTTGAGACGTGTAGTACAAAACCTCTGTTTATGAGTTCATTAGTTCTCAGTTATGACTCTTGAGAGTGTCTGATAAGGAACTCAGCAAGACTGACATTCATGACTTTATTATCTTGTGTATGATTATCACAATAAATATGTCACCAGCCTATATTTTATATGAATAGTAATAAGGCTAGTTTGCTGATAATGTCAACACAACACACACATTTGGTATCACAGAACTGCAATCCATCTTTATATAAGTAATCTGTTGGAAATCATCCAGCTTGTGGTCAAATCGATATTTAGATTGAACAGAAGACTGTTTATGTAAGACTTTCAGCATTTTAAATGAGCGATGCTTCTGAATCCATAACTATTAATTATATGCAATTTCATCCTAGAGCAGTTTCAAAGGGCGATTTAATCCATGCCCCCATGAAGAAACCACACATAAAACTGAAATGATTTCAAGCGCTGGATGCAACAGAACAAAGCTTCTTAGGGTGTATGTTTCATGGCCATGAAATACCAAATAAAATAGAATTTACCGCAGAATTACCCCCTGCCACAAACACTTTTATCCATTAAGCCAAAACAGTCATGGAAATATCTCTGTGTTATGTCTCAAATACAAACTACTAAAACTAGTGCAAAACTAACTGTGATTTTTAGGAAATATGTTTAGACAGAAAATAATCTCTTTGTAGCCCTAGTCGTTAACCCCTTTCAAACCTCATGCTCACTGGTGCTTAAAAGGGTTGTCCGGTTTCAGAGCTGAACCCGGACAATACCCCTATTGCACCTAGAAAGCCCAGCTGATATGAGCATCAGAGGATTTCATACTCCAATGCTTTCCTTTGCCCTCTGCTGAATCGCGCAGGACAAAGGCTTTTTATGGAGATCCGGTGATGTACTGGGCTTACCATAGGGTAAGCTAGGCGGAGGTTTCCGCCTACCTGTGAGCCCGGTGATGTTACCGACACTAATGGGCGGGCTTTAGAGCTGCCCTAGCCTGTAAAACGGCTAGGGCAGCGCTAAAGCTCGCCCATCAGTGCCAGGGATGTCACCAGCAAAGCTGCTAGGCGGAAGCCTCCGCCTAGCAATGTGAAAAAATGAACCTGGACAACCCCTTTAAAGGGATGGTGCGGGATTTCATTAGAGCATAATAGTGTACCTGTCAACTTTCCTGAGTCTTCACTTCAAACTCCATGCACCCACTGCGCTCTATTGTTTACTTCCAGGTTGTGGGTGTAGATGGGCAGCAGCCGTAACATTTCCCATAGTGCTGTGTGCTGTAAGAATGTAAACGCCTACTACACCCTTTCCTGGGACAGAAATTCAGCCTATTACACATTCTATCATCCCCTTGCTGTCTCCTCTTAAGGGCTCATGCACACAAACGTATTTCTTTCCGTGTCTATTCCGGGTTTTTTCTGGACCATATGTGGAACCATACATTCTAATTGGTCCTCAAAAAAACGGAAGGTACTCCGTGTGCATTCCATTTCCGTATGTCCGTTTTATTATTGTCCGCATTACAGACAAGCATAGTACGGTTCTAATAGGGGCCAGCTGTTCCGTTCCACAAAATACAGAATGCACACGGATGTCATCCGTATTTTTTATGGATCTGTATTTTGCGGACTGCAAAATACATACGGTCGTGTGCATGAGCCCTAAAGTGGTTTTCTCACCAAGCTCCTATACATTGAATTCTTTTGTAATTGCAGGTAAATAAAAATTTAGCACATGCAATAGGAAATATTCAATAAAATGTATCTGTATAGCGCCACCTGATGTTTGCTTTTTTCTTATTTCTTATTTCTTTGTCCTGCTCACTGAGAAGGCCGCACATGCTCAGTTTCATCCTTCAACTGTCTTCTGATTTTTTATAGGGCGAGCATGGACACGCCCCCTTAGCAGCAGCAGAAAAGACACTCCCCTTGAGATGTCAGCTTGATATAAATCTAGCAAAGCAATGAATGGGGAGATCTCTGGATCCATGTGAGGTACAGGGCTGGTTCTAGCTTTGTTAGAAAGGGATTGTTATGTACTATATGATGTCTGATTTTCAGTTTTTACATTAGTCATGGGAAAATCCCTTTAATGTTTCCTCCCACACAGCCTCAATATGACAAGCAGTAGGCTTCTCCTACCCTGCTTGTGGACTGAGCGCACTGACCAGCCCATTCCAACATCATGTGGGTCTGACATAACAACCATTTGGGGGGGGGCGGGGGGGGGGGATTCTGGTGGCCCTGGTTATGATGTCAGAGGTCTCCCCAGAGGATGCAGTCACGTGATCACTCTCGTGATCTATGAGAAAAAGTAGCACAAGTACATTAGTAAGTTGCAGGGCCTCACAGGGGAACACAGGGAAAGGGAAAATATATACCTGGATGACCCCTTTAAATCCAACCTAATTCCAGTTCTTATGGTTGGAGGAGGTTCCAGAATTGGACTCTTCAGTGAACATACATTTAACACCTATGATTGTGATAAATGTCCTTTGCGGGAAAACCCCAATGTCAAATTTTCAGGTTTAATGATCCCCAGCTCCTGGAGATTTATTAAACCTTGGTTTTCACTTTTTATTTAATTTTTTAGAAGGTAAAGTGACCAAGCAATGGAGATTTAGCATTTCCGGTACTGGATAAATACTTTTATATTTTAACCCCTTAGGGACACATGACGTACCGGTACGGCATGTTTCCCGAGTCCTTAAGGACCCATGATGGTATGTCATGTGTTGTTCCGATCACCGCCGCCCGCCGGGCAGTGATCAGAACACGGTGCCTGTTCAAATCATTGAGCAGGCACCACGGCTAAATGCGCGCGGGGGGGGGGGGGGGCCCGTGACCCCCCGTGTTGGCGATCGCCGCAAACCGCAGGTCAATTCAGACGGTTCGGCGGTGCCATCGGGTCCCCATGGGGCTGAGGGGGGACCCGATGGCATGGAAGGCAGCGCGATGCCTAAGGAAGGCAGCACGCTGCCTTCCGGTGAAGAGCCTGTGAGATCCAGCCCCCTAGATCTCACAGGCCGGAAGCTGTATGAGTAATACACACAGTATTACTCATACAGCCAATGCATTCCAATACAGAAGTATTGGAATGCATTGTAAAGGATTAGACCCCCAAAAGTTCAAGTCCCAAAGTGGGACAAAAAATTAAGTGAAAAAAAAGTTGAAAAAATAAAGTTTTCCCCACAAAAAATTAAAAGTTTGAAGTAAAAGTAAACAAAAACGTAATTTTCCCCAAATAAAGTTAAAAAAAATTGGGAAAAAATAGGGAAAAAAAAAAGTCTACATATTAGGTATCGCCACGTCCGTATCGACCGGCTCTATAAACATATCACATGACCTAACCCCTTTTTTGTCACCTTACATCACAAAAAGTACAACAGCAAGCGATCAAAAAGGCGTTTGCCCACCAAAATAGTACCAATCTAACCGTCACCTCATCCCGCAAAAAATGAGTCCCTACCTGAGACAATCGCCCAAAAAATATAAAAACTATGGCTCAGAATATGGAGACACTAAAACATCATTTTTTTTTTTTAAAAAAGCTGTTATTGTGTAAAACTTACATAAATAAAAAAAAGTATACATATTTGGTATCGCTGCGTTTGTATCGACCGGCTCTATAAAAATATCACATGATCTAACCCCTCAGATGAACACCGTAAAAAATAAAAAATAAAAACTGTGCTAAATAAACCATTTTTTGTCACCTTACATCACAAAAAGTGTAATAGCAAGCGATCAAAAAGTCATATGCACCCAAATATAGTGCCAATCAAACCGTCATCTCATCCCGCAAAAAATGAGACCCTACCTAAGATAATCGCCCAAAAACTGAAAAAATATGGCTCTCAGAATATGGAGACACTAAAACATGATTGTTTTTTTGTTTCAAAAATGATATTATTGTGTAAAACTTACATAAATAAAAAAAAGTATACATATTAGGTATCGCCGCTTCCGTATCGACCGTCTCTATAAAAATATCACATGACCTAACCCCTCAGATGAACACCGTTAAAAATTTAAAATAAAAACTGTGCTAAATAAACCATTTTTTGTCACCTTAAATCACAAAAAGTCTAATAGCAAACAATCAAAAAGTCACAGGCACCCCAAAATAGTCCAATAAAACCGTCATCTCATCCCGCAAAAATCATACCCTACCCAAGGTAATCGCCCAAAAACTGAAAAAATTATGTCTCTCAGACAATGAAAACACTAAAACATGATTTTTTTTGCTTCAGAAATAAAATCATTGTGTAAAACTTACATAAATAAAAAAAAGTTTACATATTAGGTATCACCGTGTCCGTATCGACCGGCTCTATAAAAATATTACATGACCTAACCCCTCAGATGAACACCTTAAAAAATTTAAAATAAAAACTGTGCTAAATAAACAATTTTTTGTCACCTTACATCACAAAAAGTGTAATAGCAAACGATCAAAAAGTCACACACACCCCAAAATAGTGCCAATAAAACTGTCATCTCATCCTGCAAAAATCATACCCTACCCAAGGTAATCGCCCAAAAACTTAAAAAAATATGGCTCTCAGACTATGGAAACACTAACACATGATTTTTTTTGCTTCAAAAAAGAAATAATTGTGTAAAATTTACATAAATAAAAAAAAAGTATACATATTAGGTATCGCCGCATCCGTGACAACCTGGTCTATAAAAATATCGCATGATCTAACCTGTCAGATGAATGTTGTAAATAACAAAAAATAAGAATGGTGCCAAAACAGCTATTTCTTGCTATCTTGCCTCACAAAAAGTGTGATATATAGCAAGCAAAAATCATATGTACCCTAAACTAGTACCAACAATACTGCCACCCTATCCCGTAGTTTCTAAAATGGGGCAATTTTTTGGGAGTTTTTACTCTAGGGGTGCATCAGCAAAATCTGCCTTCCAAAAACCGTATGGCATTCCTTTCCTTCTGTGCCCTGCCGTGTGCCCTACAGCTGTTTACGACCACATATGGGGTGTTTCTGTAAACTACAGAATCAGGGCCATAAATATTGAGTTTTGTTTGGCTCTTAACCCTTTCTTTGTTACTGGGAAAAATAGATTAAAATGGAAAATTTGCCCAAAAATTTAAATTCTGAAATTTCATCTGCATTTGCCAATAACTCTTGTGGAACACCTAAAGGGTTAACAATGTTTGTAAAATCTGTTTTGAATACCTTGAGGGGTGTAGTTTCTTAGATGGGGGTCACTTTTATGGAGTTTCTACTCTAGGGTTGCATCAGGGGGGCTTCAAATGGGACATGGTGTCAAAAAAAAACAGTCCAGCAAAATCTGCCTTCCAAAAACCGTATGGCATTCCTTTCCTTCTGAACCCTGCCGTGTGCCCGTACAGTAGTTTACGACCACATATGGGGTGTTTCTGAAAACGACAGAATCAGGGCCATAAATATTGAGTTTGGTTTGGCTGTTAACCCTTGCTTTGTAACTGGAAAAAAATTAAAATGGAAAATCTGCCAAAAAAGTGAAATTTTGAAATTGTATCTCTATTCTCCATTAATTCTTGTGGAACACCTAATGGGTTAACAAAGTTTGTAAAATCAGTTTTGAATACCTTGAGGGTATAGAATGGGGTCATTTTTGGGTGGTTTCTATTATGTAAGCCTCGCAAAGTGACTTCAGACCTGAACTGGTCCCTAAAAAGGGGTTAATAGTTCCTTAGGCATTAGGCATTTTTGGACATTGTGATACCAATGTTGCTTTTTTTTAAATATAGTTATATACATTTTTTACTTGACTTCAATAAAATACTATTGTAATCTATAGCAAATACGCTATGGGGTTGATTTATGGGGAGTGTGCCCTTTATCTGTGTAAAGCTAGTGGTCCGTGTGCAAGATTTATGAAAATGTTTCACGTCTCTTGTTAAATTTGGTGCAGTTGTGCAATCACATTCTGGTATATTTTCCCCGCCACAGCTACAACAGGTCTAGAATGGAGTCAGCTTGCACATAATTTTTGCGATCTTCAAACCAAATTACATGCATGGCATACTTAGTAACTACTACTAACTAGAGATGAGCCGAAGATCTCTAAAATTCTATTCGGCTGCTTCGCCGAAGTTTACAAAAAAATTTGCTTTGTGATGAAGCGCATTTCTTTGTAAATAGCGGATGCAATGACAGGAAACGCTGCCCCACCCATCATTGAACCCCTCAGAAGCCGTGTTCATCGCTGATCGCGGCATCTGAAATCCATATTAAAGCATTTTACTGTTTGCAAATTTTTTTTTATCATACTTACCTCATCCATTTCATAGTGAAGAGGCCACCGTGGCCATCTTGCTTGAAGACCCAGCGAAAAATCTTGTGCGGCAAGTTATGTCATCACATTGGCTGGCGTGGTGATGTTATACGTTACCGCGCACGAGATTTTGCGCAGGATCTTCAAGCAAGATGGCTGCGACGGCCTCTTCACGTTCAAATGGGGTAAGTATGATTTTTTAAAATTTTTACCGCCATTTCAGGGAAAACTGATTTGCGCAGAATCGAAATTAGGTCGAAGTTCACTTTGTGAACTTTGATTCTCTTAACACTAGTACTAAATACTACAACTGGACTACTAAAACTGTCTTACTAGGCACAAAACACATACTGCCCAGTCGCAACATATAACTGTCACAGTCCCGCCTGTGACAGGGACTAGAAGATCGAGGATACTGGCTGCACGTGATTGACAGCTTCTTTGGTTTCACCTTTCTGTGTTGTTGCTGGGGATGACCACACCTCTTGTCTCAGGTGTAGCTTAAGTGGTCATTCCTTCTCCTCTATTTAGTCTGGCCTCACCCATCATGCTATGCGGTTGATAGCTCCTTGTTTGTGGAAGTCCTGGTGTTGGTTCTCTCTGACTTCCTGCTCATCCGCATACTTCTGGAAGTTACGTTTTTCTTCTTTATTTGTTGTTTTCCCCTACCTCCTGATATTAGGCCTGAGGGGGTCTCCTATTCCTTCATGTGGGAAGGAATAGGCCATCAGTGTCCTGACACTATCTGCAAGGCCCTGTTAGGCTCAGTTCAGACCTGAGCGTTCTGAAAGGAGCGCTCTGTATGCGCGATTGTACGGGCGTTTACAATCGCGCATACAGAGACAAGCGTACACACAGTGTCGCGCGTTCCCGAAAGTCTATGTACGGGAACGCGCGACAAGCGCCCAAAAAAAACGCTCCTGTACTTGTTTGAGCTTCGGGCGTTTCCCATAGGGAAGCATTGGTTTCTCCTTGTTGAGCGTTTTACAGCGCGTAGGAACGCGCTGTAAAACGCTCAGGTCTGAACTGAGCCTTAGGGTGAGATTGGGCTTAGGTTCCTGCGTATGAACATTCCAACCATCAAGGTCTGTTCATACTGATAGCAGTCA
This sequence comes from Bufo bufo, assembly GCF_905171765.1. Taxonomy (NCBI): domain Eukaryota; kingdom Metazoa; phylum Chordata; class Amphibia; order Anura; family Bufonidae; genus Bufo; species Bufo bufo. The sequence goes on along the minus strand of NC_053392.1, from coordinate 380,199,778 downwards.
GGGCTTGGCGTACGGACTCTCTAGGTGTGACCACTTCCCTTTCCCTAGGTTCCAGGCCTAATACCTTTTCCCTTTTGTATTCAGTGTGGAGTGTATTTACTATACTGCGCCGTGACAATAACATTCACTATTAATTTGTCACAGTTTACTCCAAAGGTATGCTAAAAATACTTTAATAAAAAAGACCCTATGCTCTTAATCAGCACTTTCTGGGTCGGGGCTTAATAGGAACATTACAGCGGCAGGCCTGGAAGCCTTCAGAAGGTACCTGGCTGCCATAGTAACAGAACGGTTTCTGCGAGTTCAGTTATCTGAGAGATCTGGCGCCATATATAGACTCCTTATTTCTGCCCTACTGTACATGTTGGGAAGAGGGTAAGGAATATTTTAAGGGTTATACCTAATATGTCTACTAGTGCATTCAAAATGGTAAAAATATCAATGCAGAAATAGTTATGCTGGTACAGTGCATTATGTCTTGTGGAAAAAGTTAAACAAATGGAGCAATTAGTGTCATAAATACTGCTAAAGGGAAATTACTTCTTTACCTGATACATTCAGTATAGGATGCAAAATATAGCATGAGACTTGCCAACAGGTTTCATCACAGTATATGTAATAGATTTGTTGTAGTTTTACAATAGGGTTATAACCTAAGACAAAATGGGGAACTAAGGAAATTAGATATGCAATGTTTATTTTAGTTAACTTGCTGATATATTTGTATATGTAGGATGTAAGGGCACAGGGTTTGAATCTATATTTCAACTACAACTAGCAATATATTTTAAGGAAATCAATAGCAGTCGGCATAAATTACTGATATTTAGGCACCCTGGCTATATCTTTTACTGGTGTGCCATAAAGTATTATTACACAGAAGTTCCCCTTTTCTATACTGTATATACTCCTGAACATTGAAATTGCAGCACAAAGAAGAACAAACCATAAGGTTATGCAAATCTAGGAAGGTAGCGGGTGTCACTAAGATCTGCAAATTATCAAATTTTCAAGCACCTAGCTCCAATTTGTGGCATATGGGAGAGACATAAACGCTAGATTGAAAGCAAAGTTTTTTAGCCATATGAAATCTCAGAAATCGGATTAGGTTATATGGGATGATTGTGAGATGCCTCCTGGCTCCTGTTCATCAACATGCCAGTTATCACCACTGGTTGCACATGGAGAGGGACAGAATCCTTGAACTGAGTGACTTTGGTTTATCACTTCAGCAGACCATTATGGGCCTGGGCCGAGATGTCATCACTGTTCAATGTTGCATGTCCCTGTGATTGGGAGAACAACGGCGAATGGGAATAACAAAAAGAGGCACACAGAGGTGAACCTCTGCATGGACAGATGGTCTTGCAATGATAGCCAGAGATTGATCTGGAGACCACGTTGGCAACGTTATAAAGAGGACTTCACAAGGGAATGTCACACTAGTCTTTCTCCCGAGATTATGGTGTGGAGTGGTATAATGTACAGTGGCCGGACCCCACTAGTCTTCATTTCGGGTACAATAACAGCTCAGCATTATATTAATTTCATCATGGAAATAGTGTCACGCCCATTTCTTCAGTGTCTCAGGAGCAGTTTTTCAACAGGACAATGCCAGGCCACATTAGGCTTGTGCTACTGCTATCAGCCTGCATGGCCTAAATGTGCTACCATGGCCTGCAGCATCTCTGGACTTGTCTCCCATCGAGCATATCTGGGATGTCATTGGTCAGCAATTGCAAAGGGAGTGTGGCAAAACATTCCAACCATTACTAACCTAATTGATAGCATACCAAGGCATGTAAGCGCATGTATTTCTGCACGCGGCACCCAAACTCTATACTGAATCAATCGAGGTACCTACTGTATTTTGACTATTTAAAAAAAACCAAGGTGTGTGGCTAAAGGGAGTCATAAAATATGCTATATATATACTAAAGTTGTGCCACATTTTAAGAGCATAATTTTGGGATGTATACTAGCCATAAATTAAAGTAAGGGCTCATGAACACAAAAAAATTTCTTTCTGTGCCCGTTCCGTTTTTTGTGTGGACCGTATGCGGAACCATTTATTTCAATGGGTTCGGAAAAAAAAAATACAGAAATTACTCTGTGTGCATTCCATTTCTGTATGTCAGTTCCGGAAAAAAATAGAACATGTCCTATTATTGTCCGCATCACAGACAAGGATATAACAGTTCTATTAGGGGCCAGCTGTTCTGTTCCGCAAAAATATGTAATGCACACGGACGCCATCCATATTTTTTGCGCACCGCCCTAAGAAAGACACCGCCCTAAGAAAGACAAAGTTTTACATCATGCTTAGCGAGTTGGCCACATTTCACATTTTTACCATGCCATGAATTGATGCATCCTACAACAAGAGTGTATGAGGAGATATATTTATTTATTTTATGCACTTATATAGCGCTTACATATTCCGCTGTGCTTTACAGACATTAGCATCAGGAGGTCCCCAATGGGCTGTCCCCAATGGGACTCACAATCTTAAGTTCCCTATCAGTATGTCTTTGGAGTGTGGGAGGAAACCAGAGTACACGGAGGAAACCCACGCAAACACGGGGAGAACATACAAACTCCATGCAGATGTTGACCTTGGTTGGATTCAAACCTAGGACCCCAGCGCTGCAAGGCACCAGTAAGCCACCGAACTGCCCAATCAAGGGTGGCATTTCCTAAGTATGTGTACAAAAGGTAGTGGTCTGGTGACTTACCTGCAGCAAAGGCTAGATCCCTGTCTAAAAGTTAAAGGGTGAAAACCAGGGGACTGCCAGAATAATGCCCTCAGGACTAGTTCAAAGTCAAACCAATTGGTTGGCATGGTGGATTCACATCCACTGTCCATAACATAAAGCAATGCCTGGGTTCCTTTTAAGGTGAACAGTGTTCCCTCTAAAGTGTATGCACTGCAAAGGAAAGGGTTAAAAAATATTAACCAGGGATAACAAGGCCAACAACAGCTTTACCTTCTGCAGAGTTTGTAGTGTTTAACTCTTTCAATCCCACAGAACACAGCTTAGAGTCTGCTGTTCTAACCCTCTATCTAAATACCCTGTTCAAGGATAGCTAGCTTGTTGGTGCCTCCCTTGGCAGATGCCCCATCAGTCTCTCTAAAGCCAAACCCATGGGATTTTTACCCAGTTTTAAAAAGTTGTGTGAAGTGAAACCCCTTTAAATAAACTTCTGCTCATAATTTTTATTTTTATTCTTAACTGAAATGTCCATTATGGTGGATATATCCATTTCATTTAGGTTAGATCAATGCACATAACTCTACTTTAAAAATGACTATAAACGGAAAGCACATCCCCTACCTCTGTGTCATAAGATGATAACATAAACCTTACATACACCCGTGACAATGAGGTCGCTTTGGCTTTCACTCAGCATTAAAGAGGATTTTCATTATTAACCTCTGACTAAGATGCTGTAATCGCCTCTGGACGGGTCTTAACTTTAAAGGTGGATTGCTGTGTGCTTTGTACTTTGACTGAAATTTACTTAACATACAGTAAACATCTATCTATTATGACAGTACAATGCTAGAATTGAAAAATCTAATAAAGTATTTTCTGTAAAGGAGCTATAGATAAGGGCCAAGGGGGGATCAGAAGAAGACATAAAGTGTATCTTTTGTCACCTTGACACCTTGATCAATGATAATCATGTTAAAACCATCTTAGTACTACATTCATGAGATGTTTCAGCGTGTATTCTATTTTGCAGATAATGGAAATAGGGTGCATGGAGGCATCTGGTGGTACATGGATTAATGCAATATTTTAGGAAACACTGAATTTTACCAGGGGTCAATAGAATACAATGGCCAACATACATAAAATTCACACAACACAGATTTGCATGAAACATGAAGCACACATTTCTAACTAAATCACTAAACAAATTTTAGGTAGCATTTGATCTCAGAATTGCACTCCCACTGATCACCCAAAATGGTGTTCACTCAGGCAGGAAACAATACTGTTTTTAATGAACACTGTTTGGGGCTGTGTGACTGCAGAAGAGGGGCCACTTCTGAGGATTATTTCTTAGGCAGTAATTCGGCCTTAAAAGAGGGTCTCAGTGAAAGCCACATATACCTGTAGCTTCACTTTCAACCCAAATTCTAAAGGCTTTAGCTCACCTAGCAGCAAAGTCTTGGTCTTGTTTAAAGTTTACATTGTCAGCTTTCAAACAATCCCAACAGGCATATCTGTAGGTGCTACCCAGTCTGGGGGTAGCCCTCTCCCCATCAGCTGTGATTACAGGGAGTGTGGAGAAGAAGAAAAGTGGCTAGTGGGGGATGTGCTGAAAGGCTGCACAGACGAGAGAAAAAAGATCCTCTCTCCCTGTTTAATCGTACATGTCCCTAGGGGGAGGATAACATGGACTTCTGTGCATGTTTTCTATCCCCTTCTCCTCTATCAATCAAACAGCATACTCTGTCACATATGGGTGTCTTTTTTCCTAGAAAATACAGTGTGAACATGAGTGCTTCTTCATCTAATCACCCCTCTATGCTTAAATAGGCCCTTTGTGCCTTGCTCGGATGGTACCAGGTTGCATACTAATCTGCTGAACTTTAGAATATGTGCAGTTCATCTTCACCTGTATACCAGGGCACTAGGTTTTGCAGGGGTAAATTCTGCCTATACAGAAGAATAGGAGGGCAAAGGGGTATAAAACAGCCTGAGCTGCATCATCAAGCAGCACTTGTATTCGGACTTCTGCTGGTTTCGCTACCGTCTTTCAACATCAGATACAACTCTTGGGTGTGGTGCACCAGGATAAAGGTCCCAAGATTTGACTTATTTAAGGATTTAAGCTAAGTGATTTCCTTACTTCTGTATGCTTGTTTAATTATTATAATCAATATTTAATAATCACATGAACAAATTTTTTACTCTTTTTTTGCTTTATTTGCATATTATTCTAATAAATAGTCACTTTTTCACTGCATTTTGTGTTGCATTTCCTCTTGAACTCACTATGAAACAAGCATGCAGACCGCTTCTCTAGCAATACCCGTTACATGCTGCAGTAATAGTGACTATCACTAAAGAGGAATATTCAATATATTTCTGGCAGATGGGAAAGCTTTCCGTCCAAAAACACATTTTTCTCCCTGTTGCTAGAAATGATCCTTTTCAATTAGTTTTACAAAATGAACCAGTATGACAAATCAGGACAAACTGGGCTCCTGCATAGGGCTGCATGGTTGTAGGTGCAATACTGAAATAGGTGTATGGTATTTTTTGTATCTCCCTCTCAAATAAATATAATAAGCCTTATTTATTACATTGAATGTACTCCAAATCGGTTCCTATAAAAACTACTCGTTCCACAAAATTCAAAGTCCCATATAGCTAAATTGAACAAAAAAATAAAATAAAGCTATGACTGTTGAGGGGGAGAAGTGTTACTGGTCCAAGTTAAGACTAAAATGAGCTACATCACTAAGGGGTTAAAATGCACTTCAGTCACCTGAGTTGTGCGCGAGTTATATTTATAAACACAAAATCTACCATAAAAAGTGACATTTTGGTAGGGTTTTTCCAATTTTCATGTGACAAATTATGTCTCCCCCCTTTCCGCCAAACATGGGGAGGGAACATATTTTCTTGATCACTGCTACTTGATCACCGTCAGGGCCGGCCTTTGGGGTGTGCGGGCTGTGCAGCCGCACAGGGCGCCATAGCAACAGGGGCGCTGGGCGGCTGACAGCTCGCAATGTAATATGCGGCAGGCGAGGCTGCACTTGTGTTCTCCCTCGGGGCGCCCCCTCCATCTCCCCCTCCCCTGTCTGACCTGATTCCTCCTCCCCTGTGTCTGACCTGCCTGCTGCCCCCGCCACTGCCAATAAGAAGAGAGACGGGAGGAGGAGGGGAGGGGCTGTGGCCACTGCGCCACCAATGAAGATAACTGACCTGTAATACAAATACAGGAGGCGGGTGCCGGAATCAAATAGCCGGCACCCGACCTTTGTGACAAGGAGCTGCGATCAGCTGCAGTTGAGTTAACCCTTCAGGTGCGGTACCTGAGGGGTTAACTGCCGCTGATCGCAGCTCCCTGTCACAAAGGTCGGGTGCCGGCTATTTGATTCCGGCACCCGCCTCCTGTATTTGTATAAGAAACGTTGGTGGCACAGTGCACCCCCCTCCCCCCCCCCCCAACACCCCAGTATAAGAAACATTGGTGGCGCAGTGGGAAGTGCCAATGAGGGTTAAAAAATAATAAAAATAATTAACTCACCTCCTCCAGTTGATCGCGTAGCTGCCGGTCTCCTGTTCTTTCTTCAGGACCTGTGGTGACGTCACTGAGCTCATCACATGATCCATTACCATGGTGATGAGCACAGTGATGTCACCACAGGTCCTTTGACAGGTCATGAAGAAAGAACAGAAGACGATCAATTGGAGGAGGTGAGTTAATTATTTTTTAAATTTTTAACCCTCAATGGCACTGCCCACTGCGCCACTAATGTTTATTATATTGAGGGGGGGCGCACTGCGCCACCAATGTTTATTATACTGGGGCGTTGGGGGGGCACACTGCGCCACCAATGTTTATTAAACTGGGGTGTTGGGGGGGCACACTGCGCCACCAATGTTTATTATACTGGGGTGTTGGGGGGGGCGCACTGCGCCACCAATGTTTATTATACTAGGGAGGGGGGGCGCACTGCGCCACCAATGTTTGTTATACTGGGGTGTTGGGGGGGCGCACTGCGCCACCAATGTTTATTATATTGGGGGGGGCGCACTGCGCCAATGTTTATTATATTGGGGGGGCGCACTGCGCACAACGACGGGTTAGGGAAATTTCACAGCAGAGTGCGCATGCGCTGGGAGCCTCGCCGGCGGTTAGGGTAGGGAAAAATTATGGGCCAGTGCACAGGTGCGGTGATCGGATGGATGTTCTCAGCTGGACACCGGCCGACACTGCGCATGCGCTGGGAGCCTCACCAGCGGTTAGGGAAGGGAAAAAGCACTGGCCCGTACGTAATTTTTCCCTTCCCTAACCGCTGGTGAGGCTCCCGGTGCATGCGCAGTGTCGGCCGGTGTCCAGCTGAGAACATCCATCCGATCAATGCGCCTGCGCACTGGCCCATAGTTTTTACCTACCCTAACCGCCGGCGAGGCTCCCGGCGCATGCGCACTCTGCTGTGAAACTTCCCTAACCTGTCGTTGTGCGCCAAGCAGTGTTTTTTTTTTTTTGGGGGGGGGGGGGCGCCACAAGGTTAGCTCGCACAGGGCGCCTGAACACCTAAGGCCGGCCCTGATCACCGTCCTTTGGTCAACTGCTGTATTTTCTGTGCTTTGGTAGCCAATTCCAGCATGAATAGGGATCATTTGTGCCTCAGCTGATTGGCTGCAGTAGTGATGTATCCCCCAAGTGGCAGGTGACCCTGTATGCTTCCCTCCACAGGTCTGGTTGGATTCGGGGGAACAAAATTTGTTAAAAAGTTGGAAAAACCCCTTAAGGTTTACAGTGTATATAGCGGGTAGCTGTGGAGTATCTAAGATACAGAAATGTGGTTTTCAGATACCCTAATGCAGAGAATTAAATTAAATTGCTTTATACCGTAAATTTAAATGTTGGCATTGGAAGTATAATTATTAAGAGGGGAAGATTTTTTTTATGCTGACTTACATGACATGTAAGAAAATGTTAGGAACCAAGCTAGTGTAATTGTTTTCACCCTTTCTTACCTGGAGCAAAATACTGTAATAGCAAGTTATTTCACAAGAAAACAAACAAACCATAGAAAGAAAACAGAAGGAACGATGAAAGGTAAATATCTATGTGACAGAAATAACCCATGCTACCTTTCAACTGGAAAAGTCACAAACTATATATAGAAGCAAATGAATACCAGTGATGAATTGCAACACACCCCATATGTCAAAGACACCAGAAAACACCTGTATAGGTTATATACAGAGCAAAAAGGAAGAGTTCAGTAAGATAAATGGTCAAAACAGAGACTCATGGTGGCCCTTCTTTTACCAAGTGTGCCTCCTACATTTGTATTACTCTTTATATGAAAGCTGACATTTGGCCATCCTCCTTATATAGAATTATAATAGTATATTATATAATATATCTTTAAGGGGACCGCAACACAGTCAGGTTTCCAGATGCACTTTTGAAAGCCAAACCTGATGTCACGGACGTTCCCATGACAGGTGGCAGGAGATCGGTGAGACTGGCAATACGTGGTTTGATCTGACATGTTTTCCATTTGGATCAAATGAAGTCTGTGTTGTTTCTGATGCTTGCCACACCTTCTTTCCCCAGGTGTGACTATTAGGGTCATTTAACCTTCTCTATTTATAGTTGCTTCTCCCACAGTGCTGTGCAGTTTATAGCTTCTGTTTGGACCTTTGGATAGATTGTGGTTGGATCTCAGCTGAGTTCCTGGTGCTTCCATTGCTCCTTTGAAATTAAGTCTTTCCTTTCCCTTTTGTATTTTGTTTGGGTTCTGTGTGTTGCATTTCCCTATTGTTTTATTAGACCTGAAGGAGACTCCTGTTCGTCCTTCCTTTTGGAGGTACAGGTAGTCTTGTCTCTGCCATTAGTACCAGGGTCCTATAGGGCTTGATTGGACTGGTAGTCAGTCAGGATTTTGGTTAGAGTTTTCACTAGGAGGTGTCCATTTTCCTTCCCTAGTTCTCAGGCCTGATTCCCTATTCCCCCCCTTCCCTCCTATGCTCAGTCTGGTGTTTCCCTCCCACATTGAAGTGAATTTAAATGTGAATTTAAAAAAGCCATATCTGTCCCCTCTTTTTAAAAGCTAAAATCATGTGAAAATAAAGAAGGTCATTTACAAACAGATATACTTTTGTGGTGTATATCTGGTGCAGATTCTGTAGCATGCCACTCACACTAGGTCTAAAAAAGGGGGAGCGCCGGGGAAGGGGACGAGCCAGCAGGCCCATCTCACCCATCATTTTCTACACCTGGTTTAGGCGTAGAAAATGGTTTAAATGAAAGACAGCAAGGAAGCAGTCTTACATTTAGAATTGGCGGTGGATGCGCCAAAGTTATGGAGAGGCCGGTTGACTTTAATTGGTCAGTGTTCAGTCTGGGTGCTGTTCACTCTACACTCAGAAGGCATCTGGATGGATAAATTGTTCACCTGAATGAGCACTTATACTTATATGATCAATTTAAATCTGTCTATCTCCTATCTATATATTTATTTCTCTATCTATCTATCTATCTATCTATCTATCTATCTATCTATCTATCTATCTATCTATCCATCTATCTCCCTTATGTTTATCTATAATTATATTGTACCATTGTATATACAGGATACATATGAATACCCTTTACCTTTAATTAAACCTAGCCATTAGTATGCTCTATGCATTGTAATAACTCATATTCCACCACACATTTTGAACTAAGGGTTGTGTACAATTGAAACTCTTTAAAGGGTAACTGTCCTATTTTTTTATTTGCTAGTTTATTAGAGCTAGGCATGTATACCTGAGTTAGTCTGTTAATGATTGCAAAAAGATCTGTAATAACCTTATAACAGCTTTCATTAATGTCCTCTGTCCCTTTCCACTGCTCCCTTAAAAGACCATTGCTATGCCTTGTCTGTCTTTCCTTTAGTATAAACAGAAGACAGAGGGGTGGTCCTTCACACTGCATGCCTGCATTAGGCTTCAGAGTGAGGAGGCGTGTCTCTCAGTAATCCAATGTGATTGGCTAGCAGGGAGCTTCTGGCTACTGCAAGTGTGTATAGGAAGTGAGGGAAATCAGTTTTGGCCTCAGAGAAATGGCAGAGGAGCCATCTTGAGAAGGTCCTCATATTGTAAATGCTTAAACAGCATAACTAAGGGAAAAACTCAAGGAAAACAGTGGTATGTGAAGAAACTAAAGATTGCTTTATGCATAATGCTGCTGCAGCAGTAACATATGCTAAAATAGATTTTTTTTTATGAAAACATGACAGTTACCCTTTAAGGTTTATAGAATTCCTGTAAACATAGCAGGTTTAAGTTTCACAACTTGCCATGCAACGATAACTGTACAAATTGTATCATCCATTCCTAAGTAAATATAAAAGATTTCAATCAAGAAATTTCCTGTATAAAACATAAAGACAAGTTATAATTTTGTTCTCTTTAATAGGTAAATGACAGTAATTGGGCTTGTGAAGTAAATGCAGTGGCCAATAATTGCTTTCTGATGCTGGGCGAATCATGAAATTAATGTTATAGAAGCCAAAAAGCATGTCTGAAGTCAACAGAGATCTTTTATGATAGTTATTTCTTAACTTCATGTACACATAGACACAAATGTGAGAAAAGGAATTGAGATTTTTGTTCATGACTTGAACTGTATTATTTATATAGATAATATATATACAGTTATACACGACCATAACCATTTTCGCAGGGGAAGCGGGTCAAATAATAGGGTACTGTATATATCGGTAATGGAGAATTTCCAAATAGGCTGCTGGTAGTTGCTATAATATACATTCCTATAGTATAATCATTGCTACAAATAGTTTGCTTTCCCTGTTGTGAAATAATTAGATAAATATCTACTAGAGATAAGCGAATTTTGCAAAAATTCGATTTGGCCGGTTCGCCAAATTTTTCGGAAAAATACGCTTCGATCCAAATTTATTCGCGGCGAATCACGTTAAAAAATATCTGTTTCCTGGCTGCTGAGAGGCTTTATAGTGGTGTAGAACACTGTTCCTTGCAGTAACACGCGTAGGGAGTCTGCTTTGGTAGTGAAATAATACTGTGAGTCCGTATGACATGCAGATGACAGGCGTCGCTCTTAGGATCACTGCACACTTCACTTATTTGGGCAGTCACAGAGCCAAAACTGACCAAATAACTCAAGTATGAACTCTGCCTTACAGGTAGATGTTAGCGTCAAAAAGAAGCGCACTCCTTTTACACCGTCGTCAGCTGATTCCACATAGATGTCTACAGAACCTATTCTATTAAACGCTTATACAAGTAGAGCCCCCCGACATAGTGAAGAGGATGTCAGCAGTAAGTTTGTGTTGACGTCACTGATTAATTTGCCCTTCCTCTGATCCGTTAGAACAATAACCCAGAAAAACGGATCCTGTCTCTAGCATGTGCCTTCACTCGGTCAGCATTTGCTCAATAATCCATCAGTATTGCTAACGGAGTGGATCTAAAACATAGATGACACGTTAATGGAATATTTGCATGTCTTCTGTGTTTTGTACCCACTCCTGCTTTTGGCTACCAAATCATAAGCCAATTCTGATGGGACCATACAAGCCTTAAAGCTGCTACACAGACAGGATCCATTGTGCGTCTTATTTTTCCTTCCTTCTAACAGATCAGAAGAAGGGTCAAATAAATGATGATGTCAGCCAGGCCGAAAGGCAAAATAGTGGACCAGTCATGAAGTGGGGAGGGGGGGAACAGAATGAGAAGTCCACAGAGTGGACCTATGACATAGTGGAGAGGTGAAAGCAGCATGAGGAGACCACAGAGTGGCACAATGACAGGGTCTGGAGGTGGAAGCAGTATGAGGAGGCCACCGAGTGGCACAATGACAGTGTCTGTAGGTGGCGGAAGCAGCAGCATTAGGAGAAGGCCACAGAGTGGCACAATGACAGAGTCTGGAGGTGGCAGCAGCAGCATCAGCAGGAGGCCACAGAGTGGCACAATGACAGAGTCTGGAGGTGGCGGAAGCAGCATTAGGAGAAGGCCACAGAGTGGCACAATGACAGAGTCTGGAGGTGGCAGCAGCAGCATCAGCAGGAGGCCACAGAGTGGCACAATGACAGAGTCTGGAGGTGGCGGCAGCATGAGTAGGCCACAGAGTGGCACAATGACAGAGTCTGTAGGTGGCGGAAGCAGCAGCAGCATTAGGAGAAAGCCACAGAGTGGCACAATGACAGAGTCTGGAGGTGGCGGCAGCATGAGGAGACCACAGAGCGGCACAATGACAGAGTCTGGAGGTGGCAGCAGCAGCATCAGCAGGAGGCCAAAGAGTGGCACAATGACAGAGTCTGGAGGTGGCAGCAGCATGAGTAGGCCACAGAGTGGCACAATGACAGAGTCTGGAGGTGGCGGCAGCAGCAGCATCAGGAGGAGGCCACAGAGGGGCACAATGACAAAGTCTGGAAGTGGCGGCAGCATAAGTAGGCCACAGAGTGGCACAATTACAGAGTCTGGAGGTGGCAGCAGCATGAGGAGACCACAGAGCGGAACAATGACAGAGTCTGGAGGTGGCGGCAGCATGAATAGGCCACAGAGTGGCACAATGACAGAGTCTGGAGGTGGCGGCAGCATCAGGAGGCCACAGAGTGGCAAGGTGACATACTGTAGAGGTTGGTGGCAATACCAGTACCCTCTGAAGATGGTGGGTGAAAGAAGGAGCACTTGGCATCAGATATGTGGCATCAGGCTGGTAAAGGCATCAGAATAGTAGCTGAGGCAGGTAGCCAGAAGAAACTGGTCTTTTTTGTCAAATTGTTGATGTCGCACCATGGATGATCTAGTCTGATGCATCAGGCATTGGTGTGTGGAAATCCAGGCTGATCCACGCCTGATTCATCTTGATGCAGTGTCCCACTATGAGCTATGTGTGGGCACTTTAAACTGTTGCTAAATGTCATATCAAATGTATTGTGGTATCATGCTGTAATTCCCTTTAACAGGCTGGCAGTGTCATTTACCTTTATTCGCCCCTAGGTGGTGATGGCACCACTTATATATATAGCTGGGTGTGTTGTCAAGTCAGTGTGTGTGTTGTGGATGAGAATGAAGAGAGGAGGAAATTAATGGAGGAGGTGGAAATTAGTTTTTCCGCCAAAATAATTCCCAAAAGATTTACTACATATAACTGCAGCGCTGAACGCTGAATGAAATTAGTTTTTCCACCGAAATAAGTCACAAAAGTTTTTACCGCATATAAGTGCAATGCTTAATGCTGAATACAATTTTTTTCCACCGAAATAAGTCACAAAAGATTTTACTGCATATAAGTGCAGCGCTTAGCGCTGAATACAATCTTTTTTCCCACCGAAATAAGTTACAAAAGATTTTACTACATATAAGTGCAGCGCTTAACGCTAAATACAATTTTTTTCCCACCAGAATAAGTCACAAAAGATTTTACCGCATATAAGTGCAGCGCTTAGCGCTGAATACAATTTTTTTTCCCACCGAAATACTTCAAAAAAGATTTTAACACATATAACGGAGCACGGAGATGGAAAGGGTCTTCGGATTCCCCCTGTCTCAGAAATGAACCGCTGCTCCCGACAGCAGCTCCTGAGAAGGTCATGGAGCGTCCCGGTCATCCAGCATCTATTTGATCCACTGAAGGATTATTTTGAAAGTGTGTAGAAGCCACACGGAGCCCCCACGCTGCAGATTTATCATGGAGACACCATGGAGATTTTACCGCAGCGCTGACCGCTTAATAAATAAAAAATTTTCCGTCCAAAATACTTGAACAAAGATTTTACCACATATAACCGCCGCACTGACTGACTGCTACCGCCGCTACTTCCGTGAACCCCTGCACCACTACTTCCCGGGTAGGTAGGCTGCTGCAAAGCAGGTGCTCTACCCCGGGCATGTTTGGCTCCCGACCTCCCACTGCTGCCACCCTGCTGACTCCCAGCCATGCTTTCAACACATATAACCGCTGCCGACGTGAACTGACAATGCATGTTTCTGTTTGTACTGAAATAGGCCACTAAACGCTTCCAACACATATAACCGCCGCCAACGTGAACTGAAAATGCATTTTTCTGTTTGTACTGAAAAAGGCCACTAAAGGCTTTCAACACATTTAACCGTCGCCGACGCGAACTGAGAATGCATTTTTCTGTTTGTACTGAAATACAAAATAACACATATAACCGCTGCACTGACTGACTGCTCCCGCTGCTAGTTCCGTGAACCCCTGCACCACTACTTCCCGGGTAAGTAGGCTGCTGCGAGCAGGTGAGCAGGTGCTCTACCCCAGGCACATTTGGCTCACAACCTCCCACTGCTGCCACCTTGCTGACTCCCAGCCATGCTTTCAAAACATATAACCGCCAACGTGAACGTACAGTCAGGTCCATAAATATTGGGACATCGACACAATTCTAACATTTTTGGCTCTATACACAACCACAATGGATTTGAAATGAAACGAAAAAGATGTGCTTTAACTACAGACTGTCAGCTTTAATTTGAGGGTATTTTCATCCAAATCAGGTGAACGGTGTAGGAATTACAACATTTTGCATATGTGCCTCCCATTTGTTAAGGAACCAAAAGTAATGGGACAGAATAATAATCATAAATCAAACCTTCACTTTTTAATTCTTGGTTGTAAATCCTTTGCAGTCAATTACAGCCTGAAGTCTGGAACGCATAGAGATCACCAGACGCTGGGTTTCATCCCTGGTGATGCTCTGCCAGGCCTCTACTGCAACTGTCTTTAGTTCCTGCTTGTTCTTGGGGCATTTTCCCTTCAGTTTTGTCTTCAGCAAGTGAAATGCATGCTCAATCGGATTCAGGTCAGGTGATTGACTTGGCCATTGCATAACATTCCACTTCTTTCCCTTAAAAAACTCTTTGGTTGCTTTTGCAGTATGTTATGGGTCATTGTCCATCTGCACTGTGAAGCTCCGTCCAATGAGTTCTGAAGCATTTGGCTGAATATGAGCAGATAATATTGCCCGAAACACTTCAGAATTCATCCTGCTGCTTTTGTCAGCACTCACATCATCGATAAATACAAGAGAACCAGTTCCATTGGCAGCCATACATGCCCACGCCATGACATTACCACCACCATGCTCCACTGATGAGGTGGTATGCTTAGGATCATGAGCAGTTCCTTTCCTTCTCCATACTCTACTTTTCCATCACTCTGGTACAAGTTGATCTTGGTCTCATCTGTCCATAGGATGTTGTTCCAGAACTGTGAAGGCTTTTTTAGATGTCGTTTGGCAAACTCTAATCTGGCCTTCCTGTTTTTGAGGCTCACCAATGGTTTACATCTTGTGGTGAACCCTCTGTATTCACTCTGGTAAAGTCTTCTCTTGATTGTTGACTTTGACACACATTCACCTACCTCCTGGAGAGTGTTCTTGACCTGGCCAACTTTTGTGAAGTGTGTTTTCTTCACCAGGGAAAGAATTCTTCGATCATCCACCACAGTTGTTTTCTGTGGTCTTCCGGGTCTTTTGGTGTTGCTGAGCTCACCGATGCGTTCCTTCTTCTTAAGAATGTTCCAAACAGTTGTTTTGACCACGCCTAATGTTTTTGCTATCTCTCTGATGGGTTTGTTTTGTTTTTTCAGCCTAATGATGGCTTTCTTCACTGATAGTGACATCTCATCTTGAGAGTTGACAGCAACAGATTCCAAATGCAAATAGCACACTTGAAATGAACTCTGGACCTTTTATCTGCTCATTGTATTTGGGATAATGAGGGAATAATACAAAACTGGCCATAGAACAGCTGAGAAGCCAATTGTCCCATTACTTTTGGTTCCTTAACAAGTGGGAGGCACATATGCAAACTGTTGTAATTCCTACACCGTTCACCTGATTTGGATGTAAATACCCTCAATTTAAAGCTGACAGTCTGCAGTTAAAGCACATCTTGTTCGTTTTATTTCAAATCCATTGTGGTGGTGTATAGAGCCAAAAATTTAAAAATTGTGTCGATGTCCCAATATTTATGGACCTGACTGTAGAATACTGTATATTTTTCATTTTGTACTGAAATAGGCCAGTAAACGCTTTCAGCAGAAATAAATGCACCAGTGAAGTGTGTATATATTTTTCTTTCTGTACTGAAATAGGCCACTTAACACTTTTGCCACAAATAAGTTCACCAGTGAAATGCATATATATTTTTCTTTTTTTACTAAAATACTCCCCTATACGCTTTCATCAGAATTAACTGCAGAAATGCACTGAGAATATATTTTTCTTATTTTACTGAAATACGCTTTCACCAGAATTAACTGCAGAAATGCACTGAGAATATATTTTTCTTTTTTTACTGTAATACACCTCTATACGCTTTCACCAGAATTAACTGCAGAAATGCACTGAGAATATATTTTTCTTTTTTTACTGTAATATGCCCCTAAACACTTTCAGCAGAAATAACTGCAACAGCGCAGTGTGTATATATTTTTCTTATTTTACTGAAATACGCCCCTATACGCTTTCACCAGAAATAACTGCAACAGTGCAGTGCGTATACCGTATTTTTCGCCCCATAAGATGCCCTCCCCCCCCCCAAAATGGGGGAAAAATGCCCCTGCGTCTTATGGGGCGAATGCTGACATTTTTTACCTCGCAGGCTGCGATGTATGAGCGAGCAAGGAGGGACTGGGAGGAGGAGCTGGGGTCCGGCAATTGCGGCGGGGCGGTGCAGTCACTGTACTCCGGCCCCGCCACTCCAGTGCTGCACTATACAAATATAAAATGTCTCATTCAATTAAAAGTGATTAAACATGCCCCCCTACTTTTAATATTACCGTACACCCTAACAGCTTCTGTAGAATGCAGGCAGGCAGCGTAACTCCCTGATGTCACGTGCCTGCGCCACCTACTTTATGAATGAAGCAGGCGGCGCAGGCAAGTGACGTCAGTGAGTGACGCGCCGGCCGCCCGGCCTGCCTGCGTTGTACAGAAGCTGTTAGGATGTACGGTAATATTAGGAGTGAGGGGGCATGTTTAATCACTTTTAATTGAATGAGACATTTTATATTTGTATACTGCAGCACTGGAGTGGGGGGGGGAATCTGTGGATGACAGTTTTATGGTGGACATCTGTGGATGGCACTGTTAAGGGCTGGGGGGGTCTGTGGATGGCACTGTTATGGGGTGGGGGTCTGTGGATGGCACATATATAACAGTGTCAGCCACAGATCCCCCTGTAACAGTGTCAGCCACAGATCCCCCCTGTAACAGTGTCAGCCACAGATCCCCCTGTAACAGTGTCAGCCACAGATCCCCCTGTAACAGTGTCAGCCACAGATCCCCCCTGTAACAGTGTAAGCCACAGATCCCCCCTGTAACAGTGTCAGCCACAGATCCCCCCTGTAACAGTGTCAGTCACAGATCCGCCCTGTAACAGTGTCCGTCATCCACAGATCCCCCCATAACAGTGCGTCATCCACAGATTCCCCCATAACAGTGCGTCATCCACAGATCCCCCCATAACAGTGCGTCATCCACAGATCCCCCCATAACAGTGCGTCATCCACAGATCCCCCATAACAGTGCCATCCACAGATCCCCCCATAACAGTGTCCTTCACAGATCCCCCATAATAGTGCCATCCAAAGATCCCCTGTAATAGTGCCATCCACAGACCACCATTAGTTCCAAACCCACCAAAAGCACACCTTTTGGTTAAAAATAAATTTTTTCTTATTTTCCTCCCCAAAAACCTAGGTCCGTCTTATGGGCCGGTGCGTCTTATAGGGCAAAAAATACAGTATATTTTTCTTATTTTACTGAAATACGCCCCTATATGCTTTCACCAGAATCAACTGCAGAAATGCACTGAGAATATATTTTTCTTTTTTTACTGTAATACGCCCCTATACGCTTTCACCAGAATTAACTGCAGAAATGCGATGAGAATATATTTTTCTTTTTTTTACTATAGTATGCCCCTATACGCTTTCACCAGAATTAACTGCAACAGTGCAGTGCGTATATATTTTTCTTTTTTACTGTAATACGCCCCTATACGATTTCACCAGAATTAACTGCAGAAATACACTCAGAATATTTTTTTTTTTTTTACTGTAATATGCCCCTATACGCTTTCACAGAGGAAAAAAAAAAGCACCAAACGGATATGCCACTGACTATACTAGCTAGTCATACAAGCAGATATTAAAAGCTGAGACTTTTGCCAATATATTCCTGTCAGGAACACATCGGAGCTGATCATGCACCATGCTTTCACCAGAAATAACTGTAACAGTGCAGTGCGTATATATTTTTCTTATTTTACTGAAATACGCCCCTATACGCTTTCACCAGAAATAACTGCAACAGTGCAGTGCGTATATATTTTAGTTTTTTTTACTGTAATACACCCCTATACGCTTTCACCAGAAATAACTGCAACAGTGCAGTATGTATATATATATTTCTTGTTGTACTCAAATACGCCCCTATACGCTTTCACCAGAAATAACTGCAATAGTGCAGTGCGTATATATTTTTCTTTTTTACTGTAATACAACCCTATATGCTTTCACCAGAAATAACTGCAACAGTGCAGTACGTATATATATTTCTTGTTGTACTGAAATACGCCCCTATACGCTTTCAACAGAAATAGCTGCAGAAGTGGAATAGGTATATATTTTTCTTGTAGTACTGAAAAGGATACTAAGACATAAGCCTCTAAAGGCTTTTCAACATAAGACTTGCGGCCTAATAACAAAATGCTTGAATGACAGAGCTGTCTAATGACTATTTGGATCCCTACATAATCGTTCCCTGCACTTGTAAATCACTTTCCTATCAATGTCACTAGTGCCTTCTGACGTCTCTCCCTGCTCTAAGCTGGCTGGCTGCTGATTGGCTGCATGCAGGCATGTCAATCTGGGTGATCCCGCCCTCCCAGAGTTCCTTGCCCCATGTCCTAAGTCCTCACACGTGGACTGAAAAATGCGCTTCGTTACCACCAAGCGCGAGGAAATTCGCATTCGTTGCAAATCAAATTTTTCCTCAAATTTTAAACGAATTCCACTTCGTCAGCTTCGATTTGTATACCTACAAATAGAGAGGACATTTTGCGGAAAACACAGGGCCAGATTTATCATTAGCTCAAGTCAAAATAATGGAGTAAAAAAGTCGCAAAAACAGCGCAAAATTTTTCGACTTTTATTGGCTCTGCGCTATGTTCGCCAGTTTTCTGAAAGTGTGCCTGTTTTCTTATGTAAATGAATCTCCAGACAGATTTACTATTGCGACAATTTAAAAAGGTCGAAAAAATTGCGCAATTTCACTCCAGTGAGGACCATGCTTATCTTATGCGACTTTTTAATAGACCATGCAACTTTTTCGTAAAGACGTGCGACTTTTGTAAAGCTGCTTACTGAAGGATAAACTGCTACCGTCAAGCCGCATTTATCACAGAATTAACGGACCATTAAGAAATCTGACTTAGCCAAAAGTGACTTTGGACATATGTAAAAGTGGAGTAAGATGTAAGTGTAATGATAAATCTGGCCCATAGAGTTTCAAAGGAATTTATGGGGTCATTTATCAAACTGGGGTAAAGTGGAACTGGCTTAGTTGAGCCATAGCAACCAATCAGATTCCACCTTTCATTTTCCAAAGGAGCTGTCAAAAATGTGGAATCTGATTGGTTACTATGGGCAACTAAGCCAGTTCTACTTTACACCAGTTTGATAAATTACCCATTCATTTTTTTTCAATTTTTTTTTTTAAGATGGGATGAAATAAGTCATTATGTATCTTTGTCCATGGAACAATTGGTAACAATGACTCATAAAAGATTTTTCTATCTCTTTGTAATAATTTTACCTATTAATTCCAAATATGCAACTTGTATACAACATGCAGCATAATACAATCCCTCAAGACAAGAGTCCTTATTTTAGCTTCAAGACACTTTCTCTCCATTGCTTCACATAAAGTGTCTGCAGATGTAACAGCAGATAGGTATAGATTAAAAAAGCACTTGATAATGTCACGTCTTGACTTGGACATGATGTCATAAGGTTTTGTGCAGATGGGACTAGACAAAATGAGTGCATGCATTATACTAAACATTTGCTGATTTTTCATTACTAGTTCATTAGTACTACTTGCTGTAGCCTCTGCTCTTTTGTCACTCATTACGTTGGTTTCCTGTTTCTTGTTGAATTAAATTCAAAACTTTCCCATCTACAAAGCCATTCACAATACATCTATGATCTCATCTCTGTTATCCAACCCACTCTGCTCTGTGCTCAGCCAGTGACCTACAAATCTCATCCACTCAGACTATTAGACTTATAAAGCATGTCTTGAAAACTAATTTTTGCAAGGAGACCTGTGTCATGTAACCATAGTCCATGGCCTGAACATTACCTGTCACAAATATCTCTGCTTCATCCTGTCTTTAAAGGGGTTGTCCGCTTTTTACTATTGATGACCTATCCTCAGGATAGGTCATCAATATCAGATCGGTAGGGGTTCGACTCCCGGGAAACCCGCCGATCAGTTGTTTGAAAAGAAGGCAGTGCTCATATGAGCGCTGCCTTCTCTAGTCTGTTTACCTGCTCATCACATCAATTGCAGTGGTGAGAAGGTGTATTTACAGGTATGGTGTTCCCATTGCTCCCATTCACTTCTATTCGATGGCTTTGTCTGTTCAAGTGAATACTACAGAGCCATCCCATAAAAGTGAATGGGGATGCCATACTTGTAATTACATCTGCAGGTAAACAGAGCAGAGAAGTCAGGGCTCATACGAGCACTGCCTTCTCTTCAAACAACTGATCGGAGGAGGTGCCAGGAGTTGGACCTCCTCTGATCTGATATTGATGACCTGTCCTAATCAGTTTTATGACTGATGCCTTTGTTGGAATCCTTTCATATGTTTTTAGGGAAGTGAAACAACATATACTTTATATCAGGTTTGCTGTGTGCCACTGAAAATGTTTATGATGGTTTCATAAATATTCCAGTTAAGGCAAATTTTCCAAGTATTTTAAATGCCACTAAAAGTATCTTTAAGCTGACATAAAAGGCATATAAAAATATCCATGTTAATAGACTATACTATAATAAAATGCCTCCAACTGCAACAGCATTTTATACTTTCCCAAAATGATGCAGCATGTCTAAAAGGCCGATGATACAACGTCCATAAAGAGCATATCGTTTAATGTATTTGTACCCATCAAACAGGACTATGAAAGTATGGTATATTTTTATACTAAAAGTATCCATTTAGATTATTGAATAAATATAGACAATTTAAACAAAACTGCATCCAACATTTACTGTTACTATTAACTGTTAGCAGATTTTACAACTCCCCAGAAAAAAGATGGCATATCACTGTATACTGCTCATGGCCCAGAAATCATTTAATAATTGGGTGCTGGGTAGCTTCTGGGTATTAGCAAAGTTTATTTCACAACAGTGAGAACAAGACAACACTTTAATCTTGAGGTTACACCAGAGTTGGTTTGTATCAAAGTTAGTACCAGCGTTCGCCTTTCCAACTGTGGGACTCAAGGAGGCTACTTAAAGGGAACCTGTCACCTAAAAAACGCCTCCCAAACCGCCAGTATTACCTTAAAGTACCCAGCAGTATGTTCCTAAAGATCCTTTTCTTCCTCCGGCCAGATGCACCAAAATCTTGAAAAACGAACTTTAATCCCTGCATGCGCTATGTAACAGCAGAGTTTGAAGTCAAGGGGGCAGCAGCCTCCTCGCTTCAAGTCAGGATAACCACACCTCCTTTCCCTGCCCCTTCACCTCTGATTGACAGCCGCGCACGTGAACGTCTGACGCGCACTCACACTCGGCTGGCTTTGCTGAACAGCCGAAAGCTATCGGCTGTCAATCAAAAGCGAAGGGGCATGGAAAGGGGGCGTGGTTATCTTGCCTTGAAGCGAGGAGGCCGCTGCAGCCTTGACTTCAAACTCTGCTGTTACATAGGGGATTAAAGTTTGTTTTTCAAGATTTTGGTGCATCTGGCAGGAGGAAGAAAAGAATCTTCTGTCAATCAAAGCAAGGGGGGAGTGGCTATCCATGCAGAGCGGAGGAAAAAGTGCATGCCGATTGGTGCCTTAATTTACATAATAGTACATAATTGATGTGATAATTGATGTCAACCCTGCCAGACATTATGCCTGGTTTAATAGGGTTGATCATGCTAACAGATCTTCTTTAAGGTACAAGCCAACCAGTCATCACGCTGTAAAATTTAATGTTAAAGCCTAAACCCCTAGATTTTTCTCTGGTGAAAGTTGTTACTGTTTTCCTATTAAAATAAAAACTGGCAAATGGAATCGTCTAACTTGCTCCTTAGCTCTACAGTCATTTGTCTATACAATTTTCTAATATATCACATAGATTGTATTTGAAGTATTTTTATGAAACATATTGATTTGGATGGGTACTCCCGGGCTACTCAAAGACATGAAAGCCCTTGAAAATGTTCTCACCATGTTTTGCATTGGACATTGTGTATAAAATGGAACATTATATAACTCTAACTGTTCAAGTTTCTCTTATAAAGTACTAGCAGAAGGACCCGACTTCGCACGGGTATATTTCATCTATTTCATTTAATGTTTGTGTGTGTCATTAAAAGATATCGACAGTATCCCCCATAACAGTGACCTCTACCCTTTAAGAGTGAGCTCCACAGTCCCCCACCCCTTAAAGAGGACCTTTCATGGGTCCAGACATTATAAACTAAGTATCAGGATATGTAGGGCATAGTGCAGGGATCTAACTGCACTTACTATTTTTTCTAGGCCCTGCTCCGTTCGCCCGCTGTGGCCCCCGTTGTATTCTCCTGCCTGGTATGCTAATTTTAGCATTGGAGCAATGAGGAGGAGACTGAGTCTTTCTCCGTGGGCGTCTCCTTCTCCCTGGCTGTGAGCTGTCCAATCGCAGCAAAGAGTGTCACAGCCAGGGAGAAGGTGTTTTTTTTTCCCCCCTCTGGCTATGACTCTCTCTACTGCGATTGGACAGCACTACAGCTGTAGCCATTGCTGTCAGTCTCCTCCTCATTGCTCCAATACTAAAATTAGCATACCAGGTGGGAGAATACATTGAGGGCCACAGCGGGCAAACGGAGCTGTGCCTAGAAAAAGTAGTAAGTGCACTTAGATCCCTGCACTATTCCCTACGTATCCTGATACTTAGTTTATAATGTTTGGACCCATGAAAGGTCCTCTTTAACACTGACCCCCCCACACACTGCCCTGCCACTTTAAAATGGGACCTCCACAGCAGCCCATCCCCTTAACTTTGACCTTCACAGCAGACCGCCCTTTTAACAGTGAGTTTCACAGCACCCCACTCCCTTGACAGTGACCTCATCAGGGGCCCTCCCTCTTAACAGTGACCTCCACAGTGTCCGCCCCTTTAACAGTGACCTCCACAGCGGCCTGCTCCCTTAACAGTAACATCCACAGTGAACGCCTCTTTAACAGTGACCTCCACAGTGCCTGCTCCTTTAACAGTGACCTCGACAGCTCCCTGCCCCTTTAATGTTAGGGCTACACGACGACATGTGTCGCTCGACATTTTGTCTCAACAATTTTTTAATGGATTTTTCTGCGACTGTCGCGTCGCAGTCGCAGCACGTCACATGTTACACTGAAGCACCATAGACTATCATTATAAAAATGGTTGCGCGACATGTAGTAGTGTGGTTGTGCCCTATGTGTCGGGGTACTTATTGTCGCGTGACACATGTTGTCGTGTAGCCTTAGCCTAAAGCTGACCTACACCAGTGAAGAAAAATGGCTGGGTTACTATGGAAACCTGGAGTAAAATGTGTGTATGTGGAGACTAAGGGCCTCTGAGCTACTATTGGCTGATAAGGGACATGTGATCGTGTGTATGGCAGTTGGGATCTGAAGAGAAAGACTTGCAGGCTTGTATTGGCTAATGCAGGTTATTTTTTGGGGAATATTTCAGGAACGGTACGTCCTAGAGAGCTGTGACCCCCACAAGATTTCTTTCCAGGTAACAAGTGATGTGTATACCAAGTTTCGTTGAAATCGATGGTTGCATTTTTGAGTGATCGTGGAACATACATACATATTCTTTATGTATATAGATGAAAAAATGTATATGAAATCTCACAATGCATTATATTCAGCAATATTGTTTGTTACAATAGCGGTTCTTCAGTATATAACGAATGAAATTTATTTAGTAGACTGCTGCAGATCTAAAGAATGCAACATTCTGACTTTCAAGATACATAAGGCATTTCTAAGAAATGGGAATGTCTTGAATCAACTACTCATGTATTGTATAAGTATTTGTATTTTCATCTACAAAGATAAGGACAATGTACAGCACATTAACACCTATGGCAAGCTTTCTCCAGCTAAAGTGCTAAAGAACCTTCATAAATACCACAACTCATAGATTTTGGGACCTAAACACTGGTATTACATTTAATCAGTGGGGATCCAACTGCTGGTATCCATACTTATAAGAAGGACACAAATGGGAATGTGCTGCAGTACCAGGCTCCCACTGACCAAACACTGCATGGTGTATTAGAAGGCTAGGCCATCTTAATCTTTAAAAAACCTATTTAAGAAAAATTCACCTTTTTGGAACCAGAAGGGCAGAATTTATGAGACCCTAGCAGATGATTTTAAATTGTAGCACACTTTTTTTGTTATGAATTTTCTTTAGGCAATGACAGGCCTGTGAGTTGGAGGTAAACAAAAGTGTGACCACAAGAGTGATAGTTGAGTGTGGTCATGCTTATGTCTTCCTCCAACTAAGGCCTCATGCACACGACCGTTGTGTGCATCCGTGGCCGTTGTGCCGTTTTCATTTTTTTTTCGCAGACCCATTGACTTTCAATGGGTCTGTGGAAAAATCGGAAAATGCACCGTTTTGCAGCCGCATCCGTGATCCGTGTTTCCTGTCCGTCAAAAAAATAGGACCTGTCCTATTTTTTGGACGGACAATGGTTCACGGACCCATTCAAGTCAATGGGTCCGTGAAAGAACACGGATGCACACAAGATTGGCATCCGCGTCCTTGATCCGTGGCCGTAGGTTACTTTCATTCAGACGGATCCGAAGATCCGTCTGCATAAAAGCTAGTATATTCAGGGTTAATTGTGCTGATCACAGCCCCCTGTAAAAGATCAAGTGCTGCCAGGCAGCAGGGGGCAGTCATGTACACAGTTCGTAGTATATTCTAACTAGAAGCGTCCCCATCACTATGGGAACGCCTCTGTGTTAGAATATACTGTCGGATCTGAGTTTCACGATGTAACTCAAATCCGATGGTATATTCTAACATAGAGGCGTTCCCATGGTGATGGGGACGCTTCAAGTTAAAATATACCATCGGATTGGAGAAAACTCAGATCCTATGGTATATTAACTCCTGACTTTACATTGAAAGTCAATGGGGGACGGATCCGTTTGAAATTGCACCATATTGTGTCAACGTCAAATGGATCCGTCCCCATTGACTTGCATTGTAATTCAGGACGGATCCGTTTGGCTCCGCACGGCCAGGCGGACACCAAAACGACTTTTTTTTCATGTCCGTGGATACTCCAAAAATCAAGGAAGACCCACGGACAAAAAAACGGTCACGGATCACGGAAAAACGTAACCCGTTTTTGCGGACCGCAAAAAAAAACGGTTGTGTGCATGAGGCCTAAATCTGTTTGATATACTGAATTAATTATTGGTTATTATCGACTATTAGTCACCTATATCTGGATATTGTTGAAATGTAAATGTGGATGATTTGAGTTGGATTTTCATTTGCATTTCCACTTTATTTTCTATTTGTACTAAATGTATCTAAAGTAATTGAAGAGATTAGTTTAAGTTTATACTGGATGGGCATGAATAGGCAGAATAATATTATATAAGTAACTAAGGCATCCAATGCCCGATTTTCACTCTGCTGATTGCATGGCTGTACTTGAATTAAGAAGTAACCTTTATTAGAATAGTAAATAGACAATGATGAATTAGTTAAAAGCACTGTTAATAAGGCCAATGATATATAGAAGGCAACTAAGCAACAAAGAAACCAACAAATGGTGGAATAATCAATTTTATAAGTGAATCAATGGGTCATGATGTAGTGGATAGTGGCTGCAGTCCACAAGCCACTACAACATTTAGCTCAACAAGACACCAGAATGCTATTTAAAACATAGAATCATGGTCCCCTGACATGTTTTACCAATACTTGGTGTCTTCATGGGTATTGTGGCTCGTGGCAGTGAAAATCCATTGAGACACCTCTAAATAACTTATTGTGATATCATAGGAGACTTGCCAAGATGTCAGACCTAGTGTAACGGTCACGTCCACACACACACAGGGGGAAGGGTAGTGACCACTGCGCTCCACCCCCACCCCTGGCCCTGCCTACTTGCCTCACGAGTCCTGATGACAGGGGACAACTGGACGGCAGTCCCTAACTTAGGATATGTGCAGGGAAGACAGACTAGACAAAATACGGAACATGAACGGACCGGGTCAGAACAAAGAGAGCTACGCAGTACAACGGATAAAGCAAAGAATGGTCAGGAGAAGCCGGGGTCAAATACCAGGAGAGTAGCGAAGTACAAGAGGAGTCCTAAGAGAGTAGTCAGGTGGGAGCCGAGGTCACAATACCAGGATGTATGCGCAGTACAGGAGGAGCAGGCAGAGGATCGTCAGGGAACAGGATTAGGTAAATATTCAGTAGTCCAACAAATAGCCAGGAACCTAGAAATTAACAGGCAACCTGTAGCCAGCAGGCTGCCTGTATTTATAGTGGGGAGTGAGGGTCATGTGACGTGGCCAGCGTCACATGACCGACAGACCAACCAGTCGAGCACCGAGTGATCAGCTCGGCGCTCAAGGCAGACTAGGAGCAGGGAGCCACCCAGCTAGTAAAGCCGCCCTGGGAATGAGGTCAAACACAGAACCTCATTCCAAAAGCTAAGCAACAGTTCTGCGGGCAATGGGGGACCGAGTGCACCTTCGGAACCCCGTGACAGTACCCCCCCTTTTACGAGGGGCCACCGGACCCAAGACTTCAGGCGATGGCTTTTCAGGGGGTTCTAAATGAAATTTACGAACCAGTCTAGGAGCATGAACCTCCCTGGCAGGTACCCAAGATCTCTCTTCAGGTCCATACCCCTTCCAGTGAATCAGATACTGCAAGGAGTTACGCACCTTCCTGACATCCACTATTTTAGACACGACATACTCGACAGCATCATTAACAAGAACCGGCGGAGGCGAGGCTTTCGATGGTACTACCGGTTCAAAATATTTTTTAAGTAGAGATTTATGGAACACATTATGAATGTGGAATGACTCGGGCAGCTCCAACCTAAATGATACCGGGTTAATCACCTCCGTGATCTTATATGGACCAATAAAACGAGGAGCAAATTTTCTAGAAGCTACCTTGAGAGATAGATTCTTGGAGGACAACCATACTTTATCCCCAACCTGAAAGTTCACCCCCCTTGAACGTCTCCTATCGGCCTTGAGTTTTTGAGAACTTTGAGCCTTTTCTAGGTTCGATTGAACCCGGGCCCAAACTGTGCACAGTTCGGAGGAGAGTTTATCAGCTTCAGGGTTAGAGGAGGAGACGGACGACCCAGAATGAAAACGGGGATGAAAACCATGGTTACAAAAGAAAGGGGAGACCCCAGCAGAAGAATTGACACGGTTATTCAGAGCAAATTCAGCCAACCAAAGGAATTTGACCCATAATTGCTGGTCATCAGCAACATACAACCTCAGGAATTGTTCCACAGACTGATTAAGGCGTTCAGTCTGCCCATTACTCTCAGGATGGTAGGCGGAAGAAAAAGACAACGAAATTTTACATCTTTGACAGAAGGCCCTCCAGAATTTGGACACAAACTGCACACCCCTGTCCAAAACAATATTTTCTGGGATGCCATGTAAACGAACAATCTCTCTCACAAAAATAGACGCCAGGGTTTTAGCATTCGGAAGTTTAGACAGGGGAATGAAATGAACCATCTTGCTAAACCTATCGACCACTACCCAAACAACAGTCTTACCCTCCGCCAGCGGTAGGTCAGTTATAAAGTCCATCGAGATATGGGACCAGGGTCTACTGGGAATGGGTAGGGGTCGTAGGTTACCAGCAGGGCGAGTCCTAGGTGTCTTAGACCTGGCACAAACCTCACAGGCTGACACGTAGGACTTGACATCCCTGGTCAGAGTGGGCCACCAATAAGATCTAGAAACCAGATCCTTAGTGCCCTCAATACCCGGATGTCCACAAAAGGCAGAATCGTGACACTCACCCAACAGCTGGAGACGAAATTGTATGGGAACAAACAACTTATCTGTTGGGGTGGATGCCGGTGCCAGATGTTGTTCAGCCTTAATGCGAGCCGAGATATCCTGGGTTAGAGCCGCTAAGAAGATGTTTGCTGGTAGGATGGATTCAGGCGGCGTCTCAGTGGGTTGAAAAGCATGGAAGCTCCGAGATAATGCGTCTGCCTTCACATTTTTACTTCCCGGCCTGAACGTAATGGAGAAATCAAAACGGGTAAAAAACAGAGCCCATCGGGCTTGTCGGGGATTCAACCTCTTAGCGGACTCGAGAAACATTAGGTTTTTATGGTCAGTGACAACAGTTACTCGATGCCTTGCCCCCTCCAAAAAATGTCTCCACTCCTCAAATGCCCATTTAATGGCCAACAGCTCCCTATTCCCTATGTCGTAGTTTCTCTCCGTGGGAGAGAATTTCCTAGAGAAGAAGGCACACGGTCTCAGGTTAGTGAGGCTAGCAGGACCTTGTGAAAGGACTGCTCCTGCGCCGTCCTCGGACGCATCCACCTCCACAATAAAGGGTCTCTCCTGATCAGGCTGGATCAGAATGGGAGCGCTACTAAATGCCTTTTTTAATGTTTCAAATGAAGAAATGGCCTTGGTAGACCAATTCTCCAAATCCGCCCCTTTCTTAGTAAGGTCGGTCAATGGCTTAGCAATTACAGAAAAATTCATGATAAATTTACGGTAGTAATTAGCGAAACCCAAAAACCGTTGTAAAGCCTTTAAGGATGAAGGCCTTACCCATTCCTTAATTGCTAAAACCTTACCAGGATCCATCTTAAAGGCGTGAGGAGTCAAAACATGCCCTAGAAACAGTATCTCCTGTACACCAAAGACACATTTTTCTTGCTTAGCGGATAGCTGGTTCTCCCTCAACACCTCTAATACTTGTTTGACATGGGACACATGAGATTCGAAATCAGGAGAGAATATCAAAATGTCGTCAAGATAGACAATAATAAATTTACCTAAGAACTCCCTAAGAATATCATTCATTAAGTTTTGGAACACAGCTGGGGCATTGCTGAGTCCAAAAGGCATCACCTGATATTCAAAGTGTCCTATCGGAGTATTGAACGCTGTCTTCCATTCGTCTCCCTCCTTGATTCGGATTAGATTGTATGCCCCTTTCAGGTCAATCTTGGAAAACCAGGTTGCCCCCAAAACCTGGTTAAATAAATCCGGAATCAATGGGAGAGAGTATCTATTTTGGACAGTGATTTTATTCAATCTCCGGTAATCAATACAAGGCCTAAGACCACCATCCCTCTTTTTAACAAAGAAAAACCCTGCTCCCATAGGAGAGACTGAAGGTCTAATATGCCCTTTAGCAAGGCTCTCCTTAATATAATCTTCCATAGCCTTGCGTTTGGGCCCTGAAATATTATAAATTCGACCTTTAGGAAATTCGGCACCCTCAATTAGCTCTATGGCGCAATCATAAGGTCTATGGGGGGGTAGAACCTCTGGAGTAAGGGACGAGAACACATCAGAATATTCCTTAATAACAGAGGGTAATGTATTAGACCTTACTGAAACCCCAGCCTGGACCACGGACAAGCATGAGTCACACTTAGGTCCCCATTTCACCAACTCTCCTTTGGACCAATCAATTGTGGGGTTATGTAAACGGAGCCAAGGCAACCCTAGTACCACCTCAACCGGTAGGTTCTCCAGGACTAGAAGAGAACATCTCTCAGAGTGGCACACACCCACGGACAGAGAAATTTCAGATGTACATGACCTCACCGTACCACCAATCAGGGGAGTAGCATCAATAGCCATGACATGGATAGGTGTAGGTAAAGCAAACATTGGAATACCCAATTTACAAGCAAACTCAAAGTCAATAAAGCTGGCCGCTGAACCGGAGTCAATAAAGGCCTTACCCGGCCACTTATTAACCCCCAGAGAAATTGTTATGGGTACCATAAGCTTACCTTTAGAAAAATCAGGGTGTACCTGGTCTTTAGGTTGTCTTGCCTTAGAAGACTTGTCAGAGAGGTCCCTCTTAGGACACTTGTTGATCCAATGGCCAGGATCTCCACAGTAGAAGCACTCTCCGCGTCTGCGACGAAGATTACCCAGGGTCATGCCAACCTGCATGGGTTCCTCGGTGGAAACCTCAGTGTTGTCCCTGGAAAAGGCCTCTGGCTGGACCACCATCTGAGAACAGAACTGTCGTTCTTGTCGTCTCTCTCTAACTCGTCTGTCAAGTCGGACAACTAGGGTCATCATCTCCTCTAAGGTCTCAGGAATTTGGTAATTGACCAATAGATCTTTTAAATTATCAGATAGACCAGACCTAAACTGACTCTTCAGGGCTGGTTCATTCCATCCTGAGGGGACACACCACCGTCTGAATTGGGTGCAATACTCCTCCGCAGGGAGATGGCCCTGAACCAGTGCCCTAAGAGCTGTCTCGGCTACCAGGGCCCTGTCTGGTTCGTCATAGAGGGTACCCAGGGCCTGAAAAAACCCCTCCACAGAAGTTAGACAACTGGCCCCAGGAGGTAACGAAAATGCCCAGTCCTGGGGATCACCCTGTAGTAGAGAAATGATAATCCCCACACGTTGGCTCTCGGGACCGGAGGACACGGGGCGCAAACGGAAGTAGAGTTTGCAATTCTTCTTAAAGGAGAGAAACCTCTTCCGGTCTCCAGAAAAGGGTTCTGGGAGCTTGATCTGGGTTTCAAAATATGGACTGGAGGACAGAGGAGTGGAAGAACCTTGCCCTAACTCACAAGAACGGAGTTTCTCTCCTAGCTCCTGCACCCTCTGTGTCAAGTTAGAGACATGGTCAGTCAGGGTAGTAAGAGGATTCATGATACAGTGGTTATTGGGCCTGTTAATCTGTAACGGTCACGTCCACACACACACAGGGGGAAGGGTAGTGACCACTGCGCTCCACCCCCACCCCTGGCCCTGCCTACTTGCCTCACGAGTCCTGATGACAGGGGACAACTGGACGGCAGTCCCTAACTTAGGATATGTGCAGGGAAGACAGACAAGACAAAATACGGAACATGAACGGACCGGGTCAGAACCAAGAGAGCTACGCAGTACAACGGATAAAGCAAAGAATGGTCAGGAGAAGCCGGGGTTAAATACCAGGAGAGTAGCGAAGTACAAGAGGAGTCCTAAGAGAGTAGTCAGGTGGGAGCCGAGGTCACAATACCAGGATGTATGCGCAGTACAGGAGGAGCAGGCAGAGGATCGTCAGGGAACAGGATCAGGTAAATATTCAGTAGTCCAACAAATAGCCAGGAACCTAGAAATTAACAGGCAACCTGTAGCCAGCAGGCTGCCTGTATTTATAGTGGGGAGTGAGGGTCATGTGACGTGGCCAGCGTCACATGACCGACAGACCAACCAGTCGAGCACCGAGTGATCAGCTCGGCACTCAAGGCAGACTAGGAGCAGGGAGCCACCCAGCTAGTAAAGCCGCCCTGGGAATGAGGTCAAACACAGAACCTCATTCCAAAAGCTAAGCAACAGTTCTGCGGGCAATGGGGGACCGAGTGCACCTTCGGAACCCCGTGACACCTAGCAGAGCACTGCATGAGTATAACCACATCCTAAGAAGATGAAAGACAGGTCACCTACCCAATGAGGAGTCAGCATTAGACCAATCTAAAAAGCAATTCTATGACTGGGTATAGCTATTAAAGGGTTTCTATCACTTCGTATGACATATTTAGGTGTCAGACACTAGCGATCCGCTAGTGTCTGCTCTAACAAACCATCCTAATATGATAGGTTTTGGGGCGGCCGTTTTGCTAAAATAACAACTTATATCTATATGCTAATGAGCCTCTAGGTGCTATGGGGGCGTCATTAGCACCTAGAGGCTCCGTCTACCTTCATAAACTGTCGCCGCCCAGCGCGTCCCTCTAGCCCGCCCATCTCCTCCTGAATGCGATCCTCTCCGTGCGCGTCTCTGTTCTGCACATGCGCAGTGAATGTCTGACCGCTTCCCTGCTCAGACATCTCCACTGCGCCTGTTCCTCGGAGCACTATGATGTCATCGGCGCAGGCGCAGTGGAGATGTCTGATCAGGGAAGCGGTCAGACATTCACTGCGCATGCGCAGAACAGAGACGCGAACGGAGAGGATCGCATTTAGGAGGAGATGGGCGGGCTGGAGGGACGCGCTGGGCGGCGACAGTTTATGAAGGTAGACGGAGCCTCTAGGTGCTAATGACGCCCCCATAGCACCTAGAGGCTCATTAGCATATAGATATAAGTTGTTATTTTAGCAAAACGGCCGCCCCAAAACCTATCATATTAGGATGGTTTGTTAGAGCAGACACTAGCGGATCGCTAGTGTCTAACACCTAAATATGTCATACGAAGTGATAGAAACCCTTTAAACCTCTACTAAGCGCAGAAATAAACTACCATGCATGACTTAGGTGTCCAAAAAAAAGCAATGCTTTTACCCAATGAATGAGCATTTGCTTGTTTATCTAATGATCGGTAGCACCTTTAGGGTACTTTCACACTAGCGTTTTTCTTTTCCAGCACTGAGTTCCGTCAAAAGGGCTCAATGCCGGAAAAGAACTGATCAGGTATATCGCCATGCATTCTGAATGGAGAGTAATCCGTTCAGGATGCATAAGGATGTCTTCAGTTCAGTCTTTTTGACTGATCAGGCAAGAGAGAAAACCGCAGCATGCCTGAATGCCGAATCCGTCATTTTTTTTCCATAGGAATTTATTAGTGCCGGATCTGGCACTCAAAATACCGGAATGCCGGATCCGTCCTTCCGGTCTGCGCATGCTCAGACCGAAAAAAAGGTGAAAAAAATAAAAGCCGGATCCGTTTTTCCGGATGACACTGGAAAGACGGATCCGGCATTTCAATACATTTTTTTGACTGATGGCATTAGTAAGACTGATCAGGATCCTGATCAGTCTTAAAAATGCCTGATCAGTCAAAAACATGTTATGTGTTTTTAACCAACACTGCTCTTGAGAAAGGGGAAGATACCCCGAAACGCGTTGAGCTTTTATCTATTTATGCAATAAAAAACTCTCCATTTGGAACCCTGACTACCATCATTTGGGACGTGGAGGAAAGTTTATACTACCTGACAAGCGATCTCGGCGGGGGAGGAGCAGGTATAGGTGTATTTTGCTTATCCTATATCTCCCTCCCTGTTGAAGTAAGTCGCCTTCCGTTTCTTTCTCATATAAATCTTTTAACATTATTTATTACTATCCATATTATTTATTATCTTTTAAATACCCGTACAGTGATACATGTGTCGCCATATATCGATACTGTGAAATAGAACCAACATAACAAAATATAAAGAGACACAGTGATATATAGGCTAACCATATACTGAGACTGCGAAATAGAACCGCTAACTATATAGACACAGTGATATATATGCCCTTGCAATATATCGATACTGTGAAGCAGAATCACAAATCCAACTAGCAAAGTAGTAACCCTCCATAGACTTACTACACAGCCTTCACTTTTTTTTTTTCCTTCACCTTGGGGCCCCTGTGCCGCTGCCCACTATCCTTGGGCAAGCCCTACAGCACTTTTTTATATTTTATCTTCATATTATCTCGCAGTGCACTGACGTACACTGCTTTAGGGTGCTGCCTCGGTGAATTTCCACCAAACCACCTACATCCCATCCCTAATATTCCGTCACTTCTAAATAGTCCTCTTGGCGCTCCAGAGAATACTTTCCCTCCTTCCCTTTTTACTGCGGTTTATCCCCCTTCTCTTTTTTTCTCTTCTTCTTCAACACTATAGCTGTGCTATCAGTATTTAGAGAAATGCTTTACAGCAGCCACATGGTCTGAAGACACAATGGATAAGAGATGAGTCATTGAGGTCTATTGGAGTGTTCTAGTCATGGTCTATGACCTAGAGGTCACTCTACAGGGAGGAAAGGTAGATAAGCTGTGACCATGACCTATTATGAATGATGGATCCTGTGTTACCTATATAGAGGTGTTACCTATCATTGAAATCCTGCTTGTGATGATAATGAGAAGAGAGGTGTACAGAACAGGAAGCTCTAGCCTGTTATTAAGCGTAGTGTAAATTGTTAAATTTAGGATTTTTAAATACAAATTGTGACATGGAAAATGTTATAAAATCAACAAACATTATTAAAAAAAAAACAAAAAAAAAAACTTGATTTAACAATAGGCCATTTTCTCAACTCTTATCTGGAATGGGGTAGATGCTGGTTGTGTAGTCCAGTGTGCACTCCGTTCCCATTCATACAAAATTCCTTGAAGCATGCATGTTCCCTAGCCTGGTAAATACTACAAATCCTAGGTTATTTTCATTGATGTTAAGCAGAATCCGAAAAGGACAGGCATCTATATATTGCATAATACTTATGTACCGGTATATTTATGTGTTCCACATCCGTTATGTCATGACAGTTTTCAGGTCTAGATTCCGACATAAGGAACTAAGTTAAGGAAAATCTCAGTCACTGCTGCTGTATGTCTTGTTCATACATTAGCAAAATTTGTGGATTGTGTATTCTCCTTCGTACAGACCTCAAGCTTATATAGACTTGTTTTTTTTTTCAAGTTTTGCTTCTGTCAGACATAAACATGACATGACAGGTCCTTTGTGGTACCTTCTGATGGAGCTCCAACTCCAGGCTTCATTTGGTGAACTTTCATAGTGTACGAATACCCATAATACCAACATTTGGTATTGACATCCACTCTTCAGCAGGACTACACAGGTTGTACACTGCTAATATGGTCCTTAAATTCTAAGGCCCTTATTTCCCATTCTACTGATCTACTTTTCCCACCACTGATCCTATGCTACTGGTGTTTTGGATTCCTTATAGTGCCAACAAATGAGAGATATTTTCAGACTGATCCTATCATAGAATCTCACTGGTGTTCCAGACTAAAAAAATTCTCTTATAGCAAATGTAAAACAATCCATCGATGACTTGTATCTTAGCATTACCAGCTGAACACCCAATACACAGCAGTTGGTGAGCACCGTGCTAGCTAAAATTACTGTTGAGAATTTTATTCTACTCTTCTGCGGTATGTTCCATAGTAACAAGACACAAACAGTCACATTATTATTCTACATACATGTGCCCCAAACAGGTGCCTATTATTTACTCTTAAAACTATCCCGATAAGGTTGGAGGATAGCCTGCTAAACTGACTTTATGATCTAAGTGTTGGTCTAATACGATAATTCTGTCTTAAAGGGAACTTCTTGAGGATTATTACCCTGTAAAACCTAATCATTGGAAGTCATAACTAAGTAGGTTTGTTTGAAGGGCCTATAAAGCTACAGTACATTTAATAAAACACTCATTTAGGCTACTTTCACACTCGCGTTTGGTGCGGATCCGTCATGGATGTGCACAGACGGATCCGTTCAGATAATACAACCGTCTGCATCCGTTCAGAACATCTGTTTGTATTATCTTTAACATAGCCAAGATGGATCCGTCTGGAACACCATTGAAAGTCAATGGAGGACGGATCCATTTTCTATTGTGCCAGATTGTGTCATAGAAAACGGATCCGTCCCCATTGATTTACATTGTGTGTCAGAACGGATCCATTTGTCTCAGTTTCGTCAGACGGACACCAAAACGCTGCAAGCAGCGTTTTGGTGTCCGCCTCCAAAGCGGAATGGAGACGGATTGGAGGCAAACTGAGGCAAACTGATGCATTCTGAGCGGATCCATTCAGAATGCATTAGGGCAAAACTGATCAGTTTTGGACCGCTTGTGAGAGCCCTGAATGGATCTCACATACGGAAAGCCAAAAAGCCAGTTTTTACGCCTTCACACAAGGCTCCAGAATTTCCACCAATTTGGAAGTTAACTATAATCTAAACACTAGAATACCATATTACTGTGAGCATCCACTTGTGACTGTGTGAGATGGGGAAACAGCTCTCATTGTCTGAACATTGTGTTTGTTTAAATGAAGTTAAATGATCTAGACTGACATTCTGCTGTTTGGCCACAAGATGCCACTGTTTCCTAAGCACAGCAACAGACTGCATTTCATGTAATGTTGGGAACTCTCAGGGGGTGGAGTTACAAGTCTGGAGAGGAAGGCAGCAGCCATCTTAGGGTGCATTCACACGTCAGTATTTTTACCTTTCCAGATAAACGTTCCTGTTTTTTGCGGATCCGAAAATCTGGATGACATGAGGATGCTTTTAGCATGTCATCCGATTTTTTGACGGTTCCATTGACTAGAATGGGATGACGGAACGCAAAATCGGACAAATAGTAGGACAGGGTATATTTTTTCCAAGATCCGAATAACGGAACCCACGGAACGGAACGGAATCACGGAATCGGAGAGCACCATGAGTGCTCTCCGATTATTTGCGGATTCCATTGAAAATGAATGGATCCGCATAACGTTCCGTTTTTAATCGGAACGGATGCGGAACACCAAAACGGACGTGTGAATGGACCCTTATAGTGAGGCTGTGAGAGACACTGAGAAACTGTGTGAACAGTGAATCCAACGGCATCCAGATGTGAGAGTGACCAGAGCTGCAGCTAAGTGAAGCTTATCATGTTCAAGACCCTGTTCCTGACCAGAGGAACGAGTATTGCTTTCAGGAACACTGATGAGAGCAGAGGAGCAAAGCTACATACACTGCGGTACCGCATGCTTGTTGGAGAGACATTTGTTCAGTTCTGAATCACCAGCGGAGGCAGAGCAGACCTGGGTCGTTAAGATTGTGCACACACCTCATCACAGTGTTGGCGCCTAGAGACTGAGACCAGGCCTGTAGTTAGTTAGTTAGGGTTTCTGTTTGTGTCAGGCCCCAAGTGTTGCTACTGTTCACTGCAAGGACTCCATAACTTAAAGTGACAATTCACATTGGAGAGCTGATAAAATTCCCACAAACTCAAGCCAGGCTGGTGTTTTGCTCATAAGGAATACTGAGGCACGTGCTACAGGACCAGTTATGGGAGGGGGAATACTGTAGATCTGTGTAAGGCTACTTTCACACCTGCGTTCCGTGCGGATCCGTCTTGTATCTGCACAGACGGATCCGCACCGATAATGCAAACGCTTGTATCCGTTCATAAAGGACCATTTGCATTATTCATTCAAAAAAAAGTCTTAGTCAAAATGGATCCGTCTTGACTTACATTGAAAGTCAATGGGGGACGGATCCGTATTCAATTGCACCATATTGTGCCAGTGAAAGCAGATCCGTCCCCATTGACTTACATTGTAAGTCAGGACGGATCTGTTTGGCTCCGCATCATCAGGCAGACACCAAAACGCTTTTTTCTTTTTCATACAGACCATATAAAAATATAAATATCTCCTTT
This sequence comes from Bufo bufo, assembly GCF_905171765.1. NCBI lineage: Eukaryota > Metazoa > Chordata > Amphibia > Anura > Bufonidae > Bufo > Bufo bufo. The sequence goes on along the minus strand of NC_053392.1, from coordinate 380,162,332 downwards.
CCTTCACATTTTCTAGGATCCAACAAAATGTTTTGCCTTTTGAGTCTTTAATTTCCTCGTTATCCCTTTCCAGTTGCCCAAATGGACAGTAATTGGTTGAGAGGAAATATGTGTACAAGATTCTGAGGGCAAAAAATTCTGATGTTGTTTCATTTTTATATGGACTGTATGAAAAAGAAAAACAGACTTTTTCAACAATTGTGTGAACCATTTTTTAGGTAATTGTAAATACATTACATATATTAATATTTAGGCCTATTTTTAGACTGAATTGATGCTGTAAAATTGGTATGGTGTATATAAATATTAAAGACAGGCTTTTTTGATGATTTTGTTACTATTTTGGTAAGCTGTATTTATCACTCATTTTTACACTTTTGCATTTTTGATGCGCTTTTGTGTGTTTTTTTCTTCAAGAGATCATCACAAGATTTGTTAATGAATGGGTGATATATTAAATCATATTTCTTTTAACACACGTTTCAATTAGCACCTGGCACTGCATGTTTTGATTAGATTATTAATATTAGCACTTTATAATGATTATGAAATGTGCATACGCACCACTTTCACTTAAAGTAGAACTCCCACAAAAATCTTTATTCTCGGGGGCGTGGCTTCGGCATGGCGGAGTGAAGACGCACGCACTCGGGACTTCGTGACCAGCACCAGGAGAAACCTAGGGGAAAGCGCTTTCATCACCACTAACGGGCCATGTCAAAGGGGAGGAGGTCCAGGAGTCAGTCCGTGGCCCCTCCAGAACACTCCATCGGCAGGTTCCTGCGCTCTGGACCGGTGGAGCTGACACACATAGAGGCCACAACAATGGCGGCTCCAGAAGCACCACTGCGCTCCTCAGCCGTACCTTTCACTCCAGCAAGCGCAATCTACGAGCCCTCACAGTATTGTGAGGAGAATCACTTGCCTCCACCTCCCCCTACCCCACTATACAAATGGGACCCCCTGAACACACAAGGGGACAGCGGGGCTGCTCCAGCTCACAGGGCGCCTAGCATCAGGAATGACCAGCAGAGACAGGTCAGGGCGGCAGCACAACCCACCACACAGGCACCAGCCTCCCCCTGGCAGTAGCTGAGACACACTCACTTAGCCAAGGGACGCCAGCCATATTTGCTACACCCTTACAGCCACCTGAGGGCACGTATAGGGGCTCTCCCCCCCAGCCTCCCTGTATCGCACGCTGGCAGAGTTGTGGGAGATGGAGAAGGCACTGCCCACAGGATTCGACCTGGAAGCCCAAGTAGCTCGCATAGAGACCAAGCAGGCCCAAGCCCTACAAGCAGTACATGAGACCGTACAGTCTCTGAACGACAGAGTAACTACACTTGAACAGCAATGCTCTGTCTTGGCTTCTACAATGTCCTCTTTATCTACCACCATAGCCACTCATACTACTCAACTGAAGGACTTTTCCCTACACCTCGATGACGTGGATAACCGGGGACGTCATAATAACCTCAAAATCCGTAATATTCCAGAAATGTTCACCAGCGACCAATTGTACGGCACAGTTGTAACTATCTTCAACAAGGTGTTAGAAAGGCCACCGGGAACGGAGATCAAACTAGACAGAGTACACAAAACAGTGAGGGATCCGCCACTCAGAAAGACCCCGAGATATAATCTGCCGAGTACATTTCTATAAGGTGAAGGAAGATATCCTCCAGGGAGCCTGGGAAAAAAGAGAGATTCTCTATGAAGGTACGCCAATCACTATATTATCGGACGTCTCCCGCCTAACTCTCTACATGCAAAGGCTTGCTCGTCCACTGCTAGAAGCCGTAAAAGAATCAGGGGCATCTTACAGCTGGGGCCACCCATTTCACATTATTTAACGCAAACAAGGAGGACTGTCCATGACAATCCACTCTCCAGAGGACCTCCCAGAAGCCTTTCGATTCTTGAACACCCCACCGATCCCAGTACCTGACTGGACACTACCACCGCTATTCCAGGCTCTAACCCGAGAAGCGAGCAAACTGGAAAAACCATCCATCGCTACCCCAACGTACAGCGAATGGCCGCCTTGGAACCAATTGGAGCCAGTCACAACGCCCTTCAACAATGCAAAACCAAACACCACCTTGCTGAAGCGGAGACATAGAACTGGCTAATAGGAAGCTTCCTGACCAGAACGAGAAGATCCCCCTTCACCAGCAACGCTATACATCTTGCCCCACTGAAGAATCGCTCTGAGCACGTGATCTTTCCACATTTGGGGAGGGGAGGGAGGGTCTTCGGGTAATGTTTGGGTCACCAGATTCTTGTTGCCCACGCTCTCACCGTAACTCCCCTCTCCACCTACCCACACATCTAATAGACCAGAGTTTCCCCAAGCAGTTAACTCTAGTTTTTATGCTGGTCCATAGATGCCCTTTTAATGCACCTCTTTGGTCGGTCAACAGTTCAACCTTCCCCCACTAGGGTACTGTGCTCTTCGTCCCTTTGGAAGTCGTTACAGCCGGTGTGGACGATTCACAGTTATTTAGAGCTATAGCTAACCTTTAGGTTAAAAGTAGAGACTCAGTTTTATCCCCCATCCTCACTCCCAGGCTCCCTCTCTCACCTTTATTTCTCCCCCCCAACTTTTTAATTTTTTTTCATGAAAGATCAAGTGATTATGTGGCTGGAGGTATATTAGATGGTCAATGGATATCAATTTTACTGCAGGCCAGTGGACTACAGTCCCCAAAAATTATTCATTCACCGGACAGAAAACATCAAGTGATTATGTGGCTGGAGGTATATTAGACGGTCATTGGATATCAATTTTACTGCAGGCCAGTACAAATACATCTGTTTAAAAGTGCAAAAAATATAAAATTGGATTAAAAACATGGCTAAAGAAATCCCCCCTCTTGAAAAAAACACAAATGATAATAGTTGAAATTCGATTACACGTGGTTGTCACAGGTGTTGAATTCCTCCGAGGTGCAATTAGTTGTTCCAATAGCGTTTGTCCCTCTGCATAGCTGCGGTATCTCAGCAGAACCGCACACAAATGCTGCACAATACAAATGCACTATATAGGAAGTATATTATAGGTATATCACACCCCTGCCTCAATCAGTTTTATTTTTTTTTGGGGGGGGGGGCAACTCCAATAGTTGCAATTAGTTACTCCAATAGCATTTGTCCCTCTGTATAGCTGCAGTATCGCAGCAGAACCGCACACAACTGCTGCACAATACAAATGCACTATAATATACTTTGTATGTTAGAAAGTATATTATAAGTATATCACACCCCTCAGTATCTCACACCAATCGATAGCACACCTATACCAGTCCTTAAAAGGACTTTTGTGGCCCTATTAGCTAGCGTTTGGTGTCTCTAACAGTCTGTCCCTGCTCCACACAGCAACCTCTCCCTACATTGGCAAAAGACTGAATGTAAAATAGCGGCCAGATCGGGTTTATTTATAGGGTAGGGGGTGTGTCCATATGCTGAAACGTCTCAATTGGCTGTCCTGTCCCACCTGATGAATGTGTCATGGGTCAAAGGTCGGCATCCGGAAAAACGGATCCAGTATTTATTTTGTGCACTGACCAGTGCAGAAACAGTATCCATCGCTGCACTGACATAAACAAAATGACGTTTTTTAGTGGTTGATAATGTCAGGGGTAATGGGGAGGGGATAACACCAGATAACACACAGAAGGAAAAGACCGGAGTCTAGGCCTCAAAGCTAAAGGAGAGGGATGGTGACCTCCTAGGAATCCCTAGACCTCTCCCTGACTCCTGCCAGTATGAGTAAACCCTGAAGGTGGGAATACTCATACACTGGAACCTTAGCCCTGGAGACCCTGGAAGACCCTAGGAGTGGTGGCAGGGAACCAGCATCTCCCTGAGGCCTAGACAACAACACACACAAGAGACAAAATGCTAAACAAAATGCACTTAGCTTAAAGAAGAATGGAGGAGCAGGAGATCTAAAGGAACAACACACCAGCTGAACCAACTCCAGCAGGAAATATCAACCGCATGGTAAGCAGTGTGAGTCAGAACTAAATAGAGCCTCAGTAATGACCACAAGCTGCACCTGACAGGAGGTGTGATCATTACCAGACGACAACAACACTGCAAGATGAAAACAGAGAGACTGTCAGATACCCTCATGTGCCACCAGTCTATCAGATCTTCTCACTTCTGTCATGGGAGGGACCGTGCCACTTATACTCAAATCCTACAGCATCGGTTAAGGTGAATGGTCAATTCTCAATGCCCTTCTCAATAAGATACGGTACGAGACAGTGGTGTCCCCTATCTCCACTGATATTTGTACTCTGTCTGGAACCGCTACTAGGCCACATAAGAGCTAATCACGACATAACGGGGTTGCAGGCTCGGGGAACTTCACATAAAGTAGCCGCATATGCTAACCCTCGCATATCACTACCAAATCTCTTGAAAGAACTCAAGCATTACTCGCAACTATCAAACTTCAAGATAAACTTTCAAAAATCGGAAGCATTAAACATTACGCTCCCCTCGAGATTGGACGAGATCCTCACTTAAATATTTGGGTATACATTTAATGTCAAACCTATCTGATCTTTATCCAGAGAATTACCCCCCTCTTCTACTGGCAATAAAAACGGACTTAGACCGCTAGCACAAGGGCACATTCACCTGGTTCGGATGAATCTCCATTTTTAATATGAATATCCTACCTAGAATTTTAGCCCAGCGGTACGTGCCTGTGCTGCTGCCCCTAACCGCAGGCATGGGCGCTGGGCTCCCTCTTTTTCCTCCTGCCGACATGCTGACAAACGAGGGCAGCAGGTAGCTTAACTATGCCATCTGTGTTCCATGCCAGAGTTTCCTTCCTGCTGGAGACTTGCACTGGTGTTTGAGCTTGTGTGGGTGTGTCTTTCTTCACCTATGAGGCAACACATACACGCCCTGTGTCTCACCAGCCTATGACTGGATTGCAGCAGGTATTTAAAGGCACTTCGTACTACAGGAAGATGCTTGAGCAACCTCATGGTTTTACCTTGTCTATCTCCAAGTGCAAAGGTGTCTCTCTTGTCTGCTTCGCTGTGTACCGAACTCTGCTTATTGAACTCCTGGACTTTGCCTGTTTGCCGCCTGCCTCTGACCTTTGACTTCGTTTATGAACTTTGCCTGTTTGCTGCCTGACCCTGACCTCAGATCTCGTTTATGGACTTTGTTTACCGCCTGCCTCTGACCTCAGACTTCGCTTACTGACTCCGATTGATTGCCGCCTGTCCAGACCCGGAACCTCCTGGCCACGCAAGTTCCCTCGGTGCTTGTACCAAGTTCTCTGACCCCATGGTCAGCTGCCACTGACTCAGGGACTGCTCTGGGGTAGCCCCTGGCAACTACCCTACTGGCCCAAGCCTATCCTCACCATCAGAGGCTCTAGTGAAGACCAGGTAGTGGCTTAGTTACACCCCTCCAGAGTATTCCCAGTCAGTGGCGCAGTGGGTCCACACCCGCTTGCATAACATAGAATACTTTATTTCTTACAAGCTCTGCCCATACACAACCCCAGACAATGGATAACTATAGAGCAATCCTTTCTACCCACCCCACTGGTCACAATGCCATGGCTGGGATCCCACATACCATTAGAAGAGCGAACTCATCCCACAACAGGACCGACTCTCCAGTCTGTCTCCTCTATCCTTGAACGTCCAGATATCTCTCCGTCCCCCTCACCAATGTACCCGATTTTGGGCAACCCCATGTTCCCCCCGGGGCTAGAGCAAGAACCGTTCCGGAGACTATTGAAGAACAATAAGTTTAGAGCGCATCACTTCATTGTGTCTGACTCATGGCTTCCCTCCCAGTCATTCACGAACACCTCAGATACACTCGGCCTGATGAGTTGGCAATCCCAACAATTACAACATTACCTTACCACACTACCACCAGCCGTTACATATAAAAGAGACAGAACTGACTTTGAACAAATCTGTGAGGCAAGGGGAGTAATCCGATCTCGACTATATGGCCTACTTATCTCACCATCTAACCAACCATCTCCTCGTCTCATTCACTCTCTGTTGGTGTCCCGCAAGGCTCTGTCCTAGGACCCCTGCTCTTCTCTATCTACACTTTTGGCCTGGGACAGCTCATAGAGTCCCATGGCTTTCAGTATCACGCCTACGCTGACGACACACAAATCTACCTCTCTGGTCCAGACATCACCACCTTACTATCCAGAATCCCACAATGTCTATCTTCTATATCATCCTTCTTCTCCTCTCGCTTTCTAAAACTTAACATGGATAAAACAGAATTCATCCTCTTTCCCCCATCTTGCTCAACCCCCCCAACAGACCTATATATCACGATCAATGGGGGCACACTCTCCCCGGTCAACATAGTCCGCTGCCTTGGAGTGACCTTGGATTCTGCTCTCTCCTTCAGACCGCACATCCAAGCCCTTTCCACCACCTGCCGCCTCCAACTCAAAAATATCTCCCGCATCCGTGCTTTCCTTAACTTTGAATCTGCGAAAATGCTTGTACATGCCCTCATCATCTCCCGCCTAGACTACTGCAACACTCTCCTCTGTGGCCTTCCATCTAGCACTCTCGCACCCCTCCAATCTATCCTCAACTCTGCTGCCCGACTAATCCACCTCTCACCCTATTACTCCTCTGCCTCTCCCCTCTGCCAATCCCTTTACTGGCTCCCCATTGCCCAGCGAATTCACTTCAAAGTACTGACAAATACATACAAGGCCGTCCATAACCTGTCCCCTCCCTACATCTCTGAGCTACTTTCCTGATACACCTCCACACGCACTCTCCGATCTTCACAAGACCTCCTTCTCTCCTCTCATCTTATCGCCTCTTCCCACAATCGACTCCAAGATTTCTCTCGTGCATCCCCCATACTCTGGAACTCGCTACCCCAACATATCAGACTCTCACCCTCAGTGGAATCCTTCAAAAGAAACTTCACCCGCACCTACTGTGTCCTTCTCCCATACCATGTAGATTGTAAGCCCTCATGGACAGGGCCCTCTCTCTCCTTCTGTACCAGTTTGTAACTTGTCTTGTTTATGATTAGTGCAATTGTCTGTATTATGTATGTATACCTCTTCTCATATGTACAGCGCTATGGAATGAATGGCGCTTTAATAATTAATAATAATAATAATAATAATCTCCTACCTATATGCTCAACTGGGAAAGAGACCTGGGTCTTACTTTTTCACTAGAACAGAAAGAACGTATATACATATTTACACATAAAACCTCTATTGCAACCAACATACAGAAAGCGGGATTCAAAGACCTTTCCAGATGGTACAGAGTACCCTCCAAATTACACTCCATCTTCCCCACAGTATCCCCACTATGTTGGCGATGCGGAGGAGCTAGGGGGTCGTTGTTGCATGTTTTTTGGGAGTGTCCCGTGCTTGTTGGCTTTTGGAGTGAGGTATGGTGCATCACGTCTAAATTCACCTCTTATGACTTACCTAAAACACCAGCTTTCTTCCTGCTCCATCATGGCGAGATCCCCATGGCTACGTATAAAAGGTCGGTGGTGCGACATATGGTCAATGCCGTGAGAGCATGTATCCATGCATGTGGAGGCAAACATTTGCTCCCACAATAACAATGTGGATTAACAAAATACAGGAGATCATGAGGATGGAGGATCTAACAACTTCTTTGAGAGGTACCGATGCCAAATTCCATAAAACATGGGGACACTGGATTGCTTTTTAAAATGTTGCTGACAACATAAAGATATACATCTTATTTATTTGAAAAGTTTTTTTTTTCCTTCTTCATTCCTTTACCTCTCTCCCTCCCCTTCTCCCTTCCTACCCTTCTGCCTATATTTGGATCCCATATCCACTAACTAACACTACAGTGCTAATTTAATAACTATGTACAAAAATCTGAGCAATATGTTTTCATTGTCTATTACTGTTTTTGCAGGAAACTTCGGAGGACAGATGCCCTCATTCAAAACTATGTACAAAAATCTGAGCAATATGTTTTCATTGTCTAAGGCCTCATGGACACGACCGTTGTTTTGGTCCGCATCCGAGCTGCAGTTTTTCACTTCAATGTGCTGTCCCCATCTGTTGCTCCGTTCCGTAGCCCCGCAAAAAAAATATAACATGTCCTATTCTTGTCCGTTTTGCGGACAACAATAGGCATTTCTACAATGGGCTGCACGTTCCGTTCCGCAAATTGCAGAAGGCAGACGGGTGGCTTCCGTTTTTTGCGGATCCGCGGTTTGCGGACCGCAAAAAACGGAACGGTCGTGTGCATGAGGCCCAATACTGTTGTTGCAGAAAAATTTTGAGGACAGTTTTCAATTTGTATAATTAACCTGATATTATTGTTGGGCTGCGTCTCACATTTGATATATATAATCACTTTTAATTAGTGATTAAATAATCACTAATATTTAAAATAAAATAAAAATCTTTATTCTCTGACCTGTTAGAAAGATACATGATGTAAACTGTAGTGAAGGTAATCTCCTTACCAGTAACTGTATTTGTGAGTTATCCCCTCCCTTCTAATTCTCAGCTGTGTCATGTGACCAGCTCTCTGATCTCCAACTGACACAGGACAGGAAGTCAGTTACTTCTCTATTCATTCCTATGAGACTGACATTGAGGCTCCCATAGGAATACATAGAGAAACTGACTTCCTGTCCATGATGCTGTGTTATTTAGAAAGTCAGAGTGCCGGTCACATGAGACAGCTGAAGATCAGAAGGGATAGTCACCAGTGAGAAGAGTTACTTCACCACAGTTTACATCCCGTTACCTTTTTACAGGTCAGAGAGTAAAATTTTTTGTGGGAGTGCTTCTTTTGTGTTTATATATATAAATATATATATATATATATATATATATATATATTTATATATAAATGTTTTACACAAATAATATATTTTTTATGATTATTATTGTAAATAGGGATGAGTGAAGCGATCTTTTCTTTAGGGTGGTTTCTCACTGCATTTTTTGGCAAACTGCCAGGACAGTTTTTGATGCAGTTATTCTTATTTATTCTAACTGTATAAAAAACTGCTGTGTTTTTCCAGAGAATGATGTGTGTGAAACCACCCTAGCTGTGCTGGTAGAAGGCAAGCAATGTTGTTGCTATTGTTGCTTTGCTTGGCTCCATTCCACCCCTTATGTGAGTGGCTACTCCAAACATAGAGTTGTGCATTCCTGCTAAAAAGTTCCACTTTTGTCTCATCTGTCCATAAAACATTTTCCCAGAAGCATTGTGGAACATCCAGGTGGTCCTAGGCAAACTTGAGACAGGCTGCAATGATGTTTTTTGGCAGCAGCAGCTTCCTTAGTGGTATCCTTCAATGACACTATGTTTGGAGGAAAAAGAACACTGCATACCAACACCAAAACCTCATCCCAATAGTGAAGCATGGTGGAGGGAACAGTATAGTTTAGGATTGCTTTGCTGCCTCAGGGTCTGGACACATTATAATCATTTAGTGAGCAATTGACTCTAAGGAATATCAAAACAGGAGAATGTAGGGGCAACAGTCCATAACCCAAAGCACACAAATAAATCAACAAAAGAATGGCTGAAAAAGAAGATATGTGCTTTGGAATGGCCAAGTCGGAGTCCTGACCTTAAAGGAGTATTCTAATTATGTAAAGCTATTCCCAGGTTGGGGACACTTTAGCCCCTGCATATGTGGCTATTTAAGAGCTGAGAAGAGCATGCGTGCCCTAGGAGAATGAGCACCAATAATCAGGCAGGGAAGGCAGCAAGCTGCCTGCAGCATGGCGGTGCAGGAGTCAGTGTAGTCCAGCGGCTATGCCTACCAGGAGAGACGGCATGCACCACCAGAATCACATCCATATAAATCTATTAAAATCTGCTCACTGTGATATAACTGGAAATTAGTAATTGTAAGCCGATGTGCATTTGACGTATTGCGGCTTTGTGCAAATGGCGTTTTATAGCTTTTCTGATATCTTTGGACAAGATCTGATAAATATGTTGGCCATGCATGCAGCCATAACAGCTATGTCCAAAGGCTCATTTATAGAGTTGAGTGGACACCTGGATGTTTAAAAAAAATGTTTGAGTTCGGGACCCGAACTTGATCCCGAACCCGAATCCCATTGAAGTCAATGGGGACCCGAACTTTTGAGCACTAAAATGGCTGTAAAAAAGTCATGGAAAGGGCTAGAGGGCTGAAAATGGCAGCAAAATGTGGTTAAGAGCATGGCAAGTGCTCTGCAAACAAATGTGGATAGGGAAATGACTTCAAATAACATAAAATACGTAAAAATAAAAAATAATAATCTTGATCTTGGAGGACGAGGTCCATATGGAGTAGGAGGTTGAGGAGGCGGTGGATGTGGAGGTGTAGGTGGAAGCAGCGGTGGAGGATGAGGAGGCAGCCTACACTGCTTTTTGGTTTTATTTTTTATTTCTTTTGTTTAAATTAGGGTACACCCCAAAACATTGGGAAATATAACCTGTGATAACCCCCTCGGGCCGTGCTAAACAAACATTCAGACAATACACTGGCTGCAGGGCAGGCCAGCACCTCCAAGGCGTAAAGGGCAAGCTCAGGCCGTATGCCTAATTTGTAGACCCAGAAGTTGAAAGGGGCAGACCCATTAGTCAGTACGTGTAGGCGTGTGCACACATACTGCTCCACCATGTCGCACGTCCCCGTGATGTCCACAATCCAATTGGATATCTGCTCTATTAACTTTCGATGTTCTTTTCTGTGCCTACCATGTTGATCACGGTTAGCGGGGAATCAGGGTTCCACGCCGGAGAGGGAGCGTGAGAAAGAGATACCACACCTAAGGGTGGTCAATGTATGAAATTAAATGTGATCGAGCGTAAATGTGGGAGAAGTTGTCAAAGCGGAAGGATCGAATGAAAGGAGGGGGCGCACGGCAATTGCCCACTCCCGACTCGGGGAGGTAGTGATGATAAATAACAATACAGGACTCTTAAGATGCCCTGTTATTGGAATGATTAATAAAAAATTATAGGTAATGTCACTGGGGTATTTTGAATTTGGAAACGTTAGACAGGAGAGGGCCTGCTGCTGCTTTGTTAACTCTAGATAACTTCTGCCTGATCGCACGTCTCTGTGACGTCCACAATCCATTTGGATATCTTCTCTATCAACGTTCGATATTCTTTTCTGCGCCTACCATGTTGATCAGAGGCGAATCAGGGTTCCACGCCGGAGAGGGAGCGTGAGAAAGGGAGACCACATCCAAGGGAGGTCAATGGCTGCAATGTGATCGAGCGGAAATGTGGGACAAGTTATTAAAGCAGAAGGATCGAATGAAAGGGCCAATTAAAGACGAATTTTAGAAATTTAAGTTCCTGTCACCTATAGAGAGCAGGGGTTTATTCACGGCAAAAATGGTAAAATGTCACCCAAGAATGTAACGAAAAAATGTGTTAAATTTATTAACCTGTCTACTAGGTAGAGCAGGGGTATATCACAGCCAAAACTTGGTGAATGTCACCCGAAAATGTAACAGACAAATTAGTGAAATTTGTTTACCTGTCTACTAGGTAGAGCAGGGGTATATCACAGCCAAAACTTGGTGAATGTCACCCGAAAATGTAACAGACAAATTAGTGAAATTTGTTTACCTGTCTACTAGGTAGAGAAGGGGTATATCACAGCCAAAAATTGGTGAATGTCACCTTAAAATGTAACAGACAAATTTGTAAAATTTGTTTACCTGTCTACTAGGTAGAGCAGGGATATATCACAGCCAAAAATTGGTGAATTTCACCCGAAAATGTAACAGACAAATTTGTGAAATTTGTTTACCTGCCTACAATGTCAGCAGGGGTACTGTATATCACAGCCAAAAATTGGTGAATGTCACCTGAAAATGTAACAAACAAATTAGTGAAATTTGTTTACCTGTCTACTAGGTAGAGCATGGGTATATCACAGCCAAAAATTGGTTAATTTTACCTGAAAATGTAACAGACTAATTAGTGAAATGACATAAAATAAAATACGTACAAATTAAAAAAAATAATCTTGATGTATGATGTGGAGGTCCATATGCAGTAGGAGGTTGAGGAGGCGGTGGACGTAGCAGTGTAGGTGGAAGCGGTGGTGGAAGAGGACGAGGTAACAACACTGGTTTTTGGTTTTAATTGTAATTTTATTTTTAATTAGGGTACACCCCAAAAGAGTGGAAAATATCAAAAATACAACAATGAGCAATTGCGCTGTAGTATAACAATGGCTGGGTAAGGCCGGTATACATGTCTATTCTGCACAAGGTACGGACAAGTCCTGTGGGATCCATGCCTGATTCATTTTAATAAACGTGAGCTTGTCCACATTGGCTGTGGACAGGCGGCTGCGCTTGTCTGTGATAACGCCCCCTGCCGTGCTAAACACACGTTCAGATAGTACACTGGCTGCAGCGCAGGCCAGAACCTCCAAGGCGTAACGTCCTTGTCTGTGCTTACTGGTCCACGTATCTGTAGTTAGGTGGACCTTGTCACAGATGGCGTTGCGCAGTGCACACCTGATTTTGTCCCAACTTGGTTGTGCAGGGAAGGGATGGCTCGCCTGAAAAAGTAGTGGCGGCTGGGCACGACGTACTGTGGGACAGCCACCGCCATAAGGCTTTTAAAGCTCTCCGTCTCCACCAGACGGAATGACAGCATTTCAAAGACCAGGAATTTTGAAATGCTGGCCTTCATGGCCAGGGATTGCGGGTGGGTAGGGGGGTACTTCCTCTTCCGCTCCAGTCTTTGGGAGATGGAGAGCTGAACTTCCGTGGGACATTGTGGAGATGCTTGGTGACCCAGGTGGTGGTGTTGCTGGCAGATTTGTTTGCGGGGTGGCAGGTGCCACTGTCACTCCAGAGGTGGATGAAGAGGCCGAGACTGCAGCAGAAGAGGAAGCAGGAGGAGCCAGAGACCTTTCTTTGTTTTTGAGGTGTCTACTCCACTGCAGCTCGTGCTTTGCACTTAGATACCTGGTCATGCAGGTTGTGCTCAGGTTGAGAATGTTTATGCCTCGCTTCAGGCTCTGATTGCACAGCGTGCAAACCACTCGTGTCTTGTTGTCAGCACATTGTCTGAAGAACTGCCACGCCAGGGAACTCCTTGGAGCTGGCTTTAGTGTGCTCGGTCCCTTGTTGCGTTGGGCAGTAGCAGGTGTACTCTCTAGGAGACGGCTGCTCCGCTTTTGCACCCTGCTCCCTCTTCTGCTGTGTTGGTGGCTCTGTGCGACCACATCCTCTTCCTCCGAACTACACAGGTCACTCGCATGACCTTGATTCTATGTGGGGTCGAGGACCTCATCGTCCTCCACATCATCTTCCACCCAGTCTTCACCCCTGCCCTACTTGTCGGTCTGCACACTGCAGAAAGCCACAGCAGTTGGCACCTGTGTTTCGTCATCATCCGAGACGTGCTACGGTGGTCCTCCCATGTACTCATCTTGAAACATAAGTGGTTGGGCATCGGTGCACTCAATCTCTTCCACTTCTGGGGCAGGGCTATGTGGATGGCCCTGAGAAACCCCTCTAGCAGAGTCATCAAAAAGCAGAAGAGACTGCTGCATGACTTGGGGCTCAGATGTCACGGCCATGGCTATGACCGTGACTCTTCAACCGCATGCGATTGTCAGCGGTTTGGTTTTGTTGTCAATCACAGGTGAGGGCAGTGGTATTTGCCTCACCTGTGGTTGCCGCTGACAACGCTTGCTTGTGGCAGCTTTCCTGCTGTGCATGCGGTTTTGCACCTAGCAACCCCTATGTTAGGTGTGTGTGTATCGTGTTCACTGAGTTGTTTGTCTGTGTGCACTCTGTGTAGTGTGTTGTGTGCACTGACACTTTTCCTGCACTGTGGTTGCCCGTGGCAATGTTTGGCTGTCTGTACATGTGGTGGCAGTGTCCCGGCCTCTGGGCTATTCCCCAGGACACGGTTGCCACCCATGTCGTGGCCAGCGGCAACAACCACAGTGGGTTGCTACTGTTGGACACTTTCCCTTTAATGTTGTGTTTTCCCTTCCCAGGTGTTGGAAGGGTTAAATTCCTTCCCAGTGTGTGTGTGTGTCACTGGGTGTGTCCGACTGTGGGGTGTGGCCTCCTGGCCTTTATAGCCTCACTGTTAGCATGGCTCTGTGGGTTGTTTCAGCCATGCTTGCTGGAGCAGCCTCCTGTGTTACTATCTGCCAGTGAGAGCCCCCCCTGTGGTCATAAAGATATTGTCCTTATGCTTATGTCTGCTGTGTGTTGATGTTGTATGTTATGTTCTGTTGGGACCTTTCTATGTGTTTGGTGCAGCTTACGGTTCTGGATTCCTGTTTGCGCAGGGATCCAGTCAGAAAGGCTGTGACAGGTTGGTGGAACTAATAGTTCGCCTGTCATTCCCGTAAGGCTGTATGAGTTCCCCTTTTCCCAACAGCTTGGCCATTGAGACTCCTGCTCCTCCGTGCCTAGGAGGAGTAGGTCGTCTTACCCTGACTCCTAGCGCAGGGACCGGACGGAGGGTGAGTTAGGGATCCGAGGTTCCTGCGCATGGGTCCTCCTACCTTTAAGGTCGGCCCATGCAGTTAGGAGTTAGGGTCAGGGTAGGGACGCTGTAGGAGGTGACCTGCTCCCTATCCTGTTCTCCTGGCCGAGTAGGCCTACAGCACATGGCAGTGCACGGCTGAGGATTTCCCCCATCCTCAGCCGTGACATCAGACTGCTTGGCTGATTTGCAAGGGGGTGAGGTGAAAGACTGATGGACATCAGCTGCAAGTGCTAACTCTGATCTTTCAGCAGGAGACTGGTTGGGAAACAATGTGAAGGAACTGGAGGCACTGTTAGCAACCCAATCTACTATCGCCTGTACTTGTTCTGGCCTCACCATTCGTAGAGCCGTATTAGGCCCGACAAAATAACACTGAAGGTTCTGTCGCCTACTCGCACCTGAAGAAGGTGTTTCACTTGTGCGTGTAGTTGGCACAGGTCAAACACGTCCTCTCCCTGCAACAGGAGCTCCACCAGCAGCACCACGACCGGGGCCACGTCCCTTATTCGACGCTCTCCTCATTCTCCGCTAATTTTGGATCTTGCCCAAAATGGGTGTTTTTTTAATACAGAATAGAACACCAGTATCTAACGTGTGTATTTCACACTGACAGATGCAGCAAAGGCTTCAAATTTAGTATTTTGCCCAAAATCTTTTTTTTTTTTTAAATAACAGAATAGAACACCAGTATCTAATGCATGTATTTCACACGACAGATGCAGCAAAGGCTGCAAATGTAGCGTTTTGCCCAAAATGGGTGTTTTTTTTAAACCCAGAATATTATTGAAGTATTTCAAGGTTGTATCTCACACTGACAGATGCAGCCAAGGCCGCAAATTTAGTATTTAGCCCAAAATGGGTGTTTTTTTTTAAACAGAATAGAATACCAGTATCTAACGCGTGTATTTCACACTGACAGATGCAGCAAAGGCTGCAAATGTAGTATTTTGCCCAAAATGGGTGTTTTTTTTAAACCCAGAATATTATTGCAATATTTCTAGTTTGTATGTCACACTAACAAATGCAGCATAGGCCCCAGATGTAGGCTATTGCAAAAAATGGGTGTTTTTTTTTAAATAACAGAATATGACAGCAGTATATAACGCTTGTATTTCACACTGACAGATGCAGCAAGGGCTGTAAAATTTAGTATTTTGCCCAAAAAGGGTGTTTTTTAGAACCCAGAAAATTTTTGCTGTATTTCAAGCTTAAGTTGCACACTGACTAATGCTGCATAGGCCCCAGATGGAGGGTAGTGCCAAAAATGGGTGTTTTTTAAAACCCAGAAAATTATTGAAGCATTTCAAGCTTAAATTGCACACAGACAAATGCTGCAAAGGCCACAGATGTAGGGTCTTGCCAAAAATGGGTGATTTTTTAAAAACCAGAATATAATTGCAGTATTTCAAACTTCTATTTGACTGTCACAAATGCACATATGCTGTGCTGGTGCACAAAACTTGCATAAAATGCCCGCCGCCGCCCACCTAACTAACAGACGGATAAAAGTTATTTTTCTGGGTCACTGGGCTCAGGGCAGGGTAAAAAGATTGTGCACTGCACCCGCAAAACAAAATCTAGGTAGATCGCTGAGTTAACAAGCACTTCAGATTAAAGATTCTGTCCTATTCTCTCCCTCACAGCAGCAGCATCCTATCCCTACACTAAGCACAGCAGAGTGACATGCAGCGCTACGTGACTCCAGCTTATAAAGAGACTGGGTCACATGCTGCACTGGCCAATCACAGCCATGCCATTAGTAGACATGGCTGTGATGGCTTTCTAAGGGCACACAAGTTAAACGCTTGTTGATTGGCTGCTCTGCAGCCTTTCAAAAAGCGCCATTAACTCGCCGAACACCGAACCCGAACTTTTACTGAAAAACCGGAATTAGTACTCACCGGTCATTCTTATTCCATGAGATCACCACGACGGCAACACAAGGAGATTGACCCCTGACCTCTGTAGGGGCAGGAAGCAGAGAAAGGTTTAAATACCCCCCTCCCACCACCAACACCAGTGATTCCAAAATACAAGAGTAGAAATGTGGTGGAAACCCAGTGGTTTTATAATATCCGAATAAAACCAAAATGAAGGGAAAGTATTACTCTATAGCAATCCCAAAAAACAAGGAAAAGAACGTAATAGGAGGGAATTTATATGCCGTCGTGGTGATCTCATGGAAAAAGAATTGCCGGTGAGTACTAATTCCGTTTTTCCATAGCATCACCACGACGGCAACACAAGGAGGCAAACAAAATATGAACAAGGAGGGGTAATAGCCTGAAGGACCTTTTGTCCAAAAGACATGTCTGATTCTTTGAAAAGGTCTAGTCTATAGTGTTTAATGAAGGTATGGATACTAGACCAAGTAGCGTCTTTACAAATTTCCTCTAGGGAAACACCCTCTCTCTCCGCTTGGGAGGAAGACATCGCTCTGGTACAGTGAGCCTTCAGATTATCTGGGCAAGAGAGATTCTGAATAGTATAGCAAGTAGCAATAGCATTCTTAATCCATCTAGCGCAGGCATCCTCAAACTGCGGCCCTCCAGCTGTTGTAAAGCTACAACTCCCACAATGCCCTGCTGTAGGCTGATACCTGTAGGCTGTTTGTGCATGCTGGGAGTTGTAGTTTGGCAACAGCTGGAGGGCCGCAGTTTGAGGATGCCTGATCTAGCGATTGAGGATTTGGAAATTTTCTGTCCTTTGTTTTTGCCCCCAAATTGAACAAAGAGACAGTCGGACCTCCTAATCTCTTTTGTAGAGTCTATGTGGTCCAGTACAGCTCGTCTAACGTCTAGGGAATGGAAGGATAGTTCTCTGTCGTCTGAAGGGTTA
The DNA here is from genome assembly GCF_905171765.1 of Bufo bufo. NCBI lineage: Eukaryota > Metazoa > Chordata > Amphibia > Anura > Bufonidae > Bufo > Bufo bufo. The sequence goes on along the minus strand of NC_053392.1, from coordinate 380,144,951 downwards.
TCATATAAAGAGGGGATCGTAATTTCCTGATCTTTGTGTAATTTAAACACTACTTTTGGCATGAATTCTGGGTATAGCCTCAGGATTAATGTATCGTTTTTGACCTGCAGGTAAGGTTCCCTCATGGATAACGCCTGTAGTTCACTAATTCTTCTGGCGGAAGTGATGGCCACTAGGAAAGCAGTCTTGAACGACTTTAGTTTCAAAGAGCATTCACTCAATGGTTCAAAGGGGGAACGTGATAATCCTGTGAGAACTATGTTTAGGTCCCAGGTAGGAATACGAGATTTTAACGTCGGACGTATTCTGGTAACCGCTCTCATAAATCTTCTGATCCATTTATGGTTCGCTAATTCAGTGTCGTAGAAACAACTTAAGGAGGATATTTGAACTCTGAGGGTAGCAGGTCTTAACCCCATATCGAAAACATTTTGTAAGAAATCTAGAATCAATTGTATATTAGGAGCGGATTTGTTAGGAGAGTGTGATCCTGACCAAGAACAAAATTTCTTCCAGATCTTCAAATAAATGGCGAAGGTTACCTTCTTCCTGGAGGCCTTTAGAGTAGAGATCACCGGATCTGAAAGACCCTGTTATTTCAGGATTTGGGTTTCAGGATCCAAGCTGTCAAATTTAGAAAGACCGGGTCCGGATGAATAATTGGACCTTGATGTAGAAGGTCCTTCCTCCTTGGAAGGGGCCAAGGACCTTCGATGGCCATCTTCTGAATATTGGGAAACCAGCTCTTTTTTGGCCAACAAGGTGTTATCAGTAAGTTATCAGTATGATATTTGCTCCGTCCTGATAGATTTTCTGTACCACTTTTGGTATTATTGGAAGTGGTGGGAAGGCATAGTACAGCGCTTGGTCCCACGTGAAGGAGAAGGTGTCTAGGATCCACGGATTGTCTCTGGGGTCTAGGGAACAAAATGTTGGGACCTTTGAATTTTCCAGAGAGGCAAACAGGTCCACTTCCGGTATGCCCCATTTGTCTGTTATCATCTGGAAGATTTCTTTGTTCAAGGACCATTCCGATTGGTCTATCTTTTTCCTGCTTAAGTAGTCGGCTTCTATATTCAGGGATCCTTTTAGGTGAACCGCTGAAATGGATTCTATGTTTATTTCTGCCCAACTGAATATTTTCGAGGATAGTTTTAGCAGACTCATAGATTTTGTACCTCCTTGATGGTTTAGGTATTTTATTGTCGTCGTGTTGTCTGATAGTATTTTTAAATAACGGCCTCGGAGCTGTGATTCTGCACTTTTCTGAGTTTCCCAAACCGCTCTCAGCTCTCGGTAGTTCGATAAGTGACCCCTGATTGAACTGGACCATGTTCCCTGGTAATAAACCTTTCCGACTTTTGACCCCCAGCCCCCCTGGCTTGCATCTGTGGTGATCTGGGTGTGAGGTATCTTCTTCCATGTTACCCCTCTGGTCAAGTTCTTCTGGATCCTCCACCACTGAAGTGAGGATTTTATCCTCTGAGGTATGGTAACCATGTGATCTAGGGAGAAAACTTTTTTGTCCCATACTCACATTTGAAGAGGTCTGAAGTGAATTTGACACCATTGTACTGATGGGATGCAAGAAGTGAGGACACCTAAAAAACTCATTGAGTCTCTGATGGAATAGCTTTTTTTGGGATGAAAATACCTTGATCTTCCGTTGGATGTCGGATATCTTGTCCCGAGGTAGACTGGTCAGCTGTTTTTGAGAGTCCATGATAACTCCTAGGAACCTGATCTTGGTTGATGGTACAAGGTTCGATTTTGTTCTGTTGACCAGCCATCCCAGATATGGGAATATTGTTAATCCTTTTTTCTTCAGATATGCTACAACTTCAATTATCAGTTTTGTGAACACCCGAGGCGCTGAGGATATGCCGAAAGGGAGAGAGGTAAATTGGTAGTGGAGAACAACGCCCCTGTGATCCTTTATTGCAAGCCTCAGAAATTGCTGGGAATTGTGGTGTATTGGGACATGGTAGTAAGCGTCGCTTAAATCCACCGTGCACATCACTGACTCTTTCTGTAAGAGGGGAATGATTGAGTTTAATGTCTCCATACGAAACTTCTGATAAGAAATAATTTTTTTTAGGAGCTTCAAGTTTATAATGGTTCGAAATGCACCCTCTTTCTTTTTCACCAGAAAGAGAGTCGAGTAGAACCCTTTCCCTCTTTCCAATGGGGGTACCTCTGTTATTACGTGTTTGGATATTAATTCCTGAACCCTTTTCCAAATTGGGCTTTGATATGTTGGAGTAGGGAGTTTTGAAACTACAAATCTTCTTGGGGAAAGGGTAGAAAATCAAATCCTGTAGCCTGTTTTGATAATCTTTAGCGCCCATGGGTTTGAAGAGATTTCCTCACAGAAGGGAAAAAAATTTCTTCAATCTTCCCCCCACTCTGGCGTCACTGATTTTCGTTTCCTTTCTGGGATGGGGCGAGGAACCTCTTCCCCTACCTCCTTTGGGGTAACTATAACGCCCCGTTTTTCCTTTACCACTGTAAGGTCTGCTCTGATTAGAAAGGGGTACCGAAAGTACCGAAAGGGGTATTTCCTTTTGTAGGACTTTTCTTCTGGGAAACCCTTATTTTTATCCGAAGCTTTTTCAAGTATTTTATCTAATTCGGACCTGAATATATATTCCCCCGAGAAAGGTATAGAACAAAGTCTCGATTTAGAGACCTTGTCTCCAGACCAACATTTGACCCATAGGGCTCTCCAAGACGCATTTGAGAGTCCTGCGTCCTTAGCCGCAAACCGAACGGACTCTGCGGAGGCATCAGCAAGAAATGCCGTGGCAGATTTTAACAGTGGGAGCGCACCTAGGATTTCCTCGTTATCAGATACATGATTTTCTAACTCTGAAAGCCATACAAACATGGATCTGGCTACAGAGGTAGCAGCTATGTTAGATTTTAAATTGTACATAGCCGCCTCCCAGGACCTGCATAATAGACCATCGGCCTTCCTGTCCATAGGGTCTCTTAGTTGTTATGCGTCTTCAAAGGGTAGAGAGGTCTTTTTATTGACTTTCGCTACCTGAGCATCTATTTTAGGAATCATATTAAATATTTTGACTTCCTCCTGATCAAAAAGTAGACAGCTCTGATATGTTTTGGAGATTCCTAGGCGCTTTTCCGGATCAGACCATTCGCCTGATATCAAATCTTTAATGTTTTCATTAATAGGGAAGACTCTAGTATTTTTCACACGCAGTCCACCGAACATTTCTTCCTGAACAGAAGGGGTTGGTAAAATTTCTTTTACCCCCATTGTTGCCCTGACTGCTTTGAGTAACTCTGGCATATCCTCTGAAGAAAAATAAAATCTTTTTCTACCTTCATGGATATCCCGTTCGGATTGTCTGTCATCCTCCTCCCATGCTTTGGAGGAAGAGGCACCATCAAATTCATCTCACTCAGATGAAAAAGAATCCCCTGTTCTCAGGCGCTTGTGTGGGGGATCAGCCTGAAGAGGGGTATCTTTGTGAAATCCGGACAGAGATGCCAAAGAAGATTTAATTTCCTCCTGCATCATGGTTCTGAACTCATCCATTAAGGATGGTTGTTCGTCTCGTATAATCTTGGTAATACAATCACCGCATAACTTTTTCAGATAGTCGTCAGGCAAACGTTTAAAGCAAGAAATGCATTTTGTGGATTTCTTGGGCTTCCTTTGCGCTTCTTTAAAATCTAAGGGCAGAGGAAAAAAGCCCCATTAGAAAAATAAAGAAGCCCAATATTTCCCACATATGGCCAGAAACCGGAAAAAACAACATTGGATAAAATCTCCCCCACAGGGGGACTTACGCAAGGCGGGGCAGGGGCTTCTGAATGCTCCAGTGTGGACATCCTGAAGGGATAGAGAAGACACAATTCACCACAACCAGGAACGCTGGGGGAAGGAGAAGATTTCAAATTTTCTTCCGGTCCCGCAGAATATGCGCCGCCTTTGTCACTTCCGGTGATGGGGCGCGCAACCCAGCTGGAACCCAGCTGGAACTACCGGAGCCCAGGCGGGAGACAGCAGCCCCGGGAGCAGGCCCCAGATAAGACCGGAGCGAGGCTTCCCAATCCACTCCCTGCCCAGCGTTAGTACGGGGACCACGGGAGGGCAGGGAGTCACCATGTGGAAATGGTGTTTCAGGTGCGCATCATCTTCATCTCCCTGACGCAAGGCACACAAGGAGACCTTTCTCCGCCCCTGTCCTCTGTAGGGACAGGAAACACTGCTGTTTCTCTGCTTCCTGCCCCTACAGAGGTCAGGGGTCAATCTCCTTGTGTTGCCGTCGTGGTGATGCTATGGAAAATTCGGGTTCGGGGTCAAAAAATCCTAAAGTTCGGTACGAACCCGAACTTTACAGTTCGCGTTCGCTCAGCCCTACTCATTTACATAAAAGGTTTATTGGTACAATTTGAACTAGAACAACTGACTATAGCAATAGTTACTTTGGAAATAGAGTAAATGATTGAATGATAAGCTGCTAAATCAATGGTTCCCAATTCTTAAAACTGGTCGTTCATCCCTAAACATGAACATGATTGTTTTCAGTGTTCATGTATACAGTTGTCCTCCTCAGGATAGTTGTTCTCAGACTTGCTGCTCTTTTACTGTATTACTTAACAGTCCAAACGTAGAATAAAGGGTCTGTTTTTGTCCAGATGAATGGAATGGATGCTTTTTGGTAATCAAGAACTTTTTTTTATCTATATTTAATCCACATAAATAGAAATAAATATAAAACAAGCACATTATTATAAATTATCCTGACAACCCTGTTCTTCCCTCCTGTGCCTAGGGACGATTTTGCAATCATATTCAAATATATTATACAGTGTTTTTATATATAAAGATTTGTTCCAACTCATATGCCTCTTGGCTTCTGAAGTAGACCACTCCCCTAGTATGTCCCTATTTAGCCTCAGATCATACCTTGCCTTGGACAAACCTTTGTCCTTGTCCTTTGATTTGTTACTCTTGTTTATTTAGACATTTAGAATGATTTTTATTTACAATTTGGAAAATAAATACATTGGCCATTCATTCATGCATACATTCATTCACTCTTTCCTTCCTTCATCCATTCATTTGAGGATGCGTTGATCCAATGCAGAAATTACATCAGTTTAGCTTTGACATTTTATACCTAGCATACTTTAGAATTTGACAGGTAGGGAAGAGAAAAACGACATATTTATGAACACCCATTCTCTGAATGATATATTAAAGGTATTAATCATATTTCTGTGGCTGTGTGGTAAGCATTTATCTATTGTCTATCATTCATAACTCCCACTCACCATATCTTCAAAGAGGCCAAGGCAGCCCACACACATGCAAATGAGTAGGGATCACAGCTTCCCAGTTGCATCATGGACTTGCAGATAGATAAAATGATATTCTTTAGTTTGCTAACTGCAGTAAATCTCAGGTTGTCAGCAGGGCTGTATTCCCTTCTCATGCTACCCTAGGTGCTGAGGCTGAATATATACCATTTAATCAGCCACAACTCAAAGCAAATTTTGTGGAAGTAAAAACAGACATGGTCCTCTACAAACATTTTCTTTTTGATAAAGTTACTTTTTGCGCTCTCTTCATGGCACTGTGCAATTAGGCACAACAGCTAAACACGTGGTGTGTGAAGGGTTCCTTGGTGGGCTGCAGCCCTGGATCTTGTACCACAAACCTTAAGACTGGGTTCGTCGTGAAGAGCACTCTTGAATAAAATATAATACTTGAACCTTGTCCGGACACGGTCAACAGGAACACAGGCTTGCTGCATCATACTTGGCATGCTTTATTGTGGATACATTTACATGTTTCATGACCAAACAAGTCCGTTCCACAAGTTGGATCAACTCCAGTTGGACCAACCTGAAAAAGGGACCTGTTTAGTCCAGAAACATGAAATTTTATTCACAATAAAAGATACCAAGTATGATGCAACAAGCCTGTGTTCCTGTTTTCCTGTAGACATTACCCTGACAAGGATCAAGTTTTATTGTATTTTATTCAAACATGTAAGCATACTTGCATACATTTATGCAAATATATATATCCCCAGCTAATTTCAAAAATATTAAGAGTGCCCAATTTCAGGTCTGCTCAGAAGTTTGACTTAAAGGGGTTGTCCTGCCATGGAGCAGACAACCCTTGAGGTCCTTCCCTGTCCCTGTGAACATAACAAACCCCAATTACCTGTCAATGGTCCCTCTGCTGCTTCATTCTCAGTTGCATCTGGTCCTCACTGGACCAGAAAGTGGCTTGACCCTACGAACATTGCAGCCAATTAAAAGCCTCAGCATTCACAGTGACTTGGCCACTATGCTCCACGGCTGGACAAAACTTGTAATGAAGTATTTCCATCTGGGGCATTTATGGCATATCGATGGGACCCGCTCCTCCTACTGCCACTCCTCTGGGACATGCTCGTATCTCAAGAATGCAGCCACGCCGTGAATGGAGGGCATTCTGAGCATGCTCAGCTTTCCTCATTCACCGCTATAGGACTTCTGAAAATAGCAGAGTAAGCATGCTCGGCTACTTTAGGAAGCCCAATAACAGTGAATGGAGGAGGACAACACATATTCCAAAATGTTTTCCATGCTGAATGCTACAGATATAAGGAAATATGTGATATTTTTGAAGCTGAAAAGGAGCTCTTGATTATTAAATAACCCACTTAGAAATGACTGTGAAGGTTCTCATCCTTCCAGGTCATGGTATATCACTAAAAATAAGTCATAGCAAGTAGACTAGCTTCAAAAGCCACCAGTATTTAATGCCGGAGATTATATGTACAAGTCATTCTAACAGAGAAAGCCTGTCGGATGACTAACAAAATGTCTTCAAGATAAAATACAAGTCTCGTTGCTGATGACTTATTACTAGAGTTGAGCGAACACCTGGATGTTCGGGTTCGAGAAGTTCGGCCGAACTTCCCGGAAATGTTCGGGTTCGGGATCCGAACCCGATCCGAACTTCGTCCCGAACCCGAACCCCATTGAAGTCAATGGGGACCCGAACTTTTAGGCACTAAAAAGGCTGTAAAACAGCCCAGGAAAGAGCTAGAGGGCTGCAAAAGGCAGCAACATGTAGGTAAATCCCCTGCAAACAAATGTGGATAGGGAAATGAATTAAAATTAAAATTAAAAAAATAAAAATGAACCAATATCAATTGGACAGAGGTCCCATAGCAGAGAATCTGGCTTCACGTCAGCAGGGAATCAGTCTCTTCATGCCATAGCAAAGAATCTGGCTTCATGTCAGCAGAGAATCAGCCTCTTCATGCCATAGCAGAGAATCTGGCTTCATGTCAGCGCAGAATCAGTCTTCATGTCATAGCAGAGAATCAGGCTTCACGTCACCCACCACTGGAACAGGCCACTGTTACACATTTAGGCCCAGGCACCCAGGCAGAGGAGAGGTCCCGTAACAGAGAATCTGGCCTTATGTCAGCGCAGAATCTGTCTTCATGTCATAGCAGAGAATCAGGCTTCATGTCACCCACCACTGGAACAGGCCACTGTCACACATTTAGGCCCCGGCACCCAGACAGAGGAGAGCGGTCCCGTAACAGAGAATCTGGCCTTATGTCAGCGCAGAATCTGTCTTCATGTCATAGCAGAGAATCAGGCTTCACGTCACCCACCACTGGAACAGGCCACTGTCACACATTTAGGCCCAGGCACCCAGGCAGAGGAGAGAGGTCCCGTAACAGAGAATCTGGCCTTATGTCAGCGCAGAATCTGTATTCATGTCATAGCAGAGAATCAGGCTTCACGTTACCCACCACTGGAACAGGCCACTGTCACACATTTAGGCCCCGGCACCCAGACAGAGGAGAACGGTCCCGTAACAGAGAATCTGGCCTTATGTCAGCGCAGAATCTGTCTTCATGTCATAGCAGAGAATCAGGCTTCACGTCACCCACCACTGGAACAGGCCACTGTCACACATTTAGGCCCAGGCACCCAGGCAGAGGAGAGAGGTCCCGTAACAGAGAATCTGGCCTTATGTCAGCACAGAATCTGTATTCATGTCATAGCAGAGAATCAGGCTTCACGTCACCCACCACTGGAACAGGCCACTGTCACACATTTAGGCCCCGGCACCCAGACAGAGGAGAGCGGTCTCATAACAGAGAATCTGGCCTTATGTTAGCACAGAATCTGTCTTCATGTCATAGCAGAGAATCAGGCTTCACGTCACCCACCACTGGAACAGGCCACTGTCACACATTTAGGCCCAGGCACCCAGGCAGAGGAGAGAGGTCCCGTAACAGAGAATCTGGCCTTATGTCAGCGCAGAATCTGTATTCATGTCATAGCAGAGAATCAGGCTTCACGTCACCCACCACTGGAACAGGCCACTGTCACACATTTAGGCCCCGGCACCCAGACAGAGGAGAGGTTCATTCAACTTTGGGTTGCCCCGCAATATAATGGTAAAATTAAATTAAAAATAGTATTGAATGAGGAAGTGCCCTGGAGTAGAATAATATATTGTTAAGGGGAGGTAGTTAATATCTAATCTGCACAAGGGATGGACAGGTCCTGTGGGATCCATGCCTGGTTCATTTTTATGAACGTCAGCTTGTCCACATTGGCTGTAGACAGGCGGCTGCGTTTGTCTGTAATGACGCCCCCTGCCGTGCTGAATACACGTTCAGACAAAACGCTGGCCGCCGGGCAGGCCAGCACCTCCAAGGCATAAAAGGCTAGCTCTGGCCACGTGGACAATTTGGAGACCCAGAAGTTGAATGGGGCCGAACCATCAGTCAGTACGTGGAGGGGTGTGCACAGGTACTGTTCCACCATGTTAGTGAAATGTTGCCTCCTGCTAACACGTTCCGTATCAGGTGGTGGTGCACTTAGCTGTGGCGTGTTGACAAAACTTTTCCACATCTCTGCCATGCTAACCCTGCCCTCAGAGGAGCTGGGCGTGACACAGCTGCGTTGGCGACCTCTTGCTCCTCCTCTGCCTTCGCCTTGGGCTTCCACTGGTTCCCCTGTGACATTTGGGAATGCTCTCAGTAGCACGTCTACCAACGTGCGCTTGTACTCGCGCATCTTCCTATCACGCTCCAGTGTAGGAAGTAAGGTGGGCACATTGTCTTTGTACCGGGGATCCAGCAGGGTGGCAACCCAGTAGTCTGCACACGTTAAAATGTGGGCAACTCTGCTGTCGTTGCGCAGGCACTGCAGCATGTAGTCGCTCATGTGTGCCAGGCTGCCCAGAGGTAAGGACAAGCTGTCCTCTGTGGGAGGCGTATCGTCATCGTCCTGTGTTTCCCACCAGCCACGCACCAGTGATGGGCCCGAGCTGCTTTGGGTGCCACCCCGCTGTGAACATGCTTCATCCTCATCCTCCTCCACCTCCTCCTCATCCTCGTCCTTGTCCTCCTCGTCCTCCAGTAGTGGGCCCTGTCTGGCCACATTTGTACCTGGCCTCTGGTGTTGCAAAAAACCTCCCTCTGAGTCACTTCGAAGAGACTGGCCTGAAAGTGCTAAAAATGACCCCTCTTCCTCCTCTTCCTCCTGGGCCACCTCCTCTTCCATCATCGCCCTAAGTGTTTTCTCAAGGAGACATAGAAGTGGTATTGTAACGCTGATAACGGCGTCATCGCCACTGGCCATGTTGGTGGAGTACTCGAAACAGCGCAACAGGGCACACAGGTCTCGCATGGAGGCCCAGTCATTGGTGGTGAAGTGGGTCTGATCCACAGTGCGACTGACCCGTGCGTGCTGCAGCTGAAACTCCACTATGGCCTGCTGCTGCTCGCACAGTCTGTCCAGCATATGCAAGGTGGAGTTCCACCTGGTGGGCACGTCGCATATGAGGCGGTGAGCGGGAAGGCCGAAGTTACGCTGTAGCGCAGACAGGCGAGCAGCGGCAGGGTGTGAACGCCGGAAGCGCGAACAGACGGCCCGCACTTTATGCAGCAGCTCTGACATGTCGGGGTAGTTGCGAATGAACTTCTGCACCACCAAATTCAGCACATGCGCCAGGCAAGGGATGTGCGTCAAACCGGCTAGTCCCAGAGCTGCAACGAGATTTCGCCCATTATCGCACACCACCAGGCTGGGCTTGAGGCTCACCGGCAGCAACCACTCGTCGGTCTGTTGTTCTATACCCCGCCACAACTCCTGTGCGGTGTGGGGCCTGTCCCCCAAACATATGAGTTTCAGAATGGCCTGCTGACGTTTACCCCGTGCTGTGCTGAAGTTGGTGGTGAAGGTGTGTGGCTGACTGGATGAGCAGGTGGAAGAAGAGGAGGAGGAAGCTGAGTAGGAGGAGGAGGAGACAGGAGGCAAAGAATGTTGCCCTGCGATCCTTGGCGGCGGAAGGACGTGCGCCAAACAGCTCTCCGCCTGGGGCCCAGCCGCCACTACATTTACCCAGTGTGCAGTTAGGGAGATATAGCGTCCCTGGCCGTGCTTACTGGTCCACGTATCTGTGGTTAGGTGGACCTTGCCACAGATGGCGTTGCGCAGTGCACACTTGATTTTATCGGACACTTGTTTGTGCTGGGAAGGCACGGCTCTTTTGGAGAAGTAGTGGCGGCTGGGAACAACATACTGTGGGACAGCAAGTGACATGAGCTGTTTGAAGCTGTGTGTGTCCACCAGCCTAAATGACAGCATTTCATAGGCCAGTAGTTTAGAAATGCTGGCATTCAGGGCCAGGGATCGAGGGTGGCTAGGTGGGAATTTACGCTTTCTCTCAAATGTTTGTGAGATGGAGAGCTGAACGCTGCCGTGTGACATGGTTGAGATGCTTGGTGACGCAGGTGGTGGTGTTGGTGGTACATCCCATGTTTGCTGGGTGGCAGGTGCCAACGTTCCTCCAGAGGCGGAGGAAGAGGCCGAGGCGGCGGCAGCAGAAGAGGTAGCAGGGGGAGCCTGAGTGACTTCCTTGTTTTTAAGGTGTTTACTCCACTGCAGTTCATGCTTTGCATGCAGGTGCCTGGTCATGCAGGTTGTGCTAAGGTTCAGAACGTTAATGCCTCGCTTCAGGCTCTGATGGCACAGCGTGCAAACCACTCGGGTCTTGTCGTCAGCACATTGTTTGAAGAAGTGCCATGCCAGGGAACTCCTTGAAGCTGCCTTTGGGGTGCTCGGTCCCAGATGGCGGCGGTCAGTAGCAGGCGGAGTCTCTTGGCGGCGGTGTTCTGATTTTGCCCACTGCTCCCTCTTTTGCTACGCTGTTGGCTCGGTCTCACCACTGCCTCTTCCTCCGAACTGTGAAAGTCAGTGGCACGACCTTCATTCCATGTGGGGTCTAGGACCTTATCGTCCCCTGCATCGTCTTCCACCCAGTCTTGATCCCTGACCTCCTGTTCAGTCTGCACACAGCAGAAAGACGCAGCAGTTGGCACCTGTGTTTCGTCATCATCAGAGACGTGCTGAGGTGGTATTCCCATGTCCTCATCATCAGGAAACATAAGTGGTTGTGCGTTAGTGCATTCTATCTCTTCCACCCCTGGGGAAGGGCTAGGTGGATGCCCTTGGGAAACCCTGGCAGCAGAGTCTTCAAACAGCATAAGAGACTGCTGCATAACTTGAGGCTCAGACAGTTTCCCTGATATGCATGGGGGTGATGTGACAGACTGATGGGCTTGGTTTTCATGCGCCATCTGTGCGCTTTCAGCAGAAGACTGGGTGGGAGATAATGTGAACGTGCTGGATCCACTGTCGGCCACTGTGTGGCTGTGGCAGAACGGCCACGTCCTCTCCCAGCACCAGAGGGTCCACTAACACCACCACGACCATGTCCACGTCCGCGTCCCTTATTAGATGTTTTCCTCATTGTTCCCGTTCACCACAATTTTGAGAATGGCAAATTTGGGAATGCTTTTTCAACCCAGAAAAAAAAGTGTGCTTTTACGGTCACTACAAATAACTTGACCAGCTAAAACAGTGCAGATTTGGTTGAATAGAGATGTGAGACCTGTTTTTTTTTGCGCTGTGTGACAGGTATAGGTTTAATCACAGAATCACACTTCTATCAGCATGATAGCGTGTGTCTTAGGTTTTTCTGAATGACACTATCAATACCTTCAATGTAAGATTTTCTTTTTGGGATAGATTTCAAGTAGGCCTCAAATACCAGAAACTAGTTATTTTGAGAATGGCAAATTTGGGAATGCTTTTTCAACCCAGAACAAAAAGTGTGCTTTTACGGTCACTACAAATAACTTGACCAGCTAAAACAGTGCAGATTTGGTTGAATAGAGATGTGAGACCTGTTTTTTTTTGCGCTGTGTGACAGGTATAGGTTTAATCACAGAATCACACTTCTATCAGCACGCTAGCGTGTGTCTTAGGTTTTTCTGAATGACACTATCAATACCTTCAATGTAAGATTTTCTTTTTGGGATAGATTTCAAGTAGGCCTCAAATACCAGAAACTAGTTATTTTGAGAATGGCAAATTTGGGAATGCTTTTTCAACCCAGAAAAAAAAGTGTGCTTTTACGGTCAATACAAATAACTTGACCAGCTAAAACAGTACAGATTTGGTTGAATAGAAATGTCAGGTCAGGTTTTTTTTGCGCTGTGTGACAGGTATAGGTTTAATCACAGAATCACACTTCTATCAGCACGCTAGCGTGTGTCTTAGGTTTTTCTGAATGACACTATCAATACCTTCAATGTAAGATTTTCTTTTTGGGATAGATTTCAAGTAGGCCTCAAATACCAGAAACTAGTTATTTTGAGAATGGCAAATTTGGGAATGCTTTTTCAACCCAGAACAAAAAGTGTGCTTTTACGGTCACTACAAATAACTTGACCAGCTAAAACAGTGCAGATTTGGTTGAATAGAGATGTGAGACCTGTTTTTTTTTGCGCTGTGTGACAGGTATAGGTTTAATCACAGAATCACACTTCTATCAGCACGCTAGCGTGTGTCTTAGGTTTTTCTGAATGACACTATCAATACCTTCAATGTAAGATTTTCTTTTTGGGATAGATTTCAAGTAGGCCTCAAATACCAGAAACTAGTTATTTTGAAAATGGCAAATTTGGGAATGCTTTTTCAACCCAGAACAAAAAGTGTGCTTTTACGGTCACTACAAATAACTTGACCAGCTAAAACAGTGCAGATTTGGTTGAATAGAGATGTGAGACCTGTTTTTTTTTGCGCTGTGTGACAGGTATAGGTTTAATCACAGAATCACACTTCTATCAGCACGCTAGCGTGTGTCTTAGGTTTTTCTGAATGACACTATCAATACCTTCAATGTAAGATTTTCTTTTTGGGATAGATTTCAAGTAGGCCTCAAATACCAGAAACTAGTTATTTTGAGAATGGCAAATTTGGGAATGCTTTTTCAACCCAGAACAAAAAGTCTGCTTTTACGGTCACTACAAATAACTTGACCAGCTAAAACAGTGCAGATTTGGTTGAATAGAGATGTGAGACCTGTTTTTTTTTGCGCTGTGTGACAGGTATAGGTTTAATCACAGAATCACACTTCTATCAGCACGCTAGCGCGTGTCTTAGGTTTTTCTGAATGACACTATCAATACCTTCAATGTAAGATTTTCTTTTTGGGATAGATTTCAAGTAGGCCTCAAATACCAGAAACTAGTTATTTTGAGAATGGCAAATTTGGGAATGCTTTTTCAACCCAGAACAAAAAGTGTGCTTTTACGGTCACTACAAATAACTTGACCAGCTAAAACAGTGCAGATTTGGTTGAATAGAGATGTGAGACCTGTTTTTTTTTGCGCTGTGTGACAGGTATAGGTTTAATCACAGAATTACACTTCTATCAGCACGCTAGTGTGTGTCTTAGGTTTTTCTGAATGACACTATCAATACCTTCAATGTAAGATTTTCTTTTTGGGATAGATTTCAAGTAGGCCTCAAATACCAGAAACTAGTTATTTTGAGAATGGCAAATTTGGGAATGCTTTTTCAACCCAGAACAAAAAGTGTGCTTTTACGGTCACTACAAATAACTTGACCAGCTAAAACAGTGCAGATTTGGTTGAATAGAGATGTGAGACCTGGTATCGATGGTTAAATACACTTGGTGATAGCTCGTGCTGGCGCACCACAAGTCACAAAATGGCCGCCGATCACCTCAGAAAAAAAGTGATCTAAAAACGCTCTGGGCAGCCTCAAAAAAGTGAGCAAGTCAATAATGGCACTTCAATGATCCACAGCTGCAGATCGATCACAGAATGAAGTCTTTTGGAGGAGTTAATCTGCCTAATCTCGCCCTAACGTCGCAGCTGCAACCTCTCCCTATACTGATCATAGCAGAGTGACGTGCGGCGCTACGTGACTCCAGCTTAAATAGAGGCTGGGTCACATGGTGCACTGGCCAATCACAGCCATGCCAATAGTAGGCATGGCTGTGATGGCCTCTTGGGCCAAGTAGTATGACGCTTGTTGATTGGCTGCTTTGCAGCCTTTCAAAAAGCGCCAAGAAAGCGCCGAACACCGAACCCGAACCCGGACTTTTACGAAAATGTTCGGGTTCGGGTCTGTGTCACGGACACCCCAAAATTCGGTACGAACCCGAACTATACAGTTCGGGTTCGCTCATCCCTACTTATTACTACTGATATTTAGAATTGACATTTAACATCTTTAGCACTTCATTTGGGGGAAGAACTATTTTTGCATATGATAGCATAGATTTACACCTTTCAGATGTACAAGAATAACAAGAATGTTTCCATTCACTGACAACAAACCTTGCTTGAAAACCGAGAGGAATTTAAATACAATATTATAAACCAACTTTATTTAGAAAATTAGAAAACTTCTTTCTTGTGTGCACATGCTAATTGGCACCAAATGTCATATCCCAGCAGTAGTACAGGGGTAACAGATATTATAGTCCCAGCTAATGGGCAATTGATTTAAACAATCATTATATGGTTAGCTGAGAAAGCAACTGGAGATGTTTCAGCATAGAATCATTCAGTCTCCAAAGAGGATTGGCAGTCTTCAAGCAAATTTTGTACTATTTGTGAGCAATCTGACAAAAAAACTGGAGTGATATCAACAGAAATATTAGCTGAATCCAAAGGCAACATATTTAAAAAGAAATCCAACTAAAAATAAAGCTAGACACACATACTGTACGCAGGAACAATTGCTGTGAAAGGTTATTTTACAGGCAACCTTTTTACACAGTTTTACAATTATTTGCGGCTGTACAGTAATAAAAAGACTATATTATTCAATTAAAGGGGTTTTCTATTTGGACAAACCCTACTTATCAGAAGGGTCCCTTGACAACTTGTCCCCCTGTTTAGACCACTAGCAGTGGATGCTATAGACCTGACTTCAGGCTGCTTTCACACGATCAGTATTTGATCAATATTTTTCATCAGTAATTGTGAGCCAAAACCAGGAGAAGGTCCAAAACACAGAAGAGGCACAAATCTTTCCATTATACTTTCCGATGTACATACTTACCAACATTTCAGCTCGTAAAATCGGGGCATCTAAGCCCCACCCATGGGAACACCCTGATCCCACCAGGGAACACCCACATTTTCAGCTCGGGACAGTGCAAATGTGCCAGGACTGTATCTGAAAATCAAGGACAATCCTGCCAAAATTCAGGACATTTAGTAACGATGGGGGCCACTTGTGTGCCATATATCTGGCGCAGATTCTGTCGCATGCCATGCTGTGGAAGAATCTTCACTTTTTCCCCGGTCACGCCAGGTCTAAAAAAGGGGGCGCGGCATGGACAGGGAAGAGGATTTGCCGGCAGGCCCATCTCATTCAACATTTTCTACTCCTGGTTTAGGCGTAGAAAATGGTCTAAATGAAAGACAGCAAGGTGGATATGCCAAAGTTATTGAGAGGCCGGTACAGGGGTTTATTAAGACCGGCACCTAAAATGACAGTCTTAATAAATGTGTCCCAATGTCTGTAGGTTCTTTTCCTGATTATGGCTTACGAATATTGATGCAAAATACTGACCAAATACTGACAGTGTGAAAATGGCCTATGATGAGGATATTAAACACAAGACCAACTCCTTTATTACCTCAGAATTCCATAACAGGGGATAAAACTGGTTGAACTACAAAATAATGATGGTAGAAACTGTTGTAAGGCAAACTAAATTAGTTGCTCTGAAAAATAAAAGGTGGAATCTGGTTTCTATGGGCAACTAAGTCAGTTTTCCTTTGCACTGGTTTTAATAAATCTCCCCCCTTGGGTTGTATTAAGGGTGTTACATATTTGTATGCTGTTCACCATGTAGTACTAGTACCATATTACATTTATTACTTGGGTTGTTATGTAACAACACAAATTAATATTTAATTACTTTTATTTGATAAAAAGTTTGCATGGTAAAATGTTTTAATAATTTTTTTTCTTAAGCTTTACTACATGATAACCAACTGTATGAGGAAGAGAGCTTGTTCTTTTTACAACTTTTCTTCTTGGAAACACAGCAAGCTGCACTGACTACTTTCTGGACTGAGGAGAGGGGTATTCGAACAGAGAAGAATCCCAGGTAGCAGTATGTTCTGACTTCCTTGCCTCTCTTTCACAGATTTCCTTGCAGTATCTTTCGCCATGTTGTGCTTACACTGATGACATTGATTAAATCAATTGCACTAAGGTGCCTCAAGATTTTGCTGAGCAGATGCTTAAAGTCCCTCTGGAAAAGCTGCCCAAGAATGTCCATTTTTTTGCCAATAAGTTTATCAAGGCTATAGGCCTCCTTGGTAACTAATTCTTCAACAGTGTCCCAGTCAACCTTTGGACTTCTTTAGAAAGTTTTTTTTTAAAAATAGAACAAACAATCTCCTCAAAGTGGAGCACAGGTAAGGAGAGGGTAGTTGGGTGGACTGGCACAGATTCCCATGAGGCTTGCTGCTTTGGAGTTTCAAACAAATATGTGGATGTAATGCTAGTGCTGAAGTCCTCCTCATCTTGGTTCTGAGAGTCACTGACTAACCACTATCCTGAAGAGGACTACATTCCAAGTCACTTGTTTCAATGGCACTTTCCTTGTTATTTACAGGCCTGTCTTCTTGAATGACATCCACTCGACTAGAAGACAATTGGTATACAATGGTGTCTGAATATCCCACTTTTGGGGAAGGCTCCAGCTCATGCTAAGTTGGGCTAGCTTCTGGTTTTACCTTTAAAGGTGATAACTTGGTCGGAGTTTTAAACTCGCACTTCATCTTTAAACTTATATGACCGTTCTAGATAGAGACTGGTTCCCAGGGTTCATGTCCTGGATTTAAATCTCAGACTCCAGACTATGCTGCTCTCGGAGCTTCATAAGTAGATACACTGTAATAAAACCTATTTTTCTATTAAAACTATTTCCGCCTATTTTACTATATGATGCTTTACAATATCTTTTTATTCCAATGATATTAGTGTGTAGCCTATGAAAATAAAAGTGACAGGCACCTATTACATGTCTGAGGCTTAGCGATGGCAGCCCTGGAGGCCTTTATTAGGCCCCTGTTTTCCATAGAAACCTGTAGGCAACTAGCAATTGTGTTGCAAGGGAATCAATGGAATGACAAAAGGACCCCCCCCCCCCCCCCTTGATTTCACTTGTAGGTTGCTATTGACCGATGCATCAAAAGAATTGACGGCCATTGCTGTCACTCATAACATGCTACTGCTGATGATGCCTACTTACCAAACATAACATACTACAGTATTACCATGCAGGTCGAGAGAGGGATAGAAAACCCAACAGAAGTGGATTGCTCTAAAAGTAAGAGTGATATACCTATGAAACTATTATACATATTTATGATACAGTAGTTATTTCTACGACACATTACACATTGACCACATCAATTAAGTGGTGTAATTGAAATATTCCAGGCAATGGTGCTTGATAAACATTTTAAGAGAAATCCTAACAAGGTGCAGTGTAATTGCAAATGCTCCTGAAAAGCAAATATTGTCTTAGTGTTTCATAGGCATGAACAGGAAAACATCTGGACTGTATCAAAGCTAGCACCCCCCACAAGCACCGACCGCCACGCCAGAAATGCTATTGGGCAGAAACACTGATTTCATGTGTCGCGGAAATCAACTGCATCTATGAATATGCAGTGGGGATCATGTATGGTAGAGTCTGTATACATAGTGAAAAGAACATGAAGACATCATCCAAGAACATATATGGGGTCATTTGTCAAACTGGTGTAAAGTACAACTGGCTTATCTGCCCATAGCAACCAATCAGATTCCACCTTTCATTTTCCAAAGGAGCTGTAATGAAAGGTGGAATCTGATCGGTCGCAATGGGCAACTAAACCAGTTCTACTTTACACCAGTTTGATAAATGACCCCAAAAATATTTTTTTGGGTAAAGATGAGTTACGATATTAATATGATATCTAGGATATTAAAGTAGTGACATAGTAATATAGTACACAAGTCATTCAAGTTAAAGGGATTTTCTGAGATTTTGATACTGATGACTTATCCACTGGATAGGTCATCAGTATCTGATCGGTGGGGATCTGACACCCGTGACCTCCACTAAACAGCTGTGATTGATATTGCAGCTCAGCCCCATTCTCTTCTATGGGGCTGAGCTTTGCTTAGGCCATGTGACTGATGAACGTGTCATCACTTGGCCTAGGGAATGCAGCGAGAAGGCCTGGGCTACTGTGAGCCCTCTTGAACAGCTGATCGGCACGGTCACCACGATTGTCTGCAGTAATGCATGACTAGTACTGCAAATTAGCAGTTCATATATCTATTTTTTTCCTACTCTCCTCCATTCCCTTGCTGTCAGCACTCAAAGCTGAATCCTAACAAAATAGAGAGGACTTCTGTGCACATGCGCAGCAGTCCTGACAATGTATTTCAGCACAGCTTTAAACGCTGACAGCAGGTGAATAGGGAGCAGTAGGAAAATAAAAAAGCATTAATTTGGACTCCTTATCTGCAGCGGTGCTCATGTATTACAGCAAATAATAGTCTAAGATCGTGGTGACAGCTTCCCTTTCAAGGAGTTTTCCAGTTTTTGTTTTTACTTTTAAAAATTTCAACCCCAGCCCGCTGTACCTGTGGGAAACTCCACACTCCCCTGTTCCCCGCTGTTTCATTCCAGCTCCCTTCACTGGTCTTCTAGTCCATGTCTGTAAACTTCCTGATGGACAGGGTCAAATGCACCACTGCAGCCAATGACTGGTTGCAGCAGTGCTGTGTCACCAAGCAATATGACACTGCTGAGGACACATCACCAGTAAGTCCAGCCATTGACTGCAGTGGCACACAGGACCCTATCTGTTCAGAAGTTTGCAGACAGGGACCAGAAGACCAGTAGCCAGATTTCCGAAATTTGATCTGGCTGTGAACAAAACAGAAAACTACAATAGAAGATTAGTAAAGTAATTCATATAAATATTCAAAAGTGTAGTTTAGTGTGCAGTTAGTGGGACACATTTTAGTGGGGCATATACCTGTGGTTCTGGGTGCCAGGGGTGCGCGGTTGACAACAATTTACTCTGCAGGGTATTCAGGATTCAGGAACAGGACAGCAAAATGAATTGCCACTCAGTGTAAAGTATAGGCTAGCTATGACTGGATTATATTTGGCCGGTGTATGGTTTACTAGAGTCAGGCCAGAAGTTACACCCACTTATAGGTCATCATCACGCTGTACTGTGTACATTCCTGCCGTCTGTTTCATCAACACTTAGTAATGATATTATCCAAGGCAAGCCTAATCTGTAACTGACCTAATATGTAAAGATCTGCCCAGTCCTTAGTAAATACCTTCATGACCTTTTATCATATAATGTAATCTGTTTATATAATAATATCACACTCAGTATAAGCAAATAGAGATCATATGCAAGGAGATGGCATCATAAAATAGTAAAAGTAATATTTGGAAAAAAATGACATATGAACTAAAGTTACATTCAACAAGGATTGCAGGGCAAGGTAGGACATGTCACTGTTCCTGGAAATTGTACTTCCAATAAAGTTATGGACATTTTACCAGGGCTGTGCCTGGACTGCATGGCGTCACGATGACTTTTGATTACAGATAAGGAAGAAGCTTCCTAAATAAGCAGCAGTTGCAACTGAAAACACATTCTTGTGCAAGAACAACAGAAAATGTAGACCCCTAATCTGATAGCCCAAATACTGGGCAGGGTCCAGTAAACACTAAGCAAGCTTATAGGTTGCATTGCTCGACACAGTAAATTTAAATTAACCCCACATTTAGGATACATTATTGTGTTAGGCTACAAACAGCCGTTAAAATGGGCCGTTTTTTTACTGACGTCTTTCTGGAAAACGGCCACTAAGTACGTCCTCCTTCAGTTGTATGGGAACCATCGGGCCATGACAATGAACAAAACAATGGCCCTGTGAATAGAACCAAAGACTGCAATGGTTCTGAAAACAGCGGGGAGGCTGTTAAAAAAAAAAAAAAACAGCCATGACATGGATGTTGTGCGAATGTAGCCTATTTTTGATGCAGCAAAAAACTGCTCCAAAAAACGCATGCAGTTTTTGCAACAACATACCGATATCTGCATTTATGGTATGCTTTTTTTTTTAAGCAAAACTGAATTACATTATTGCATTTTTGCTGTATATGACGCACTTAGGTTTTAGAGGAGGAAAACAAGAAAAATATATTTTTTTCATCAGACCTCAGATCAGACCCCCAGTCTTCATCAGATTTCAGATCAGATCCGCAAGGTTAATCAGACCTTAACCCCGAATGCTAATCAGACCTCAGTTCAGACCCCAAATCAGACTCAATGTTAATTAGGCCTCAGATCAGACCCCAAAGTTAATCAGACCCCCAATGTTAATTAGACCCCACCTCAGACCCCCAATCAGACCTCACTTCAGACCCCCACGTTAATAACACCCCCAATTAGACCTTAGAACAGACCCACCAATTTCAATAAGAACCCAAAAAGACCTCAGATCAGACCCCCAATGTTAATTAGACCCCAGTTTAGAACCCCAATCAGATCTCAGATCAGACCCCCACTGTTAATAAGACCCCCAATCAGACCTGAGATCAGACTGCAAATGTTAATCAGACCCCAAACAGACCTCAGATCAGACCCCCAATGTTAATAAGACCCCAATCAAACTTCAGATCAGACCCCCAGGAAAAGATCAGGAAGCAGTGAGTACATAGCCAGCAAGGGAGCGCTGTATTCACCGCTCCCCAGTCCTACTGTACTAACGAGTGCTTCAATAATGGAAGCACTCATTAGTATTCGCTGCATAAGATGCACTGACATTTTCCCCCCACATTTGGGGGAAACAAATGCATCTTATAGAGCAAAAAATATGGTAATTACAAAATAGAGTTACATTAAGGTAATTTTAGTCTCCTGTGTGTTTTTCCATTGCTATAAGAAAACACACCATAAATGTAGATATGTTGTTGCAAAAACGGAATGCTTTTTTGCATGTGTTTTTTGTGGCACCAAAAACACAGCACAGCAGCAACGTTTGCCAGCACCTTAATCCCTTCCCGATATATGAAGTACTAGTACATCATAGCAGGAAGTGACTTCCCACAATTTGATCTACTAGTATGTCATGATGATCGGGCAGGCACCGGAGCAGTGCATGCTCGATCAATGCATGGTCCCGGCAGTCACTGACAGCTGGTTCCCTGCTGTATCAGTCAGCATAAGGCCCCTTTCACACGGACGAGTATTCCGCGCGGATGCGATGCGTGAGGTGAACGCATTGCACCCGCACTGAATACCGACCCATTTATTTCTATGGGGCTATTCACATGAGCGGTGATTTTCACGCATCACTTGTGCGTTGCGTGAAAATCGCAGCATGCTCTATATTCTGCGTTTTTCACGCAACGCAGCCCCCATAGAAGTGAATGGGGTTGCGTGAAAATCGCAAGCATCCGCAAGCAAGTGCGGATGCGGTGCGATTTTCACGCACGGTTGCTAGGAAACGATCGGGATGGAGACCCGATCATTATTATTTTCCCTTATAACATGGTTATAAGGGAAAATAATAGCATTCTTGTCACGCACCGGCAGGACAGGTAGTGGATCCTCTGGACCAGAGAGGCGATGGCGCGGGTTGTACTAGAGGACCGGTTCTAAGCAGTTACTGGTCTTCACCAGAGCCCGCTGCAAAGCGGGATGGATTTGCTGCGGCGGTAACTACCAGGTCGTGTCCCCTAGTAACAACTCGACCTCTCTGGCTGGTGATATGGCGTGGTACACAGGGAGAAGGCAAGAGCAAAGTCGGACGTAGCAGCGGTCAGAGCAGGCGGCAAAGGTTCAAAGGCGAGTGGACGGTAGCAACAGGTACGGCAACAGGTAAGGCAAACTAACATAGAAAGGAACGCTTTCTCTGAGGCACAAGGCACAAAGATCCGGCAGAAAGCTGTGGGAGGAGAAGGTATAAATGGGCAGTGCACAGGTGCAGCCTAATTAAGTCAGCACTGCCTCTCACAACCTTAACCCTTAATAACCCCTTTGGACCAGGCACCAATCATCGGTGCACTGGTCCTTTGAATCTAAGAGTCCCGGCGCGCGCGCCCCCTAGAGAGCGAGGATGCACACGCCGAGACGCTGGAGTGCTGCTTGGGGGCATACGCTGTGAGTGCTCCGAGGCCAGCAGGGGACCCGGAGCGCTCAGCGTAACAATTCTGAATACAGAATGCATAGTAAAACAGCGCTGGAGGGGTTAAAAAAAATAAAAATTAAATTAACTCACCTTAGTCCACTTGATCGCGTAGCTGGCATCTCCTTCTGTCTCCTTTGTTGAATAGGACCTGTGGTGAGCATTAATTACAGGAACAGGACCTTTGATGACGTCACTCCGGTCATCACATGGTACGTCACATGATCTTTTACCATGGTGATGGATCATGTGATGACCGGAGTGACGTCATCAAAGGTCCTGTTCCTGTATTTAATGCTCACCACAGCTCCTGTTCAACAAAGGAGACAGAAGGAGATGCCGGGCTACGCGATCAAGTGGACTAAGGTGAGTTAAATTATTCTTATTTTTTTTAACCCCTCCAGCGCTGTTTTACTATGCATTCTGTATTCAGAATGCTATTATTTTCCCTTATAACCATGTTATAAGGGAAAATAATACAATCTACAGAACACCGATCCCAAGCCCGAACTTCTGTGAAGAAGTTCGGGTTATGGTACCAAACATGCGCGATTTTTCTCACGCGAGTGCAAAACGCATTACAATGTTTTGCACTCGTGCGGAAAAATCGCGGGTGTTCCCGCAACGCACCCGCACATTTTCCCGCAACGCCCGTGTGAAAGAGGCCTAACTGCAAACTGTGATGTTGGCGTATTAACCTCTTGTATGCCATAGTCAAAGTTGACCGTGGCATACAGGGTGTGGGGGTCTGCGGCTCCATTGAGATCCCCGTCGGGTCCCTGTGCTGCAGTGACGGGGACCTGATGCCTTAGAAGGCAGTCTCCTAGGCAACTGTCAGTGTAATGCTGACAGACAGGTCAGGATATGTCATCAGTATCTGATCTGTTGGGCTCCGAAACCCGCTGATCAGCTATTTGAGAAGACTCTTGCACTCCTGTGAACGCTGCGGATTTCTCTGTGCTTACCAAGTCCAGCGTTGTACATTGTATAGCAGCTGTGATTGGTATCGCACTCAGCACCACTGAAGTGAATTGAGGCCGGGCTGCAATACCAAGCCCAGACGCTTTACAATGTATAGCGCTGTGCTTGGTAAGCACAGAGAAGGCTGCGGCGATGTCAAAAGTAGGAAGTGGTCATAATAATGTGACTTGACAGTGTATTTAAAGTTTTTATGTTAGAGAACATTTTATAAGATTGTGTTCACACTTCAGTTATTTGGTCAATCATTTTGTTCAGTTATGAACCAATACCAGTTGTGATGCGGCGCATTGCTTACATCACAGACCTGTCACTTACCAGTAGGAGGAGCGCCTGCCGGTCACAGACATCGCAGCTCGCAGGTAAGTATAATGCTTCTAAAAATTGCTAAGTAACCATGGCAACCAGGACTGCAGTAGCGTCCTGGTTGCCATAGTTACCGATCGGAGCCCCAGCGATTAAACTGGGACTCCGATCGGAACTCTCCACTGCCACCAATGATGGGGGAACGTGATTTTAACTAGGGGGGGGGGGATGTGAGGCCGCACTGGCCACCAATGAAGGGGGATTCGGAACATGATTTTAACTAGGGGGGGGGGGGAGAGGTGAGGCCGCACTGGCCACCAATGATGGGGGATTCGGAACGTGATTTTAACTGGGGGGGGAGATGTGAGGCCGCACTGGCCACCAATGATGGGGGATTCGGAACGTGATTTTAACTAGGGGGGGGGGGGGGAGGTGAGGCCGCACTGGCCACCAATGATGGGGGATTCGGAACGTGATTTTAACTAGGGGGGGGGGAGATGTGAGGCCGCACTGGCCACCAATGATGGGGGATTCGGAACGTGATTTTAACTAGGGGGTAGGGGAGAGGTGAGGCCGCACTGGCCACCAATGATTGGGGATTCGGAATGTGATTTTAACTAGGGGGGGAGAGGTGAGGCCGCACTAGGCACCAATGATGGGGGATTCGGAACGTGATTTTAACTAGGGGGGGGGAGATGTGAGGCCGCACTGGCCACCAATGATGGGATATTCGGAACGTGATTTTAACTAGGGGGGGGGGGAGATGTGAGGCCGCACTGTCCACCAATGATGGGGGATTCGGAACGTGATTTTAACAAGGGGGGGAAGATGTGAGGCCGCACTGGCCACCAATGATGGGGGATTCTTAACGTGATTTTAACTGGGGGGGGGAGAGAGGGGAGGCCGCATTGGCCACCAATGAATATAATATTGGGGAGGGAGGGGGTCTGCCCCCTCCTGCCTGTCAGCACCTGATCTCTTACAGGGGGCTATGATACGCACAATTAACCCTTTAGGTGCGGCACCTGAGGGGTTAATTGTGCGGATCACAGCCCCCTGTAAAAGATCGGGTGCTGCCAGGCAGCAGGGGGCAGTCATGTACACAGTTCTCAGTATATTCTAACTTGAAGCGTCCCCATCACTATGGGAACGCCTCTGTGTTAGAATATACTGTTGGATATGAGTTTTCACGAAGTGTAAACTCATATCTGAAAAAGCTTTTATGCAGACGGATCTGCGATCCGTCTGTGTGAAAGTTGCCAACGGCCACGGATCACGGACGCGGATGCCAATCTTGTGTGCATCCGTGTTTTTTCACAGACCCATTGACTTGAATGGGTCCGTGAACCGTTGTCCATCAAAAAAATAGGACAGGTCTTATTTTTTTGACGGACAGGAAACACGGATCACGGCCGCGGATGAACAACGGTGAATTTTCCGAGTTTTCAACGGACCCATTGAAAGTCAATGGGTCCGCAGAAAATCACGGAAAACGGAACAACGGTCACGGATGCACACAACGGTCGTGTGCATGAGGCCTAAGGCCGAGTTCACACGAACGTGTGTGACCCGTGCCCGTGCTGCGGCCCGCAAATTGCCGTGGGTCAGCCGCATCGGATCGCGGACCCATTCACTTTTATGGGTCCGCGATCTGCCCGTTCCGCAAAAAGATAGGACATGTTCTATCTTTTTGCGGAACGGAAGTACGGGACGCAACCCCACGGAAGCACTCCGTAGTGCTTCCGAGGGGTCCCGTTCCGTGCGGCCGTTCTGCAATTCCAGATTTGTGGACCCATTGAAGTGAATGGGTCCGCATCCGTGATGCGGAATGCACACGGAACTGTGGCCATGTATCGTGTGAACTAGGCCTAAGGGTGCATTCACACGACCATAAGTGTTTTGCGGTCCGCAAATTGCTGATCCGCAAAACACAGATACCGGCCATGTGCGTTCTGCATTTTACGGACCACACATTGCCGGTGCTATATAGAGCATGCCTATTCTTGTCCGCAACCGCGGACAAGAATAGGACATGCTCCATATTTTTGGCAGGGCCACTGAACAGAACAACGGATGCGGACAGCACACGGTGTGCTGTCCGCAACTTTTGCGGCTCCATTGAAATGAATTTATACGGTCGTGTGAATGCACCCTTAGGAAGACGAGGTAATGTAATGCTTTCGCTAAAACTAGCCAAGTATTGTCTTAATTGTGTTAGCAGTAGGAAGATTTATCAGGCAAAATGTGATTATGTCCCAAATTGTGCCAAAAAAGTGGAACACCATGTACTGTATAGCATGCTGTACAGTAATACACTCGTATTATCTATACCAGTGTATTACTGTACAGCAGCGGGCGCACGGCGTCATAGCAACCAATGACGTTGTGTGCTCCTGCACTCAGCAGGAATCCAGGCCGGTATCTCACGGTCCGTTTTCCACGGACGTGTGCATGAGGCTTAACATGTACCATTCCACAGTGCTCCTTTTCCTAACCGCAGTGTTTTGGTGAATGGCAAGATATCAGGCAATTGCATTTATGCAATTCTCAATATTATATATTCCCTTGAAAATATATTGAATCAGACAAGAAGAATCTATTCCGTAGACCAGGGGTGGCCAACCTTACGGACACAAAGAGCCAGAAAAAGTATGACTACCAGGAGCCATAAGCTATACATCGGGTGGTTGTGAATTTTTTTTCTGTTACGGCATTCACCACATAGGAAATATTTTTTTATATTTCAATAGTTCACACTTTTTCGGGCATGGCAATATGTTTATTTTTTATTGTTTGTAAATTTTATATGTAAAATTGGGAAAGGGCTCTATTAGGGTGAATAGGACTTCACACTCTCCCTGCTGCCCTGTGCATAGTACACACAGCAGCAGGGAGCTTACCATGGCATCCAGAGCTTCAGTAGCGTCCTGGCTGCCATGGTAACCGATCAGAGCCCCAGGATTACACTGCTGGTGCTCCGATCGGAACTGCCACCAATGAAGAGGGGGGGAGGGGACCCTGTGGCCACTGCCACCAATGATACTAATACTTGGGGGGGGGCACTGCACCACCAATGGTTAGAATTTATAATACTGGGGAAGGGGGTGCACTGCGTCACCAATGAATGTAATTAACACATTACTTCAAGTATAGGAGGCAGCGGGTGCCAGCGGCGGTATAACATACCCAGCCTCAATAACAGGGCAGGCGATCTGCCAAACCGCGGCAATTAACCCCTCAGGTGTGGCACCTGAGGGGTTCATTTCCGTGGTTCGGCGGATCGCATGCTCTGTTATTGAGGCCGGGTGCCAGGTATGTGATACCGCTGCCGGCACCCGCTGCCTCCTATACTTGAATTAATGTGCTAAATGCATTCATTGGTGGTGCAGTGGCCACAGCCGCTCCCCTTCTCCTCCCTGCTATCTACCCATTGGTGGCAACGGCAGCGGCGTCACAGTGGAGAGGGAGGGAGGGACTCCCTCCTTCTCCACTGTGCTGGTGAAGAGAACATGGTACGCGCTGAGAGCAGCGCGTGCCATGTTCTCTATTAGGCTGCGCAGCTGCTTCCCAGCTCCACCGCAAGAGCCGCACTTGAAGCGGCAAAGAGCAACGGTTTGGCCAACCCTGCTGTAGACATCAAAACAGATACATCATGGCTAGAAAGTATAAAAGTAGCAGAAAACACTTGAGAAATGTGACAGATGAGGAAATTCAGAGACAAAACAAATACTGTTACAAAAGGAAGAAGGGATTGACGGATTCTATTTACAGCACATGCAGTTCATTGTAGGAATATGTCTGCTGACAATGACAGAAGAATGAAGTCTCTACTTAGCTTGTCGTAACCATTGGTCAGGAGTAGTCACTGATTTATGTTTACCCAGGCTACCATGTTACTACTAGGTAAAGGGACACTTGACATAAGCTGTGACATGTGGAAAGATCACTTCCCGCAATGGCACCTCAGTCTGTAATCATCTATTAGGAGGAATTCCACATAATAAATGAGCATTTTCCTAAAGCTTAGAAAATATAACTTCCTGCTACGTCATCTTCTATTTGCGCAGATGATTTGCAGGATGATTTATTGCTGGTTAATGACTGTTACTGATGAGGAAGTGAACTTTATATAGGTATGAATTAAGAGAAACTTGTTCCTCGAGCGAAAAATGAAAAGTTAACACCCAGTTCTGAGAACTGAAGAGAAGAAATCATACACTTCCTGACACCCGGGATCACACATCACACAGATCTTAAAGGGGTTGTCCAAATGTTTAATACTGATAACCTATCCTCAGTATAGGTCATCAGTATCTGATCAGTGCGGGTCCGACTTCCAGCACCTCTGAGAATCAGCTGTTTGGAGAGATGGGCCTTTCCTAGGCCACTGACATCTTGGTCATCATCACATGGTCTAGGCTCGGCTCAATCCCTTTAAGTGAATGGGGCTGAGCTACAATACCAAGAAAAGCCGTTATCCTGTGGACCTTGTTGTGCTTAGTAAGCTGCAAGGAGGTCCCGGCGGTAGCCTCGTTAAACAGATGATTGGCAAGGGTCCTAGGAGTCAGACCCTCACCGATCACATACTGATATCATATAATGAGGTTCGGTCATCAGTATTACGGTAAATGCTCTGACATTTCTTTTAACTATAACAAATCTCTTCAAAATTATTCCTAGACATCAAGTCCGTTTTGCAAATGGAAAAGAAAAAGTCCTGTTTGGTACCACCAAGTAGTAATATCAGCAGTCTACAGTGCTGATTTTGTAGTCATTGCAGACATTGTATCAGTATGTAATCCGTTTTTCATCTCCATCTGCTAGCGACCATCCATGAAAAATTGTCTATACACGAATGGACCTGTGTGGACTCTTTGACAAAGAAGCAGAACTCAAGGGCCTATATTCATTCAAAAATGTTACATTTTAGTTAGAATTGCTTTTTGATTGACTTTCCACCAAGGAATTATGGAATTAGGAGCTTTGGGTGGACATTGATATTGATTTCATATGGCACTATCTAATGATTCATCTTCCCTGTGGTGCAGGAATGTTGAATTCTTGCTTCCATGTTCCCAACTTGGTGTTCCAGCCCCAGGATACCCTGTTTTTAATTTATTGTCTGTGAATGTTTCTAAGGTTATCCTCATACACTGCGTGCAGAATTATTAGGCAAATGAGTATTTTGACCACATCATCCTCTTTATGCATGTTGTCTTACTCCAAGCTGTATAGGCTCGAAAGCCTACTACCAATTAAGCATATTAGGTGATGTGCATCTCTTTAATGAGAAGGGGTGGGGTCTAATGACATCAACACCCTATATTAGGTGTGCATAATTATTAGGCAACTTCCTTTCCTTTGGCAAAATGGGTCAAAAGAAGGACTTGACAGGCTCAGAAAAGTCAAAAATAGTGAGATATCTTGCAGAGGGATGCAGCACTCTTAAAATTGCAAAGCTTCTGAAGCGTGATCATCGAACAATCAAGCGTTTCATTCAAAATAGTCAACAGGGTCGCAAGAAGCGTGTGGAAAAACCAAGGCGCAAAATAACTGCCCATGAACTGAGAAAAGTCAAGCGTGCAGCTGCCAAGATGCCACTTGCCACCAGTTTGGCCATATTTCAGAGCTGCAACATCACTGGAGTGCCCAAAAGCACAAGGTGTGCAATACTCAGAGACATGGCCAAGGTAAGAAAGGCTGAAAGACGACCACCACTGAACAAGACACACAAGCTGAAACGTCAAGACTGGGCCAAGAAATATCTCAAGACTGATTTTTCTAAGGTTTTATGGACTGATGAAATGAGAGTGAGTCTTGATGGGCCAGATGGATGGACCCGTGGCTGGATTGGTAAAGGGCAGAGAGCTCCAGTCCGACTCAGACGCCAGCAAGGTGGAGGTGGATTACTGGTTTGTATCATCATGGGCTGGTATCATCAAAGATGAGCTTGTGGGGCCTTTTCGGGTTGAGGATGGAGTGAAGCTCAACTCCCAGTCCTACTGCCAGTTTCTGGAAGACAACTTCTTCAAGCAGTGGTACAGGAAGAAGTCTGCATCCTTCAAGAAAAACATGATTTTCATGCAGGACAATGCTCCATCACACGCGTCCAAGTACTCCACAGCGTGGCTGGCAAGAAAGGGTATAAAAGAAGAAAATCTAATGACATGGCCTCCTTGTTCACCTGATCTGAACCCCATTGAGAACCTGTGGTCCATCATCAAATGTGAGATTTACAAGGAGGGAAAACAGTACACCTCTCTGAACAGTGTCTGGGAGGCTGTGGTTGCTGCTGCACGCAATGTTGATGGTGAACAGATCAAAACACTGACAGAATCCATGGATGGCAGGCTTTTGAGTGTCCTTGCAAAGAAAGGTGGCTATATTGGTCACTGATTTGTTTTTGTTTTGTTTTTGAATGTCAGAAATGTATATTTGTGAATGTTGAGATGTTATATTGGTTTCACTGGTAAAAATAAATAATTGAAATGGGTATATATTTGTTTTTTGTTAAGTTGCCTAATAATTATGCACAGTAATAGTCACCTGCACACACAGATATCCCCCTAAAATAGCTAAAACTAAAAACTACTTCCAAAAATATTCAGCTTTGATATTAATGAGTTTTTTGGGTTCATTGAGAACATGGTTGTTGTTCAATAATAAAATTAATCCTCAAAAATACAACTTGCCTAATAATTCTGCACTCCCTGTATGAATTGGTTGTGTCTGGCCACTTGTGTTATGCCAGAGCCGGACACAACTGGTGAGATGTCTGCGCACTTTAGTGTACCTTGTCTAGCATCCATGGTAGAGGGACACATCCAGTTTTAAAACGTTGGATGCCATAAATGATCCAACTGGAAACCATGGGATCAATTCTGGCATCAGTTTTATTACAGCTTATCATCTCCACACCAGAGGGAAAATACTCAGGATGGATGGGAATACAGGAACCCAGCCAAACTAAAAAGGATGGCCTATCTCCTTTAAGAATGCAGTTTTCTTTTGCACACAGTAGGTATTGCTTATATAAGTATTCCAGTGGCAGCAGGATGTGACACAACTTGTTCATTACAGATCATGCCAAATTTGTTATTTTCCCAGTTCATCTTTTGCTCCGTTTTCTAAAGTTCCTCTTCATCTAGCCTCCGGGTACAAGCTATATGTGCCTGTAATACCCTGAGATTTATTTTCTATCTTTTACTTTACAAATACAGAGCAGATGTAGGAACATAGAGTCAAGCATCCAAGACATCTGCAGCATACTTATTAAAGCCAAACATCTCATTGTAGCTCATGGGAATGGGAATCTGAATAAATAGGATACAGCCTGGTGCTTGAGAAATTTTTGCCCCCCTGTAGGGTTGCACAAAGGCATAACAATTGTGTATCATTTCAATATGCGCTGCAGGTGTGCCTGTTCATTGGGGTAAAGTCATAAAAACGATGAGAATCAGCATACATGGAGGTGTCAACTACACAATATGTTAGAAAAGAGGCACCACTTTTACATACATAGCATCCAAATTACAGTGTGGCCAAATAGCATTGCCGATTACAATATTTGTCCTGGCAGTGCTCTATAAAAGTTGGTTTTAAGCTGGCATGATTTAGCAACAAAGTGCTAAATTCTGACTCAGTAATGGTGGCACTGGAGAAACCATCAAATATCATGATAGAAATCAATAGACTTTGCCCCTAGAGAAGGTTTTCTAATGAACATACTGGACACTTTACTTGCTGATCTGGAGCTATTCATATATCATATTTAAATATTATTCTTCATTGATTGACAGAAGGCAATTGTTAACCCGGCTCCCCGTGCCTCCAATTCTGTCCCCACACGCAGGTACGGGAGCCGGGCTTCTTCACTCCTCTCCCGCTGCTGCACGCTGTGCTGACAAGCATGGGCAGCTGGATTCTTAGCTGTGGTCTGCACTCCTGCCACCAGCATCTCCCTCCTGGCTCTGAGCAGAGCTGGCACTCTGGGTCAGAGTTCCTTGTGTGTATTTAGGGTGTGTGCGGTAGTGATGAGCGACATAGGCAATATTAGTTTTTCGCGATATTTCGTGAATTTTCTGCATAATATTTGCAATAAATTTGCGAATTCTAGAATTTGTGATCTCCAGTCATTATTTTCGCGATTGAGCAAATCGGCACTAATGATGCACATATTTTTTGCACAATACATGCAACTTCACATTTTATCAGGTCTGAGTAGATATTACTGATTGGTAAACATATTGTTGTGACATCACAGCACTATGTCTGTAGCAGGTATGTATGGACAGCAGAGAAACAGTAATTCCTATCACACTACCTAACACTCTGCACTGGAACCTATCAGCTACACTATATCACTATCTAACCTACACTGACTATCTCCCACTATCTGTATTATATATATGACCTAACTAACTATCTAATGTAATTGAATAAGGAATAGGATCCAGATGAAAGCTCAGAGCACAGTCACTGCTCTCTCTCTCAGAACTGCAAAGAAACAGAAAATGGCTGCTGGGGAGTGTCTTATATAGTAAGGGGTAGGCAACTTTCCTATTGGTTGCTAGGGATGTTGCCAAGCTCAGACAAAGACATTGCAGCCCTATCATTGGCCCACAAGCAAGAAGGGAGGTTACCGATGAAAAAAAATCTATAATATTCACGATTCCGAATATATAGCACTATATTCTAAATCTTCATCTACATCAAAACTAATGTGCAGTCGTGTCTCTCCTTCTTATGTGAGGCAGCCTGCGCACCCCTTCTTCCCCAGCATATGGCTGGTCTGCAGGAGGTATTTAAAGGTGCCTCCTTCTACAGGAAGGACCTGAACAACTTTGGTTCCTAGCCTACTTCCAGTTTAGCCAAGGTGGTTCTGTGATTCTTACCATTACTGTGTACCAGATCTTGCATCTTGTTTAATGGACTCTGCCTGTCAACGCCTTCCCCTGACCTTGTACCTTGTTTACGGACCTCGCTATATTGCTGCCTGCCTTGACCTTGTTTATGGACTATGCCATACTCCCGCCAGCCCTGACCTCGAACCTTGTACTCTGACTTTGCCTTGCCACCACCTGATCATCCTCTGGCCTACCAGTGCCCTCTGGGTGTACCATACCATTTGGAGGTCAGTCCAATGGGTACACACACAGGTTTAATTCCTTTATGTTCCAGCCCTCATCAGAGGTAGCACCTGGCGTACTCTTTGGGAAAGTCTATTCTCACCATCTGAGGTATTGTGAAGAACGAGGGGTGCACTTAGACATGGCCCTCTGAGGAGGTTGGTCACATTAATATCTGGACAGGAGAGGAAACAGTGGTAGCAGAGATCTGCAAGCTCAAAGCTGCTTGTTTCCACTGAAGTATATTTAAAGGCAGCATCCTCACTGAATCCAGACCACTGCATCCTTCTCCTCGGCCTCCAATGTTCAGTTCTGTCCAAAGCAGAAACTATTTCAAAGCAGCAAAAACAAAAAAGACCAAAGGTGCCCAATTGGTAAAAAATGGAAAACAGTGTCCACCAAATACAACCAAAAGGACACCCATATTTGTAACTCCGTACTAGCTCCTGAGTGAAACAGGCGAAAAAACAAGAAAACAGAGCTCATGGTACCAAAAAATTTAAATATAATTTTATTGTAACATAGTTAAAAAGTATAAAGCAATGAGTGATATGCCGTAAAAAAGTGAATGGAAGCAGAAAAAAGAACGCCACCCTGGGATAGCACACGTGTCGAATGTAAAAAATAATAAATAATAATAATGATCAATGGAATGGGTTATGTACGGTACAATGACCGACCAATGACCAAAAAAATAAAGGGAACACTTAAACAACACAATGTAACTCCAAGTCAATCACACTTCTGTGAAATCAAACTGTCCACTTAGGAAGCAACACTGAGTGACAATCAATTTCACATGCTGTTGTGCAAATGGGATAGACAACAGGTGGAAATTATAGGCAATTAGCAAGACACCCCCAATAAAGGAGTGGTTCTGCAGGTGGTAACCTGACCACTTCTCAGTTCCTATGCTTCCTGGCTGATGTTTTGGTCACTTTTGAATGTTGCCGGTGCTTTCACTCTAGTGGTAGCATGAGACGGAGTCTACAACCCACACAAGTGGCTCAGGTAGTGCAGCTTATCCAGGATGGCACATCAATGCGAGCTGTGGCAAGAAGGTTTGCTGTGTCTGTCAGCGTAGTGTCCAGAGCATGGAGGCGCTACCAGGAGACAGGCCAGTACATCAGGAGACGTGGAGGAGGCCGTAGGAGGGCAACAACCCAGCAGCAGGACCGCTGCCTCCACCTTTGTGCAGGGAGGAACAGGAGGAGCACTGCCAGAGCCCTGCAAAATGACCTCCAGCAGGCCACAACTGTGCATGTGTCTGCTCAAACGGTCAGAAACAGACTCCATGAGGGTGATATGAGGGCCCGACGTCCACAGGTGGGGGTTGTGCTTACAGCCCAACACCGTGCAGGACGTTTGGCATTTGCCAGAAAACACTAAGATTGGCAAATTCGCCACTGGCGCCCTGTGCTCTTCACAGATGAAAGCAGGTTCACACTGAGCACATGTGACAGACGTGACAGAGTCTGGAGACGCCGTGGAGAACGTTCTGCTGCCTGCAACATCCTCCAGCATGACCGGTTTGGCATTAGGTCAGTAATGGTGTGGGGTGGCATTTCTTTGGAGGGCCGCACAGCCCTCCATATGCTCGCCAGAGGTAGCCTGACTGCCATTAGGTACCGAGATGAGATCCTCAGACCCCTTGTGAGACCATATGCTGGTGCGGTTGGCCCTGGGTTCCTCCTAATGCAAGACAATGCTAGACCTCATGTGGCTGGAGTGTGTCAGCAGTTCCTGCAAGACGAAGGCATTGATGCTATGGACTGGCCCGCCCGTTCCCCAGACCTGAATCCAATTGAGCACATCTGGGACATCACGTCTCGCTCTATCCACCAACGTCACGTTGCTCCACAGACTGTCCAGGAGTTGGCAGATGCTTTAGTCCAGGTCTGGGAGGAGATCCCTCAGGAGACCGTCCGCCACCTCATCAGGAGCATGCACAGGCGTTGTAGGGAGGTCATACAGGCACGTGGAGGCCACACACACTACTGAGCCTCATTTTGACTTGTTTTAAGGACATTACATCAAAGTTGGATCAGCCTGTAGTGTGTTTTTCCACTTTAATTTTGAGGGTGACTCCAAATCCAGACCTCCATGTATTAAAAAAATTAGATTTCCATATTTTTTTTTTGTGTGATTTTGTTGTCAGCACATTCAACTATGTAAAGAACAAAGTATTTCAGAAGAATATTTAATTAATTCAGATCTAGGATGTGTTATTTTTGTGTTCCCTTTATTTTTTTGAGCAGTGTATATATCATAAATGACGGTTGAGTCAGCAATCAAAGGAAAACCTACCCGGCAAGAACTGAAACAGGGTTTGCATTGCGAGTGCAACATAAGTAAAATAAGAGCAAACCTCAGTAGTGACTAGGTCTGAAATAACCTGAATCAAAATGCAGTGTAGGTAAAAAGGAGAGCAAAGACTCACCAAAAAAGACCGTGTGCTATGTCACCCAGGATGGCGCTACCCCAACGCGCGTTTCGGCATGCCTTCGTCCGGGGGTCAAAGCAGTAGAATCAGTTCACTGTGTCTTTTATTTTATTTTATTTTTTAGAATGTATTAATATCATATTTGAGATGTCTGAAAAGGGTTTTCCCACAAAAAATTATTCATTTACTCTGTTAGATCATCAAATTGTTAGAGAGGACCTTTCACTACTGTAGAAACTAAAAACTAACTAGATCAGTGGACAGAGCGGCGCCCAGGGGTCCCCCTGCACTTACTAGTATGTCCGGGCACCGCTCCGTTCGCCCGGTATAGGCTCCGGTGTCTGCGCTCCCTCTGACTGATTTCTTGTATGAGGCGTGTCCCTTGCTGCCGCACTGGCCAATCGCAGCGCACAGCTCATAGCCAGGCTATGAGCTGTGCGCTGCGATTGGCCAGCGCGACAGCAAGGGACACGCCTCATACAAGAAATCAGTCAGAGGGAGCGCAGACACCGGAGCCTATACCAGGCGAACGGAGCCTGGCTATGAGCTGTGCGCTGCGATTGGCCAGCGCGGCAGCAAGGGACACGCCTCATACAAGAAATCAGTCAGAGGGAGCGCAGACACCGGAGCCTATACCGGGCGAATGGAGCGGCGCCCAGACATACTAGTAAGTACAGGGGGACCCCTGGGCGCCGCTCTGCCCACTGATCTAGTTAGTTTTTAGTTTCTACAGTAGTGAAAGGTCCTCTTTAAGTTTTCAGCTGGAATCATATAAAAACCAAATGTTTGTTTCTGGATATAGCAGTTACATGATTGTTATGGTGCCCCCTCCTTCGACTTGGTCCTCTTGTACACAGGGAGAAGAGTGATTCCTCCTATTGTGCAGGCGAAACAGTAAGAATCGGGGCACTAGAAGTGTCTTCTTCTTCTGAGAAGTAAAAAAAAAAAAAAGGGGACACCATAAAAACTATATAACAGCAAAATCATATCTTCTAGGATCCCCATAACAGTACCTGCTTCCCCTTGCAGCTCAGAATTATTATAGGGACAGTGGCGGTCGTTTATCATTCTGAAATACGACTAAATTAGGTGCAGATTGTGGCGCAACAGCTCTCGCCAGGTCTAAATAAGTGGGCACGGGCAGGGGATGGACCAGCAGGCCCATGTCATTTACCATTTTCTTTGCCTCTTTCAGGTGGTGCCTCTTCATAACTTCGGCAGATTCACCGCTGGCTTAGGGCTTTATTAAGACCATGTGTGTTCACATGTGACAGATTTGCTGCAGAAATGTATGCAACTGTTCCATTCATCTCTATGTAGCTTGCAGAATTCCTTGCGTATGCTACAGAAACAATTCCAGATGTATGCAGAAATTTCTGCAACTAATCTGCTGAGTATGAATGTAATGTCCTGGAGTGCCATTACCACTCCTTTTGGCACCTTGCTACTTTCTCATATGTGCTAATTTGTGCTCGGATCGGCTCATGCTGAGAGGGTACCCTACCTAATCCTATACTCCACCCCCCCAACCTAGAAGCAGCAGAGTTATGCCGGAACTGCTTATCGAAGGGTAGCCTAAAGGGGGCTACCCCAATGATGAGACCTGAAAGAAGGGAGGGCTCCTGGGTGGGTTGAAATCGTTCGAACCGACAAGTGGGGGGAGGAGGGCCAGGTTTAAATAGTGAACGCCCCGCCTCCCCTCACACAAATACGGCACTCTTAATTGCCTACCACTTGTGCTCGGATCGGCTCATGCTGAGAGGGTACCCTACCTAAGCCTATACTCCACCCCCCCAACCTAGAAGCAGCAGAGTTATGCCGGAACTGCTTATCGAAGGGTAGCCTAAAGGGGCCAAAAGAACCATGCATAGGAGTTTGAAAACTAGATAACAGAAACTACAGACCAAAACTCGAAAGCCAATGATATTTCGTATAAGGATCCGGGATATTACGCATGGAACACGTGGAACTGCGACGACCCAAATGTTTGATGACATGTACTGGCACCTTATGCATGGA
The DNA here is from genome assembly GCF_905171765.1 of Bufo bufo. Classification (NCBI taxonomy): domain Eukaryota; kingdom Metazoa; phylum Chordata; class Amphibia; order Anura; family Bufonidae; genus Bufo; species Bufo bufo. The sequence continues at coordinate 380,107,448 of NC_053392.1, read as the reverse complement.
CGCCGCTGCTGCTGTGCCCATGCGGAAGGAATGTCCTGTGATCCAGCGAGGACCGACCCCTGAACCTGTCAACTAACCTGAATGTACGTAAGAAAGGCCGCGGTGGTTAGCCGGGCATTGCCTAGTTCGAGTATGGGAGAGCATGCCGCTTGGACTAAATACTACGCAGCCAAGCCTCCAAGGCCTGCACCGGACACCATCTGCTGTCCGTGGGAAAGTATCTGACCGCCACTGATTGCCCCGGCCGTGACGTCTTGGACGAGGCCAAGGTGAGGACATAGATGGACCCGCGCCGGATGAGCTGACCTTTCCGCAAGCACCCAGCCAGCGTATTGGTGCCCATGAGCTCGCCTGACCTGAGGAATCCATGGAAAGCCAGGTACAAGGCTGTTTCTACCAGAGCGCTAACCTGCGGCCCGAACGGTTTGCCCCTGCAGTTTGCCTGTCACGGCCTGAACAAGCTACCGGTAAATGGCTGACGCCCATGTCGTTTCACAACAGACATCTTGCGCAAACCCTTCAACGCCGCTTTGATCGGGTGGGCGGAGAAGAGTGACGGTAGGTCCGGATGTAGCCTGTACCAATGGTGCTGAATACCTGCCATGTATAGTTAACAATGCTATAGGACAGGTTTAAGTGAGAGTGGCAAAAACCCCGACAAAGCCCAATAGGTGAGTGATAGGCCCCCGGCCAGCGGCCGGGTAGGTGTTCTCATATCTCTGAAACAGGCGCCAAGCTGTCTTGTAAGCCCTCAGACTATTACTGGCCAAGGAATTGGCCATCAGTCTCTTAGCTATGGTGAGATGAGAGACTAGTCCCAGCGCAGCTGGGCCTGGTGAGGAATTTTTTTTTTTTTTTATTTTTTTTTTTACCTCCATGCGTGAGAGACTCTAATGGCGGAGTCCTGTGTGTAAACCTAAAGCGGAGAAGCCATGCGCGAGAGACTAATGGAGCCATGCGTGAGAGACTAATGGCGGAGTCATATGTGTAAAACTAAAACGGAGAAGCTCTGCGTGAGGGACTCTAATGGCGGAGTCATATGTGTAAAACTAAAACGGAGAAGCCATGCGTGCGAGACTCTAATGGCGGAGTCATATGTGTAACCTAAAACGGGGAAGCCATGCGTGCGAGACTCTAATGGCGGAGTCATATGTGTAACCTAAAACGGAGAAGCCATGCGTGAGAGACTCTAATGGCGGAGTCATATGTGTAAACCTAAAACGGAGTAGCCATGCGTGAGAGATTCTAATGGCGGAGTCATATGTGCCAACCTAAAACGGAGAAGCCAGGCGTGAGAGACTCTAATGGCGGAGTCATATGTGTAAACCTAAAACGGAGAAGCCATGCGTGAGAGACTAATGGCGGAGTAATATGTGTAACCTAAAACGGAGAAGCCATGCGTGAGAGACTCTAATGGCGGAGTCATATGTGTAAAGCTAAAACGGAGCAGCCATGCGTGAGAGATTCTAATGGCGGAGTCATATGTGCCAACCTAAAACGGAGAAGCCAGGCGTGAGAGACTAATGGCGGAGTCGTATGTGTAAAACTCACACGGAGAAGCCATGCGTGAGAGACTCTAATGGCGGAGTCATATGTGTAACCTAAAACGGGGAAGTCATGCGTGAGAGACTCTAATGGCGGAGTCATATGTGTAACCTAAAACGGAGAAGCCATGCGTGAGAGACTCTAATGGCGGAGTCATATGTGTAAACCTAAAACGGAGAAGCCATGCGTGAGAGACTCTAATGGCGGATCCGTATGCGTAAAACTAACACGGAGAAGCCATGCGTGAGAGACTCAGATGGCGGAGTCATATGTGTAAACCTAAAACGGAGAAGCCATGCGTGAGAGACTCAAAAATGTATTATTTTTTTTTTATTTTTTTTTTCACTATCAACCACTTAAGCAGCTCCCGTATGGGCACAGCTCTGAGTACGAGCATGAAGAGCATGGTTTAACGCAGGTCACCTGCACGGACTAACTAACATCTTGTGCCTAAATGACCCCCTTGGAACCTTATGTACGGCCGGCAGCAGGAAGCCAGCCACCGCCTATGATCTTCTCCCTCTGACCGAGCCTAGTACTCCTTCCCCTGATCCCTGCCTACCTAACGGCACGGCGGCCCGTGCCAGACTTTATTGAAGATGAGGAGCCTTACCCCCCAGCCGCGTGGGGAGCTCACGCTGCTCCCTGGCAGAATGCACCAGTGCGGGGGAGCCCCCCTCCTCAGCTATGGCCGACCCACCGCCGGCTGGACACTCGTACTGCGTGGGGAGCAGCGCCTCTCCCTGGCAATGTGCACCGGATCAGAGGGAGCCCTTCCTTTACCGTGGGCCCCGGCCCCCGCTGGTTTGAAGAGTGTGCCGCGTGAGGAGCCGCACAGCTCCCTGGCATTGTGTGCCGGTGCGGGAGTGCCCCCCCCTCACCTAGGGGCTGGTTATTGTGACTGGAACCCGCTGGGAGACTGAAGCCTAACTGGACCTACCTGTGACCGTGAAGGCTGACCTCCCAGGCCGTGGCTGACCCACGTGCGTAGTCGTGACGCAACTACCCGTAGATGCCCACCCAGTGCCTGTAGTTAACGGGAGTGCGACCGAGTCTGTGGATGTGACCGACGACCCCCTGTAGTCGTGAGGGGACCCTACATCGAGAGTAGCGGTAACGGACCATCGCCTGTAGACGTGGTAGTATTACCTCATGAGTCTGTTGACATGAGACTAATGCCTGCAGTCGTGGCTGGTCTTAATAATGAGTCTGTAGTCGTAACGGATTTGTGCCTGCAGTCGTGGCAGGGCTTTAGAGCGGGTCTGTAGTCGTGACAGACTGATGCCTGCAGTCGTGGCAGGACTTTATAACGAGTCTGTAGTCGTGACAGACTGATGCCTGCAGTCGTGGCAGGACTTTATAACGAGTCTGTAGTCGTGACAGACTGATGCCTGCAGTCGTGGCAGGGCTTTATAACGGGTCTGTAGTCGTGACAGACTGATGCCTGCAGTCGTGGCAGGGCTTTATAACGGGTCTGTAGTCGTGACAGACTGTTGCCTGCAGTCGTGGCAGGGCTTTAGAGCGGGTCTGTAGTCGTGACAGACTGATGCCTGCAGTCGTGGCAGGGCTTTATAAGGAGTCTGTAGTCGTGACAGACCTGGCAAAGCAACATTCCTATCTATACCATTATATATATATATATATTATTATTTTTATTTTTATTTTTTTCCCCCACCAAAGGCCACGACTGTAGGCGCCACCCTGTAAGAGATGCGCCAGAGGCCTGGACATAATAGTCCACCATCCCCCGTCCCCCAAGCCTATGCAGGAGAAAAGAGGGGGTTGGCCCCCGCATGCACCACCCCTGACTCACCTGGCGGCCATGACAGCCACGAACCCCACAGTATCGTAAGTTAGCCCACCACCTGTGGACCTGAATAACCAAGGACAGACGTGTGAGTGAGCGCACGCCGGCTGGGCGACCCTTCACTCATGCCACCGCTCCCTAGCTAACCACCGGATTATTGTGACTGCGCCCGAACCAACCCCCTGACTGATCGTATAGGCTTACGGGCGGCCCGGCTGCGTGCGCAAAGTGACGTGGCCAGCCCCCCTCCTTGAAGCCCTCTTTATATTTGATCCTTGAACATATTCCAAATTTATTTAATTTTTTTTTTTTTTTTTATACTCCTGCCTTAGTACCTAGCCACTGTGCCTGAGCAGAGGAGCCCTGCACCAGGACTGCAGTACCAGTATGGGCCTGTAGGCGTCGCCCTCTATCAGCCAGGACCTGCTGGAGCGCAGCAAGCCAGTGATTCCCTTCTAGGTTAGAATTAACCATTGAAATCATAACTTGTTATACAGTGCACATGTCTGAGTATCTGCTTATCTTGTCTTGCCTGAGTTTGGCGCAGTAAAGAAGACGAGTTTATTCTGCAGCGGATTCCTAGACATGACTGAAAGTCACATAAGCATGTCCACCTTCACAGCCTCGCTAATTGTAATTACCAGGAGAACGTGCATCAGGATCGGCTGTGAGGGATTTGCGCTCCGCCATGTGGAACATTGCATCCCGTGCCCACTGCTATCGACTATTTGTACAGGGAAAGCCGCGGCGTATTAATCGCCTATAGGTTTCGGCTTCCGCCCCCTGATCCTGCAGCTGGACCTCCACTTACTGATTGCAGCTAATGAATAGATCCCTGTGTGAGCGGACGGCGTTTTCCTCTACGGTGGAACAAATGTTTATGTTCTGATAAGGGAGTGAGTGATATATAACGCTGCGTCGCTCCACGACGGCCGGCGTGACCGATGCTCAGGGTATGCGAGCGGACGTCGGGACCCGTCGCTGCTGAGCCACAGGTGAGGGGTGCCCGCCTGGGGGACGCTGCATGTGGGAGCGGGGGTGCTTAGCGCAGGGCCTGGAGCGGATCGGGGTGCCTGTCTCGGGGTGCCGGAAGCGATCAGGAGTGCGGGCAGTCTCCAGCGCAGCTGGGGACCGGCGGCACGCTCGGCAGCCCCACATGTTATACATAGCGAGACGGGTGTGCAAGCCACCCTGCCTACCTAATCACCGTAGCGACGAGCCCGACGCAGCCGATCCCCGATCCTCCAGTGACGCACGCCCTTCTCTGGCACCAACCCACAAGCCGATTCAAAATCGTTCGAACCGACAAGTGGGGGAGGAGGGCCAGGTTTAAATAGTGAACGCCCCGCCTCCCCTCACACAAATACGGCACTCTTAATTGCCTACCACTTATATCACCTAATGTGCTTCATATCATCTTCTCATAATGTGCATGTTTATGTTCATGAAACTGGTTATGTTCATATAATTGCCTGGTCTACCAGCAGATGGTGGCAACATTGGCAAGGTTAGTTTCCCTGGAGAGGAACCTCCTAGTTCCTGGTCCTGTCTGGTCAGGTTCTGTTAGTCCTACACCAGCCTTATCACTGGAGGTTGTGCACACCTAAGCATAAGTGGGCTTGAGGTACTCCAAGGCCAGGACAAGAAGTTCCTAGGATCACAGTAAGGCTACATGCACACGACTGTGCCGGTTTTTGCGGTCCGCGGATCCGCATAAAACGAAAGCCACCCGTGTGCCTTCCACAATTTGCAGAACGGAACGGGCGGCCCATTGTAGACATGCCTATTTTTGTCCGCAAAACAGACAAGAATAGGACATGCTATATTTTTTTTTGCGGGGCCACGGAACGGTGCAACGGATGCGGACAGCACACGGAGTGCTGTCCGCATCTTTTGCGGCCCCATTGAAGTGAATGGGTCCGCATCTGAGCCGCAAAATCTGAGTCGGCTCGGATGCAGACCCAAACAACGGCCGTGTGCATGAGGCCTAAGAGACAGACTACAGACAGCTAAACTAAGTTGCAGCAGAAGAGGAAGAGTTCCTATTTACTCCAGCTAGCATAGCAGTGCTGAGATAGTTGCAGGGAAGTAATTACCTGCCAGATTATGCCAATACCTGCTGAATTTGGAAACTGTTTGAATCACCATTTATGCCAAGTAAAAGCAACTGTTCAACGTTACTACGAGTCTGGACTCCATTTATTCTACTTTTTCATCCTCCAAGTTCACCTACCCCTTTTTGCACTGCTTCGGACCACATCACATCTGGGATTCAAAGATATCCAGGTAGGAACACCGTGACACGTGTATATAACATCTACAGAGATGGTAGGCCATCCCTGCACCCCTCTGGCAATCCTACCCTGGGTACAAACACTACCATCTACAAAGGGGACTCCATGTCCTCGTTGATTAACTGCAACTGGCGTCACGATTACTTGCTCTATGGAGGGACACATTTCGTAGAAACCTCCCAAGGTGCAAGGGATATCCCAGGTGTGGCCAGTGGGCCCGTTGCATCCACATACCCTTATAGGGTTTAAAAAATTAGATTATACATACAATCAGATAAATTCATACATGCAAATAGACATCATAAATGCATAAGCTAGATTTGATGACATATTATACATACAATCCGTCATGGGCTCTCACAAGCGGTCCAAAGCGGATCAGTTTTGCCCTAATGCATTCTAAATGGAAAAGGATCCGCTCAGAATGCATCAGTTTGCCTTCGATCAGTCACCATTCCGCTCTGAAGGCAGACACCAAAACGCTGCTTGACGAAACTGAGCCAAACGTCCTGACACACAATGTAAGTCAATGGAGACGGATCCGTTTTCTCTGACACAATCTGGCACAATAGAAAACAGATCCGTCTCCCATTGACTTACATTGTGTGTCAGGACGGATCAGTTTTCTCTGACACAATCTGGCACAATAGAAAATGGATCCATCTCCCATTGACTTTTAATGGAGTTCATGACGGATCCGTCTAAGCTATGTTACAGATAATACAAACTGATCAGTTCATGACGGATGCATGCGGTTGTATTATTGTAACGGATCCATTTTTGCAGATCCATGACATATCGGCCCAAAACACGAATGTGAAAGTAGCCTTAGCTTTAAAGAAATCAGGAATTGCATGCGCAGAAGAGAGTCTGTGCTGGCATCATCCCAGAAAGCAGTGATATGGATGAAATAGGTCACCGCTGCCAGCTTACACAGTGCCAGAAGATCAGAGGTATTTACACCGGCAAAAGATGAGGACCTTCTGCAGGATGCCAGAAGTAACCCATAATGTGACACACAGATGTATGTCACATCCAGGGGTGTAACTACCATAGCGGCAGACCATGCGACTGCTATGGGGACCAGGGTAAGAGGGGGCCCAGTCTTAGTTGGGATTATCTCCTCTTCTACTGGAGGTGAAATCTTGGTCAGGACTCTGCCCTCTAAAGCAGGGATCAGCAACCATTGGCACTCCAGCTGCTGTTAAAGGGAGTCTGTCACCTCCATATGGCCATATACAGTGCTTACATTGCCCTATAGCACACCTATACATGAATGTAATGGTATCTTTGTCTTTGTCTTTAGACTTGCAGAAGCTGGAAAAACGAACTTTGAATGATATGCAAATGGTTTTGCACTGTTCGCCGGAGCATGCGCAGTAGTTAAAACAATGCCGTGCCAACAATGGGCATCGCAGTGCGCATGCTCCGGACCGGCGAGGCAGTGCACAGTCTCGGGATCTCAGACGGACCTTAGGATGACGCAAGGGAATAGGAGGGCGGACATATGCAGAGGCTGGGGCGGGGGAACAAGCTCTAAGTATGTATGCTGGGAGTTGTAGTTTCACAACAGCTGGAGTGCCGGAGGTTGCCTACCCCTGCTCTAAAAGAGCAACTTTTAGCAAATGAGGGAGTGGAATTAATGGCCCAAGAATCATTGAAAAGGGTTTAGGAAGAAACCCTTCTGTCCAGTGTGGGGGACCTGGTTTGATCCTTGCTATGGGGCCCTTACTTCTCTATGTACGCCACTGGTCACATCAAGAACAGACTATGGGTTATTGCTAAAAATTTTAACAAATTGGTCAACCACTTTAAACTACCGTATCTACGTTAAAGTTATTAACTGTGGCAAATTTATAAATGTATAGGATCTCTGCTACATTTTACTACCTTTATTTGCAACACAAAGAAAAGAAAGTTTTAGATAAAGAAAAACTCTAGTTTTAGGGCTTGCGTCACACTCACCTCTTTGAGGCAGTTTTTGATGCAGGTTTTTAACCAAAAGCCAGAAAAGGATCCAGGAGAAAGGAGAAGTACAAGTCCTTCCTTTATATTTCTCATTCCCTTCTAACCCACTTCTGGCTTTGGCACAAAAAACAAAAAACTGCCACAAAAAGTGTTGAGTGACACCAACTTTATAGTTCTAGAATTTCTTTTTAACAAGTAATAGAGTGTTTAAAATATAAAAGAAAAATTGCAGAAACTAATATTTTGATTTGAGAGAATCATTAACTTGATGTGATGTTAAATCAGAAGTATAGGCAAAAGTATTGGCAACTTCTATTTTACTAAGCACTTTTATTAGGAACTGCTATTAAGGCCTCCTGCACACGACCGTAGGTGTCCCGTTGCCGTATTGCGGACCGCATTTGCGGATCCGCAATACACGGGCACCATTCCGTGTGCATTCCACATCACGGATAAGGACCCATTCACTTCAATGGGTCCGCAAATCCAGAGATGCGGAATGGTGCGTAATGGAACCCCCACAGCATGGCCACAGGGCGCAGTCAGTGATCACATTAGTCCAAACAGTAAATAGTAAAGAGGTTAGAATTTTTTCTGGCAAGTTTCAAGGACCTTATAATTTACACAATATCCATTATCTTTATCTCCTCAGTAACCTTGTCCATAAAAGCATGAGCTAGAATTCCAAGGATATCACATGTTTTAGTATTCTTTTTATTACCTATGACCCTGCATTAGGCAATTCAAAAGCTATATAAAGTTATGAAGGTTATACTGTTTCACACAAAGCTTTTAGGCCTGCCCTGTCTGCATTCATATGTACTTTACAGTAATGGCTTCTTTAGGCTAGGGACCACGATTGTCAGTAAAATCATACAATTGCTGTGGACTATATTGTTTCTCTATAGGAAAAAATGTTGCTGGGACTTTACTTCAGATCATGCTCAACTCCATGTTGCTGTGACCACTACACAGTTCACACAAGTATGTGAAGCTTCTAGAGATCAGGGTGCTCCTGGCTGGCCAAAGATTCCACCGTTCTGCACACAGTGGCGTAGCTATAGGGGCTGGTCCTCCTGGCCACACAATATTGCTGGCTTTCCGTAGATCATCGTATCCAACATAGCTGGAAATGGCCGCAGCACCACCAGACCTCATTGACTATAATGGGACCTGGAGGGGATCTGGCCTGTTTCTGGTATGACACTAAATGCTGGAAAAAGGCTGGATCCCTGTTGGGTCTGTGAGAGATGGATTTTATTTCTCTATATACAGTACAGACCAAAAGTTTGGACACACCTTCTCATTCAAAGAGTTTTCTTTATTTTCATGATTATGAAAATTGTAGATTCACACTGAAGGCATCAAAACTATGAATTAACACATGTGGAATTATATACATAACAAACAAGTGTGAAACAACTGAAAATATGTCATATTCTAGGTTCTTCAAAGTAGCCACCTTTAGCTTTGATTACTGCTTTGCACACTCTTGGCATTCTCTTAATGAGCTTCAAGAGGTAGTCCCCTGAAATGGTTTTCACTTCACAGGTGTGCCCTGTCAGGTTTAATAAGTGGGATTTCTTGCCTTATAAATGGAGTTGGGACCATCAGTTGCGTTGAGGAGAAGTCAGGTGGATACACAGCTGATAGTCCTACTGAATAGACTGTTAGAATTTGTATTATGGCAAGGAAAAAGCAGCTAAGTAAAGGAAAACGAGTGGCCATCATTACTTTAAGAAATGAAGGTCAGTCAGTCAGCCGAAAAATTGGGAAAACTTTGAAAGTAAGGGCTATTTGACCATGAAGGAGAGTGATGGGGTGCTGCGCCAGATGACCTGGCTTCCACAGTCACCGGACCTGAACCCAATCGAGGTGGTTTGGGGTGAGCTGGACCGCAGAGTGAAGGCAAAAGGGCCAACAAGTGCTAAGCATCTCTGGGAACTCCTTCAAGACTGTTGGAAGACCATTTCAGGTGACTACCTCTTGAAGCTCATCAAGAGAATGCCAAGAGTGTGCAAAGCAGTAATCAAAGCAAAAGGTGTCTACTTTGAAGAACCTAGAATATGACATATTTTCAGTTGTTTCACACTTGTTTGTTATGTATATAATTCCACATGTGTTAATTCATAGTTTTGATGCCTTCATAGTCATGAAAATAAAGAAAACTCTTTGAATGAGAAGGTGTGTCCAAACTTTTGGTCTGTACTGTATATATAATGTGAACATTCTGTAGTACACATTTTTGTGTAGTACACATTTTTGTCCACTGGATGGCCGAAAACCAGATGTATGAGCCATGTGTGCATTCCTTTTGTCTTATGGTCAACAGGGGAGGGGGAAGGGGGGATTAGGTTGCAGTTTTCAAATCTACCTATGAACTGAAGTTGAAGTTGCTGAAACCACTCCTATCAAGCTAAGGAGCCAATAGTCTCTTCTTAAAGGGAACCTGTCACCAGTTTTATGGTGTCCTAACTAAGGGCAACATAAATAAGTGACTGATTCTCTTAGCACAATGCTGGGTCACTTTTTTTAATTTACCCAGTAAATCTGCCAACATCTTGTATTGAAAAGCTCCAGCTGATAATGATGAGTCATGAATATGCATGAGCTCCTGACTCTCCCCGCCCACCTGCTGCTGAATGACAGTTTGTTTCCATATGAATCAGCAGCAGGTGGGCAGGGGTGTGGCTATAGCTCTGAATTAAAAAACGCTGGACTCACTGACATCACGCCGGACTCCAATCAGCTCATTAGCATGCGGCATGTGGCATCTTTGTGTGTATATTATGAGGTAACCATCTGTAACACCAGTAAGTGAATACATCTAAGGCACTTTTTAGTAGTTAATGATTGTATATAATTAGTTAGATTATAATCAAATATCCACACGACAGGTTCCCTTTAAGGAACACCCCTTTTGTGAGTATAGTTGGCCGCATCTGGCTATGCCATATGCAGGGCCGTCTTTAACGCAGGGCAAAAGGGGCAGCTGCCCCGGACCCAGTTGCTCCTGGGGGGCCCAAGGCAGCTCCCTGTCCCGTCCCGATCCTAATCCTATCCTTCACTATGCCAGCAGGAGCAGAGCGGCAGGGCTCGCATAGTGAAGGACTTCTTGCTTATGTGACAGTGACTGCTGCGCTAGTCTCACCAACCAATGTCACTATAATAATGAGAAAGTGCGGGGGGGGGGGGCAGGCGGCTCGCGATGTCTGTGTAGTCAGTGCAGACAGGTCCACATTATCATCAAGTAGATGTCAGCAGCGCAGCAGGGTCACCATCAGGGCAGTAACTGAGCCCTGTCGGGGACCCTGCTGGCTGCTGCAAAGAGGCAAAATAGGGGCCACTCACAGCTGCCCCATCGGGCAGCCCATATTAAAGTTTACTGACCCCAAGAAAAGGCAGCTCCCCCTCCTCTCTGCAGTGTGATAGTCCATGTGAGGAGGGGGCGGGGACTCCTCCAGACCTTCAGTGGCTGCAGGAAAAGATGAGAGCTGGCCTGCAGAGACTTCACCTCAGGTAACGTTAGTGTGCCTCATGTCACTGTGTGGTGCTGGAGGTTCAAGTATGAAGTCCCCTCACTGGCCCCTACTTCCTTCTTACATACAGCAGCAGGGGGATAAGTTACTGTAGGGGGCAGTCAGTCCTGAAGGTGCTACCTATAACCTGTGTTCAAGTCCAATTCTGTGCCCCCCTGACCTTACAGAGCCCCTGCAACTCTAGTGTTCCCCTGTGTCCCTGCCCCATCACAGATCCCTGCCCACCAACCATCTCAGCTTCTGACATCTCCCCCTGCCCTCTGGAGTTTATATCAGCGCTGGAGCATTATAAGAGGAGCATCTGATATCAGTCACATATGATGTAATGTCTCTGGAGGTTATATCAGCGCTGGAGCGTTATAAGAGGAGCGGCTGATATCAGTCACATATGATGTAATGTCTCTGGAGGTTATATCAGCGCTGGAGCGTTATAAGAGGAGCTGCTGATATCTGTCACATATGATGTAATGTCTCTGGAGGTTATATCAGTGCTGGAGCATTATAACTGGAGCATCTGATATCAGTCACATGTGATGTAATGTCTCTGGAGGTTATATCAGCGCTGGAGCATTATAACTGGAGCATCTGATATCAGTCACATGTGATGTAATGTCTCTGGAGGTTATATCAGCGCTGGAGCGTTATAAGAGGAGCGGCTGATATCAGTCACATATGATGTAATGTCTCTAGAGGTTATATCAGCGCTGGAGCGTTATAAGAGGAGCGGCTGATATCTGTCACATATGATGTAATGTCTCTGGAGGTTATATCAGTGCTGGAGCATTATAACTGGAGCATCTGATATCAGTCACATGTGATGTAATGTCTCTGGAGGTTATATCAGCGCTGGAGCGTTATAAGAGGAGCGGCTGATATCAGTCACATAGGATTTAATGTCTCTGGAGGTTATATCAGTGCTGGAGCGTTATAAGAGGAGCGGCTGATATCAGTCACATGGGATGTAATGTCGCTGGAGGTTATATCAGTGCTGGAGCGTTATAAGAGGAGCGGCTGATATCAGTCACATATGATGTAATGTCTCTGGAGGTTATATCAGTACTGGAGCGTTATAAGAGGAGCGGCTGATATCAGTCACATATGATGTAATGTCTCTGGAGGTTATATCAGTACTGGAGCGTTATAAGAGGAGCGGCTGATATCAGTCACATATGATGTAATGTCTCTGGAGGTTATATCAGTACTGGAGCGTTATAAGAGGAGCGGCTGATATTAGTCACATGGGATGTAATGTCTCTGGAGGTTATATCAGTGCTGGAGCGTTATAAGAGGAGCGGCTGATATCAGTCACATGGGATGTAATGTCTCTGGAGGTTATATCAGTGCTGGAGCGTTATAAGAGGAGCGGCTGATATCAGTCACATATGATGTAATGTCTCTGGAGGTTATATCAGTACTGGAGCGTTATAAGAGGAGCGGCTGATATCAGTCACATATGATGTAATGTCTCTGAAGGTATTTTTCCCTGGCTGTGACGCTCTGGCTGTGATTGGACATGGCTACAGCCAGGGAGAAGGAGACGCAAATTAAGAAACCCTGGCGTCTGCTCCCTGTTCCGATGCTAGTAATTTGCATAACAGGTGCAATAATTAAACAGGGGCACAGCGGGCGAACGGAGCCGCGCCCAGGAATAATAGTAGGCTCTATTAGATCCCTGTTTGATGCCTACCTAACGTGCCACTTATTTTATAATGTCTGGACCCATAAAAGGTCCTCTTTAAATGGGTTAAAGGGTTTGTCTCACTTCAGTAAATGGCATTTATCATGCAGTTAATAAAAGGCACTTACTAATGTATTGTGATTCTCCATATTGCCTCCTTTCCATCACATTATACACAGCACTTATCCGTGGTTATTACCATTATGTAATCCATCAGCGGTGGCCGTGCTTACACACTGTAGGGAAAGGCTAGAAGTGCTCATAGGCGAACACCTTTACCTATAGTGTGCAAGCACGGCCACCGCTGCTGGATTACACAGTGGTAATAACCACGAATACGTGCTGTGTATAATGTGATGGAAAAGACATACAGACACAGAATGCACACTGAGTCTTTTTTTTTTTTTTTCAGCCCCATTGAAGTGAATTGAACGGTACAGACATGGGGAAAAAAAAAAAGTTAGTGTTAAGGAGCCCTAAGGTGGGCCCCCAGAATCAGTTACACTGGTGGGCCCTAAGTACCCCAGTCCCACACTGCACAGAGGCACTGCAACGCTAGGGTGACCTGAGCCCCGGTCTCCTTCCTGCAGAGCGGTGCCCACTTCCAGCCTGAGCCCAGCTGCCCAGAGCACTGATCCTGAGCCGCTGGAGTCTTCAGTATTGACAGTCATTCACTGTAAGCTATATTATATATATTACTTGTGTTCGGATAGGCTATCAGAACGCAAGCCCTACCACGACCCCCTAACCATAATAAGCAGTAGAATTATGCCATAACTGCTGTCGTAAAAGTAGCCTAAAGAGGGCCACCTTAGTAGTCTGATAATTGAAAAAGGGGGAATGGGTGGGTGGGTGAAAAGCAAACGAGCCGCGCGACGTGGGCTATGGGGGGTGAGCCTTATATGCTGTGAGAGGGAGCCTCCCCTCACACAAATACGGCAACACTTAGCCTTAATACTTGTGTTCGGATAGGCTATCAGAACGCAAGCCCTACCACGACCCCCTAACCATAATAAGCAGTAGAATTATGCCATAACTGCTGTCGTAAAAGTAGCCTAAAGAGGCCAAAAAGTACAAACGTTAGTGTAGTTAGTGCTTTAATGAAACAACGTATCATGCCAACAAATTACGAAAAGCAACAGACATTTCATGACATGGGTCTGGGATGTACGCAAGGTATGACGAGGACTTCCACCTCCCTAGTTTCCTGATGACATGGACCGGGACACCGTTCTTGGAAGCGGCTGAGGCGGCGCCGATACGAAACGAGTGACCCGTGATGCTAGCTGGGTTGACATTGATATTGACAAGTAGTGCCCTAACGTACTTCAGGAAAACCTGAATGCTGAGAGATGCGCCGTTGTGAGGCAGCAACGGCGAATCTGGTAATGATGTATGTATATGGAGTAACCACTGGTTTAGGACTACGACTGGACACCACTGGTCACCGGTGGGAAAATACCTGATACGTACCATCTCCCCCGGGCGAGCGGCTTTAGACTGCTCTAAATTAAGCAAGAAACCTGAACTATCTGGAATTAGATCTTTCTTCCGGAGAAACTTTGTGGAAGTGGCTGTGCACGTAAATTCCCCGGGCCTCAGGAAACCGAAAAATGACAGGTATAACGCCGTTTCCACTAGACTACTAGTCTCTAGACCAAAGGGGCGGTTACGTAGCATGTCAGAGACTGCCCTAAACATGGGACCTGTGAATGGCTGACGGCCAGTGGTTTTCTGAAAGGTGGTTTTCTGTATACCCCGTAACATAGCCTTAATGGGATAGGCAGAAAACAAAGAAGGCTGCTCCGGGTGAGCCAGATAAAAGTGATGCTGGATACCTGCTAGATATAGCTTGATTGTGTTGTAAGCTAACTTCAAATTTGAGTGGCAAAACCCAATAAAAGCCATTAGGTAGGTTATGTGTCCCATGTCTAGTGGTGGATGTGAGACTCTGAATTTGCTAAACAATGCCCATGCTGTCTTGTACACTTTCAACGTATTTACGGAGAGGGACTGTTCCACCAGGGATCTGGCGGTGAGTAGTAGAGGAGCTACTGCATGACTAGTAGGTTGTGCTGCGGGATCGTAGTTGGTAGCGGATCTGCCCCTGGGGAAACCTGTAAAAAGAAAGGAACATTAAGCCTGGACAGCGCGTCTGCAGCGAGATTCCTCTGTCCTTGAATATGCATGCAAACAAAATTGAACCTATGCTGCAACGACAACCACACAAACTTCCTCAGAAACGCCATGATTTCTCTGGACCCAGACCTGCCCTTCATCATAATGTCCACCAGTGCTGCATTATCTGTCAAAAACAACACGGTCTGGTTACCCCACAGACTGCCCCACGTGTGAGCTGCTGCCACTACCGGATATATCTCAAACAGGGTGGATGACTGTAGAAAGCCTGGAATAGCTAAAACTTCAGGCGGCCAAGGACTGGCCATCCAATGTTTCTTGTAAATGGCCGCAAAGCCGGTCGAAGAAGCTGCGTCTGTATGGACGATCGGGGAATGACTGGACACAGAGGGGACAAAGAACGACACTCCGTTCCACTGTGCCAAAAATTCATCCCACATCATGAGATCTGCTAAAGCATCCTGATCTAACCTAACTGCGCTATCCTGACCCGGGGCTAAGGGTAGAAGCTTCAGCAACCTGGATATGAAAGATCTACCTTGTGGTATTATTCTCATTGCAAAGTTCAACATACCAAGTAGACTCTGGAGATCTGTTTTAGTGGTGACTCTAACACGTGCAAGTTTGTGTACTACTTCTCTGATCCTGGTTAACTTGTCGTGAGGCAGACTAGCTTGCATGCTAACTGTGTCCAAGCGAATGCCTAGAAAAGTAATGACATTACCTGGACCCTCCACTTTATTGGGGGCTACGGGGACTTTAAGGTCTTCAAACACTCCTCTCAACACCGTGAGATCTCGTGGCACCTGTGTGGGTGGCTCGATTAACAGGAAATCGTCCAGGTAGTGGATTACGTGATGTGCTCGAAAAATATTCACTAGTACCCAATGCAAGCCTTGGGCAAACTGATCAAATAACCAGGGACTCGATTTAGCGCCAAAAGTCAGTTTGTTCGCAAAATAATACTGCCCTTGCCACTTAATGCCATGCCACTGCCACAGCTGGGGTTTAAGGGGTAACAACTTAAAAGCATCCGTGATGTCGGCTTTTGACAACCAAGCTCCCTCGCCTAGTGACAGAATGACCTGTATGGCCTCATCTATGGAAGAATATTTCATAGAAACTTCCTCAGAGGGTATCAGTGAGTTCAAACTTGGAATGGAGAGTGAATGAGGAGCTGACAAATCATAAATTACCCTTTTTTTATTGGAAAATTTCCCTGTGACAACACCAATGGGGTTGACCCTCCAACAATCATATGGGGACTGTGCCATTGGCCCTATCAAATATCCCTTCTCTAACTCGACAGATAGTAAGTGTGAAATGGAGACCGGGTCCCGGACGGCCGACAACAAGTTTTTGCATTCATATGTAACCTGCGGCAGCGCCACCAAGCCGGTGTGGAAGCCATGCCGCAGACCATCGATCAGAAACTGGACCCAACTCTGATCTGGATGATCTAGCAAAAATATGGCCAGCAAATCCGTATCTACCACGCTTAGTCACGCTGAATGTTGCCCTTTCTGGGGGCACACGGTGACAGAATGAGCCCTGAAACAAAGGGTACACAAGTGCAGCAGCCTACAATGATTAAAGTAACAACCGGTAGTGTTAAAGTTGTTACATATCTGTGTTTTCCCAAGATATTTAATTGGCCGCCCTAACTTATCTGTGCCTGTCGTAAGCCTGGCAAACGGAGGTTGGGGAGTGTAGCTAGCTTGTGCTCGTTCTGGCCTGGCACTAGTACACCAATCTGTGGCATGTGCGTAAGAGCCGCAGCTACTACATGCCGGGGCTTTGAGCCCTGCAAAATGCCGGCAAAACAGCTCGGTATCGACTATAGACCAGTCAATGGTATGCTGAAACTGCCTGTGCGCAGCTGCAGCTTTAGCTGAAAACGATCTGTGGTATTCATAAAATGCCGTACCGCCGTATTTGTTGGCTAAATCCACAACCTTGTATAAATACAGATCCAGCTCCTCTCTCCTATTAGGACTCACTGAACAAACTACATCCCTAAACAAGCTAAATGCTAGTACAAACTCTGCTACGGTGAGCTTCCTGTTAAGCCTGACATCTCTGGACTTCAGGATCACTGAAACCTCCCCACACGCTATGGTCTTGCTATCCGGCGTTTCGTGCGTGGCTACGAGCAAGGAGGCTAAGTTAACGTCCTTACCATCTAATATGTCTTGACGCACATTGGCGGGAATGAAATGACATGGTGCTATGTTAAGAGGGTTGACCTGGGAGCCAACCACAGAAGACTGGGTGAGTAACTGCACGGCCGTATTCGGGCCAACCGTGTTTGAAGTAGAGGCCGTATTTTCCATTGCCTCCAGTCTGGTCTGAAAGCGGGACAGAGAGGACGCCATTGTACTGACTACAGCGTGCAATTGTGACAAGGAATTTTTTATCGTGTCCGTGGCCACCGAGTCCTCCCCTGAAGCAGGGGGTTCTGAGAACAGCAGCCTGTAAAGTTCCGCTTTCCTAGCAGTTGCCGGAAAATGAATCCCTTTCCTTAACAGTTCTGCCGTGAGCCTCGGTACAGTCCAGGATCTGAGAGCTGGAACCGCCTCTCTTTCGGATTGGGTATCTTCATTGCTATGCGATGCGACACTCTCTTCCACGTGAGACTGCTGAGACATCCTGACTAAAAGAAACTGTGGTTACCTATGGATACCGACTCTCGTGCTCCCGCCACCAGTGTCACCGGACCCGCGATGTCTGAACCTGCTAACGTGATGCAGTGCTGCCCAGTGGAACGGGCATCGTACTCCTGAACCTGTTGAGCTGCCCACGGTCCACCCCCAGGTGTATAACTACCTGGTGACCTGTGGCCGTAACAGACTATTGAGCGTCTGTAGTCGTGACAGACTATCGAGCGTCTGTAGTCGTGACAGACTATTGAGCGTCTGTAGTCGTGACAGACTATTGAGCGTCTGTAGTCGTGACAGACTGTCGAGCGTCTGTAGTCGTGACAGACTTATTGAGCGTCTGTAGTCGTGACAGACTATTGAGCGTCTGTAGTCGTGACAGACTATTGAGCGTCCGTAGTCGTGACAGACTATTGAGCGTCTGTAGTCGTGACAGACTATTGAGCGTCTGTAGTCGTGACAGACTATTGAGCGTCTGTAGTCGTGACAGACTATTGAGCGTCTGTAGTCGTGACAGACTATTGAGCGTCTGTAGTCGTGGCAGACTATTGAGCGTCTGTAGTCGTGACAGACTTCAGGGCGACTGCAGTCGTAACGGGTTTGAGCGTCTGTGACTATAGGCGCCTGAAATTGCCACAGGCCTTGATCGTCTGTTAGACATGACGGACCTCGTGCCTGCACCAGTGAGAGGCCGCACCTGCCTATTGGTGACAAGCCACGAGCATCTGCACTGGTGACAGACCACGAACGTCAGTACCCGCAACACACGACACAAGGGCTGCCGAGACAAGACCTTTAGTACCCCCGGTCAAGGCAATGGGTGAAAAGAAATATATATCTTCCCCCTTGTTTTTCCTTTTTTTTATTTTTTTTTTTCAGGAGTAGAATACCCTGCATAAGATGTGCCACACCCCCGTGTTACTAGACGGTGACACCAAACCCCCTACCCAAAGACGGATTCCGTGTCACCTTACCTGAACCAATGCGGAAATGCCCTACCGCTGCTAGTTAAAGGGAAAAAGGGGAGAAAGGAACTCAACACATTGCATGACCTCTACTACTACCCCTTCCCCCCCGCCATTTTTTTTTTTTTTTTCCATTTTTCCTTTTACCTGCTGGAAACAAAGTACCAGGGGATACGTTGTGGCAGTATGCGCTGTGGGACGATGATCCTACTGACCTGAAAAAGATGCTGCGGTTACCACCTCAAACCCAGATAGGCCAAAACTGTTATGAGCCATGTATTTAGATGTGCCACCACTATGTGCTTAACTGGCACTGGCCGAGGCCACCCAAAACCACTACGTGTGCCAATGAGAAACCACAATGCAGTGCAGTATGGGCTGCTGTCTGCAATGACCACCCGCCTCGTAGCCTCAATGCCCAAAGTCCAAGAGCCGGACCAGGCGACGTGCCCTGAAGACCTGGACTGAGGGCACTGACGTGTACCGCCAGACTGCCCTGCCACCCTGAGGGACCATGAGCTGCCCGTAAGCGAGTACCGCACTCAAAAGCCGCCCAGCGAGGCACCCGTGGCGGCGGCACATGCCCCAGACACAAGAGACACGCCCCCTACCATGCGCACGGATGCTATTGTAGCCGCGCCGGCTGACTGACCGGCTGCCGGGTAAGTGATGCGGCCCGTGACCGCCGCGCACATGTATGCAGACTGCGGCATGCTCTGGCAAGTACCGGCGTCTAACGCCCCCTCCACCCCACAACCTTATCACCTTAAGTCCTGAAGAAAACGGAGCTGTCGCTGAGACTCCGATCCCGAAATAGCCTCGTGACGTCCGCGAGCGTGCCGAAGTGCCGACCCGGAAGTAACCTCGCCGGAAAAGCAAACGAGCCGCGCGACGTGGGCTATGGGGGGTGAGCCTTATATGCTGTGAGAGGGAGCCTCCCCTCACACAAATACGGCAACACTTAGCCTTAATACTTGTTTTATGTGAGTAAGGGTACTGGGTGGTTGGAGAAGGTGGGGGGGGGGAGGGAGGGAGTGGATGGAGGGGTTAGTAGTACAGTATTATCTGAATATTGTAAAAAAAATACTATATATTTGTGTCAGAAGTTGTGCTTTTTAAATTTTTTGAATAATGATACAGCCATATTAGTTGATACTTTTGTGCTGATTCTTTTTTTCTCTCTATATTAAGGGACACTACAGTCACCAGAACCACAACAGCTAAACGTAGTAGTTCCGGTGTCTATAGCGCGTCTCTGCAAGCTTTTTAATGTAAACACTGCCTTTTTAGAAAAAAAGGCAGTATTTACATTTACTGCCAAGGAACACGTCTAGTGGTCACTCATCAGACGACCACTAGAGGTGCTTCCTAGTCCAGTGTTGTACAATTTGCAACACTGGCATTCACGCTAAACACTCCTCATAGAAATGCATTGCTTCAAAGCATCTCTATGAAGCCGCGCATGCGCAATAGCCTCCCAATGCTTCTCTATGGGAAAGCAGTGGGTTGGCTATGATATACTCACACATTGCACATTCCTGTGCATTGTATTGATGAGGTTGTATGTGTGTTGTGGTGGAGGGTGTGCTTGCCTGCTAGGGTGTGGGAAGGTGGGATCCAGGGGGCCCAGGTAAATTCTTGCCCAGGGTCCAATCAATATTAACCACCTCCGGACCGCCTAACGCAGGATCGCGTTCCGGAGGTGGCAGCCCTGCGCAGAGTCACGCATATATGCGTCATCTCGCGATGGGCGAGATTTCCTGTGAACGCGCGCACACAGGCGCGCGCGCTCACAGGAACGGAAGGTAAGAGAGTTGATCTCCAGCCTGCCAGCGGCGATCGTTCGCTGGCAGGCTGGAGATGTGTTTTTTTTAACCCCTAACAGGTATATTAGACGCTGTTTTGATAACAGCGTCTAATATACCTGCTACCTGGTCCTCTGGTGGTCCCATTTGTTTGGATCGACCACCAGAGGACACAAGTAGCTCAGTAAAGTCCCACCAAGCACCACTACACTACACTACACCCCCCCCCCCGTCACTTATTAACCCCTTATTAGCCCCTGATCACCCCTGATCACCCCATATAGACTCCCTGATCACCCCCCTGTCATTGATTACCCCCCTGTCATTGATCACCCCCCTGTAAAGCTCCATTCAGATGTCCGCATGATTTTTACGGATCCACTGATAGATGGATCGGATCCGCAAAATGCATCCGGACGTCTGAATGAAGCCTTACAGGGGCGTGATCAATGACTGTGGTTATCACCCCATATAGACTCCCTGATCACCCCCCCTGTCATTGATTACACCCCTGTCATTGATCAACCCCCTGTAAAGCTCCATTCAGACGTCCGCATGATTTTTACGGATCCACTGATAGATGGATCGGATCCGCAAAACGCATCTGGACGTCTGAATGAAGCCTTACAGGGGCATGATCAATGACTGTGGTGATCACCCCATATAGACTCCCTGATCACCCCCCTGTAAAGCTCCATTCAGATGTCCGCATGATTTTTACGGATGCACTGATAGATGGATCCGATCCGCAAAACGCATCCGGACGTCTGAAGGAAGCCTTACAGGGGCATGATCAATGACTGTGGTGATCACCCCATATAGACTCCCTGATCACCCCCCTGTAAAGCTCCATTCAGATGTCCGCATGATTTTTACGGATGCACTGATAGATGGATCCGATCCGCAAAACGCATCCGGACGTCTGAATGAAGCCTTACAGGGGCATGATCAATGACTGTGGTGATCACCCCATATAGACTCCCTGATCACCCCCCTGTAAAGCTCCATTCAGATGTCCGCATGATTTTTACGGATGCACTGATAGATGGATCCGATCCGCAAAACGCATCCGGACGTCTGAATAAAGCCTTACAGGGGCATGATCAATGACTGTGGTGATCACCCCATATAGACTCCCTGATCACCCCCCTGTAAAGCTCCATTCAGATGTCCGCATGATTTTTACGGATGCACTGATAGATGGATCCGATCCGCAAAACGCATCCGGACGTCTGAATGAAGCCTTACAGGGGCATGATCAATGACTGTGGTGATCACCCCATATAGACTCCCTGATCACCCCCCTGTCATTGATTACCCCCCTGTAAAGCTCCATTCAGATGTCCGCATGATTTTTACGGATGCACTGATAGATGGATCGGATCCGCAAAACGCATCCGGACGTCTGAATGAAGCCTTACAGGGGCGTGATCAATGACTGTGGTGATCACCCCATATAGACTCCCTGATCACCCCCCTGTCATTGATTACCCCCCTGTCATTGATTACCCCCCTGTAAAGCTCCATTCAGACGTCCGCATGATTTTTACGGATCCACTGATAGATGGATCGGATCCGCAAAACGCATCCGGACGTCTGAATGAAGCCTTACAGGGGCGTGATCAATGACTGTGGTGATCACCCCATATAGACTCCCTGATCACCCCCCTGTCATTGATCAACCCCCTGTCATTGATCACACCCCCTGTCATTGATCACCCCCCTGTCATTGATCACCCCCCTGTCATTGATCACCCCCCTGTAAGGCTCCATTCAGACATTTTTTTGGCCCAAGTTAGCGGAATTATTTTTTTTTTTTCTTACAAAGTCTCATATTCCACTAACTTGTGTCAAAAAATAAAATCTCACATGAACTCACCATACCCCTCACGGAAACCAAATGCGTGAAAATTTTTAGACATTTATATTCCAGACTTCTTCTCACGCTTTAGGGCCCCTAGAATGCCAGGGTAGTATAAACACCCCACATGTGACCCCATTTCGGAAAGAAGACACCCCCAGGTATTCCGTGAGGGGCATATTGAGTCCATGAAAGATTGAAATTTTTGTCCCAAGTTAGCGGAACGGGAGACTTTGTGAGAAAAAAATTAAAAATATCAATTTCCGCTAACTTGTGCCAAAAAAAAAAAATTTCTATGAACTCGCCATGCCCCTCATTGAATACCTTGGGGTGTCTTCTTTCCAAAATGGGGTCACATGTGGGGTATTTATACTGCCCTGGCATTCTAGGGGCCCCAAAGCGTGAGAAGAAGTCTGGTATCCAAATATCTAAAAATGCCCTCCTAAAAGGAATTTGGGCACCTTTGCGCATCTAGGCTGCAAAAAAGTGTCACACATCTGGTATCGCCGTACTCAGGAGAAGTTGGGGAATGTGTTTTGGGGTGTCATTTTACATATACCCATGCTGGGTGAGATAAATATCTTGGTCAAATGCCAACTTTGTATAAAAAAATGGGAAAAGTTGTCTTTTGCCAAGATATTTCTCTCACCCAGCAAGGGTATATGTAAAATGACACCCCAAAACACATTCCCCAACTTCTCCTGAATACGGCGATACCACATGTGTGACACTTTTTTGCAGCCTAGGTGGGCAAAGGGGCCCATATTCCAAAGAGCACCTTTAGGATTTCACAGGTCATTTACCTACTTACCACACATTAGGGCCCCTGGAAAATGCCAGGGCAGTATAACTACCCCACAAGTGACCCCATTTTGGAAAGAAGACACCCCAAGGTATTCCGTGAGGGGCATGGCGAGTTCCTAGAATTTTTTATTTTTTGTCACAAGTTAGTGGAAAATGCTGATTTTTTTTTTTTTTCATACAAAGTCTCATATTCCACTAACTTGTGACAAAAAATAAAAACTTCCATGAACTCACTATGCCCATCAGCGAATACCTTGGGGTCTCTTCTTTCCAAAATGGGGTCACTTGTGGGGTAGTTATACTGCCCTGGCATTCTAGGGGCCCAAATGTGTGGTAAGGAGTTTGAAATCAAATTCTGTAAAAAATGACCTGTGAAATCCGAAAGGTGCTCTTTGGAATATGGGCCCCTTTGCCCACCTAGGCTGCAAAAAAGTGTCACACATCTGGTATCTCCGTACTCAGGAGAAGGTGGGGAATGTGTTTTGGGGTGTCATTTTACATATACCCCTGCTGGGTGAGAGAAATATCTTGGCAAAAGACAACTTTTCCCATTTTTTTATACAAAGTTGGCATTTGACCAAGATATTTATCTCACCCAGCATGGGTATATGTAAAAAGACACCCCAAAACACATTCCCCACCTTCTCCTGAGTACGGAGATACCAGATGTGTGACACTTTTTTGCAGCCTAGGTGGGCAAAGGGGCCCATATTCCAAAGAGCACCTTTCGGATTTCACAGGTCATTTTTTACAGAATTTGATTTCAAACTCCTTACCACACATTTGGGCCCCTAGAATGCCAGGGCAGTATAACTACCCCACAAGTGACCCCATTTTGGAAAGAAGAGACCCCAAGGTATTCGCTGATGGGCATAGTGAGTTCATAGAACTTTTTATTTTTTGTCACAAGTTAGTGGAATATGAGACTTTGTAAGAAAAAAAAAAAAAAAAAAATCATCATTTTCCGCTAACTTGTGACAAAAAATAAAAAGTTCTATGAACTCACTATGCCCATCAGCGAATACTTTAGGGTGTGTACTTTCCGAAATGGGGTCATTTGTGGGGTGTTTGTACTGTCTGGGCATTGTAGAACCTCAGGAAACATGACAGGTGCTCAGAAAGTCAGAGCTGCTTCAAAAAGCGGAAATTCACATTTTTGTACCATAGTTTGTAAACGCTATAACTTTTACCCAAACCATTTTTTTTTTTACCCAAACATTTTTTTTTTTATCAAAGACATGTAGAACAATAAATTTAGAGCAAAATTTATATATGGATGTAGTTTTTTTTGCAAAATTTGACAACTGAAAGTGAAAAATGTCATTTTTTTGCAAAAAAATCGTTAAATTTCGATTAATAACAAAAAAAGTAAAAATGTCAGCAGCAAAGAAATACCACCAAATGAAAGCTCTATTAGTGAGAAGAAAAGGAGGTAAAATTCATTTGGGTGGTAAGTTGCATGACCGAGCAATAAACGGTGAAAGTAGTGTAGGTCAGAAGTGTAAAAAGTGGCCTGGTCTTTCAGGGTGTTTAAGCACTGGGGGCTGAAGTGGTTAAAGACGGCCCTGGCCATATGCCATGAACTCCGGCAGGCTTTTCCTCTGCCGGAACAGCCTGCTGGATGATTATAACACTAGTAGGAAACTAGCCTTGACATACCAAAAATGTTAATTTTCTATTCTGCTAAAAGATTACTTATCATTATTATTATTATTATTACTTTTTATAGCACAAAGTGACCACAGTCATTCCACAATTAAAAGTTTAGAAAAGATACTGGAAAGCCTTGTCCAGGGCATAACATAGATTATATAATTTCACAGTAGCCATATACAAAAACAAAAAACTACAGTACAAGAAACTGGAAATCTTCTTCAGCTACATCTTCAGCAAAACAGTCGAAAAAATCTTAGGGGGACATTTATCAAACTGGTGTAAAGTAGAACTGGCTTAGTTGCCCATAGCAACCAATCAGATTCCACCTTTCATTTTTCACAGCTCCTTTGGAACATGAAAGGTGGATTGGTTGGTGGTGATTGGTTGCTATGGGCAACTAAGCCTTTCCTACGTTACACCAGTTTGATAAATCTCCCCTTAGATGTTTTCACTCAATATTTTGCACATTAGGGAATATTTGTGTCTCCAGTTCTGAAAATCATAGCAACACATCCCATGTTTTGTGCTGAAAGTTTTGTCAGGAGGGAAAAAAAAAGTTTTGTAAACTTAAATGTGTTGTCTGCTGTCTGGACCAGGCTCGATACAATAGAAAAAAGCTAATTCCTTCCATCTGTTTCATCTATGACAGTACAAGTAGCTTTTCTCATAAATCATTCATGCTTAGCTGAGTGTAGCGATCAATAGCAACGCTGTTTAGATGTATAACTTTGAATACTGGGAATTCACAAGCCTCTTCATATTCCCAGTGCATAATGAGCATTGGAATTTTTTTTATCACTGGTTATTTAATAAATGAGTGGGGTAAATAACATCACTTGCATCAAACATAGTATAGTTAGTTAATCCCTGTTCCTATTACAGTTTCTAAGTTATAAGATTTGACTGTTGTAGTAAAGACTTGCATTCCCCATGAATTAGGAATTCCAGCATCTCTGCTTTATGAGCTTCCTCTGTTATTCCTCTTGGAAATGTACGACAAAGTGGACATCTGAGTATTACCATTCCCTTAATGCATACTGACGCTGCTCAGTCAGGGAACTTAGACCTACACAATCTCCTGGCTGAATGTATTACTCAAGTTCCTTTCCCCACAGTTCTTGATCAGTGCATAGGTAAGTGCATGATATACTGGTGCAGACAAGGAGTGTCTCCACTCAAGTAAACTACCCTACTTTGGCCAATGCTGACTAAGGCCTCTTTCACACTACAGTATGTCGATTTCAGTGTTTTGCGTTCCGTTTTTCACGGATCCGTTGTTCCGTTTTTTGTTTCCGTTGTGTTTCAGTTTCGGTTCCGTTTTCCGTTCCGTTTTTCCGTATGGCATATACAGTATACAGTAATTACATAGAGAAAATTGGGCTTGGCATAACATTTTCAATAGATGGTTCCGCAAAAAACGGAACGGAAACGGAAGACATACGGATGCATTTCCGTATGTGTTCCGTTTTTTTGCCGACCCATTGACTTGAATGGAGCCACGGAATGTGATTTGCGGGCAATAATAGGACATGTTCTATCTTTAAACAGAACGGAAAAACGGAAATACGGAAACGGAATGCATACGGAGTACATTCCGTTTTTTTTGCGGAACCATTGAAATGAATGGTTCCGTATACGGACCGTATACAGAACGCAAAAAACGGCCCGCAAAACGGAAAAAAAAAAACGGTACTGTGAAAGATGCCTAAAGGTGTTTTTTGGGGAAAAAAATAATTGCCTTTTTTCTATGTTGTGATTAACATACTGAACTCCACTGGTGACTAGTATACAACAAATATACAGTATTAGTGTTCAGTGTGCTATGTGTTTATGTTGTTTTTTACGTTTTTTTTTAAAGTTTTTAAAGGAGTCATCCAACTTCTAGTTTACACATGCGTTAAAGAAAACCAGCAGGCTGTTCCTGCAGAGAACAGCCTAAGGCCTCTTGCACATGACCGTATCCCCCCCGAGATATACGGTCCGTGATTGGGCCATATGTCCGAGAGCGGCATTGATCGTGCGCACGGGAGCACACAGCATCATAGATTACAATGATGCTGTGCACTATTGTCCTGCATTCATAAGATCATATGAGTGCAAGACAATAGCTCCGCGAGCGGCCCGACGTCCACAGCATCATTGTAATCTATGATGCTGTGTGTTCCCGTGCGCACGATCAATGCTGCTCCGGGAAATATGGCCCACTCACGGACCGTATATCTCGGAGGGCATACGGTCATGTGCAAGAGGCCTAACGGAGTTCTCTGGATCTGGCATAGCAGGATAGTGCAGTGTGCCTGCCGGACCCTGTTGACTATAATAGAGTCCAGCGGGGATTCAGCAGCTTCCCGGCATATTTGCTGGAATTCAGCCAGACAAAAACTGTTGCGTCCAGCAATTTCCTTTGATGTGTGAAAGTAGCCCCAAATGAAGTAAAAACAATCGTAAATGTAATAAAACAAAAGAAACACTTGAAGTCAGTAGTACGGCACATGATCATTATTATTTTCCCTTATAACATGGTTATAAGGTAAAATAATAGCATTCTTAATACAGAATGCTTAGTAAAATAGGGCTGGAGGGGTTAGAATTTTTTTTTTTAACTCATCTTAATCCACTTGTTTGCGCAGCTCGGATTCTCTTCTTTCTTCTTCTTTGCTGTGCAGGAGGAAAAGGACCTGTGGTGACATCACTGCGCTCATCACATGGTCCGTCACATGATCCATCACCATGGTGATGGATCATGTGATGGACCATGTGATGAGCGCAGTGATGTCATCAAAGGTCCTTTACCTAGGTCCTGAATAAAGAAGAAAGAATAGAAGCCGGGCTGCGCGAACAAATGGATTAAGGTGAGTTAAATTTTTATTTTTATTTTTTTGAACCCCTCCAGCCCTATTTTACTAAGCATTCTGTATTAAAGGGTTTCTACCACTTCGTTTTCACATAATTATCTTTCAGACACTAGCGATCCGCTAGTGTCTGCTCTACCAAACAATCCTAATATAGCAGTTTATTGTCCTGCCGTTTCGCTAAAAAACGAACTTATATAGATATGCTAATGAGCCTCTAGGTGCTATGGGGGCGTCATTAGCACCTAGAGGCTCGGTCTACCGTCACAAACTGCCGCCGCCCAGCGCGTCCCTCCAGCCCGCCCATCTCCTCCGGAATGTGATCAAGCGGACGAATTCTCGCGCATGCGCCGTGCGCGTCTGTATTCGGCGCATGCGCAGTGAATGTCTGACCGCTTCCCTGCACAGACATCTCCACTGCGCCTGCGCCGATGACATCATAGTGCTCCAAGGAACAGGCGCAGTGGAGATGTCTGTGCAGGGAAGCGGTCAGACATTCACTGCGCATGCGCCAAATACAGATGCGCACGGCGCATGCGCGAGAATTCGTCCGCTTGATCGCATTCCGGAGGAGGTAGGCGGGCTGGAGGGACGCGCTGGGCGGCGGCAGTTTGTGAAGGTAGACCGAGCCTCATATAGAGGCTCATTAGCATATCTATATAAGTTCGATTTTTTGCGAAACGGCAGGACAATAAACAGTTATATTAGGATTGTTTGGGAGAGCAGACACTAGCGGATCGCTAGTGTCTGAAAGATAATTATGTGAAAATTAAGTGGTAGAAACCCTTTAAAGGGAATCTGTCACCTGCTTTTAGCATTTTAAGCTGTCACGATCGCTATGTTGACTAAAGTACCTTATTTCCAGCAGTCTTCTTTTTACTTGATTTCGTTTTGTCCTTTTGATATAAAAGCGCTTTTTATGATATGCTAATGAGGGTCCAAGGTGCCCAGAGGGGCGTTTTTTTCCCTCTCCGGTGCCCAGTGACGCCCCCCTGCAGTGCCCAAGAACGCCTCCTGATTCTGAAATAACCTCCCACAGCCCGGCAAACGGTTGCGCCCCCTCCCCACGTCATAGTCTACCTTCTAGAAATTCCCCGTCCTTCTTCCTGTCGGCAGCCAGAAAACTCGCGCAGGCGCAGTATCGCCTGCGGCCTGCGCGATCATCAACCTCCTGAGGGCAACAGCCTCAAAGTCTCACTGGGCATGCGCCGAGCCCAGTGATGTGACCTGAGCGCTGTTGCCCTGAGGAGGTTGATGATCGCGCAGGCCGCAGGCGGTACTGCGCCTGCGCGAGTTTTCTGGCCGCCGACAAGAAGAAGGACGGGGCATTTCTAGAAGGTAGACTATGACATGGGGAGGGGGCGGAACCGTTTGCCGGGCTGTGGGAGGTTATTTCAGGATCAGGAGGCGTTCTTGGGCACTGCAGGGGGGGGCGTCACTGGGCACCGGAGAGGGAAAAAAATGCCCCTCTGGGCACCTTGGACCCTCATTAGCATATCATAAAAAGCGCTTTTATATCAAAAGGACAAAACGAAGTCAAGTAAAAAGAAGACTGCTGGAAATAAGGTACTTTAGTCAACATAGCGATGGTGACAGCTTAAAATGCTAAAAGCAGGTGACAGATTCCCTTTAAGAATGCTATTCGGGTTTGGGTACCAAACATGCAGAATCTTCTCACATGCGTGCAAAACGCATTGAAATGTTTTGCACTTGCGCAAAAAAAAATCGTATTTTCCCGCGACGCACCCGCATCTTATCCGGCTCAAATCCATGACGCCCGTGTGAAAGAGGCCTTACACTTTTCTCTCCTCTGATGAGCCATTTCTGATTTTGGCCTCCAAAATTGCATGCAGAAACCTGACCGCGTGGCCATACCGTAAGCGGATACATTTGCCAAGAATCTCAAATTTACAAAATAAGCGTAGCATTAGCACCAGAATATGTTCTATAATTATGGCATTATTGTAGTTTATTTGTGTTTGCAGATTGCTGTTGCATTGTGTATTTTACTTTGTGTTTCTAGCCATGGCGGCGTGCACCTGCGCATTGGGATGTGCTGACTGTCTCTCTTTTTCTTGCAGTTTTTTCACCTGATCCATTTGTTCTCATAGGAGATAAGACGCTGCCAGAGGTCTCTGAAAGTGGATTTCTCCCCTCTCCCCACTTAAAACATAAATTCTCAGCTGAGCCATGCATGCATGTTTATGGGACAGTCAGGAGAAATAGACATCAATGATAAAAATAGCCAACAGCCCTGACAGCTATGGGTACCTTAAAGGGATTGTTCCATTAAAGGGGTTGTCCGGGTTCAGAGCTGAACGTGGACATAACCCCTTCTTCCCTCATTCAGCATGAATAGGTGGAGCAGCTCCCCCTTGCCCTGCACTGTATCGCACGTAGCAAGGACTTTGCATGACGCACCAGGTCTCTGCATGGGATAACTAGGCGGAGACCTCCGCCTAGCAGTGAGCCCGGTGATGTCACCGGCACTAATGGGTGGGCTTTAGTGCTTCCCTAGCCTCAAAAACAGCCTGGGGCAGGACTATAGCAATGTAAGGGCACAGGGTGTAGGTAAGGGTTAATTATAGGGGAGGGCTCTCTCTGGACCGAGCGCGCCCAAGGGGAGCAAATATAAAGGTTTAACTTCTCCTCCACTTTCTCTTGGTGTGCATTCGGCCAGTAAAGAGTTTCCCACCCTCCCTCCCTGGGTGTTTTTTCCCTGATTCTGCGGTGATATGTTACATATGTCTGTATTGTTTTGGTTGTTGGGTTTTCTCATATACCTGTAATTTCAGATGTCACAGCTGGCGGAGGGAAGACCTTGTCTAAGAAGAAGATGGAGAATTGGAAGTCACCTGAAGTTTCCACAAAGACATGCTCACCGTGGCCACGGTGACCAGGCATGCAAGGTAACGAAGAAGTACAGTGGCTTGGGATTTATGGGTAGACAAGGTTCCTCCGTCTTTGTAATAAAGCTGTAGCCTCCCCCCTCTTTACCACAAATCGAAGGTTCCGTTTATTTATTTGTTAGATAGAGAACCCCCTGAGTGCGTGGAATGTTGAATGTCGCTTCAGTCAAATGTAAACAAAACACCCAAAAGCGGAGCATGAAATACAGGCTGAATTGGTGAAGAAGGGGCTATGTCGGTGCTCTGAACCAAGACAACCATTGAAGACAGACAATGTGTCCTCTGCCCACAGGACAGGGGATAAATGTCTGACTGGCGAAGGTTTGGGGGCCATGCTAATCACCAGAATGTGGGCCCAGGTTCTCCAGTTTAAATGGAGCAGCAGTCATGCATGCACACTAACACTTTATTCAGCTCTATAAGGCGGCTGAAGATAGCCGTATACAGGGGCAGATTGGGAACTTAACCCCTTAGTGACCACCCATATGTGTTTTTACAGCAGTCACTATGGGGCTTTAGGCTGGGCCACCACTTTTTTATGGCGGCCCAGTCTAAACGCTGCACGGGTCCCCCGTACAGCGGGGAGCAGGGACCCGACTCACATGACAGCCGCGGCTCTGCTCCTAAAAGCCCGGACCGACAGGAGTGCCGATCCGGGCTGTTTAACACTTTACATGCCGCAAGCAATGGCGCCTGCCGCATGTAATGTGCTGACAGAGGGAGCGGACTCCCTCTTACCCCCATCGGCACCCCGCAAATGCGATCATGGGGTGCCGATGTGTGTGAAGGCTGCCTGGGGTCTGATGTAGGCCCCAGACCAGACTTCAGTAATTTCTAGCAGGCTGCTCCTCTCTGGCACAGCCTGCTGGTCAATGTTAGAATAGCATTGCCAAAAATGCAATGCACTATAGGGTTAGTGCATTGCATTTTAAAAGCAATTAAAAAGCTGTCTGTTATAGTCCCCTTGTGGGACTATTAAGTGGTAAAAAAAAAAGTTAAAAAAATAAATCATTTTTTCAATAAAAAAATCCCATAAAAAAAGTTACGCTTTTTTTCCCATTGAAAATATGCTTTTCAATAAAAAAATTGCAACAAAAAGAATCTTCTCAATATGTTCGGTATTGCCATGTCCCAGATTACATAAATATCATGTAAATTATCCCCTACGGTGAACGCCATAAATAAACATAAAAAAAAAGACAGAATTGCTAATTTATTCTTAATTGCCACCGAAAAAACATAATAACAAGCGATCAAAAAGCGCCATTTACTCCAAAATGATACCAATGAAAAATACAAGTCGTCCAACAAAAATAAAGCCCTCACACAACTCAATAGAAAGAAAAAATAAAAAAAGTTATGTTTCGTGGGAAGTGGCAATGCAAAAACATTTTTATTTTAAAAAGTAGTCAAATGTAAAAGAAAATAATCGTACTGCCCCATAGAATAAAGATATTATGTTATTTATACTGAAAAATTAACGCCGTAAAATTTATAACAAAAAAAACGCAGCGCCAGTATTGCTGTTTTTCCCATCTCCCTCCCAGAAAGAGTTAATAAAAGTTAATCAGAAAGATATGTGTATCCTAAAATGGCGCCATTAAAAACTACAACTTGTCCCGCAAAAAACAAGCCCTCATAAAGCTATATAGATGGAAAATTTAAAAAGTTATAACTCTAAGGGTTTAAAGTGGCCCTGGAAAAAAAACTTAAACTGGCCCAATCTTGTAGGAGTGTCTAAATTGACATGAGTCGGGACGGGGAAGGGGGGGGCAATATCATAGAGCAAAATACCATATACCACAGTGCAGCATGATATATTGCTCCAAAATCTGTCCCTCTGTGTTGGTTATCAGTAGCTGTCATTTTCTGTCCTCCTTTTCCAGTTGTGTGGCAGTAGTGGCAGAGAAGGGGGCTTGGGCGGCCCCCTGGGCTTTGGACCACCAGGAAATTTCCTTGCAAAGTCTATGGCTAATACGCCCCTGATGTATAGAATTGAAAGGAACATCTATATCTGCCACTCCATTCAAATAGGGAGCCCAGGCCCCCATTCTTGCTATCGGCGGAGGCCCCAGTAGTCAGACCTACATGGATGAGACACTTAGCCCCTATCCTGTAGATAGGGAATACGTTGATGTAGTGTGACAACCCTTTTAAGACTTTTAGCTAAGCTCTTGGTTTCCTTGACTAGTTTTGATGCATGAACATATGGAAAATCTAATATAGTGCTGCTGTCTGAGAGTGAGCTGTTCAAAAGGACATCCCTCTGTCCGTCCAGGCCCTGCGCCTGACGGAGGACAGGGAGTCTGAAGGCCAGACTGTCCACCCTAAAACCGCACCTCAGGCCATCCTAGGGTCAGGCTGCTGTGGAGGTCACAGTTAAGGGGACGGTCCACTATGGAGGTCAGTGTTAAGGTGCAGATTGCTGTAGAGGCCACTGTTAAGGGGTGGAGTGTTGTTGAAATTACTGTTAAGGAGACGGGGTACTGTGGAGGTCACTAATAAAGGGGCAGCTGCTGTGGAGGTCACTGTTAAAGGGGTGGGCCACTGTGGAGGTCACTGTTAAGGGGGCAGGATGCTGTGGAGGTCACTGTTAAAGGGGCAGGCGATGTGGAGGTTTCTGTTAAGGGGCAGGGAACGGTGGAGGTCACAGTTAAGGGGACGGTCCGCTATGGAGGTCAGTGTTAAGGTGAGGAGTGCTGTAGAGGTCACTGTTAAGGGGGTGGGGTGTTGTGGAGGTCACATTTTAAAGGAACGGAACTCTGTGGAGGTCACTGTTAAGCGGGCGGGATATTGTGGAAAACGGTGTTAAGGAGACGGGGTACTGTGGATGTCACTAATAAAGAGGCAGCCGCTGTGAAGGTCACTGTTAAAGGGACGGGCACTGTGGAGGTCACTGTTAAGGGAGGAGTGGACTGTCGAAGCCAGTATTAAAGGAGCAGCGGGGTACTGTGAGGTCACTGTTAAGGCAGCGGGGTACTGTGAGGTCACTGTTAAGGCAGCAGGGTACATTTTTTGGAATTTTTCGGAACGGAACGGGCGGCCGTCAATATAAATGCCTATTCTTGTCTGCAAAGTGCGGACAAGAATAGGACATGTTATATTTTTTTAGAGGGGCCGTGGAAAGGAGCAACGGATGTGGACAGCACACGGAGAGCTGTCCGCATCTTTTGCGGCCCAATTGAAGTGAATGGGTCCGCATCCGAGCCGCCGTTTTGGCGGCTCGGATGCGGACCCAAACAATGGCCGTGTGCATGTGGCCTAACACTGTTGATAGTCAGTGAATGCCCTATCAATAATTTCTGGATGATATAACAGTTTTTTAAAATATTGTCACTATGGTACTTGAATTGACCTCCTCCATGATATGTTATACCACTAGAGAAAATTGCACTTACATCATATATTCACAAAAGTTCCAAGTCTGACAGCTTATAAAAAATACAGTACATGTGAACTGGGTAAATGTATAAATTGAGCAGATTATTATGCAGATAGATATGTTTTATTGAGTGGTAGTGTGATCCTGGCTTAAGATTAGACTCCACTACGACTCCCATGTGATTTTAGTATATCAATTCTCAGGTATTGAAAGTATGTGCTGGAAGCAGCCATGATTGCCATGTCCATTTCTCCATCTGCTGGTCTATCACAACATTACATAGTTGTCTCCATTGTGTTCCGCACACGGCACTCAATCATCTTGCCTCCATTGTTTGGTAGCGATAAAAAAATTCTATTCCAAGGGTGTAATAATTCTGAACATAGACAAAGACAATACACTAATGAAAAGAGATTCTGTTAACTACTCCTACAATGTATGATATGTAATACATGAGTCCTGTGACTACATACAAGGTATTTAGGTTTTTCACTCATTAATGTCACATTGAAGTCTCTGACCCCTGGGACCACCATCATTTCCAAGAATGAGTTGTCTCAAATATTGTTAAAAAGGTACTATTCATACATTTAGTATGAACCTCCCCAAGGTTTTTCCTGAAGCAAAGTAATACATGGGACTTCCACTCAATCGCCTGTAAATGAACACACAATCTTATCTAACGAATTGTCATGTAGTATCTATATACACTTTACAACATATTCATACGTGACGTGATCTGTCATGGTTGCCAGATTGTACCACTATAATCCTTCTAACTAATGTGACTGGTTGGTCTGTGGACCCCCAATGGGTGGGCACTTTTTATAACTATTGCACTGTTCTCTTGTGCAACTGAAAAAGGATTTCAGTTGCTCCTGAAAAACAACTTCTAGGCTCCTTAGGAGTTTTAATTGGTGGAGGTCCAGCCACTTGGAAGGGGCCACAATGCTTGCAAGTGAATAGGACCAGAGGAAGTACCAGGCATACCATCTGAGCACCACAGCTACTTTATTATTCTGATTGGTGACAATAGTTCACAGAAAAATAAGTTCAGTGTTTGCCGTACTCTTTTAGAAAGTCTCAAAGCCTGAAGAGCGGTTAAAATAAAACAAAAAAAATATATACTTTATTAATAAATCTCAATTTAAATGGGCGAATCTCTCTTTTTCTCTTACAGAGACAGGCAGATTACGGGAATATATATGTAGCGGAATAAAACATATATTGTCCGCTAGTTAACACTCTGATTCCCACGCACCTTGATAGGAGGGTACAAAAATATACAGGTGTATGTACCCTGTCTATCTCAGAGCTTTTTGGTGCAAAGTGGGAATTATGTGTTATATCCACTAGTTCACAGTTAGGGTGTCGGCAAGCTTGTATATGAATTAATCATTCATTGCCACACTCTACTGTAAATACGCATGTGGTCAGCCGCGCATGTGTAGTACATCAACTGACCCCCTTTGGATTGGGGTCATGTTACGGCTGATCATATACATTTAGACCACCAGGTCTATACTGACACTCACCCACCAGTGTCCCACTGAACATCCGTCAGGATTGCTACATGGGGAAACCAGCTTGGAATAGAGAACCTCTATTTAGCAGGATTCCCCATTCATCGTAAATTGAAGTACAGTAAAACAATTCACCACTAGGGATGAGCGAACCCGAACTTTGGGGTGTCCGTGACACGGACCCGAACCCGAACATTTTCGTAAAAGTCTGTGTTCGGGTTCGGTGTTCGGCGCTTTCTTGGCGCTTTTTGAAAGGCTGCAAAGCAGCCAATCAACAAGCGTCATACTACTTGCCCCAAGAGGCCATCACAGCCTTGCCTACTATTGGCATGGCTGTGATTGGCCAGTGCAGCATGTGACCCAGCCTCTATATAAGCTTGGGTCACGTAGCGCTGCACGTCACTCTGCTGATTCAAGCATAGGGAGAGGTTGCAGCTGCGACGTTAGGGCGAGATTAGGCAGATTAACTCCTCCAAAAGACTTCATTCTGTGATCGATCTGCAGCTGTGGATCTTTGAAGTGCTAATATTGACTTGCTCACTTTTTTGAGGCTGCCCAGAGCGTTTTTAGATCACTTTTTTTCTGGGGTGATCGGCGGCCATTTCGTGACTTGTGGTGCGCCAGCACAAGCTATCACCAAGTGTATTTAACCATCAATAGTGTGGTTATTTTGTGCTATATCCTACATCAGCTGCAGGCTGAGCCTGTGTCACCGAAGTGCATTTAACCATCAACAGTCTGGTTATTTTTTGGCCATATACTACATCAGCTGCAGGCTGAGCCTGTGTCACCGAAGTGCATTTAACCATCAACAGTCTGATTATTTTTTGGCCATATACTACATCTGGTGCAGGCTGAGCCTGTGTCACCCAAGTGCATTTAACCATCAACAGTGTGGTTATTTTTTGGCCATATACTACATCAGGGGCAAGTTGAGCCTGTCACACAGCGCCTAAAAAATAGACCTGACATTTCTATTCAACCAAATCTGTACTGTTTTAGCTGGTCAAGTTATTTGTAGTGACCGTAAAAGCACACTTTTACAAAAGGATATCTTACATTGAAGGTACTGATAGTGTCATTCAGAAAAACCTAAGACACACGCTAGCGTGCAGATAGAAGTCTGATTCTTTGATTAAACCTATACCTGTCACACAGCGCAAAAAAAAACAGGCCTCACATCTCTATTCAACCAAATCTGTACTGTTTTTAGCTGGTCAAGTTATTTGTAGTGACCGTAAAAGCACTTTTTATTTTCTGGATTGAAAAACTATTCCCAAATTTGCCATTCTCAAAATAACTAGTTTCTGGTATTTGAGGCCTACTTGAAATCTATCCCAAAAAGGATATCTTACATTGAAGGTACTGATAGTGTCATTCAGAAAAACATAAGACACACCCTAGCGTGCAGATAGAAGTCTGATTCTGTGATTAAACCTATACCTGTCACACAGCGCAAAAAAAAACAGGCCTCACATCTCTATTCAACCAAATCTGTACTGTTTTAGCTGGTCAAGTTATTTGTAGTGACCGTAAAAGCACACTTTTTTTTCTGGGTTGAAAAACTATTCCCAAATTTGCCATTCTCAAAATAACTAGTTTCTGGTATTTAAGGCCTACTTGAAATCTATCCCAAAAAGGATATCTTACATTGAAGGTACTGATAGTGTCATTCAGAAAAACCTAAGACACACGCTAGCGTGCAGATAGAAGTCTGATTCTGTGATTAAACCTATACCTGTCACACAGCGCAAAAAAAAACAGGCCTCACATCTCTATTCAACCAAATCTGTACTGTTTTAGCTGGTCAAGTTATTTGTAGTGACCGTAAAAGCACTTTTTATTTTCTGGATTGAAAAACTATTCCCAAATGTGCCATTCTCAAAATAACTAGTTTCTGATATTTGAGGCCTACTTGAAATCTATCCCAAAAAGGATATCTTACATTGAAGGTACTGATAGTGTCATTCAGAAAAACCTAAGACACACGCTAGCGTGCAGATAGAAGTCTGATTCTGTGATTAAACCTATACCTGTCACACAGCGCAAAAAAAAACAGGCCTCACATCTCTATTCAACCAAATCTGTACTGTTTTAGCTGGTCAAGTTATTTGTAGTGACCGTAAAAGCACACTTTTTGTTCTGGGTTGAAAAACTATTCCCAAATTTGCCATTCTCAAAATAACTAGTTTCTGGTATTTGAGGCCTACTCGAAATCTATCCCAAAAAGGATATCTTACATTGAAGGTACTGATAGTGTCATTCAGAAAAACCTAAGACACACGCTACAGTGCAGATAGAAGTCTGATTCTGTGATTAAACCTTTACCTGTCACACAGCGCAAAAAAAAACAGGCCTCACATTTCTATTCAACAAAATCTGTACTGTTTTAGCTGGTCAAGTTATTTGTAGTGACCGTAAAAGCACACTTTTTGTTCTGGGTTGAAAAACTATTCCCAAATTTGCCATTCTCAAAATTGTGGTGAACGGGAACAATGAGGAAAACATCTAATAAGGGACGCGGACGTGGACATGGTCGTGGTGGTGTTAGTGGACCCTCTGGTGCTGGGAGAGGACGTGGCCGTTCTGCCACAGCCACACGTCCTAGTGTACCAACTACCTCAGGTCCCAGTAGCCGCCAGAATTTACAGGGATATTTGGTGGGGCCCAATGCCGTTCTAAGGATGGTATGGCCTGAGCAGGTACAGGCATTAGTCAATTGGGTGGCCGACAGTGCATCCAGCACGTTCACATTATCTCCCACCCAGTCTTCTGCAGAACGCGCACAGATGGCGCATGAAAACCAAGCCCATCAGTCTGTCACATCACCCCCATGCATATTAGGGAAACTGTCTGAGCCTCAAGTTATGCAGCAGTCTCTTATGCTGTTTGAAGACTCTGCTGCCAGGGTTTCCCAAGGGCATCCACCTAGCCCTTCACCAGGGGTGGAAGAGATAGAATGCACTAACGCACAACCACTTATGTTTCCTGATGATGAGGACATGGGAATACCACCTCAGCACGTCTCTGATGATGACGAAACACAGGTGCCAACTGCTGCGTCTTTCTGCAGTGTGCAGACTGAACAGGAGGTCAGGGGTCAAGACTGGGTGGAAGACGATGCAGGGGACGATGAGGTCCTAGACCCCACATGGAATGAAGGTCGTGCCACTGACTTTCACAGTTCGGAGGAAGAGGCAGTGGTGAGACCGAGCCAACAGCGTAGCAAAAGAGGGAGCAGTGGGCAAAATCAGAACACCCGCCGCCAAGAGACTCCGCCTGCTACTGACCGCCGCCATCTGGGACCGAGCACCCCAAAGGCAGCTTCAAGGAGTTCCCTGGCATGGCACTTCTTCAAACAATGTGCTGACGACAAGACCCGAGTGGTTTGCACGCTGTGCCATCAGAGCCTGAAGCGAGATATTAACGTTCTGAACCTTAGCACAACCTGCATGACCAGGCACCTGCATGCAAAGCATGAACTGCAGTGGAGTAAACACCTTAAAAACAAGGAAGTCACTCAGGCTCCCCCTGCTGCCTCTTCTGCTGCTGCCGCCTCGGCCTCTCCTGCTGCTGCCGCCGCCTCGGTCTCTTCTGCTGCTGCTGCCGCCGCCTCGGCCTCTTCCTCTGCCTCTGGAGGAACGTTGGCACCTGCCGCCCAGCAAACATGGGATGTACCACCAACACCACCACCTGCGTCACCAAGCATCTCAACCATGTCACACGGCAGCGTTCAGCTCTCCATCTCACAAACATTTAAGAGAAAGCGTAAATTCCCACCTAGCCACCCTCGATCCCTGGCCCTGAATGGCAGCATTTCTAAACTACTGGCCTATGAAATGCTGTCATTTAGGCTGGTGGACACACACAGCTTCAAACAGCTCATGTCACTTGCTGTCCCACAGTATGTTGTTCCCAGCCGCCACTACTTCTCCAAGAGAGCCGTGCCTTCCCTGCACAAACAAGTGTCTGATAAAATCAAGTGTGCACTGCGCAACGCCATCTGTGGCAAGGTCCGCCTAACCACAGATACGTGGACCAGTAAGCACGGCCAGGGACGCTATATCTCCCTAACTGCACACTGGGTAAATGTAGTGGTGGCTGGGCCCCAGGCGGAGAGCTGTTTGGCGCACGTCCTTCCGCCGCCAAGGATCGCAGGGCAACATTCTTTGCCTCCCGTCTCCTCCTCCTCCTACTCAGCTTCCTCCTCCTCTTCTTCCACCTGCTCATCTAGTCAGCCACACACCTTCACCACCAACTTCAGCACAGCACGGGGTAAACGTCAGCAGGCCATTCTGAAACTCATATGTTTGGGGGACAGGCCCCACACCGCACAGGAGTTGTGGCGGGGTATAGAACAACAGACCGACGAGTGGTTGCTGCCGGTGAGCCTCAAGCCCGGCCTGGTGGTGTGCGATAATGGGCGAAATCTCGTTGCAGCTCTGGGACTAGCCGGTTTGACGCACATCCCTTGCCTGGCGCATGTGCTGAATTTGGTGGAGCAGAAGTTCATTCGCAACTACCTCGACATGTCAGAGCTGCTGCATAAAGTGCGGGCCGTCTGTTCGCGCTTCCGGCGTTCACACCCTGCCGCTGCTCGCCTGTCTGCGCTACAGCGTAACTTCGGCCTTCCCGCTCACCGCCTCATATGCGACGTACCCACCAGGTGGAACTCCACCTTGCATATGCTGGACAGACTGTGCGAGCAGCAGCAGGCCATAGTGGAGTTTCAGCTGCAGCACGCACGGGTCAGTCGCACTGTGGATCAGACACACTTCACCACCAATGACTGGGCCTCCATGCGAGACCTGTGTGCCCTGTTGCGTTGTTTCGAGTACTCCACCAACATGGCCAGTGTTGATGACGCCGTTATCAGCGTTACAATACCACTTCTATGTCTCCTTGAGAAAACACTTAGGGCGATGATGGAAGAGGAGGTGGCCCAGGAGGAAGAGGAGGAAGAGGGGTCATTTTTAGCACTTTCAGGCCAGTCTCTTCGAAGTGACTCAGAGGGAGTTTTTTTGCAACACCAGAGGCCAGGTACAAATGTGGCCAGACAGGGCCCACTACTGGAGGAAGAGGAGGACGAGGATGAGGAGGAGGTGGAGGAGGATGAGGATGAAGCATGTTCACAGCGGGGTGGCACCCAAAGCAGCTCGGGCCCATCACTGGTGAGTGGCTGGGGGGAAACACAGGACGATGACGATACGCCTCCCACAGAGGACAGCTTGTCCTTACCTCTGGGCAGCCTGGCACACATGAGCGACTACATGCTGCAGTGCCTGCGCAACGACAGCAGAGTTGCCCACATTTTAACGTGTGCAGACTACTGGGTTGCCACCCTGCTGGATCCCCGGTACAAAGACAATGTGCCCACCTTACTTCCTACACTGGAGCGTGATAGGAAGATGCGCGAGTACAAGCGCACGTTGGTAGACGCGCTACTGAGAGCATTCCCAAATGTCACAGGGGAACCAGTGGAAGCCCAAGGCGAAGGCAGAGGAGGAGCAAGAGGTCGCCAACGCAGCTGTGTCACGCCCAGCTCCTCTGAGGGCAGGGTTAGCATGGCAGAGATGTGGAAAAGTTTTGTCAACACGCCACAGCTAAGTGCACCACCACCTGATACGGAACGTGTTAGCAGGAGGCAACATTTCACTAACATGGTGGAACAGTACCTGTGCACACCCCTCCACGTACTGACTGATGGTTCGGCCCCATTCAACTTCTGGGTCTCCAAATTGTCCACGTGGCCAGAGCTAGCCTTTTATGCCTTGGAGGTGCTGGCCTGCCCGGCAGCCAGCGTTTTGTCTGAACGTGTATTCAGCACGGCAGGGGGCGTCATTACAGACAAACGCAGCCGCCTGTCTACAGCCAAAGTGGACAAGCTGACGTTCATAAAAATGAACCAGGCATGGATCCCACAGGACCTGTCCATCCCTTGTGCAGATTAGATATTAACAATATATTATTCTACTCCAGGGCACTTCCTCATTCAATACTATTTTTAATTTCATTTTACCATTATATTGCGGGGCAACCCAAAGTTGAATGAACCTCTCCTCTGTCTGGGTGCCGGGGCCTAAATGTGTGACAGTGGCCTGTTCCAGTGGTGGGTGACGTGTAGACTGATTCTCTGCTATGACATGAAGACTTATTCTGTGCTGACATGAAGCCAGATTCTCTGTTACGCGACCTCTCTCCTCTGCCTGGGTGCCTGGGCCTAAATATGTGACAGTGGCCTGTTCCAGTGGTGGGTGACGTGAAGCCTGATTCTCTGCTATGACATGAAGACTGATTCTGCGCTGACATAAGGCCAGATTCTCTGTTACGGGACCTCTCTCCTCTGCCGGGTGCCTGGGCCTAAATGTGTGACAGTGGCCTGTTCCAGTGGTGGGTGACGTGATGCCTGATTCTCTGCTATGACATGAAGACAGATTCTGTGCTGACATAAGGCCAGATTCTCTGTTACAGGACCTCTCTCCTCTGTCTGGGTGCCGGGGCCTAAATGTGTGACAGTGGCCTGTTCCAGTGGTGGGTGACGTGAAGCCTGATTCTCTGCTATGACATGAAGACAGATTCTGTGCTGACATAAGGCCAGATTCTCTGTTACAGGACCTCTCTCCTCTGTCTGGGTGCCGGGGCCTAAATGTGTGACAGTGGCCTGTTCCAGTGGTGGGTGACGTGAAGCCTGATTCTCTGCTATGACATGAAGACAGATTCTGCGCTGACATAAGGCCAGATTCTCTGTTACGGGACCGCTCTCCTCTGTCTGGGTGCCGGGGCCTAAATGTGTGACAGTGGCCTGTTCCAGTGGTGGGTGACGTGAAGCCTGATTCTCTGCTATGACATGAAGACTGATTCTGCGCTGACATAAGGCCAGATTCTCTGTTACGGGACCTCTCTCCTCTGCCGGGTGCCTGGGCCTAAATGTGTGACAGTGGCCTGTTCCAGTGGTGGGTGACGTGATGCCTGATTCTCTGCTATGACATGAAGACAGATTCTGTGCTGACATAAGGCCAGATTCTCTGTTACAGGACCTCTCTCCTCTGTCTGGGTGCCGGGGCCTAAATGTGTGACAGTGGCCTGTTCCAGTGGTGGGTGACGTGAAGCCTGATTCTCTGCTATGACATGAAGACTGATTCTGTGCTGACATAAGGCCAGATTCTCTGTTACGGGACCTCTCTCCTCTGTCTGGGTGCCTGGGCCTAAATGTGTGACAGTGGCCTGTTCCAGTGGTGGGTGACGTGAAGCCTGATTCTCTGCTATGACATGAAGACTGATTCTGCGCTGACATAAGGCCAGATTCTCTGTTACGGGACCTCTCTCCTCTGCCTGGGTGCCTGGGCCTAAATGTGTGACAGTGGCCTGTTCCAGTGGTGGGTGACGTGAAGCCTGATTCTCTGCTATGACATGAAGACTGATTCTGCGCTGACATAAGGCCAGATTCTCTGTTACGGGACCTCTCTCCTCTGCCTGGGTGCCTGGGCCTAAATGTGTGACAGTGGCCTGTTCCAGTGGTGGGTGACGTGAAGCCTGATTCTCTGCTATGACATGAAGACAGATTCTGCACTGACATAAGGCCAGATTCTCTGTTACGGGACCTCTCTCCTCTGCCTGGGTGCCTGGGCCTAAATGTGTGACAGTGGCCTGTTCCAGTGGTGGGTGACGTGAAGCCTGATTCTCTGCTATGACATGAAGACTGATTCTGCGCTGACATAAGGCCAGATTCTCTGTTACGGGACCTCTCTCCTCTGCCTGGGTGCCTGGGCCTAAATGTGTGACAGTGGCCTGTTCCAGTGGTGGGTGACGTGAAGCCTGATTCTCTGCTATGACATGAAGACTGATTCTGCGCTGACATAAGGCCAGATTCTCTGTTACGGGACCTCTCTCCTCTGCCTGGGTGCCTGGGCCTAAATGTGTGACAGTGGCCTGTTCCAGTGGTGGGTGACGTGAAGCCTGATTCTCTGCTATGACATGAAGACTGATTCTGCGCTGACATAAGGCCAGATTCTCTGTTACGGGACCTCTCTCCTCTGCCTGGGTGCCTGGGCCTAAATGTGTGACAGTGGCCTGTTCCAGTGGTGGGTGACGTGAAGCCTGATTCTCTGCTAT
Organism: Bufo bufo; assembly: GCF_905171765.1. Classification (NCBI taxonomy): domain Eukaryota; kingdom Metazoa; phylum Chordata; class Amphibia; order Anura; family Bufonidae; genus Bufo; species Bufo bufo. Next base: position 380,063,952 of record NC_053392.1, on the reverse strand, counting down.
GACATGAAGACTGATTCTCTGCTGACATGAAGCCAGATTCTCTGCTATGGCATGAAGAGACTGATTCTGTGCTGACATGAAGCCAGATTCTTTGCTATGGCATGAAGAGACTGATTCTCTGCTGACGTGAAGCCAGATTCTCTGTTATGGGACCTCTGTCCAATTGATATTTGGTCATTTTTATTTTTTTAATTTTTATTTTAATTCATTTCCCTATCCACATTTGTTTGCAGGGGATTTACCTACATGTTGCTGCCTTTTGCAGCCCTCTAGCTCTTTCCTGGGCTGTTTTACAGCCTTTTTAGTGCCCAAAAGTTCGGGTCCCCATTGACTTCAATGGGGTTCGGGTTCGGGACGAAGTTCGGTTCGGGTTCGGATCCCGAACCCGAACATTTCCGTGAAGTTCGGCCGAACTTCTCGAACCCGAACATCCAGGTGTTCGCTCAACTCTATTCACCACCACCTTGTGGCTACCTATTTTTCATTCTCTCAGCCCGCTCAACTCGTTTCTGTGCCCCTTTTGTTGGGAAATTCCTCAGGAGCTAGGCTTAGGGTCTGAGAGATGATAGATTATTTAATCTTAAAGCCGACGGTATACGCTGCACGTGTCTCGTGCTAGAAAGCTGATTCTGCGCTGACATAAGGCCAGATTCTCTGTTACGGGACCTCTCTCCTCTGCCGGGTGCCTGGGCCTAAATGTGTGACAGTGGCCTGTTCCAGTGGTGGGTGACGTGATGCCTGATTCTCTGCTATGACATGAAGACAGATTCTGTGCTGACATAAGGCCAGATTCTCTGTTACAGGACCTCTCTCCTCTGTCTGGGTGCCGGGGCCTAAATGTGTGACAGTGGCCTGTTCCAGTGGTGGGTGACGTGAAGCCTGATTCTCTGCTATGACATGAAGACAGATTCTGTGCTGACATAAGGCCAGATTCTCTGTTACGGGACCTCTCTCCTCTGTCTGGGTGCCGGGGCCTAAATGTGTGACAGTGGCCTGTTCCAGTGGTGGGTGACGTGAAGCCTGATTCTCTGCTATGACATGAAGACAGATTCTGCGCTGACATAAGGCCAGATTCTCTGTTACGGGACCGCTCTCCTCTGTCTGGGTGCCGGGGCCTAAATGTGTGACAGTGGCCTGTTCCAGTGGTGGGTGACGTGAAGCCTGATTCTCTGCTATGACATGAAGACTGATTCTGCGCTGACATAAGGCCAGATTCTCTGTTACGGGACCTCTCTCCTCTGCCTGGGTGCCTGGGCCTAAATGTGTGACAGTGGCCTGTTCCAGTGGTGGGTGACGTGATGCCTGATTCTCTGCTATGACATGAAGACAGATTCTGTGCTGACATAAGGCCAGATTCTCTGTTACAGGACCTCTCTCCTCTGTCTGGGTGCCAGGGCCTAAATGTGTGACAGTGGCCTGTTCCAGTGGTGGGTGACGTGAAGCCTGATTCTCTGCTATGACATGAAGACTGATTCTGCGCTGACATAAGGCCAGATTCTCTGTTACGGGACCTCTCTCCTCTGCCTGGGTGCCTGGGCCTAAATGTGTGACAGTGGCCTGTTCCAGTGGTGGGTGACGTGAAGCCTGATTCTCTGCTATGACATGAAGACAGATTCTGCACTGACATCAGGCCAGATTCTCTGTTACGGGACCTCTCTCCTCTGCCTGGGTGCCTGGGCCTAAATGTGTGACAGTGGCCTGTTCCAGTGGTGGGTGACGTGAAGCCTGATTCTCTGCTATGACATGAAGACTGATTCTGCGCTGACATAAGGCCAGATTCTCTGTTACGGGACCTCTCTCCTCTGCCTGGGTGCCTGGGCCTAAATGTGTGACAGTGGCCTGTTCCAGTGGTGGGTGACGTGAAGCCTGATTCTCTGCTATGACATGAAGACTGATTCTCTGCTGACATGAAGCCAGATTCTCTGCTATGGCATGAAGAGACTGATTCTGTGCTGACATGAAGCCAGATTCTTTGCTATGGCATGAAGAGACTGATTCTCTGCTGACGTGAAGCCAGATTCTCTGTTATGGGACCTCTGTCCAATTGATATTTGGTCATTTTTATTTTTTTTATTTTTATTTTAATTCATTTCCCTATCCACATTTGTTTGCAGGGGATTTACCTACATGTTGCTGCCTTTTGCAGCCCTCTAGCTCTTTCCTGGGCTGTTTTACAGCCTTTTTAGTGCCCAAAAGTTCGGGTCCCCATTGACTTCAATGGGGTTCGGGTTCGGGACGAAGTTCGGTTCGGGTTCGGATCCCGAACCCGAACATTTCCGTGAAGTTCGGCCGAACTTCTCGAACCCGAACATCCAGGTGTTCGCTCAACTCTATTCACCACCACCTTGTGGCTACCTATTTTTCATTCTCTCAGCCCGCTCAACTCGTTTCTGTGCCCCTTTTGTTGGGAAATTCCTCAGGAGCTAGGCTTAGGGTCTGAGAGATGATAGATTATTTAATCTTAAAGCCGACGGTATACGCTGCACGTGTCTCGTGCTAGAAAGCTGATTCTGCGCTGACATAAGGCCAGATTCTCTGTTACGGGACCTCTCTCCTCTGCCGGGTGCCTGGGCCTAAATGTGTGACAGTGGCCTGTTCCAGTGGTGGGTGACGTGATGCCTGATTCTCTGCTATGACATGAAGACAGATTCTGTGCTGACATAAGGCCAGATTCTCTGTTACAGGACCTCTCTCCTCTGTCTGGGTGCCGGGGCCTAAATGTGTGACAGTGGCCTGTTCCAGTGGTGGGTGACGTGAAGCCTGATTCTCTGCTATGACATGAAGACAGATTCTGTGCTGACATAAGGCCAGATTCTCTGTTACGGGACCTCTCTCCTCTGTCTGGGTGCCGGGGCCTAAATGTGTGACAGTGGCCTGTTCCAGTGGTGGGTGACGTGAAGCCTGATTCTCTGCTATGACATGAAGACAGATTCTGCGCTGACATAAGGCCAGATTCTCTGTTACGGGACCGCTCTCCTCTGTCTGGGTGCCGGGGCCTAAATGTGTGACAGTGGCCTGTTCCAGTGGTGGGTGACGTGAAGCCTGATTCTCTGCTATGACATGAAGACTGATTCTGCGCTGACATAAGGCCAGATTCTCTGTTACGGGACCTCTCTCCTCTGCCTGGGTGCCTGGGCCTAAATGTGTGACAGTGGCCTGTTCCAGTGGTGGGTGACGTGATGCCTGATTCTCTGCTATGACATGAAGACAGATTCTGTGCTGACATAAGGCCAGATTCTCTGTTACAGGACCTCTCTCCTCTGTCTGGGTGCCAGGGCCTAAATGTGTGACAGTGGCCTGTTCCAGTGGTGGGTGACGTGAAGCCTGATTCTCTGCTATGACATGAAGACTGATTCTGCGCTGACATAAGGCCAGATTCTCTGTTACGGGACCTCTCTCCTCTGCCTGGGTGCCTGGGCCTAAATGTGTGACAGTGGCCTGTTCCAGTGGTGGGTGACGTGAAGCCTGATTCTCTGCTATGACATGAAGACAGATTCTGCACTGACATCAGGCCAGATTCTCTGTTACGGGACCTCTCTCCTCTGCCTGGGTGCCTGGGCCTAAATGTGTGACAGTGGCCTGTTCCAGTGGTGGGTGACGTGAAGCCTGATTCTCTGCTATGACATGAAGACTGATTCTGCGCTGACATAAGGCCAGATTCTCTGTTACGGGACCTCTCTCCTCTGCCTGGGTGCCTGGGCCTAAATGTGTGACAGTGGCCTGTTCCAGTGGTGGGTGACGTGAAGCCTGATTCTCTGCTATGACATGAAGACTGATTCTCTGCTGACATGAAGCCAGATTCTCTGCTATGGCATGAAGAGACTGATTCTCTGCTGACGTGAAGCCAGATTCTCTGTTATGGGACCTCTGTCCAATTGATATTTGGTCATTTTTATTTTTTTTATTTTTATTTTAATTCATTTCCCTATCCACATTTGTTTGCAGGGGATTTACCTACATGTTGCTGCCTTTTGCAGCCCTCTAGCTCTTTCCTGGGCTGTTTTACAGCCTTTTTAGTGCCCAAAAGTTCGGGTCCCCATTGACTTCAATGGGGTTCGGGTTCGGGACGAAGTTCGGTTCGGGTTCGGATCCCGAACCCGAACATTTCCGTGAAGTTCGGCCGAACTTCTCGAACCCGAACATCCAGGTGTTCGCTCAACTCTATTCACCACCACCTTGTGGCTACCTATTTTTCATTCTCTCAGCCCGCTCAACTCGTTTCTGTGCCCCTTTTGTTGGGAAATTCCTCAGGAGCTAGGCTTAGGGTCTGAGAGATGATAGATTATTTAATCTTAAAGCCGACGGTATACGCTGCACGTGTCTCGTGCTAGAAAGCTGATTCTGCGCTGACATAAGGCCAGATTCTCTGTTACGGGACCTCTCTCCTCTGCCGGGTGCCTGGGCCTAAATGTGTGACAGTGGCCTGTTCCAGTGGTGGGTGACGTGATGCCTGATTCTCTGCTATGACATGAAGACAGATTCTGTGCTGACATAAGGCCAGATTCTCTGTTACGGGACCTCTCTCCTCTGCCGGGTGCCTGGGCCTAAATGTGTGACAGTGGCCTGTTCCAGTGGTGGGTGACGTGATGCCTGATTCTCTGCTATGACATGAAGACAGATTCTGTGCTGACATAAGGCCAGATTCTCTGTTATAGGGACCTCTCTCCTCTGTCTGGGTGCCGGGGCCTAAATGTGTGACAGTGGCCTGTTCCAGTGGTGGGTGACGTGAAGCCTGATTCTCTGCTATGACATGAAGACAGATTCTGTGCTGACATAAGGCCAGATTCTCTGTTACGGGACCTCTCTCCTCTGTCTGGGTGCCGGGGCCTAAATGTGTGACAGTGGCCTGTTCCAGTGGTGGGTGACGTGAAGCCTGATTCTCTGCTATGACATGAAGACAGATTCTGCGCTGACATAAGGCCAGATTCTCTGTTACGGGACCGCTCTCCTCTGTCTGGGTGCCGGGGCCTAAATGTGTGACAGTGGCCTGTTCCAGTGGTGGGTGACGTGAAGCCTGATTCTCTGCTATGACATGAAGACTGATTCTGCGCTGACATAAGGCCAGATTCTCTGTTACGGGACCTCTCTCCTCTGCCTGGGTGCCTGGGCCTAAATGTGTGACAGTGGCCTGTTCCAGTGGTGGGTGACGTGATGCTTGATTCTCTGCTATGACATGAAGACAGATTCTGTGCTGACATAAGGCCAGATTCTCTGTTACAGGACCTCTCTCTTCTGTCTGGGTGCCAGGGCCTAAATGTGTGACAGTGGCCTGTTCCAGTGGTGGGTGACGTGAAGCCTGATTCTCTGCTATGACATGAAGACTGATTCTGCGCTGACATAAGGCCAGATTCTCTGTTACGGGACCTCTCTCCTCTGCCTAAGTGCCTGGGCCTAAATGTGTGACAGTGGCCTGTTCCAGTGGTGGGTGACGTGAAGCCTGATTCTCTGCTATGACATGAAGACAGATTCTGCACTGACATCAGGCCAGATTCTCTGTTACGGGACCTCTCTCCTCTGCCTGGGTGCCTGGGCCTAAATGTGTGACAGTGGCCTGTTCCAGTGGTGGGTGACGTGAAGCCTGATTCTCTGCTTTGACATGAAGACTGATTCTGCGCTGACATAAGGCCAGATTCTCTGTTACGGGACCTCTCTCCTCTGCCTGGGTGCCTGGGCCTAAATGTGTGACAGTGGCCTGTTCCAGTGGTGGGTGACGTGAAGCCTGATTCTCTGCTATGACATGAAGACTGATTCTCTGCTGACATGAAGCCAGATTCTCTGCTATGGCATGAAGAGACTGATTCTGTGCTGACATGAAGCCAGATTCTTTGCTATGGCATGAAGAGACTGATTCTTTGCTGATGTGAAGCCAGATTCTCTGTTATGGGACCTCTTTCCAATTGATATTTGGTCATTTTTATTATTTTAATTTTTATTTTAATTCATTTCCCTATCCACATTTGTTTGCAGGGGATTTACCTACATGTTGCTGCCTTTTGCAGCCCTCTAGCTCTTTCCTGGGCTGTTTTACAGCCTTTTTAGTGCCCAAAAGTTCGGGTCCCCATTGACTTCAATGGGGTTCGGGTTCGGGACGAAGTCGGTTCGGGTTCGGATCCCGAACCCGAACATTTCCGTGAAGTTCGGCCGAACTTCTCGAACCCGAACATCCAGGTGTTCGCTCAACTCTATTCACCACCACCTTGTGGCTACCTATTTTTCATTCTCTCAGCCCGCTCAACTCGTTTCTGTGCCCCTTTTGTTGGGAAATTCCTCAGGAGCTAGGCTTAGGGTCTGAGAGATGATAGATTATTTAATCTTAAAGCCGACGGTATACGCTGCACGTGTCTCGTGCTAGAAAGCTGATTCTGCGCTGACATAAGGCCAGATTCTCTGTTACGGGACCTCTCTCCTCTGCCGGGTGCCTGGGCCTAAATGTGTGACAGTGGCCTGTTCCAGTGGTGGGTGACGTGATGCCTGATTCTCTGCTATGACATGAAGACAGATTCTGTGCTGACATAAGGCCAGATTCTCTGTTACAGGACCTCTCTCCTCTGTCTGGGTGCCGGGGCCTAAATGTGTGACAGTGGCCTGTTCCAGTGGTGGGTGACGTGAAGCCTGATTCTCTGCTATGACATGAAGACAGATTCTGTGCTGACATAAGGCCAGATTCTCTGTTACGGGACCTCTCTCCTCTGTCTGGGTGCCGGGGCCTAAATGTGTGACAGTGGCCTGTTCCAGTGGTGGGTGACGTGAAGCCTGATTCTCTGCTATGACATGAAGACAGATTCTGCGCTGACATAAGGCCAGATTCTCTGTTACGGGACCGCTCTCCTCTGTCTGGGTGCCGGGGCCTAAATGTGTGACAGTGGCCTGTTCCAGTGGTGGGTGACGTGAAGCCTGATTCTCTGCTATGACATGAAGACTGATTCTGCGCTGACATAAGGCCAGATTCTCTGTTACGGGACCTCTCTCCTCTGCCTGGGTGCCTGGGCCTAAATGTGTGACAGTGGCCTGTTCCAGTGGTGGGTGACGTGATGCCTGATTCTCTGCTATGACATGAAGACAGATTCTGTGCTGACATAAGGCCAGATTCTCTGTTACAGGACCTCTCTCCTCTGTCTGGGTGCCAGGGCCTAAATGTGTGACAGTGGCCTGTTCCAGTGGTGGGTGACGTGAAGCCTGATTCTCTGCTATGACATGAAGACTGATTCTGCGCTGACATAAGGCCAGATTCTCTGTTACGGGACCTCTCTCCTCTGCCTGGGTGCCTGGGCCTAAATGTGTGACAGTGGCCTGTTCCAGTGGTGGGTGACGTGAAGCCTGATTCTCTGCTATGACATGAAGACTGATTCTGCACTGACATCAGGCCAGATTCTCTGTTACGGGACCTCTCTCCTCTGCCTGGGTGCCTGGGCCTAAATGTGTGACAGTGGCCTGTTCCAGTGGTGGGTGACGTGAAGCCTGATTCTCTGCTATGACATGAAGACTGATTCTGCGCTGACATAAGGCCAGATTCTCTGTTACGGGACCTCTCTCCTCTGCCTGGGTGCCTGGGCCTAAATGTGTGACAGTGGCCTGTTCCAGTGGTGGGTGACGTGAAGCCTGATTCTCTGCTATGACATGAAGACTGATTCTCTGCTGACATGAAGCCAGATTCTCTGCTATGGCATGAAGAGACTGATTCTGTGCTGACATGAAGCCAGATTCTTTGCTATGGCATGAAGAGACTGATTCTCTGCTGACGTGAAGCCAGATTCTCTGTTATGGGACCTCTGTCCAATTGATATTTGGTCATTTTTATTTTTTTAATTTTTATTTTAATTCATTTCCCTATCCACATTTGTTTGCAGGGGATTTACCTACATGTTGCTGCCTTTTGCAGCCCTCTAGCTCTTTCCTGGGCTGTTTTACAGCCTTTTTAGTGCCCAAAAGTTCGGGTCCCCATTGACTTCAATGGGGTTCGGGTTCGGGACGAAGTTCGGTTCGGGTTCGGATCCCGAACCCGAACATTTCCGTGAAGTTCGGCCGAACTTCTCGAACCCGAACATCCAGGTGTTCGCTCAACTCTATTCACCACCACCTTGTGGCTACCTATTTTTCATTCTCTCAACCCGCTCAACTCGTTTCTGTGCCCCTTTTGTTGGGAAATTCCTCAGGAGCTAGGCTTAGGGTCTGAGAGATGATAGATTATTTAATCTTAAAGCCGACGGTATACGCTGCACGTGTCTCGTGCTAGAAAGCTGAACATGACAACTCTTGACTTTCAGCATGACAACGACCCAAAGCATACATTCAAATAAACAAAGGAATGGCTTCACCAGAAGAAGATTAAAGTTTTGGAATGGCCCAGCCAGAGCCCAGACCTGAATCCGATTGAAAATCTGTGGGGTGATCTGAAGAGGGCTGTGCACAGGAGATGCCCTCGCAATCTGACAGATTTGGAGTGTTTTTGCAAAGAAGAGTGGGCAAATCTTGCCAAGTCAAAATGTGCCATGCTGATAGACTCATACCCAAAAAGACTGAGTGCGGTAATACAATCAAAAGGTGCTTCAACAAAGTATTAGTTTAAGGGTGTGCACACTTATGCAACCATACTATTTTATTTTTATATTTTTTCTTCCCTCTACCTAAAAGCTTTCAGTTTGTTTTTCAATTGAGTTGTACAGTTTATAGGTCACATTAAAGGTGGAAAAAGTTCTGAAATGATTTATCTTTGTCTCATTTTTTAAAATCACAGAAACCTGACCCTTTAACAGGGGCGTGTAGACTTTTTATATCCACTATATGTTTTATTCCGCTACATACATATTCCTGTAATCTGCCTGTCTCTGTATGAGAAAAAAAGAGATTCGCCCATTTTAATTGAGATTTATTAATAAAGTATATATGTTTTATTTTAACAGCTCTTCAGGCAGTGAGACTGATTGGTGACAATCCCAGAGGTTGGACCACCACTGATCAAACATTGATGACCTTCCCTAAGGATAAGTCATTCATGTTAGTGTCCCAGAGTGTTTCTTTGACTCTGGAAAAGATCCAAGTAACAGAACACACGACCCAGTTGCTATGGTCGAAGCCAAATGAAATAGCGGTAACAATATTGAAAAATCAACTTCACATAAGAAATTCACCCCAATTAAAACTTAGCATTTAATGGTAAATTGTTAAAATAAAAGGCCCAAATATTAATATACAAACAATGGCAAAGTACGCACCAATATATGCATAAACAGATGCAACTTATAACTACCCACAAAAAAAGCAGAACACAGTGACGAATGACAGGAGGGAGGATAGACACTAGAGAGACAGGGCTACTGGGACTCTGTCCCTATGTGTCCCTGGAAAACTCTCTCTATTAATACTCCTTCTCTTATTTACCCTTAATGTCCCTCCACTAGGCCACAGTGACTGCCCAGTTTCATCAAGTAGTAAGGAAACAGAAAGGGGAAATAGAAAAAATGATCAAAGTGACTCAATAGTCCCAAATACAAATCAGCATAGTTGTCCCTTGACCCAACGCGTTTCATTGGCATCCGCCAAACCATCAGGGGATCAATCTACAGGGTAATCAAATCTTACTGTAAATGCCTCTTTAAAGCTGTTAGGAATTAGTCATATCAAAAATGCACATCAAAAATACACATAGGCTACTTAGCTCTCCAGTGGTGACCTATAGTGGTACAGCTGTAGTCAAAGTGGCAGTCCTGCATGTGGCAGCACCTGTGAGTGGCGTCCTGCAGTGGCAGCCAAAAATACACATAGGCTACTTAGCTCTCCAGTGGTGACCTATAGTGGTACAGCTGTAGTCAAAGTGGCAGTCCTGCGTGCAGCAGCACCTGTGAGTGGCGTCCTGCGTGCGGCAGCACCTTGTGAGTTTCTGGAAGCCTCAATTTAAACCCCCGCTAGTACGCTCAAGATCCGCCTCTTAACATCACATGACTCGCCACAGAGCCGATCATGTGACAATCAGATGACTGGAAAAGATCCAACCTAAGCTCCCTCAGTTTTCTGCCTTGCTTAAAGGGGTTATCCCATGACTAATGTAAAAAATGAAAATCAGACACCATATAGTACATGACAGTCTCTTTCTAACAAAGCTAGAACCAGCCCGGTACCTCACATGAATCCAAAGATCTCCCCATTCATTGCTCTGCTAGATTTATATCAAGCATACAGCTCAAGGGGAGTGTCTTTTCTGCTGCTGCTAGGGGGGCGTGTCCATACTCTCCCTATCACAACTTAGGAGGCAGTTGAAGGATGAAACTGAGCATGTGCGGCCTTCTCAGTGAGCAGGACAAACAAATAAGAAAAAAAAACAGCAGGTTGTGCTATACAGATACATTATATTGAATAACTCAGTGGCTATGCTAAATTTTTAATTACATGCAATTACAAAAGTATTCAGTTCCAGGTGCTGGTTTAAAAACTGTAGAATATTTTTCATGGGACAACCCCTTTAAGGTACATTAACTAGTTATGCTTAAAAAATAAGAGGGGGTCCAGAACTATCTTTGCACTATTGCTATTTCCTTGATTATCACTTTGACATTGTGCTCTAGTAATTAGGGCACTTTCACACTTGCGGCAGGACGGATCCGACAGGCTGTTCACCCTGTCGGATCCGTCCTTCACCCTGTTTCATTATGTAAGGGTAATTTCACACTTGCGGCAGGACGGATCCGACAGGCTGTTCACCCTGTCAGATCCGTCCTTCCGCTATTTTGCTGTATCGCCGCTCCGTCCCCATTGACTATAATGGGGACGGGGGCGGAGCTCCGGCGCAGCACAGCAGTGCACAGAGAAAGGCCGCCACACTAAAAGTCCTACATGTCCGACTTTTTAGTCCGGCGGCCTCTTACTACGAACTGCCGTACTGCGCCGGAGCTCCGCCCCGTCCCCATTATAGTCAATAGGGATGGAGCGGCAGCACGGCGAAATAGCGGAAGGACGGATCCGACAGGGTGAACAGCCTGTCGGATCCGTCCTGCCGCAAGTGTGAAAGTACCCTTACATAATGAAACATACAGTGAGGAACAGAAGTATTTTAACACCCTGCGATTTTGCAAGTTCTCCCACATAGAAATCATGGAGGGGTCTGAAATTCACATTGTAGGTGCATCCCACTCTGAGAGACAAAATAAAAAAATAAAAAATTCAGGAAATCACATTGTATAATTTTTAAAGAATGTATTTGTCTTGCACTGTTGAACATACGTATTTGAACACCTGAGAAAATCAGTGTTAATATTTGGTACAGAAGCCTTTGTTTGCAATTACAGAGGTCAAACGTTTCCTGTAGTTCTTGACCAGGTTTGCACATACTGCAACAGGGATTTTGGCCCACTCCTCCACACAGATCTCCTCTAGATCTGTCAGGTTTCGGGGCTGTCGCTGAGAAACACAGAGTTTCAGCTCCCTCCAAAGATGTTCTATTGGATTTAGGTCTGGAGACTGGCTAGGTCACTCCAGAACCTTGATATGCTTCTTACGGAGCCACTCCTTGGTTATCCTGGCTGTGTGCTTCGGTCATTGTCATGTTGGAAGACCCAGCCACGACCCATCTTCAATGCTCTGACTGAGGGAAGGAGGTTGTTGCTCAAAATCTCACAATAAATGGCCCTATTCATCCTCTCCTTAATAAAGTGCAGTTGTCCTGTCCCCTTCACAGAAAAGCACCCCCAAAGCATGATGTTACCACCCCTATGCTTCACAGTAGGGATGGTGTTCTTGGGATGCAACTGTCATGGATGATATTGCAGATAGCTGGAAGTTATGGATAAACATCCGACTGGCTTGATCCCAAACTAAGGAGCATAAAGGTGACCCCTGGAAAACCCTAAGAGCTCACCCTGACTGCTAAGCTCATACAAAGGTCTCAGAGGTAGACGATTGCATGCCCTCGTACCTAGACTGTGTGACACCTGAAAACCCTATAATAGTGAGGGGACACGACCACCGGCTCCCTGCACTTAATATGGAGGGAGTCAGGGTCACCTAGAATCAAGCCAGCAAGTAAACACAATACAAGAAATGACTTATCTGAACAAGCAGTAACAGACGTCTCCAGCAGTGATCACTTCACTCCAGGAAGTAGTATAAACCGCAAAGTGAGGCAGAATGGGAGGGAATATAAAGGGAGGCAATTAGTGTGAATAGGTGAAAGCTGGGAGAAGGAAAGGAGATGACAAAGTGAAACCAAAACAAAGAACATCATGCAAGAGGTACAGAAGAACGTCTGCCAGACCTTCTCAGAGAGCTGGCGGTGACAGCAACTCATCCTTCTTTTTCATCCAAGTTCTACTTTGGTCTCATCTGACCACATGACTTTCTCCTATGCCTCCTCTGGATCATCTAGATGGTCACTGGCAAACTTCAGACGGGCCAGGACATGTGATGACTTGAGCAGGGGAACCTTCCGTGCAATGCATGATTTGAAACCATGACGGCGTAGTGTTCTACCGACAGTGACCTTTGAAACTGTGGTCCTAGCTCTCTTCATGTCATTGACCAGCTCCTCCCTTGTAGTTCTGGGCTGATTCCTCACCTTTCTTATCATCAGTGATACCCCACGAGGTGTGATCTTGCATGGAGTCCCAGTCCGAGGGAGACTGACAGTCTTTAGCCTCTTCCATTTTCTAACAATTGCTCCAACAGTTGATCTATTTTCACCAAGCTGCTTGGCAATTGCCCCGTAGCCCTTTCCAGCCTTGTGGAGGTCCACAATTTTGGCTCTGGTGTCTTTTGACAGATCTTTGGTCTTGCCCATAGTAGTAGTTGGCGTCTGACAATTGCCCCATAGCCCTTTCCAGCCTTGTGGAGATCCACAATTTTGGCTCTGGTGTCTTTTGACAGATCTTTGGTCTTGCCCATAGTAGTAGTTGGCGTCTGACTGACTGTGGGGTGCAAAGGTGTCTTTAAAGAGCTCAGACAGGTGCTACTAAGTTAGATTAATGAGTGGAGTAGAGGTGGACTTTTTAAAGGCACAGTAACAGGTCTTTGAGAGACAGAATTCTTGCTGTTTCTCAGGTGTTCAAATACTTATGTTCAGCAGTGCAAGACAAATAAATTCTTAAAAAATCATGCAATGTGATTTCCTGATTTTGTTATTTATTTATTCTGTCTCTCAGAGTGGGAATGCACCTACACCACCACCATGTGAATTTCAGACCCCTCCATGATTTCTAAGTGGGAGAACTTGCAAAATCGCAGGGTGTTCAAATACTTCTGTTTCTCACTGTATGCCGAAAGGCTACTTTCACATCTGCGTTTCTCGTTTCCAGTATTGAGATCCGTCATACTGTAGGATCTCAATACCAGAGGAAAACGCTTCAGTTTTGTCCCCATTCATTGTCAATGAGACAATGCAGCGTTTTTCTGTCCGGCATGGGATGCGGAGCAAGACAGATCCAGCATGACATGCAATGTAAGTCAATGGTGCCAGATCCGTTTTCTCAGACACAAAAGAAAACGGATCCATCACCTATTGACTTACAATGGTTTTAGAGACGGATCCGTCTTGGCTATTTTTGAGGATAATACAACCGGATCCGTTCATAACGGATGCAGGCGGTTGTATTATCATGATGGAAGCGTTTTTGCTGAACCATGACAGATCCAGCAAAAACGTAGATGTGAAAGTAGCCGGAAAACATAGGTATATGTGGTCAAAAGAAGTCATTACTGTAAATTATTTTATCCTGCTTTGTTTCCATGTCTGAGGATGGTATTCTACAGTTGCATAAGTGTTAACTCAGGGCATAAGTGTATAGCAGGGGTACTCAACTAATTTTAGTAAATGTCTACTTTTCTGGTTCTGCTGTCAGGTTAAGGTCCAAAATTAACACCAACAGTAAAGAAACCATCTTGCTTAAGAGGTTTTCTAGGAGTGGAATATTGATTACCTATCCTCAGGACTAGTGTTGATCGAGCACAAAAGTGGTCTGGTGCTCGAGTAGAACACTTTGGGATGCTCGGGTGCTCTACAGAGCACCCGAGCACAATGGAAGTCAATGAGAGAACCCGATCATTAAACCAGGCACCCCCTGCTCTGAAGAGGGGAGGGTGTCTGGTTCATAGGAAAAGGTCAGAGATTGATAGAAACACCACAGAAATAGTTCGGGAACAGCATAGGGAGGATGTCTGGATGCATCTTGGACTCCCATGTCGCTGCTGGGAACGATGTTGTCCGAGTAGTACGCCACTTTAACAGACTAACAATCAGTGTTGGACTGGGCTACCTAGGGCCCACCAGTAAAAATTTATTTTGGGGGCCCACCATACGGATACATTCAAATATAATAAATAATCTAACAAGTTTTTATATGAACATAGGCTGGTTGAGGTGCTGTACATTGAGTATATGCATGTAGTGCAGTAGGTCTACTGTGTTATGTGCCACTTGTGCAGGGGGTGGGAGACTAGGGGCCCACTTTGCTCAGAGGCCCACCGGGGGATTCCCCTGTACCCCTGTGGGCCAGTCCGAGCCTGCTAACAATAATCGATAAATCGATTTTAGAGGAAAAATTGTTAGGAAACATTCTTTCCTGTATATTTATTTGTATATAAAGTGCAAGTGCTGCCAAAAATTACAAGAAAGAGGCACTCTTATACAACCTGTATATCACATAAAGGAGGGCCTCATTCACATTGTTCAGGTAGTGGGACTCCTACACTCATAAAGCCTATGCACTAAGTGAAAGGGCTGCCAAAAATTACAAGGAACTGGCACTCCAATACACCCTTTATTACACAAAAAGGAGGGCATCATACACACCCTTGAAAAATGATGATTGATAGTCTGCTGGTGACCCTCAAAAACATTAGGAGCAAGGGCCTGCTGGTGACCCTCTAAAACATTAGGGGCGAGGACCTGCTGCTGATCTGACAATCTAAAAAATTTAGGGGTGAGGGTCTGCTGCTGAGTTGACCATCTAAAAAATTAGGGGTGAGGGTCTGCTGCTGAGCTGACCATCTAAAAAATTAGGGGTGAGGGTCTGTTGCTGATCTGACCAGCAAAAACATTAGGGGTGAGGGTTTGATGCTGATCTGACCATCTAAAACATTAGGGGCGAGGGCCTGCTGCTGATCTGACCATCTAAAAAATGAGGGGTGAAGGTCTGCTGCTGAGCTGAACTTCTAAAACATTTGGGGCCAGGGTCTGCTGCTGATATGACCATCTAAAACATTATGGGCGAGGGCCTGCTGCTAAGCTGACCCTCTAAAACATTAGGAGTGAGGGCAGCCTAATAAGCATGTTGATATGATGGAGGAGGAGGAGGAGAAAAGGAAGATTGAACCATATACCCTTTTTTGTTGTGGAAGGGGTGCATGGGAATACAGTGTATTCATTACACCATAAAAGCCACATTTAAAGTGTCTTTATGTTCAGCCGCTTTCCTCTGGTGGAGTAGAGAAGTCAGGGGCAATCCAGGCCTTGTTCATTTTGATAAGAGTCAACCTGTCAGCATTTTCAGTTGACAGGCGGATGCGCTTATCAGTTATTATGCTCCCTGCAGCACTAAATACCCGCTCTGACAAAACGCTGGCCGCAGGGCAGGCCAGCACCTCCAAGGCGTAGAGAGCTAGTTCGTGCCACGTGTAAGGCACAGAGGGATCACTGAGGACGCTGACACGGTCTGCTACGTACTCCTTCACCATCTTCCAAAACTTTTCCCTCTTTGTGACACTAGGCCGCACATCAGGGTGAGGGTGTTGGCGGGATGTCATGAAACTGTCCCAGGCCTTGGAGAGTGTTGCCCTGCCTCTGTTGGAACTGCTGTGTGTTCCCCTCGTCTCCCCTCCTCGGTTGGCCAAGGAACTATGTACTCTGCTGCCAGAGCAATTTTTCCACAAGGACCTTCTGGTATTGCACCATTTTGCTAGTCCTCTCCACCACAGGAATGAGAGATGAGAAGTTCTCCTTGTAGCGGGGGTCAAGAATGGTGAACAACCAGTAATCGGTGTTGGCCAAAATGCGTATAACGCGAGGGTCACGGGAAAGGCAGCATAACATAAAGTCAGCCATGTGTGCCAGAGTCTCAACAAACAAGACTTCGCTGTCCTTGTCAGGAGGATGACTCTCAATCTCCTCATCTTCTTCCTCCTCTTTGGCCCATTTTTGCTAAACAGATGGAATAAACCTGCTATGGGTACTACCTTCTGTAGCGGAGGCAACCGTCTTCAGCTCCTCCTCCTCATCATCCAATTTGCGCTGAGAAGATGAACTGAGGGTGGTCTGGCTATCACCCTGTGTACTGTCTTCCCTCTTTTCCACCTCTTCCACATGCAAAGCGTCGGCCTTCATTGTGAGCAGCGAGCGTTTCAGTAGACACAGAAGTGGGATGGTTATGCTGATAATAGCGGCATCACCGCTCACCATCTGTGTTGATTCCTTAAAGTTGCATAAAACCTCACAGAGATCAGACATCCATGCCCACTCGTCCCTTGTGAAGAGCGGAGGCTGACTGGAAAGGCGACGACCATGTTGCAGCTGGTATTCCACTACTGCCCTCTGCTGCTCACAAAGGCTGGCCAACATGTGGAACGTGGAGTTCCAGCGCGTGCTCACGTCGCACAACAGTCGGTGAGCTGGCAATTGCAAGCGCTGCTGCAGCAATGCCAGACCGGCAGTAGCTGTAGATGACTTTCGGAAATGGGCACACACACGGCGCACCTTCACCAGTAGCTCAGGCAAATTGGGGTAGGTTTTGAGAAACCGATAAACCAAGTTGAACACGTGGGCTAGGCATGGTATGTGTGTGAGCTTGCCGAGCTCCAAAGCCGCCACCAAGTTACGGCCATTATCAGACACAACCATGCCTGGTTGTAGGTTGAGTGGCGAGAGCCACAGCTCAGTCTGGTCCCTTATACCCTGCCACAGCTCTGTGGCGGTGTGCTGTTTGTCAGCTAAGCAAATTAGTTTCAGCACGGCCTGTTGCCGCTTCCCCACTGCAGTGCTTCACTGATTCCAGCTACTGACTGATGGCTGACTGATGCTGCAAAATGAGAATTCAGAGGTGGAAGTGGAGGAGGAGGTGAAGGAGGAGAAGGGGGTTGCAGCCACTAATGTAGGTGGTGGCGGAAATCCTGATGGAGGTAGGGCCCGCAATCCTTGGCGTCGGTAGCGCCTGTGCCATTCCAGGGTACAGCTCGCTCCCGGCCTCCACAACATTCACCCAGTGTGCCGTCAGGGAAATGTAGCGTCCCTGGCCAAAAGCACATGTCCATGTGTCAGTGGTTAAGTGGCCCTTCCCAATAACTGCATTGGTCGGGGCACGGGTCATGTTACGGGACACATGCTGGTGTAAGGCGGGGACGGCACATCGGGAAAAATAGTGGCGGCTGGGGACTGAGTAACAAGGGACTGCCGCCGCCATCAGGCTGCAGAAAGCCTCAGTGTCCACAAGCCTAAATGTTAACATTTCCAGGGCCAGCAATTTGGAAAGGTGCGCAATTAGTGCTATAGCCTGTGGGTGGGTAGCTAGGTATTTGCGCTTTCATTCAAAGGCCTGGGGTATGGACATCTGTACGCTGCCCTGGGACACAGAAGTGGATGTGCTAGCTGATGGTGCTTGCAAATGTCCAGGTGCAGGGTGGGAGGCATCTGGGTCTGCATCTTGGACAGGGGATTGGCCAGCACATAACACAGGGGAAGAGGCGGCAGTGGTGTGACACGCAGACACTGATTGTGGACCCCAGCGTTCGGCCCACCTATTTGGGTGCTTTGATGACATGTGGCGGATCATGCTGATGGTGGTGAGGTTGCTAGTGTTCATGCCACTGCTCATTTTGGTACGGCACAGGTTGCAAATGACAATTCTTTTATCGTCCACACTTTCCTCAAAAAAGCGCCAGACTGCAAAACATCTACCGCTTGGCAAGGGTGATTGCCGTAAGCGGGTGCTCCGGGGAACAGTTGCGGGGCTGTTTGGTGTGGCCCGCCTTCTCCCTTTTGCCACCCCACTGCTTCTTCCAGCCTGTTGCATTGCTGCGGATCCCTCCCCCTCTGTACTGCTGTCCTCGCTCGGCTTGCCACCTCCCCAGGTTGGGTCAGTGATTTCATCGTCCACCACCTCCTCTTCCACTTCCTCACTCTGGTCATCCTCCTGACTTATTGACCTAACAAGAACCTCACTTATTGATAACTGTCTCACCCTCCTCATGAACCTCTTGAGACACTAATTGCGGTTGACTTATTGGCAACTGTGTCTCATTATCATCACCCACCTCATGAAACACTAATTGCCATTCCCCACGTCATCTTTTTCTGACTGTGGATGCTCAAGAGTTTGGGAATCAGTGCACAAGATCTCCTCGTGTCCCTCTTCAAGCGGGCTTGGCGAGAGGGCCAAATCAAGGAATCCGAGTGTGGGATCACTTGTTTGCCAAGACTCTCCATGGTGGGAGGAAGGAGGATCAGGGTGAGAATTCTGTTGACCAGACTCTTGGCTTCTGAGACTGGACTTTGTTGAAGACAGGGTGCTGCTTAACCGACTGGAAGCATTATCTGCTGCAATCCAACTGACCACCTGGTCGCACTGGTGTGACTTTGAGAGTGGTGTCCTGCGCCGCACTGCAAACTGGGACATGAAGCTAGGTATCGTGGATGAGTGTGTTTCTTGTGCTCTTGCAGCAGGCACAGTTTCACCGCGCCCAGGGCCACGGCCTCTGCGCACACCATCAGCAGCACGGCCACTTCCCCGTCCCTTACTGCTTGCCTTGAGCATATTAAATTGTGTATATGCTTGCAAGTACAGTACAGACCAAAAGTTTGGACACACCTTCTCATTCAAAGAGTTTTCTTTATTTTTATGATTATGAAGGCATCAAAACTATGAATTAACACATGTGGAATTATATACATAACAAATAAGTGTGAAACAACTGAAAATATGTCATATTCTAGGTTCTTTAAAGTAGCCACCTTTTGCTTTGATTACTGCTTTGCACACTCTTGGCATTCTCTTGATGAGCTTCAAGAGGTAGTCCCCTCTTGAAGGAGTTCCCAGAGATGCTTAGCACTTGTTGGCCCTTTTGCCTTCACTCTGCGGTCCAGCTCACCCCAAACCATCTCGATTGGGTTCAGGTCCGGTGACTGTGGAGGCCAGGTCATCTGGTGCAGCACCCCATCACTCTCCTTCATGGTCAAATAGCCCTTACTTTCAAAGTTTTCCCAATTTTTTGGCTGACTGACTGACCTTCATTTCTTAAAGTAATGATGGCCACTCGTTTTTCTTTACTTAGCTGCTTTTTTCTTGCCATAATACAAATTCTAATAGTCTATTCAGTAGGACTATCAGCTGTGTATCCACCTGACTTCTCCTCAACGCAACTGATGGTCCCAACCCCATTTATAAGGCAAGAAATCCTACTTATTAAACCTGACAGGGCACACCTGTGAAGTGAAAACCCTCTCAGGGGACTACCTCTTGAAGCTCATCAAGAGAATGCCAAGAGTGTGCAAAGCAGTAATCAAAGCAAAAGGTGGCTACTTTGAAGAACCTAGAATATGACATATTTTCAGTTGTTTCACACTTGTTTGTTATGTATATAAGTCCACATGTGTTAATTCATAGTTTTGATGCCTTCATAGTCATGAAAATAAAGAAAACTCTTTGAATGGGAAGGTGTCTCCAAACTTTTGGTCTGTACTATATGTCAAACGTACAGTAGAGCAGGTTTTGTAAGTGTGTGCGCAAATAAATTAAACTGAATGTCACAGATATTTAGGATGCTCATACGTTATACAGGAGATATAGCGCAGGTAATGTCGCTGTCTCCAGCGGCGATTTTTTTTTACTGAATGGGGAATGTCACTGATATTAATGATGCGCAAACGTTATACAGGAGATGTAGCGCAGGTAATGTCGCTGTCACCAGCGGTGAAGAAAATTAAACTGAATGTCACTGATATTTATGATGCGCAAACGTTATACAGGAGATGTAGCGCAGGTAATGTTGCTGTCACTAACGGCGAACAAATTTAACTAAATGTCACTGATATTTATGATGTGCAAACGTTATACAGGAGATGTAGCGCAGGTAATGTCGCTGTCACCAGCGGGGAAAAAATTTAACTGAATATTGCTGATATTTATGATGCGCAAACGTTATACAGGAAATGTAGCACAGGTAATGTCGCTGTCACCAGCGGCGAAAAAATTTAACTGAATGTCACTGATATTTAGGATGCGCAAACGTTATACAGGAGATGTAGCGCAGGTAATGTCGCTGCTGTCACCAGCGGCTAACGTTATACAGAAGATGTACCGCAGGTAATGTCGCTGCTGTCACCAGCGGCTAACGTTATACAGGAGATGTAGCGCAGATAATGTCGCTGCTGTCACCAGCGGCTAACGTGATACAGGAGATGTAGCGCAGATAATGTCACTGCTGTCACCAGCGGCTAACGATATACAGGAGATGTAGCGCAGGTAATGTCGCTGCTGTCAACAGCAGCTAAACAATTGCACGCAATTTAGTGCACATTGTGCTAATATATTTTGCAGCCAAATAAAACAATAGTCCTTAAAAGGACTGTTGGGCCTCTAACACCATTCAACACTCAAAATTCCCTAAAAAAAAACACAATTCCTCTCCCTACACTATCTGTCCTTTCTGCTGCAGCTCGTTCTGACTAAGTCTGAGCCAAACCACGACTGAGCCCCCGATGACGCGTTTCGGCCAGGCAATCACTGTAATGCCAGTAACCAACATGGCTACGGCATTACAGTGAGTGGCACTACTTCCCCACACATTTATTGGCTGCATAGCAACCAACAAACGTGTGGGGAGGAGACTCGAGCATCGCGATTGTTCGAGTGAAAAAGGTGTTCGGTCAAGCATCCTCGCCCAACACTACTCAGGACATGTTTGATTGGTGGGGTCCCATCTTCTGGCACCACATAGATCAGCTGTTCAAAGAGGCCATGGGACTCCAATAAGTGCTGGAGCCTCTTCCTAGGGCAGTGATGTCATGTTAATTGGTCACATGGCCTATCTGCAGCTCAGTCCTATTAAAGTAAATGGACCTGAGCCACAATACCAAGCACAGCCACTATGCAATGTACAGTGCTGTGCATAGTAAGCTTTGAGGAGGCCACAGCACTCATTGAAGCACCATTGCCTCTTCAAACAACTTATCGGGAGGGGTGCCGGAACTTGGACCACTACTGCGCATATGCTGGCCGCATTCAGCTACTGCTCAGAGCCTACAAAGTAGTAGAACCAGCCAAGAAATTCTGAGGAACGAGCCACGTGGATAAATCGGATGCGGACAGCATCTTTTCGTGGCCAGGACCACAGGAGTACACATAGGCTGGTACTTTTTCCTATAGTGTGCAAGCACGGCCACTGTTGCTGGATTGCAGGGTGGTCATAACCATGAAAACGAGTAGTGTATAATGTGATGAATCCAGCCAGCAAAGGATGCAATATGGACAATTACAATACATTAGTAAGTGCCTTGTATTAACTTTGTTAATATGATAAATGCCATTTGTTGACGTGAGACAACCCCTTTAAAGGTTTCTTGGCTTTTCAGATTTTTTTCTATTAATCACACGCGACTCCATGTAATTGACATTATTCATGTGTTACATAGTTACATAGTTACTGTACATAGTTGATACGGTTGAAAAAAGACATAAATAAGTCCATCAAGTTCAACCAAGGGATAGATGGGAACGCGAGTCCCAGGAGAAAATGAGATTCAGATTTCTACACATTTTCATAAGCATTAATGTTGTTTCCTTTTAAGAATTCATCTAAACCCTTTTTAAAACTGTCCATTGTTTCTTCTGTGACCACGTCCTGAGGAAGTCTATTCCACAGATTCATAGTTCTTGCAGTAAAGAAGCTTTGACGCTTCTGGAGACTAAACTTTTTCTTCTTCAGTCGGAGGCAGTGCCCCCTTGTCTTTTGAGGGCATTTTACCTGGAACAGTTTTTCATCGTATTTTTTGTATGGCCCATTTATATATTTGTATAGGTTAATCATATCCCCCCTTAGACATCTCTTCTCAAGACTAAATAAAATAAATTATTTTAATCTTTCTTCATAACTAAGACCCTCCATGCCCCTTATCAGTTTAGTCTCTCTCCTCTGTACTTTTTCCAACTGCAGAGCATCCTTTCTATGGGCTAGTGTCCAGAACTGAAGTGCATATTCCAGATGAGGTCGCACCAACGCTTTGTAAAGTTGTAATATTACATCCCTGCCCCGCGAGTCCATGCCTCGTTTACTGCATGACAATATCCTGGTGGCCTTAGAAGCAGCTGATTGACATTGAATGCTGTTATTTAATCTACCATCTACAAGGACACCCAAATCCTTCTCTATAAGTGACTCTCCCAGTGTTACATCACCTAGGACATATGAAGGACGGAGATTATTACTACCAAGATGCATAAATTTACATTTATCCACATTGAACCTCATTTGCCAAGTTGATAACCAATCAGAGTGTTCAAGTCAGCTTGTAGTATATGGACATCTTCCATAGACTGTACAGTTCTACATAGCTTAGTGTCATCTGCAAAAATAGATATGGTGCTATTAATCTCATCCTCATTATCATTAATAAATAAATTAAATAATAGAGGGCCCAGCACTGAACCTTTGGGTATACCACTTATAACCTGGGACCATTCTGAATAGGAATCATTGACCACAACTCTCTGGACATGGTCCTTCAGCCAGTTTTCAATCCAATTACAAACTATACTTTCCAAGCCTATAGACCTTACTTTACCTATTAAACGTCTATGAGGGACAGTATCAAAAGCCTTTGCAAAATCCAGAAACACTACATCCACAGCCGCCCCTCTGTCCAGGCTACTACTCGCCTCCTCATAAAAACAAATCGGGTTAGTCTGACAACTTCTGTCCTTGGTAAACCCATGTTGGTTATCACTTATACTATTATTTATAGTCACATACTCCCGTATATATCCCTTAAGAGTCCTTCAAACTTTTTTCTCACAGCAGAAGTTAAACTAACTGGTCTATAATTACCTGTGAAGGACCTAGATCCTTTTTTCAATATGGGCACCACATTTGCCTTACGCCAATCACTTGGCACTGTACCAGTACCTAGAGAATCTTTAAAAATGATAAACAGGGGCACAGCAATGACTGTACTGAGCTCTTTAAGCACTCTTGGGTGTAATCCATCTGGACCCGGAGCCTTGTTCACATTTACCTTATTTAACTTCTCTTGGGCCATATTTACCGTTAGCCAATTGAGTATATTACTGGATGTACTAACAGCCCCAGCACCACAGATATCAGCTCCTTTCTCTTCTTTTGTATATACAAAGCAAAAAAAACAACATTTAGTAACTCTGCATTTTTCTTATCTTCAGTGACACCCCCCCCCCCCCCCCCCCCCCCTTTTACCATTATTTAGGAGACCTACCTGCTCGGACCATGGTTTTTTAGCATTTATATATTTAAAGATTTTGGGGGGATTTGTTTTGCTCTCTTTTGCTACCTGCTGTTCGTTTTGTATTTTTGCTAATTTTATCTCCTTTTTACAGATTTTATTAAGCCCTTTGTAATCTTCAAATGCTACAGCTGACCCCTCAGATGTGTATTTTTTAAATGCCCTTTTTTGTCTTTTATTGCCCTTTTTACAGTAGCTGTAAGCCATGGGGGGGGGGGGGGGGGGGGGTTATGGCCTGAAATGCTACCCTCAACCCAGGGAAATTAGCCCTTTTTAATATTCAGTGTCTTTGCTCTGCCTGACAGAGTTTGCTTCTTATAGTTTAGGGGGAATATAATTATATTGTGGTCACTATTACCTAGTGTTTCTCGAACAGTAACATTTCTAACAAGCTCTGCATCATTAGAAATTACCAGATCCAGCAGAGCATCACCCCAGTGGGAGTTTCTACAAACTGGCCCATAAAGTGGTCCGGCAGCAAGTTGAGGAATCTTCTCCCCTTTGCGGTTGAGGCAGAACCATGACCCCAGTCAATGTCTGGGAAGTTAAAATCTCCCATTATGACCACTGTACAAGCCTGTTTAGCCCACTCTATTAGGTTATACAGTTGCGTTTCTATCTCCTCTGTGATGTTAGGGGATCTATAGATTACACCAAGTATTATTTTTTCAGTGTTTATATCACTTTGAACTTCCATCCATAAGGTTTCCACATCCTCACCATTCTCACCCACAATTGCCTCATTCACACTTGTCTTCAGATCACTCCTCACATACAGGCACACGCCACCGCCTTTTCTATTGACCCTGTCTTTCCTAAATAGTGTAAAACCCTCAATATTTACACCCCAGTCATGCGAAGAATCCAACCATGTCTCAGCCACACCAACTACATTTATGTGTTCTTCTAGTACGATAACCTCCAGCTCCCCCATTTTTCTAGCTAGACTTCTGGCATTTGTGAAAATACATTTTAAATTACTATTACCTGTAAAGTGAATATCTGGGGGTTTTGGATTACCTTAGTTGATGTTTGTATGTAACAGGTTCTTGTTACCAGCAGTTCTATTTTTCATCGGTGTATAGATCTGCCCTGTCTTCTCCCTACTTTCCTCACTAACCCCAGCCCCCACTAAATCCCCACTGTCCCCTCCTATATCCCACTCTCTAGCTACACTATCTACCCCCTTATTAGGCTTATTGTACACGAATGTGTGTGCTCTGTGGCCGTATTGCGGACTTCATTTGCGGATCCGCAATACACGGGCACCGTTCCGTGTGCATTCCGTATCACGAATGCGGACCCATTCACTTCAAAGGGTCCGCAAATCCGGAGATGCGGAATGGTGGGGAACGGAAGCACGGAACGGATCCCTACGGAAGCACTACGAAGTGCTTCCGTGGGGTTTCTTCCCATTCTTCCGTTCCGCAAAAAGATAGAACAATTTGCGGGCTGCAGCACGGCCATGGGGCGCACACGTTCGTGTGCAAGAGGCCTTAGTATGACCCCCCA
This sequence comes from Bufo bufo, assembly GCF_905171765.1. Lineage (NCBI taxonomy): Eukaryota > Metazoa > Chordata > Amphibia > Anura > Bufonidae > Bufo > Bufo bufo. The sequence continues at coordinate 380,038,997 of NC_053392.1, read as the reverse complement.
CCCTCCCCCCAGATCCTAGTTTAAAAGCTCCTCCAGCCATCTAACAATTTTTTTCCCCCAGGGCAATTGCACCCTCCCCATTAAGGTGCAGCCCATCCCTACTGTACTGCCTGTAACGGACAGAGAAGTCGGCCCAGTTCTCCATGAACCCAAGCCCTTCCTTCCTGCACTAGATTCTGAGCCACCTAAGCTCCCGTTGTCTCTCTGGTGACGCTCGTGGCACTGGTAGTATTTCTGAAAACACTACCTTGGAGGTCATGGACTTGAGCTTCTCTCCTAGTTCCCTAAAATCATTTTTTAGGACCTGCCATCTCCCCCTGACTTTGTCATTGGTGCCAATGTGTACCTTTATTGCCGGGTCTTCCCCAGCACCACCCAGCAATCTGTCAATCCGATCCGCAATATGCCGAACCCGAGCACCCGGAAGACAACACACTGTTCTACATTCACGGTCTCGGCAACAGATGACCCTGTCTGTCCTCCTAATAGTAGAGTCCCCTACCACCAGCATCTGTCTAACCTTTGCTGCACTCTTTTTCCCATCGTTCCTGCAGGGGGCATCCTCCTGGTTGCTAGGAGAAACGCCCTGCTGCGGTGTTGCTGGCCCTGGGCTTTCATCCCTAATATCAGCCAAACAGGCATATTTACTAGAGCCTTCCAGCCCAGGACTAGCCTCCCTGGCACTTTTCTCTCTACCCCTTCTTCCTATATTAACCCAACTGCTGACCTGATAGTCCTGAACTTGCCCTCCTCCTACCACCTCCATTTCACTGACCCCAGTCAGTGCCTACACAGTGAGGTCTAAGCCTAAGTGTTTCAAGCTGCTTATTTAGATTCAAGATCTGGGCTTCCAAATATGCAACATGATTGCATCTAGTGCAAATGTATTCACCCCCGAATGGCTCTTCAAGACTCTCATACATTGCACAGGACACACACTTAGTAGTAGCATTGTCCATGGAGCACACGTTTAAATGGGGATGAACAGTAAAGAAGGAAAACAGTAAATATAAGTTAGATTTAGACCCTGTCTGCTGCAGTTGGATGACTCATGTAGATTGTAAGCCCTCATGGGCAGAGCCCTCTCTCCTTCTGTACCAGTTTGTAACTTGTCTTGTTTATGATTAGTGCAATTGTCTGTATTATGTATGTATACCTCTTCTCATATGTACAGCACTATGGAATAAATGGAGCTTTAATAATAAATAATAATCAAGCCAACAACACACAAGGAAAATCTATCAAACCTTAGTTTCTTGCTCCTTGTCTTAAACTCTGGCTCTTTAAACTGCACTTATTCACAAGCCCACTTAGTGCAGTAAGCCCAGGTAGAACAAGAAGAGGTACCATACACTAAATTAGTTATCCTGCGCTTTACATTTTTAAATATATAAAGTTACCTTTAAAATATCTACATCCAACAGAAGAGACAGACAATTTGGGAACACGCCACTGACACTGGTAGGCGTTCCTTGCCTGCTTCAGAAGAGTTCCCACAATGCCTGTGCCTCCCTTTCTCCCTCACTCACTGAATAGTTATTTAATTTGCTCTTTGGCAGTGGCCAATGTCCCTCCTCTGTTCAAGCAGCACCTAGATGTCTTTTGTAGCTCAAAGCTCAGAGCAAGGACATTCCTCCTTCCCTCTTCGCTGCCTGTTGGCTCTAATCGCTGTCATCCCTGTGTCAGAATGAGCTCAAAATCTTAAAGACATAACTGCTTCTGGTCTGGACAGCAGGGATCCAGACAGCTGGCGTCCGTGGTCCAGATGTGGACCGCAGTCTGCCTGTTGACCATCCCTGATGTACTGTAACTACTTTACTCCTGTTGTTTTAGCTACACTTTGTTTATATTCACAATTACTGTATTTCCCCATACCTAATGTATAGCACATATACCTACAGCGCAATGCATTGCCAATCAGTGTAATTAAACAAGTATTCCACAGGATATGAAATATGTTTGATAGGTTTAGGGAAAAGAAAATCCATTGACCTCTGAACTTGTGGGGTCCTCCAGATTTCTATTTCTTCAATTTCACTGCACAACCCGACCAGTGTATTAAGAACACTAGATTATAACATACTAAAAGACTAGAGAGGTGCTTTTGATGGAGAATCAAAATGACTTTATATTCTTGGATGAATGGTAGCAAGTATGTGAGTATATTCAGATACTTTCTTCAGTCGCTATGGGTCCTATGAGTCATTTCCTTAAATTGGGAAAATCCTCCTTCCTCTCATTATGTCCAACACCAGGTGACAAGTGCATGTAGGCAGTAGAGCCATCCCCTGAAGATGCTAGAGAGCACAAGCAGATGGGGGCCATCAGTTTAGTAACATGCCCTTTCCACACAAATTTTTTTTTGCAACACCCATAAGGACACTTTCAAAAAGTCATTGTTTGGTCAATGATTTCCATTAGTGATAGTCAGCCAAAATCAGGAGTGAAGCCTGCACAGAGATAAGGTATGAGGCCTCATGCACTTATGCCGGCCATTCCATGCAGTGGGGACAGCAATTTGCGGCCCCCAATGCACAGGCACCATCAGTTCAACTTGAATGGTCCATGATCCATCCGCACTGCAAAAAAAATAAAACATGTTCTATTTTTTTGTGGCACGGAGGCACAGGGTGAAATCCCACGGAAGCACTCTGTAGTGCTTCAGTGGGGTTCCGTGCCTTCGTTCCACACCACTCCTTCTGGATTGAGGACCCATTCAAGTGTTTGCGGGCCGCAATACAGGCACGTCTGGACAACGGCCGTGTGCATGAGACCTAATGGAGAGATTTGTACCTGTTCGATATTTTTTAACCACACCTGGTTTTGGCTCACAATCACTGATGGAAATCACTGACTGTATGAAAGTAGCCTAATTCACAAGTTTTCTTTTGGTCAGTGATCCTACACAGAGATAAGGTATAATTGAAATATTTGCATTTCTTCTGTGTTTTTGGTGGTTTTGGCTCAATCACGGATGGAAATAACTGACCAAACACTTTATTGTCGAGATGGGCCAAATGGTTCTTATCTGCCGACACATTCTATGAGATGCTGTGCCTTACTTGCTCTTAGAGAACTATGGGTCCACACATGTCAGAAGGAATCCACAGTGGATTTCAGTGCAGTTCTGCAGCAAATCTACAATAGAATCTAGATTTTTATATGCAAATTTTGTTGCAGGATTTTATCCTACTGCAATGCAAAACACAGCAAAGGGTGAACTCCACAGTCGAAATCGGTTGCTATTTTGCTCAAGAATGTGCATGCTATGGAGTGACAATCCAAAACATGCTTTGATTTTTCATGCAGAATTTGCTACATCAAGATGTGGTTTTCAAAATCCCATATATTTTTAGGGGACTGTAAATTGCTTCAGACCTGTGCTGGAAATCAGCAGCAAATCCGCCACATCTGGACCTACCCTTATTTGCTTCCTGCACTTCTTATTGTCCTTCTTCAAACTACAGGAGCAACCTGTTCTGTACGCTGTGCATTGTACTTGCCCTGGAAATCTCCTAATACAATTTCTACAATTAATATATGAAAATATTCAAGCACTGGCAAAAGATTAAAAATATGTAAGTGTCATTTTTTGATACCCCCAAACAATGATTTTAGGTGCCACATATAAGGTGTGATCACCCAATGAACAGACCATCAGTGGCACCTTTATGCAGAAGCATTAGGGCATATGAATGCTCATCTTCAGTAATTGCCACCATCTTCCATCCAGGTAATAGGGGTCAAAGTGACATACAGTAACAGTTAATAAAGCCAAGAGCAAGGTATGTTCTGCTGGGCTGTTGAGCTGAGTGCTAGCTAGAGGTATGGGAATCACTGCATGGAAAGAGGAAAAGTGGATTCTACAAAATTTCATCAGATCCTGGGAGTTAATGTCCCACAGTCAGTGAAGAGATTGAAGCTGAAGCAAGGACAAGACAATGATCCAAACATACTTTAACACCAACCTTGAACTACTGTAAGAAATGAAAGATTAGGGTATAGAAATGGCCTTCACAGTTCCCAGCCTTGAATATGCTGTGTATAGGCAAGACAACTGGATAATAGCTATGAACAAAATGTTTTCTGCAATGACGAGTGGGGACAATTCTAAAGCAAGCCTGCAAATGCAGTTAGGCTACAAGAAATGTTTGAAGGCTGTCATTTCTGCGAGTGGCATGTAGTTAGGTATAAACTATGAAAATAAACATTAATAGCACATTCACATTTTCATTCATATTATTCCCTGCAGTTTTATTAACTTACTTTCACTTAAAGGGGGTCTGTCAGCAGTTTTGACCCTGCAAAACTGCTGACAGTGCTAGATAAGGTCTGTGGGCAATTGGTTAAACAGACCTTTATCGATGTTTTTATCAGCAGGAGCGTTGAAATATTTTTTTATTCTGATTCTCACCATTCTTGCTAGTTTCTTGAAGGAAGTTCCTCGCTCAGAAGCGCTCAGGGGAGGGTTTGTGAAGCAGCTCACACTGCAGAGAGTGGAGAGCACGTCTGAGCGAGCGACCTCCTTTGAGGAACTCCATGGAATGGCCGACATCAGAATAAAAGTTATTTTTCTCAGCAATCCACAGATCCTACCTAATGCTTAACTGCTGACAGGCTCCTTTTAAACAGAATCTGTTATTTCATAAGCTTTGAAAACTTGGCTTTACCTTTCCCCGTCAATGTGGTGTGCCTGTACATAGTATGACGCTGTCCAATCAGGGCAAAAGTATCAGACACACCAGATTAAAGGGGAATGGTAAAAGACAATTGTTGATTTATTCTCACATTAGCAGGTTGAATAACAGAGGAACAGAATAACATTAAGTTTTAAGAAAAGATGTGGCAGCATTGTTATCTCATGGGAAACAAACTGTACCTTATAATAAGTTGTTTCTGTACTAAATAACCTGTTTAATGTTTCACCAACTTTGGGAAAGAAGTGAGGTGTCATTTAAAAAGCTGTAAGAATCCAAGCCTCAGATCATGCCTTATTATTCCACCAGCCATTAATTGACTTGGTTCATGTCCTGCCTTTCTTGTGTTCTAACAGCTGATAAATGACGGGGTCTGATACTACTTTTATGGTGAGGTCATGAAGGGTTCAAATATTGTCATTTATGGGAACAGAAAGCTTAGTATTTTTAGTTGAGCCAGATATAATACATCCCTAGGCAATTGTCTGGATTATGTAGCAGTGTTGATTTGGCTGTTAGACACCTCATTGTAATCACAACAATGTATTTCCATAGGGTTGCAGGAAAACCTAGAGAGTACAGTCTTAATGTTCTGTCAGCGCACAAAATAGATAAAGGGTTGAAACTGACAGTCTGAGCTGTTACAGCTCTCACTGGGGTAAAACCCAGCGTCAAACCTCCCAAGTGTCCCCTCTTTTAGATGAACAGTCCCTACTTTTGACTGAAGTCCCTTTGTACCTCTTTGCCCTTTTAATTTTTGTTTTCTGGCTTGGGAAATAGATGTGCCTTTGTCTGGTTCATAGCTGTATAATACCCCACATTAAAGACTATGGACACCTTTGGAGGCAATTTTTTTTATTATTTCATTATACCCATTATGGGCTAAAAATGTCAGCAGTTTTCCCTGTACATCTTTCAGTTTCTTCATATTTGCAGATTAGCTGGCTCTCCCTTCACAGTGAATCCCATCAGACAGGCGCTATGATGGCTCAGCCTATAGCCTTTATCTCTGAATCCCTGATAGTTCCTAAACATTCGTTATAGTGGTATAAACAATCAAGTGTAATGACATGCATGGAAAAATGAATCTTTCATAAGATTTGTGTTTCTACTTTTTGATAAACCCAAAAGTAGAGGTGTACAACTTTACTAACTGTGAATATTTATTTGTGGTTTATTTTATGTTTAAAGAAAAGAACAATTAGGATACACTATATCCAGTAATCCAGTAGGAAAGCTGCAGGAAGGTCAGATTCTCTATATAAGGTACTACAATAAAGATGTCCTTATAGATTGAATAAGTGGCAAATATATGGATTAGGCTCCATGTAAACCAGTATAAAGAGTCGCTGACTTGCCCTACAAATTTGCTGTTTGGGTGATTCCCCTGCTGTGAAGCTCTGCCCTACCACTAAGTGAGTGCTCCACTTTTGCCAGTGATAGGGCAGAGCTTAACAGTGGGGGAATCACCCATCCAGCAAGTTTGTAGGGCAAGTCAGTGACTCATCATACTGCTTTACTAATCCATATAATTGCCAATTATTTCCTCTGTAAGGGCAAGTTTTAATCTATGATTCCCCAATAGGATAAAGAGGTTGATAGAGGAGTGATATTCCCTGCAAAGATTGATTCAACTCTCAAACTGGCTTGGACAGGAAGGTCAGATTCCCAAAGCCTTAAAGGGGATGGCCACTTTCTGGTTATCGTTCACCAATTTGTTTGTAAGATGATTATATGGCACTTACTAATACAGCCTTTGTACCATTTTATATGGTATGCCTACACAAAAATCTTTTGTCCTGTCCACATAGAGGTCCTGTACACAAAATGGCTACTGATGGAGGGTCATGTGACCAGGCAAATCACCTCTATGTGATGCTTCCACCATTCAAATATACTGCACCTGCTCCAAAATCCCCAAAGAATAAGTGCTGATGGCAGGTGCAGTGTATTTGAATGGAGGAGACATCACATGGAGGAGATTTGCCTGGTCACATGACCCTCCATCGCTGCTAAATTACAGTAATGACATACACTACCATGATTACATAAGAAGCTGCTATTTGACCTCTATGATTACCTTAGCCGACATAGAATTGCGCCCCCATGGTGTCTGATGTAAACAGACGCCTGCCATCCAATTCTTTTCAAAATGGCGCTATTTACTTGTACTAAGCCAGTGCTAAATGTGGCTAGTGCAGGTGCAGATACAGGATTTCAAGGAAGCAGTAAACCTCCTGTATCTGCACTTGTGCTGACCGCTTTCAGTGCAGGAGCAAGTACAAAGGAAGAATCAGCAAAGCAGCTAACATGGTAGATAAGCCTTCATCTTATAGATTTTGCACTGGGGCAAGGAGCTTCAAGTTAAAGAGGTTGGCCCAGGAAAAACATTTATCACCCATCCACAGGATAGGTCTTGGATCTTGAGAACAAGTGTCCTATATCCCTCATTTGATTGGAGTGGTGGTCGGATATGTGCATTCAATCTCCATGGGACTAATGCACATATAGTAAACGTTAATTTAATGTTACACAGTTATAGTAAATGTTAAATTGACACTAAACAGAGCAAATGCCATTAAAAAAATCAAGATAAAGTGTGCTGCAGCCGTGTCAAGTTAGCATTTCATACATCTGTAATCGAGTACAGGGCTCAGTGGTCACATTTAGTCCCCTAGACTTTGAATGACTCTTTAGTACACATTCATGACCACTGCCCCGTTCAAATAGGGGACATAAAGCTCCATTATCATGATTATGAGATCACCAGCAAGCTTAAATTTATTGCCTAACCTGTTGATAAGCAGTAAATAGTGATACATGTATATTGATAAGCAAATTGATTCTAAACAAATTTGATTTGTTACGATTTTCACAAAAATGTATCCACTAAACAAATCAGAAGTTTTGGTAATTTGTTTAGGATGACTTGTGTAAACCCAGCATCATTTTACTAGGAATATTGGTGGGGAAAACCATGAGCGAGGAAGAAGATGGAGGATCACATGACACTCGGAGGAAGTGAAGGGGGAGGGGGCTTGCCCTGATTGGCTCAGAGGCTGACACAGCCTGATCAGCCAATGAGGGGAAGGATTTGTGGAGAACATCATAGAAGGACACCCTGTGTTCAGCTTGACCTGGAAGCATGTCTTATGGCAGTGCCTGACAAAAAGCAATGGCAGACACAAGCCAGTAATCAAGCTGCACTAAGGACCCTATAGGGAGAGAATAGGGAGACATAATTCAGTAGATTTTAGGGAATTTGATTAGGGAAAGCTTTGAGGAGGTGAGGGACAAGTCACCCAGTTGTGTGTTTAATACATCTGCTGGCAGCTAGTTCTGCACTAAACCCTACAAGAAAAAAAAACCTCATTATTTTCTGTATATGAACAGACAGCTTCTTTTTTTTTTTTTTAAAGGGTTTCTGTTACCCCAATTTTCAGCAGGCATTCTCACTGCACCTGCAGGGATGGCGCAGGCGCAAGATTTAAATGACAGACGGGGCCAGCAGGAGAACCAACGCTGGCCTGGCCCTGTCTATCAAGACAGAAGGGCGTGGAAATGAGGTGGGCGAACTGAGCCTCTAGGAGCAGGTGCAACGCCCCCCTGCTCCTAGAGGCTCATTTGCATATAATCAAAGTTAAAATTACACGAAAAAATTCTTAAAAAAAAGAAATGCAAAGTTAAATTCAGGTGACATTTTCACATCTATAATGTCAGCCTGTTTAATAGCAAAAATTGGGGGTACAGAAACCCTTTAAAAAAACAAGCTTATTGCCAGCACTCCAATGGCATACATTCTGCTCCAAACAATGAGCAATTGTGCATTTTTTTCTTTTAAAACCAGTTTAAATTTATAATTTGTAATTAAGTATATGAGGGCATTATACCCATGTTACTTAACAGGTTGCATATTACTGCAAGATAAGGGGTAGTTACAGAAAAAGCAATACTACAATAATGCAATTTTAATACTTGTATTACTAAACGCATTGCTTTTGCACCTGCTAGCCAACATAAGAATTGCAGCTCTAATATGCTGGGTCTCTTCAGAGAGACCCAACGTAATAAAGTCAGTTGCCGGCATCCCATTAGCTGTAGGGGGATGTCGGTAATAACACTTCTGGGTTTTTTAAGGTTTAGATGCCGTGATTACACACGTGTCATTAGCTGTGGGCCATGTCGACCGCTGCATGCACAATAGGGCGACATTTTTTGCCTTTCGCTCCAGCGCTGTAGCAAAAGGGTTAAAGATATGTTAAGGCAAAAAATATATTGTTATACCCATGTTATCGAATGTGTTACTGCATCAGATTTACAATTTTACATTCACCTGTTTTAGGCATAGAAAATGGTCTAAATGTAACACAGCTAGGAAGCTGTCTTACATTTAGAACTGGCGGAGGATCCACCGAAGTTATGTAGAGGCTGGTGCTTCATAACTGTGGCAGATCCACCACCAGCTTAGGGCTTTATTAAGACCGGAGTCTAAAATGCTGGTCTTAATGCGCCATAGTTCAAAGATATTTTACTGTAAAAATGACATTTTTATACCCGTATTAGTGAACAAATTACCACGTAGTTCAAAGACATTTTACCGTAAAAAATTACATTGTTATACCTGTGTTAGTGAATGCATACTTCAAAGGCAATTTACAGCAAAAATGTCATTGTTATACCAGTGTTAGTGAACACATTACTGCATCAGACCATATAGTTAAAAGACATTTCACTGCAAAAATTGCATTCTTATACCTGTAAACACAAAGGGGGAGATCAAACTGGTGTGAAGGAAAACCTAGTTGCCCATGGCAACCAATCAGGTCCAAAGAAGCTCTGAAACATGAATGGTGTAAGTTGATTTGTTGAATGTGGGTAGTAACAGCAGTAGCAGCACCAGCCATCCGTCCAGTAGTAGTGGTGGCATGGTGGTGGTAGGGGCAGTGGTAGCAACAGTGGCACTCAGGACCAATACAAAGCGGAAAATCAGGAGGGAGGCGAAGGCACTTACATTGATGCAACAAGGGATGGCTGAAGAAGAACATCTAATGCAGGGGTACTTAAGTACTTTTTGTAAAGGTCCACATACCTGAGTCTGCTGTAGGATGAAGGTCCGAGCTGCAAAACATAAAAATATATAAGGAGGGACAACACCATTGGCGTGTAGCGCTGCATTATTATTATTATTTTTTTACAATAATCCACACCTCCAAGCCCACCTAATATCCTTTCTGCTGATCAAACAGTAAGAATGTCCTTTCAGTGCCCCCTAACAATAATGATTCCCCTTTAATGGCCCTTAGACAGTATGATATCCGTTTAGTGCTCCACAGAGTATGATACCCATAAATGCACCCTCACAGCAGGGTATTCCCTTGGTGCCCCCACACATTATGATGCTCCCTTAGTGCCCCTAACACATTGCGATACCTCCTTAGTTCCTCCCCACAGAGTATGAATACCCTAAGTGCCCCCTCACAGTACTAATGCCCTATCTGTGCTCCTTCACAGTTGTAATGCCCTCTTTGTGCCCCCTTCACAGTAATAATGCCCATTGTGCCCCGTTTACAGTAATAATCCCCATTGTACCCCCTTCATATTAATAATCCCATTGTGGCTCCTTCACAGTAATAATGCCCCTTAATAGTAATAATGCCCATTGTACCCCCTTCACAGTAATAAAGCCCATTGTGTCTCCTTAATAGTAATAATGCCCATTTTGCCCCCTTTATAGTAGTAATGCTCATTGTGCCCCTTCACAGTAATAATGCCCATTCTGCCTCCTTTACAGTAATAATCCCTATTTTGCTCCCTTCACAGTAATAATCCCATTGTGCCTCCTTCACAGTAATAATGTCCCTTAATAGTAGTAATGCCCATTGTACCCCCTTCACAGTAACAATGCCCATTGTGCCTCCTTAATAGTAATAAGGCCCATTGTGCCCCTTAATCATAACAATGCTCATTGTGCCCCTTCACAGTAATAATGCCCATTGTGCCCTATTCACAGTGATAATGTCCTCTGTGCCCCCTCCATAGTAGAAATCCCCATTGTGCCCCCGTAATAGTAGTAATGCCCATTGTGTCCCCTTAATAGTAGTAATGCCCATTGTTCCCCCTTCACAGTAATAATGTCCTCTGTGCCCCCTTCATAGTAGTAATGCCCTCTGTGCACTGTGCCCCCTTCAGAGTAGTAATGCCCTCTGTGCACTGTGCCCCCTCCATAGTAAAAATGCCAATTATGCCCCCTCCATAGTAAAAATGCCAATTATGCCCCCTCCATAGTAGAAATGCCCATTGTGCCCCCTTCACATTAGCAATGTCCTCAGTGCCCCCTCCCTAGTAGAAATGCCCATTGTGCCCCCTCCAGAATAGAAATGCCCATTGTGCCCGCTCCAGAGTAGAAATACCCATTGTGCCCCCTCCAGAGTAGAAATACCCATTGTGCCCCCTCCAGAGTAGAAAATCCCATTGTGCCCCCTCTAGAGTAGAAATGCCCATTGTGTCCTCTTCACATTATCAATGCCCATTGTGCCCCCTCCAGAGTAGAAATGTCCATTGTGCCTACTCAGAGTAGAAATGCCCATTGTGCCCCCTCCAGAGTCAAAACGTCCATTCTGCCCCCTCCACATTTCCAATGCCCATTGTGCCCCCTCCAGAGTAGAAATGCCAATTGTGCCCCCTCTGTGTTAAAAAAAAATAAAAAAAACACAGTAACTACTCACCTTGTCCCGCTCATGAAGCTCACAGTCCTCTCTTCCCTGCAGACACAGATCGCTCTGCAGCACTATATGGGTGGAGCTTATGCAGATTTCTAGGCTGCCCACACCGGCCAGCAGCGCGATCTGTGCCTGCAGGCTGAATGGTGGAGCAGGGAGAAGTCTTCCTGCTTCACAATTCTGTGCGCCGCCGGCCTGAAGGAGGGGAGGAGCGCGGGGAGACGAGCGGTGAGTGACAGAACTCAGCTCCCTGCGCTCCAGCAATAAGCGCTTCCATCTGTATTGAAGGAAGAGCTCATTGCTTCTAGGCTCTGGCACCCCGTGAGAGCCGGTACCCTTAGCATGACATTGCATGCAGGGGTCCAGACAGCTGGCAACCGTGGTCCGGATTCGGACCGTGGTCCGCCAGTTGAGTACCCCTGATCTATTGCATCTTGCTAGCGGCCCTGTAGCTGTTGGGGATCCACATGGAGAAAGTCCCATGGAGGAAGTAGAGGATGAGGAGCTGCCACTGGAGAGGGAGGAGTTGCTTGTGCAAAAGGACGAGGCTGCTGACCAATCATCTCAGTGGCAGGGAGGTGGAGCTGGAAAGAACTGGGTCTTCGGACACGCTTGCGAAAATGGCAAGCTGTATGCTTGCTCGCTTATGAACTGATGCATCATTCAGGCATATCATTCACAGGCATATCATTTTGCTATCAAAGTAAAATGGGGGAATGTTTTTCTGTTGCGAAAGGGAGGCAAAATTACTTTATTATCAGGATACACTGTGTACACAGCTTGCCGCAGCTTTCAGTTTGCAGACACCTACCACCCACGTGTCTGATCAGGAGGAACCTCTCTGCCCCCTGTAGAGTCACCCACCTCCTGCCTTCTCTGCTACCACAAGTAGCAGAACCCACAGCAGCAGCCAGTTCAGTATCATCAACATGATGGAGACATTTCTCCATGTGCCGCACCAGGCTGACGCAAATCACAAGCGGAGATGTACTGTCTCGATACCCAAGTTCAGTCCTACTCTGGGTATTTCTCCATTGATTTCTGGGCAGGCAGACTGGAGCGTTGGCTGGAACTGGCCCAGTATGCTCTTGTGCCTAGTACTGTCTTGTCCAACCTCCAGTGTCATCTCAGGGAGGTTTTTCAGCATGACAGATGGCATTGTCCAAACAGACAAATTTGTTCTCCGCCAGTGTACAAAACATCACTTTTGTCAAAATGAACGAGGCATGGAGTTATGAAGATTTTCAGGCACCTTTGGTTGAGGCAGACAAATAAATCTACCATTGCTAATGCTGGATATTTATTGCTGGCCCCATCATGGCAATGCTGCTGTGTGCCTGCCTAGCATCATGTTCTGTACCGTATGGCTTCTGCTGCTGCCATCTTGCCACTGCCGCTGTATGCCGGCCTACCATTATGTTCCATACCATATGGCTGCCGTGGCCAGTGCAGCTGCTACTTCCTGCTGCTAACCCCCCCATACAGCCACGTCTATTACGCCTACTGCAACTACCATTGCCGCTATACAACAGCCATTACTATTACTACTACCCCAACACAGCCGCACACACATCTACTTTCCATGCCATGTCTGTTCCATGCTTTGCTGCTACGGCAGGCACTACTATTGCTGCCTCTAATAAAAGGAAAAGTTTTGATATACTTGGAACTTCAGAACAAGGCACTATTTCTTCTGACAATTAACATTTGTGTATGTATAAATAACGGAAGGCATTCCGCTTCTGTTAATGAAAAATGTTTGGCCTGTGCAGAACAATCCACTGTTTCTTATGACATTAACATGTGTGTGTATAAACAGCGGCATGGCTTTGACCCCTGTTAACACATAAGTTTGTGACTTTTTCCCCAACAAGCAACATTTTGTTTTCCCATAAAAGTGTTTGTTTTAACACTATGTGCCCAAAATAAGGGATAATTCTTGGAAGGTGTTTAATATGAAAAAGAATAACACGTGTAACAGTGCAGTGTTTTTATACACAATGCTTGTTAACACAGTCAACCATGCGTTTACCCATAGCTATAAATGTCAGTGTCAAAGACATTATTTGCTATTGCTGTCATGCGTTCAAGAGCTTAAAAGGATAAGGGAGGAGAGAGTTTGAAAAGTGAACTGTCACAAATAAAGGTTCTCTTAAAGGGGATTAAACCCAAACTATCTAATCAGAAAGCAGGGTAATTTTCAGAGCTTAGTAATTACTGTATGTATGTACTATTCAGAGAGACGGCTCATGCACACGGCCGTTCCATGCATTGGGGACCGCAATTTGGGGTCCCCAATGCACGGGCAACATCCGTGCGGATTCCGCAGACGGATCCAGCCCCATTCAACTTGAATAGGTCCATGATCGGTCTGCCCCGCAAAAGTTCTATTTTTTTTGCAGTGCAGAGGCACCGCACCTTACAGATTTCGGACCCATTCAAGTGAGTGAGCACACAGCCGGTGCCGGGATATTGTGGGCCCGCTGTTTGCGGGCCCCAATATAGGCACGAGCAGGCAACGGCCTTGTGCATGAGCCCATGTCTGTTGTTGCAGTGGCCAAAGTGACAAAGCAGCTGTACTCACTTTCTCACTTTCCTATTGTGCATTTATTTGGTTGCACTCTGTATTAGATCAAAACAGAACACTGGCCCAGAGATGTAGATGAAAATGTGGAATGGGATTAGGTGTCTACGGCTATATTCACACAACAGTGAGGAAAAAACAGCTGTTAAAAATGGTCAAACTGTCTGTTTTTTATGGCCATTTTACATCCGTGTGCAAGGTGAATCTGTCACCTGCGACTTCTCTATCCAACTGTTTGCATAGAAACATAGCTGCTGTGATTTACCTCATTGAAACACTGCATTTATGTGTGGATCCGAGGCTGTGTTCCCGAGTTATAAAACTTTTACTTAATATGCAAATTAGCCTTTTGGTGCAATGAGGATGGCACCACTGCTCTTGTTGCACCCAAGCTCCACTCTTTTCTGGTGCCAGACCCTCCCTGACTGCTTTGAGTGACAGGGCCAGCCAGTGGCAAAGCAGCCAGGAAGGGGCTAGCCACAGAAAGCTGTGGAGCTTGGCTGCAACAAGAGCAATGGTGACACCCTCATTGCACCAAAGGCCTGATTTGCATATTAGCAAAAATTATCATAACTTGGGAATGGAGCCTTGGATGAACAAAACAAAAATGGCGTTTTAATCAGGTATTTGTTTATGCAAATAGTTTATAGGAAAGGTACCTGGTGACAGACTCCCTTTGACAGCTGTTTCACCATCTGTTTTCAATGTACTTCAGTTCTTTTTTTCCACAACCAATGAAAACACCCACAGGTTGGTCACATGATTACTCAGTCGTCGTCTTTTCGGTAGTGTTTATGGCATGCCTCACTTGCTCTGTCCCAGATAGAGGGCCACTCCTGCGAATCAGTCTCTCAATATCTTTGGAGCTTGAAATCTTCTGCTCCCCAGCTTCAGACGATGCTCTGGAGGGGGATTTTCCTGCCACCTTCTAGCAACCAACGGCAGTCAGATGGAGGCGATTCTGTAAAATGGCCATTAGAAACAGGCCCATTTACTTCTATGGGGATCGTCAAGTCATCAAGACTGTCAAAAATAGAACAAGTCCTATTTTTTTAGAGCCAATATTCACGGTCTGTTAAAATAACATGCAGCGGGACCAGGAGAGGCCCGTTGGACACTTGCGTTTGGCGATCTAGCAGGCTGTTTCGGCTGGGTGGCACAGCCCCACCTATCAACAGTTGTTACGGCCTGTGAACTCACATATATGCAAAACTTGCACAAAACCCATTTTCAACCCATTAAGTAGTGGACCACTGCCATATCAGTAGGATGATACAAACGGATGTGTGAAAACACCCATAGGGAGTCATTTATCAAATTCTGGTGTAATGCCAGTCTTTGATATCCCCTGCGCTGCTGAAGGATGCACTTAATGTACGACGAGGCACACACTTTGTTATAAATTAGGCGCATCCTCTGACAGTCTGTGTGCCTAGATTGACATCTGCTCCAGCCCCTGACTGAAGTAGATGCCAATCATCATTGACGCCTGTTTCCATGTGTAAATGTTGGTGACTTTGCTAAAGTTAGGCGCATGGACATTTAAAAAGTTGAACAGGGATTTTCACCTTTTTTACACCAAAAACTGGCTTAAGGGGCCACAATAAATGACCCCTATAGATTTCAACTGTTCTAAAAATGGACATGTAATGGCTGTAGCCAACATGGTCAGTGGTGTGAATACAGCCAAAGGGTACAGCCACACTGTCAGGTTTCCTGATGCAGTTTTAGAAGTCCAAATCAGGAGTGGATCATAACAGCAAAGAAAGTATAAACGACAAATACAACTTCTCCGCTTTTTTTAATTTACTCCCGGTTTTGGTTTCCAAAACTCCATCAGGCAGGGGCGGATTGGCCATAGACCTTACAGGTAAATTTCCCGCCGGGCCGATGCCCCAGGGGCCACCCAAGTCCTCCTCTGTGCCGCTAACCAGGTGCATAATGAGCTCTTAACAGTAATTAACGGTGTGAGAATCAGGTACTCATGTACCCGGCCAGTGACTGCACATGCCCTTCTGAATTCATCTGATGTGGTCCGCACCTCACCTCCTAAGCCCCCTGCTCCATAGACAACTGGAGGAGGAGGACAGAAGATGGTAGCTATTGATGGCCACCACAGAGGGACAGCTTTTAGGGCAGTATATTGTGCTGCACTGTGTTATTTGGTTCTGCTGGGATAGTATTTTGCATTATAGTATTGTTGAACCCGCCTACTTGTGTTGCCCCGCCATCTGTTAATTTGGACCCGCCTACAACATGGGGCCACTTTTATTTTTTCTAGGGCCACTTTAGGTTCCCAGTCTACTCTTGGTATCAGGAAACCTGAACATGTGGCTGTACCCTTAGGATACCCTAACATGAGAATGGCAGGTCCATGGTACATCAAGAATTGTGCCGTATCTGACTTTCTGTGTCATAGTATAGAAAAAAGGTAACATTCAGAATGTCGAGGTCTCTAGAGTGCTTCAAATTACTTTGGGCTGATAGCAACATAGGATGGCATTTGCTGGAGTTATATAGCAGCAATTTCTGAAAATATCTCTGTGCGCTCTAGAGCTCAAAATGAAAACTGAAAGTTGCGTATGATGTGCTGATGCCCTCGGACCTAACACAACTGTCCATTGTGCCTTGAATCCTGCACTTCTAATGCTCTTAAAGGGGTTTTCAGAAATTTTTATACTGATTACCTCTTCTGAGGATAAGTCATCAGAATCTGATCGGTGAGGGTCAGACACCCGGGACCCCCGCCAATCATCTGTTTGAGAAGGCACCAGGGCTTCTGTGAGCGCAGCAGCTTTCTCCGTGTTTACCAAGCACAACGCTCAGCTCCATTCACTTCAATGAAGGGCAAGGTCTGTGTGTTGTGAGCCGGTGACCTACCGTTTAAAGGAATTTAAAGGAGTTTTCCGGGATTTTGATACTGATGACCTATCCCCTATCGGTGGGGGTCTTTAAATGCATGCATTTTGAGATGTCAGTCTGCAGACTTATGTCTCGCAGATCAGAGTGTATTATACCAAGTATATAAGTCAGACTCAGGGATGCTGTAAGAAGCACACAGTAATTTGTATATATCATCTGAATTCTGAAATAGTTTGTATTATGCACCATGAAAAGCAAGCTAGTGTGGACGATTTTGGTAACCCAATGAGTTATGTGTTTGTATTGGTTTGGGTACTCTGCCACAGGTTCGTTTTCTTCTTACGAAATTCTGAAATAGTTTGTATGGGTGTGTCTGAGATAGGATACAGTATTTAGATTGTGAGAGAGGGACTGATGGGAACTGTGACAGTGCTGCGTTATATGATGGTGCTATATAAGCAACATGAAATACAGAACAATGATGATGATGAAGTACCAGTCGGGTGCCAGACAAAATATACCCTTCCCATAAGCTCTGTCATTGAGTTGCAGAGAATTGCCATTGAATGGCTAGGAGGCCTTACAGAATGGAGGGAACATTTGGCAAGCTAGTTTCCCGTTTCCTGACTGCCACCACAGGTATGGGTGCAAGGGTGCCCCCTAGTCCAGCATTCTAAGGCATTCATAAAGTGAAACGATCTGCCTGGTAACGGGTCCTGACAGTGGGCACAAAGGCGGATGCCGGAGTCCCACTATGGTGTTATTGAGCATGATGGGTGTAACTGTTCTTTACGTGCTCTCTTTTATTATATTAGCGTTCTGTCCTTTTTTCCCTGCTCTGTGCTTTTCTTTCTGCCATTTATTTTTCAGCTAACATGAGGTAAATCTATTTACGGATTCTGATTGGCTGATGGTTGCTTACCTGTATCTGGGGTACCTGTTTTCTGCCCCTCCCATGATTGGCCAGCTGTTCTCTGTGGCGGGAATTTGGAATATTTATAGAAGCTGTCAGCGAGTTCAGAGCTGTCAGTCGCTGAACCTGTGAAGAGGAGAAGACCTCGTCCCGCCCGCCCTCCCCTTTTAAGTCGCGGTCTTAAATTAGAGGGGGGTTAGTCACCCAGCTTCGCTGGGGGGACATTTGTGGTTTTACTGACGTTTTAATGGTGTTTAATTCATTTATGAATTGATTAATTATTTATAAAATTTGGTTTATTATGTATTTTAACCCTTAATAAAGGACCGCGGCCATTTTGCACCATATTTGGGTTTGGTCATTATTTTCGTTACGTTTTAGATAAGAACTATGCTCATATGACACCATGAACAAATATCTAGCTTCAATAGAAACCTGACTACAAGTTCAATGCACCAATCTGTGCAATCTTTAGAGTTGAGCCCATTCCATTCTCATAGATATTAGCCTAGTCCACGGAATGGCAGGCTGTGATTTCAGTAGGCAACAGGTGCCCTTACAAAGATGCTACATGCCGGATGACAATGCCAGTCTAATGATTAATAGGATCAGCAGCCATAGGTCGTCTAAAGTCTAACAATATTAAAGAGCTTGATTTCATCCAGAACACAGTCCACGCAAGATAGAGCCAAGGAAATGGAAGAGTCTCAGTCATGTGTAAGCAACACACAAAGTCCCTGTTTTCCTTCCAAGCACTGCAGAATAGCAATTGTCCATTCCCAGCACATACCACATCCTCTGCATTTTTCCCTGATAATATATGTACAGTCCTTAACTCCAAGGCTGCTTGGAAACACTGCAGCACATTGCAAAGCAACACCTTCCACGACACCAACCGTTCTAAGAAACACTAATGAATTAATGAATGGGAATGGGATGTGCAACATAATAAGTACTTTACAGGCTGCCTATTGCCTTTTCCCAGCAAATTACCATTTAACCCTTCTTCACCTGGTAGAACACGTATTTCATGTCATTAGAAGCACAGATTCTCTGCTAAGATCCAGCACTTGGCGTTTTCGGGGTCGGTTGCTTCCTCTTGGGCAATATAATGTATTGGAAGTCCTTATTAGCCCATATTTTAGGTGGAAGAAACAGGCCTTTGGCTAGCCGCATGGATGCTGTTTACCCAGGTATTCTCCTGTAAATGTCACGCGTCTGCGATTTCCAGGAGATGTCTCTTTTTAAATGCACACATGAAAAGGTGCAAATGATGACATGTTTCACAGCGTATTTGCAGTGTGGGAATAGACAAAACATTAGGGCCGGCTGCTGTTCCAACACGCAAAGAAAATCGCTTAGGAAGGTATGCCCGCCTTATGACATAATTCTAACTATATATATATATATATATATATAAACACCATTTGTAATTTTTTTTGCAGTATGACTATATCTGTTGCAGTATGAATGTACACCCACTTAATGACATCATTTTAACTCTCTCTCTCTCTATAATTTATATATAGACAAACCAGGTATTATTTAGTTGCCACTTTATGACATTGGACAAGGCATATATATATCCAGTTGCGGATACCTGTTGTACTAATGCTATGCAGTGTCTTGTGCATTCACACACTGCAGCAATCTCCCAACCAGCTCTGCATTGCATGAGGGGGCTGAGTGTTGTATTGCTGCCTAGGCCACAAAGGATTCATTCTTATTTCTACTATTTCATTGGACTGAGCAGTAGCGCTTTTCCATAGGCTGGAACCAGACTATTTGGAGGAAAAGGGACAAAGAATAATATTTGGTTTTAATTCAGACTGGATCAATTAAACCTCTAAAGTCAATCCAAGCAATACATCCTAAATATGTCTAAATACGGCAAAGTGAAATGTAGTGAAATATAAAGCTACGGGGGTGAATATGTCATTTTAACTCTTTCTTGGTTGCAAAAAGAAACATTGTAAAGCCTGTAAAAGCAGCATCTGTGGTTTACCCTCAATATATAATACATATATCAATCTAATCAATCTACCCATGTACCTTCTATGTATCTCATTATCTATCTATCTATCTATCTATTATCTATCTATCTATCGTATCTATTTATCTATCTATCTATCTATCTATCTATCTATCTATCTATCTATCGTATCTATTTATCTATCCATCCATCTATTATTTATCTATCTATCTATCTATCTATCTATCTATCTATCTATCTATCTATCTATCTGTCTATCCTATCATCTATCTATGTAAACATTTAGTGCAACAGATAAAGAGATGAAGACATGGTTAGGGCACAGCTTGGGCAACACATAAGTCATCCACAATGTACCAGACTGATATCTGGCAATAACTTGTCTAGTACATGTTCACTGTCATATTCAGACGTGACCACTCAAAGCATTATAAAAATAGAGCTGTTATCTGTATAAAATAGGCGGACTGGCAAATCAAGCCATTCTGGGCATGAGATTAATCACTTTCTTATAGCCGTGCACATAACTCATTGCTTACTAGGTATGCAATCGGCATCTTAAATGAAAATGACCTGTATACAACGATTAAATGTTGGTAAAATGCATCCATGTCACTTTAATATATATATATATTTTAAACTCCACACTTATGGACATCCTCATTAAGGCAAATCAGACCTGCCATAGAGGCAGCAGTTACTACAAACCTGTTACCATGGAAATATAATTGTATCATCAAATCACAAGACCAAAGCAACACGTAAAAGAACTAATAACTGTCCTAATGACATCAGAAGTCTGATTTATTACTGCTGCTAGGATGAGATAGAAAAGCAATATGTGCCACCTACCTCAACCATTAAACAAGACATTTAACCATAGCTGCAACTCAGTGACCTCCGATTGCCTTGAAATGCGTGATCGATGCTGCCTGTACATGTAGACTTGTGCTGCAGAGTCCAGCACCAGCATCCAGGATTAGGTGCGGGGATGAATCAAGAGTAGTGGGAAGGAGGGGGATCATAGGAGAGGGTAGATGAGGGGTTCCAGCTTGTGGTGGATGTGGGGGGTTCTACTTTAGTTTGAAGCTGCTGCAGTGTGAGTAACTATAGGACTGTGTATTGGAGAAGGCTGTGCAGCTGGGAGGTGCTGAAGTCAGTGGCCACTGGCAGACAGCAGCAGACCAATAAGCTTGAGCACTGTCAGCTCCCAGCACTGAGCTCCCCTTTCTCTGCTTGTTTCCTCATTTCCAAAGTGACGTCAAACAGCTTGGAGTTTTTCCTCTTCTCCCTTGCTGCATGCACAATTCATTTCACAGAGAGGTTATGAGAGGAATGTGCGTCGGCTAGGCTAGAGGTGTTCTGCACATACCTTCCCATCACATGCATTGTCATCTCACTGACTTTGCAGAGCCAGTCATTTCATGGTCTACGTCCTTCTTTATCAGCAGTATGAAATTCTTTTATCTTGGTTTTATGTTTTTGCTTCCGCTGTTTAAAATAAATTGCAAAAAAAACAGCCAAAGGTGTCTGCTAAATTTAGACCTATACGGGTCTCATTTATGAACAGATATATGCCCCTTTACATGCGCACATATTCTGTCGCACGCCATGTCTACTTCCGCGCTCACACCAGGTCTAAACAAGGGGGCATAGCGGGGAAGGGGACGGGCGGGTAGGCCTGTCTCATTCATCATTTGCTACACCTGGTTTAAGCCTCATGCAGACGTCCGTTGAACGCGGTCCGTGAGACACCGGACTGGCATTGCAGAAGCGCACGGCGTCATAGCAGCCAATGAAGCCGTGCGCTCCTGCAATGCCAGTCCAGTATCTCACGGACCGGGTTCCACGGACGTCTGCATGAGTCTTTAGTCGTAGAAAATACTCTAAGGGCCCTTGCACATGACCGTATGCCCTCCGAGATATACGGTCCGTGAGCAGGCCACATGTCCCGGAGCGGCATTGATCTTGCGCACGGGAGCACACAGCATCAAAGATTACTATGATGCTGTGTAGGTCGGGCTGCCCGCGGGGCTATTGTCCTGAACTCATAAAATCATATGAGTGTGGGACAATAGTCCCGCAAGCGGCCCGACGTGCACAGCATCATTGTAATCTATGATGCTGTGCGCTCCCGTGCGCACGATCAATGCCACTCCGGAACATATGGCCCGTTCACGGACCGTATATCTCGGAGGGCATATGGTCGTGTGCAAGGGCCCTAAGTGTAAGACATCCAGGAAGCTGTCTTACATTTATAATTGGCGGTTGATACGTCGAAGTTATGTAGAGGCCGGCGCCTCTAGATAACTTCACGAATCCACCGCCAGCGCAGGGGCTTATTAAGAACAACATCTAAAAAGCAAGTCTTAATAAATGTTCCCCATAGTGACAAATACAGAATGCTCAAGAACAATTAGCAACTGGATAACACAGGTTTTGCCAGGGGTCTAGGGGATGCAGAAGTAGCAATCACATTTAGGCCTTAGTCTCTGAGGGGACCCAAAGGCCCCTCTGCAACAAAAATAGACACAAGGTTTAAGTCAGGGTTTTACATTGGGCCCTGAAGCTTCAAGCTACACCTCTGCAACCTGATAACAATTGGTGAACCCCCATAACCTATTTTGCACAGCATAAATCTTGCAGAAACCCTCTGTGGATTTAAAGTAACACAGTATCACATGCAGGTTCATGCAGCTTTGTATCAAATACAAGTTAGCGTGCTTGAACACAGGGGTAAAGGGGTATCCCATCTGGGATATTTACAGCATAGCTAGATATGCCATAAATGTCAGATAGGTGCAGGTCCCACCTCTGCACCTGCTGCTATATCCTGAACAGGACCCTAAACTAAAGGGAGAAAAAGCCATGTATACACAGCCACTCTCCATTCACCACTATAAGCGTTCTGAAAATAGCCAAGCAAACTGAGTCCCATAATGGTGGATAGAGGAGTGGCTGTGCAGTGATTGTGTGTTACTCTCCATGCACTGCTATGGAACTTCCAAAAATAGTCGAGCCATTGCTTAGTCCCATTGCAATGAATGGACAGGATATTCGCATGGGTAGCGTGCTCTCTGTTCACATCAGGTGCCCCATTTTCAGATCTACTTAGCTTCTCATAGATGTAACTGACCACATATATGCATTTCTGCTGATTTACAAAGACTAATGTTTCATATGCAAACGATTAATGGGGTAAGATGCACCAAATTTGTTAAGAGGCATACTTTACTTAATAAATTTGGCAAATCTATGGCTTGTCTGTCCACCACAACCTTAAAGGGGTTTTCTGAGATTTTAATATTGATGACCTATCCTCAGGATAGGTCATCAATATCAGATCGGTGGGGGTCCGACACCCGACACACCTGCCGATCAGCTTGAAGGGAAGCCCACGCTCAATACAAGCGCAGCCTTCCGTCGCTTGTTTACCTGCTCACCGTCGACATTGCAGTGGTTTGCAGGTGTACAAGCCGTCCCATTAATTTCAATGGGACAGCTCGTTACTATACACGTGAAGAGTTTTTGCTGTTTCCATGGAAAAGGAAGGATTCTGGAAATGTTTTTAAGGAGCAATTGACATGAGTGTGCAAGTGATTGAGTTTAGGGAGTAAAAGAAAATCTGAACTGAACATAACTCCAAGACAGTTGTCATGCTGCCTCGGAGTTATGGTAGTACTTTTCACTGAAATGTCAAGATTAGATAGGTTAGGCTAGTTTCACACTAGCGGTAAAGAGATCCGATAGGCTGCTCTGGCAAGAAACAGCCTGCCGGATCTCTCTGGATCCAGCATTGTGGGACACTACCTGAATGCCCACCGGCCCCATTAACTACACTACCTGTCCAAAAAAAAGTCGCCACCTGGATTTAACTAAGTAAATAGTTATGAGCCTCCTATAGGATAATTACTGCATGGGCGATTATCTTTCAGCTGGCAACAAGTTATTTAACCCCAACTGGTGCAATGAGTTGCTTCTCATTTCTTCAACAACCATGTCGAAAGACACATCTTGTGCTCGTGGGAAAGATGTTAGTCTGTTTGAGAAGGGTCAAATCATTGGCATGCATCAAGCAGAGAAAACATCTAATGAGATTGCAGAAACTACTAAAATTGGGTTAAGAACTGTCCAACGCATTATTAAAAACTGGAAGGATAGTGGGGACCCATCGTATTCGAGGAAGAAATGTGGCGGGAAAAAAATCCTGAATGATCGTGATCGGCGATCACTTAAACGTTTGCTGAAATCAAAACGAAGAAAAACAACGGTAGAACTCAGAGCTATGTTTAATAGTGAAAGTAAGGGCATTTCCACATGCACAATGTGAAGGTAACTCAAGGGATTGGGACTGAACAGCTGTGTAGCCGTAAGAAAACCACTAATTAGTGAGGCAAACCAGAAAAAAAGGCTTCAATTTGCTAGGGAGCATAAAGATTGGACTCTGGAGCAATGGAAGAAGGTCATGTGGTCTGATGAGTCCAGATTTACCCTGTTCCAGAGTGATGGAGTCATGCCTAGTGCCTACTGTACAAGCCTGTGGGGGCAGTGCTATGATCTGGGGTTGCTGCAGTTGGTCAGGTCTAGCCTAGGTTCAGCAACAGTATGTGCTCCAAGAATGAGGTCAGCTACTACCTGAACATACTGAATGACCAGCTTATTCCATCAATGGATTTTTTCTTCCCTGATGGC
Source organism: Bufo bufo (assembly GCF_905171765.1). NCBI lineage: Eukaryota > Metazoa > Chordata > Amphibia > Anura > Bufonidae > Bufo > Bufo bufo. The sequence goes on along the minus strand of NC_053392.1, from coordinate 380,014,537 downwards.
ACGGGCATATTCCAAGATAACAATGCCAGGATTCATTGGACTCAAATTTTGAAAGAGTGGTTCAAGGAGCATGAGACATCATTTTCACACATGGATTGGCCACCACAGAGTCCAGACCTTAATCCCATTGAGACTCTTTGGGATGTGCTGGAGAAGGCTTTGCGCAGCAGTCAGACTCTACCATCATCAATGCAAGATCTTGGTGAAAAATTAATGGAACACTGGATGAAAATAAATCTTATGACAATGCCGAAGCTTATCGATAACAATGCCACAGTGAATGCATGCCATAATCAAAGCTAAAGGCTTTTTTTTGGTGGCAACTTTTTTTTTTGGACAGGGAGTGTATAATGGTAGCGTCAGGCAAAGCCAGATCCAAGGAGCCCCAGCAGGGAACAGCCTGCTGGATCTCTTTACCGCTAGTGCGAAACTATCCTTAGAAGATACGTAGTGGAAACATGAGAAGCTAACTTCAGAGAAAGGACATGATTACAATTTTGTGCTATACTTTGGAGAATACTCACAAAAAAGTGAATCTATAAAGTATGCTTGGTCTGTCCTAGTGTGGGGTGAAGACCCATTCTATCTGAAATTAAGAACCTGCACAGTGACGTGGTCTCAAAGTGCTACAATGTTAACCACTTCTGGACCACCCATAGACTATAAATGTCTGGGCGAGATGCATTTTCCTCTGCAAGGACATCATTAAAGAGTTGCAGAGATGGCAGTTGCACACAGGTCATATAACTGGTTGTCAGTGACAGCCAGGCCCCAAGTTAAAAGGGCAGAGATGTTTTTTTAACCACTTCTGTCTTCCCAATCGCTGTATACACATCACTCAATAAGCGCAGTGTATACAGATCAGGCAATGGCCATGCTGTTTCCTGTCCCAGTCCTAGAGATTGAGTGATTGCTGGGTAACTGCAGAAGCTGCTGGATGTTAACAGACCCAGAACATCTCTGCAGTGCATGTCAGAAGGCTGAAAGTGGAAAATGTATTCAAGCCTTGGGGCTACATGGACCCTCTGTCACAAGTAGTTAGAAGTTAAGCTTCAAGAGGTCTGTGAAATCAATTGTTGTTTATGTTCTATGGACACCACTGACTCAGAACTAATACTTCTCCGCCTTTTTTGTTTCTGTTCCTAGTTTAGACTAAGAAAAACTACTTTGTATGAAAGTACAAAGTGTGATTGAGGTCTTAAAGGGCTTGTCCAAGATAATTTAAAATCCCGGATAAACTATGCAATGGCCTGAAAAAGTCATTGTTTTACCCATCCCTTGCTCCAGTGACATTTTCTGCGGCGCTGGTCCAGCCATCCTGCCACTACTTGTTTACACACTGCAGTGGTGACGTGCTGATATATGATACGTGTCACGGCTGAGGATGGGGGAAATCCTCAGCCGTGCGGTGAAGGGAGATGTCCAGTCGCTACTCGCCAGGAGCACAGAATCAGGGAGCAGGTCACCTCCTGTTGCGTCCCTAACGCTGACCCTGTCTCCTACCTGTATGGGCCGACCTTGATGGTAGGAGGACCCATGCGCAGGAACCTCGGATCCCTGACTTACCCTCCGACCGGTCCCTGGGCTAAGGAGCAGGGTAAGACAACCCACTCCTCCTAGGCACGGAGGAGCAGGAGTCTCACTGGCCAAGCAGCATGAAGAAGGGGGTACATAAACAGGACTATGGATAAGACAGGTGAACCAAACAGTTCCACACAAACCTGTCTCAGCCTTGCTGACTGGAACCCGTGCTAAGGTAAACAGCACACACATGAAGACACACAGGGACCAGGACATCCATAGCTGCACAAAACACAGAGACACAAGACATCAACAACACCACACGGTATTAGAACTTATGACCGGAAGGGTGGCCCTTACAAGAAGATGGAAATCACAGGAGGCCGCAACAGCAAAGCATGACTGAAGCAACCTACTGAGCCATGCCAAAGTGAGAGGCTTTATAGGCCTAAGAGGCCACACCCAACGGTCAGACACACCCAGTGACATCACACACACACTGGGAAGGGAGTTAACCCTTCCAGCACCACAGGAAAGGGAAAACACCAACTTAAAGGGAAAGTGTCCAACACGACAAACACACTGTGGTTGTTGCCGCAGGCAACGACATGGGTGGCAACCGTGTCCTGGGAGTCAGCCCCAAGGCCGGGACACTGCCACCACATGTACACAACGACAAACGTTGCCCCGGGCAACCACAGTGCAGGAAAGGTGTCCGTGCACACCACACACAAGACAGAGTGCACACAGACAAACGACAGTGCATACATGCACGCACACAAACTCCAAAGGGACCGCACACATACCTGTTGTCCGCGGCAACCGCACTTGAGGCAAACAACATCAAGCCTCAAGCTGCGGTTGAAACAACAACCCAAACCGCGGGCAACTGTATGCGGCTCCCAAGGAGTCACGGCCAAAACCGTGGCCGTGACAGTACGTGATTGGCTGCAGCAGTCATGTTTCATAAACCTGTATGTTACTGTGCACATCACAGTATCGGTCAGTTTGTAAACAAGCAGTGGCAGGAAGACCAGACCAGCATTGCTAAGAATGTCCCTGGAGAAAGGAGTATAGGATAAATTTCATTTAGGGTACTTTCACACTAGCGTTTTTCTTTTCCGGGATAGAGTTCCGTCAAAAGGGCTCTATGCCGGAAAAGAACTGATCAGGCATATCCCAATGCATTCTGATTGGATAGAAATCCGTTCAGTTTGCATCAGTATGCCCTCCAATCAGTCACTGTCAGGCATTTTGGCCGGACATAATACCGCAGCATGCTGCGGTATTATGTCAGTCCAAAATGCCTGATCAGTCGCCGGAATGCCGGATCCGGCATTAATTCCCATTGACTTGCATTAGTGCCGGATCCGGCATTGCAAAACAACTGAAGGACAGATCCGTTCTTGCAATGCATTTGTAGACGGATTCGCACCCGGCAGCAACGACGACGGAACTGCCTGCCGGATCACACTAACGCTAGTGTGAAAATAGCCTTAGTTTATTGCCTTTCAGAACAGCATTTGTGAGGTCAGACACTGATTTTGGCTGAAAGAGCCTGACTCGCCATCTCCATTCTAGTTCATTCCGAAGGTATGAACTAGATGGGGTTGAGGTCAGGACTTTGTGTGGTCCAGTCAAGGTCTTTCACACCATGCTCACTTAACCATGACTTTATGAACAGTTATTCTGGAACAGAAAAGGGTCTTTTCCAAACTGTTTCCACAAAGTTGAGAGGATGCAATTGACCAAAATGTCTCGATATGCTGAAGAAAGTTTTTTCTTCACTGGAACTAGGCCAACCCCTGAAGAACAACCCCATAGCAGTATCCCTCCTCCAACAAACTTTACAGTTGGCATAATGCAGTCAGGCAGTTGACAATCTCCTGGCATTCGCCAAACCCAGACTCGTCCATCAGACTGTCAGATAGAGAGGTGTGATTCATTACTCCATAGAACACGAGTCCAGTGGCAGCATGCTTTAGGCCCTTTAATCCAATTACTGGCATTGTGCTTAGTAATGTAAGGTTTTCATGCAGTTGCTTAGCCATGGAAACCCATACCATGAAGTTCCCAGGACACAGTTTTTGTGCTGATGTTAATGCCAGAGGAGGTTTGTAACTCTGCAGTTACTGAGTCAGCAGAGCATTGGTGACTCATGCACTATGCAGCCTAGCACTTGACGTCCCTGTTCTGTAACGTTACATGGTCTACCACGTCAAGAAATTTCACAAAGTGACTTGTTATAACAGTTACATCCTAGTACAACACCACACTGGAATTCAGTGAACTTTATAGAACAAGCCATTCTTTCACAAATGTTTGTAAAGACAGACTGCATGGCTAGGTGCTGGATTTTATACACCTGTGGGCAGCACTAAAGCTCGCCCACTAGTGCCGGTGAAGTCACCGGGAAACATTGCTAAGCAGAAGCCTCCGCCTACCAGTGTAAAAATAAAACAGCCCTTGCCCTGCACCCAAATGCAGAGGGGTTGCTTGGGTGAAGAAGGGGATATGTCCAGGTTCGGCTCTGAACACTGACAACCCATTTAACTGATATTGGGGGACGCTGCTGAAAAGTTCTTATTTGAAGCTTTATGGTGCCCTCACACTGTCATGTCAGTAGGTAGGGACGGACAGTGAACCCAGGGGTGCAACACCAATGAGGCCAGGTGAGGCGATCGCCTCAGGCAGCATCAGGTATGGGCAAGAGGGGGTTAGTGGAAGGGCCATGGGAAGGGAAGGGGTTAGATTAATAAATTGGAATTGGGGAGGGAGGGGTGCTGTTTCAGTTTTTGCCTCAGGCAGCAGAAAGGCTAGGTGCACCCCTGAGTGAGCCCTATCTATGACCACCCAGACGACCGACCTACCCTGGGAGGGTGGAAGGTCTGTAATGAAGTCCATTGAGTTGTGGGACCAAGGTCTCTGTGGAAAAGGCAAGGCACAAAGTAAACCCACAGGACATTTCCTTGGCCCTAGCAAACACATTACATGCCGAGACAAAGGCAACCACATTTTGTGACCAAGTAGGTCACCATTAGGCTCGGAAAACCAGATATTTAATGCCTGTAATACCCAGATGACCAACCAGTACAGAGCAATGAAATTCCTACAAAACTTTAAGATGAAAGTTTGGAGGAATAAACAATTTACCGGAGGGAAGATTACTAGGAACCAAGTCCTGACAGCATTGTATTTTGGCGACAAGATCAGGATCAACGACGGCAAGAATGACACCAGGGGACAGAATATTACCAGGTTCAGTATCAATGGACTCCTCAGTACCAAAACTACGTGATAAGGCATCCGCCTTCACATTACCGGACCCATGACGATAAGTGACAACAAAGTTAAACTGAGTAAAGGACAAGGCAGAGGATTTAAACGTTTAGCAGTATGTAAATAAATCAGGTTTTTGTGATCCGTAAGTACTAAATTCTGGTGTTGTGCCCCCTCTTAGAAGTGGCACCACTCCTCAAAGGCCCACCTGATGGCGAATAGTTCGCGGTTGCCGATGTCATAATTCCTCTTGAGAAAAATGTGCATGGTTTCAAATTAGTTAGAGAAGACAACCCTAGAGATAGTACAGGCCCCACTCCTACCTTAGAGGCGTCCACTTCAACCTCGGAAGGTTTGGTTACATCTGGCTGAATGGGAACAAGTGCCTGAACGAAACTTCCTTCCGGAGTATCAAATGCAGACAAGGCCTCAGGAGACCAATGGAGAAGATTGGCCTCTTCCTGGTTAAAGGGGTTGATTCACTTCAGTAAATGGCATTTATCACGTAGAGAAAGTTAATGCAAGCCACTTACTAATGTATTGTTATTATCCATATTGCTTCCTTTGCTGGCTGGATTCATTTTTCCATCACATTTTACACTGCTCGTTTCCATGGTTACAACTACCCTGCAATCTATCAGAGGTGGCCGTGATTGCACACTATAGGGAAAAAACTGCTGGTCTCTCTGGTGACTGAGACTGTGGGAGCTCACATAGGCTGGTGATTTTTTTTATGGTGTGCAAGCACGGCCACCGCTGATGGATTGCAGGGTGGTCATAACCATTGAAATAGAGCAGTGTATAATGTGATGGAAACATGAATAAAGCTAGCAAAGGAAGCAATATGGATAGTCACAATACATTACCAACTTTCTTGTATTAACTTCTTCTACATAATAAATGCTATTTGGGGAAGTGACACAACCCCATTAAGTCTGTTGAAGGTTTAGCAATGACCGAATTTTTTTTTAATGAATTTCCTATAATAATTTGCAAAGCCAAGAAACTCTTGAAGAGCCTTGAGAATGGTAGGCCTGGCCTAACGGCTCGTACCTTAGCGGGATCCATATACAATTTTTGGGGTGACAGGATGTAACCCAGGAAGGAGACCTCTCTTACACCAAACTCGCATTTGCTTAATTTTGCAAACAAATTATAGTGCATCGATTTTTGAAGGACTTTCCTCACATGTAAAACATGAGATGATAAATCCGGGGAAAAAATCAAGATATCATCAAGATATACCACTAGAAACTGACCCAGGAACTCTCATTTACCAGGTTCTGAAACACTGCTGGGGCATTACTGTCACGGCGGGCGTGCACTCAGTCTAACAGATAACGCACCAACCAGGCTCTGGGCGAGGGACAGGGGAAGGGTCACCTCCTAACTAATCCCTGACCTCTTTCCCTGCACTGCTCAGCCCACCTACAGACCTTTAAGGTAGGTATGAGGTGTCCCCGTGCCTGGGCTGACAAAACCCTGAATTCCCTGAGATGGTGAAGTGGGGAAATAGGAGAAGCCTGCTCGCACAGAACCTGAATGGGATAGATGACACAAAACAACCAAACTAGAAATAACACTTATCTTCCTGAGCTGGAACAGACAGCCAACCTTCCTTCCTAGCTTCCAAGACCACAATGATTAGTATAATCCGCCCAGAGCACTGGGCTGGTATACTATTTAAACTAATGACCCCACCCAGTGCACTTGATGAGAGGCGGATCCAGCACGGCTCCAAAACAAACACTAAACTCGTGCTGCAATCCTGGCCGCCGTCCGCACATCGTCAGAGTGGGGCATGACAGTACCCCCCCCCTTCTACGGGTGACCTCCGGACACCCTGGCCCAACCTTATCCGGATGGGACCTATGAAAGGCCCTCACCAGTCGGCTGGCGTTGACATCCGAACCCGGAACCCACATCCTCTCCTCAAGACCGTATCCCCTCCAGTGCACCAGGTACTGAAGGGAACCCCAAAGAACCCTCGAGTCGAGAATCCTGGAGATCTCAAACTCCAAGTTTCCCTCGACTAGAACAGGAGGAGGAGGCAATGGCGATGGTTCCACCGGTCTCACGTATTTTTTTTGTAAAGACCTGTGGAACACATCATGGATCCTCCAAGTCTGCGGAAGATCCAGCCGAAACGCCACAGGATTGATCACCGCAGAAATTTTATACGGACCAATAAATCTTGGACCCAGTTTCCAAGATGGCACTCTAAATTTGATATTCTTAGTGGACAACCACACCAGATCACCCACACACAGGTCCGGACCAGTCATACGTCTCTTGTCAGCCATACGTTTATACCTCTCACCCATCCTCTCCAAATTCCCTTGAAACCTCCGCCAGATAGAGGATAAGGCAGAAGAGAATCTCTCCTCCTCTGGCATCCCAGAGGAACCAGACCCAGAAAAGGTACCAAACTGAGGATGGAAACCGTATGCGCCAAAAAATGGCGACTTACCCGTGGACTCCTGCCTACGGTTATTCAACGCAAATTCTGCTAAGGACAAGAATGAGGACCAGTCCTCCTGATTCTCAGCCACAAAGCACCTCAAGTAGGTCTCCAGGTTTTGATTAGTACGCTCCGTCTGACCATTCGACTGCGGATGAAAAGCCGAAGAGAATGAAAGTTGAATGCCAAGCCGAGAGCAGAACGCCCTCCAAAACCTGGAGACAAACTGCGTGCCCCTATCAGAGACCACATCCGAAGGAATACCATGCAATTTCACAATATCCACAAAAATCTGCGCAAGAGTCTTAGCGTTAGGCAGACTCGTTAGTGGTATAAAGTGAGCCATTTTACTGAAACGGTCAACTACCACCAAAATCACTGTTCTCCCGGAGGAACTCGGCAGATCCGTAATAAAGTCCATGGATGCGTCCAAGGACGAGATGGAATAGACAATGGAAGAAGTGAACCAGGCGGTCGAGTATGAGCAACCTTTGATCGAGCGCAGGTTTCACAAGCTGTCACGTAATTCTCAATGCTCTTACGTAACCCTGGCCACCAGAACCTCCGGGATACTAGCTCACAGGTGGACTTACCACCAGGATGTCCAGCGAGAACAGTATCGTGATGTTCCTTGAACACCTTGTATCGTAGGCCCTCAGGAACAAACAACCTCCCTGGAGGACAAGAACCAGGAGCCTCCTCCTGGGCTCCCAACACCTCCATCTCCAATTCAGGGTACAGAGCGGAGACCACCACCCCATCCGCCAAAATCGGCGCCGGATCTTATGAATCACCTCCCCCAGGAAAGCTGCGAGACAAGGCATCTGCCTTGACGTTCTTGACCCCTGGGCGAAAGGTAACCACGAAATTGAACCTGGTAAAAAACAGTGACCATCTGGCCTGCCTAGGGTTCAGACGCTTGGCTGATTGCAGGTAAGCCAAATTCTTATGGTCAGTATACACCGTAATGGGGTGAGACGCCCCCTCTAACCAGTGACGCCATTCCTCAAAGGCTAACTTGATAGCCAACAACTCTCTATCTCCAACATCATAATTCCTCTCGGCGACCGAGAGCTTCTTGGAGAAGAAGGCACACGGGACCCACTTGCCAGGAGATGAACCCTGTGACAGCACCGCCCCAACCCCCACCTCTGATGCATCAACCTCCACTACGAATGGCTGAGACACATCCGGCTGCACCAGAATGGGAGCAGACGCAAAACGCTCCTTAACAGCCGAAAAGGCCTGCAATGCCTCATCCGACCAGACAGAGACATTGGCGCCCTTCTTGGTCATATCAGTAAGAGGTTTTACTAGGGTAGAATAATTCGAAATAAATTTTCTATAATAATTCATAAACCTCAAGAACCGCATCAAAGCTTTCTCATTCTCTGGTCGGTCCCACTCCAGAACCACCTGGACCTTTTCGGGGTTCATATGAAAACCGGAATCAGAAAGCGTGTATCCCAAGAACGAAAGCTCTTGCACCGCAAACAAACATTTCTCCAATTTGGCATATAACTTATTCTCCCGAAGGATCGTTAAAACCTGTATCACATGATCCTGATGGGTCTTCAGATCAGGAGAATAAATTAAAATGTCATCCAGGTAAACTACTACGAACCTCCCCACCAAATGATGAAAAATGTCATTGACAAATCGCTGAAATACTGCTGGCGCGTTCGTCAACCCAAAAGGCATCACCAGGTTCTCAAAATGACCCTCATGCGTATTGAAGGCTGTTTTCCACTCATCCCCCTCCTTGATCCTGATCAGATTGTAGGCTCCTCTCAAATCCAACTTGGAGAACACCTTGGCTCCAACAATCTGATCAAAAAGATCAGAGATCAAAGGCAGGGGATATGGATCCTGGACTGTAATACGGTTCAATTCCCGGAAATCCAAACACGGTCTCAGTGATCCATCCTTTTTCTTCACAAAGAACAAACCTACTGCCACTGGAGACTTAGATGGTCTAATATGACCCTTTGCCAAATTCTCGGCGACATACTTTTGCATGACCTCTCTTTCGGGTTGAGAGAGGTTGTAAAGCCGAGACTTTGGCAACTTAGCCCCAGGAATGAGATTAACTGGACAATCATAGTCTCGATGAGGGGGCAATTCTTGAGCCCCACCCTCCGAAAAGACATCCGCAAAATCCGAGAGATACTGAGGTAAAGCCGTAATGGACACACCAGAGATAGATGTGCCAAGACAATTATCCGAACAAAACTCGCTCCAACCAATGATTTGTTTCGCTTGCCAGTCTATCATTGGGTTATGTATAGTCAACCATGGCAACCCCAAAACTATAGGAGCTGGCAAATCCTTCATGACAAAACAAGAAATAATTTCAGCATGTGAATCACCCACCCTTAAGTGAATGCCATGAACAATGTGAGTAAGGCTCCTTTGAGAAAGAGGGGAAGAATCAATTGCAAAAACACGGATCTCATTCTCTAACGTGCAAGTACTTAGTCCCAGCCCTTGAAGAAAAAGAAAGTCAATTAGGTTTACCCCAGCACCACAATCAAGGAATACATCAACAAACGGATTTTTTGACTCTAGCGCCACCATAGCTGAAAGGAGAAAATGGGAACTGCAGGGAGCTTGCATACCTGTCTGCTCCACCACACCATTCATACAACCAAGTGTGAGGGAATGACCCCTCTTTCCACAATAGTAACATAGATTGTGCACTTTTCTAAAGTCTCTACTATCAGAATGGCAAGATATCTGACCTAACTGCATGGGTTCCTCCCCTACCCCAGAGTTATAAGTAATATCACCCTGGGCAGTAGGAGAAACAAAACCACACGCAGGAGGGATCCCCTGCACGGAGGGACCCTTACACCTCTCTCTGATACGTCTATCCAACCGTATAGCCAAAGACATTGCATTCTCTAAAGTATCCGGGTACTCATGAAAAGCCAAGGTATCCTTCAACCTTTCAGATAACCCCTGACAAAACTGACTACGTAACGCGGGGTCGTTCCACCCCGACTCAGTAGCCCACCTCCTAAACTCTGTGCAGTAACCCTCTGCAGTATGTTTACCCTGCAGTAAGTTACGCAATATCGATTCTGCCATCAAGACCCGATCTGGGTCATCGTAAATCAATCCCAGGGCTTTAAAAAATTCCTCCACCGACCAGAGAGCCAGAGAACCGGGCGGCAGAGAAAAAGCCCAGGATTGCGCGTCCCCTTTAAGTAAAGACATGATGATACCAACCCTCTGATATTCATTACCTGACGAAAATGGCCGCAGACGAAAGTACAATTTGCATGACTCTTTAAAGCGGAAAAAATCATCCGTACCCCCTGAAAATTTCTTGGGAAGAGCGACTTTAGGATCCCCACCAATTTGACTTGTACCTGATGCCAGAACCCTCTGACACTGTGTGACCGAACTACGCAGATCCGCAACCTCTAGGGATAAACCCTGCATGCGGTCAACCAGTGCATCAATTGGCGCCATCACAAAAGCGCTGAGTGATGGTAGTCACAGTATGGCGGATTATAATGTCACGGCGGGCGTGCACTCAGTCTAACAGATAACGCACCAACCAGGCTCTGGGCGAGGGACAGGGGAAGGGTCACCTCCTAACTAATCCCTGACCTCTTTCCCTGCACTGCTCAGCCCACCTACAGACCTTTAAGATAGGTATGAGGTGTCCCCGTGCCTGGGCTGACAAAACCCTGAATTCCCTGAGATGGTGAAGTGGGGAAATAGGCCTGCTCGCACAGAACCTGAATGGGATAGATGACACAAAACAACCAAACTAGAAATAACACTTATCTTCCTGAGCTGGAACAGACAGCCAACCTTCCTTCCTAGCTTCCAAGACCACAATGATTAGTATAATCCGCCCAGAGCACTGGGCTGGTATACTATTTAAACTAATGACCCCACCCAGTGCACTTGATGAGAGGCGGATCCAGCACGGCTCCAAAACAAACACTAAACTCATGCTGCAATCCTGGCCGACCTCCGCACATCGTCAGAGTGGGGCATGACAATTACACAGGGCATATCACCAGATATTTATATTGCCCTTCAGGGATATTAAATACAGTTTTCTATTCATCCCCCTCCCGGATTTTGATCAAATTGTAGGCTCCTCTAAGGTCAATCTTGGAGAAGCACTGAGCACCAACAATCTGATTAAATAAATCCGGAATGAGAGGAAGGGGGTACTGGTTTCGGATTGTAATTTTATTGAGCTCCCTGTAATCAATACAAGGGTGCAGTCCACCGTCTTTTTTACCAACAAAAAAGAAGCCAGTACCAACAGGAGATACAAATGGTCGAATGTGCCCTTTATTTAGACTATCGTTAATATAATCTTTCATGGCCTGCCTTTCAGGCCCAGAAAGGTTGAAAATCCGTCCTTTGGGATGTTTAGCAACAGGGACCAGTTCAATGGAGAAATCATATTCCCAATGAGGAGGTAAACCTTCAGAGGCCTCCTTGGAGAATACATTTTGAAAATCCTTGATGAACCCAGGGATAGGACCCTCCTCCAGTTCTAGACCAGAGAGTAGGACTGATAAGCAATGGTTAGAGCACTTAGGACCCCATTAGGTAATTCCCAAGAACTCCAATCCAGACTATCCAGACTGGACAATGTTTCCCAGGACAAGCCAAAAATAACATTAGCATGAAAGTTTTTTACAATGAATTGACCCAACCGTCATTATCAAGTCATTGGTTTGATATTCAATAAACCCACGGGCTAATGGAGTGGTATCCGCCCCTAACACCGGAATGGGTTCAGGTAATTTACAGACCACGAGACCCAAAGCAGACACAACACAAAATTTAAATGAACAAAGTTTGCAGCAGCCCCGGAATCAACAAAAGCCAAATCAGAGATGGACCTTCCCCTTGAAGATAAATTAACAGGCAAAAGTACAGGCAATAGAGTTTACAGCTCTCCTGTTATTTTTTTTGATCACTAGAGAAATGGTCATGGAGCTCTACTTTAGGTTCTACTGGTGATGAATCTGAAACAACCAGGAGGCAGGACTCTTGCTGCTATACCCTCTTTGGCAGGTCCTGAACTAATTGGGCAATACCCTCCATCCGGGAGGCCAATGCTGCCATGGGGTCTATAATAGTGCAGGTACCAGTCTAATATTTTGGGCCAGTGATAATGTAATGTGAGCCCTAACTAGAACCCCTCACACTTTCTCTGTCTACTTTTAGTGCAAGCTCTACAACTGCAAGTCTGCAACTGGTCGACGTTCCCTACTCTGATAAGTTACGAGACAAACAACACCAAGGGATAAAAACAAGACACTAAAATGGGTCAGGACCAGGATGACAACAACGTACCAGGAACACAGCTAATGAGTCAGAGACTATGACTGGCACTGGTAAAGGCCAGGAAGGAGTTTAAATAGAGCGCCGATTCCCTGTATCAGAACCTGATAGGTCAGAACAGGAACAGATCAGCTGAGAAATCAGCCCACTGCTAGTCTCCTCCAGCACACGCCCGCTGTGGGGAGAAAGAGCATTACATCCTCTTGCTAAGGATGCTGTTGCATCACCAGTGAGTGTGGCTTAGCAGTGTGTCTCTTCCAGCGCAGTCGGACAGATAAGTTTGTCACACACACGTTGAAGATCTGAGATCTGCCACATAAAAAGATCCCCTATGTTAACCTATGGGGATGAAAATGGTTAATACCTGCTTACTGTTCCATTGTGGAATATTAATTCTCCAGTGGAATGGAACGCAAATAATGTTTTGTTGCGGATTTCCTGTAGCTGAATGTCTCCATTTCAATGAAGATGTAATCTGCAAGAAAATAGCCATCCTGTCCTACAAAATCTGCGGCATAAACTGCAACAAAAACCACAGCTCTGTCAAATCTGCACCTACGGAATTTGCTCCAGAAAATTCTGCAATGTGTGAGGGTACCCTTACATGGTATCAATTTAAATCAATGGACCAGCTGACAAGCCAAGTCCTCAATAGAGAAAGATTCTCTGTGTAGCTGCTCAGTGCTATTGCTAACAGAACAGAGCCTTGAGCAAAGGTCACGTGGATAGGGGTTTTTATAAACCAAACAACCCCTGAAAGCATGGCTGTCATTTATCAGGGGATAAAGCATTCCAGTAATGTTGAAAGATGGAGAAAAAAATCACTTGCTCGTGCCTCATGACAACCTGACAATAAATGGAATGTTAGAAATAACATTGAAGGAGATATATACTACAGTAAAAGTACATTAAAAGGAAGTCTTAAAATCTTTTCATCAGATATAACAAGTCCACATGCTAACATTACCTGTCATGAATGTGGACTGAAGCACGTATGCCTCGAATAAAAGAACCTAGTCTGTGCCTTATCTTACCATTTATCTACTTTTAATATGCATTTTTGTACATAACAACTATGCTTGCATTTTATAGCTTTTTAGTGTATTCATAGAAGGCATTGACTACATCTGCTGCAGAATAACATTTTCAGAAAATTCTTAACTTTTTTTATTGTGCAGCTGTGGATATGTACAGTATGTGCAGTTTGTAATGTGTCTTATGTGATTCAAAATGATTTTCCATTTCCAATTCCAAGTTCCAAGCACAATTTATTGTACATTAGATGACCATAGCTGATAAAGATAGAAAAAACTTTCAGCTGGAGACTAACTTTAATGTCACTATTCAATATTTTTATGAACTTGCATATTTCTTTCCATGTGCCCTTCTAACATCAGTCTCTTTTCTGCTTTGTTCATTTGCCTGGATTTATGTATTGTCCTTCTTTTTCTGGTCATAAACTCGCCTGACCCAAAACTCAACCCAAAGATGAATAAGAACTCAAGTTAATCATAGTATTAGGCCGCTTTTACACAGTGTTTGGTTAGTGTTTTTCATCAGGAGCGGTTCCAAAACACAGAAGAGGCACAACATTTCCCATTATACATTTTCTCTGTAGGTCTCACTCCTGGTTTTGGCTTACAAATACTAATACGAACTGTACTAAAGTTGCCTAAGGGTGGATTGACACCCAGATTCTGACCAATCAGAGTGACCTTACAGGTGATTAAATTGGCCTGTTAAGGTCCTTTTACATAGACTGATATATCAGGCAATTATTAGGAATTAACTGAATGTTCCTGATAATTGCCTGATAAATGCCTGATCGTGAGCGGAGATGAGGGCTGCATTTACATGCAGCAATTACCTTTGCTGAATGAGGACAAGCTACTGAAACTGTGATCATATGTCCCCATAGAAAATCAATGTTCCTGGACAGGAGATTGCTGTTTAGACAGCACGATGTTCGGCACAGAAACAGTCATTTTTGGTGCTGGCGGCTGAAAGACACAATCACACAATGAATAAGCACTTGCCCGTTCATCTGGTGATCGCAGCGCCTTTTACACAGGCAAATAATAGATGATAATAATAATAATAGATAGAAAAAACTTTCAGCTGAATAAGTGCTCAAGTTAATCATAGTATTAGGCCGCTTTCTACAAACACTCATCCCTGATAATTGGTAGTGATGTCGCGAACATAAAATTTTCAGTTCGCGAACAGCGAACGAGAACTTCCGCAAATGTTCGCGAACTGGCGAACCGGGCGAACCGCCATAGACTTCAATAGACAGGCGAATTTTAAAACCCACAGGGACTCTTTCTGGCCACAATAGTGATGAGAAAGTTGTTTCAAGGGGTCTAACACCTGGACTGTGGCATGCCGGAGGGGGATCTATAGCAAAACTCCCATGGAAAATTACGTAGTGGACGCAGAGTCGGGTTTTAATCCATAAAGGGCATAAATCAACTAACATTCCTAAATTGTTTGGAATAACGTGCTTTAAAACATCCAGTGTGTGTATACGATCAGGTATGATGTTGTATCGATCAGGTAGTGTAAGGGTTACGCCCGCATCACAGACATTGACAGACCAAACTCCCCTTTTAATGCACCGCAAACAGTTCATTTGCACAACCGCAAACTCCCCATTTGCACAAGGTTGGATACCAAGCTAGCCACGTCCCGGTGATGTCATTGAAGGTTTCTTCCTCCACCCAGCCACGTACAACACCAAGGGTCCCCGAAAGGTCAATTGAATTGATTTTTCGAACGGGGAGATGGTTAAAAAAACGCTGGCTCCCTCCCCTTTGTTTTTATCCACGGTGACTGCGTCTGCGCCGTGCAATTTACTGTCACACCCGATATGAGTGGTATTTTCTGTAGTACTATTCTCATCAGTTTAATCCCTCTAACGTCCCCAATCTGGGTGCCATTTATTGAATAGATTTTTCGAACGGGGAGATGGTATCAGTGGTTGGCACTGGCAGTGGGCACACTACAGTCAGTAGAAGCGGGCCTGACACACACTGGCAGCAGGCAAGCAACTGAAATTACACTAAAGTGTAAAAATTAAATGCCTTATTTATCGGCAAGCTACTGTGCCACCCGGTATGAGTGGTTGGCACTGGCAGTGGGCACACTACAGTCAGTGGAAGAGGGCCTGACACACACTGGCAGCAGGCAAGCAACTGAATTTAGACTACTGTCTAAAAATTAAATGCCTTATTTATCGGCAAGCTACTGTGCCACCCGGTATCAGTGGTTGGCACTGGCAGTGGGCACACTACAGTCAGTGGAAGCGGGCCTGACACACACTGGCAGCAGGCAAGCAACTGAATTTAGACTACTGTCTAAAAATTAAATGCCTTATTTATCGGCAAGCTACTGTGCCACCCGGTATCAGTGGTTGGCACTGGCAGTGGGCACACTACAGTCAGTTGAAGTCGGCCTGACACACACTAGCAGCAGGCAAGCAGCTGAAATTACACTAAAGTGTAAAAATTAAATGCCTTTTTTATGCAAAGTCCTGTGCCAGCCGGTATGAGTGGTGGGCACTGGCAGTGGGCACACTACAGTCAGTGGAAGTCAGCCTGACACACACTGGCAGGCAACTAACCTTAGATTAAAGTGTAAAAATTAAGTGCCTATTTTTTAAGCAAAGTCCTGTGCCACTCGGTATGACAGGGGTGGGCACTGGCAGTGGGCACACTACAGTCAGTTGAAGTCGGCCTGACACACACTAGCAGCAGGCAAGCAGCTGAAATTACATTAAAGTGTAAAAATTAAATGCCTTTTTTAAGCAAAGTCCTGTGCCAGCCGGTATGAGTGGTGGGCACTGGCAGTGGGCACACTACAGTCAGTGGAAGTCAGCCTGACACACACTGGCAGGCAACTAACCTTAGATTAAAGTGTAAAAATTAAGTGCCTATTTTTTAAGCAAAGTCCTGTGCCACTCGGTATGACAGGGGTGGGCACTGGCAGTGGGCACACTACAGTCAGTGGAAGTCAGCCTGACACACACTGGCAGGCAACTAACCTTAGATTAAAGTGTAAAAATTAAGTGCCTATTTTTTAAGCAAAGTCCTGTGCCACTCGGTATGACAGGGGTGGGCACTGGCAGTGGGCACACTACAGTCAGTTGAAGTCGGCCTGACACACACTAGCAGCAGGCAAGCAGCTGAAATTACATTAAAGTGTAAAAATTAAATGCCTTTTTTAAGCAAAGTCCTGTGCCAGCCGGTATGAGTGGTGGGCACTGGCAGTGGGCACACTACAGTCAGTGGAAGTCAGCCTGACACACACTGGCAGGCAACTAACCTTAGATTAAAGTGTAAAAATTAAGTGCCTATTTTTTAAGCAAAGTCCTGTGCCACTCGGGATGACAGGGGTGGGCACTGGCAGTGGGCACACTACAGTCAGTTGAAGTCGGCCTGACACACACTGGCAGGCAACTAACCTTAGATTAAAGTGCAAAAATGAAGTGCCTTTTTTTTAAGCAAAGTCCTGTGCCACACGGGATGACAGGGGTGGGCACTGGCAGTGGGCACACTACAGTCAGTTGAAGTCGGCCTGACACACACTAGCAGCAGGCAAGCAGCTGAAATTACACTAAAGTGTAAAAATTAAATGCCTTTTTTATGCAAAGTCCTGTGCCAGCCGGTATGAGTGGTGGGCACTGGCAGTGGGCACACTACAGTCAGTGGAAGTCAGCCTGACACACACTGGCAGGCAACTAACCTTAGATTAAAGTGTAAAAATTAAGTGCCTTTTTTTTAAGCAAAGTCCTGTGCCACACGGGATGACAGGGGTGGGCACTGGCAGTGGGCACACTACAGTCAGTTGAAGTCGGCCTGACACACACTAGCAGCAGGCAAGCAGCTGAAATTACACTAAAGTGTAAAAATTAAATGCCTTTTTTATGCAAAGTCCTGTGCCAGCCGGTATGAGTGGTGGGCACTGGCAGTGGGCACACTACAGTCAGTGGAAGTCAGCCTGACACACACTGGCAGGCAACTAACCTTAGATTAAAGTGTAAAAATTAAGTGCCTATTTTTTAAGCAAAGTCCTGTGCCACTCGGGATGACAGGGGTGGGCACTGGCAGTGGGCACACTACAGTCAGTTGAAGTCGGCCTGACACACACTGGCAGGCAACTAACCTTAGATTAAAGTGTAAAAATGAAGTGCCTTTTTTTTAAGCAAAGTCCTGTGCCACACGGGATGACAGGGGTGGGCACTGGCAGTGGGCACACTACAGTCAGTTGAAGTCGGCCTGACACACACTAGCAGCAGGCAAGCAGCTGAAATTACACTAAAGTGTAAAAATTAAATGCCTTTTTTATGCAAAGTCCTGTGCCAGCCGGTATGAGTGGTGGGCACTGGCAGTGGGCACACTACAGTCAGTGGAAGTCAGCCTGACACACACTGGCAGGCAACTTACCTTAGATTAAAGTGTAAAAATTAAGTGCCTATTTTTTAAGCAAAGTCCTGTGCCACTCGGGATGACAGGGGTGGGCACTGGCAGTGGGCACACTACAGTCAGTTGAAGTCGGCCTGACACACACTGGCAGGCAACTAACCTTAGATTAAAGTGTAAAAATGAAGTGCCTTTTTTTTAAGCAAAGTCCTGTGCCACACGGGATGACAGGGGTGGGCACTGGCAGTGGGCACACTACAGTCAGTTGAAGTCGGCCTGACACACACTAGCAGCAGGCAAGCAGCTGAAATTACACTAAAGTGTAAAAATTAAATGCCTTTTTTATGCAAAGTCCTGTGCCAGCCGGTATGAGTGGTGGGCACTGGCAGTGGGCACACTACAGTCAGTGGAAGTCAGCCTGACACACACTGGCAGGCAACTAACCTTAGATTAAAGTGTAAAAATTAAGTGCCTTTTTTTTAAGCAAAGTCCTGTGCCACACGGGATGACAGGGGTGGGCACTGGCAGTGGGCACACTACAGTCAGTTGAAGTCGGCCTGACACACACTAGCAGCAGGCAAGCAGCTGAAATTACACTAAAGTGTAAAAATTAAATGCCTTTTTTATGCAAAGTCCTGTGCCAGCCGGTATGAGTGGTGGGCACTGGCAGTGGGCACACTACAGTCAGTGGAAGTCAGCCTGACACACACTGGCAGGCAACTAACCTTAGATTAAAGTGTAAAAATTAAGTGCCTTTTTTTAAGCAAAGTCCTGTGCCACACGGAATGACAGGGGTGAGCACTGGCAGTGGGCACACTACAGTCTGTGGGCCTGCAGCTCCTCACACACAGGCAGGCCAGGCAACTGCAATATGTATATAAAGGAAAAAAAAAAAGCAGACTAATGTTGCAGCCCTAAAAAGGGCTTTTTGGGGTGCTGTCAGGACGCTGTCCTTACAGCAGAGATCAGATGAGTCTTTCAGGACTGGAGTGGACACTGAATTCACTAGCCTAGCTATCGATTTCCCAATTAAATCAGCAGCAGTTACAGTCTCCCTCCTCTCACTAAGACTGCAGCTTCAGAATGAATCTAAAATGGATGCTGTGCAGGAGGTGGGAGGGTCTGGGAGGGAGGGTATGCTGCTGATTGGTTGGAATGTGTCTGCTGACTGTGAGGTACAGGGTCAAAGTTTGCTCAATGATGATGTATAGGGGGCGGACCGAACATCGCATGTGTTCGCCCGGCAGAGGCGAACGCGAACAAGCTATGTTCGCCGGGAACTGTTCGCCGTCGGATAGTTCGGGCCATCTCTAATAATTGGCCTGATTAATGGTTCATATAAAAGGACCTTTAACCCCTTCAGGAACCTGCCATTTTTCACCTTAAAGGGGTTCTCCAGGATAAAAAAAAATGAAAATGCTTAAATATTATTTTATAATAAATATATTCACAAATACCTTTCATTAGTTATAATGCCTTGTTTTGTCAAGGGAGCAATCATTAGGAGAAATAAAATGGCCGCCCTTTTATCAGTACAAACAAAACCTGTCCTAATCCCACAGGAGGACAAGTTACCTTACCACAATGAGCCATAGTGCTGCCTCATCCTCCTCTCTGCTCTGCTTGTCAGGAATCATGATCCTGAATACAGGTGAATCTCTGTGGGAATGGAGAAGATGAGGAGACGTGAGAGGAGGTGGGGGATATGACTAGTGAGCAGCAGCAGTTGTATGCAGCTTCCATTACCACAGCAACACATTACCACAGCCTGTTCTGTCCGTACCCTCTGTACTTCATGTCTCCTCATAAACTAAATTCCCCAGAGATTCAGCTGAAGTTCTTATCATCTATGTTCAGGATCATAATCCCTGACAAGTAGAGAGGAGGATGAAGCAGCTCTTTACCTCAGTGTTGTAAAGTAACTTATCCTCCTGTGTGATTAGGACAGGTCTTGTGTGAACTAATGGGACTGCGGCCATTTTGTTTCCCCTGATGATTGTTTCCCCTGATGTTTCCCGGAGAACCTTAAGGACCCATGACATACATGTACGTCATATCTGGCCAGGACTTAAAGACCAGTGACGTACATGTACGTCATTCTGATCGAGCGGGTGCAGGAGCTGCACCCATCCCGATCAGCGGCAGGGGTCCGGCAATCACTGATAGCTGCTGCGACGAAAACACTGATGCCAATGCATTAACCCTCGCACTGCCACAGTCAGCGCTGACCGCTGCACGTGCGGGATTGTGCCAGGTGTGGGGTGGCCATCAGGTCCTCGTGCTGCTGTGACGGGGACCCGATGGCAGGGAAGGCAGCCAGGCAGGAAGCTGTAAGTGTATTACAGTGTGTAATACACTTACAGCCAATGCATTACAATACAGTTTTACCAAAAAGATTTAAAGTTTCAAGTTAAAAATAAAATGCGTCCTTTTCCCAAACTATGGCTCTCAGACTATGGAGACACTAAAACATTTTTTTTTTTTTTCGTTTCCAAAATATTATTGTGTAAAACTTAAATAAATAAAAAAAAGTATACATATTAGGTATTGCCACGTCCGTAACAACCTGTTCTATAAAAATATCACATGATCTAACCCCTCAGGTGAACACGGTAAATTTTTTAAAAATAAAAAAACGGTGTCAAAAAAGCAATTTTTTTGTCACCTTACATCACAAAAAGTGTAATACCAAGCGATCAAAAAGTCATACGCACCCCAAAATCATACCAATCAAACTGTCATCTCATCCCGCAAAAAATTAGATCCTACCTAGAACAATCGCCCAAAAAATAAAAAAACTATGGCTCTAAGACTATGGAGACACTAAGACATAATTTTTTTTGTTTCAAAAATGTTGTTATTGTGTAAAACTTAAATAAATAAATAAAAGTATACATATTAGGTACTGCCACATCCGTAAGAACCTGCTGTATAAAAATATCACATGACCTAAACCCTCAGGTGAACACTGTAAAAAAAAAAGTTTGTCAAAAAAGAAATTTTTTGTCACCTTACATCACAAAAACTATAATACCAAGCGATCAAAAAGTCATATGCACCCTAAAATAGTACCAATCAAACCATCATATCATATTGAAAAAAATTAGCCCCTACATAAGACAGTCGCCCAAAAAAATAAAATAAAAACTATGGCTTTCAGAATATGAAGACACTAAAAAATATTTTTTTTCAAAAAAGCTTTATTATGTAAAACTGAAACAAACAACCAAAACAAGTAGTCATATTTGATATTGTAGCATCCGTAACAACCTGCTCTATAAAAATACCACATGATCTAACCTATCAGATGAACATTGTAAATAACAAACAATAAAAACGGTGCCAAAACAGCTATTTTTTGTTGCCTTGTCTCACAAAAAGTGTAATATAGAGCAACCAAAAATCATTTGTACCCTAAAATAGTACCAAAAAACTGCCACCTTATCCCGTAGTTTCGAAAATGGGGTCATTTTTTTGGAGTTTCTACTCTAGGGGTTTATCAGGGGGTCTTCAAATGTGACATGGCAACTAAAAATTATCTCAGTGAAATCTGCCCTCCAAAAACCATATGGCTTTCCCTTACTTCTGCGCCCTGCATTGTGCCCGCAAAGCAGTTTACAACCAGATATGGGGTGTTTCTGTAAACTACAGAATCAGGGCAATAAATATTGTGTTTTGTTTGGCTGTTAACCCTTTCTTTGTTACTGGAAAAAAATTGAAAATCTGCCAAAAAATTCTGAAATGTCATCTAAATATTCCTTTAATTTTTGTGGAACACCTCAAGGGTTACCAAAGTTTGTAAAATCAGTTTTGAATAACTTGAGGGGTGTAGTTTATAAAATAAGGCCATTTGTGGCTGGTTCCTATTATGTAAACCTCAAAAAGTGACTTCAATTAAAAATTGGGTTTTGGAAATTTTCAGAAAAATTTCAAGATTTGCATCTAAACTTCCAAACCTTCTAACGTCCCAAAAAAGGGAAATCACCACATAAAGTGACACATGTCAGATTTGCAAAAAATGGCCTGGTCCTTAACCTCTTAAGGACATAGGGCGTACAGGTACGCCCTTGTGCCCTGGTACTTAAGGACACAGGGCGTACATGTACGCCCTGTGTATTTTCGATCACTGCCGTGCGGCTGGCAGTGATCGGAACCCGGTGCCTGCTCAAATCATTGAGCAGGCACCTAGGCTAAATGCGCGGGGGAGTCCCGTGACCCCCCCATGTCGGCGATCGCGGCAAACCGCAGGTCAATTCAGACCTGCGGTTTGCTGCGATTTCTGCAGTTTCTGGTCCCCGCGGTCCCTGACCGCGGGGATCAGAAACTTTATATGCCTAAAAAAAGTTTTATTCACCCCCCCCTGCACCCCCGAATGATTTTTATGGTGGCGGGAGGTGCAGGGGGAGGGTTGCGGGCGGTGTGGGCGGTGCGGGAGGCGGGCGGCAGGCGGGATCGCGATCTCCCGCCCGCCTCCCCTTGAAAATTCATTGGTGTTCAGTGGGTATACCAGGGTGCCAGCACATTGCTGGCACCCTGGTATAAACGGCTGACATCTGCGATGCGATGTCAGCCGTTTAACCCTTTCCATACAGCGGTCCGTACGGACCGCTGTATGGAAAAGGTTAACAGCGCAGGGAGCTCCCTCCCTCTCCCATCGGGGGGCTGCTGTGCCTTTGCAGCCCCCCGATGGAGAGGGAGAGAGCCCCCAGACAGCCCCCCGAGAGATCCCCTCCTTACCCTTCCCCGTCTGCGAAGTTCTGAGCAGACGGGGAAGGTTCCCATGGCAACAGGACGCCTCTCAGGCGTCCTGCTGTCCATGGTGCTGAACAGATCTGTGCTGAAAGGCATAGATCTGTTCAGTGTAAGTAAAATACAGTGCAGTACAATATATATTGTTCTGTACTGTATTATACAGGGAGTGCAGAATTATTAGGCAAGTTGTATTTTTGAGGATTAATTTTATTATTGAACAACAACCATGTTCTCAATGAACCCAAAAAACTCATTAATATCAAAGCTGAATATTTTTGGAAGTAGTTTTTAGTTTGTTTTTAGTTTTAGCTATTTTAGGGGGATATCTGTGTGTGCAGGTGACTATTACTGTGCATAATTATTAGGCAACTTAACAAAAAACAAATATATACCCATTTCAATTATTTATTTTTACCAGTGAAACCAATATAACATCTCAACATTCACAAATATACATTTCTGACATTCAAAAACAAAACAAACACAAATCAGTGACCAATATTGCCACCTTTCTTTGCAAGGACACTCAAAAGCCTGCCATCCATGGATTCTGTCAGTGTTTTGATCTGTTCACCATCAACATTGCGTGCAGCAGCAACCACAGCCTCCCAGACACTGTTCAGAGAGGTGTACTGTTTTCCCTCCTTGTAAATCTCACATTTGATGATGGACCACAGGTTCTCAATGGGGTTCAGATCAGGTGAACAAGGAGGCCATGTCATTAGATTTTCTTCTTTTATACCCTTTCTTGCCAGCCACGCTGTGGAGTACTTGGACGCGTGTGATGGAGCATTGTCCTGCATGAAAATCATGTTTTTCTTGAAGGATGCAGACTTCTTCCTGTACCACTGCTTGAAGAAGTTGTCTTCCAGAAACTGGCAGTAGGACTGGGAGTTGAGCTTGACTCCATCCTCAACCCGAAAAGGCCCAACAAGCTCATCTTTGATGATACCAGGCCAAACCAGTACTCCACCTCCACCTTGCTGGCATCTGGGTCGGACTGGAGCTCTCTGCCCTTTATCAATCCAGCCACGGGCCCATCCATCTGGCCCATCAAGACTCACTCTCATTTCATCAGTCCATAAAACCTTAGAAAAATCAGTCTTGAGATATTTCTTGGCCCAGTCTTGACGTTTCAGCTTGTGTGTCTTGTTCAGTGGTGGTCGTCTTTCAGCCTTTCTTACCTTGGCCATGTCTCTGAGTATTGCACACCTTGTGCTTTTGGGCACTCCAGTGATGTTGCAGCTCTGAAATATGGCCAAACTGGTGGCAAGTGGCATCTTGGCAGCTGCACGCTTGACTTTTCTCAGTTCATGGGCATTTATTTTGCGTCTTGGTTTTTCCACACGCTTCTTGCGACCCTGTTGACTATTTTGAATGAAACGCTTGATTGTTTGATGATCACGCTTCCGAAGCTTTGCAATTTTAAGAGTGCTGCATCCCTCTACAAGATATCTCACTATTTTTGACTTTTCTGAGCCTGTCAAGTCCTTTTTTTGACCCATTTTGCCAAAGGAAAGGAAGTTTACTAATAATTATGCACACCTAATATAGGGTGTTGATGTCATTAGACCACACCCCTTCTCATTACAGAGATGCACATCACCTAATATGCTTAATTGGTAGTAGGCTTTCGAGCCTATACAGCTTGGAGTAAGACAACATGCATAAAGAGGATAATGTGGTCAAAATACTCATTTGCCTAATAATTCTGCACTCCCTGTACAGACATCAGACCCACTGGATCTTCAAGAACCAAGTGGGTCTGGGTCAAAAAAAAGTGAATAAAAGTGAAAAAAAAGTAAAAATCAAAAAACACATTTATCACTGATAAAAAATGAAAAAAATAAAATTCCCTACACATGTTTGGTATCGCCGCGTCCGTAACGACCTGATCTATAAAACGGTCATGTTACTTTACCCGAACGGTGAACACCATAAAAATAAAAAATAAAAAACTATGATGAAATTGAAATTTTGCCCACCTTACTTCCCAAAAAAGGTAATAAAAGTGATCAAAAAAGTCGCATGTACGCCAAAATTGTAACAATCAAACCGTCATCTCATCCCGCAAAAATCATACCCTACCCAAGATAATCGCCCAAAAACTGAAAAAACTATGGCTCTTAGACTATGGAGACACTAAAACATGATTTTTTTTGTTTCAAAAATGAAATCATTGTGTAAAACTTACATAAATAAAAAAAAAGTATACATATTAGGTATCGCCGCGTCCGTATCGCCCGGCTCTATAAAAATATCACATGATCTAACCCCTCAGATGACCACCGTAAAAAAATAAAAATAAAAACGGAGTAAAAAAAGCCATTTTTTGTCATCTTACGTCACAAAAAGTGTAATAGCAAGCAATCAAAAAGTTATATGCACCCCAAAATAGATGCCAATCAAACCGTCATCTCATCCCGCAAAAAATGAGACCCTACTTAAGATAATCGCCCAAAAACTGAAAAAACTATGGCTCTTAGACTATGGAGACACTAAAACATTTTTTGGGTTTTAAAAATGAAATCATTGTGTAAAACTTACATAAATAAAAAAAATTGTATACATATTAGGTATCGCCGCGTCCGTGACAACCTGCTCTATAAAATTACCACATGATCTAACCTGTCAGATGAATGTTGTAAATAACAAAAAAAAAAACGGTGCCAAAAAAGCTATTTCTTGTTACCTTGCCGCACAAAAAGTGTAATATAGAGCAACCAAAAATCATATGTACCCTAAACTAGTACCAACAAAACTGCCACCCTATCCCGTAGTTTCTAAAATGGGGTCACTTTTTTGGAGTTTCTACTCTAGGGGTGCATCAGGGGGGCTTCAAATGGGACATGGTGTAAAAAAAAACAGTCCAGCAAAACCTGCCTTCCAAAAACCATATGGTGTTCCTTTCCTTCTGCGCCCTGCCGTGTGCCCGTACAGCGGTTTACGACCACATATGGGGTGTTTCTGTAAACTACAGAATTAGGGCCATAAATAATGAGTTTTGTTTGGCTGTTAACCCTTGCTTTGTAACTGGAAAAAAAATATTAAAATGGAAAATCTGCCAAAAAAGTGAAATTTTGAAATTGTATCTCTATTTTCCATTAAATCTTGTGCAACACCTAAAGGGTTAACAAAGTTTGTAAAATCAGTTTTGAATACCTTGAGGGGTGTAGTTTCTTAGATGGGGTCACTTTTATGGAGTTTATAATCTAGGGGTGCATCAGGGGGGCTTCAAATGGGACATGGTGCCAAAAAAACAGTCCAGCAAAATCAGCCCTCCAAAAACCAAACGGCGCACCTTTCACTCTACGCCCTGCTGTGTGGCCGTACAGTAGTTTACGGCCACATATGGGGTGTTTCTGTAAACAGCAGAGTCAGGGCAATAAAGATACAGTCTTGTTTGGCTGTTAACCCTTGCTTTGTTAGTGGAAAAAATGGGTTAAAATGGAAAATTAGGCAAAAAAATGAAATTCTCAAATTTCATCGCCATTTGCCAATAACTCTTGTGCAACACCTAAAGGGTTAACGACGTATGTAAAATCAGTTTTGAATACCTTGAGGGGTGTAGTTTCTTAGATGGGGTCATTTTTGGGTGGTTTCTATAATGTAAGCCTCGCAAAGTGACTTGAGACCTGAACTGATCCCTAAAAATTGAGTTTTTGTAAATTTCTGAAAAATTTCAAGATTTGCTTCTAAACTTCTAAGCCTTATAACATCCCCAAAAAATAAAATATCATTCCCAAAACAATTCAAACATGAAGTAGACATATGGGGAATGTAAAGTCATCACAATTTTTGGGGGTATTACTATGTATTACAGAAGTAGAGAAACTGAAACTTTGAAATTTGCAAATTTTTCCAAATTTTTGTTAAATTAGGTATTTTTTGGTGCAAAAAAAATTATTTTTTTTGACTCCATTTTACCAGTGTCATGAAGTACAATATGTGATGAAAAAACAATCTCAGAACGGCCTGGATAAGTCAAAGCGTTTTAAAGTTATCAGCACTTAAAGGGACTCTGGTCAGATTTTCAAAAAATGGCCTGGTCCTAAGGTGTAAAAAGGCTGTGTCCTTAAGGGGTTAAGGTGAAAAATGGCAGGGCCCTGAAGGGGTAAGGACCAAGCCATTTTTTGCAAATCTGACATGTGTCACTTTATGTGTTGATAACTTTAAAATGCTTTTACTTATCCAAGCCATTCTGAGATTGTTTTCTCATCACATATTGCACTATATGACACTAGTAAATTTGAGTCAAAATATTTCATTTTTATTTACCAAAAAATACTAAATTTACCCAAACATTTTGAAAAATTTCAATTTCTCTGCTTTTCAAACAGATAGTGATACCTCCTAAAATAGTTATAACTTTACATTTCCCATATGTCTATTTCATGTTTGGATTATTTTGTAAAGGACATTTACTTTTTTACGGACGTTAGAAGGCTTAGAAGTTTAGAAGCAAATCTTAAAATTTTTAAGGAAATTTCCAAAACCCAATTTTTAAGGACCAGTTCAGGTCTGAAGTCACTTTGTGGGGCTTACATAATAGAAACCACTAGTGATGGGCTTGCGGTTCGCCCGGCGGTCGGTTCGTGGCGAACTTTGCACGTTCGCGATTCGCCGAACATGCAAACATATGGCGATGTCCGCGCGCGTCATATTCTTTTGCATTGCGCCGAACTTTGACCCATGACACATCCATCAGGTGGGACAGGACAGCCAATTGAGACGTTTCAGCAAATGGACACCCCCAACCTTATAACAGAACCCGATCTGGCAGCCATTTTACATTATGTGTTTTGCCAGTGTAGGGAGAGGTTGCATTTTGGAGCAGGGGAAGGCTGTTAGGAACTTAGGGACACCAAACGCTAGTTAATAGTGCCACAAAAGTCCTTTTAAGGACTGGACACGTTGTGCTATCGATAGGTGTGATACACAGAGAGGTGTGATATACTTATAATATACTTTCTTACATAGAAAGTATATTATAGTGCATTTGTATGCTTCCAGAAAATACTGATTGAGGGCTGCGATCTATCAGCTTCCACAAAATAGTGATAGAGGTTTTCCATATACCTGCGTCCACAAAATTACTGTTTGAGGGTGATATACCTGCTTCAACTAACAACTGATTGAGGCCTGCCATATATCAGCTTCCACAAAATAGTGATAGAGGTTTTCCATATACCTGCGTCCACAAAATTACTGCTTGAGGGTGATATACCAGCTTCAACTAACAACTGATTGAGGCCTGCCATATATCAGCTTCCACAAATACTGCTCTTCTCTAGGGACTTTGGCACAAGGTCATTTTGAAAATGACAGGCAGAGGAAGAGGCAGGCCATTCCGCAGGAGTGGTAGGGTCAGGCAGGTGCACCAGGCCGGAGCCTAAGTGGGAAGTTGGAGAAGGTGCGTGCGATTATGTCAAAGGACGCATCAGAGTTGGTTGAGAGGCTCTCAGCCTTCAGCTTCTGCACTCTCCTCATCCTCTGAATTTGCACCCTCCTCACTCTCTGCTGTGTGCACCCCCAAAGACACCACCACCACCATGCCCCTCCACTCAAGTCAGAGGAATTATTTTCCTATCCATTCCCAGACCTTACCGATGCGCAGCCATTCTTGGCATCGGATGAGGAAGAGGAGGTAGCAATGGCCGCCACCCAACGGTCTGATGACAGTACCCAGATCAGCCCAAGGAGGGTGGTCCCCGCTGTTGCTGCCTACTCCGAGATCTCTAATGTCAATGGTTGTGAAGGTGACGAAGATTTGTCCTCCACTCCACCTTCCACCACACCATCGTCGCGTTCATCTGGCACAAGGCAGGCTTCCGTGGCCCAAATGTTCAAGTGTAAAAAATTATGATGCTGGATAATCCTCTTGCCCAACGGCTGACCGGCTTGTCGGAACTGCTAGACTACCAACTACTGCCATATAAATTGGTAGACTCAGAGGCATTTAGAAAATTTGTGGCCATTGGCACACCGCAATGGAAGGTCCCCGGAATGAAATATTTCTCCCAGAAGGGGCATCCCTGAACTATATAGCCACGTTCAGCGGCAAGTTAATATATCTCTGGCACACAGTGTCGGTGCCAAGATACATCTGACCACAGACACATGGAATAGCAAACACGGGCAGGGAAGGTACATAACTTTTACTGCCCACTGGGTGAACCTTCTGACAGCCATCAAGCATGTAACCTGTGGCACCTGTGTGGATTTGGTGCATGCAGACCGGCCTCTTCTTCTCCTCCTCCTACTCCATCCTCTGTCTCCTCCTCGGCTGACTCCTCCTTTTCCACTGTTACCGCCTCTTCTGCTGCACCCCCCCATCTCCCCAGAACCTATTTGACGTGCCAGGTGAGACGTTCCCATGCTGTGCTGCGGCTGTTGTGCCTGGAAGCTAAGAGCCACACTGGTTCTGCACTGCTTTCAGCTCTGCGGTCACAGGCCGATCAGTGGCTAACACCGCTCAATTTGCCAGTTGTTAAAGTGGTGTGCAACAATAGTGCCAATCTCCTGAGCGCGCTGAAACAGTGCAAAATGACACACATGCCGTGCATGGCACACATCCTGAACTTTGTCGTGCATCAATTCGTTGCCAAATACCCCGGGGTCCAGGACGTCGTGCGACAGGCCAGGAAAATCTCTGAACATTTTATAAGATCTTACACGACCATGGCTCGCCTTGCTGACGTTCAGCGGCAACACCACTTGCCCGTCAGACGTCTGATTTGTGATTGCCCGACGCGCTGGAACTCCACCTTGTATATGCTTGATAGGCTGCTCCAGCAGAAACGTGCAGTTAAGGACTACCTGTACGAACTCTGCAGGACAGAGTTTAACTGGGGAAGGGGGGAGAGGTGAGGCCGCACTGGCCACCAATGATGGGGGATTCGGAACGTGATTTTAACTAGGGGGGGGGAGATGTGAGGCCGCACTGGCCACCAATGATGGGGGATTTGGAACGTGATTTTAACTGGGGAAGGGGGGAGAGGTGAGGCCGCACTGGCCACCAATGATGGGGGATTCGGAAAGTGATTTTAACTGGGGGGGGGAGAGGGGAGGCCGCACTGGCCACCAATGAATATAATATTGGGGAGGGAGGGGGTCGGCCCCCTCCTGCCTGGCAGCACCTGATCTCTTACAGGGGGCTATGATACGCACAATTAACCCTTTAGGTGCCGCACCTGAGGGGTTAATTGTGCGGATCACAGCCCCCTGTAAAAGATCGGGTGCTGCCAGGCAGCAGGGGGCAGTCATGTACACAGTTCTCAGTATATTCTAACGTGAAGCGCCCCCATCACCATGGGAACGCCTCTGTGTTAGAATATACTGTCGGATATGAGTTTCACGATCTAACTCAAATCCGATGGTATATTCTAACAGAGAGTGGCGTTCCCATGGTGATGGGGATGCTTCAAGTTAAAATATACCATCGGATTGGAGAAAACTCCGGTCCTATGGTATATAAACTCCTGACTTTACATTGAAAGTCAATGGGGGACGGATCCGTTTGCAATTGCACCATATTGTGTCAACGTCAAACAGATCCGTCCACATTGACTTGCATTGTAAGTCAGGAAGGATCTGTTTGGCTCCGCACGGCCAGGCGGACACCAAAAACGACTTTTTTTTCATGTCCGTGGATCCTCCAAAAATCAAGGAAGACCCACGGACGAAAAAACGGTCACGGATCACGGACCAACGGAACCCCGTTTTGCAGACCGTGAAAAAATACTGTCGTGTGCATGAGGCCTTCATCTGACAGGTTAGATAATGTGCTATTTTTATAGAGCATATTGTTACGGACGCGACAATACCAAATATGACAATTTATTGTTGTTGTTTGTTTCAGTTTTACATAATAAAGCATTTAAAAAAAAAAATATGATTTTTTAGCGTCTCCATATTCTGAAAGCCATAGTGTGGCAGGCGCAGCACTATGAAGTGCCTTTTGAGCTGTGGTATTAGAAGAATTTTTATATCTCTGACTTTTAGTCTAACCAGATTGTCTATTACTCTTTAATTCCTCTAGCGTCGTTCTATGGAGATAGTAGGTTTACAGAGCACACCAAATGCTTCAAATAACTTCTTTATTAACTTCAACTTTTCTTCATATATAACACTGACACCTCCGCAGCAGATAGTCCATGTACAAAACACGTGTTAAAAAATGGCGGTATGCATAAGATGGTGGTTCAACTGTTCAATCTTGTCATTCAACATAAAATGGTGGATATATTTCTCTCTTGAGTATCTGTACTCTCACTTTAAGTTTTTTAAGCACTTTATGATCTCTTTGAGAGGTATATCTGAGGTACTAATAGTTCACTTGCAGTATGCAGTTAGCAGTGACTATTTGCAGATTGGTTGAGTATGATCTGGTATGGTTGTATGCAATTTGGATTGCAATATGGAATCTGAATGCTTGCAATTGTATGCTTGCAATTGTAGCTTGCAATTTGAAACTTGCAATTGAATTTGTATGGTTGCAATTGGTGGAACTGTAAGTAAACACATATATATCTAGTTCAGTATACAGTTCTAAACACAATACTAACAATATGAACATTATATACCTTGTTTAAAATACCTATATTGGCCTCTTGTTCCCATAAAACTCAGCTCTCAGTGGAGTGAATGTCTCTTCAGATCCTATTTCTGGTGAATAATGATTTTAGCAGCAGGAGCTGGGGGAATTCCCAGACAGGCTGTCTGTGAGGCTGGCTGTGATTGGTGAAAACTCTTGCAGTATGAGAAGCTGGCAGTGATTGGTCTAGACTTCTGCCCAGCAACAACAGATTAACACTATACTTTCTGTTGTTTTCTCTGTGTCACTTAGTTTACCTTACATTGCAAAATGAATCTTAAAGGCATATTATCTTTTTCTGCTTCTGTGAACACAAAATATAACAGTAATATGACATCTAAAACATGATGTCACAGTAAATAACTCTGCTTTTGTCTTTAACACATAAACATAGGAACTGTATTAAGGCTATTGGCAGGTTTAGCTGTATACACATATAAGCTATACTAGCAACCTAGGACAGTTCTTAGCTGGCCAGCTACACATATTATTATTATTTTTTGGTCAACTGTCTTATGTAGGGGCTAATTTTTTTCAGTATGAGATGACGGTTTGATTGGTACTATTTAAGGGTGCATATGACTTTTTGATCGCTTGGTATTACACTTTTTGTGATGTCAGGTGGCAAAAAATGGCTTTTTTGACATCGTTTTTATTTTTATGTTTTTACGGTGTTCACCTGATGGGTTAGGTCATGTTATATTTTAATAAAGCAGGTCGTTACGGATGTGGAAATACTTAATATGTATACTTTTTAAATTTATTTAAGTTTTACACAATAAAAGCATTTTTGAACCAAAAAAAAACATTATTTTTTTTTGGCAATTGTCTTAGGTAGGGTCTCAATTTTTGCGGGATGAGATGATGGTTTAATGGGTAATATTTTAGGGTGTGTATGACTTTTGATCGCATGGTATTACACTTTTTGTGATATAAGGTGACAAAAAATAGCTTTTACCTGAGCGGTTGGGTCATGTGATATTTTAATAGCCTTGGTTGTTATGGACACGGTGATACCTAATATGTCTACTTTTTTAATTTTTTTCACTTTTAACACAATAAAAGCATTTTTGAAACCAAAAAAAATCATGTTTTAGTGTCCCCATATTCTGAGAGCCATAGATTTTTTTATTTTTTGCCCGATTGTTTTATTTAGGGGTTCATTTTTTGCGGGACGAGGTGACGGTTTAATTGGTACTATTTTTGGGGGCATAAGCCTTTTTGATCGCTTGGTGTGATGTAAGGGGACAAAAAATTGTTGTTTTAGTATAGTTTTTATTTTATTTTTTCTACGGCGTTCAAGTGAGGGGGTAGATCATGTGATATTTTTATAGAGCCTGTCGTTACGGATGCTGCAATACCCAATATGTCTGTTTTTCTTTTTTTTCTATTTTTTTTTTTACAATTTTATGTGTTTTATTTTGGGAAAGGGGCTTTTTTTTACTTGAAACTGATTTTTTTTTTATTATGAAAAACACATTTTTTTTACTTTTTATTTTTGTCCCACTCTGGGACTTCAACTTCTGGGGTCTGATCCCCTCAGCAATGCATTACAATACAACTTGTGTTGTAATGCATTGGCTGTCAGCTTTTCTGCTGACTGCCTGCCTGTGAGACCCAGCCTAAGGGGCTGGATCTCACAGGCTTTCATAGAAGGCAAGCTCCGATGCCTATGGAAGGCATTGGGCTGCCTTCTCTGCCATCGGGTCCCCTCCACTGCAGCGCGGAGACCCGATGGAGATGCGGAGGGCACCCGTACCCTCCACAAACCCTCTGCATGCCGCGGTCAGCTTTGACCGCGGCATACAAGGAGTTAATATGCCGGTGTCTGTGTTTTCACTGATGCCGGTGTATGCAGCAGTGGCCCGGCTGTCAGTGACTGCTGGGTCCTTGCCGCTGATCGGGCGGGCGCAGCTCCCACGAGCAAGGGGGGAGGGTGGCGGAATTTCTTCTTCTGGCCGTCAAGGTTACAGAGAAGCATAGAGTGTTTGTAGCCAATAGAAAAGATATACTTTATCTTTCACCCCCCCTCCCTGTCGTAAAACTTATGTATTGTGTGTTGTTTTACGAAATAAACTAGAGATCCTGTTTAACTCCTAGCTGTGAGTTGTCTCAGTCTGATCTCTCCGTGCACGTACATTAATTAATTAATTTGGAGCAGTACATCAACCGAACTGGCAGCTTGGCCAGAACCAGAACAATTTTGGTGCCCAAACGTGGGGCTCGAGGATTGGACCCTCTGTTCCCGTACCCCCGGAGACCAGACGAGGAGAGGCGCACTAACGGACACCGGGATCGCAACCCGTGATATGAGGTGAGAAAATTGAGTCATCTTGCCTATAAAGTGTCCCCTGGTGAAGCCTCTTGGAGTTCGTCTGAGGGAGGGGTGCGGAAGCAGTCTGGGACGTCCTCGAGGGCATGAAAGTAAGAACCCCATATGTTTTTTAAAGTCTTGATGTACTGTGTTGTGCCTATGAGTTGTGAAGACCCTGTTGACAAGTATCACTGACTGAGACACGGAGTTCTCCTGTGTGCCTGTATCGGAGTTCAGCCCGGCGTCTGACTCAAATCTCCATAAAGGGGACGATCACAGATGGGTGGAGAGCGGTTCGGGGTAGCTGCCGGGACTCAAAGGTCTTCACGTCCAGTGATTACTTTATACAGAGGTCTTTAGGCGGCTCCAGTAGGTGCTAGAGACGATTAGACAGTACGCAAGGGTTCTTCCTTGATGTATTGTGGTTTATTGTTTTTAATGTGCGACCCTTTGTAACGGAAACACAGACTGATAGAAACCCAAAGGTCTCCTAAAGTGCCTGTGTCAATCGGTCACCCTGGTGTTGTGACCGAGAGGCGACAGAAGGGAGGAGACCGGCCAGTGTCTACCCAGAGTGTGTGGGACATTAGGCTCAACGTGTTATATCGGGTTTCTGTGTTGTCCAGAACAAGGTGAAGGATCCAGAAGATGGGAAATGAGGAAAGTGTCCCGAAGGGATACTGTTCTCCTGAACAGTACGTGGCGGACAGGAGAGGCAAACGTTTCATAAAAGGATTAACTAAGTTGGAGAAGAGTTATAGTGTCTGTAAAGGAGGCATCCTTTGTATTGCCACCTGGCAAGTGTTGTTAAACGAATAAAGAGAGAAGTTAGAGGATGATAAATTGACAGACATGGTCCGTGTGTGGTTGGACTGTAGTAAAGAATTTGAACAGATGGGGGGGAGAACAAAATTTTGATGAGAAAAGACAGAGATATTTCTGTAAACCTGGTGTTGCATTGATACATGACTTGCCAACACCCTATAATGGCGCCGGGAAGAAAGCAGGTGGGTGGACCTGCAAAACATGTGGTCAACAGAATCCCTCCTCCCGAAATACGTGCCTTGCCTGTGGGGCTCCCCACCCACAAAACCACACCTTGGTAACTACTCCCCGGCACGTCCCATCACTTCCCGTGTTAGCTACAGCGCCATCTTGTCCCCAGGCAACGCCCATGAATGGACCTTTAATATCATCCGGTCCAGACCCCCCCGTCACTCCTATGTCACCCTTGCCCCTTCCCACTACCTTGTACCCCATGGTTAACCCGGACGGTACATTCATGCTACCCCACTCATCTGCCACCCTTACTCCTATAATGGTAGGAGGGCAACCTGATGAAGCAGAACAGGGGGATGCAGACGGTGCAGCAGAATCCACAATGGGCATACAAAATGCACCGGGTAATATGCAGACTCCTTCGCGGGGTACCCCGACAGACTACGGTGATCCGCCAACTTTATCCCTGGCACCACAGTGGACTGTGCCCATGGTCGTGCGCCCATCACGACGTTCACAAGATCAAATCCTGCAGGGTCAGATTACAGAGTTACAAAAGAACTTACAGAAAATTGAGCAGGGAAACCTTGAGACACTGAAAGAAGCCCTAGCACTTAACCGGCCACAGGGACCACCAAAATATGTGTCTTTCACCCCACAACAGTTATTCACCATAGTGAATTTACTGCCTGACCCTGAGACCCATCCCATGCCCTTTTTCAGGAAACTGTCCCAAGTGCATCAAACCTATGGGTGCACATGGTCGGACCTGCAAAGTATAGTGGAAAACAAGACAGGTGAATACTCCACACTGATAATGGATCAAATCCACATCCCTGAACTTAAAGGTGCTAACTTTGACCCCCGGGATCATGAGTCTGGAGAATTCTTTATAGAACAATTACAGACAAATGGACAAAAGCTAAATTAGCAGATCATTCCACCACATTGCAGGACAGCTACGGGGGATCAGTTGACCCCCACCTTTTTTCTTTTCACAGAAATGTTTGTTTCTGCTGTGTTAGTTTAAGATCCTCTTTCTGATAAGAAACTGTCTTGCTTCTTGGTCTTTGTGGTTTTCACTCAAATTATGTGACACCCACGGCTGCTGGATGTCTGACAATAAAATTCTGCACTGATTCATATGAGCAAGGGGATTCACTGCAAACCATTTTGCACCTCATCCCCGATACTCTCTGGGCCAGAGGAACCCAGGATATCGGATGCCTCAATGTCCCACCAGTCACTGTGACCCTGAAGGATCCCAAGGTTCTGCCATACAAAGCGCAATATCCGCTTTCTATCTCACAACAGGATGCTATTACCCTCCAGGTGCAGGCCCTCCTGCAGAATGGGGCAATCAAGATCACTACTTCTCCCTGTAACTCACCCCTTTACCCAGTACGGAAGAAAAGGGAGAAAGGACAGCCTCCAACGTACCGCATGGTGCAGGACCTCCGAGCTGTCAATGAGGCTACTGTTCTTGAGACACCTATTGTCCCCAATCCGCACACACTCCTTGCTGGCATTCCACCCACTGCCACTACTTTCACTGTCATTGATCTGGCCAATGCATTCTTTTCTGTTCCCTTACATGAGAAATGTCAGTTTCTTTTTGCTTTCACACATGCAGGCAAACAGTACACCTGGACTGTTATGCCTCAAGGGGCTCAAAACAGCCCTTCCTGCTTCAGCAAGGCTATGTCCTCTGTTCTGCAACCCTGGCAAGCAGATCACCCGGATGTGGAACTCCTCCAGTATGTGGATGACCTTCTCCTCTGTGCGGTCTCTTCCCAAATCTGCATGACAAAATCTGTCTCACTTCTCCAGTTTTTAGCCTCTGCTGGATGTCGAGTCTCACAAGCCAAACTACAACTGTGTCTCCCCAAAGTTGTCTTCCTAGGTCATTGCATCTCTCAAGGTCACAAGCACTTAACTGAGGCGAGGAAGAAGGCTATCTCTGACATCCAACTCCCGGACACTCCTCATCAGCTGCAAACCTTTCTGGGACTCATCTCCTACTGCAGGCCTTGGATATCTGATGCTTCTGTCCTCATGCAGCCCTTATATGACTGTATACCTCGTAATGCTGCTACTCCTTTCCAGATGACAATGGAGGCCGGAGAAGCTTTTCAGTCATTGAAGGCCGCCATTGCATCTGCCCCTGCTCTTGGCATCCCCAACTACAACCTTCCTTTCCGGCTGTATGTCATGGAACGCCAGGGTCACGCCACTGGAGTCCTCACTCAAACTCATGGTGGCCGCAATCGACCCTTGGGTTACTATTCTAAGCGTCTTGACCCGGTAGCCAGAGCTGCCCCTTCCTGTGTCAGAGCTATCCATGCTGCCAGCTCTCTTCTAAACATCACATCTGACGTTGTGCTGGGTCATCCCCTCACTATTCTGGCTCCTCATGACATTTCTGCCATCCTCCAGCAGACTCAACCTAAACACCTCACTGCACAGCGCCACCTCCGGCTTCAGTGTAGTCTGCTCCTGCCAGATAATGTCACCATTCAGAGGTGCCACATCCTCAATCCTGCTGCACTCCTTCCTCTTCCAAGGGGGGAGTATAATGGAGATTCTGAAGATTTTATTGATCTACATGCTGAAGAGGATCTTCAGGAAGAAGAACTATGGGCCTCAACCGACTCTCTTTACAAGGAACAAGAACATGATTGCATCACAATGATGGAAGCTGAAGTAGGGACACCACCATCAGTCCAAGACACTCCTCTGACAAAC
This sequence comes from Bufo bufo, assembly GCF_905171765.1. Classification (NCBI taxonomy): domain Eukaryota; kingdom Metazoa; phylum Chordata; class Amphibia; order Anura; family Bufonidae; genus Bufo; species Bufo bufo. The sequence goes on along the minus strand of NC_053392.1, from coordinate 379,977,125 downwards.
CCTCATTGGATTCTCTTTGTGGACGGCTCAAGGTACGCCGATGACAAGGGGAAGTTCCATACAGGCATGGCAGTCACAAGTGAACATGAAGTGCTGTGTGCAAGACAATTGCGCCCAGACCAGTCAGCACAAGAAGCTGAACTCATTGCCCTCACTGAAGCCTGCCTCATGGCAAAAGACTCTACCGCCAATATCTACACAGATTCTAGATATGCCTTTGGAGTGGTTCATGACTTTGGACTAATATGGAAGGCCCGGGATTACATCACAGCTGCAGGAACCCCGATTAAGAATGCTGCAGCAGTAGCAGCCCTAATGGCAGCAGTACTCCTGCCCAACCAAGTGGCAGTGATCAAAGTAAAGGCCCATACTCGAGCTGACACCCCTGAGGCCAGAGGAAACGCCCTAGCTGACCAAGCGGCCAAGGAAGCAGCAGTGAAAGAGGAAAGAGTCCAGTCAGACCAGATTATGATAACACAGGAGGACCTGGAACAAGAAGAAATCACATGGGACCTACTGAAACAAATGCAGAAACAGGCCACTCCCAGGGAAAAGGAAATCTGGCTGAAAGAATCAGCCCTCGAAGAAGAATCTGGACTCTGGACACAAGGAAAGAGAGTCTGCCTACCCAGAGCTCTTTATCCCCTAATAGCCTCAGTGGCCCATGGGCCCACCCACCAATCCAAAACCATCATGAAAGAACTAATTGACAAAATCTGGGTGGCCCCAGGGATAACCCCTGTCCTGGTGAGACATACTCAAGCGTGTCTCATCTGTGCAGAGTGTAACCCCGGCAGAACCGAGCCCACTCCCAGAAAATGTCTCCCGAAAGCCTTATATCCCTTTCAGAGGATACAAATCGATCATATCCAGATGCCAATGTGCCAAGGGTTTCAATATGTGCTAGTAGTGATAGACTTGTTCTCTGGGTGGCCAGAAGCCTACCCTGTCCGAAACCAGACAGCAACCACTACTGCAAAAAAACTGATGCAGGAGCTTGTCTGTAGGTTCGGAGTACCTGAGGTCATTGAGAGTGATCAGGGCCCAGCATTCACTGCTAGTCTAACCCAAGAGGTCTGGAAGATGGTAGGGTCACACCTGGCGTATCATACCCCATACAGGCCCCAAAGCAGCGGCAAAGTCGAAAGATTGAACGGGGTGTTAAAATCTAAAATGCTGAAGATGACCAGGGAGACAGGGCTTAATTGGGTTCAGTGTTTGCCTATAACCCTCTTTTCAGTTAGGCATACACCAAGGCCCCCACACAAACTAACCCCATATGAGATCTTATTTGGAACAGGGCCAAGAATGGGACAGTATTTCCCACAACAGTTACAAATGCATTATGAATCTGTTGCAAAATATGTGATAGCCTTGAGCAAGCAATTGTCTAATATACATGCACAAGTTTTCTCTTCCATTCCAGATCCTAACTCCCTGGAGGGAAGCCACACTCTCAAACCTGGAGAGTGGGTGGTGGTCAAGAAACACGTCAGAAGCACCCTCGAACCACGATACGAGGGACCTTACCAGGTGTTGCTGACCACCCCAACCTCTGTGAAACTCGAAGGGAGACCCACCTGGATCCACGCTTCACATTGTAAAAGAGTGAAGGCTGTCCCACCATCCCAGGAACCATAAGCCATGAGGATTCACATACTGATCATGACATTGACAGTGGGCATATCTGCAGTATTCACGCCATTGGGTGATGAATGGGACAATTCACTGATACGGCACCATCAAATTTTAGTCCAGGGGTTGAAGGAGACTGAAACTCTGAGAGATTGTTGGATCTGTACCCACAGTCCCGTGAGTTCAACCAGTATGCCTTATTTTGCAATACCCCTGGACCTTTCTGAACTGATTGACCTGTCTAATTCTACCATCTTTCTCACTAGTATACACCAAGTTAAATCCAGTACAAACAAGGACAAGGAAGTAGCCTTACCTGTTGCAGGGTGGGCAGATGCCCCATGGCTCATGATAAACAGATCAGGACCCTCGGTAGATCATAGCTCTACTCCTTGGCAAGAGGGACACTGGGCTAATGTCACATGTTTTCCTAGCTGGACACACTGTTATTGTCTCCAAGTACAAACCAAAGGAATGACATTTAGTCCACACATACACTCAGGTTGCAATGATTCAAAAACAGACAGCCACGTGCAGTGTATTGGTGTAGATGCTGTGAACGGAAAGGATCTGCCCTGTAACAACCGTACTGTACAGGATCTCCGGACAGGTATATTAGCTAACGACACCGAAAGTCAGTCAAAAGGATATGAGTTGGCGAAAGGGACACAATTAGCCAAACTAATTACCCGATTATTCAATGGCACAGCAGTAGCAGTTCCAGACGACATATACTTAGTTTGTGGACACAAAGCATACAAATGGTTATCCGAGAATGTCACAGGACTGTGCACCATCGCCAGGCTTACTCCTGCTACCTTTATAGTACCACACTCTGAAATTGACATAAATGCAGTACCTAAACACACCTTGTATCGTAGGGCCAAAGATAACACACCCAGACCAAATGGCAAGCCACATGTAGTAGAGATGAGCATTACCAACAAAATTGTTAGTTCCATCTTCATATATCCCATGATAATGCAGATGTGGGATCATCTGGTAGTAGCAACAGACTACCTGGATGACCAAATATGGGAGGTGATGAGACTTATGAATACCTCAAACATTGTGCAAAACCAGTTAATCATCGTCACCAACCAACACACATTAGTTCTAGATTATGTTACAGCTAAAGATGGAGGTATGTGCCAGGTTGTGGGACCCTCTTGTTGCCATTACATAGACCCGCAGGGTAATTTGCAAGTTAAGGTGGATATAGAGAAGATGGCGGATTTAAGAGATAAATGGCTGGATGCACATAAAGTTGATAAAGATACATGGTGGTCTGATACCTTCTCTTCCCTTAACCCCAATAACTGGTTCAAAGGTATTGGGGGTTGGTTCATGGGAATTGTCCAAGTAATATTGCAGGTAGCCCTAATAATATTGGTGATATATGTAGTGATTAAGCTCGTTCTTATTTGTGTGACCCTCTTTTCAAAAAGAATGAAGAAAACTGATGAACGACCTATTATGCTCCTCTACGATGAGGAAGGACAGAAGGAAACATCATTCAACACAGCTCCCCCTCCTCACAATGATGCCTGGCTGAGATAGGGTGAGATGAATCCCAGGGTATTACCACAAGTCCGAGCAACCGGGAGCCTACCTATAAGGGGTAGGTTGTCGCCACTGCGGGTGAAGAGGATACGAATGGTATGCCCAGGGGATTCGCTAGGCGAAGGGAAAGTCTACAATCAAGTTTCCAAGGGGGGACTGTTATGGACTATTAATATAAAATGGATACTTGCTTGTTGAGGACTATGTTTAGCTAAGATGGCGGCCAGGCATTCAGCCAACACCTATAAACTAGAATCTTATTTTGTGTTTTATCATGTGTTTCTTTGTGGTTTCCGTTCAGCTCAAGCAAGCAGTTACAAAGAATAAGAAGTAACGGTATCTCCCACGAGCAAGGGGGGAGGGTGGAGGAATTTCTTCTTCTGGCCGTCAAGGTTACAGAGAAGCATAGAGTGTTTGTAGCCAATAGAAAATATATACTTTATCTTTCACCCCCCCTCCCTGTCGTAAAACTTATGTATTGTGTGTTGTTTTACGAAATAAACTAGAGATCCTGTTTAACTCCTAGCTGTGAGTTGTCTCAGTCTGATCTCTCCGTGCATGTACATTAATTAATTAATTTGGAGCAGTACATCAACCGAACTGGCAGCTTGGCCAGAACCAGAACAGTATTAGCCAGAGCCCGCCGCCCTACCTGAGAGTGTAACCCCTTACAATGCATAATGGTGTGCAGCCATTTTCTTTTTTATAATCATGTTTGCTTCATGGATATGAACCTCTGATTCTGAAGGTTCTAGTCTAAATTTTCTTGTAGTCATTTTAATTGGCAGAAAAATTTGTACGTATGTCAAATCAGTATTCTGGCAGATGAGACAGAGTTCAATCAGATCAACTAGCCATTTAAGGTCCTTATACAAGGAACGATGATTGTCGAGAATGAACATTTCTGTTAAGTGCAGCAATCACATTCGCTCTATTGGAACAAGCGATCAATACAGTGATCACTTGTCTCTATATAAAATTATTATTCCTGATGGTTTAGGCTAGAGATGAGCGAATCGAATCCCACGAAGTGGAATTCGATCCAAATTTCAGGATAAATTTGATTTGCCTAGAAGCTGAATTTCCTCGTGCTTCGTGTCTGTGAATCGATTTAACCTAAAATAGTATAAAAATAAAAAAAATTCTAACTTACCTCCTCCATTTGCTTACTCTTCTTGATATTCTGCCAGTATAAAAGTTGCCAGCAATTAGCAGGCAAATGCTCATTCATCGGAGGACAGCCTCCATTTGCTCGTGATGGGCCAGCCTCTATCTTGCTTGAAGATCTCGGCCAAAATCCCGTGTGGCGCGAGATTACGTCATCACGCCGGCCTGCGTGATGACGTCATACATCTCGCGCCGCACAGGATTTCGGTCGAGATCTTCAAGCAATATCAAGAAGAGTTTATACAAACACCAATCTCCGATAATCTGCCAATGCATTGGTCTGTTTAAAAAGACCTTTAGACATACCAATTTAAACTAATATTAGACTAATTATTTTTCAACTATTGGTCAACAGAAATTGGCTTTGGGCTAAAACCTAAGGGCATTATTCCAACGCTCTTGTGGTATTCACCCTTTATCCCCTGTACAGGGATATGGCCTTTGCTGCAGGGAAGCAATCGGACCACTACGTCCTGAAATAGCCCTGGTGTAATTTGTAGATGACCTACAGGGGTCAGGGAATCTGGGGCAAGCACCAGAAGTGCAGGATACAGGAAAAACACACAAAAAATGCAGTAAAACCGCAGTCTGAACAATCACTAAGAATTAAATGCAGGTTTCTGAGATCCAAAAGGCACACTTGAAGCATAGGTGGTGGGAGACACAGGATAAGCAAGCAGGCAGGATGACAGTGAAGATGCAGATGAGGCAGGCAGATTGGATACTGGAAGGAACAGAGACTAGGCAGATGGACAGGGTTAACTTGGGCTACTTTCACACTAACGTTAATATTTTCCGGTATTGAGATCCGTCATAGGGTAACTGAAATGTAAACGTAACTGAACAGAATGGAATGCTCCAAAATGCATTCTGCTTCGTTCTCATACCGGAGAGAAAAACCGCAGCATGCTGCAATTTGCTTTCCGTCCTGGGATACGAACCAAAACTGATCCGTCCCAATTAACTTACATTGTGGTTTTCTCTGACACAATCTGGCCTATTGCACACAAGCGTATGGCTTTATCAGTGTTTTGCGGTCCGCAAAAAACGGATACGCAAAAAATACGGATGACATTCGCGTGCATTCAGTTTTTTGCGGAACGGAACATCTGGCCCCTAATAGAACAGTACTATCCTTGTCCGTTATGCGGACATATTCTATCTTTGAACGGAACGGAAAAACTTAAATACAGAAACGGAATGCATACGGAGTACATTCCTGTTTTTTAGGACCCACTGAAATGAATGGTTCCGTATACCGAACGCAAAAAACGGAACATAAACGGAAAAAAAAAGGGCAAGAGGCCTCTGACACAATAGAAAACTGATCTGTCCCCCATTGACTTTCAATAGAGTTCATGACTGATCCGTCTTGGCTATGTTACAGATAATACAACCGGATCCGTTCATAACGGATGCAGATGGTTGTATTATCAGTAACCGAAGCGTTTTTGCTGAACCCTGCCGGATCCAGCAAAAACGCTAGTGTGAGAGTAGCCTAAAACACAGACAGAAATTAAACTGAAAGCAAGGCAGGTACAAACTGGAACAAATATAAGAACAAATATAGGAAAAATGCAGGTAAATCACAATAGCAAAAGACACCATTGCTGGTCACTGGGGAACCTAAAGCTCAGGCACCCTTTAAGAGTCTGGAGGTGAGCATGCATGCCCTAAGGAGACAGAGGCTGGACCACAAGGCAAAAGCATGAAAGCAACAGCATGGTGAGTAGCACGGGTATCATGCCCGCAGGAGAGAGCAGGACAGCAATGGACATAGACAGCTGACCTAACAGCTGTACATGTAAAAGCACCCAAATTTGCACACTTTAGATTTTTCTGTTTCAACCACGGTCAATTAGTGGAAAGCCTTTGCAAGTAGTCATTTTACTAATACATTTCCGCATCAAAAAAGTCCTCTCAGTTAAAGGGGTTTTCTGGGAATATAACCCCCTTAAGCCATCAAGAAGTAATGGTACATCCTGGAAAAGCTTGCAGTAAAAGGGTTTTCCGAGATTTTAATACTGATTACCTATCCTCAGGATAGTTATTCAGTATCTGATCAGTGGGGGTCCAACACCTGGGACCCCCGCCATTCAGCTGTTTGAGAAGGCACAGCGCTCCTGTGAGTGCTGCAGACTTCTCGCAGCTTAGCAAGCACAGCCTTAAAGTGATATAATGTGGCTATAATGCATTAGTATGCAAGGTATACCAATGCATTATACATGCAATCAAATGATTGCATTGTGACATCTCTTAGTAGGACTAAGAAAATTATTACGTAAAGGTTCATAAAAATTTTTAATAAGTAAAAGAAAAAACATTTAAAAAATAAACATAACATAGATGACGTTACTTGAACTGCCAGTTAACAACGTAGGAAAAAAAAAAAAAAATACCAATAATAATGTTTTTCCCATTCCCCTCCACCCCCCCAAAAAATAAAATGTTATTCAAAAAGTCCCATGCACCTCGAAATGATAAATGTAAACTATATTTTGTCCCATAAAAAAAACAATGTGGCTACGTTGACGGGTAAAAAACTCTACATATTTGACACTATTGTAATTGCAACAACACATACAATAAAAGTAACACATTAGTTATGCCATACAGTTGAGAGATTTATCAAACTGGTGTATTTGCCCATAGCAACCAAACTGATTGAACCTTTCATTTTCCGAAGGAGTTCTGAAAAATTAAAGGCGGAATCTGATTGGTTGCTATCGGCAACTAAGTCAGTTTTCCTTTACACCAGTTTTCATAAATCTCCCCCAATGAATAGCACAACATTTAAAACACAAGATCAATGGGGAAATTCATTTTTTATTTTTTTGCTATTCTCTCCCATAAAGAGTTAATAAAGGTTAATTCCAAAGTTATGTGTAACCCAAAATAATGCTATTGAAGGATACAACTCACTACACAAAAACCAAAAGTACCAAGAAAGTAAAGGGTCTAAGAATGCGGCAATGCAAAAACAAAAACGTTCTTGTGGCCTTAATGAAAAAAATAGGCTTGGTAGTTAAGGGGTTAATATTGATGACCTATTCGTAGGATCAAAGTCATTCATATCAGATCCCCGGCGGTCCAACTCACAGCACCCACGTCAATCAGCTGCTGTGACTGGTACTAGGCACTGGAACACCTCTGCCATGTACACTATGTAGTGGATGTGCCTAGTTACTGTAGCGCTGCTCCCATTCACTTGAAGGATAGGATAGGCCAGTTCTACGGGGAGATGTGCAGTATCCCCGAATAGGGTACATGCAAACTGTTATTGTTATGCACTGCTATTTAATGGTATTTAATATGTTAATGCATTGTAATGTAGCAACATATCTCTGTATGGATTAGTCAGGATTTATAATGTAGGAAATTAGGCGTTGTATTTAGATCCGCCCCTAGCTAAGTTAGTAGTGTGCAAGTGGAGGAAGTGACAAAAAGCTGTACACCAGGCGTCTTCAGGGGTTTGGGCAGTAGACTGAGTGTTGGGGGCGGAGCCAAGCTTATAAAACCTCTCTGCACATGTAAACGTTCGATTGACCAATGTGTGTATCTGTTTCTATGGGCCTAATCTATCGGCCAATCTATGTACCTCTACTAGATCGTACAGTGACAGCCTGTGAAATCTGCTCTATCAGTGGACGGAACATGTCGGGAGTCGCATCGCCCACACGTCATCAGGAATATGTTAGCAAGTAGCAGGCTGTGGAAATAACAGCGTGTATCAAGTGAGCAGAAAGATGCTGTAATAATGAGAGCAATGAGAGACATAGCCATACGTATACAGCGCCATCCAGAGGACGTACTCATTAATCAGACACTATGTTGCTATTATAAACATTAGGCAGGCAGACATTGCTGATAATTTTAATAGTTGTGTTCTAATTGATTTATTTTAAGGACCAGCAATAAAAGCTATATTTTATAATTAATTAGCACGTGTTAGCTTAGGGACATTGATGGTCTTAACAGCCAAATGTAAATTAAATGATATAAAGTCCCAACACGTGTTAGGGAGATATATGTAAATCCATCCAAAAAGCTGTACATGCTCACTTATCAGAGTACTAGGCCTGGAATTTAGAGAACCACAATTTTTGAGAGATCAAGGGAGAGAAAACCATCTCTACTTCACAGTACTCCAAAGGAAGGAAAAAAAACTAGAAGGTCCAGAATCTGCATCAGTCAGTAAGGTATTTGCTGTTTAAGGCTGGTAAACTTTACTGCAGTGATACGGACATTGCTAAAACACCCTTCCACACTTTGACATGGTCCTGGTCAGCCGTATCTTAATTCTGTACCCCTTAGCTTGGAATTATTGCTACCATTGCAAGAGTAGTATTGACAGCCATAGATTCTACAGAAAAAGACTTCGGTGAGACAGCGGGAAGGAGTACATCCTTGCTCAAATCCATACATTGCTATCTGGGAAGATTTGCACTGTGAATTTGATACTGTTGGATGTACTACAACTGCCATTCTGCACTTTAGTAAAGAAAGACGTTTATATTCTATGTAACTGTCCGCTTATCATTGTGGATCTTGTTCAGCACTTACTGCTGGGTGGAACCTTTCTGCCTCCCTTTGGTTCCCTGGGGAATGTTTTGATCAGCAGGATTACAAGACCACTCCTTCTTCCTGTCTTAGAAAGAAAGCCTTTTCCTGTATCTCAGATGCCACATGTTAGCTGTCTGCATAGGATTTCATGGAAGATGTCTGCAGAAAATCCCTAAAGCTTAAAGTTTGTACCCCCCTTGGCAAGTGGATCGAGGTATGCAGAAAAGTGTGCATTGTTATAAAGGTGTATATGTTCTAGAGATAAACCCTGTTCATGCTGTTTGGTTTTAAATACGCTATACTGTATAATCCAAGGCACTTTGCATGTAACCATGTTTCTTTGAATGTTCAATGTAATTAGATGTGTGTGCAGACAACTGTAATTAACCCTGTAACCCCCTTTTTGGTGACAACTGTAAATAAGTGTGTTGTATGTCATTTACAGTTTTCACGGTGCTATGGTGCTTACGATATTCATGTTTACGGTGCTCAAGGAGATAAAGAAAATAATATTCAACCCTGCTGCGCACCTTTGTTCCAAAAGAATAAAACTACTGCACCCGTCAGAAGCTCTCCTCTTGTTATTTATTCGATGCCAAAGGGGCCGTAACAGTGAAAACTCTTCGCTGCGGTGGAGACTCGACATCACCAGCTGCGTCGCTGTCTTCATCGAACTGTGAGTAAAGGCTTCCCAACGCCTCGCAAGACACGTGCGGACGCCATCTTGGCAACAGAGACTTGGCTAAAAAAGTAAACGTGTCACGTGGACTTTTAAATATAGCGGGCTCTTTATATGTGATCCGGAAGCCACCCTTAACTACTATGCGAGCCAAATAGTTAATATTTTGCTAAACCAGTGATCAAGTTATTATATTCGTGTTTAGAGGCCTAGTGTCAGATTTAAAGCAACGCTATCTTCCAAGTTCCTAATCCACTAAACTGCAGTTATTTACAGAAAGGGTTAATTGTCTGGTTAGAAAGTGTCAGCAGTATATTCGTTTAAAACATTTTGTAGTACTGTATGCATTGTTTGCTAATCTTTAGTTACAAGTGTGAACACCCGTTATCTGTCGTAGCCCTTAGTAGCAAGTTTGAGCCAACACTCATTCAAGTTAGGTTTCAGGCACACTCACACTTGAAAGGCAAAGGCACACTAGAACAAAATGTTGTCACCTGCTGAAGAAACAGACAAACCCACAGAGTCACAACAGGTACGATCCAGCTCTAGAGAGCGAAGCCTAACAGAAAAGGGCAAAGAAATGCACGAAGAAACAGTTAAGAAAAATGAAAAGGCATTCAACAAGGTGTGCAACTCTTGGAAGGAGCTAGCAAAGGAATGTAGGACAAAGTTAAAAGGTTTCTGCTCAACTGAAGACCTTAATACAAGATTGAAAGAGATTAAAGCCAAAGAAGCGTTAGTGCACCAACAGTATGAGTCCATGTGCCGAAATAATTCCACTACCCCGTACGTTGTTAAGAAAATGGATGCATGCACCGCGTTAACGGCTGAAATCTGCAACCTCATCAGCAAGCGGCTAGAGAATGTAGATGAAATCTTTAACGATCAACTTGAGAAGGAAAGGGTGAGGATGGTGCCTAATAAAGAAGAGCATGAGTCAGTCTTTGGAAACTCAGAAACAGATACTGTCACCTCAGAGTCATTAGATAAAAGGTAGTGGTTTTTGGAACGCTTTTCGCGGCGCTGGAGACAGGAGGCGGATTTTCATAGAATACTTTTTAGAGAATAAAATAGCTTGTTTATTTTTTGTGTCAACGCGTTTCAAGGGCGTCCAGCCCTCTTCGTCAGGACAATAAAAGTATCTGTCATACATGTTAAAACATCGTCTTTTAAAAGGGGGGTATTTTGGCGCGCAGGCCAGTGGTTGGACGGGGGACAGATGTGTATGACGTCATTTGTGGCGTCACTTGGAGGAACGCCCCTCATTTTCTGGCTGATAGTAAAGATACTGTGAGCGCTAACTAGGATAGCAGCTGATTGCTAGATTGTATGGTATACATGTCTTTTTTATTTATTTATTCGTATTAGTTGGTGCTGCCGATTTTTCTCAGTACACAGGTGTATGGCGTATTCCGGTAACATGATCCGGTATTTCGTGCATATTGAGAGCTGCTGCCGGCACTGTAAAGTATGGGGGATTGGTGGTTCGGCAAGAATCCAGATGCCTGTAGTTGTAAGGATTCGGTAGAGCTGTGGGTTACTGGAATGGTCGTGGGGTGGGTGGGGGAAGAGGGAGAGGTGGAGATGGGCTCCGTCCCGCCTGACAGCTCAGTGTGCTGTGAGGAGATGCCGGACTATGTTGGCGCTATGATTTTTGGGTTTTTTAGGGGGCGGACTGCGGTCTGCTGTTTGTTTGAATGCTCCTTCTGTGGGGAGATGTTGAACTATGTTGGCGCTATTGGTATTTTTTGTGTGTGGGAGACGGACTGAGGTCTTGTTGCTGGGATTATATGTTCGTTCTGTCTGGAGGTGCCGGACTGTGTTGGCGCTATGGTTATTTCGTCTGTTGGTGTGTGAGGAGCGGACAGTGATCTACTGCTGGATTTCGGTGTTCTTACAGGTAGGGAGATATTTTATGTTGTTGTTAGGAGGTGGCCCCAAGGAGCACATTGTGGATAGTCATATTTTTGCGTATCTGGAAGCGGCGGGGACCCTATGTTTGATCTCCTTTGGTGCAATGTGTGTCCTTTGGGGTTGTTTTCTGGCATTTTTGCCAGGTAAAAAGGCAAGGGGGGCCACTGGTTCTTCTTAGTTCGGGATTGTGTTTGTGTTTTTGGTTGTATTCGGTATGAATGTATATCTGTATGCGTATATGGACCGGAAAGGTTATGTCTTATTGTATTGTGTCTAGTATAGGTGCTGCCGGTTAGATTATTACGTTTGTGTATGTTGGGATTAATATTTGTTTGTTTCATTTTTAGATTGCCTTATTTATTGTGGTTCCAGGCTGGAGGCGGTCTCATCATCCGTAGGTAATGTCACTTTATTTTTCATTTTTCATTTGTTTTGTGACGTAGGATGCTGTGACAAAAAAAGGCAGAGTATTGTGTCTTTATTTGTATCTTTTCATGTGGCAACATTTTTCCCATGTGGCAACATTGTTGCTATAGTCATCGCTTGAGACAGGGGTTGGGTGTCTTATTGGATGTGTTTTAGTTATCGGATAGGGGAGGTGGTAGAAGGGGGAGGAAAGGACTTTCTGTGAGTTTGAGGGTATTTTTTTGGGGTATGAATTTGAGAATGTGCGTTTATAGTATAGTTTCCGAGATTGCGTTGAGTCCGTATGGTGCAAGGGTGTCCAGCTGGTATATCCAGTATACTTCTCTCTTTTGTAGGGCATTAAATCTGTTGAAGGGATTTTCAGGTATAAAATCAATTGGGGTGATGGTTAGGGGGTGTTTGTCTTTATCAATTGTGGATGCACAGTGTCTGGATAGGCTGTGTTTAAGGTATTGTCTGCGTATATTGTATCTGTGTTGGTTTAGACGGTTATGTAGGGCCTGGGTTGTGCGTCCTACGTACTGCAGCCCACATTTACACTCAATTAGGTATATCACGTAGCAGGATTGGCAGGTCATATGGTGTTTGATCATGAATGTGGATCCATTTTTGTTTGAGGAAAATTGTGTACGGTTGTGTGTGATGACCTTACAGCATAGGCAGGTTTTTGTTCCACATTTGAAACTTCCTTTCTGGTCTGGCTTGTCTCTTTCTGTAGTTTTTTCATGTTGTCTTGGTTTGCTGGGGGCTAGCATGTTTTTCATAGTGGGCGCTCTTCTGTGGATGATTCTGGGTTCTCTTGAAAGGTATTTATTGAGATAGGGGTCTTGTTGTAAAATATGCCAATGTTTGGATAGTATTGAACGGATAGTTTTGTTGGATGTGTTGTATTGGGTGATTAGGCTTAGATGCATCTCTGATTTTTGTTCATTCTTGGTGCTTTTTTGTAGGCAGGTTTTTTGTGATATTTGTGCCGTTTTTTCGTATGCGTCCCTTAATAGTTTTTTAGGGTACCCTTTTTCATTAAATCTTTTTTGTATTATTTTACAACAAAAATAATACAAAAAAGATTTAATGAAAAAGGGTACCCTAAAAAACTATTAAGGGACGCATACGAAAAAACGGCACAAATATCACAAAAAACCTGCCTACAAAAAAGCACCAAGAATGAACAAAAATCAGAGATGCATCTAAGCCTAATCACCCAATACAACACATCCAACAAAACTATCCGTTCAATACTATCCAAACATTGGCATATTTTACAACAAGACCCCTATCTCAATAAATACCTTTCAAGAGAACCCAGAATCATCCACAGAAGAGCGCCCACTATGAAAAACATGCTAGCCCCCAGCAAACCAAGACAACATGAAAAAACTACAGAAAGAGACAAGCCAGACCAGAAAGGAAGTTTCAAATGTGGAACAAAAACCTGCCTATGCTGTAAGGTCATCACACACAACCGTACACAATTTTCCTCAAACAAAAATGGATCCACATTCATGATCAAACACCATATGACCTGCCAATCCTGCTACGTGATATACCTAATTGAGTGTAAATGTGGGCTGCAGTACGTAGGACGCACAACCCAGGCCCTACATAACCGTCTAAACCAACACAGATACAATATACGCAGACAATACCTTAAACACAGCCTATCCAGACACTGTGCATCCACAATTGATAAAGACAAACACCCCCTAACCATCACCCCAATTGATTTTATACCTGAAAATCCCTTCAACAGATTTAATGCCCTACAAAAGAGAGAAGTATACTGGATATACCAGCTGGACACCCTTGCACCATACGGACTCAACGCAATCTCGGAAACTATACTATAAACGCACATTCTCAAATTCATACCCCAAAAAAATACCCTCAAACTCACAGAAAGTCCTTTCCTCCCCCTTCTACCACCTCCCCTATCCGATAACTAAAACACATCCAATAAGACACCCAACCCCTGTCTCAAGCGATGACTATAGCAACAATGTTGCCACATGGGAAAAATGTTGCCACATGAAAAGATACAAATAAAGACACAATACTCTGCCTTTTTTTGTCACAGCATCCTACGTCACAAAACAAATGAAAAATGAAAAATAAAGTGACATTACCTACGGATGATGAGACCGCCTCCAGCCTGGAACCACAATAAATAAGGCAATCTAAAAATGAAACAAACAAATATTAATCCCAACATACACAAACGTAATAATCTAACCGGCAGCACCTATACTAGACACAATACAATAAGACATAACCTTTCCGGTCCATATACGCATACAGATATACATTCATACCGAATACAACCAAAAACACAAACACAATCCCGAACTAAGAAGAACCAGTGGCCCCCCTTGCCTTTTTACCTGGCAAAAATGCCAGAAAACAACCCCAAAGGACACACATTGCACCAAAGGAGATCAAACATAGGGTCCCCGCCGCTTCCAGATACGCAAAAATATGACTATCCACAATGTGCTCCTTGGGGCCACCTCCTAACAACAACATAAAATATCTCCCTACCTGTAAGAACACCGAAATCCAGCAGTAGATCACTGTCCGCTCCTCACACACCAACAGACGAAATAACCATAGCGCCAACACAGTCCGGCACCTCCAGACAGAACGAACATATAATCCCAGCAACAAGACCTCAGTCCGTCTCCCACACACAAAAAATACCAATAGCGCCAACATAGTTCAACATCTCCCCACAGAAGGAGCATTCAAACAAACAGCAGACCGCAGTCCGCCCCCTAAAAAACCCAAAAATCATAGCGCCAACATAGTCCGGCATCTCCTCACAGCACACTGAGCTGTCAGGCGGGACGGAGCCCATCTCCACCTCTCCCTCTTCCCCCACCCACCCCACGACCATTCCAGTAACCCACAGCTCTACCGAATCCTTACAACTACAGGCATCTGGATTCTTGCCGAACCACCAATCCCCCATACTTTACAGTGCCGGCAGCAGCTCTCAATATGCACGAAATACCGGATCATGTTACCGGAATACGCCATACACCTGTGTACTGAGAAAAATCGGCAGCACCAACTAATACGAATAAATAAATAAAAAAGACATGTATACCATACAATCTAGCAATCAGCTGCTATCCTAGTTAGCGCTCACAGTATCTTTACTATCAGCCAGAAAATGAGGGGCGTTCCTCCAAGTGACGCCACAAATGACGTCATACACATCTGTCCCCCGTCCAACCACTGGCCTGCGCGCCAAAATACCCCCCTTTTAAAAGACGATGTTTTAACATGTATGACAGATACTTTTATTGTCCTGACGAAGAGGGCTGGACGCCCTTGAAACGCGTTGACACAAAAAATAAACAAGCTATTTTATTCTCTAAAAAGTATTCTATGAAAATCCGCCTCCTGTCTCCAGCGCCGCGAAAAGGGTTCCAAAAACCACTACCTTTTATCTTCTCACTTTTTTCTTCTGTCACCTCTGGTGCAGAGAAAAAGGAACCTTTGGCAGCAGCACAGGACCCCGCATGCTGGACGGGAGAATACCAGCACAAGATCTCTACAGTTGTTGTGACTATACACAACAAAACACGGTAAGCGCTTCTTGTATACAGTGAATTTAGACCGTAAATACAGCCACACACACGAGGCGCGGCCTCCTGTCTCTTTTTCTCTCTTTTCCTTTACCTCAGAGTCATTACCAGACTCCAACGCAAGCTCAAGAGCTACTTCCAGATCTAGCAAACGCGCTGACGCAGAAGCAGATCTTGCAGCCAAAATAGAACAGGCAAAGGCGACGCAACAGATGCGCGAGGAGCAAGCTAAGCTGAACAAACTAGAGGCAGAAATTAAACTGAAGTTGGATGAGGAAAAGACAAGACTACAACAGCTACAAGCAGAAAATGAAGTCAAGGTAGCTGCAGCAAGAGTGAAAGCCTACAACGCTTATGATAGTCTTGAAATTTACGAACAGGAGACAGACCACAATGTGCAATACCTCTGCCAAAATAATGAACCACGAAATTCATTGAATCCAAAGGCTGTGCCATTTCAACCTTCAAATACACCACTTGGGGTGTCAAGACCAAATGAAGAAGTTAGTCTAACCCCAGGACTTGCAAGTCTGCTTATCTCCAACCGTCTCCCTATACCTGAACCAACTGTATTCACAGGTGATCCTTTGAAGTTCATAGATTGGAAGATATCCTTTATGGCGCTGATTGATCAGAAACCACTCCCTGTGTGCGAAAAAATGCTGTACTTGAAGAGGTATCTCGGTGGTGAAGCTCGTAAGGCAGTGGAAGGGTTCTTCTACCGAAATTCAGAAGATGCCTATCTAGGTGCTTGGGGAATCCTACAGGACAGGTATGGAGGTCCATTCATAGTGCAAAGAGCCTTCAGAGAAAGGTTGGCTAAATGGCCAAAGATATCAGCAAATGACCCTGTAGCATTAAGAGAGTTTGCAGATTTCCTTCAAGGTTGTGTGGAGGCCATTCCTCATGTTAAAGGCCTAGCTATTCTAAATGATTGTGAAGAAAACCACAAGCTTCTCAAGAAACTGCCTGAATGGATCGTGCGCAGATGGAGTCGCATCGCCGTGGACGAGCTGGACAAGTCCCAAGAATACCCAACCTTTGCTCGTTTCACAGAGTTCCTGCAAAGGGAAGCTAAGATTGCATGCAACCCCATTGCCTCTCCTTTTCTCCTCAGTACCAAGACTACAGATGAGAGAATTCCCAAGAGAGCCAAGGCGCTCAACACAAGCACTCAAATGAAGCCCTCTACCTTCAACGTTCCAAATATCTCAGCTTCAAGACCGAAACCACCTTGCCTAGCCTGCAAAGACGAAACACACGGTGTCGCTAAATGTCCGACTTTTGCGGTAAAAACCATCGATGAAAAGAAGGCTTTTATTCACGAAAACCATCTCTGTTTTGGTTGCTTAAGAAAGGGCCACACTACAAAAGACTGCAAAGGAAGACACACGTGTAGCATATGCAGTCGACGTCATCCAACCTGTTTGCACATACAGAGAGACACTGAGCCTGTTAAGGCATCAAACGATGATTCAGTAGGCATGAGAAATAAGGCAAACGACAACGTTCCCAAAGTTATGTCCCATACTTTGACAAGACATACGTCTGCCACATCCTGCATTGTTCCAGTTCTGTTGTCAGCTACTACGGAGCCTCAGAGGGAAATCCTCACTTATGCCTTACTTGACACACAGAGTGATTTAACCTTTATTCTGGCAGACCTGGTATCGAAGTTAAGTGTGAGCACCAAGCCATTACAGCTAAGGCTCAGCACAATGACAGCGGTTGACACAGTTATTTCAAGCCAAATTGCTCACGGTCTGCAAGTGCGTGGCTTCAACTCCGAAGTTCAAGTCCAACTCCGTCAAGCCTATACAAGAGATTTCATTCCAGTAGATAAGTCTCACATCCCCACTAAGGAGACTGCACTCCAGTGGTCACACCTCAAACACTTGGCAAACAAGTTACAGCCACTTCAAGATTGCGAAGTAGGACTACTGATCGGTTATGACTGCCCATCAGCACTGGCTCCCTTGGAGGTTGTTATCGGCTCCGAAAATGAACCCTTCGCTCAAAAAACTATGCTCGGCTGGAGCATTGTAGGATCAGCAAATCCACATCTTGATAGACAGGGTAGCCAGAGCTTCGTACACAGAGTCGCAGTGAAAGAAATGCCAATGCCGCCGGTCGCTGATGTGTTAAAGGCTTTAGAAATGGACTTCATTGAAAGAAATTATGAAGATAAGTACGTGTCTCAAGATGATGTTCGCTTCGTGCAGTTTCTCTCGGAAACTATAATGAAAAGGAAAGATGGACACTACGAGATGCCGTTACCCTTCAAAGACAACAGTCAACTGGCACTACCAAACAATAAGAGGCTGGCCCTTATTCGACTTCATCATCTAAAGAAAAGATTAAAGGGAAATAGACAGTACCATGAACACTACACTGCATTCATGGAAGAAACAATCAGAAAAGGTGATGCAGAACCAGCCCCTTCATTATCAGAGGAAGAGACAGTGTGGTACATCCCACATCACGGGGTTTATCACCCCAAGAAGCCAGACAAGTTAAGAGTTGTCTTTGATTGTTCAGCAAAGTTCAAAGGCATCTCCCTAAACGATACCTTGCTGACAGGTCCCGACCTGATAAACTCTCTAGTGGGAGTCCTCTGTCGCTTCAGGAAGGAAGCAGTTGCTGTGATATGCGACATTGAAAAGATGTTCCATCAGTTCTATATCCCCTCAGAAATGCGCAATTACTTAAGGTTCCTTTGGTGGGAGAACGGTCAGTTGGAAACAGAACCGAAAGAATACAGAATGGCAGTTCACCTTTTCGGTGCCAGCTCCTCTCCAGGATGTGCAAATTTCGGCCTTAAGTATCTTGCACGACAACACAAGTCAGAACATCCCTCAGCATCAGCCTTCATCGAGAAGAATTTTTATGTCGACGACGGCCTAACTAGCGTTCCAACAGTCAGCGAAGCTTCGAATCTAATCCTCGAAACTCAAGGATTATGTAAAAATGCCGGCCTACGACTGCATAAGTTCAACTCTAATAAAAGGGACGTCCTGTCCTGTATTGCTCCGTCAGAAAGAGCAACAACTAGTGTACCTGTCAAACTTAGCCCAGACTCAACAACAGAAGGACAAGTACTTGGCATTCAGTGGTCAATTGAAAACGACACCTTCAGTTTCAGTGCTGACATAAAGCATCAACCCTCAACTCGTCGTGGTATCCTGTCAGTCGTAGCCTCCCTTTATGATCCTCTAGGCTTCATAGCCCCCTTCATACTGAGTGGCAAGTGCATTCTCCAAGAGCTTTGCCGCAGAGGCATCAGTTGGGATGAAGCACTTCCTGAGAGCTTATGTCCACGGTGGAAGGCTTGGAAGAGTAGTCTGCAAGCTTTAAGGGAAATCAAGATACCCAGATGTTACCATCCCCCAGACTTTGGTAACAGAATGAAAGTGGAACTACACCACTTTTCCGATGCCAGCAACATAGGATATGGTGCCTGTTCGTACCTTAGGTACAAAAATGACAGAGATCAAGTCCATTGCAGCTTCGTAATGGCCAAGGCAAGAGTTGCACCAACGAAGATTGTGAGCATCCCAAGGCTTGAACTCTCAGCTGCCGTCACTGCAGCAAGGTTGAGTGTCATGTTGAAGGCAGAACTTGAAATAGAAGCTGACAAAGAGTTCTTCTGGACAGACTCCCAAGTAGTCTTAGCCTATATCAATAACGAAGCAAGAAGGTTTCACGTGTTTGTAGCCAATCGTGTTCAACTCATAAGAGAGATTACAGATCCAACCCAGTGGCATTATGTGGATACGACACAAAACCCAGCCGACCATGCATCCAGGGGTCTACATGTAGCGGATATCTCCACCTCAAGTTGGTTATCTGGGCCTAGTTTCCTTTGGAGATCTGAAGTGCACGCATCTTCAAGCTCTTCAGCAGAACTAATTGTAGGCGACCCTGAAGTCAAACCTGTTACAACCCTTGCATCACAAGCCAATGAACAAACTGATACTCTAAATCGTCTGAGCAGGTTCTCCAGTTGGTCAATGCTCATTAAGGTGATTGCAAGAATCAGGAGAATAAAAACTAAGACGTATCACTGCAGCAATCTTGTGTCTGTGGAGGAACGTAAGGAGGCCAGGGAGGTAGTGATAGGTCTAGTTCAACAGCAAGTTTTCCCCCAAGAGCTAAAACTCCTTCAAAGAGGAGATAGTCTCCCAAGTTCAAGCCCTCTTAGCTGCCTTGACCCCATTCTGGTTCAAGGACTTCTTCGTGTTGGTGGAAGGCTGTCAAGATCAACTCTTAGTCAAGAAACAAAGCACCCAGTCATCCTCCCAAAAGAAGGGCACATTACCCAGTTAATCCTGTCCCACTATCATGCAGCCATTCATCACCAGGGCCGCAGCCAAACTCTAACAGAACTCAGAGCAAATGGATTTTGGGTGCTTGGTGGAAGCAAGTCAGTCGCCAAGTTAATACATAAATGTGTACAGTGTCGAAAGCTCCGGCGTCCCACAGAGGAGCAGCGTATGTCAGAGCTCCCCGAAGAACGCATAGAAGTTTCAGCTCCCTTTACATACTGTGGTATGGACTGTTTTGGTCCCTTTATCACCAAACAAGGTCGAAAGGAATACAAGAGGTATGGTCTAATCTTCACATGCTTCTCCTCACGTGCAGTCCACATCGAAATGCTTGAAGATTTATCTACAGATTCCTTCATCAATGCCTTAAGGTGTTTCATCAGTTTAAGAGGAGCCGTTTGCCAACTTCACTGTGACCAAGGCACAAACTTCACAGGAGCAAAGAACGAACTTAAAGAAGCCCTGAAGCAATGTGACACAAAGGCACTAGAAACTTTCCTAGCTGATAAACAGTGTGAGTTTATCTTCAATGCTCCTTCCGCAAGTCATGCAGGTGGAGTCTGGGAACGTCAAATTAGAACCATTCGTAATGTGCTAAATGCTACAACAGTCCAATGTTCAAGTAGACTAGACGATGCTTCTCTTAGAACGCTATTTTATGAAGCCATGGCCATCGTTAACAGCCGTCCTTTAACTGTCGATGGAATCAATGACCCCAAGGCGCCAGAACCTCTAACTCCAAACCACCTCATCCTGATGAAATCCAAGGTTGCATTACCTCCACCTGGGAAATTCGTAAAGGAAGACGTATATGCAGCTAAACGGTGGCGTAGAGTGCAATATTTAGCAGAACAATTCTGGAGTCGGTGGAAAAGAGAATACCTCATGAGTGTTTCCACAAGACAGAAATGGCACACACCTCGACGTAACCTCAAAGTAAATGACATTGTCATAATCAAAGATGATATGTCTCCCAGATGCCAGTGGCAACTAGGACGTGTAATTGAAACTACAATAGAAAAGGATGATCTAGTTCGTCGAGTCAAGGTGTTAGTAGGTGACAGAAGATTGCAAGATAAGAAGGACTATGTATCAAAACCTTCAATTATTGAACGTCCTATTCAAAAGCTAGTAGTCCTCATAGAAAGCAAATAAGTTCAGTTTTAGTGATACACTAGCATACCACCACACAAGACAGTAGCCAGTTACAGAGGTACCTATAAGCTAAATTGTGTATGATGTACCATGTTTTATAGCGGCCAAGGTTATGTTCCGTAAATTATGTATGACTTTTAGGTTATGTTCATCATAACATAATTTGGTGGGAGTGTAACTGTCCGCTTATCATTGTGGATCTTGTTCAGCACTTACTGCTGGGTGGAACGTTTCTGCCTCCCTTTGGTTCCCTGGGGAATGTTTTGATCAGCAGGATTACAAGACCACTCCTTCTTCCTGTCTTAGAAAGAAAGCCTTTTCCTGTATCTCAGATGCCACATGTTAGCTGTCTGCATAGGATTTCATGGAAGATGTCTGCAGAAAATCCCTAAAGCTTAAAGTTTGTACCCCCCTTGGCAAGTGGATCGAGGTATGCAGAAAAGTGTGCATTGTTATAAAGGTGTATATGTTCTAGAGATAAACCCTGTTCATGCTGTTTGGTTTTAAATACGCTATACTGTATAATCCAAGGCACTTTGCATGTAACCATGTTTCTTTGAATGTTCAATGTAATTAGATGTGTGTGCAGACAACTGTAATTAACCCTGTAACCCCCTTTTTGGTGACAACTGTAAATAAGTGTGTTGTATGTCATTTACAGTTTTCACGGTGCTATGGTGCTATGGTGCTTACGATATTCATGTTTACGGTGCTCAAGGAGATAAAGAAAATAATATTCAACCCTGCTGCGCACCTTTGTTCCAAAAGAATAAAACTACTGCACCCGTCAGAAGCTCTCCTCTTGTTATTTATTCGATGCCAAAGGGGCCGTAACATTCTACAACTTGGTTGGTGACGGACTCTAGCACCATTGGCCGGCCACTGCACCTATATCTCCAGCCTTGCACTCATTCAACACTCAAAATCAAGGGAATAACAGCAACCATTAGGCAGGAGCCCCAACATCATGGTGTGCCCTGTAGGCAGAAAGGGTGTGCCCTCCTATTACTACCCTGGACATAGGGAGCATTGGTGTGAGGGTTGCCACTGTGAATAATTATTGCAGCCAGAACCACTCCCTTCCTCCGCTCCTGCTCCTCCTCCTCCGGGGCTTGCAACAGATGTAATTTCTAGTAGTGTGATCTATTGCAAGAGTTTATTGCTAAGGGTCCAGACGGTTAGCCCATCAATCATTCCCATACCAAAAGTCCTGAAAGGCTGTTAATTGCTGTTTAAATGTAACATATAATTAATGCTCAGGGTGGTCTTTGGAATCAGTCTGCTTCCCCTTCTGGCAACTGACCATATAGTCATCTAAAACGTTCCTCTAAGCTATACTGTGATGCTACTGCAGAGGTTCTAGAAAGCTACAGATGAAGCAACTGACAGCTAGACTGGCATGGCACACTACAGAAATGTCATAGCAACCCTTTGGTATTAGAATATTTTAATGAGTTTGTGTCATTACAAAGCAAAGGCTACACAAATAGCACACAACGGTAGATGAACATTTTGTCATGTTATGCTGGTTGCTCTGCAGTGAACAGAGGATCACTATACAGAGACCTGGCTTTGGGGAGAGTGACTGAGCATGCGTGTCTGCCAGCACATAGCCTATTAGGTGGACATCCACATTGCTCTTGCTCTACACCAGAGGTCAGCAAGTTGTAAAACTTTTAATTCCCAGCATCCAATTACCTCTATGGGAGTTCTGTGGACACTCAAGCAAGTCTGCATGCTGGGAGTTGACTTTTTGCAATAGCTATCTGCCAGAGGTTGCTGACCTCTGCTATATATTTTAATAAGGTTGTGCCATACTATGTCAGTCAATTTCATTTCTCTTCACTGGGTCATTTTAACAGTATTTACTTTCAAATGAAAGCACTGTTATTTTTTATGATTTATACAGTATTTAATTATGGAACAACCCCTTGAAGAAACCCTGGGTGATCAGCTTTTGTGCCTGGTGGAAAGTGTGGCTGACAATATGTGTCATCTGTAGCAGCCACTGTGGATGTGAAGTGTAGTTCAAACGAATGGCCAGCCATGTAATAAATGCATAGACCAGGTGTGTCAATGTGAGCTTAAACTCTGGTTTATAGATGGGTGCCAAGAACAAGAGCCCCCCCCATGATGTTCATATGCCCCCAATGACGCACACGGTAAAGGGTTTTCTTCAAGGGACAAATCATTTTAGAGATGATAGAAGATAACTTAAAGGAGTATTCCAGTACAGGATATAGGATAACAATAAGATTGTTGGGAGTTCTACCTCTAGAACCCCCAAACATCACGAGAATAGGGACCCAATACCCTTCGCAGCCCCCTGAAATGAACGGTTGGTTATACACTCTGCTGTTCCATTCATTTTGTAAGGAAGTTCAGAAAATAGCCTAGCATTGTGTGGCGAAACCAACCTCGCCACTGGGTTTTGGAGGGGCCTGGCTACTAGCCTCTTGCACCAGGATTATGGGCCCTCTCATTAGCCAGGCCTCATTTGTTCACAAAGGACTTGGACTAACTTGAACCCTGGTCTAATTCGTGCCATTTTGGGATGTTAAATGTCTATGTGTATTGAAAAGGGTGGGACATTGTATACATTGAGTAGGAAGGTCTGTTCCATTGTCTCTCTGTGTGTATTGGCGATGTCCTTTGTCCTGAGAGATAATTGAATTACTTCTCGGTTGTCTCCAGGACAGAGGATATTGTGTATTCGCCTGCCTGTGATGATTGCATCAACCCAGTGTGAGGTAATTCTATCACAGGCAGAGGGGAGGATTTTGTGTGGGAGTGTCTGAGTGTATTGTACGTGGTTATTGGCTGTTTTTACAAAACCCTGTGGGTGGTAACCTTGTTGGAAGATGTGTATAAAATGCTTGTGTGTTAAAATAAAGACAGTTCCTGTTTTTATACCTTCATGAAGTTTTGGCATGTTTGGGGAATGGGATAACTACTACACTCTTGGGGATTGCTATATCACAATACTCCCCTGAGTATAAGCTCTTGTAAGAGCTTGTTCCTGGTTCCTGTCTCTGCATTTAGGAGAGGTTCACCCACTGGAGCCTGGAGCCTTGTCATAGGTCCAGGGTGGGTAGGAGACGGCGAGACCTCCACCAAGCTTTGGCGGTTCGTGGGGTCTGCAGTGCTGACGGTGTCAAGTGGAGTGCTTGGAGTCCTCTGGAAGCACTAGAAGCATCTATCGACGGAGGTACCCGGTCAGGGTGCTAGGCGTTCCGTTACACATAGCGTTCAGATATTTCCGGAACTCCTATAGAGGTAAATCGAGCGGCAGTGCATGAGCCCAACCTGCCGCACCGTTAATTTGGGGGGCTCCAAGGTGTACAGGGTCCCCATTCTCATCATTGGTGGAGGTCTTAGTGCTAGGACCCCCTGTGGATACGGGATAACTAGTAAAATATGGAATATTCCTTTTATAGTAGTCTAGACAAACTCCTGGCCTACAAAATGACACCCACAGAATTATTACAGTATAAGGCAGGTTTTACTTATTGTACAGTAAAAAAAAATGCTAGAATGAGCATCCACTCAAAATGAAAATATCGAAAAGTGGATTAGACAAGTGAATATCAGTTATTATGAGGAACTTTAGCGCACATGGAAAAGATTCATAGTTGTCTATGGCAGACCTGACAGAAGATCAGTTTAACCGCCTCACGTCCGCCCATAGGATATAAACGTCCTATGGGTGGACGTCTATTTCTGACAGCACGTTTTAAAACGTCCTGTCAGAAATAGCAGCTGCACGCTAATCGTGCAGCTGCTGATCGGGTTGCCCGCTGTCAGTGACAGCAGGGCAACCCTAAGACAAGGCAGGGACAGTGCCCAGGTGTCCCTGCCTTCACGATCGCTGCAGACACAGCGCTCACCGAGCGCTGTGTCTGCAGAGCAGGAAGCGCTGTGCGCTTCCTGTTCCGGCCCGGCGGTCATGTGACCGCCGTGACCGGAGAGTGCAGGAGCTATGTGAGGTCTCTCAGAGACCTCGATCAGCCCTGCTGTGAGGCTGTACAGCGCAGGATTGCTGCTGTACAGCCTCTATAGGGGTGCATTTGTCCTGTAACTGGGGCTACTATGTCAGCCCCAGTTACAGGAGAAATCAACAGTGAAAAAAAAATAAAAAGTGAAGTAAATGTCCCCCAGAGGTCTTGTATGACCTTATGGGGGACGAAAAGTGTAAAATAAAATAAAAATAAAATAAAGGGTTGAAAAAATAAAATAAAAAAAAGTTTCACATGTAAAAAAAAAAAAAACCCAAGTAAGGAATAAAAAAAAAAATTAAAAATAGAAAAAATAAAATAAAATAGACATATTTAGTATTGCCGCGTCCGTAAAAACCAGCTCTATAAAAATATCACATGACCTAACCCCTCGGGTGAACACCGTAAAAAAAAATTAAAAAAACTGTGTCAAAACAAGCAATTTTTGTCCCCTTGCATCACAAAAGGTGCAACACCAAGTGATCAAAAACGCGTATGTCCCACAAAATGGTACCAATAAAACCGTCACCTCATCCCGCAAAAAATGAGCCCCTACATAAGAAAATCTCTCAAAAAATAAAAAAAATATAGCTCTTAGAACATGGAGACACTAAAACATCATTTTTTTGGTTTCAAAAATGCTATTATTGTGTTAAAGTGAAACAAATAAAAAAAGTATACATATTAGGTATTGCCGCGTCCGTAAAAACCAGCTCTATAAAAATATCACATGACCTAACCCCTCGGGTGAACACCGTAAAAAAAAAAAAAAGAAAAATTGTGTCAAAACAAGCAATTTTTGTCACCTTGCATCACAAAAGGTGCAACACCAAGTGATCAAAAACGCGTATGTCCCACAAAATGGTACCAATAAAACCGTCACCTCATCCCGCAAAAAATGAGCCCCTACATAAGAAAATCTCTCAAAAAATAAAAAAAACTATAGCTCTCAGAACATGGACACATTAAAACATAATTTTTTGGTTTCAAAAATGCTATTATTGTGTAAAACTTTAATAAATGAGAAAAAGTATACATATTAGGTATCGCCACGTCCATAACAATCTGCTCTATAAAAATGTCACTTGACTGAACCCCTCAGATGAACGCTGTAAAAATAAATAAATAGAAACTGTGCTAAAACAACCAATTTTTTGGTCACCTTGCCCCATAAAGTGTTATAATGAATGATCAAAAAATCATATGTACCCAAAAATAGTACTAATAAAACTGGCACCTTATCCCCTAGTTTCCAAAATGGGGTCACTTCTTGGGAGTTTCTACTGTAAGGGTGCATCAGGGGGCTTCAAATGGGACATGGCATCTAAAAACCATGTGGAGTTCCTTTCCTTCTGCGCCCTGCCGTGTGCCCATATAGCAGTTTACGACCACATGTGGGGTGTTTCTGTAAACCGCAGAATCTGGGTAATAAATATTGAGTTTTGTTTGGCTGTTAACCATCGATGTGTTAAAGAAAAAAATTAATTAAAATGGAAAATCTGCCAAAAAAGTGAAATTTAAAAATTTGATCTCCATTTTCCTTTAATTCTTGTGGAACGCCTAAAGGGTTAACAAAGTTTGTAAAATCAGTTTTGAATACCTTGAGGGGTGTAGTTTCTACAATGGGGTCATTTATGGGGGTATCCACTATGTAGGCCCCACAAAGTGACTTCAGACCTGAACTGGTCCTTATAAAGTGGGTTTTGGCAATTTTCTTATAAATTTGAAGAATTGCTTCTAAACTTCTAAGCCTTCTAACGTCCTAAAAAAATAAAATGACATTTCCAAAATGATGCCAACATAAAGTAGACATATGGGGAATGTTAAATAATAAATATTTTATGAGGTATCACTTTCTGTTTTAAAAGCAGAGAAATTGAAATTTAGAAAATTGCGAATTTTTCAAATTTTTGGGTAAATTTGGGATTTTTTCATAAATAAAGGTGAAATATTTTGACTCAAATTTATGACTATCATGAAGTACAATGTGTCACGAGAAAACAATCTCTGAATGACTTGGGTAAATAAAGGCGTTCCAAAGTTATTACCACATAAAGTGAGATATGTCAGTTTTGCAAAATTTGGCCTGGTCAGGAAGGGGGCAAAGGGCCCAGATGGGAAGTGGTTAAAAAGAACAAGTGCCGTCTACTGTTCCCTGTACAATCTGTTGCTGCTCCTACCCAGATTAATGGGTATTCTAGAAATCCTCCTTGAGTATCACAGTACTGTATTGTCATGGACGTACCAAGACATACGGACATCCCCGCATCAGTGATTGGCAGGAGATCTTTGCGACTGGCAACACGTGGTTTGATTTCACATGTTTACCTTGTGGATCAATAGGCGTCTGTGTTGCTTCTGGTACTGGACACACCCTCAACCTCCAGGTGTTGCTATTGTGGTCATTTAACTTTCCCTATTTATGGTTGTTTCTCCCACAATGCTGTGCAGTTTATAGCTTCAGCTGGACCTGTGGATAGCTGGTGTTTGGATCTCGGCTGAGTTCCTGGTGCTGCCATAGCTTCTTGGAAGTTAAGTGTTACCTTTCCCTTTTTGTACTTTATTTTTACTTTTCTGTGTGTTGCATTTCCTTGTTGTTTTGTATTAGGCCTCAGGGAGACTCCCGGTCACAGTGGCGTAGGGATCGCCATAGCAACCATAGCAGTGGCTATGGGGCCCTACGCCACTGGGGGCCCGTCCGGACCGCATTCTGTTTTTTTTTTTTTTTATTAACACACACAAACACTACACACAGGCAGCCAGGCAGTGGCGTAACCACCGGGGAAGCAGCTGCTTCGGGGCCCGGCGCCCCGGGAGCGTGTGTGACAGTTTATTTTCAAGTTAGTTAAATATGGATTCTTGTCTTAATGTTCAGGGCCCCTTCACAGCAGCAGCGGCTGACCAGGCCCCCTCGCTAATGTTATCTAATCTTACTGTCTCCTAAAGTTTCCTGATGTGTCTGGGATTCGAACCCACAACCTCCAATGTATCAGTGGCAAAGCATTTACCCACACAGCCATAAAGGCTGCATTGAAACAGATTGAAAAAATACGAGACTTCTACTGTTATAGCTGGCTAAGTGTACATCTATACACATGACAGCTGCCCCAACACACCCAGCACTGCTATATCTCTATATGACAGCTGTCCCAGCACACTCAGCTCTGCTATATCTCTATATATGAGCAGCTGTCATGTGTATAGATGTACACTTAGCCAGCTATAACAGTAGAAGTCTCATATTTTTTCAGTAAGCAGCAAGACAGCTCTTATGGTCTTGTGGTTAAGTGCTTTGCCTCTGATACAGAAGGTCGTGGGTTTGAATCCCAGCAGAAACTTTTCTGAAATACAAGCACTGACTCCATATATGGACATACAGGGCGGGACACAGGAAGAGGCTGCATCGCATCGCTGACATGGAGGTAAGTAGAAGTGTTTATTTTATTTTTTTGATACCCGACTATTACTGCCATGGGGGGAGCGGGGGGCACTTGATACTGGCACATGGGGGGAGGGGGGTTGGCACCTGATACTGGCACCTGGGGGGGGGAGAGGGGTTGGCACATGATACTGGCACCTGGGGGGAGGGGGGGTTGGCACCTGATACTGGCACATGGGGGGGAGAGAGGCACCTGATAATAGCACATGGGGGGGGAGAGAGGCACCTGATACTGGCACTTTTTTTGTGGGGGGGGAGATGGCACTATGATACTGGGACATGGGGGGGAGGAGAGAGGCACTTGATACTGACACCTGGGGTGGGGGAAGGGGGGTTGGCACCTGAAACTGCCACATGGGGGGGGAGAGAGGCACCTGATACTGGCACCTGGGGGAGGAGGGGGGTTGGCACCTGATACTGGCACCTGGGAGGGGGAGAGAGGCACCTGATACTGGCACATGGGGGGGGGGAGAGGGGTTGGCACCTGATACTGGCACATGGGGGGGAGGGAGAGAGGCACTTGATACTGGCACTTTTTTTGTGGGGGGGGGGATGGCACTATGATACTGGGACATGGGGGGGAGGAGAGAGGCACTTGATACTGGCATGTGGGGGTTGGCACTTGAT
Source organism: Bufo bufo (assembly GCF_905171765.1). Lineage (NCBI taxonomy): Eukaryota > Metazoa > Chordata > Amphibia > Anura > Bufonidae > Bufo > Bufo bufo. The sequence goes on along the minus strand of NC_053392.1, from coordinate 379,948,047 downwards.
ACTGGCACATGGGTGGGTTTGGCACTATGATACTGGCACATGGGTGGGAGAGAGGCACTTGATACTGGCACTTTTTTGTGGGGGGAGATGGCACTATGATACTGTAACATGGGGGGGGAAAGAGAGAGGCACTTGATACTGGCACATGGGGGGGTTTGGCACTATGATACTGGCACATGGGGGGTGGGAAGGAGAGAGGCACTTGATACTGGCACATTGGGGGGGGAGATGGTACCATGATACTGGGACATGTGGGGGGGAGGAGAGAGGCACTTGATACTGGCACATGATGGGGGGGCATTATGGGGGACACTAGGCCGGCAGCCTATCAGAGGCCGGACACTGAGGGGCATCTACTGGGGCACTATATATGGGGCATTTTATACTGGTACATTATTGGGGGCACTAGCAAGAAGGGGGGAGAGGAGCACTATGGGGGAATTTACTGGGGGCACTATATAGGGGTATTTTATACTGGGACATTATGGGGGCACTATGGGGGCACTATGAGGACATTAGCTCAACTGGGGGCATTACAAGGGGTATTTTTGTCACATTATAAGGAGAATTATTACTACTGGGGGGGGGGGGCATTATAGTGGGCTTTATTACTCCTCCATGGTATGACCCCCTAGTAGCAGCACCAGCCTCTCCCTGCTCTGCTATCCCTCTGCCCCTTCTCCAAATCCTTATTATGAAATCTTTCTCATTAGGATAAAGCACAACATCAGCTCCGCCGAGCCCCCGGCCAAGTGTTGAAGTGGTGTCCGAGATCCCCAAGGGTCAAGTAACTTTAAGTTTTCATATGAAATATGTTTGTTATACACATATAGCATCCACTGTGCCACACAATATACAGTATACCGCTACACTGTGCCAAAGGAGTGGGGTTTACACAGGAGGAGGGAGGTGCGAAGTGCGCTGGAGGGGCCCTTACAAATATTTGCTGTGGGGCCCAGTCACTTCTAGTTACGCCCCTGCCTGGTCATCCTTCCTTTTGGAGAAACGGGTTGTCTCATTCCTGTCATTAGTACCAGGGTTATTCCTGTGTATGAACTCACCTACAGTACCTGTTCATACTGGTAGTCAGTCAGGGCTTTGGTTAGGGTTCTCCCTAGGAGGTGTCCATCTTTCTTCCCTAGTTTTCAGGCCTTATTTCCTTTCCCCTTTTGCCTCCTATGTTCGGTGAGGGGTTTCCCTCCCACATTTCAGCGTGACATTATAAACCGCCAAAACCGTCATTTTTTTTCTTGCTTGTTTGAGTGCAGCCAATTGCTGCAGTGGCCAGACAGTTGAAAGGGCTGTCTTTGGAAATAGCCGACCTCCGCACGACTGTCTCGCAGATTCAGAGACCACAGGCTGTTGGTCCTGGTGGTGGTGGTGGAGACCAGACTTATCTGGAGCCTAAAGTTGCCCTCCCGGACAGATTCTCTGGGGGACAGTGGCGTAGGGATCGCCATAGCAACCATAGCAGTGGCTATGGGGCCCTACGCCACTGGGGGCCCGTCTGGGCCGCCTTCTGTTGATTTTTTATAAAAAAATTTAATTTACACACACACCAACCACACACAGGCAGCCAGGCCCGAGCCGGGCCTGGTGGGGAGGAGTCAGGACTGGAGCAGGGCGCACGCAGGGCCGGGCCCACACAGTGGCTGCGGAGGCTCCAGCCAGGTCACTGGGTAACTCAGAAGATCCGATGGTATATTCTAACTCCCAGGCGTTCCCATGGTGACGGGGACGCTTGCCTGGGGGTTAGAATATACCATCGGATCTGAGTTTTACGAGCTCAGTGAGTTAGAATATACAGGGCCACGCCGCTCACAGCAGTATATTCACTGACGTCACGCGCCTGCTCCTTCCACTAGGCGGCGCAGGCGCGTGACGTCAGTGAGTGAGCGCCGCCCGCCCGCACTGCTATTACCGGAGCTAAGACAAAGTATGATATCCAAATAATCCAAGTAAAGAGCTCAGCAATGAGCAATGATTAAAGTTAAAGTAGTTACTGATTAGTTTATAAATATACTGCTGTGAGCGTCGGGGAGGGGGATCTGTGGATGGCACTGTAGGGGGATCTGTGGATGGATTGGCAGTGCTATCCACAGATCCCCCTACAGTGCCCTCCACAGATCCCCCCTAAAGAGCTCAGCAATGAGCAATGATTAAAGTTAAAGTAGTTACTGATTAGTTTATAAATATACTGCTGTGAGCGTCGGGGAGGGGGATCTGTGGATGGCACTGTTTAGGGGGGATCTGTGGATGGCACTGTTTAGGGGGGATATGTGGATGGCACTGTTTAGGGGGATCTGTGGATGGCACTGTTTAGGGGGGATCTGTGGATGGCACTGTTTAGGGGGATCTGTGGATGGCACTGTTTAGGGGGGAGATCTGTGGATGGCACTGTTTAGGGGGAGATCTGTGAATCGCACTGTTTAGGGGAGGGGGGATCTGTGGATGGCACTGTTTAGGGGGGATCTGTGGATGGCACTGTTTAGGGGGGATCTGTGGATGGCACTGTTTAGGGGAGGGGGGATCTGTGGATGGCACTGTTTAGGGGGGATCTGTGGATGGCACTGTTTAGAGGGGATCTGTGGATGGCACTGTTTAGGGGGGATCTGTGGATGGCACTGTTTAGAGGGGATCTGTGGATGGCACTGTTTAGGGGGGAGATCTGTGGATGGCACTGTTTAGGGGAGGGGGGATCTGTGGATGGCACTGTTTAGGGGGGATCTGTGGATGGCACTGTTTAGGGGGGATCTGTGGATGGCACTGTTTAGGGGGGAGATCTGTGGATGGCACTGTTTAGGGGAGGGGGGATCTGTGGATGGCACTGTTTAGGGGGGATCTGTGGATGGCACTGTTTAGGGGGTGATCTGTGGATGGCACTGTTTAGGGGGGATCTGTGGATGGCACTGTTTAGGGGGGAGATCTGTGGATGGCACTGTTTAGGGGAGGAGGGATCTGTGATGGCACTGTTTAGGGGGGAGATCTGTGGATGGCACTGTTTAAAGGAGGGGGGGTCTGTGGATGGCACTGTTTAGGGGGGATCTGTGGATGGCACTGTTTAGGGGGGATCTGTGGATGGCACTGTTTAGGGGGGATCTGTGGTTGGCACTGTTTAGGAGGGATCTGTGGATGGCACTGTTTAGGGGGGATCTGTGGATGGCACTGTTTAGAGGGGGGTCTGTGAATGGCACTGTTTAGAGGGGGATCTGTGGATGGCACTGTTTAGGGGGGAGATCTGTGGATGGCACTGTTTAGGGGAGGGGGGATCTGTGGATGGCACTGTTTAAGGGAGGGGGGGATCTGTGGATGGCACTGTTTAGGGGGGAGATCTGTGGATGGCACTGTTTAGGGGAGGGGGATCTGTGGATGGTACGGGGGGGCCCATACATTTTTTTGCTATGGGGCCCATGCATTTCTAGCTACGCCTCTGCTGGGGGACGTGATAATTTCATTTTTGTTAAGGGAGGCGTGCAAACTGTATTTTAGGCTACGTCCACACTCATCTGGGGATGAGAAACAGCGAGTCAGTGTGGTTAAGGGGAATGCGCAGTCTTGGGCTTTTTCTCTGCCGACCGGATCACAGTCTCTTCGGTCAGTGGATGAATTTTTCAAAGCTTATTTATGACGACCCGGATATCCCTGGCCTAGACCAAGCTGCGATGCCTTCATCGGGGAGATCGGCTGCTGAGATTTATTGCTTTGAGTTTAGGAGTGGAATGATCCGGCTCTCCGTAGCCAGTTTTGTCAGGGGTTATCAGACAGGCTGAAGGACGCTTTGGCCTTTCATTATACTCCTGTGTCTCTGGAGGCTGCTATGTCTCTTGCTATATGCATTGATAGACGCCTGAGAGAGAGATCTAGGGGCCCCCACTCTCAGGACGTACTATCACATGATGTATCGTCCTCTGACACTTTGAGTGAAGATACTTCTGAGTTTAGGTCTGGGGACGAACCCATGCAGTTAGGGGGAGCTACTCCTGGATCCGCTTTTAAGCGTACTGGTCGTAAGAAGTGAGTGTGTTTTTTCTGCAGACAGGAGGGACATTTTATTAGAATATGTCCAAACATTTAGCGTAAAAAAAAGGGAACGTTTAATTCTCATCTGACTCTTGGAGGGGTGAGAGGAGAGTCAGAAAATGTGCATTTGTCTATGACCGGTAGTACCCAATTTCTCCTGACTGCTGAGGTGGCGCTAAAGTAAAAAACTGTGGGGATTGAGGTGTTTATCGACAGCGGGACAGGGGTGAACCTAATTGATGCTCAGTTTGTCTGTATGCATGGTTGTCAGCAAGTGCATTAGAGAAAAAATAATTCCATTTTTGCTATTGATTCTGTACCTCTAGCTCAGAAGTGTTTACCACAAGTGTTGCATGATATCAGAATAAGAATGGGTGACTTTCATCAGGAAATTATCATGTGTTTTGTGTTGTAGGGTCTCTCTGCTCCGGTGGTTGTGGGTTTGCCGTGATTGAGCAAGCATAATCCAACCATCGATTGGCAAGCTAGACAGATTCTGGATTGGGGTGATTATTGCGTTGACCATTGTCCTAATACAGATGTAGTAGCGTTAAAACACATGCTTTATAAGAAATGTTATCTAAACTAAATGCATTATGCAAACACTTAAATTGCTTTTCAACGGCTTTTGTTTCAAGATAACGCTATGAGTTAAGAAATTTGAGTTAAGAGTTTGTGTGTTAACCCTGCTACATCTGTACATCTTTTTCTGTTTTAGCTACTAAGACATTGTCTTCATTTATATCTGATTTTGCTGACGTATTTTCTGAGTGGATGCCAGGATTTACCTCCACATCGGGAATATCAATCTTAGGCTACTTTCACACACGTTTCTGGGTCCGCTTGTGAGATGTTGGGCAGTCTAACTTACCCCTTCTTGGGGAGAGGTTGTGTTTAGCTTACCCCCTGCTTAGGGAAGCAGCAGGCTGTTGGATGAGCCTGCGGTAGTTCAGTTGAGCTTACCCCCTGGAAGGGGAAGGCTGTGTTCCAGCCAGCAGAGCCTGTTCTGCTCGGTTGGGCCCAGAGGCCTAAGCTGAGTGCCTCCAAAGTCAGGAAGAAAGGTTCCCTGAATAAAGACAAAGATAAAGAGAAAAATACAGATAAAGTTAAAGACCGAGTCAGACTACAGAAAGCTAAATTGCAGCCTACAGCAGAAAGGAAAAGTTCCTATTTAATCTAGCCAGCATAGCAGTGCTGAAAAAGTTTCAGATATAGCAGAGCTGAATGTGTTTGCCTGCCAGAATTAATGCCAAAATCTGCTGATGACCAAGATAAAGTTGGAAGATTGTTCTCTAATGCAAGTTTATGCAAAGTAAAGCTGTTGTCAACTTAAATTCAAGTCTGGACTCCATTTATTCTACAAATCCCTCAACTATTCACCCTATTATCACTGCTGCGGACGACCACGCTTGGGGTTCCCGGTTATCCATGTAGGAGCACTGTGACAAGTGCAAAGCCGCGCCTAAAGGGACACTATAGGCAACCCTTATACCACTCTGGCATTCCTACACCTGGGGTCCACCATCACCTTCTACATAGGGGAACCTAGTCCCTCCTTGCTGAAATACAACTGGCATCACGACAAAAACTTTAAAAACTCTTATAACACCGTAGGAGAGACCCCCAGCGTAGGACCTGCCCGCTACAGATGAATGGAAGGCAGCTTTCAATACTCCTGAGGGTCACTTCGAGAATCTAGTCATGCCTTTTGGGTTGACCAATGCTCATGCGGTTTTCCAGCATTTTGTGAATAACATTTTTCATCACCTTGTTGGGAGGTTTGTAGTCGTGTATTTGGAAGACATACTAATCTATTCTCCAGACGTGGAGCAACATCAGGATCACGTTAGACAGGTGTTGCAGATCCTAAGAGATAATAATTTGTACGCAAAATTAGAGAAGTGGGTTTTTGCTGTACACGAGGTGCAATTTTTGGGATACCTTTGGGTTTTCTAATGGATCCAGAGAAAGTCTGTGCTGTATTGGACTGGGATCGCTCTGAAAATCTGAAGGCTCTTATGCGATTTTTGGGGTTCACCAATTATTACCGAAAATGTATTTAGAACTATTTGACAGTAGTGAAACCCTTAACTGACAAAACGAAAAAAAGGGACGGATTTCTCAGTGTGGCCTGATTCTGCGTAGCAAGCCTTTTCTGCGGTTAAGGAGTGCTTCTCTTCTGCTCCTATATTGGTGCAGCCGGATGTATCACTGCCTTTCATTGTGGAAGTGGACGCGTCCACGATAGGAGTAGGAGCAGTTTTATCGCAGGGCCCGTCACCTGGTAAATGGCGCCCATGTGCCTTTTTCTCTAAAAAAACTCTCTTCCTCAGAGAGAAATTACAATGTGGGTAACAGAGAGTTACTGGCCATTAAGTTGGTTTTCGAGGAATGGCGTCATTGATTTGAAGGGGAGATTCATCCGATCACGGTGTTCACAAAAACCTGGCTTACCCAAGGCAGGCCAGATAATCTGTTTTTCACCAGATTAAATTTCACTGTCACTTATCATTCTGGGGTTAAGAACGTCAAGGCAGATGCCTTGTCACGTAGTTTTCCTGGAGGTGGTGATTTTGAAAATCCGAGTCCTATTCTATACCCTGACCTAGAGGTGAAGATGTTAGAGGCCCAGGTTTACGCACCGGATTCTTGCCCCTCAGGGAAATTGTTTGTGCCATCGGAATTGCGTCAGAAGATGTTTGAGGAACATCATTGTATGGTTCTTATGGGACACCCTGGGAGCAGATCCACTGCCGACCTCATCTCTCGTAGATTCTGGTGGCCGGGGTTGCGTAAGTGTGTTGAGGATTATGTGTTGGCCTGTAGTGTCTGTGTGCGTGCTAAGGTGACATGGACCATGGACTCATTTATCTATGGATTTTATCACTGATCTGCCTAATTTTTCAGGAATGACAGTAATTTTGGTGGTGGTTGATCGCTTTAGTAAAATGGTACACTTTATAGCGTTGTCTGGCCTACCTAATGCTAAAACACTTGCTCAAGTGTTTGTTGACAACATTGTGAAACTCCATGGCATTCCCTCTTGGGTGGTTTCAGATCATGGGTCTCAGTTTGTGTCCAGATTCTGGAAGGCATTCTGTACTCGGCTGGGGGTACAACTGTCTTTTTCTTCGGCTTTTCATCCTCCGTCGAACGGACAGACGGAGCGCACTAATCAGAGCCTGGAGACTTAAAGAGGAAAAAAATCTAAACAAAGTATACAGACATGGAGAGCGGCGCCCAGGGATCTCCCTGCACTTACTATTATCCCTGCGGAGCCGCTCCGTTCTCCCGGTATAGGCTCCGGTATCTTCAGATTTTCAGCTCAACCGGGAGGAGCCTGCTCTTGTTCTCCTCGGCGTCTCCTTCTCCCAGGCTGTAGCGCTGGCCAATCGCAGCGCTCAGCTCATAGCCTGAGTTTTTTTTTTCTCCCAGGCTATGAACTGGGTGCTGCGATTGGCCAGCACTCCAGCCCTAGGAGAAGGAGACGCCCAGGAGAACAAGAGCAGGCTCCTCCTGGTTGAGCCGAAAATCTGAAGATACTGGAGCCTATAACGGGAGAACAGAGCGGCGCCCAGGGATAATAGTAAGTGCAGGAAGATCCCTGGGCGCCGCTCTCCATGTCAGCATACTTAGTTTAGATTTTTTATTGTAATGAAAGGTCCTCTTTAAGATGTTTTGTCTTTGAGAACCAGGAGGAGTGGTTCTCGTCTTTGTCTTTGGCAGAGTTTGCCATAAATAATCGTAGACAGGAGTCCACTGGTAAGTCGCCGATTTTTGGGGGCATATGGGTTTCATCCGGAGTTTGGCACATTTTCTGGTTCAGATACTTCTGATATTCCAGAGGAGGAACGTTTTTCGTCATCATTATCATTAGGGATGAGTGAATTGACTTCGGATGAAACATACGAAGTCGATTAGCATAAAACTTTGTTTCAATACTGTACGGAGCTCCATACAGTATTAGAATGTATTGGCTCCGATGAGCTGAAGTTATTACTTCGCGAAGTCTCGCGTGACTTTGCATAATAACTTCAGAAATTGATTTATACTGTAAAAAACCATTTCCCAAACTCGGGTTCAGTTTCAAGTGGTACCTTGGAACTGAACCCAAGTTCGGGAAATGTTTTTTTACAGTATAAATCAATTTCTGAAGTTATTGTGCGAAGTCTCGCGAGACTTTGCAAAGTAATATCTTCGGCTCATCTGAGCCAATACATTCTAATACTCGCCCCGTACAGTATTGAAACAAAGTTTTATGCGAATCGACTTCGGATGTTTCATCCGAAGTCGATTCGCTCATCCCTAATTATCATCTATATGGTGGAAAATTCTAAATAACTTGATAAATATGGGCAACAAGTATAAACGTGTGGCTGACAGGAAACGTATGAAGGGTCCGGACCTAAGAGTGGGCGATTTGGTGTGGCTGTCCGCAAGAAACATTAAGTTGAAGTTACGTTCTTGGAAGTTGGGACAAGGTTTATTGGTCCATATAAGATCACTGCCATTATTAATCCTATAGCTTTTCGTCTTGAACTTCCTCAGGTTCTGAAAATACATAATGTGTTTCATAAATTTTAGTTGAAGAGATATGTTGAACCTTTGGAGCTGTCTTCCTTGACTGTCATGGTGGTAGGTAGTTTGAAATTCCAGATCGCCAAGATAATTGACTCTCGAGCTCTCCGTAGATCTCTTCAGTATCTTGTTCCCTGGAAGGGTTATGGACCTGAGGAGAGAATGTGGGTACCGGCATCTGACGTGAATGCCAGTCGTTTGGTGAAAGCTTTTCACAGGTCTCACCCGGATAAGGTCGGTCCTGGGTGCCTGAAGGTCACCCATAGAAGAGGGTATTGTCACGGACGTACCGAGACATATGGACATCCCCGCGACAGTGAGTGGCAGGAGATCTTTGAGACTGGCAACACGTGGTTTGATTTGACATGTTTATCTTGTGGATCAATAGGCGTCTGTGTTGTTTCTGGTACTGGACACACCCTTAAAGGGAACCTGTAACCTCTACTATGCTATCCTCACTGAGCGTTTTTAAATGTTCATTGTGTTACCCTAAACATATAAATTACACTTTTAATTTCATTTGCAGACGAATTCAATAAGTATTATGCATTTTTGTACTTCCCGCCTTTTATGCAAATTAACATAAAAGAGTCATATCTTACTTGTGTGACCAGAGAAGAGTCATATTTTCAAGCTCTGACTCATCTCAGGTTAATTTGCATATGTATCAAATCGTTTTTTTTACACATTAAAAGCACCCAGAGCTATGGGGACTGGGTATTGTGGATGTGCTAGCGGCCATCTAGCAACCCATCTCCTCAGCTCTATACCCAAAATCCATGTGACAGGTTCCCTTTAACTTCCAGGTGTTGCTATTGTGGTCATTTAACTTTCCCTATTTATAGTTGTTTCTCCCACAATTCTGTGCAGTTTGTAGCTTCAGTTGGACCTGTGGATAGCTGGTGTTTGGATCTCGGCTGAGTTTCTGGTGCTGCCATAGCTTCTTGGAAGTTAAGCGTTACCTTTCCCTTTTGTACTTTATTTTAATTTTTCTGTGTGTTGCATTTCCTTGTTGTTTGTATTAGGCCTCAGGGAGACTCCCGTTCATCCTTCCTTTTGGAGGAACGGGTTGTCTCATTCCTGTCATTAGTACCAGGGTCCTTTAGGGTTAGATAGGACTTTAGGTATTCCTGTGTAGAGATGGCCTTGTGGTTCACCCGGTGGTCGTTTCACGGCGAACTTTGCTTGTTCGCGATTCGCCGAACATGCGAACATATGGCGATATTTGCACGTTCCATAATTTTTTGCATAGCGCCGAACTTTGACCCATGATGTATCCATCAGGTGGGACAGGACAGCCAATTGAGACATTTCAGCACTTGGACAGACCCCCAACCCTATAACAGAACCCGATCTGGCAGCCATTTTACATTATGTGTTTTGCCAGTGTAGGGAGAGGTTGCATTTTGGAGCAGGGACAGTTAGGGACACCAAACGCTAGCTAATACGGCCACAAAAGTCCTTTTAAGGACTGGTATAGGTGTGCTATCGATAGGTATGATATACTTATAATATACTTTCTAACATAGAAATTATATTATATTGTATCTGTATTGTGCAGCAGTTGTGTGCGGTTCTGCTGCAATACCGCAGCTAGATAGAGGGACAAACGCTATTGGAGTAACTAACTGCAACGGGTGTGATATACCTGTTGCCACAAAAAAACAGATTGAGGGGTGCTATATACCTTCTTCCACAAAATCCTTATTGAGGGGTGCTATATACCTGTTTCCGCCAAATACTGATTGAGGGGTGCTATATACCAGTTTCCGCCAAATACTGATTGAGGGGTGCTACATACCTGTTTCTGCCAAATACTGATTGAGGGGTGCCATATACCTTCTTCCACAAAATACTGATTGAGGGGTACTATTGCTATATACCTTCTTCCACCAAATACTGATTGAGGGCTGTGATACACCTGCTTCCACAAAATACTGATTGAGGGCTGCAATACACCTGCTTCCACAAAATACTGATTGAGGGGTGCCATATACCTGTTTCGGCCAAATACTGATTAAGGGGTGCCATATACCTTCTTCCACAAAATACTGATTGAGGGGTGCTATTGCTATATACCTTTTTCCACCAAATACTGATTAAGGGCTGCGATATACCTTCTTCCACAAATACTGCTCTTCTCTACGGACTTAGGCAGAGTGTAATTTAGAAAATGACCGCAGGGATGGTAGTGGTTGGGCAGGTGCACCAGGCCAGAGCCTAAGTGGGAAGTTGGAGAAGGCACGTGCGATAACTTCAAAGGGCGCACCAGAGTTGGTTGAGTGGCTCACTCAGCCTTCCGCTTCTACACCCTCCTCATCCTCTGTATCTGTACCCCTCCTCACTCTGTGCTGTGTGCACCCCCAAAGAGTCAAAGGAATTATTTTCCCATCTATTCCCAGACTTTACTAATGCACAGCCATTCTTGGCATCGGATGAGGAAGAGGAGGTAGCAACGGCCGCTACCCAGCGGTCTTACCACAGTACCCAGATCAGCCCAAGGAGGGTGGTCCTCGCTGTTGCTGCCTTCTCCAAGATCTCTAATGTCAGTAGTGGTAAAGGTGACGATGACGTGTCGATGGACGTCACATGGGTGCCCACAAGAGATGAAGAGGAGGGGAGTTCAGAGGGAGAGACGGAGCAGCAGATAGGGAGGAGAAGGAGGAGAAGCAGGCAGAACTCGCAGTGCACAGGAGGCAAAAAGCAGACTGCAAATGTATCTAGAGCGAACCATCCACCATGCACGGTTACATCTTGTGCTCCCAGGACGCCGGGCTTATTTTAACGTGTCAGCTGCTGATAATAGTGTTGCCATCTGCAGCCTGTGCTGTCAACGCATAAGTCGCGATAAGCCCAATGCTCACCTAGGGACGACCGCCTTAAATGAAATCTGTCACCAGGATAATCGCTATTGAAGTAAAGCCATAGCCTAATAGCACGTAGTACCTTATTTCTAGATGTGCCTTTGTTTCAGCAATAGATGTTTTCTATCTTCTGAAAATCCAGTTTATTTGGTATGCAAATGAGCCAGTAAGGTGCCCAGAGGGGCGTCACTCTTGCAGGAAAGAGCCCAGGCACGCCTCCTGCTAGTGCCCAAGCCCACCCTCATGCTGGGAGCAGGGAAATGGGGGCAGAGTTATGGCTTGAATGTGATGTAGGAGGGGTGGGTGGACACATTGTGGCAGGAAACTGTCCAAGAAACTGTCCAAGGACACAGGAAGACTCCCAAATTCCAGTGCGGGGGAACTTGAAACAGTGCATTGACCAAGATATTATCACAATACAATTAACATTGTTAAAACAGACAAAATGAAGTCATATATACACTGCTCAAAAAAATAAAGGGAACACAAAAATAACACATCCTAGATCTGAGTTAATTAAATATTCTTCTGAAATACTTTGTTCTTTACATAGTTGAATGTGCTGAAAACAAAATCACACAAAAATTAAAGAATGGAAATCAAATTTTTCAACCCATGGAGGTCTGGATTTGGAGTCGCACTCAAAATAAAAGTGGAAAAACACACTTCAGGCTGATCCAACTTTGATGTAATGTCCTTAAAACAAGTCAAAATGAGGCTCAGTAGTGTGTGTGGCCTCCACGTGCCTGTATGACCTCCCTACAATGCCTGTGCATGCTCCTGATGAGGTGGCGGACGGTCTCCTGAGGGATCTCCTCCCAGACCTGGACTAAAGCATCTGCCAACTCCTGGACAGTCTGTGGTGCAACGTGATGTTGGTGGATAGAGCGAGACATGATGTCCCAGATGTGCTCAATTGGATTCAGGTCTGGGGAACGGGCGGGCCAGTCCATAGCATCAATGCCTTTGTCTTGCAGGAACTGCTGACACACTCCAGCCACATGAGGTCTAGCATTGTCTTGCATTAGGAGGAACCCAGGGCCAACCGCACCAGCATATGGTCTCACAAGGGGTCTGAGGATCTCATCTCGGTACCTAATGGCGGTCAGGCTACCTCTGGCGAGCACATGGAGGGCTGTGCGGCCCTCCAAAGAAATGCCACCCCACACCATTACTGACCCAATGCCAAACCGGTCATGCTGGAGGATGTTGCAGGCAGCAGAACGTTCTCCACGGCGTCTCCAGACTCTGTCACATCTGTCACATGTGCTCAGTGTGAACCTGCTTTCATCTGTGAAGAGCACAGGGCGCCAGTGGCGAATTTGCCAATCTTGGTGTTCTCTGGCAAATGCCAAACGTACTGCATGGTGTTGGGCTGTAAGCACAACCCCCACCTGTGGACGTCGGGCCCTCATATCACCCTCATGGAGTCTGTTTCTGACCGTTTGAGCAGACACATGCACATTTGTGGCCTGCTGGAGGTCATTTTGCAGGGCTCTGGCAGTGCTCCTCCTGTTCCTCCTTGCACAAAGGCAGAGGTAGCGGTCCTGCTGCTGGGTTGTTGCCCTCCTACGGCCTCCTCCACGTCTCCTGATGTACTGGCCTGTCTCCTGGTAGCGCCTCCATGCTCTGGACACTACGCTGACAGACACAGCAAACCTTCTTGCCACAGCTCACATTGATGTGCCATCCTGGATAAGCTGCACTACCTGAGCCACTTGTATGGGTTGTAGACTCCGTCTCATGCTACCACTAGAGTGAAAGCACCGCCAGCATTCAAAAGTGACCAAAACATCAGCCAGGAAGCATAGAAACTGAGAAGTGGTCTGTGGTCACCACCTGCAGAACCACTCCTTTATTGGGGGTGTCTTGCTAATTGCCTATAATTTCCACCTGTTGTCTATCCCATTTGCACAACAGCATGTGAAATTGATTGTCACTCAGTGTTGCTTCCTAAGTGGACAGTTTGATTTCACAGAAGTGTGATTGACTTGGAGTTACATTGTGTTGTTTAAGTGTTCCCTTTATTTTTTTGAGCAGTGTATATCCCTTCAATCCCCTCTTAGAACCTTATATATCTTATACTATATGGTTCTTTCTCTTTTCTCCCTTAGTTTGCTTGTAAGCCTTTAGATATTCCATATACCCTTCAGGAGTATAATCCTTAGGCTTTGTTGAGGTTGTATTTGCCTCTTCCATCTTTACCGGAGTATAGAGGAATGTTGAGTGTACCCCTCTTTCGATCACTTTTTGACATATGGCAAGAAAAGTGGGCACACACTGTAGACAACAGCAGAGACACACTATTGCAGCGACCACGACGAGTGCCACTCTTAAGACATACCTTATTTGACCAAAGTCATGTATCCAGCCAAAAAGCCAGTCCCACCATCCTTGGTCAACATCTTGTTTTATGTGTTTAATCATTTCTTCTAGTTGGCCTATTTTATCTTTTATTCCACGGGAGTGATCTGATAGATTGAAACAACACATCCCTGCAAACGCTGAGCATCCTACACCATGTTGAAGCAATAAATAGTCAATAGTTGCACTATTCTGCAAGATAGCCTTTTTATATGATTGTATATCTTGCAGAATTGCACTAGTGACATTTATTTGTTTTACCATAAAACAGGCAAATTTTGATATTGTCCTGTGGTTATATATGGCCAACCCTGGTACCCCTATCATAGATATCCCTAAACTCATGTATTCTGCTCTAGAGAGGAGACTCACATTATAGTCACAATTTTCTGGTAGCTGTAGGGCAGTGTCTCTCGTGTGTCGCGTCTGTATTGCTGGGACTAGTGGTATCATTGTTATTATTAACCTAGCTATTGTACAGGGTCCCTCTGTAATATTGGCCGGTATGTACATGTAACTAGTATTTCCACAGGCCAATACCCATCCTGTTGGTAGAGGTACATGTTTGTCTAGGGATGGTACTGTTTTTGCAATATTACATTGCATATTCTTTAGATTTATACATATCTCTAAGTCTGAACATTTGTGTTGCAGATCCCCACATTTTATGAAAATACCAATCTAGTACATAATCTCCTTCATCCTGTTTACCAGGATTTTCTATTGTTAACATTATTTTCATGTGCGATGATCTTTGCGGACAATGACCTATAACAGAGAATGAAGAGGTGTCCATGTAACAGGTCCCTCCTTCAAGGAGTATCATGCTCTACTAATTGGTAAAATCAACAAGATTATTGAAGCAATCTTAGTCAGTACATTCAACCATTTCCCAGAAAAGAGTGAGGAGCTCATCATGTTGGAGGTCAGGGCTGTCTGCCCCCATTAGTACCTCTGGGCCTCGTTGGAGGTCAGGGCTGTCTGCCCCCGTTAGTACCTCCTGTCCTTCTTCAAGGCCAAGGAAGTCTACCTCCGTTCCTGCCTCCTCTCTTGCTCTCACAAGCTTCACTCGGGTGGCGTGGATCCAAATTGGAGATTGTTCAGTCAGCACAGCTGTTCTGGTTACTGCAACCACGGTAGTAGGTGGGCCATATACGAAATCACCTTGAGCTCTTCCTTTCTTCAGTGTTTCGACCACCACCTCATCCCCCACCCTGTATGGGTGGGTGGGTTCCTGTGGAAGAGAGGGAGACTTACAAGCAATTTTTTTCTCAGTTTTGTTAAGTACCTGTATCAATTTGGTGACATAGTCTTCCCTTATTAAATCAAGGTCTTCTCCCTGCACTATCATTGGGCCCAGGGGGTGGGGAAAGGCCTTCCCATGAGTATCTCAATGCTGTTATGTCCTACTCAGTGGAAATGTGCTATTACGATGGAAGCACTGTGTTGGGGAATGCATGGCTTTGCAGACTAATCCTGACTTAGGATTTTTCTGCAATACTGGATAGCACCAGTCTTGCTGTTCCTGTTCAGTGGCATACCATTGAAAATCAGTAAGCATTTGCAACATCTCAAGGGTTGGAGGTGCCAGACATGGCATCTCCCAATGGTTACACGGGCCTGTGAGGTTGCATTTGGCCACTCGTTTCGCCACCTTATCTGCCAGCGCATTGCCCTGTGAGACATGATCCTTACCATCTGCTGCCATGAATCCTCTTCTCTGCCAAATCATACCATGGTCCCACACTACTCCATGTGCGTACCTACTATCAGTATAGATGGTGACAGGTCTGCCAGCATATAGAATACATGCTCTAGTGAGTGCAATGAGCTCAGCTGCCTGCTGTGTTGAGTGTGGATGCCCTTGAGTAGGCCTACAACATCATGTGTAGTGTGCAAAAAGGTTAAATGTCCCAGGGTGTAAGTAGTTGCTAATTCTACCATCATTGCACAGGCTGCAAGGGAACGCAGACATGCCGGCATCCCCTGAACAGAGGTGGACATAACCTTTGAGAAAAATGCACAAGGACGCAACTTGCCTCCGTGTTCTTGTGTCAGTACCTCCGCCATGGTTTTACAATTTTGGCGTGCAAACATGTGGAAGGGCATATTATAGTCAGGGAGGCCCAGCCCTAAACTCGACATGAGTGAACATTTCAGATAATCAAATGCATTGTACATTTCAGAAGACCATTTAATCAGATCTGGATTTTCTTCCAGAGTGGCTTGCCTCAAAACATTGTCATAATAGGAGCAATCAGGAATCCATTGTCTACAGTAGTTTATCATACCAAGGAAAGATAACATTTATTTCTTGGTGTGCGGGTTGAAGAGACCCGCAATAGACTGGACTCTTTCTGTGCTGATTCTCCTTTCACCTTTTGTGAGGACAAAGCCCAAGTATTCAACCTGTATTTTACACCATTGCATTTTCTCAAGTGCCACTTTGTGACCACATCCTGACAACCATCGTAACAGTGATAAACCATCCTGAATGCTGGCCTCCGCTGACATGCTACACAGTAACAAATCATCGACATATTGCAACAGCACAGAACCTTGGGGGGGGTACCATGGTTTTAACGTGGCTTGGAGGACTATGCTGTACACTACAGGTGAATCAGCATATCCCTGGGGCATTCTGCACCAGGTCAGTTGACATCCATCAAAGGAAAAAGCAAAAAGTAGTCTGGTTGCCTTATCAACTGGGATAGAGAAGAAAGCATTCTTCAGTTCTATCACACTGAAATAGACAGCGTCTGCAGGAATTGCAGAAAGAAGTGAGGGGACATCTGGAACAATAGGAGCAATGGGCACAATGATATTATTTATGGCCCTTAAATCCTGTACAAAGCGGTTAGAACCATCTGCCTTTGTCACTGGATTCACGGGCGTGCTGTAGGGTGAAATCACCTCTTCCAGGATTCCCTTTTGTAGGAATTCTTCTATCATTGGCCTAAGTCCATCAAGTTTCTCTCTTGACAACGGGTATTGTTTCTGGAACACTGAGATGACACCTGGTTTCACAGTAGCTTTTTAAGGTGTGCAATCTATGAGTCCTGTGTCATATTCATTTGAAGACCATAATGCAGGATTAATGTTGTTAGGTTCTGGGTGTTTCTGTATGTTTGCAAGAATCAGTGGCACTGGTGTAGAGATTGGAATGAGATCTGAGTGTACTCTTATGCCCTGATTCTTTGCTGATACCTGAAAGTCAAGCTTAATGAACAAATCTCTCCCTAACAGGCTGACTGGGCAATCTAGTATAATGCTAAATACATGATCTGTGATGTATTACCTGTCCATGGTCTCCAGTGGTAGTGAGTCAGTTTTGAAAGGTTTTGTCAAAACCCCATTAATTCATATAGAAGGCTCAGACTCTCCTTCCTCCCACTCTCAGTCATCTAAGTCCACCCCTTTTAGTCGGACGCTGTGGTCCTCCTTCTGTCCGTCAATAGTGTCCCAGCTGTCCATAAGAACAGAGCTCTGATGTTAAGCACAACACTTAACATGTAACACGTAACTTCAAACATTAAAACAAACAGATCTGACAATACAGACATGAACACACAAAGGGCCCATAAAAAAAAAACTTTTCATTGACTTCAATTTAAAAAAAAATGTACAGCTTGATCAACACTGTTGGCACCAATAAAAACCAAAAAAACTTCCAAGAAAAATAAAATAAAATTCTCAATGTGCATATTATATGAAAACAAATATCGTACTCCATAAGCATTCACATTTTCATGTACTCATTTTCACAAACAGCTCATAACCACGCCCTTATACATAAAAACTGAATTGCATTCACAGCTCTGCTAAAAACATCCATCAGTCTTCACACATTTTCAACTCCACTACAACTCAAAGCCACACCCATTCACATTCCACTGAATCATTTGTCTTCCAACCCAGTCACACAGCTTTTTTTGTTTCATTCCAAAACTTGCAGCACAGATAAACACAGCTTTCCTGGAAACAGATAGCCACACCACACCCAGAATTGCTGATGGTCTATGTCGCTGTTGTACTGTGTTTTCCAATGTCTTCTGGTCTTCACTCTGTGATTAATCAACTCTTATAAGAAGACAATATACAGTACATGTTATAATCATACAGTAATTTTGTTAAACCCAAATCATTTTATATGCCAGGTGGTCTTAGTTAGTGTTTGCACATATATAATAATTTTTGTTAAAAGCTGGATTATTACACATATAACATCACTTACTCTGCATGATTCCCTCCCCCCCTTTTCCTTTGCCTGCTCTTCTCTTATCTTAGGAATGTTTGTGTTAAGGCAGGGGAAGTAAGTCAGTCCATTCACAGGACGTTTAACCGTCTTAAATATTCCTCAAACTTT
Source organism: Bufo bufo (assembly GCF_905171765.1). NCBI lineage: Eukaryota > Metazoa > Chordata > Amphibia > Anura > Bufonidae > Bufo > Bufo bufo. The sequence goes on along the minus strand of NC_053392.1, from coordinate 379,929,855 downwards.
TACAGATACTGCACCAGACAATACTGTGTTTTCTCACACTAGTTGCAATACTTATCCATTAACTTACCAGGCTATGGGTCTTCCCTATTTCCCTATTTAAACACACATATCATTAGGGTAACAAAACTTAACCAGTTCATTTCTGAACATTTAACACAAGCGCCTTTCTGATTGCAGACACTGAGGCACTTTCTTTCTTGCTAGTGACATCAATTAACTTCCTGACACTGCTCTGTTTTCTCACTCATTAGAACCCCCCCCCCTCAACATCACAGGAGTTCTGATGTCCTACAGTCTGTAAGCTCTAACTTCACAGATTCTTACAGATTTTCATTCCTGTTGCCAGCCGGGCGACCTGCTGTCCGGGGCCACACCTTCTCAGTAACATTCTTTTTCACATTTTAACTTTTAATTCTCCATTAATATCCCATGGGGTAATCTGTTTTTGACCCTTGTCCTCCCATGTTGATATTCTTAGTTCAAAGAATAAGCGAGACAATCACGGTCAGGACTGGCTGTACTGAACCGTAAAGGCTCCGACAAAAATCCTGTCAACTGATCAGCGGATTCGTATCTTAATGTCTCTCTATACTCTTTGGACCCCTATCGACTATTGCTGTTTTGGACCACCACTTGCGTTCACTGTCTCCGGGTCAGCGGATTTTAATCCTAGCCCAAGGATTGGGGCGTCTTGCGGTCTTCCACAACACAAACAATTTTACACATTAACACTGGTTAACCCAAAATACATAAATTTGACAATAACAGTGGGATGTGACCGTACACTTACCACCCGGTCAGTATCTCACACAAACAGATAATCTTATCACTTCTAAGATACTTATACTATATATATACAAGAGTTAATCCAAGCTTGTAACCTTCTGTTCCCTGAACAGTATTTCTTTAGTGCACTTTATATCTATCTACGGTGATGTGGACTCCCGGAGTCCCTTATAATCACCTTAGGCTCCCTGAGCCTTTGTCTGTGTCCCTGACACAGCGACCTACCGAAGTCTTAAGTAGATGGTTCAACTTACTTGGGTCAAGACGTGGCCAGTGCCCTCGGATCAGACGGAGGACAAAATCAATGTCTTTCTCACCGGACCCGAGGATGACCCTCTCGAGACCCCAAAGCTGTAAGGCAATTCGTCTCTTCACTAGGCATCCCTGATACCTGACCTCGGTGATCAGCTTGAATTGTCTTTTCTGACGCCAGGAGAATGAACTTATCCGATACAACAAAACACGGGTCTGTACAAATTCACTCAAATTTTATTGCCCCTTAGTTCAGCCTTTTAAAGAAGCAGGGAGTATAATTTACATAGTAACATCATTAACCAATCATGTGTAGACACATATATGCTTAGTATGCATTAAGCCGGGATGACCTTATAAGGTGTGACTGTTTTCACTTAGGAATTTAAGGGTTTCAATAAACTGTCCAAGGACACAGGAAGACTCCCAAATCCCAGTGCGGGGGAACTTGAAGTGCATTGACCAAGATATTATCACAATACACATTGTTAAAACAGACAAAATTAAGTCATATATATCCCTTCAGCTATCAAGCATGTAACCCGTGGCACCCATGTGGATTTGGTGTTACCACCACAGATTGCATACAGGCCTGCCTCATCTTCTTCTTCTCCTCCTACTCCATCCTCCATCTTCTCCTCAGCTGACTATTCTTTTTCCACTGCTACCACCTCTTCTGCTGCACCCCACAAACTCCCCAGAACCTATTCGAAGTGCCAGGTGAGACGTTGCCATGCTTTGCTGCGGCTGTTGTGCCTGGAAGCCAAGAGCCACACCTCTCCTGCACTCCTTTCAGCTCTGCGGTCACAGGCCGATCAGTGGCTAACCCCGCTCAATTTGACAGTTGGTAAAGTGGTGTGCGACAACGGTGCCAATCTGCTGAGCGCGCTGAAACAGGGCAAAATGACGCACATGCATGGCACACGTCCTGAACTTAGTCGTGCAGCGATTCGTTGCCAAATAACCTGGGGTCCAGGACGTCTTGCGGCAGGCCAGGGATATCTCTGGCCATTTTAGAAGATCTTACACGGCCATGGCTCGCCTTGCTGACGTTCAGCAGCGACACCACTTGCCCGTCAGACGTCTTATTTGTGACTGCCCAACACGCTAGATCTCCACCATGTATATGCTTTATAGGCTCCTTCAGCAGAAACATGCCGTTAACGACTACCTGTACAAACTCTGTGGCAGGACAGGTTCTGGGTAGCTTGTTTTTTTCCCACTGTGCCAGTGGCTGCTCATGCGCGACGCATTGTCACGAGGGTGTCAAGAACCACGCCTGACTCCGTTATACCCGGGGTCAGGAAGTCGCAGCGGTTGGCTGCACGCTCTATGTAAGATAGGGCTGTTTCCTTATGGTAGCTTTCTGGGTTTGCTTTGCAAACCCTTTTGGCTCACTCAGGGATCCGTAGCTCCTTCTCCTCAGCTGTTCCTTGTCCATCACTCCCAAACCTCCTTATATTCCCCTCTCACACTTCTCTGGTTGCCAGATATAGAGCTTCCTGCCTGGACATCTATTCTGACCCTCTGGAGCTCTGTTGCTGCGTTCTCTGGTAGTTGGTCCAGAACGCTACCCTCCAGATCCCTGTTGGACCTTTGTGGTCTATTGTGGTCGCCCACCTGGGTGTATGTGTTTGTCTGTTTTGTCTGTCCTCTCCCTGGTGTTTCCCTCTTAGTGACAGTGGTGCGGACTAGCGATCCCACCGGCCCGTTCACTATCTAGGGCTCATTTTAGGGAAAGCCAGGGTTTAGGCAAGTGATCGCCGCACGGGTGAGGAACCCGTCTAGGGACGTCAGGGCAGTCAGGTGCCAGCCGCAAGGGGAGTTAGGGGTCACCACCTTTCCCTCTCCATTGGGCAGGGCTTTCCCTTTTTCCTCCCTGTGCATGACGCCGGTCATTACACGCATGCAGACTTCTGCGGCCATTTGATGAGATCACCAAATGGGTCAGTCACAGCCAGGGTGCCATCAGTGGCATCGCAACTTATGCCTTCTTTCTGGAGCGTGCATTGCGTCATGTCATTGATCAAGCCGTCAAGAAGCAGGAGCTGGAAGATGAGGAAATCGCAATGCTGAATTAATTTCCAGGGGAAACTTCTCCATTTGAGACAAGTCAGCAGGAGTCTGAGGAGGATAGTGGCTGGAGGGAGGAGGAGGAGGAGGAGCAAGAAGGGCAGGCTTTAAACTTCTCGGGGATCCCTGGTGTTGTCAGTGGCTAGGGGAAGGAGACCAAGGACGACATTCTCCTGGGCAATGAGCAGGAGCCAGGGCGCTCCACCGCTTCCAATTTAGTGAAAATGGGGGCCTTAATGCTCCAGTGTTTGAAGAGGGAGCCCCGTATAAAAAGCATAAAGGTTAAGGACCTGTACTGGGTGGCAACATACTTAGACCCCCAGTACAAACACAAAATGGTGGACATGTTACCAGCATCACAGAGGGCTGTCAGAATGCAGCATTTCTAGTTGTTGTTGCGAGAGATGCTGCATTCTGCTGTTGCGGGCACTGGCAGAGGAATTTCCACCCATAGTAAAACAGGTGCGGATACCAATCCTACAGCGCCTGCAAAAAGAGTGTGGTTTGAAGATGTGTTGGTCACTTCGGATATGAGATCATTCTTGCAGCCAACCCATCGACAGCTGCCCTCCGGATCCAGCCTCAGGGAATGTCTAGACTGACAGGTGAACCCGACTACATCGGGTTAACAGCTGATGTGGACGCTCTGAGAAGTGAGGAACCCCTTGACTACTGGGTGTGCAAGCTTGACCTGTTGCCACAGCTGGCACAATTTGCCATGGAACTCTTGGCTTGCCCCTCGTCAAGTGTCCTGTTCGATAGGACATTCAGCGCAGCAGGGGGGATCGCGACCGATAAGCGCACTTGCCTAGCTCACGACAGTGTGAACTACCTCACATTTTTAAAAATGAGGAGGAATTCAACACCTGTGATGACCACGTGTAATTGAATTTCCTCATGCCAGCCTACACATATACGCCACTGTCACGGAACCATGAACCAGACGTACAACAAGGGATAAGTGAAAATAAGAAGGCTTTATTGAAAATAAAGCTTTAAAGCAAAAGTCCAAACGGATGGCGAAACCGAAGCAGAGTCTTTGCGAAGCCAGAGGTCAGGAACCAGAAGGGTAGTCAGACGAAGCCAGGATCAGGAACCAGCAGGGTAGTCAGACGAAGCCAGGATCAGGAACCAGCAGGGTAGTCGGACGAAACCAGGATCAGGAACCAGCAGGGTAGTCGGACGAAACCAGGATCAGGAACCAGAAGCAGCAGCAGTCTAGAAGCATGTGAACACAGGAGGACCAAGCAAGGAACTGAAGCCACAGACCTCCTATATATATGAGCTAGGCATCCAGCTCCTCCCAGTGGGAAGGAGGAGCCGCAGGGTGAGAGGCTACAAGAAACCCAGAAACCAAGATGGCCGCCAGCACATGTCAAACGAAGGAGAACAGCAAGAAGGTAAGACCATGACAGTACCTCCCCCTCAAGGGCCCCTCCTCCGCGGAGTAAAGAACGGTTTCTGAGGGAAGCGTGCGTGGAAGGCTCGGAGCAAGGCAGGAGCATGGACATCTGCGGAGGGAACCCAGGAACGCTCCTCTGGACCATAACCACGCCAATGGACCAAAAACTGCACCCGACCGCGGACCAGGCGTGAGTCCAGGATATTGCTCACCTCATACTCCTCACGATTACCCACTTGGACCGGACGAGGCCGAGGAACCGAGGAAGTGAAACGATTACACACCAGTGGCTTCAACAGGGAGACATGAAACACGTTGGAGATCCGCATGCCAGGAGGAAGCGCAAGGGCATAGGCTACCGGGTTTACCCTGCGAAGCACTCGGAAGGGACCAACAAAGCGAGGCGCCAGCTTGGGAGTGGGCACTCGAAGGTTGAGGTTGCGGGTGGACAACCATACACGGTCTCCGACCTGGTAGGAAGGAGCAGGCGCTCGTCTGCGATCAGCCTGGAGTCTCTGGCGCTGCGCAGAGACCTCAAGGGACTTCTGGATCAGTACCCAAGAAGCACGTAGGACGGAAAGGTGATCCTCCACAGCCGGAATATCCTGGGGAGAGAATACCTCCGGTAACACGGCAGGTTGGAACCCATAATTGGCCATGAAGGGAGACGTCCCAGAGGAAGAGTTCACCGCCGTGTTCCTGGCAAACTCAGCCCAAGGCAGGAGGTCAACCCAATTGTCTTGGTGATCGGAGACATAGCAACGAAGGAATTGCTCCAAGGCCTGATTGGATCGTTCTGCGGCCCCATTGGACTGAGGGTGGTAGGCCGAGGAGAAGGAGAGATGAATCCCCAACTGGGAGCAAAAGGCGCGCCAGAACCTGGACACAAACTGACTCCCCCGATCCGACACAATCTCCTTGGGCAAACCGTGCAACCGGAAGACCTCCCTGGCAAAAATCGTGGCTTCTCTTGTGCAGAGGGTAACTTCTTGAGAGGAACACAGTGGCACATTTTGGAAAACCGATCCACAATCATGAGAATGACCGTATGGCCTCGGGATGCAGGGAGGTCCACAATGAAATCCATCCCCAGGTGTGACCATGGGCGCTCCCCGGTGGCTATGGGTTGCAGAAGGCCCAACGGAAGGTGCCGAGGGGACTTACTCTGGGCACAAACGGAGCATGCCGCTACATATGCGGCGATGTCGGAACGTAGGGAAGGCCACCAGAACAGACGTGAAACAGCCCAGGACAGCTGATTCTTTCCAGGATGCCCCGCGGTCTTGGAGTTATGGTAGGTTCGCAACAACCGAGTGCGCAACTCCTCAGGCACAAAACATCTGCCGTTGGGTCTCCCAGAGGGAGCACCAGATTGAGCCGCCAAAATCTGCTCACCCAGGGGAGAGGTCAGGCTGGTGCGAATGGCGGCCAAGATCTGATTCGGAGGTATGACCGAAGTCGGAATCGACTACTCCCTGGACAGCTCGGAGTACTGCCGTGATAAGGCATCCGCCCTGATGTTCTTCGAACCGGGTAGGTAGGAGACCACGTAATTAAAACGTGACAAGAACAGAGCCCATCTGGCCTGACGTGGTGTCAATCTCTTGGCCTCAGAAAGGTAGGTCAGATTCTTGTGGTCCGTCAGGATGAGGACCGGAACCACCGAACCCTCGAGCAAGTGCCTCCATTCTTTAAGGGCCTGCACGATGGCCAATAACTCCCTGTCACCAATCTGATAGTTGCACTCCGCGGAAGACAGTTTCCGGGAGTAAAACCCACAAGGAAGCAGAGGACCCTCTGGTGTTCTACGCTGAGACAGAAGGGCGCCTACTCCCGTCTCAGACGCGTCCACCTCGAGGACAAAGGGCAACCCAGGGTTGGGATGCGACAGAATCGGAGCCGACACAAAGGCGGACTTTAGAGCCTCAAAAGCTCGGATGGCCTCGAGCGGCCAGACCTGGGAATTACTGCCCTTCCTGGTCAGATCCGTGAGAGGCTTGGCTAGCATGGAAAAGTCCCTGATGAACTTCCGATAATAATTGGCGAAGCCCAAAAAGCGCTGCAGGGAACGAAGACCACTGGGCTGGGGCCACTGTAAGACAGCCGAAACCTTCTCAGGATCCATGGAGAACCCCTCAGCGGAAATGATGTAACCTAAGAAGGTTACCTGGGATCGGTGAAATTCGCATTTCTCAAGCTTACCGAACAGCTTGTTCTCTCGTAACCGTTGCAACACTCGTCTGACATCCAGAATGTGGGCCTCCATGGATTCAGAATATACCAAGATGTCATCCAAATAGACCACCACACACTGCTGCAACAGGTCACGGAAAACATCGTTGATGAATTCCTGAAAGACTGCGGGCGCATTGCACAACCCAAAGGGCATAACCAAGGATTCATAATGACCGGTCCTGGTGTTAAACGCGGTCTTCCACTCATTGCCCGCCTTGATCCTTACCAGGTTATATGCCGCCCTCAGGTCGAGTTTGGTAAAGACCGTGGCCCCTTTAAGGCGATCGAACAGCTCGGAAATCAAGGGTATCGGGTAAGCGTTCTTGATCGTGATGCGATTGAGACCCCTGTAATCGATGCAAGGCCTCAACTCACCGCCCTTCTTTTTCACAAAGAAAAATCCAGCCCCTGCCGGGGACGAGGATTTGCGAATGTGTCCGCGTGAAAGCGCCTCCCTCACGTACTCCTCCATGGCCTCATTCTCCGCTACCGACAGTGGATAGACTTTGCCACGAGGAGGAACGGCACCAGATTGTAACTCTATGGCACAATCGTATGGGCGGTGCGGAGGTAGGGCAACCGCGCGCACCTTATCGAATACATCCCGGTACTCCTCGTATTTAGGAGGCAACAGAGAGTCCGAGGAAGTACACAGCAACTTGACAGACCCATGGATGCAACTAGCCCCACACTGCGGTGACCACGAGAGGATCTCGGCCGATCTCCAATCGAAAGTCGGATTATGCTTCCGGAGCCAGGGGTACCCCAAGACCACCGAGTAGTGTGGAGACGAAATAACCTGGAGGCAGACCGACTCTCTGTGAACGGCACCAATGGCTATCCCCACTGGAAGGGTCTCATGAGTCACGTGTGGCGGCAGAAGGGGTCTGCCGTCTATCGCCTCAAGAGCCAGTGGGGAACCTCGAGCCTGCAGAGGAATGGAATTGGCGGCAGCGAACACATTATCAATGAACAAACCACCAGCACCAGAGTCCACCAACGCCTGGGTCGTCACCGAGCCCCCGACCCAGGAGAGGACAACAGTGATCAGTGGTTTGTCAACACGGGAAACCGGGGACGAGGAGACTCCACCCAAGATCTGCCCCCGACAGGATCTCAGGTGCGAGCGTTTCCCGGACGGTTCGGACATGCCAACCGAAAATGCCCACCGAGACCACAGTACATGCATCGGCCCTCGCGTCTCCGGAGTACCCTCTCCCCCTCGGACAGGCGAGCAAACCCCAGCTGCATGGGTTCACCCCCAGACAAGTCATCCCCAGGAGGCGTGGGAGGAGAGGGAGGCACGGGTGGGACAACAAACGTAGGCGCCAATCTGTTAGAAAACCTCCGCAGGCTCTCCTTAAAGGAAGGTCTCTCCCTGAGTCTGGTGTCAATCAAAATCAGGAAAGAAATAAGAGACTCGAGCTCCACTGGTAGGTCCTTAGCTGCAACCTCATCCTTCAAGGCATCCGAGAGACCATGAGAGAAAGCAGCGACCAGAGCCTCATTATTCCAGCCCACCTCTGCTGCCAGGGTACGAAACTCAATGGCGTATTCAGCTACGGATCGTGAACCCTGTCTGATGGACATAAGGAGCTTCGCAGCAGAGGCAGCACGAGCCGGCACATCGAATACCTTCCGAAGAGAAGCAACAAAACCGGAAAACTCGGCAACCACCGGATTGTTGTTCTCCCATAAAGGGCTGGCCCAGGCCAAGGCCTTGTCCGAGAGCAGCGAGATCAAGAAGCCCACCTTTGATCTCTCAGTGGGAAAGGCATGTGGCAGCAACTCGAAATAAATGCCCACCTGGTTAAGGAAACCTCGGCACTGAGTTGGCTCTCCCCCAAAGCGCTGTGGAAGAGGGGCAGAACCGATCATACCCCGAAACACCGCAGGTGCAACAACAGGTGTCGGGGTAGACTCTGGCGCAACAACCGGAGCGGCAGTAGGAGCGGGCCCAGGAGCGACAACCGACCCATCGGCAACGGGAGCGAAATGAGCCGTGCGTTCAAGCAGGGTTTGCAACGCCACAGCGAACCGACCCAACAGGTGATCCTGCTGATCAAGTCTGGCAACCAGCGTGGGTAGCGAGGATGGCCCTGTACCGTCAGAATTCATGGCTTGGTCCTAATGTCACGGAACCATGAACCAGACATACAACAAGGGATAAGTGAAAATAAGAAGGCTTTATTGAAAATAAAGCTTTAAAGCAAAAGTCCAAACGGATGGCGAAACCGAAGCAGAGTCTTTGCGAAGCCAGAGGTCAGGAACCAGAAGGGTAGTCAGACGAAGCCAGGATCAGGAACCAGCAGGGTAGTCAGACGAAGCCAGGATCAGGAACCAGCAGGGTAGTCGGACGAAACCAGGATCAGGAACCAGCAGGGTAGTCGGACGAAACCAGGATCAGGAACCAGAAGCAGCAGCAGTCTAGAAGCATGTGAACACAGGAGGACCAAGCAAGGAACTGAAGCCACAGACCTCCTATATATATGAGCTAGGCATCCAGCTCCTCCCAGTGGGAAGGAGGAGCCGCAGGGTGAGAGGCTACAAGAAACCCAGAAACCAAGATGGCCGCCAGCACATGTCAAACGAAGGAGAACAGCAAGAAGGTAAGACCATGACAGCCACCACCCAGAACAAAGAATGGTCCTTACCTTATGTATATACAGCGGCATAAAAGGCCTTTCCTTATTGCCTAATTTTTGGGGCCTGTACTGGCCGACAGTTACATATTTATCCTGTGACCGCCTAATGTACCTCCAGCCACAGAATCCAAAGTTCTGTACTGTCAGGTGAATGCCTATTGGTTAATTTTTGGGGCCTGTACTAGCCGACAGTTAAATTTGTATCCTGTGACCGCCTAATGTACCTCCAGCCATAGAATCCAAAGTTCTTTGCTGCCAGGTGAATGCCTTTTTCCTAATTTTTAGGGCCTGTACTGGCCGACAGTTACATTTTTTTATCTCTAGCCACATAATCACACCCCTGTCTCACTCCTCTGCCTCTCATTATGGGGCGTATGAACTGCATTCACCATAAGGACCTTCTAATGTCACAGGGTCATGTGACTGTGCCCCCCACCCCATACTGTGCCCCTCACCCCGTACTGTGCCCCCTTATACCCTGCATTGTGCCCTCTAGTCATTCCCTGTACTGTGCTCTCTTATACCCTTTTATCCGGTCCCGGTATGGCGGTGGTATCCAATAACTGGATGGCCATAACTGTATCCCTTTCCCTGCCCACACCATCCTTTTTTAGACCTGGCATGAGCGGAAAAAATATGCAGATTGCGGTGCTAAGGACCTTTGCGCCACAATCTGTGTCAGAAATACGCCTAACATAGATGTATTTCTATCTAATAAAAGGCCACCTAATTGTATTATTATTCGGGGGTAGGGATAATATGTTTATATTACATAGATTCTAGTGTATTATACTGTGCCCTGTATTTCCCAGTAGAAAATGATCCTTGGGAAGCACAGTCTTCATCCCTGACCACCAGGATCAGGTAGTGCTCTGTCAGTACATGGCGGCCTCCCCTCTCTGCCACGCTGCTCCTCTGTGTACTGGTGCTTATTCTGACACACGGGCTGGGTTCACATCCTATTTTTGCCATCCATTTAATGCATACCAAAAATGTATGCGTTAACGGATGCCTCAGACTGATGCCGTACAGTGGCGTCCATTCACCATACAGTTCGATGGTAGAAAAAAAATGTACGTTAACGTATGCATTTTTTTAATGGACTCTGCAGGATACAAAAATGTGGAGTGCTGCACATTTGTATACATCAAACCAATAGGAAATAAAAATTCTCTAGGCTCCAGCAGGGCACATTTTTGAGAGTTTCCTTTTAAGACACATAAAAATGGCACCTGATTAAAATACACATTTTTTGGGGAGAATTTTTGCCAATGATCCCCTCTGGTATATCACTGTCCGTGTTGTGGGACTATTTGTGTACTTCTAGTAAGTGTTTGCTGGCTGCAAATATGACCTGAAGGTTTTTCAGGTTTGCCTGCCATTAAAGTGAATGAGGCCCGCCGCGAACATTTGATCACGTTTGCGAATCGTCCCGGCCGATGTTTGTCCATCACTATTCCTGTGTATGAACTCACCTACCTTTGGGGTCTCTTCATACTGGTAGTCAGTCAGCGGTTCCTCTTAGGGTTTTCCCTAGGAGGTGTCCATCTTCCTCCCTAGTTTTCAGGCCTTTCCCCTTTCCCTCCTATGTTTGGTGTGGAGTTTCCCTCCCACATTAGAGCGTGACATGTATGTACATATAAGTTTTAGGCTGCCAGGCATAGCTACTAAGGGGACCCACAGGGTTGAGGTGCAATCAGTGATCAGTATAGATAATGCAAGGGGTAGTGAAAAGGAAAGGGGGACAGAGCAACATCATGGACTAACTAAAATAATAATTTTTTGTTGTTGTTGTCTTACTGCCTAAGGGAAATAGGTAGGCGGAAGGGTCAAAAATATAAATTAGGGATTAACCCCTTAAGGACACGGCCATAATTCACCTTAAGGACCAGGCCATTTTTTGCAAATCTGACCAGTGTCATTTTATGTGTGAATAACTTTAAAACGCTTTTACTTATCCAGGCTATTCTGAGATTGTTTTTTCGTTTCATATTGTACTTCATGACACTGGTAAAATGGAGTAAAAAAAAATCATTTTTATTTATAAAAAAATACAAAATTGACCAAATTTTTTTTTAAATTAGCAAATTTCCAAGTTTCAATTTCTCTACTTCATGTTTGGATCATTTTGGGAATGCAATTTTATTTTTGGGGGATGTTACAAGGCTTAGAAGCTTAAAAGCAAATCTTGAAAATTTTCTAAAACCCACTTTCCAAGGACCAGTTCAGGTCTGAAGTCACTTTGTGAGGCTTACATAATGGGAACCACCCATTCTAGAAACTACACACCTCAAGGTATTCAAAACTGATTTTACAAACGTTGTTAACCCTTTAGGTGTTCCACAAGAGTTATTGGCAAATGGAGATGAAATTTAAGAATTAAAATTTTTGGGCAAATTTTCTATTTTAATGCATTTTTTCCAGTAACAAAGCAAGGGTTAACAGCCAAACAAAACTCAATATTTATTGCCCTGATTCTGTAGTTTGCAGAAACACCCCATACTGTACGGGCACACGGTAGGGCGTAGAGGGAAAGGAGCGCCGTGTGGTTTTTGGAAGGCAGATTTTGCTGGACTGGTTTATTTACACCATGTCCCATTTGAAGCCCCCCTGATGCACCCCTAGAGTAGAATCTCCATAAAAGTGACGCCATTTTGGAAACTACGGGATAAGGTGGCAGTTTTGTTAGGACTATTTTTAGGGTACATATTATTTTTGGTTGCTCTATATTACATTTTAGTGAGGCAAAGTTACCAAAAATGGAAATACTGAAATTTCATCTCCATTTGCCATAAACTGTTGAGAAACACCTAAAGGGTTAATAAAGTTTGTAAAATTCGTTTTGAATACCTTGAGGGGTGTAGTTTCTTAGATGGGGTCACTTTTATGGAGTTTCTACTCTAGGGGTGCATCAGGGGTTCTTCAAATGGGACATGGTGCCAATAAAAAAGGCCATCAAAATCCGCCTTCCAGAAACCATATGGCGTTCCTTTCCTTCTCCGCCCTTCCGTTTGGTCATACAGCAGTTTACGACCATATATGGGGTGTTTCTGTAAACTGCAGAATCAGGTTTTTGTTTGGATTTTAACCCTTGCTTTGTTACTGGAAAAAATTGATTTTTTATTAAAAATTTTTGACCGTGTTCATCTGAGGAGTTAGGTCATGGAATATTTTTATAGAGCAGATTCTTATGGATGCTGCGATACCTAATATTTATATATGTTTTACACTATATTATCCTTTTTTAAATTAAAAAAACATTTTAGTATCTCCATAGTCTAAGGCCTCTTTCACACGGGCGAGATTTCCGCGTGGGTGCAATGCGTGAGGTGAACGCATTGCACCCGCACTGAATCCGGACCCATTCACTCCAATGGGGCTGTGCACATGAGTGGTGATTTTCACGCATCACTTGCAGCATGCTCTATTTTGTGCGTTTTTCACGCAACGCAGGCCCCATAGAAGTGAATGGGGCTGCGTGAAAATCGCAAGCAAGTGCGGATGCAGTGCGATTTTCACGCATGGTTGCTAGGAGATGATCGGGATGGGGACCCGATCATTATTATTTTCCCTTATAACATGGTTATAAGGGAAAATAATAGCATTCTTATTACAGACTGCTTATTAAAATAAGGCTGGAGGGGTTAATTTTTTTTTTACATTATTTAACTCACCTTAATCCAATTATTCGCGCAGCTCAGCTTCTCTTCTTTCTTCTTCTTTGCTGTGCAGGAGGAAAAGAACCTGTGGTGACGTCACTGCACTCATCACATGGTCCGTCACATGATCCATCACCATGGTGATGGACCATGTGATGAGAGCAGTGATGTCATCAAAGGTCCTTTACCCAGGTCCTGAAGAAAGAGAAGCCGGGCTGCGCGAACAAGTGGATTAAGGTGAGTTAAATAATTTTTTATGTTTTTTTAAACCCTCCAGCCCTATTTTACTTAGCATTCTGTATTAAGAATGCTATTATTTTCCCTTATAACCATGTCATAAGGGAAAATAATACACAACACCTAACCCAAACCCGAACTTCTGTGAAGAAGTTCGGGTTTGGGTACCAAACATGCTGATTTTTTTTCAAGAGCGTGCAAAACGCATTCAAATTTTTGCACTCGAGCGGAAAGATCGTGCATTTTTCCGCGACGCACCCGCATCTTATCCGGCCCAAAAACATGATGTCCGTGTGAAAGAGGCCTAAGAGTCTGTTGTTGTTTTTTTTAGTTTTTAGCCGATTTTTTTGCGGGATGAGAGGACGGTTTTATTGGCACTATTTTGGGCGGCATATGACTTTTCGATTGCTTGCTATTACACTTTTTGTGATATAAGGTGACAAAAAAATACCTTTTTTTTTGCACCATTTTTATTTTATTTTTTTGACCGTGTTCATCTGAGGGGTTAGGTCATGGTGTATTTTTATAGAGCAGATTCTTACGGACGCGGCGATACCTAATATGTCTACTTTTTTTAAAATATATTTAGGTTTTGCACTACTGTATATTATCCTTTTTTTAAACAAAACAAAAAAACATTTTAGTATCTCTATAGTCTAAGAGTCAGTTTTTTTTTAAAGTTTTTAGCCGATTGTCTTAGGTAGGGCCTCATTTTTTTTGCGGAATGAGAGGATGGTTTTATTGGCACTATTTTGGGGGGCATATTACTTTTTGATCGCTTGCTATTACACTTTTTGTGATGTAAGGTGACAAAAAAGTAAATTTTTTTGGACCGTTTTTATTAAATTTTTTTGACAGTGTTCATCTGAGGGGTTAGGTCATGGGGTATTTTTATAGAGCAGATTCTTACGGACGCGGCAATACCTCATATGTCTACTTTTTTAAAATTTATTTAGGTTTTACACTACTGTATATTATCCTTTTTTTTGTTTTAATTTAGTTTTATTTAGTTTTACAAAATATCATTTATGAAAAAAAAATATTTTTTGTGGGGTGTCTCAAGTCTGAGAACCATAGTATTTTTCGATTGTCAGTGGCTAAATGGAATTAAAATTGGGGAAGGGGATTATAAATTTACTACTCCATGGAAGTGTGGTACTCCCTGAATCAATAATGCAGAGGCCCGGATGATCGGGGCACGTGTCACACTGAGTGGTGGTGTCCTTCCGTATCCCCCTCCTGTGACACACTCTGCACCTTTTTTTGGGTCCATCCCTTCTTTCCAGTATGGGGGACCACACCTGGAAAGTGTTCACCAGGGACGATCCGGGCGCCGCCAGTTCTCGAGGTACTCCGGCCTGCTCTTTCCCGGCCAAAAAAGATCAGGTCCTTGAGGATTGCCTCATAGAACGGAAGGAATTTCCCTGTGTTGCCAGCACTCTGGGACAGCACAAAAGAGTTGTACAAGGCAACCTGTACCAAGTAGACCGCAACTTTTTTGTACCATGCCCGGGTTTTGCGCATGGCGTTATATGGCTTGAGGACTTGATCAGAGAGATCAACTCCTCCCATATACCGATTGTAGTCGACGATACAATCAGACTTGAGGACCGTTGCCGCTGTACCTCGCACAAGGACAGGGGTGATGCTGCTACCGTGAATTGTGGACAGAACAAGGACATCCCTCTTGTCCTTATATCTGACCAGCAACAGGTTTCCACTGGTAAGGGCACGGGTCTCACCCCTGGGGATAGGTACCTTCAGGGGGAGGGTAGGGAGGCCGTGTTGATTTTTCCGCACGGTCCCACAAACGGACGTGACTCTGGCGGCGAGGGACTGGAACAAGGGGATACTAGTATAAAAGTTAACCACGTACAGGTGGTAACCCTTATCTAGCAGTTGGTGCATAAGGTCCCACACAAGTTTCCCGTTAACACCCAGAGTGGGGATACATTCTGGGGGTTGAATACGGGATCTCGCCCTTCGTACACACGAAACTTGTAAGTGTACCCTGAGGTACTCTCACAAAGTTTGTACAGCTTCACACCATACCTCGCCCGCTTAGAGGGAACATACTGGCGGAAAATGAGTCTCCCCTTGAACGCAATGAGAGACTCATCAACCGCGACCTCCCTTCCAGGTACATAGGCCTCCAAAAATTTGGCCCTAAAGTGATCGATGACCGGCCTGATTTTGTACAGGCGGTCATAGGCAGGATCACCTTGGGGGGGACATGCTGCATTATCTGCATAATGCAGGCATTTCCGAATGGCCTCCAAATGGGAGCGTGTCATGGCCGTACTGTAAAGTGGGGTCTGGTAGAGGACGTCCCCACTCCAGTACAGCCTGACACTGGGTTTTTTGACTATGCCCATGTGCAGCACGAGGCCCCAAAACATCCTCATCTCGGCTGCACTGACCGGAGTCCAGCCACCGATTCTAGCCAAAAAGGAGCCCGGGTGTTGAGCAATGAACTGTTGGGCGTACAAGTTTGTTTGCTCCACCATCAGATTCACAAAGTGGTCACTGAAAAAAAACCTAAAATAGTCATATTCAGTGAAGCCCACTGTGGGAATCTGGACTCCTGGTTGGCCAACAAAATCAGGAATCACAGGCTCAAGATCCTCTGGGGTACACCATGCAAGTTCACTGGTAGGGGGTTCAGGTGGACTTATCTGGTGGGCCGAAAAACTAGTACAAGCCCCAGAGCTGCTCATACTAGTGTGAGCCACAGGGTCCCTGGCATGGCGGTCCCCTTGCTTCGCCTGGCAGCGTCTCCGCCACCTTGGGGACTCATCATCACAGCTAGATGATGATGAGGATGCGGATGAAGAGGGGCTCTCGGAGTCGGAGGGAAGCTGGGAGTATGCCTCCTCGGCTGAGAACATCCAGCGGGCCATAGGGGAGTGTATGTGTGCGTGCGTGCGTGCGTGGAAAACTTTATTTAGTGTGTGGGGGGGCATTGGTTTTCGCGGACTTTGCCCTAAACCTAACAGAAAAAAAAAAAAGAAAAAAAAAGTGAAAACCCCAAAAAAGGCAAAAAAAAGATTCAAACTCGCTAATCAGCCACCCGAAGCTGATCATCGATGGGGTGGGCGATGCGCTAACAGTGGCTGTGGACCCCAGACACCCGATCAGGGTGATACAATAGTGAAACTTTTTATTTTATTTTTTTTCCTAAACTTTCCCTGAATATCCCTGCCTAACCTAACCTTTCCCTAACCTGTCCCTAAAGTACCTTTTAGTGCCAGATGGCACTGTGGACGGTCAGAAGAGGGTTGCTGGGCACAGATCCGACGCAGGCTGCTCTCTCTCCTCGCTCCCGGACACAGAATGGAGGAGGAGAGCAGAGCTGCAGTAAGTTAAACCTCCCGCCCGGCCTGCAGCCAATCGGAAGCGATCCTGAGAGGTGATGTCACCGTGATGGTACCATCACCTCTCAGGATCGCAGGATGGTGATTGGTGGTGTATTATCACACCATCGATCACCATCCTATTCCGGGTTATCAGGTCACCAGAGACCCGAATAACCCGGAAACGCATCAAACTCCTGAAACGCCGATACGGGGGGGTCACAGGACCCCCTCGACATTGTGACAGAGTGCCTGCTGAATGATTTCGGCAGGCACTCTGTTCCGATCACTGCGTGGCGGTGATCGTAAATACACATGACGTATCGGTACATCATGTGTCCTTAAGTACCAGGACTTCATGACGTACCAGTAAGTCATGTGTACCCAACAGGTTAAAGGTGTTTCAGAATGTGTAATACTGATGGTCATAAGTATCTGATTGGTGGGGGTCTGACTCTTGGCATTCCTGTCGATCCGCTGTTTGTATAGGTTGTGGCACTCCAGTGAGTGCTACAGCCTCATCCTAGACCATGTGATATCATGTTCATTGGTCACATGGTCCAGGCACAGTTCAGTTCCATTAAAGTGAATGGGGTGAGCCTCAAAACCAAGCACAGTGCCACTATCAAATATACTTGGTAAGCTGTGAGCCCCTCAAACAGCTGATCGGCAGCGGTGCCAGGAGTCAGACCCCTACTGATCAGATACTGATGACCAATTTAGAGGATAGTATTATACATTTGGAAAACCCCTTTAAGTTTTTTTTTTCTATATTCATTGATATGTGGAAAAAATAATAATAATAATAATAATAATCATAGAATGTTTATGCTTTAAATTGCTAGTAAGTCATTCATAAACATAGAGATATTAGAATAGACACCCCAGAACGGTTGTTACAAGGGTTTTGCAAGTAGTTGCTAAAGCAGACATGTCAGGAGAGGTTACATGTCCTCTTTAACCCCTTCCGTAAATGTACAGCATGGCAAGCTGAACATTAACACATATGCTGTACATTTACGGCGAGGAGATGGCAGTGGCTCAGAAACAGAGCCGATGCCATCAGCAATGGGTGTCAGCTGTAACATACAGCAGACACCCCACTGCAATGGCCGAGATTGATGCTACAGCCCATCCTACAAAAATAAAAAATAAACACTCGCACAATTATGTTGATGAAAAAAAAATCAATGCTATGGCTGTTAGTATATGGTGATGCAAAATGCAAACTATATTTTAATTTAAAAAAGTGATTTTCTGAATCAAAAATAGTAAAACATGAAAAAACCATAAAAATCTGGTACCACCATAATCATATAAACTTGCAGAATAAAGTTATCATATTATATATACCACATGGGAAACATCTTAAAAAATAAAAACCTCTGAAAGAATTGCAAAATATGCTCGCCTCCCCACCCAAAAAATTTAATAGCAATCAAAACATCATATGTACCCCAAAATGGTACCAAATGAAAAACTACAGACTGTTTGTGATTGGATAAATGGATCTGATTTCTACTCAGCTTTGTCGCTAGAAAGGGAATTCTGTGCTCCTTGGTCTCCAGTGGCGTTACTACATGCTAGGTTGCAGGTGATCCCGGTGTGGGTCAAGCGATCTTTGTTGTTTAAAGATACAATAGCAACGTGGAGGATTCTTCGGAAAAAATACTGGTTGTCTTATAGGATCTCTAAGCATCTTCCTTTATGGGATAATCCAGAATTTGTACAGGGTAGTGTGAACAAATTGTTTGAAGAATGGAGGCGGAAGGGGATTTTATATGTGAAACATTTACTGCATGACACGGAACCGAGGTGGTTAACGAGCGAGGAATTGATTGCTAAGTTCTCTCTGTCATCCTTTCAAATTATTCAATGGTCCCAGATAAGGAAGGCTGTGATAAATCATCTGGGGCTGGTGCAGAAAGAGATTCGTAGGAATGTTCTGGATAGGATCTTAGATTTAGGAGGTGGGAAGGTCTCAATTTCTACAATTTACTCTGATATGAGGAAGGAAGATGGAACTGGGGATAGGAGTATTCGATTTGGAAAGTGGGCCGAACAGCTGAATGATGGGGATATTGAACAAAAAATGGTGAAAGGTTGGGAAGTGGTTAGGAGACATGTTATTAATGAGTCGTGGAGGGATACGCAGTTTAGACTTATGTATCGTGCTATCTATGGCTTCAATATCCCCCCTCATCCAGGGAAACCAGATAGGATAACTAGTTGCCCGAAGTGTGGAGTGGGTCTCACTGATCTATTTCACGGGATCTGGTTATGCCCACAGAGTAAGAGGTTGTGGGAGGAAGTGGGGAATTTAGTGAAGAGAATCTGGGGAAGAGAGCTTCCATTGTCCCCCCAACTATATTTATTTCATTATGAGGAAGGAGAGATAGGTCGGGAGGGGTTACCTCGTCTGTTTCATACGATATGTATGGTAGTCAAGCGTAGTATCCTACAAAAATGGCTGCAGGCTGATGCTCCAGGATCACAATTTATTATAGAACAACTAAAGAATGTGTTTTATTTGGAGAGATTAAATTCTCTCGCGGCTAAAGAAAGTCAAGCCAAGGGGTTGTTCCAGAAATGGAAACCGTTTATTGTTCAATGTATGTCTGATGAGGAGATACAGTTAATTGTGAGACCGTTCACACTGACGGAATGGTACCTTGTGAGTCAATTGAAGGGGACCTTGGGTCGTCTGTTGCTCCGATCAGCTAATCTGTCTTAGTTCTATGGGAGAATGTCCTAATAATATCATGGTATTTCAATAATGTCATTGTATTTTGATTGCTTGTACTGATTGTAGTGTACTCTTGACTATATAATGCCCCTATTTATGTATGTTACTGAAGTGTTCACCGCACTTTTAGTGCGGTTTTGTGTTCAGAGATATACACTCTGGATATTTTGTTTGTCATGTTGATAAAATAATAATAAAGAATTGATTTAAAAAAAAACAAACTACAGACTACCCTGAAAAAAAATCCCTCACACAACTATTTTGACGAAAAAATAAAAATGTTATGGGTGTTAGTATATGGCAATGCAAAATACTAATTATGTTTAATAAAAAATTATTTATGATGCAAAAGTAGTAAAATATAAAAAATATATATACCGTAAATCTGGTGTCACCATAATCGTATCAAGCTTCAGAATAACTTATTATATTATATGTACCAACTGGGGATCCCCATAAAACATAAAAATAAAAACACTGACAGAATTGCAATTTTTGCCCCCTCTCACCTCACCAAAAAAAACCACCCGATTTCAAAGCCAAATGTACCCAAACATTGTAGTTTATGATCACACATGGGATATTTAATTGTGT
Organism: Bufo bufo; assembly: GCF_905171765.1. NCBI lineage: Eukaryota > Metazoa > Chordata > Amphibia > Anura > Bufonidae > Bufo > Bufo bufo. The sequence continues at coordinate 379,909,873 of NC_053392.1, read as the reverse complement.
ACCAGATTATTTAATGCTTTTTCTCCTTCTAACCCTTGTAAAAATGAAAAAGTTGCGTTACTATTGGAAAATATTTTTTTTCATTTTTACTGTCCAATGTTAATAAATTCTATGAAACACCTGTGGGGTTTAAACCATCACTACACCCCTAGCTGAATTTCTTGTTGCTGTAGTTTCAAAAATTGGGTTATTTCTTGGGGTTTCCACTGTACTGGTACCTCAGGGGTGCTGCAAGTTTGACATGGTGCCCAAACCCATTCCAGTAGAATCTGGGTTTCAAAAGCCAAATGGTGCGCCTTGCCTTTTGAGCCCTGCTGTGTGCCCAAACAGCCGATTACTTAAAATGTTTCATTTTTACAGGGATTAACAGGAGAAAAAGCACAATTTCTTCTGAGCATGACAGTAGCCAATACATTTCAAAGAAGAAGACCGGCACTTCGCAAATGTAGATCACAATGTAGATTTATTCAGTCACATATTCAAGTGGCATAGTGACGCGTTTCAGCACAAGTGTGCTTTCATCAGACTGCAATGAAACATCTTACACTTCAGCTATTTATACATAAATGAGACACTAAGGAACTGACATCATCAGAGGAGCTCCGCCTCCCTCATTAACTAAAAATTCGCATATCAAATAATCGCAATAAAATATTCGCATTAGAAAATTCGCAAAAAAATTTGCATAAAAAATTTGCATAAAAAAATTCGCATAAACATATCCACTCTATACTGGCGAAGATTTTCAGTCCAATAGTCCATTTTGGCAGTGATTAATCACGCTGAAGAAAAAGAGAAATATATTTATCTAATTGCACAAAGCCGAATGCCTTATACTGTAGGAAGCAGGACACATTGTACTCACGATTGAGGCCCCTGGGCTCCATTGTCTGAAGACGATGGATCCAGTAAGCCTCTCTTTTCAATAACAATTTATTTCTATCACCCCCTCGACGGGGTAATGATACACCTTCAATAATCTGATACCTCAACTGCGAGATATTATGTTTTTTATCATGAAAATGAAGGGGTATTGGAAGTAATAAATTCTGTTTGCGGATAGTAGATTTGTGTTTACTTAGTCTGTCCTTCATTCTCATCGAGGTTTCCCCCACATATAATAATACACATGGACATTTAAGAATGTAAACCACAAATCTACTATCACAGGTGAACGTGCCCCTTATTGGAATATTTTCACCTGAGTGAGGGTGGGAAAAACATGAACCCTTTATGACGCTGGAACAATTGACACAATTTAAACAAGGAAAAGTGCCCCGTCTAGGTGTAGATAAAAAACTCTGTCCTCTTTCTATTTTATTACTTCCCACATCTGCCCGGACTATTTTATCCCTAATATTTTCTGCCCGTTTATAGCATATCATGGGTGGCCTCTGGAACTCTCCTATCCGTGGATAGGACTTGGATAATATGTGCCAATGTTGATTAACAATAGTCCTCAGGCGCTGGGACCAGGGATGGTATTTAATCACTAAGGGGATCCTTGTTTCTTTCTTAGTTCTATCCGGTGGTGTAGTCTCAGCTTTATTACGCTGTATTTTCAATAGATCAGGGGGGTAGCCTCGCTCTCTAAATTTATTGGTCATATCGTCTAATCTTATTTGGCACATATCCCTATCACTGACGATCCGTCTAACCCTCTGGTATTGTGAATATGGGATAGATTCCTTGATGGTTGCTGGGTGACTACTTGAAAAGGACAGCAAACTGTTCCTATCAGTTGATTTCACAAATAAATCCGTCTGTATCTTACCTTCTTTGTCCCTAGTCACCCAGGTATCCAAAAAAGGAAATTCTATCAGAACTATGGTGTACAGTGAATTTAAGTTCATCCCAGATGGAATTTAAATACGTGGTAAATTCCGTAAGGGATCGGACGTCGCCTCGCCATACGCAAAAAATATCGTCGATGAATCGACGCCAAAATATACAATGTTGATGATATAGAGGGCTAGAGTAAACAAATTGACACTCAAAAGAAGCCATATATGTATTTGCGTATGGCGGCGCGACGTTCGATCCCATCGCGGTCCCACGGCACTGCTGATAAAAAGAATCTTGAAACAAAAAATAATTTTGCTCAAGGACTATTTTCAAAAGTTCCAGAAAAAATTCCTTTTCTGCCTTTTTGTATGTGCTTGTGCCTAAGAGACCCGCGACTGCATTGATTCCTTTTTCATGAATAATAGATGTATAAAGACTGCACACGTCTAAAGTGACGAATATGCAGCCTTCATCCACCTGGAGAGAGCTAATTTCAGATAGAAAGTGGCCAGTATCTCGGATATACGATGGTGCTAGTTTAGTTAGAGGGGTTAATACCCTCTCCAAAAAAATAGCTGGATTTGAAAGTATGGAGTCAGTGGACGCCACTATCGGGCGACCTGGTGGATTAATTAGTGACTTATGCACTTTTGGTAGAGTGTAAAACACCGGGGTAATCGGATGTTGATTTATAAGAAAGTCCCCCAATTTGGCGTCCACCACTTCATTCTCTTTGGCTTTATCTACCACTCGCTGTAAAATTTCTTTGATATGGTAGACTGGATCACTATTTAGTATTTTATAAGTACTACTATCCTGTAATTGTTGTAAAATTCAAGGGCATGTTTCTCCTCCACAGGTAAATTATAATTTACATGTAACTTTCCTTGTTTACATTGTTGCAACAATTTATCGACATCATTTTGCACCAATTTAACAAATGTCTCAACTGGATGATATGTCCTGGGAGGTGTATAATTACTTTTTACTCTCAAATTAAACTGTTTAACAGTTAACATAGTAGTAACAGAGCTATCCTCCACCTGTTCCACATCACCAGTAGTTTCATTACCACCAAATTGAGCTTTTAGACGCAAATTGCGAAAAAAAAGATGTAAGTCAGTGTCCAAGGTGAACGTATCAAAGTTCCCGGTCGGGCTGAAAGATAAGCCCTTTTTCAATAAGTTCATCTGGGCAGGACTGAGGCTCTTGGATGATAAGTTTAACACTAAGTTTTCTCCCGTACCTGTGACCGCGTTTTCCTCGGTGCGTCTGCCTCGCCGATGATGACGGCCGGCTCGCCGGGTGTTAATCTTGGTCTTCTTGTACGGCGTTGGCCTAAAAAAGGCCCCCGAGAGCCACCTGAAGTTTCGCTGCCGGACCCCGATGAGAAAGAACCGGTTTGACGAAATCTCGGACGTGACGTTGGAGTTGCGGTACCGGAAGCGTCCTGCCATCTGTAGACCCGATGGGATGTATAATCCTCTGTATCTCACAGATATTTCGATCTCTTGGTCTGTTCGATCTTGCTTTTTAAATCGGTACATTGTTTCTCCAAGTTTTCTTGTAAGGTAGTATATTCGTCGGATTTTAGATTATCTCTCAACTGTTCTTTTATAGTCGCAATATTAGCGTTGCATTCAGTAATGGAGATGGATAGATGTTCAAGTGTAAGGACTATAAGGTCCAGTGAACATTTATTAAGAATATTCGCAAAACGGGTACAATAGTCCACTTTATCACAGAAAAGAGTTGGTCTTAAATTGACTCGCAGACCCCGTGGTATCTTTTGAGTACGGTGATATTCAGCCAATGTTGCCGCATGTAATTCAAGTGAAACAAGGTGTCTCGCCTCCTTAATCAGGCTCCTGCTCTTTAGCTCAGTAGGAGGGATTTTCAGAAAATCAGAGGGAGCGATAATTTTCGACACAATGTCTCGTGCCTCATCCTCTGTATAAGCAAAGGTACTCATCTGATGTTTGTTGATGCAGGTGTGCTCGTTCCTGAAGGCCGTATAGATTCTAGTGAAGACAGGGCGGCACTACCTTCTTGAATTCGCGGTGCACGTGTCCGTGGAATGGCGTCCAGACAAACGTTTCAAAGAAGAAGACCGGCACTTCGCAAATGTAGATCACAATGTAGATTTATTCAGTCACATATTCAAGTGGCAAATTGGTGCAAAATGATGTCGATAAATTGTTGCAACAATGTAAACAAGGAAAGTTACATGTAAATTATAATTTACCTGTGGAGGAGAAACATGCCCTTGACTCCTTATTAAAGGAGAAATCCTTAATAATAAAACCTGCAGATAAGGGGGGTGCCATCGTTATCTTAGACAAAGAATATTATGTTAGTGAAATTTTACAACAATTACAGGATAGTAGTACTTATAAAATACTAAATAGTGATCCAGTCTACCATATCAAAGAAATTTTACAGCGAGTGGTAGATAAAGCCAAAGAGAATGAAGTGGTGGATGCCAAATTGGGGGACTTTCTTATAAATCAACATCCGATTACCCCGGTGTTTTACACTCTACCAAAAGTGCATAAGTCACTAATTAATCCACCAGGTCGCCCGATAGTGGCGTCCACTGACTCCATACTTTCAAATCCAGCTATTTTTTTGGAGAGGGTATTAACCCCTCTAACTAAACTAGCACCATCGTATATCCGAGATACTGGCCACTTTCTATCTGAAATTAGCTCTCTCCAGGTGGATGAAGGCTGCATATTCGTCACTTTAGACGTGTGCAGTCTTTATACATCTATTATTCATGAAAAAGGAATCAATGCAGTCGCGGGTCTCTTAGGCACAAGCACATACAAAAAGGCAGAAAAGGAATTTTTTCTGGAACTTTTGAAAATAGTCCTTGTGCAAAATTATTTTTTGTTTCAAGATTCTTTTTATCAGCAGTGCCGTGGGACCGCGATGGGATCGAACGTCGCGCCGCCATACGCAAATACATATATGGCTTCTTTTGAGTGTCAATTTGTTTACTGTAGCCCTCTATATCATCAACATTGTATATTTTGGCGTCGATTCATCGACGATATTTTTTGCGTATGGCGAGGCGACTTCCGATCCCTTACGGAATTTACCACGTATTTAAATTCCATCTGGGATGAACTTAAATTCACTGTACACCATAGTTCTGATAGAATTTCCTTTTTGGATACCTGGGTGACTAGGGACAAAGAAGGTAAGATACAGACGGATTTATTTGTGAAATCAACTGATAGGAACAGTTTGCTGTCCTTTTCAAGTAGTCACCCAGCAACCATCAAGGAATCTATCCCATATTCACAATACCAGAGGGTTAGACGGATCGTCAGTGATAGGGATATGTGCCAAATAAGATTAGACGATATGACCAATAAATTTAGAGAGCGAGGCTACCCCCCTGATCTATTGAAAATACAGCGTAATAAAGCTGAGACTACACCACCGGATAGAACTAAGAAAGAAACAAGGATCCCCTTAGTGATTAAATACCATCCCTGGTCCCAGCGCCTGAGGACTATTGTTAATCAACATTGGCACATATTATCCAAGTCCTATCCACGGATAGGAGAGTTCCAGAGGCCACCCATGATATGCTATAAACGGGCAGAAAATATTAGGGATAAAATAGTCCGGGCAGATGTGGGAAGTAATAAAATAGAAAGAGGACAGAGTTTTTTATCTACACCTAGACGGGGCACTTTTCCTTGTTTAAATTGTGTCAATTGTTCCAGCGTCATAAAGGGTTCATGTTTTTCCCACCCTCACTCAGGTGAAAATATTCCAATAAGGGGCACGTTCACCTGTGATAGTAGATTTGTGGTTTACATTCTTAAATGTCCATGTGGATTATTATATGTGGGGGAAACCTCGATGAGAATGAAGGACAGACTAAGTAAACACAAATCTACTATCCGCAAACAGAATTTATTACTTCCAATACCCCTTCATTTTCATGATAAAAAACATAATATCTCGCAGTTGAGGTATCAGATTATTGAAGGTGTATCATTACCCCGTCGAGGGGGTGATAGAAATAAATTGTTATTGAAAAGAGAGGCTTACTGGATCCATCGTCTTCAGACAATGGAGCCCAGGGGCCTCAATCGTGAGTACAATGTGTCCTGCTTCCTATAAGGCATTCGGCTTTGTGCAATTAGATAAATATATTTCTCTTTTTCTTCAGCGTGATTAATCACTGCCAAAATGGACTATTGGACTGAAAATCTTCGCCAGTATAGAGTGGATATGTTTATGCAAATTTTTTTATGCAAATTTTTTATGCAAATTTTTTTGCAAATTTTCTAATGCGAATATTTTATTGCGATTATTTGATATGCGAATTTTTAGTTAATGAGGGAGGCGGAGCTCCTCTGATGATGTCAGTTCCTTAGTGTCTCATTTATGTATAAATAGCTGGAGTGTAAGATGTTTCATTGCAGTCTGATGAAAGCACACTTGTGCTGAAACGCGTCACTATGCCACTTGAATATGTGACTGAATAAATCTACATTGTGATCTACATTTGCGAAGTGCCGGTCTTCTTCTTTGAAACGTTTGTCTGGACGCCATTCCACGGACACGTGCACCGCGAATTCAAGAAGGTAGTGCCGCCCTGTCTTCACTAGTAGCCAATACATGGCGTATTGGCTACTGTCATGCTCAGAAGAAATTGTGCTTTTTCTCCTGTTAATCCCTGTAAAAATGAAAGATTTTAAGTTAAAACTACATATTATTAATATGCAATTTATTATTTTCATGTGCCAATTGTAATAAATTATATGAAACACCTGTGGGGTTAAAAACCCCTATGTTAATTGCTTGAGAGGTGTAGTTTCTAAAATGGGGCCTTTTGGGGATGTGTGTTATGTTTTAGCACCTCAAGGCCTCTGCAAACCTGAAATGGTGCTGAAAAAACACTAAAAAATGGAGACCCATAATCCACAAAGTGCTCCTTCAATTCTGGAGCCAGCATTTGAGTCAAATAGCACTCTAGGGCCACATATGGGATATTTCTAAAAACTGCAGCATCAAGTTAATACATTTGGAGCATTAATTCTATTTTATCACCTGCTGTGTAACAAAAGATCTGCAAAAAAAATGAAATATTTCAATGACACCTTCATTGTGCATGTAATTCCTGTGACACAGCTAAAGGGTTAACGCACTTCCTAAATGCCATTTTAAATACTTTGACCGATGCAGTTTTTAAAGTGGGGTGATTTATGGGAGGTTCTAATATATTAGCCTCTTCAAAAGTGAACTGGTCTCTAAAAAAATAGGATTTGGAAATTTTAAAACTTTGTAAAATTGCTGCTAAACTATAAGCCCTATAATGCCTCTTGAAAAATAATAGTGCTTTTCCAAGATTATGCCAACATTAAATAGACACACGGAAAATGTTTATCAAAATTTTTTTCTTTGTTTGGCACGACTATCTGTCTTAAATACCTAAATTTTCAAATCTTGAAAATTGCTACATTTTCAATTTTTTTTTAATTTCAGATTTTTTTAGGTAAAAGCACAGAACATAGCAACCTAAATTTGCCACTAACCTAAAGTACAATATGTCATCGAAATACAATGTCAGAATTGCTTGCATATGTAGATGTGTTCCAAACATTATCACCACATAAAGTTACACGTCAGATTTAAAAATTGGAGCTTCTTCTTTAAGGCCAAAATTGGCATTTTCCTTAAGGAATGAATTTACTTTCTGCTGTATATGTACCAACTGGGGATCCCCATAAAACATAAAAATAAAAACACTGACAGAATTGCAATTTTTGCCCCCTCTCACCTCCCCAAAAAAAACCACCCCATTTTAAAGCCAAATGTACCCAAACATTGTAGTTTATGATCACACATGGGATATTTAATTGTGTACCAGATTATTTAATGCTTTTTCTCCTTCTAACCCTTGTAAAAATGAAAAAGTTGCGTTACTATTGGAAAATAATTTTTTTCATTTTTACTGTCCAATGTTAATAAATTCTATGAAACACCTGTGGGGTTTAAACCATCACTACACCCCTAGCTGAATTTCTTGTTGCTGTAGTTTCAAAAATTGGGTTATTTCTTGGGGTTTCCACTGTACTGGTACCTCAGGGGTGCTGCAAGTTTGACATGGTGCCCAAACCCATTCCAGTAGAATCTGGGTTTCAAAAGCCAAATGGTGCGCCTTGCCTTTTGAGCCCTGCTGTGTGCCCAAACAGCCGATTACTTAAAATGTTTCATTTTTACAGGGATTAACAGGAGAAAAAGCACAATTTCTTCTGAGCATGACAGTAGTCAATACATGGCGTATTGGCTACTGTCATGCTCAGAAGAAATTGTGCTTTTTCTCCTGTTAATCCCTGTAAAAATGAAAGATTTTAAGTTAAAACTACATATTATTAATATGCAATTTATTATTTTCATGTGCCAATTGTAATAAATTATATGAAACACCTGTGGGGTTAAAAACCCCTATGTTAATTGCTTGAGAGGTGTAGTTTCTAAAATGGGGCCTTTTGGGGATGTGTTATGTTTTAGCACCTCAAGGCCTCTGCAAACCTGAAATGGTGCTGAAAAAACACTAAAAAATGGAGACCCATAATCCACAAAGTGCTCCTTCAATTCTGGAGCCAGTATTTGAGTCAAATAGCACTCTAGGGCCACATATGGGATATTTCTAAAAACTGCAGCATCAAGTTAATACATTTGGAGCATTAATTCTATTTTATCACCTGCTGTGTAACAAAAGATCTGCAAAAAAAATGAAATGTTTCAATGACACCTTCATTGTGCATGTAATTCCTGTGACACAGCTAAAGGGTTAACGCACTTCCTAAATGCCATTTTAAATACTTTGACCGATGCAGTTTTTAAAGTGGGGTGATTTATGGGAGGTTCTAATATATTAGCCTCTTCAAAAGTGAACTGGTCTCTAAAAAAAATAGGATTTGGAAATTTTAAAACTTTGTAAAATTGCTGCTAAACTATAAGCCCTATAATGCCTCTTGAAAAAAAATAGTGCTTTTCCAAGATTATGCCAACATTAAATAGACACACGGAAAATGTTTATCTCAATTTTTTTCTTTGTTTGGCACGACTATCTGTCTTAAAAGCCTAAATTTTCAAATCTTGAAAATTGCTACATTTTCAAATTTTTTTTAATTTCTGATTTTTTTAGGTAAAAGCACAGAACATAGCAACCTAAATTTGCCACTAACCTAAAGTACAATATGTCATCGAAATACAATGTCAGAATTGCTTGCATATGTAGATGTGTTCCAAACATTATCACCACATAAAGTTACACGTCAGATTAAAAAATTGGAGCTTCTTCTTTAAGGCCAAAATTGGCATTTTCCTTAAGGAATGAATTTACTTTCTGCTGTATGTGCTTGTGGTGGAAAGCATTTTCATTAAAAAAAATTGTTAGATGGCCCCATGGTTCTTTGTTATGCCCCTCAAAAGCGAATTTTGTTGCTTTCTCATTGGAGTCATTATCATGTTACACATGCATGGTTTGCCTTTTCATTATGTGTGTCCCTTCTCTCTTCCCCTAGCTTCTGCTCTCTCTCTTGTCTCCTCCCCTCTTATTCATTCTGGCTTCACCCCTCATCTCAGCTACTTGCTCTGTTAGCTGCTCACAGCATGATTTTTTGACCTATCCATTTGTTCATCGGTGTATGATTTGCACAGTTTGGAATAAACTTCTTCACGATCTACAAGGTGTCGTTTGGATCGAGTCACTGTCAGCCAATTCAACTAAGATTGATGGTTATCGCTATCTCAGCAGAACTTTAAGTTACAGAGATCACATTGTAATGCTTAGACTGGAGAGGCATAACAGTCAAAAAATCTGTGAAGGGATCTGCAAAATATCTTTAATAACTTTGCAGCAGCCATTGCTAAACTTCTCTCTGACTCCCCCTCCCACTGGTTGCCTAGGAAACCCTCTCCCAAAGCCAGAAGATTGATACATTTCTATGCAAACACATACCTTGTGATTTAACCCTCTGCTTGTTATCACAATGCACCAGCAAGGCAATGTACAATCTGAGGAACCTAATACACAGAAAGAACCTGAACTTCCAACAGCTCAGGAGTCAGATCCTCAAGGCCACATAAAATAAAAACGTTTAGTGAAGCCAACCTGGAAAGTCCAAAAGAACTATGAGGCTGACAAAGAAGAACTGCTGCAGAACATCAGCCACTCATGGTCTAAAACTATTGAATGCATGTCAGCTCTGTCTCAACCAACTCATAAGGTATTGCACCTAGAGGGCGCTGTTAAGCAGTTGGATGCTGCCTATGAGAACTACCAAAGACTGTCTGCTAAATATGCTGATCTCTTAAAGCGGTACAACACCGAAAATTCCTTAAAAGAATTACAGGAATTGAATGAGCTCAATCTTGAAAGAGACGATCTAGTAATACAAACAAGGACAAAAACAGATGTTAAAATCGCACATCTCCATGAATCTAGATCCCATCTCTCCACAACTTCTAAGCGCTCCACACGATCTTCCAAATCCTTAAGATCAACATCTTCTACTCTCAGCCAACGACTCGTCAAAGCCCGCGCTGATGCAGAAGCTTCTAAAATCCAGGCAGTTTTCGCCCAGAAGAAAGTGGAAATGGAAGCTGAGGCTGCACAGAGGGAAGCGGAAATGGAAGCTGAGGCTGCACAGAGGGAAGCGGAAATGGAAGCTGAGGCTGCACAGAAGAAAGCGGAAATGGAAGCTGAGGCTGCACAGAAGAAAGCGGAAATGGGAGCTGAGGCTGCACAGAGGGAAGCGGAAATGGAAGCTGAGGCTGCACAGAAGAAAGCGGAAATGGAAGCTGAGGCTGCACAGAGGGAAGCGGAAATGGAAGCTGAGGCTGCCCAGAAGAAAGCGGAAATGGAAGCTGAGGCTGCACAGAAGAAAGCAGAAATGGAAGCTGAGGCTGCACAGAGGGAAGCTGAGGCTGCACAGAAGAAAGCGGAAATGGAAGCCGAGGCTGCACAAAAGAAAGCGGAAATGGAAGCTGAGGCTGCACAGAAGAAAGCGGAGAAGAAAGCTGAAGCTGCAAAGAGAGCAGAAATAGAAGTCTTAGAAAAACAATGTGGGCATGCCAAAGACATGGCAAGACTAAGAGTCTTAGAGCAGGCGGTAAGTGACACTGAAAGAGGTGTCAGTAGCCATCACTCTGTTATATCTTATGCATCAGTGTCATCACAGACCTCATCAAAACTCCGTAAGACAAAACATGCAATGCAACAGCTCTCTGCAAACCAAATAAAGTACAAAATTGCATAATAATTGCAAGTGCTATACTAATAAGTTAGAGATGCTTGGCAAATCATTTTGTACAAAATTATTTGAGCCCGTCTGCCGCACGTCAAGGCGATCTCTGTAAGACGGGTTCCTAACACTAAATTCTACCTGTTATGTGCCATGACGGCTACCACACAACTCAGCGAGTGTAGGTTCCACATGCATGCCGGGCCCACTCCACACCACTCCTGGTGCCAAATGGCCACCAAAGACTGCAATGAGAGTCCACAAACTATCTCTCTCCTGGTGCCAGATGGCTTCCAGTGAGTGAGGGAGAGCAGGCCAAGCTATATACTCACACTAATTAAAATCAGCCTATGGGGTAGACGAGCTGGTCAGGAGTGCACGACTAAGGAGGCAGCCACACCTCCAGTACAAACCGCAAAGAAAAAGGGGGTCAGCAATTATTATGCAATTTTGTACTTTATTTGGTTTGTAGAGAGCTTTTGCATTGCATGTTTTGTTTTACAGTGTTGTTCTCAGCCATGGCAACGTGCCCCTGCGCTTTGGGATGTGCTGGCTGACCCCCTTTTTCTTTGCGGTTTGTACTGGAGGTGTGGCTGACACCTTAGTCTTGCACTCCTGACCAGCTCGTCTGCCCCATAGGCTGATTTTAATTAGTGTGAGTATATAGCTTGGCCTGCTCTCCCTCACTCACTGGAAGCCATCTGGCACCAGGAGAGAGATAGTTTGTGGATAGTAAAGTATCAATTTTCGCAGATGACACTAAACTGTGTAAAGTAATTTACACTGAAGAGGACAGTATACTACTACAGAGGGATCTGGATAGATTGGATGCTTGGGCAGATAAGTGGCAGATGAGGTTTAACACTGACAAATGTAAAGTTATGCACATGGGAAGGAATAATGCAAGTCACCCGTACATACTAAATGGTAAAACACTGGGTAACACTGACATGGAAAAGGATCTAGGAATTTTAATAAACAGCAAACTAAGCTGCAAAAAACAGTGTCAGGCAGCTGCTGCCAAGGCCAATAAGATAATGGGTTGCATCAGAAGAGGCATAGATGCCCGTGATAAGAACATAGTCCTACCACTTTACAAATCGCTAGTCAGACCACACATGGAGTACTGTGTACAGTTCTGGGCTCCTGTAAACAAGGCAGACATAGCAGAGCTGGAGAGGGTCCAGAGGAGGGCAACTAAAGTAATAACTGGATTGGGGCAACTATAGTACCCTGAAAGATTATCAAAATTAGGGTTATTCACTTTAGAAAAAAGACGACTGAGGGGAGATCTAATTAATATGTATAAATATATCAGGGGTCAGTACAGAGATCTATCCCATCATCTATTTATCCCCAGGACTGTGACTGTGACGAGGGGACATCCTCTGCGTCTGGAGGAAAGAAGGTTTGTACACAAACATAGAAAAGGATTCTTTATGGTAAGAGCAGTGAGACTATGGAACTCTGCCTGAGGAGGTGGTGATGGTGAGTACAATAAAGGAATTCAAGAGGGGCCTGGATGTATTTCTGGAGTGTAGTAATATTACAGGCTATGGCTACTAGAGAGGGGTCGTTGATCCAGGGAGTTATTCTGATTGCCTGATTGGAGTCGGGAAGGAATTTTTTATTCCCCTAAAGTGGGGAAAATTGGCTTCTACCTCACAGGTTTTTTTTTTTGTTGCCTTCCTCTGGATCAACTTGCAGGATAACAGGCCGAACTGAATGGACAAATGTCTTTTTTCGGCCTCATGTTCTATGTTACTATGTTATGTACTATGTTACTCTCATTGCAGTCTTTGGTGGCAATTTGGCACCAGGAGTGGTGTAGAGTGGGCCCGGCATGCATGTTGGCACCTGCATTCCTTGGATATAATGGAGGCCATTTTGGCACCAAAAATGACAGAAATGAAAGCAGGCCCAGCATGCATGTGGAACCTACACTCGCTGAGTTGTGTGGTAGCCGTCATGGCACATAACAGGTAGAATTTAGTGTTAGGAACCCGTCTTACAGAGATCGCCTTGACGTGCGGCAGACGGGCTCAAATAATTTTGTACAAAATGATTTGCCAAGCATCTCTAACTTATTAGTATAGCACTTGCAATTATTATGCAATTTTGTACTTTATTTGGTTTGCAGAGAGCTGTTGCATTGCATGTTTTGTCTTACAGTGTTGTTCTCAGCCATGGCAACGTGCCCCTGAGCTTTGGGATGTGCTGGCTGACCCCCTTTTTCTTTGTGGCTCATCAAAACTCCATCACTCTGTCATAGCAGCCAAAGAACTCAACCAAGGTGTTGTCTCTACATCTATTACACCTTCTCAAGTGGCAGAAACAGGTACGAATAGAAATGACCTACCACACTATCGCACTAACCTGCCATCCTCTAACCAATCCACTATTATGCGGCTACAAACCAAAACACCTTTGGACCGTACACCAGCTCCAGTGTTAAACGCCTCAGCACCATCTGATGTTCCCAAGTCACTCAACGTCAATGTACCAGCTACTGCAACTAACTTTGTTCCGCCTGCAATTGTATACCCAAAGTCTGAAAACACAGACATGTCTCAGTTTGCCAAGTACATCCTTCGCAGAGAACTCACTAGGACGGTCCTCACCATGTTTGATGACAAACCTGAAAATTACCGAGGCTGGAAATTCACCTTTAAAGCAACAATCAGCGAATTAGATATCACTGTTGCAGAAGAATTGGATCTACTCATCAGGTGGCACTGGCTAGGTCCTCAGTCAGCTGAACGTATCAAGAGACATAAAACCGTTTACATTTCCAATCCTGCTGCAGGTCTCGACGCTGCTTGGGACAGACTTGATCATAGCTTTGGCAGCTCTGAGGCCATCGAAGATACCTTACTCAAAAGGTTGCAAGGCTTCCCAAGGATGACAGCTAAAGACAATCTAAAGCTTCAAGAACTTAGTGATCTTCTACTAGAGCTTAAACTAGCTAAGGCTGACACCCACCTACCCGGTCTTAGTTACCTTGACACCCCTCGTGGCATCAACCCTATTGTCCTTAAGCTACCATATGGCATCCAAGAAAAATGGGTTAGTCAAGGATCTACTTACAAGAAAAGGTATGGAGTAGCCTTTCCTCCCTTTTCCTACTTCTGTACCTTCATAAAGGAAATTGCGGACTCTAAGAATGACCCAAGTTTCATCTACGGTGACTGTAACCCTCTTAGTCCACCTTCTCCAGGACTTGCAAACACGCGCATAACGCACAGAGACCACAGGGGTCCAGTGTCAGTGAAAAGGACTGATGTTCAACCTGCACCTGCACCTACGGTTCTTCCGAAAACTGGACAAAACAAGAAACTAGAGGATCCGAATCGCCAATGTCCCATACCTAACAAGCCACACCCACTTAAGAAGTGCATCGGCTTCAGAAAGAAACCTCTACAGGAACGCAAGGAACTTTTAAAGGAATTTGGAGTTTGTTTCAGATGCTGTGCTTCCACAGAACACCTGGCAAAAGACTGTAAGGCCATCATTAAGTGCATAGAATGCGGTAGTGACAACCACGTTCAAGCCCTTCATCTGTACCAACACAGCACTACTCCATCCACTGACATTGCCCCCAGGGCAAAGCTTGGCGGGGAGCACGCTGAACAAACAGCAACCTCCACCCCAGTGTTCTCAACATGCACTGAAGTCTGTGGGGAAGGACTTTGTCGGAAATCCTGCGCTAAGATATGCTTGGTTCGCGTATACGCAAAGGGCAAACCTGAAAGGGCCGTAAGACTGTATACCATTCTCGATGACCAGAGTAACCGATCTCTCGCAAGTACAAGGTTCTTTGATCTCTTAGGAATAACAGGAGGTGCTCTACCTTATACCCTAGGTACTTGTGCAGGGATTACATAAGTCTGGGGTAGAAGAGCCAGTGACCTTGTAGTTACTCCTCTCAACGGCAACTTGGAAATACCCTTGCCTACTATCATTGAGTGCAATCAGATCCCAACTAACAAGGATGAGATTCCCACTCCTGAAGCTGCCTTGCACCATACTCACTTGAAAGACATAGCTGATCAAATACCAGCCTTTGATGAGAATGCTGATATCCTGTTGCTACTCGGGAGAGACATCCTAAGGGTGCACAAGGTGCACCATCAAATCAACAGCCCACATGATGCACCTTACGCCCAGCATCTGGATCTAGTCTGGGTCATTATTGGCAACGTCTGTCGTAGCAACGCCAGGAAACCTTTCTCGGTTTCTTCCTTTAAAACTCATGTCCTGCCCAATGGACGCACTACTTGCTTTCCAAGACAACAACATCACTATAGTGTGAAAGAAAGACTGTGTGTCAAAGGTACGCCAGAGCGCATCATACTCATACAACATTGGTAACACAGTGTTTGAAGTAACCACAAAAGACAATGAGTTAGCAGCCACAATGGAAGACAAGGAATTCTTGAGAACCATGAGTAAAGAGTTCTATCAAGATGATTCTAACAGCTGGGTGGCGCCGCTATCATTCCGCTCTCCAAGGAAGAGAATTCCAAATAATAGACAACACGCAGATTCACGGTTCATCTCTTTAGAGTGCAACGTGAACCGGAAACCGGAGATGAAGAAACATTTTGTTGACTTTATGCAGAAGGTGTTTGAGAGAGATCATGCTGAACCTGCACCCCTTCTTATACAAGGAGAAGAATGCTGGTACCTACCGTGTTTTGGTGTCTATCATCCTCGTAAGCCTGACCAGATTAGAGTGGTCTTTGACTCAAGCGCTCGCTATGAAGGTGTTTCTCTCAATGACAATCTTCTCTCTGGACCCAATCTAAACAACCTCTTGGGAGTCCTACTCCGCTTTAGACAAGAGCCAATTGCCATTATGGCCGACATTCAACAAATGTTTCATTCTTTCATCGTCCGTGAAGATAACAGAAACTTCCTCAGGTTCCGATGGTATCGCAATAATGATGTCAACAACGAGGTCATAGACTATCGGATGACAGTTCATGTGTTCGGCAATAGCCCTTCCCCCGCAGTTGCCCTTTATGGACTGAGAAAAACTGCCCAAGAAGGCGAACAGGAGTTCGGGACGGATGCACGTCAGTTTGTGGAAAGGAACTTCTACGTGGATGACAGTCTTAAGTCCCTACCTACGGAAGAAGAGGCCATTGACCTTCTCACCAGAACCCAGAACATGCTCGCCACTGCCAACCTCAGACTACACAAAATCATCTCCAACAGCAATAAGGTAATGGGAGCATTTCCTTCCGATGATCAAGCTGTCAGTGCCAAGGAATTCCAACCAGAGTCTGACCTTTCCCTCACACAACGCAGCCTTGGATTGCTGTGGGATGTTAAGCAAGATACGTTCACATTTCAAACATCAGCTTGCGACAAGCCTTTCACAAAAAGAGGAGTACTGTCTGCAGTGAACAGTATCTACGACCCTTTGGGATTCATAGCACCCTTTACTATTCAGGGTAAGATATTACTCAGACAACTCGCTACAGAGAACACTGACTGGGATACCCCTTTACCCAAGGAGAAACAACAAAGGTGGGAATCCTGGAAGCAGTCCCTCCAGGCATTGGAACAGTTCAAGATACCACGCTCTTACACTCCTGCGTCCTTGAAGAAGGCCACCAGACTAGAGATCCATGTCTTTTTGGATGCATCTATGGAAGCGATAGCTGCTGTAGCTTATCTCCGAGCTGTACACTCTAACGGTGGAATAGGAGTAGGATTTGTCATGGGCAAAACCAAGTTAACTCCAAAGCCTGCACATACCATCCCAAGGCTTGAACTCTGTGCAGCCATGTTAGCTGTTGAAATTGCTGGGCTTATAGAGCACGAAACAGACCTTGACATTGATTCCTTAGACTTTTACACAGATAGCAAAATCGTGCTAGGATACATACATAATCAAACAAGACAATTCCATGTGTATGTCGGCAATCGAGTGGAACGCATCAGGAAATTCTCCACGCCAGAGCAATGGCACTATGTACCCACCGACCTTAACCCTGCCGACTTAGGCAGTCGTGCAGTGCCTGCTGCTACATTTCTGGATATATCATGGATATCTCCACCAGTACTCTTGAATGAAGAATTCTTCTCAAGGCCTGTAGAGTCTATCTTTGAACTTGTCCATCCGGACTCTGATAAGGAAATCAAGACCATTGCAGTTACACTTAACACCTCTGTGGAAGCAAGGGTAAAACTGAGATCTCGTTGATTTGAGCGGTTTCCTAAGTGGTCTTCGCCTGTACGAGCGACTGCACGTCTTATTCACATTGCTCATCACTTCGCAAACAAGGATAGCGCAAATCAAGAGTGTCGTAAGTGGCACATTTGTAAAGGACTCCCCACTATTGCAGAGTTTGCTCAAGCGGAAAGAGTCATCATCCAATGTGTCCAACATGAAGTATATTCGTAAAAGATCCACAACTTGTCAAAAGGACTCAACCTATCCAAGGATAGCCCTCTATACCAGTTAAATTCTATAATTGATCAGAATAAACTACTTTGCGTTGGTGGTCGCCTTGCAAGGTCTACTGCGATTAGCGAGGAGCGGAATCCTCTCATCGTTCCAGGCCGTCACCACGTTACTGCTCTTATAGTCAGACATTACCATGAACAAGTTCAACACCAAAGCCGGCACTTTACCGAAGGCGCAATCAGGTCTGGTAGTTTCTGGATAATCGGGATGAAAAGATGTATATCCTCCATACTCCATAAATGTGTCAAGTGCCAAAGACTAAGAGGAAAGCATCTAAATCAACAAATGGCAGAGCTACCAGCAGACAGATTGAGTACCGAACCACCCTTTACCAATGTCGGTATTGACGTTTTCGGCCCCTGGACCATAGTTATACGTAAGACCCGTGGCGGAGTTGTTAATAATAAACGTTGGGCCGTGCTGTTCACTTGTTTGAGCATTCATGCTGTGCACATTGAAGTTATAGAAACTATGGACTCTTCTTGCTTCATTAATGCCTTCAGAAGATTTGTTTCCATACGTGGACCTGTTAAGTTAATTAGATCCGACTGCGGAACAAACTTTACAGGAGCAGAGAAAATGGAGAACTTCTTAAATACCAACAAGTGTAAGTGGGAATTCAACCCGCTTCACTGTTCTCACATGGGAGGTTCTTGGGAACTCATGATCAGAGTTTCGAGAAAAATCCTGGACTCTATGCTGCTGGATCACAAATCTGAGCTTACTCATGAAGTCTTGGTCACCTTCCTTGCCGAGGTGTCTGCCATAATCAATGCTAGACCTTTGGTTCTTGTTTCCACGGACTCAGTCTCCAGTGTTGCCTACCCCATCTACCCTTCTAACTTAAAAGATCGGAATAGCTAGTATTCCTCCTTAGGACTTTGATTTTACCAATGTTTATAAACATCAATGGAAACGTGTTCAACATCTTGCTAATGCATTTTGGAGCCGTTGGAAGATGGAGTACCTTTGCAACCTTCAAAGTCGCAGAAAATGGCAAGTAGGCAAACCCAACCTGCAAGTTGGAGACATAGTTCTCTTCAAGGATAAGGACATTCATCGTAATAATTGGCCTATAGGTCTTAGCACAAAGACTATTTCAAGTAACGATGGCAAGGTACGGAAAGCAGAAGTCAAGGTAATGAAAGAAGGTTCTGCTAGACACTACTTGAGACCCATAAACGAGCTAGAACTGCTTCTGCCTAAACAGGAAGATGAACTCCTCACACCAGGTTGATACAAAGGGAGGTAAGAAGGACTGGTGCTGTTGCTGCCTTCCCCTCTGAAGATGGACTCAAGGAACTATCTACTTCCTACCGTTCCACACTTCAAGAGCTTTTCTACAAGTATTGAAGTAATGTTTTCTTGTTTATGTTCCTTTGTTCTTTTTGTTGCAGGTGTTCCAGTAGAAAAACATCTACAGGGTGGGCCATTTATATGGATACACCTTAATAAAATGGGAATGGTTGGTGATATTAACTTCCTGTTTGTGGCACATTAGTATATGTGAGGGGGGAAACTTTTCAAGATGGATGGTGACCATGGCGGCCATTTTGAAGTTGGCCATTTTGAATCCAACTTTTGTTTTTTCAATAGGAAGAGGGTCATGTGACACAACAAACTTATTGGGAATTTCACACGAAAAACAATGGTGTGCTTGGTTTTAACGTAACTTTATTCTTTCATGAGTTATTTACAAGTTTCTCTTTGTTTGCAGCCATTGACATGTCGCCAAGGTTAACACGTGAGGAGCAGATAGAAATTGTGTTGATGTCTGGTGAACGCAGTAACCGGGTCATTGCAGCGGATTTCAATGCAAGACACCCTACAAGACCACCCATCTCCCATGCTACAGTTAGCAAACTGCTTGCTAAGTTTCGTGAAACTGGTTCAGTGTTGGATTTGCCAAAATGTGGACGCATGAAATCTGTCTCTAATGAAGAAACATCAGTGGCTGTCCTAGCTTCATTCAGCAAGAGCCCACAGCGTAGCACTCGCCGCATGTCACTGGAGAGTGGCATTAGTCGGCGGATATTAGCTACTCACAAATGGCACCCTTACAAACTCCAGCTACTGCAGCATCTCAACGAGGATGACTCAGATTGGCGCACTGAATTTGCAGAATGGGCAAAACAAAAATTGGAACAGGACCCTAAGTTTATGCAGAAGATTTTGTTCAGTGATGAGACAAACTTTTATGTGAATGGTGAAGTTAACAAACAAAACCACCGCTATTGGTCTGACACTAACCCACATTGGATAGATCCCTCAAAGACTGTTGGAACAAAAAAATTGATGGTATGGTGTGGTATATGGGGTACAAAGATAGTGGGGCCATTCTTCATCAATGGAAACCTCAAGGCCACTGGATATGCGAAATTGCTACATGATGATGTGTTTCCCTCTTTATGCACTGAAGCTGGCACGTTCCCTGAGTTTTTCCAGCAAGATGGTGCACCACCACATTATGGGTGTCAGGTCCGAGCATTCCTAGATGAACAGTTTCCTGGAAAGTGGATTGTTCGTCGTGGGCCAGTTGAATGGCCCCCAAGGTCTCCCGATCTGACCCCCTTAGACTTTTATCTTTGGGGTCATCTGAAGGCAATTGTCTATGCTGTGAAGATACGAGATGTGCAGCACCTGAAACTATGGATACTGGAAGCCTGTGCTAGCATTTCTGCGGTGTTGCTATCAGTGTGTGAAGAGTGGGAGAAGAGGGTTGCATTGACAATCCAACACAATGGGCAGCACATTGAGCACATTTTATAAGTGGTCAGAAACTTGTAAATAACTCATGAAAGAATAAAGTTATGTTAAAACCAAGCACACCATTGTTTTTCGTGTGAAATTCCCAATAAGTTTGATGTGTCACATGACCCTCTTCCTATTAAAAAAACAAAGGTTGGATTCAAAATGGCCGACTTCAAAATGGCCACCATGGTCACCACCCATCTTGAAAAGTTTCCCCCCTCACATATACTAATGTGCCACAAACAGGAAGTTAATATCACCAACCATTCCCATTTTATTAAGGTGTATCCATATAAATGGCCCACCCTGTATATTTCATGGACTTGAACAAGGTTATTATTGTTATAAATGTTATTAGAAATCATAGATTTCGACGGAGTATCATGTTACACATGCATGGTTTGCCTTTTCATTATGTGTCCCTTCTTTCTTCCCCTAGTTCCTGCTCTCTCTCTTGTCTCCTCCCCTCTTCTTCATTCTGGCTACACCCCTCATCTCAGCTACTTGCTCTGTTAGCTGCTCACAGCATGATTTTTTTACCTATCCATTTGTTCATCGGTGTATGATCTGCACAGTTTGAAATAAACTTCTTCACGATCTACAAGGTGTTGTTTGGATCGAGTCACTGTCAGCCAATTCACCTAAGATTATGGTTATCGCCATCTCAGCAGAACTGTAAGTTCAGAGATCACATTGTAATGCTTAGACTGGAGAGGCAGTCATAATGAACATTTTGTCCACCTTTTTCACGCCATCTCATTACAATCGTTCCAAAAATCTGTGCTGACTAATTTCATATTATTTACTGTACTGTTTTTGAGGGTGCTTAGGAGCTTCCTGAAGAGTGTAATACATAAATAGTACACAATGAGCTCTTTATCTCCCCCTAGTTTACAGAATTTTATCATTTAATAATAGGAGATCTATAAAAACAAAAGGGGCTTGTAACACTTATAAAGCTACATTATAAAATCAATCATCATAGAATGTTGCGCCTACAAATGACATATTAATACGTACATTTTTAACGCCCCCTGCGTCACTGACTTATGACAAGGTGCACACCTCTTCATAAATTAAGTGTATTCTATGGAAATCTGTTTGCCAATAAACCTATACTAGCTTGCAGATTTCAGTCATCATTTATGCCAGGACACTAGGAGTTCTAAACTTGAGTGTGATATCACGTCACAGCATTGAAAGCTATTGCAAAAAGTTAATTAGCAATTTCTTGGCACTGTTTACTTAACTTGTTAAGATTCAAGATAAGTATTGCTACAACTGCATATATCTGCAGGATGGATGGCCAAACCTATACTTTGCCCCACCACACCACATTTTTAGAAAGTCTTGAGGGCAGTGATAAATTACCTTTTTGCGCAAAAATTTTAACATAAGTTTTGTGATGTATCAAGAAGATAAATCTCCCCGCACAGTGTTATGTGAGCCCCGTTATCGACTCAATACAAAACAGAGCCATGATACTGTACAGCCGTGAGCATGAGCCCAAAATGGGAGCCTTATGCATTTCCTCATTTTCTACCTGCCGCTTGTTTTGGTCATAAATATTAAAAAATGCCAGCAATATACATAATACATGTCTTAATGTATTAGTGTCTATAACATGTAAAGTAGGAAATAAGGCCCTGATTTATCATGCCTTCACTCCAGAATTCTGGCTTCAAAAAGTCGAAAAATGAATTTTTTTTTTGCGAACTTTTGGATTGACCTGCTCAAAAAAAAAAAAAAAATTCTGCATTTTTACACCACTCACTCCAGTTTTTAAATAGGGGTGGGAAAGTGGTGTGGTTTGCTATGTTAATGAGTTTCACTTCAGATTTATTATTGAGACTTTTTTTAAAAAGTTGGAAAGAAGTAGCAATCTCTCTCCGGTAGGAAGGTGGAGTAGTAAAACAGAGGAAGCTTATCTAGACAAAAGTGTTTTTCTAGGTTTAAGGATGAGACAAATTTATCAAACAACATTAGACATTTGATAAATGGGGCATAAAGTACTCCAACACAGACTCAACCAAAACTGACTTCAAATATTCTCCACATGACAAATTCCCCCCCAAGTCTAAAGAAAAATAAATTCTCAATATGGAAAAAGTATAAAGTAGTAAAATATAAAACACTGGTGGTACTTATCAGCGGCATTTCTCACATGTCAGGTTTTTACTGCTCCCCCTCAAGTAAAGTGTTTATCAGATCACAATGTGTGGGCCTTCAGTCCTTGAACATTTCAGCTAACATCACTGAACGTCTGTGGGTGAAAGGCTTTTAGATTCACTTGAGTTGCCAAGCATTGACTAAACATAGGATTATATTTTCATGGAAGCTTTGGATGTACTGAACAGAACATAAACATTAGAAACCTCATGGCAGAAGATGCGCAATTCTTATTGGGTGTCTGAATCTTTGTTGCCTTCCTCTCGTGTTACATCCCATTTCCTGGACACAGTTTACTTGAGTGCAAGAGGAAGACAGGCTGACTGGACGCCAAGTTACAAAAAGTAAACCCAGTAACCTGTTAAAGTCATCACTAAAGTCCAAAATTAATTTAGGCTTAGTATTTGTTACCAAATACCGTGAATTCATATTCAGTGTTTGGTGACTAGCATTTTATACATATCCGCTAGGATTTAGATGTCCTCAAATAACTTTGTCTACATATAAGGGATACATTGCTGTCTGTATTACCGTATTAAAAGCAGGCTTCGTTCAGCTGTAGAACAAAAAAATGGCGCACCATAGGGTAATAACGTTTTAGATAGGTAATAAGTAGTATCTCCAAAAAATGGAGGCTCACCTGGTAGAGTTGTGCTAAATCAGGCACAACTCTAATGTAGACATATGTCAGGTTGGCATAAGCCCCTCACGGCGGATGGTATGTAGCCCGGGATGAGTGCTATGAGTGCTTCTGTTCAGGGATGCCTGGAATCCGTCAGAAAGCCAGTAGTTCAATAGAGAAAAAGAATATCCCACGGCGCAAGAACCACCCAGTAGTTGGAATAGAATGAGGGTTCTTTTTTATTAAGCAAGCGGTACTGTATTACCGTATTGCATATCTAATGGTACACATATGAACAGTACAGTAAGCCCCCAGGTGTCTTTTTTTTGGGCATATTTGTGGTTGACATACATGTCATACATACATCATACATGAACAGTATGTAAATATACGGTACCTTTGACTCAAGTGCCTTAAAAAGGCTACTCAACTATGCATTTCCATACAATTGTATGAGAGAAAAACATGTACCTCACGGTATACTTTTATGTTTTGAATGGTATTGCCAAACATGAAACTCAAATGTGATGTGAGCCCAACCCTACTTACAGTAACAACGCAGTCTACAGTGTGTTAAAAAGCTAGTGTCACCCCTTCTCCAGCATACAAGTAATCCATACCATACAGTACCTGATTATAGCCACTAAATAGTATAATACCCATAACAGAGCCATACATTGACCAAATAACACAGTTGCCTAAATAACAATCTTAGACAGTGTAGCCATCACCATTCACTGCAAAAATAATATACACTCAATAACATAAAAATAACTCACCCAGGTAGAAATGTAAGGGCAGTGTTTCCGACTGGTATTTTTCAGCAGGATAAAGCTCACCCACACACAGCAAGGGTTTGGCAGGAATGTCTCCACCAGATTGCAACACTTCCTTGGCCTGCCATGTCATAAGATTTATCACCAATTGAGCATTTATGGGACCCACTGGGATGCCAAAATTGTCAACCTATGATTGTGCAGGACCTACATGTCCAGCTGCAGCATCTGTGGGCAAATGTGCCGCCGGATAAATTACGGAACCTGTATGCCTCTATGCCCAACAGTATCTCATCTTGTATCGAGGCTAGAGGCAGCTCAACAGGATATTAGAGCCTCCTTTCCAGTGTACAGTTTTCCCCAATAAACGTATACTTTCGCTCTAATATTGTAATCTTACATATATCATCATTACATTTACACATAGAAAGATTTATTTGCCTAAAGTAGCAGTGTCTCACAATGTACCTATCATCATTCAATGCGCAAGACACTGTTACTAAATAGCAGCTCAATATATAAAGTAATCTAATAATAGTCCTATACAATGGCCCAGATTTACCAATGTACCTGTCTAAAAATTGGCTCATATTGATGCAATTTGACACAGCTAGCATTTGTTCCAAATTTTTTCATCTCATGTAGAACACTATGTAATGTTACACAAGTAAAAAGTGTCTTTTGGTTTAGCTATTTCTGGTTTTAATTAAAAAACTAAATTACTCAACACTCATATCACCCATGGAATAAACTGTCTGTACCCTTATAGCGTGCATAGAACTGCAAGACAAAACTACAGGAGGTTTTATTTCGAATTGCCAAGTTAAATCCTTCAGAATTCTGCTTCAATTTCCAGCAAACCACTGGCATATATGTTTTGGACGACATTTATTACATGCCTCACTATAAGAGTGATTGGCTTAGAGAGAATGGCCGTGGTCTATGATTTTACTCCGTTTGTCAAAATTTTGGCGCAAAATAAGCCAACCAAAGGATGGTATAAAGATAGACAAAATGGTCTAATTTCTTAAACCTCTCCAATGTAGCTTTAGAAGTATGTTTATGACCATTGTCTGATGGAAGATGAACCTGTGTCCCAGTCTCAAATCTCTGGCAGACTGAAACAGACTTTACTCAAGAGTCGCCCTGTATTGACTGCCAGCCATCTTTCCTTCAGTCCTGACCAGTTTTCTAGTCCTTGCCGATGAAAAGCACCCCCACAGCACAATGCTGCCACCTCCATGCATCACTGTGGGAATGGTGTTCTTGGGTTGATTGGACGTGTTGGGTTTATGCCACATATAGTGTTTCCCAGGGTGGCTAAAATTTTTTATTTTAGTCTCATCTGAGAAGTGAACTTTCTTACAGGTGTTTGGCGAGTCTGCCACATGCTGTTTGGTGAACTACAAATGCATTTTCTTATGTTTTTCTTTATTCAATTACTTTTTTTCTGGATTGTATGGCCTATAGTAATCCTATGGACATATACTTCCATCTTCACTATGGATCTTTTGTAGCTCCTTCATTGGTCTCTTTGTTGAAGCCTGATTAATATCCTCCTTGCCCAGTCTGTGAGTTTTGGTGGAGAACCTTCGTCAGGTCGATAGTTGTTGCATAATCTTTTCATTTTGTTACAATGGATGTAATGGTGCTCTGTGAAATGTTCTATTTGGTATATATTTTACAACCCTGATTTATACTTCTCCACAACTTTGTCCCTGACCTGTATGGAGAGCATCTTGGTATTCATGTTGCTGGCCATTCTGGATAGGAGTATGTTTACTCACATAATATGACAGATCACGCGACACTTCGCACACAGGGGTACCTTATTCAACTAATTATGTGACTTCTGAAGTTAACAGGTTGAACCAGACCTTAATCATGGGTTTCATTGCACAGGGAGTGAAAACATATGCACTGCCAACTTTTCAATTTTTATTTCTTTATTAAGGAAGGTATTTCTCATTCCACCGTAACACTTCTAGTAGACTAGTTTGTCAGGTTTATTACAGAAAATCTAAAATAACATCCATTTTTAATTCTAGATAGTAATGGAACAAAACTGGGAAAAAACCAAGGAGTGTGAATACTTCTGCGAGGCACTGTATTATCATTATAAAGCCAAAAGTCATTCTATATCAGATTGTTAGAACTGTATGCTGCTGTAATGGCTGCAGGATATTATAAGTGAATACTGTAATATTTTATATCACCTGACTATGGCTACCATTAACAACAAAAAGTTGGTAATGACTAAATACTGTGGATTTTGTTTTCAACGTTGCCATTTAATGTACTTTCTAGCAGTAACCACCATTGTGTGATTAGATAGAAAACCAACTTTAATCAAGCATGGTTCCATCAAAGCAGTAACTGATTACAGAAAACTGGTGCTTTATATCAGGGGTCTCCAAACCCCGGCCCGCGGGCCACAACCGGCCCGCTTGTGCGTTCGATCCGGCCCGCCCGCAGCTGACAGGTTGCAGGAACGAAAGCCGCACAACCGCCCATGCTGTCACGCTGTGCTTTTTGATTGGCTGCTGGGACCGCCGATGTCCCGGCAACCAGTGACGTCACAGGTGCGGCACCTCCCCTCTTCCCGCCCGCTGTTTGAAATAACAAATCCACGTGTGTAGCAGCGGGCGGGAGTCGGGACTCAGGAGTCCAAGAAGAAAAAAAAAAGAAGAGGAGCAGAAGCCGGCTACAGCGGAGGCAAGTGTAGCACAACGCTGATGGGGACACAATGGGGAACGCTGACATTGCTGTGCTGCGCTGATGGGGACACAAGCTGCTGAGGACACATACTGATGGGGATATTGCTGTGCTGCTGGGGACACTGCTGATGGGGACTTTGCTGTGCTGATGGGGACATTGCTGTTCTGATGGGGACACCGTTGATGAGGACACGGGTGTCCCCATCAATGGTGTCCCCATCAGCACAGCAATGTCCCCATCAGAGGTGTCCCCATCAGCGATGATGGGCACACTGCTGATGGGGACAATTCTGTTCTGATGGGGACATTGCTGGGGACACCGCTGTTTGGCACACTGCTGATGGGGACATGGGTGTCCACATCAATGGTGTCCCCATCAGGATAGCAATGTCACCATCAGCGGTAACCCCATAATCGATGTCCCCATCAGCACAGCAATGTCCCCATCAGAGGTGTCCCCATCAGCGGTGATGGGGACACATGCTGCTGGGGACACCGCTGACAGGGACATTGCTGTGCTGATGGGGATGTTGCGGTGGACACTGCTGATGGGGACATTGCTGTTCTGATGGGACATTGCTGGGGACACCGCTGATGGGGACATGGGTATCCCCATCAGCGGTGACCCATCATCGGTTTCCACATCAGCACAGCGGCGTCCCCATCAGCAATGATGGGGACGCTGCTAATGTGGAAACTGCTGATGTGAACATTGCTGTGCTGATGGGGATATTGCTGAGGACACCGCTGATTGGCACACTGCTGATGGGGACAAAGGTGTCCCCATCAATGGTGTCCCCATCAGTACAGCAATGTCCCCATCAGCGTCCCCATTCTGATGGGGACATTGCTGTTCTGATGGGGACACCACTGATAGGGACACGGGTGTCCCCATCAACCGCGTCCCCAAAGGCAGTGTCCCCATCAGTGGTGTCCCCATCAGCTGCTAATGGGGACTCCGCTGATGGGGACATTGCTGTTCTGATGGGGACATCATTAATGGGGACATTGCTGTGCTGATGCTGACATTGCTGTTCTGATGGGGACATTGCTGTGCTGATGGGGACACCGCTGATGGGGACATTGCTGTGCTGATGGGGACACCGCTGATGGGGACATTGCTGTGCTGATGGGGACAACGCTGATAGGGACACGGGTGTCCCCATCAATGGTGTCCCCATCAGTGGTGTCCCCATCAGCACAGCAATGTCCCCAACAGCAGCGTCCCCATCAGTGGTGTCCCCATCAGCACAGCAATGTCCCCAACAGCAGCGTCCCCATCAGTGGGTGTCCCCATGATGGGAATATTGTTTTTCTGATGGGAATATTGTTTTTTTGATGGGAATATTTTTTTTTTAATGGGAATATTGCTTTTCTGATGGGGACATTGCTGTTCTGATTTGGCCATTGCTGTTCTGATGGGGACACCGCTGATAGGGACACGGGTGTCCCCATCAATGGTGTCCCCATCAGCCGCGTCCCCAACAGCAGTGTCCCCATCAGTGGTGGCCCCTATCAGCTGCTAATGGGGACATTGCTGTTCTGATGGGGACATCGTTGATGGGGACATTGCTGTGCTTAAGGGTGACACGGCTGATGGGGACATTGCTGTGCTGATGCTGACATTGCTGTGCTGATGCTGACATTGCTGTGCTGATGGGGACATTGCTGTGCTGATGGGGACATTGCTGTGCTGATGGGGACATTGCTGTGCTGATGGGGACATTGTTGTGCTGATGCTGACATTGCTGTGCTGATGCTGACATTGCTGTGCTGATGGGGACATTGCTGTGCTGATGGGGACATTGCTGTGCTGATGGGGACATTGTTGTGCTGATGCTGACATTGCTGTGCTGATGGGGACATTGCTGTGCTGATGGGGACATTGCTGTGCTGATGGGGACATTGCTGTGCTGATGAGGACATTGTTGTGCTGATGCTGACATTGCTGTGCTGATGCTGACATTGCTGTGCTGATGCTGACATTGCTGTGCTGATGCTGACATTGCTGTGCTGATGGGGACATTGCTGTGCTGATGCTGACATTGCTGTGCTGATGCTGACATTGCTGTGCTGATGCTGACATTGCTGTGCTGATGGGGACATTGCTGTGCTGATGGGGACATTGTTGTGCTGATGCTGACATTGCTGTGCTGATGCTGACATTGCTGTGCTGATGGGGACATTGCTGTGCTGATGGGGACATTGCTGTGCTGATGGGGACATTGCTGTGCTGATGGGGACATTGCTGTGCTGATGGGGACATTGTTGTGCTGATGCTGACATTGCTGTGCTGATGCTGACATTGCTGTGCTGATGGGGACATTGCTGTGCTGATGGGGACATTGCTGTGCTGATGGGGACATTGTTGTGCTGATGCTGACATTGCTGTGCTGATGGGGACATTGCTGTGCTGATGGGGACATTGCTGTGCTGATGGGGACATTGCTGTGCTGATGGGGACATTGCTGTGCTGATGGGGACATTGCTGTGCTGATGGGGACATTGCTGTGCTGATGGGGACATTGTTGTGCTGATGCTGACATTGCTGTGCTGATGCTGACATTGCTGTGCTGATGCTGACATTGCTGTGCTGATGCTGACATTGCTGTGCTGATGGGGACATTGCTGTGCTGATGGGGACATTGCTGTGCTGATGGGGACATTGCTGTGCTGATGGGGACATTGCTGTGCTGATGGGGACATTTTTGTGCTGATGGGGACACCGCTGATAGGGACACGGGTGTCTTTGCGTTGTTTTGCTAAAGTTTTTTCTCTTTTGTTCTCAGTCATATCATGCTGATTACAAAAACGATCCATGTAAAATATATACATTTAATTTAATACATAACTGATTTTTTTTTCCGGCCCCCGAATACTTGTAAAATCTTCAATGTGGCCCTCCTGTTGAAAAGTTTGGAGACCCCTGCTTTATATAAATCAGGGTCAGATAAGGTTGACCACTTTTACTGATTTGAAATGTCTCAAGGTTGTATCCTTGGTTCACCACATCTTGTCAGACAACAGTTTTTGTTTTTTCTAAAAGTCCCATTTCATAACTTTCCACAGACATAAATGAAGGACAATCAATGTGCAGAATGATACAGTATTTGTAAGGTATGAAGTCCTCATGTACAATGAATGCAATGCACTTATGTTCTCAATAGTTTTCCCCTTGTCTGTTCAAGCGTAGGTTTTTGTGATTCTAGAACTGCATCTATTGTATTGTCTTTGTACACACAGTTTGTATATCGAAACCACATTTCGGTGCGCAAATAAATTCTCATTCTAATTTCTGACCTGCCTTCACCTAGGAGCATAAGTAGTAAATGTGATAGTATAATATACTTGAACTAGATTCACTTATATCATATTAGGGTAGGTTGATGACTAGGGTATTACAAAAATATATAGTTCACAAATAAAAAAAATACTTCACATACATAACTTTCTTCACAATAAAATACCCTTCGAAACACAGAGCGGCACATATAGTGCTTACAGAGTGCCATATTGTGCTCATGTAGTCCTAAAAGTGCAGTGTCAACAGTGATATGGAAGACTTCTGCTGCGTTACACATTCTTCTCTGTGCAGGAGAGTGATACCACCCTCTGCTGGCAGAAGCCAGTAAAGCTAGTAATGTCTTGTCACTGAGACTCCCCTGCAGTCAGGACCTTCACAGTAGGATAGATAGGGAACCTCCTAGATCTATGACTGTCCAACCAGATCTATGCTACAGTATATCCATGAAAATAACTTAAACCACATCATATTTCCTGTATGTTTTATTGTTCTATTACGTAACATTACTAGTAGATTTTATGTCTTTTTGATCCTGACTTTAATATCAATGTGATCATACGTTAGTCATCATGTGTGAATCACTAAGAGACCTTTAACAATGACAATGGTATTGGAAGCTTACTTGCCTGATATGAAGGAGGCGGTGTAACTGTATAGCATAAATACTTACAGATACTGCTCCAGTCACAAATTTAAAAGGGTTGGACGATTTTTGGTTATTGTTGACCAATATGTTTGTAAGGTGATAATATGGCATTTACTAATATAGGCTTTGTTGATATTCTGGGCCATATTCTATATTTTATAAAGGTATGCCCAGTTGTTGGCCTTAAAATGGCAGCTGATGGTAAGGCATGTGACCAGAAAGATCACACAGTTAGCTCCATTCAAATATCTCTGCACCAGCTATTTTCAAGTTTGGGAAATTAGTGCAAGGGTAGTGTGTTAGAATGGATGAGGCTAAGTGATGCTTCTGGTCATATGACTCTCTATCAGTAGCCATCTTATGGAGAGGAACTATTGGGGTCATTTATCAACCTGGTGTAAAGTAGAACTGGCTTATTTGCCCATGGTTGATATGGGCAACTAAACCAGTTCTACTTTACACCAGTTTGAAAAATGACCCCATATATGTGTACAGCACAGAAGATTTGACCAACAAGAGGACATTACTAATGAAATGTAGGAAACAGCACAGAATACCAACAAAAGTTATATTAGTAAGTGCCATATACTGTAGCCATTTCACAATCACATTGTTAAACAGTAGCCATTTTAAGGGGTTGGCCACTTTCTGGTTACTGTTGACCAATGTGTTTGTAAGATGATTATATGGCACTTACTAATATAGCCTTTGTTGCAATTCTGCACCATTTTCTATATTTCATAAGTGATGCCTCCTTGTTGGCCAGGTCTTTTGTTCTGTCCACCCAGAGGTTCTGTCCACAAAATGGCTGCTGATGGAGGCGTCATATAGAGAAGAAACCTGATGGAGGGTGCTGATGGAGGGTCATGTGATCCAGCAAATCACCTGTGATGTCTCCTCCATTCAAACACACTGTACCTGCACTAAACTCCCAAGAGTGCAAGTGCAGATGGCAGGGGCAGTGTATTTGAATGGAGCGACTGAGTGATTTGCCTGGTCACATGACCCTCCATCAGCAACCCTTTTATGGACTGGATCTCTGTGTGGACAGCAGCAAATACTTTGTAAACAAGGGAGCATAGTACTTTAGGAAATATAGAAAATAGGGCAGAATTACAACAAAGTTTATATTAGTAAGTGCCATATGATCATCTCACAAACACATTGATCAACAGTAACCAGAAAGTGTCCAACCCCTTTAAGCTTCAGCTGCACACATTCACTCATTCTGTAGTATGTGCACTTGTATAAGTAAAGCCAAAATTTGTGATCTAAGAAGTATCTGGACAGTGTTTCTGTCTAAAAGTTGATCATGCATGCCTACTGTGAAGCCTACAGTAAGTAATCTCCCCATTCTTTAACCTTGACCTCTGCGAGGAGGTATGGTCTTTCTCAGTTTGGCTCCCTAAGTTACAGCCCCTTGAAATGTCAATGATTAGCAGCTAGTGGCAACCGGATATGGCCAGCAGCTGAAGTTCTGCTAGGTGAGTAACAGCAGATATTTCAGGCAACCTTTGCTGCCACATGGCTTCACATGTGACCTGAGTAGTAGTTCAGTTCTAGATTTATCTGTAGAACTGCCAGTTAGTTTGATATGGATTTTTGTATTATAAATGTGAGGATGTTTTTCTGCCAGACAAGCTTTCAAAATAAGTTGGCTTCTTTTTGCAGATTATTATGATATAAATACCCTAGAAAATAGATAAGAAAATCCCTTCATCTCTGTCACTTTAGGAATGTTTCAACAATCAGATTTGGCAAACATTTCATTTTCCATGTTTCTGTTTTCTTTCTGGTTCACTAATTTAATTACATACTATATTCCTGCCAATATAAAGTATACCTAAAAAGAAAGAAATTTACAAGATTGTGAACTTAATATAGCCCTTAATAATAGGATTTTATTTTTTTTACTGTTCTAAAAAATATTAATATTTTGGTGCTGCAGAGCAGGACATGATCAGAAATTTCTGGTGATTTTAGAATATCTTTTTAATGGGTTATGAAGAAACCAACATTGAAAAATAAGAGTGTGTAGACAAGAATAGCAACATTGGAAAAAAAAATCAAGAAAAAGAAGGTATTCAGGAAAGAATATATTTGCGCTTACTGCGTTCCATATTATGGCACTATACAAATTGTATGGAGCTATAATACTGCACCCACAGAAATCTATGGGCCTCTACTATACCACGGTATACCTCTAGTTTTATATTTTTTCTTCTGTCCGTGTCAATGTTAAAGAAATACACTCACTGATATTACATCCAGATGGAAATTTCTGCAAAATTCACATGCAGTTTGTCTTAGGCAAATATGTAAATGGTTACAGGTGTGGTCTGAATAGACACTGGGTCTTGCCACAAAAGGGCATAAAAGTGATTCCCCTGCTGCCCTATAAAAAAAGCTCTCAGCTACATTTGAGTAATGTACCTCTTGGTGAGAGATCATTGACTGGTAGATATGCCTCTACCACACACTTAAATACATTTTGCCCAGTTAACACAGAGGGGGGGGGGGGGGGCATCATTAGACTGAGAGAGGCAGGATGGTTGTTTCAACAAATTCCCCACCATCTAGGCTGTCCTAACCCAGCTGTTAGGAAGGTGTAAGATACAGTGGTTATGTGGAGGCATACACATATGGCAAACAGCCTCTGGACAGCCCAGACAGACCACCAGTAAAGAAGATTGTTTGATCAGCAAGCACAAGCAGCTCCCACAGTTTCCTTGTCCACCGTCCAGACACAGATGGCACCTTCATTACCCATCCTTGTTTCTGCCAGGACCATTTACAGGTGGTTAGCAGAAGGAAACTTGGTGTCATGGTGCCCATTACAGCCAGCCACTGTCGCCTTTATGTCAGGTGGTGTCTTGAACGGGAACCCTGAACTACTAAAGACTGGAACCCTATTAACTTTTGCAAATAAACTAACTACTGTTTAGGATCCAATGTAGTAAGCACTTTAAAGGGATTTTGTCATCTGCTTTTACCATTTTAAAGAGGACCTTTCACCGATTCTTACCCTATGAACTAACTATACAGACATGTGGAGCGGCGCCCGGGGATCTCACTGCACTTACTATTATCCCCGGGCGCCGCTCCGTTCTCCCGTTATGCCCTCCGGTATCTCCGCTCACTAAGTTATAGTAGGCATATATACAGTATATGTGTACTACCAGAAGGACCCATCTTCGCACGGGAATATTTAATCTATTTAATTTAATGTTTCTGTGTGTCATTAAAAGATAGACCGTATCCCCCATAACAGTGACCTCTACAGCACCCCGCCTCTTAACCCTGATCCCCCACAGTGCCTCGCCTCCTTAAAATGGGACCTCCACAGCAGCCCGCCCTTAACTTTGAGCTTCACAACAGCCCACCATTTTAACTGTGAGTTTCACAGCACCCCACTCCCTTGACATTGACCTCCTCAGGGGCCCGCCCCTTAACAGTGACCTATACAGCACCCTGCCCCTTAACACTGATGTCCATAGGGGGCGTTCCCCTTATCTGTGACCTCCACTGTTCTCTGCCCCCTTAACAGAGACCTCCAAAACACCGGTCCCTTTAGCAGTGACCTCCACAGTACACCGCTCCCTTAACAGTGACCTAACAGTACCCTGCTGACTTAAAAGTAACCTCCAAAGCAGCTGCCCCTTTAATAGTGGCCCCTACCCCTTTAACAATGACCTCCACATTGCCTGCCCCCTTAACAATGACCTCCACAGCAACTGCCCCTTTAATAGTGGCACTGCCACCTTAACAGTGACCTCCACAGCGCCTTACCCCTTTAAGGCTAGGGCTACCTGACAACATGTCGCGCGACATTTTGTATTATGGGCTTTGGTCTGCTGAGAGTTTTCATTAGCTCGAGCAGCAGCTATGCGTTTTGCTGCAGGAGTCTTGCGTCCAACTGCAGTTTTCCTTTTTGGAGGCATGATTAGTTTAAAAACGTTTCAATTTACATGCTGACATCCAGTATGGCAGTCCAGTATAGGTACAGTATATTTATGGCTGTATTGTTATAAAAAAAACTGGTAAATTAAATGTATACTTATAATGGCTGATACACGTCATATGACTGAATATTTAAGGACCTATGAACTGCTAAAACCTTTGATCAGTTGTTATGGAAACCTGGAGTAGGACCTGTGAGCTTCTATTAGCTGATAAGGGACATGTGACCATGAAGAGAAACACTTGCAGGCTTGTATTGGCTAATGCAGGTCATTTTTTGATAATATCTCAGAAACATCCTAGAAAGCTGAGACCTGGTCTAAAACCTTCCCGGACACCTAATGTACCTGTGTGCCAAATTTGGTGAAGATCGGTCCAGTCGTTTGGTCGCGCATAAAGAACAGACAGATGGCCAGACAGACAGACAGAAACAAATTTTTATATATATAGTGCATTTTGAATGTCTTCAGACCCTTTCACTTTTTTCACATTCTGTTAAGTTGCGGCCTTGTGCCAAAACAAAAAATAAAAAAAAATGTTTTCCCCATCAATCTGCACTTAATACCCATTAATGAGAAAGTGAAAACAGAATTTCAGAAATGTTTGCAAATTTATTAAAAAAGAAAAAAGAGAATACTAAAACCTCACAAGTATTCAGACCCTTTGCTATGGTGTTTGAAATTTAGCTCTGGGGCCTCCCATTTCTCTTGATCATCTGTGATATGTTTCTAGACCTTGATTGGAGTCCACCTATAGTAAATTCAGTTGATTAAAAAATATTTTAGAAAGATACACCACTGTCTATATATGGTCTCACAACAGTGCATATCAGAGCAAAAACCAAGCCATGAGGAGGAAAGAACTGCATGTAGAACCCAGACACATGATTTTGTGGAGGGAGAAGGGTACAAAACATTCTATAATTCCTAAATGGAAGAAATCTTGAACAACCAGGACTCTTCTTAAAGCTGACCGCACCACCAAACTGAGTATTTGGGGGAAAAGGGCTTTGGTAAGTGAGGTGATAAAGAACCCATTGGTAACTCTGGCTCAGACCTAAACATCCTGTGTGCAGATGGGAGAAACTTCCAGAAGGCAATCCATCCCTGCTGCACTCCACCAAAATGGGCATCATTGTAGAGTGGCTAGAAAGAAGCCTCTCCTCAGTAAAGTCACATGAAAGTATGTAAAAAAAAAAAAAAAAAGCACCTAAAGTACTCTCAGGCTGTGAAAACAAGGTTCTGGTGTGATGAAACTAAGACTGAACTTTTGGCCTTAATTCTAAGCGTCATGTTTGGCACTGCCCAAAACCATCCCTAGAGTGAGGCATGGTGGTGGCAGCATCATGCTGCGGGGGTATTTTTCAACAGCCGGGGCAGGGAGACTGGTCAGAATTGAGAGAAAGCTGAATAGAGCAAAGCACAGAAATATTCTTAATGAAAACCTGATCTAGAGTGCTCTGGACCTCAGACTGGGCTGAAGGTTTACCTTAAAACAGAACAATGACCCTAAGAACACAGCCAAGACAGCACAGGAGTGGTCCCCATCCAACCTGACTGAGCAGGTGAGGATCTGAAATCCCCAAATCCAGGTGTGCAAACCTGGTGGCATCACACCCAAAAAGAGTCCTGAGTAAAAGGTCTTATGTAATGCAAGATTTTAGTTTTTCCTTTTCAGAAAATTTGATTTGAAGATTTCAAACATTTTGACATTGTCATTATCGGGTATTGAGTGCAGAATGATGGGGAAAAATTTGAACTATTATTACTTTAGCACAAGACCGTAACATAACAGAATAGTGAAAAATGAGAAAGGGCCTGCACATTTGGGGAGGGGGGGGGGGGGGTTTCCTGTGGTAGACACTTAGTAGCTGTGCAGGAAGCAGGGACATGGACAGGATAAAGTCTAATTTAAGTGTTTTTATTTCACACTTATATATTTAAACATAAGCATAGCCTTAACAAACAGGCTTAAACAAACAAACCCTGCACGGTTGAGCAAGTACTTAATACAACAAGACAGTTAGTCCCTGACTATACGTGGGACCAGCTACCCGGCCCACAGGTACAAAGTGTAAGTATTGGGTGGCACATGCAATCCCTTCTATAGATTAGCAGTCAGCTTCTCCAGGTATTGCCACACTGCTCAGCTCTACACTGAGCTTTAAATTACGCCCTAATGACCCATGTGACCTGCAGCTGTGGGCTATGGAAGCCCAGGACCGAAGCCCGGGTGGAGTGAGCTTCCCACTGCCAACCTCACTCACTCCAGTATAAGCAGGTCCCAGTACGTATTTTACAATCTATGTTAGCTATGGCTAAAAAAAAAAAAACAGGCTATCAACCCTGCTTATCCTGTGTCTGACACACCCAAGTCTTACCACACACAGTTTAACTGTTTCAATGGCAGATATCAGTTCTCCCAAACGATACCCATCTCACGACATGTAACTAACTACGCTATATTGTGAAACAACATAACTAAATAAACATATTTTTTATTAATATCATTATCTCTTCTGACTCCTTTATACACTGTAATACATTGATCTACAATTTTGTCATGGGGTAAATAAAATGTTATTTCTCTACCAGAAAACCCCTTCTGGAATTGCTGAAGATTTTCTGTCCGGATTTGTGGATGGAATATCCGTAGAGAACTAGAATACCACAATAGACATCCTACACAAGATAGCAATTATGTGGATGTGATAATCAATATAGCAATATAACAAAATAATAACAAAGACAGGTACACTCTGCGGTCTTACTAAACCCTCAAACTGATTTTAAAATTGAGAGATTAGCCAACATGTCCTACGGTGTAGGACATGTCTGAGCCCGAGCACCGCGCCAAGGTTTCTCAAGTAGCTCGGGGACCTAACACTCACCTACCCGTGCCATATGGGCAATACCAGGAGCCAGTGGGCAAATTACAGGAGCATGAGGCCGACTCACAAACAACTCATCAGTTACATGCTGGAGGTAACTGGTGAGTTTTTTGTGAGTCGGCCTCATGCTCCTGTAATTTGCCCACTGGCTCCTGGTATTGCCCATATGGCACAGGTAGGTGAGTGTTAGGTCCCCGAGCTACTTGAGAAACCTTGGCGTGGTGCTCGGGCTCAGACATGTCCTACACCGTTTGAGGGTTTAGTAAGACCGCAGAGTGTACCTGTCTTTGTTATTATTTTGTTATAGAACTAGAATACCAGAATACATTCTCTGAGAGAAATGACCTGCTGTGCAGATTTTTAAATTTGCAGCATGTCAACTTCTGACCCAGAATTGCTGTGAATTTTTACTTGACCCACCGGACTCTTTGGGAAATATCTACAGCAGAGGATCATCCTAAAATCAACAGCAAAATCCGGAAGGCCTGAATAAAAAATAAATTAAGGGACTTCCGGCGCGCGCATGGATAGACGCTAATAACCGGAGCTCCGCTCTACCGGCCCAAAATCCATAGAGCCGCCGTACATCGGGACTGTAAAGTGCCTAAACATACCCCTTAAGGAGACAGGGGTGACCCATGGAAAAATTTTTGGTCAGAGGCGGCTCTCAGAACGAGTTTCCAACGTTACTCCGGTCAGGAGAGGAATCGAGAAGCCGAGGCAAGATGGCGCCAACGCAAGATAAGCACCAGAGACTTACCAGATCGACTTCCCAGCCAACACAGAAGAGCGCGGAAGCCTCCTGTTCAGATGAGGAGGAAGTAGAATGTAGCACAGGGCCGAATAATGATGAGGAGTTAACTTCTTCATGCAAAAAGATGGCTATAGAAGTGGCCAAACTCCTGGCACCAGATATTAAGGCCTCACTAGAGGCCACAGTGTCTTTGGCCTTAAAGCAGCTACAGGCTGAAGTGACCCAGCACACCTCCCAGATCGCCGAAGTGCAACAGAGGGTGATGGTAACCGAAGAAGAGCTGGAAAAAGCACATAACAGTATCAGCGAACTCGTACGCAGTAACCAGTATTTAAAAGAGAAGGTTGATGACCTGGAGAATCGCTCCCGGAGGAGCAACCTAAGAATAGTTGGACTACTGGAGTCGGTTCCTCCAAACCAGTTGGCAGATATTTGTGAGGTGGAAATCCCGCAAGCGCTGGGGCTGAGAGGCTCGTGCATAGTGGAAAGGGCGCATCGCCTAGGACCGCTGATGTCGACGGGAGGGCGCTCAGATAACACACGGCCCAGAGCGGTAATCGTGAAGTATTTAAACTACGCTGCCAAAGAGGCCATACTGTCGAAAATCAGGCGTCACGCGCCACCCCTACTGGTTCGGGGAAAGAAGGTTCTTTTATTCAGTGACTATTCGGCTGAAGTGGCCAAGAGACGGAGGGAGTTCACGCATATTTGTTCCTCTTTGGCTCAACATAAAGTCAAATTTGCCCTAATGTACCCAGCGACGCTAAGAATCTTTCGTCAAGATGGCACAATCGATACCTTCCACTCACCAGGAGAGGCGATGGAGGCTTTGGAGTCTGACCCGCTGTTCTCAGACATGATTCCCCCACCTTCCCAGAGATCAACAGCATCGATCAGAGGAAGAGGACCTAGACAGAAATGAGGTCACCTGAGGCTTGTGTCTGTGGGATCGAAAGCAGTGCCGCAAAGCGCCTTTGAAAGAACACGTGAGATGTCAAAAGACTCATAGTTCATTAATGTTCTGATATGCCAACAACTGTTATGTCATAAGTTAAGGGCTGGAGGGTTAGGAGAATTTATGTAATTGTCCTTGAGACAGTTAGTTCTGGTTTTACTGTAGTAACGACAGCTACACGAAAATATGCGCGAAAAAAGTGAAGTTAACAGAAATGATGTTAATGTTGTGGGGCTAGGAGTTGGGAAGGGGGGAGGGAGGGGGGAGGGAAAAACTACTCTGGGACTGGTCGAGACCAAGATGTTCAAAAAATGCTATGTGAGGTACCGTTGCTATCTGTTTTGGGTTGACTCTCCTGCAGAGATCTATAATATCAAATCTTTATGAGAGTGGCCACATGGAACGTTAAGGGTCTCAGATCCCCCTCAAAGCGCATGGCGGTGCTACGCCATCTTAAAAAACTTAAGATTGATATTGCATTTTTGCAGGAGACTCACCTGGAAGAAGCAGACTTTTGGAGGATGCAGAGATTGTGGGTGGGACAGGTGGTAGGTTCGTCCTCGATTGGTAAAAAGGCGGGTGTCGTTATTCTATTACACAAACGCTTACAATATGTTATCAAGTCCACGTTGACGGACGACCAAGGGAGATGGATGCGCATATGTTTAGACTCACCCGTTGGTCAGATGGTCATTCACAACATCTATGCCCCCAATGCGTCCCAGACGGAGTTTTATAAACGACTGGAGGTGGAGATCTTGAAAGAGGATTCCCAAATGATAATGGTAACAGGAGATTTTAATAGGGTGCACAATGAGCCAGAGGATAGGAGGCGGGAAACCCCTGGGGCTATAAGTAACCAAAATCGTGCTCAGACCTTACTCCCGTTATTACAGAATACGGGGCTACTAGATGCATGGCGTCATTATCACCCAATGGACCGAGAGTTCACCCATTTTTCTCATGCGCAGGGGTCATGGTCGAGGATTGACTATTTTTTTACATCATCGAGACTACTGTCAAGAGTCAAGATGGTTGAGATTTCTGACTTACTAATCTCTGACCATGCCCCAGTGATCATGGAAATTATGGACACCGTCCCTAGGGGACAGGAATATATTTGGAGGCTGCCTCAACATTTGTCCAATGATAAAGAGTTTATAGATAAAGTTAGAGGTTGGTGGTGGGAATACTCACAAGATAATGCGGAACATACATCTAATCAAGCTCTCTTTTGGGACGCAGCTAAAGCTGTGTTGCGGGGTCGCATAATATCTCATACGATAGGGAAAAAGAAGGAGGCAAGGATTAAATATGAGGAAGCCGTCATACAGGTACGAGAGGCGTACACAAACTTCTTGCAAACCCCCACAGAGGTCAACAAGCTATTATGGGTGACAGCCAAACATAACTTTGACTATTGTGCCGAAAGACAAGAAAAATGGTATGGTGATTACCAGAGAGCGAAATTCTTTCGCCATGGCAATAAGTCAGGAAGGCTATTGGCGAACTTAACTCGTCCATTTACCAAACAGCCTCCAATGCATCCGTTAAAGGATAAATTGGGAAAAATATGTACCCAACCAAGAGATATAATGGATACATTGGGGGACTTTTTTCAATCATTGTACACCAAGGATCCTTTTGACGCCCAGGGAGCTAGTGACCTACTGGCTAAGGTGGAACTGCCAAAACTTTCAAGGGAAGTACTGGAGGCGCTGAACCGTGAGGTAAGCGAGGAGGAAGTAAAAACAACTATTAAATCCCTAGCTAATTGCAAGGCTCCGGGCCCTGATGGATATCCAGCCGAATTTTATAAAGCAATTAGCCAGGAATTATCCCCGACCTTGACTAGCCTATTCAATGACATTTTGAAGGGGGGAAGCTTGCCAAACACGGGTAAATTAGCCTATATAAAAGTGCTTCCAAAACCAGGTAGAGATCTAACTCAACCAGGCTCATATAGACCGATATCGTTAATAAACCAAGATGTCAAGATCCTATCTAAAATCTTAGCAAACAGGTTAGCCATTTGTATAATTGATTTGATAGGTCCTCACCAAGTGGGGTTTATGAAGGGTAGATCAGCGGTGACCAACATCCGGAAAGTTTTGGCAGTTCTAAGTGAGAATAAGAGGGGTCTGAGAGACTATAAACCGGCACTGCTAGCGATCGATGCCGAAAAGGCGTTTGACAACGTTAGCTGGCAGTGGTTGGATATGGTACTAGATAAGGTCAACATAAAGGGCAGCTTTAGGAACTACCTAAGGGCAATATATGAGAATCCACTAGCGAAAGTCTATGTACCGGGCTTTCTGTCAAAGACCATCAAGCTAGGTAAGGGCACACGGCAGGGATGCCCATTGTCTCCCTTGCTTTTTAATCTAGCAATGGAGCCCTTAGCTAGACTAATGATACAATCTGATACGTTTGAGGGGATTAAAGTGGGTACTCAGGAACTGAAAGAGCTGCTTCGCGGATGACATCCTGATATATCTAGGAGCACCGGAACATCAACTAGATCAGGTGATGGAGTCTTTAATCACATATGGGAGAGCAATGGGTTATAAGATCAACGTTGACAAGAGCCAAATATTATTTTTAGGACGGGAGACTAACCAAAAAGACTGGATACAATCTAAAGTAGAAATCAGAAAAGATTATATTACTTACTTAGGTATCAAAATAGGGCGTACCCCTGAATCAATATATACATTAAATTATCCCCCTTTATTTCTAAAGATTGAGGGTGAGTTGGAGAAATGGAAAGAATTACCCCTATCCTTATGTGGCAGAGCACACTTGATTAAAATGGTGAGCTTCCCGAAATTACTTTACCCATTACAGACAATTCCGCTATTGATAAAACACACAGACGTCCAAAGGATTCAGAGAGCTTTCAACCGCTTCTTGTGGAAAGCCAAGAGACCACGCATCTCTTACGCTAAATTGACAATGTTGAAATGGGAGGGAGGGCTACAAATGCCGAACATCCGTCATTATAACCTCGCAGCCTTATTCCGACATGTCAGGGATTGGGTATGGGAAACTGGGTATTATTCGGCAATCAAGATAGAACAAGGATTAGTCGGTTCGTGGAACTTAGTTGCCCTACTACATACAAAGCTAAAAGATCTCCCAATATCGATCAGGCAATCCATCCTCCTGAAAGACACCATAGTGGCATGGAAGTCGATCAGGAAAATATATAGTCTTCCCTATTATGTCTCATCCAAGATGCCACTATGGTCACTGCCGGCATTCCCACAGGGTAGGGATAATATGCTGTTCCAAGAGTGGAGGGTGAAAAACATCATGAAACTTAGCGATCTACTAGAAAGTACTGGCTGCCAATTGTTATCCTGGGAACAGGTGAAGGGACAATATGACCTATCAGATGCTAACTACCTCCCGTTTCTGCAAATTCAGAGCTACTGTAAGGCACAGGCAATTTCACTGGGCGAACCGGATAGGCTTATTTGGTTCGCAGCGTTACTGGGCAAAGATGGGTCGCATATGTCCCTCTCAGAATTATATCAAAGGTTACATGGCATACAGATGATAGGAGTGGTAAAGGAGGCCTTTAAACCTTGGGTCAGGGAATTAAATGACCCAAACATACCAAGACAAATGAGGGATGGTCTAGAATTAGTGCGAAAGGCAGTTTGCAACGAGCAATGGAGGGAAACACAATTGCGGATTTTACATAGGGCAACGTATGCCTTTAACCTGTCGTATCAAGATGCTCCTGCCCATTATCTGCGGCATTGCCCCAAATGTATCCTCCCGAAAGCTGGGCTTCTACATGCTTTGTGGGAGTGCCCAAAGGTGCAACCATTGTGGCAAAGAGCGATAGGAGCAATAAAGGAAATTTGGGGGGAGGTAGTAGGCCTAAAACCGCAACAATGCATTTTTCATTATATACTAATAAATCAAGAAGAAGATGTAGGAGCTGTGGTAACTAAAGGGGGAGTTCACATAATGCTGATGGCAGTAAAAAAGGCTCTTCTGAGGCATTGGTTGGTAGAAGAAGTCCCGTCATGGGCAGAAGTGTTAGGGATTATGAAAAATGTTCTGTACCTTGAAAGGCTAGAAGTGGAGCGGGATAAGGAGGGATTAATAGGAAAATTTATCAAGAAATGGAGAGACTTTATAGAAAAGCGACTTTCAAACTGCGAAATCCAAGAACTCATGACCCCTTTCAAAATGACCAAATGGTACTTAGAAGCGCAATTAGCTAATAAACTAGGGAAGCTAGAGGCCTAGAAGGTTTTTTTTTTATCAAAAACAATATAAGAAAGGATCAAAGAGGATACATCGACATAGTCCCAGAGTAGGGTAAAGGGGTTGGGAGGCATAAGGGAGGGCAATGGGAGGGGTGGGAAATGGGTCTTGGAGTAAGGTAATGGGCGAAAAATGGGAAAAATGTTGTTTTGATTTGAGAATTAATGTGCAGAAACCTACTGTTTTATACATCATTAATCTGTAAATGAACAGTTATTCATGTTTTATTGACTACATGTATAACCTGTAATGATTCTCACTTCAATAAAGAGATTTATAAAAAAAAAAAAAATAATTAAAAAAAAGAGACTTTTTAAAATATAAATCCCTGTACTCATCTCCCTTTGCTTGCTGGCCTGCCCCCAATGGCAGTTTCTGTGGGATGAGGCTTCCTGCAATGATGTCTCTACTGCAGCCAGTCTCAGGCTCCAACAAACACACAGGATTAGATGGCATCACAGCAGGAAGCAAATCTGCACTTAATTTGGTGTAGCTTTGCTACTACAGATTTCCCTCTGGACTCTTGCAGAATTGCTTCAGAAATTACCCACAGCAATTCCCGTATGGGTGCATATAGCATTAAAAGCATAGCCACTCAGGGCAGATTTTCCATTGGTTATGGATTTTAATGCAGATGTGTCTCAGATTTCAACCTATC
The DNA here is from genome assembly GCF_905171765.1 of Bufo bufo. Lineage (NCBI taxonomy): Eukaryota > Metazoa > Chordata > Amphibia > Anura > Bufonidae > Bufo > Bufo bufo. The sequence continues at coordinate 379,865,843 of NC_053392.1, read as the reverse complement.
CATTGAAATCCGCACTGCAGGTAAATTTCTGCTGCAGACTTTTTTTACTCAGCATATGAATGAGGTTTGTTTAAATGTTGCAGATTTTCCATATTGAAATCTGTGGCGGTAAATCCGCAGCGTATGTGACCTGAGGGGATGTAACTTGAAGGGGCTTTCTTCATGATAGATCATTACTGGCTGATGGGTGGGGGTCCGGCACCCTCGCACCCCTGGGTGTAGCTCTGGTGCAGGAGCTACACAGCACCATCAACTGTGTAGTGGAGGGAGCTAGTTACTACAGCTTGCTGCTCCTACTGGAGTCAAAGGGAGAAATGCTGCAGTGATGTCCACTACACACTTGATGGAACTGTGTAGTTCTGCACTGACTTCCTGAGGATAGGCCACTAACTACTATGGCTTTCTTGGGTGCTATAATTCATTTGAGGTTGGTTCAGTATAGAGTTTTGCAATGGTGCATTTCATAGTATCTTGGAGTCTGAAAGCATTAGGAGAAGATTAGACTGTATAGTGTCCCCCTTCAAGGAGACATCAAAGAATGTTGTAGCAATCACCATTGTTTGAAAAAGGAAGTTACTTCCCAATATGTTTTAGAGATCAATAATTGGATTAAATGTTCTTGTACTACTTCTGTTATTCTCCTCATGGTATGCATTGTCCACATTTCTTTCCCTGTTCTCCACTACTGCCTCTTTGCTGGTGTGTTCTGGAGATTGCAGCAACCATCCTGAAAGCTTAATTAATATTGTTGTTAGACTACTCACAAAAAATTAGGGATATTTGTATTGTGGGTGAAATTTCAGGATGAACCTAAAATGCACTATAACTTTTATAGACAAATTTAATGTGTCCTTCTCTAAACTTTTGAATGCACATGCCGAAGCACTAGGAGTACAGAGGATGCTGTATCTACAGCGCTTCACTGTGTACTCTCACACCTGGACAACAAGAATACTTACAGTATGCAAGAATGCTGTTTGTTGATTTCAGCTCAGCATTCAATACAGTCATTCCCTCCAAGTTGATCACCAAACTTGTGGATCTTGGAATCAGCAACCCTATCTGTAACTGGATCATGGACTTTTTGACCAACAGACCCCAGCATGTTAGGTCAGGAAATAACAGTTCCACCACCATCACACTCAACACTGGCACTCCACAGGACTGTGTGCTGAGCGTGTTCCTCTACTCCCTTTTCACCTATGACTGCAGGCCTAGGTATGGATCCAATTCCATAATTAATTGTGCAGATGACACCACGGTGATTGGCAGGGCCGGTACAAGGCAGGGGCCGAAGGAGCGGGTGCCCTGGGCGCTACCATTTGCGGACAGGAGGGGGGCGCAGGTGAAGTGCCAGCAGCAGTGGCGTCGCCAGGGGGGGGCCAGAGGGGGCCACAGCCCCCCCTACATCATGCTGTGCCCCCCCATGTGCCCCCCCAACTAAAATGACCCCCCCCAAGTGAGCAGCCGCCGCCGGGCACAGGGAGATGAGCGCTTCCATTGCGCTCATCTCCATTGTAAACTGTCTGTGCCAGCGGAGGTGCAGGGGAGGGAGAGGCGTGTCCCTTCCCTTTCCTCTGATAGGCTGCAGGCAGGCACCGAAGTGGAGGAGAGGCCCCGCCCCCTAATTACTCCTGTTTACCTTTCTAAAGCTAAAGGACCTTTGATGATGTCATCACAGGTCCTGTAAGGGAACTGCACAGTGTAAAGTGTAGTTCCCAGGTTAGAACAGTGCATCTGCCAGGACCTGTGATGACATCATCTTCAACATCACAGGTCCTGCAGAATCTAGCAAAGGAACTGCACCAAAAATGGTGTAGTTCCTAGGTTTCAAAGGTACATCTGCCAGGACCTGTGATGACATCATCACAGGTCCTTCAACCCCTAACAGCAAGTATTAAAAGTTCACAAGCAGCTCTGTATTGATCCATACAGACTGGAATGGAGAGGTAAGAGGAGGTCCTCCACTTTTCATCATTTACCCCCCCCCCCCCCCCTCCATGCCCTGTTTTTACTCATTGCTCACTCATGTATACTACTTCAGACAGTTACCACTACCTCATGTACCTCACAGTGACTATAATGCATAACTGACCACATATTTCTATAAACACTGCATCTACAGTATTATACCTTCTATGTGTCACATCAATACACTGCTCTGTATATATATATATATATATATATATATATATATACACACACATACATGCACACACACTGCATATATTACACAGTATTATACATGCAATATGTACAGATATATAGTATATACCGCAGTGCACTGATATGTGAGGTATGAGGTATAATAGATGCTGTGTGTACAGATATCAGTACACTTCTGTATATACTATATATGTGAGGTACGAGGTATAATAGATGCAGTGTGTACAGATATATAGTATATACAGCAGTGTACTGATATGTGAGGTACGAGGTGTCAATACACTGCTGTATTTACTATATACCTGTACACACTGCATCTATTATACCTCGTACCTCACATATTACACTACTGTATATACTGTATACACTGCATATATTATACCCCGTACCTCACATATCAGTACACTGCTGTATATACTATATACCTGTACACACTGCATCTATTATACCCTGTACCTCACATATCAGAACACTAGGGAATATACTATATACCTGTACACACTGCATCTATTATACCGCGTACCTCACATAACTGTACACTGCTGTATATAATATACATCTGCATCTATTATACCTCTTTTGTGTGCCAGGGCTGTTTTGTAATCCCATTCCGGCCCTGATGGCATAAATTATAAAACGCAGCAGCAAGAATAGTTCATGGAACAAAGGGAGGGGCTATAAAAGGGGAATGGGGGCCCAATTTAGATTCCTGCTATGGGGCCCAGTGATTTTTATGTACGCCCCTGGCTGCAGGCACTAGGCCGGCAGCCTATCAGAGGCCGGCGCAATGACGTCATCGTGCCGCCTGAGCCTTACATTACAGCGTGGGACACAGGAAGAGGCTGCATCGCATCGCTGACACTTAGGTAAGTATAAGTGTTTTTTTTTTGTTTTTTTTTACAATAGTGTTACTGGCACATTGGGGGGGCTTATTACAAAACTGGCACATGATGATGGGGGGGACTTTATACTGGCACATGATGATGGGGGGGAACTTTATAGTGTCTGTGACTTTCAAAGTCCCACAGTCCTTTGTTCTATTGCTTTAAGTATATTCTTGTTTTGAAACAACATTGATTCTTTCTTAAAAACGGGGGGGGGGGCGCAGTTTGCCATCTTCGCCCTGGGCACCAAATGGCCTTGTCCCAGCCCTGGTGATTGGTCTCAACACTGACAACGATGAGTCTGACTATAGGGAAGAGGTAAAACGCCTAGCTGAGTGGTGCACTTACAATAACCTGCTCATGCAAAACAAAAGAGCTCATTGTGGACTTCAAGAAGGAGAAGAGAGACACCCATGACCCCATCCACATAAATAGCACGGCTGTTGAACGGGTTTCCAGCTTTAAGTTCCTGGGACCTACATCTCTTAGAATCTGTCCTGGTCAACCAACATCTCCAGCCTGGTGAAGAAGGCACATTAGCGCCTCTTTTTTTTAGGACACTGAAGAAAAACCACCTGTCTGCTGACATACTGGGTAACTTCTATCGCTGGGCGATAGAGAGCATCCTGACCAACTGTGTTACAGTCTGGTATGGGAATTGCTCTGTTGCTGACCGCAAGGCTTTGCAGCAGGTGTTGAAAACTGCACAACGCATCATAGGCACTCTATTTCCTGCTATTGAGGATATTCACAAGAAAAGATGTCTACATCGGGCACGCATCATTCTTAGGGACTCCTCTCATCCTGACAATAAACTCTTCCAGTTACTTCCTTCAAGAAGGCGCCACAGGACCCTTTAGACTAAAACCAGCAGGTTTAGAAACCGTTCCTTCCCCACAGCTGTCACCCTACTGAACTCAGTCTCCCGCTGAACCTTTTCATCCACACTCACTTAACTCTCTACACCCCTTCTTCCCTCCATTCTTCCCAATGACCATGATCATGACTGTTATTCATTCTCAACATTCACGGGATGTTCACATTGGTTATTGCTATAGTTGGGACACTGTCATAGCATTAGTCTCTGTTATAGTACGTACTTACACTTATAGTACGTACAGTAGGTGAACCCGATTTTGTGTCAATCTCGCTCTCTTTCTCGGCGAGATTGAGCACCTACGAGCCCCATCGCGGGAGCCAGCGCCGAGCTGGCTTGCCGCGATGGAGACAGAGCCGTCATAGAAGCGACGGGAGATCCGACTTGGATTCCCGCCAATTCTACACGTGTGCGGCGTTTGTTATGAATCCTGAGGGGGAAGTCCCCGCCGGATTTTAAATAAAAATCCGGCCTGGGTCCCCCCCTCAGGAGCATACCGGGCCCTTAGGTCTGTTATGGGTTGTAAGGAGAGCCCCCCCTACGCCGAAAAAAACGGCGTAGGGGGTCCCCCTACAATCCATACCAGACCCGTATCCAAAGCACGCTACCCGGCCAGCCAGGAAGGGAGTGGGGACGAGCGAGCGCCCCCCCCCCCTCCTGAGCCGTACCAGGCTGCATGCCCTCAACATGGGGGGGTTGGGTGCTCTGGGGCAGGGGGCGCACTGCGGCCCCCCCACCTCAGAGCACCCTGTCCCCATGTTGATGAGGACAGGGCCCCTTCCCGACAACCCTGGCCGTTGGTTGTCGGGGTATGCGGGCGGGAGGCTTATCGGAATCTGGGAGCCCCCTTTAATAAGGGGGCCCCCAGATACCGGCCCCCCACCCTAAGTGAATGAGTATGGGGTACATCGTACCCCTACCCATTCACCTGCAAGAAAAGTGGTAAAAACACAAATAAACCACACAGTGTATTAAAATATTTTATTTTTCTGCTCCGGAGGCCGCCCCCTGTCTTCTTTATTAGCTCTTTTACCAGGGGGGGGCTCTTCTTCTTCCGCTATCCCGACGGGTCTTCTCCGCTATCCGGGGGGTCTTCTCAACTCTCCGGGGTTCTCCTTCTGTCTTCTCCGCTATCCGGGGGGGTCTTCTCAACTCTCCGGGGTTCTCCTTCTGTCTTCTCCGCTATCCGGGGGGGTCTTCTCAACTCTCCGGGGTTCTCCTTCTGTCTTCTCCTTCTGTCTTGTTGACTCGGCGCACCCCGGTTCTTCGTCTCGCGAGACGTCTCGCGAGACGAAAAACCGGGGTGCGCCGAGTCTCGCGAGACGAAGAACCGGGGTGCGCCGAGTCAACAAGACAGAAGGAGAAGACAGAAGGAGAACCCCGGAGAGTTGAGAAGACCCCCCCGGATAGCGGAGAAGACAGAAGGAGAACCCCGGAGAGTTGAGAAGACCCCCCCGGATAGCGGAGAAGACAGAAGGAGAACCCCGGAGAGTTGAGAAGACCCCCCGGATAGCGGAGAAGACCCGTCGGGATAGCGGAAGAAGAAGAGCCCCCCCCTGGTAAAAGAGCTAATAAAGAAGACAGGGGGCGGCCTCCGGAGCAGAAAAATAAAATATTTTAATACACTGTGTGGTTTATTTGTGTTTTTACCACTTTTCTTGCAGGTGAATGGGTAGGGGTACGATGTACCCCATACTCATTCACTTAGGGTGGGGGGCCGGTATCTGGGGGCCCCCTTATTAAAGGGGGCTCCCAGATTCCGATAAGCCTCCCGCCCGCATACCCCGACAACCAACGGCCAGGGTTGTCGGGAAGGGGCCCTGTCCTCATCAACATGGGGACAGGGTGCTCTGAGGTGGGGGGGCCGCAGTGCGCCCCCTGCCCCAGAGCACCCAACCCCCCCATGTTGAGGGCATGCAGCCTGGTACGGCTCAGGAGGGGGGGGGGGGGCGTCGCTCGTCCCCACTCCCTTCCTGGCTGGCCGGGTAGCGTGCTTTGGATACGGGTCTGGTATGGATTGTAGGGGGACCCCCTACGCTGTTTTTTTCGGCGTAGGGGGGGCTCTCCTTACAACCCATAACAGACCTAAGGGCCCGGTATGCTCCTGAGGGGGGGACCCAGGCCGGATTTTTATATAAAATCCGGCGGGGACTTCCCCCTCAGGATTCATAACAAACGCCGCACACGTGTAGAATTGGCGGGAATCCAAGTCGGATCTCCCGTCGCTTCTATGACGCGCTTGCTGGGATGTGCTGTCACTATTCCAGTGAGTGCGAGATCTCGGCACCATGTTGCCGAGTATCAGCGCGACGCTGTCGTGCTAAAAGCACAATCTCACAAACACCTACTGTACACTTACACTGTTCACTATTATAGTCTGTTCTTAGCACTACTCTTCCACTTCTGGAGCTATATTCATAGCATTCTGCAGATCTGTTTACTATACATCTGTAAATTTGTATATATGTAGCACATCTGTATACTTGTTCATAGTACATCTGTACATTTTCCGTCTGTATAGCAATGTAGAAACAATTCATCTGTATATATGTATACATCAGAACATCTGCATATCTGTATATATGTATACATCAGTACATCTGTATATTTGCTCTCTATATAGCAATATAAACACCTGTATACTTAATTTATCTGTACATAATCTGTACATAACTATTCCTACTTTCTACACTATTGTTATCTGTATATAACTTGTTTTTTATTGCACTTGCTGCTCTTTGCACTTCTGGTTCAATTAGAATTGGTATTTAAACAGTCCTCCTCATCATGTTGTTCACATTTTGACATCATGAGACCAAGATGACACCTAACAATTGATCAGTACCTTGCCATTGCGAAGCTTGAAGCAGGATTTTCTCAGACTGAAGTGGCCACTGAGCTTATAGTGTCACAGAGTGTCATCAGCAGGTTGCAACAGAGATACAGAGAGACTGGAAGAGTCACAGAAAGACATAGAAGTGGATTTGGCCACATCCGACACTGATAACCGCTTAATTGTGAACAATGGCCTGCAGAACCGGATGATGAATGACACACAACTCCAGGCACATTTAAGGGAGGTGAGAGGCACCCAAGTGTCATGTCAGACCATTTGAAACCGTTTACAACAGCGTTGTGTGCGTGATAGATGACCTGCAAGGGTATCTGACCACACCATCAGACACAGGCGTCATCATCTTGCATGGGCCAGGGAGCATCTACGCTGAACGAGGGATCCGTTCACTGATAAAAGTTGATTCATGCTGAGCAGAAATGATGGCGGTCATCGATGTTGGAGATAACAAGGAGAGCGCTATGCATCAGCCACTGTTATCACCAGACGAGCCTTTGGTGGTAGTGGTTGTGTTACAGTGTGGGCAGGTGTGTCTAGTCAATACAGAACTGCCCTACACTTTGTGAATGGAACAGTGACAAGCCCATACTTGAATAACGTCATTAATCCAGTCATTGTGCCTCTGCCTGAACAACACAGGCCTAATTTCATCTGCATGGACGACAATGCGCCAGCTCATCGAGGTTGCATCATTAGAGAATGGCTGCTGGAGACTGGGGTACCTCAAATGGAGTGGCCTGCACTTTCTCTAGACCTGAATGCCGTTGAAAATCTGTGGGATTAGCTGAGTCGCCATGTAGAGGCTAGTAACTCTGTACCCCAGAACCTCAATGACCTGAGGGCTGCCCTTCAAGAACAGTCAGATGCCATGCCTCAGCAGACAAACAGTCAACTTGTGAACAGCATGAGACATCTTTGTCAAGCTGTAATTAACGCTCAAGGCTACACGACAAATTATTGGGACATTGATATTTTTGGGGGGCATACCCACCACTGTTGTTGGCTTTTGTTTCAATAAATAGTTTAAGATGAGGAAATCACTATTGCATGCTTCTACTTAAATGTCTTATTTTTATGATATAATATCACTGTAGCATGAACTTTTTACATTTTCCATAAATTTCACCTGAAAGCCAAATATCCATAACTTTAGTTAGGTAGTGGTACTTCAGTCAACCCAATAAGGAGACCAGCCAAGCTATTGTTCTCTGGCACCATGTATATCATATTGCAATATGATGAGATTTGCTCATATTTTCAGTTCTCTACTGCAATAATTTCCAAATGTTTGTAAGCACTCTCTGGCTCTGAATGTTGCATGCAGTCACCCTTTTTAATAAAAAATATTTCCACATCCTTCACATAAGACAAAAAATAAGCATTGGTAAGTACACTCAGTTTACTCTTACTTGCTTGATAATCTTACCCTCCAGCATCTGAAGGGCAATATTATCTGGTTTACCTACTGGTAGCTTGTGTAAATGAATTGGTATTATTTAGCTCATGAAAAGGATTGGGAATGGTTTTTCGAGTTCATCTGCAAACTAGGTCTTGTCGGTCTAGACGAGCTAGTCTCGATGTACAATAGACTCACTTAAAAGCTGACAGTCAACAACTCAGGGGGAACACCTTGGACCCTGGTTATTTCACTGCAGCTTAGCCAGCTGAAATGCTATGAATAAGGACTCATTCAGACAAGTGATGTTCACATCCAGGTGCTTCCCGAATGAAGAACAGACAGCAGAGGGACTGAACACTGAGCCATTATAGTCAACGGGCCAAAGTGCGACAGTGCGTGCAGAGAACATTGCAGCATGCACCCTTTAGGTCCTGTTTCATACAAGACTTATCCATTCTAATGAATGAAAAGAAGCGGTATACTGTACGTATGCCATCCGTGTGCGATTTATTTAAAAAATCATCAGTTTTTTTAGATGAGTTGGAATTCGCTTGTCTGAATGAGCCCTAAAAGAAATTTTTGTACTTACAAGATGAAGTTTAGCAGAGAAGCTCATGCATTTTACATTTCCATTCCATTTCCATTTTACATTTCCATTCAAGTGAACAGAGCTTAGCCCCGCCCAGGCCATTAATACTAGTCGTGACGTCACTGGGCCTGCGGTAAACAGGGAGAAGGCCGCGGCACTACTGCCAGCGCCACTGCCTTTTTAAACAGCTGAACGGCAGGGGTCCCGGGTGTCGGACACCCGCCGAACAGATGCTGATGATCTATCCAGAGGATAGATCATCAGTTTAAAAAAAACTGCAAAACCCCTTTAAGGGGTCATTTATTAAGCCCGGCATTTTAGATTCTGGTCTTAATATCCACTATAGGTGGTGGTGGATCCTCTGGAGTTATGTAGAGGCTCTGGCCTCTATATAACTTTGCCGGATCCACCGCCGCTTCTAAATGTAAGACAGCTTCCTTGCTGTCTTACATTTAGACCACTTTCTACACCTAAACCAGGAAGATAAAATGGTTTGTCCCCTTCCCGGCCATATCACACCCACTTTTTTAGACCTGGCGCGAGCGGGAAAAGTACCTAATATAGGCGTATTTCTGGTTAGTAAATGACCCCCTTATTATTTATGAAAAGGAGGGCTTCAGCACACCAAGGAGTATGGCCAGCTTAAGAAATCTGAGATCAGGGGCATCGAGGGGTATGGCCAGCGCTAGAAAGCTTCAGTGCACTGAGGAGCTTGTTCCTGCCCCTCGGTGCACTGAAGCTCTCTTTTGCATAGTAAGTGAAAGTCAGAAGACAGAAGATTTTCAAAAAACAGGTATAATTTTAACCAGCAGGTTCAACCCTACTAGGCAGTATGTCTGACGCGCACATATACTACAAGTGATATCTGAATATTCAGTGATAAATTCTTGAATATTGATGCACTAAAGTCGTAAAATCAACATAGTAGCAAAGCTCACCAAGCAGAAGCAATTAACAACTGTGTGACGAATACCACACCTCGTGACCGCTTGACGTCAACTACGTCGAGCTCACGAGACGCGGTATTGTCCCTAGTTACCAAAAACGTGACGTTACGCCCTCCAGAGGAGCAGGTAAGATCCGCTTGGTACAGTTTACACACACACCTCCTGTCCACGCGGGCACAGAGAGGCAACAAGCTGAGAGAGCTTTTTCACTGCCGCAGTGAAAACAGCGCTGTCTCAGCCCGGGAAATCTGCCACCAGCTTCTCGTTTGATATAAGCCCGGTCCGCTAACGGGATTATATAGGGTGACAAACCAACCCGCGGTAGCTTATAACTAGGCCAAAACACGGACGTGGGGGATCGAGATACAAGATAGCCCAAGATTAAATTATATATTTAATCGCCGTAAGGGTACACTAGATTTAACACAATATACACAGAATATATACAGTGGTCTGAGGTTACAGATACAGATTATATGGGTACAACAGGGTTAAGCAGTGTAAAAGTCAGTTACCGGGTAGCTGAAAGGTCTATGATGGTGGAATTGTCCTTAGCTGCAGTCATAGGCGGGGGGGGGGGGGGGGGGGGGGGGGGGTGTCGCGGTTTCCAGGTCTCTCCAAACACATTTGCACAATGTGACCCGTCCGCTTGCTGGCACAAGCCTTTTAACCTGTAGCCGGCCCCTCCCCTCTTCTGGGCTGGCAGCAAATGACCCACAAAACGCTTTAGGGTTCATAGCTCCAGACCAGAGGGTCACAGGGAGATGGTTCTGGGACCAACGGACCTGCCTGGGTTCCGGCTACAAGTAGAGTCCAAACCTGGTACCGTTATGTGGTTTCTATAGGGAGATATGGATATCTCCCTCCCCTGACCTCGTCCCATTAAACAAAGACCATGGGCACGTACATTGTGGCCACCGGGACACAAATATGTATCCGGTTTGCGCCTGCGATGGCCAGGCGATTCATAATTCCTTATGAAAGGTAGGTGCCAACATGTCTGGAAGGTCTCATTGATCCTGGGCAAGGGCTGATACCCCCTGCTGGAGGTGTTCCTGCAGGATTTAGCTTGGCTCCAAACTGGTGGACTGAGGTGTGACCTTCTCCACCTGGGGCCTCCTTGAAGCCTGGACCCCCTGGGGCTTTCTTCCTTGCCAGCTGACACTCAGATGGCTGGGGGGGGGGGGGTGGAAACTTATTTTGCATGTATACTGATGAACCTGCCAAGAGGTGAATCAAATGACAAGCAGGGCTGGGGCTCTGAAGCAGGGCCCTCCTGTGGAGTTCACTACCTCTGCTATCCTTCAGCAAATGGGGGTGTGAGGACATGGCTGACAGTAAATATTAATCCATATTCCTCACAAACTGTGTACAGGTTTGTGCAAGCATAACCAGACGTTAGTGAAGTGCACAAAACTGTCTTTGGGGAAACACAACTATGACCATATTATGGCACCCTTCAAAGCCCAAGTTGTACTGAACTGTAATAAGACAACACATAGGAGAGATCTTACTGTACTTAAGCATGCTTTTGATTTCATACAGAGGCAAAATGAGGTTATTTCTGTCATTGCTTATGTAAGAAAACATGTTTTGATTGGAAATCACTGTAATACAGTTTCATACAACCATCACCATATAGCAGTACACAGAGAACCTATGGTTTCACAGTATGTATGTAGCTGCAGGTCTGCCCTGTCTCGTCATACAGGCTGCATGCACATCCAATCAAAGCATGCAAGTCATTTGTATGTTACATATACAATTTGTGCACAATGATGTACAGCATTTACTTTCCATTGACATTTGAACCCACATAATAAATAATGGTCTTTATTGTTACATTGTAAAGCGTACACATGCTAAGCATATTAGGAAACAGACTACTTACTGCTACTACCAATGTCCTGAGAGGACTTTTCTGATGTCCTAGACAAAAAAGCCAGATTTATGCAATTAAAATATCAGCACCTGGCACGTGAACACCAAACCCAAGTCATTTACGTCAGTAGACTATGACAGCTCCACTCTTGCCAAGCCTTTCCTAGTAATAAAATAAAATTTGTGGAGGTTGGGGATTTGAAATACACTGTTTAACTAGTGCTACATTTGAAATGTGTTCATTTGCTAAAGGCGGTTGAAATATTTTTCCAAATATTATATGCTGCTCATTATTAAATATGATGTGCCTTAGCCACGCACTTTAGTTAGTAGTATAGCATCTGCAATGCACATAGTAAAAGTAGGAAACCCTTTAATAATGCTGTCAGTTCATCATGGGTAATGTAGCAGAATATACTCTCGCTCATTCAGAATGCATTGTTGTCTTCTGAGATGCCCACTGGAGTGCTTACAACCACTGGTGCCCACTTGAGTGCTTACAACCAAAGGTGCCTACTTGAGTGCTTACAACCACTGGTGCCCACTGGAGTACTTACAACCACTGGTGCCCACTTGAGTGCTTACAACCAAAGGTGCCTACTTGAGTGCTTACAACCAAAGGTGCCTACTTGAGTGCTTACAACCACTGGTGTACACTGGAATATTAACAACCACTGGTGCCCACTTGAGGGCTTATGACCGCGGGTGCCCACTGGAGGGTATGCAACCACTGGTGCCCACTGGAGGGCTTACAACGATTGATTAAGATGCTCCTTTGCAGTTGTAAACATGCATTACCAGGGTTGGGGGCCCACTGATTTACAATGATGTGCATCAGCACCTGTTCATTATGTTGGGGCTATAATAGTTTAATATCAGTTCATAAAATAAATTTTTCTCTCAACTTTGTACTCTAGTTGCACTTAATTTTAAGGACAACTGTTCAGTCTATATAGTACAGTATAAGATTTATGTAAATAGTAATATTGATAGTAATAATGTACGGTAATAAAACAAATCCCAAGTTACAGCATGTGTTAAAATCGAACCGCATTCAAAATCGTACTGGTCGTTCCTGGAAACAGTCAACAAACTTGCTGACAGACACATCCTGGTGTAAACATTACACTTTAAGGTACCTGTACATGGTGCGGATGTCACGGAACCATGAACCAGACGTACAACAAGAGATAAGAGAAAATAAGAAGGCTTTATTGAAAATAAAGCTGTAAAGCAAAAGTCCAAACGAATGGTGAAACCGAAGCAGAGTCTTTGAGAGGCCAGAGATCAGGAACCAGAAGGGTAGTCAGACGAAGCCAGGATCAGGAACCAGCAGGGTAGTCAGACGAAACCAGGATCAGGAACCAGCAGGGTAGTCAGACGAAGCCAGGATCAGGAACCAGAAGCAGCAGCAGTCTTAGAAGCATGTGAACACAGGAGGACCAAGCAAGGAACTGAAGCCACAGACCTCCTATATATATGAGCTAGGCATCCAGCTCCTCCCAGTGGGAAGGAGGAGCCGCAGGTTGGAAGGCTACAAGAAACCCAGAAACCAAGATGGCCGCCAGCACATGTCAAACGAAGGAGAACAGCAAGAAGGTAAGACCATGACAGCGGATTATGCACTTTTTTCAATGTGGATTTTCATGCAGAAAATCCACAGCGTAATACAGTACCTGCAAACTGAATGAGATTTGCCAGATCTCATGTACATGGTGCATATTTTGTATGTGTGGAAATTGTTCTATGGTGCAGTTTTTAAAATCATCCGCAGCACAGCTGATGTAATGTGGTTTCAACATAGACTTCAATGGAGTTGTCAAAATCTATAAGTAGTGCTAATTTACAATATGTGTAGTTTTATTGCGGTTTTTTTATTCGGTTTTCATGAGGATTTTCTGCATACAAATCTGCACCATATGCAGGTACCCTTGTGTAAAAGTTAGTGTTGTTCAAAGGTGTAACAATCAATATATGGAGAATTGTAAGAAAGCAGCTTTTTTCTCTCATAAAAATAATCTATAACATAATAAAGATACAAAGCTACATAAACTGTAATTGACACAAAACAATGCTGATTATTACCATTTCATTAATTTCTACAGTGACAACACATTCCGTAGCGCTGCACAGTGATTGTCATAACTCATATCCGTCCCTGTCCCCATTGGGGTCCACAATCTAAATTCTAAATGAATCTATTAGTATGTTTTATATCACACTGACACACCACTATACAAGTAATAAGACATGATACCAACCAGTATGGCAGCCACCACTCCACACCATGCTTCTCTGTCTCGCTTCTTCGTGGGAAGAAGCATATATGTGCCATGGACTGTCATATCATTGTTCCACCTGACACTTTTCAATACAGTAATAACAATGGCATACTAGCCAAATATATGCCAAATATACACTTTTCTGGCTTACATTTGTCTCAAGTCACTGATGAAAAGTGATGGAAATCACTGACTAAAACACTGATGTGCAAGTAAAGCTGGCTTGGTGGGTATATAAGGTGTGCCATAGGCTGTCTGCACACATATCCCTCGTTACTGTCATGGAAAAAAGGGGTGATTTATCAGAGTTGCAAAAAATAATGATTATTGGCTTTTGGGGGCGAAGGGTGGCAGTATTTCTGAAACTAAGCAGTTCGTGTGCTGCTGAGGCACAATTTTAAATAAAAGACATGGAAACTGCAGAGCACCACATGCCATTGATGTGAGAGGTGAACATCATCTGTAAAGGTACACAAGGACGGTCTGCCACCCTACAGTGGAGCAGATCACCGTCAAAATGAACCAGGGGGCTACCAGACATGTGTCTAAATTAAAATTTTCAACCACTGTGCCGCGGCACACTAGTGTGCCGTGAGATATTGTCTGGTGTGCCGTGGGAAATAATCCAATTTCATCTAATTGGTCTGACTCTAAAAATTATTTGTGAGCCGAATTACCGCATGTTCCGGACTATAAATAGCTCCGGTGTCGCTGTCCTGTTACAGGACAGCGGCTTTCTGGAGGAGACATGCGCAGTAGATCGCTGAGTGACGGACAGCGGCTTTCTGAAGGAGACATGCGCAGTAGAGCGCTGAGTGACAGTGACACACGAGCAGATACGGCGACAGTGATGGACAAGTTTTTGAAAAGGAAAGATGCTGAACTGGACCCTGAATGAAATTCGGAGCCAGATGAGAGTCCAAGTATGAGTGGGGATCAAAAGAAAGCAAAGACGGTTAGCTCAAGCAAATTCTCTGGCGCAAGGCAATATAGCGAAAGCTATATTTCATTTGGATTTACTTTCACCGGAGATGCAAAGAAACCGACTCCACTGTGCTTGGTGCGTGGTGAAAAGCTCCAACAGTGCTATGGTCCCAAGTAAACTTAAACGCCATCTCCAAACGAAACACCCTTCGCTTCAAAACAAGAATGCGGACTATTTTGTTCGCCTGCGTGAAAACACGGAGAAACAGGCAACTTTCATGAGAAAAACCACAAAGGTAAATGAAAGAGCTCTTAAAGCTAGCTATCATGTTGCTGAACTTATAGCTAAGTCAAAAAAGTCGCACACTGTGGCAGAGACATTAATACTGTACTTCCCGCCTGCAAAGCCATTATAGAGGAGATGCTCGGACCTGAAGCAGCTAAGGAAATAGCCAAAGTCCCTCTCTCAAACAATTTCCAGACGTATTAATGACATGTCTGCAGACATCGAAAGTGTGGTTTTGGAAAAGATCCGTATCAGTGAGAAATTTGCATTGCAACTTGACGAGTCTACTGATATCAGTGGACATGCTCAACTCTTGGCCAATGTGCGTTTTGTGGATGGTGATGCAATTAGAGAAAACTTCTTTTTTTTGCAAGGCATTGCCAGAAAAAACAACAGGAGGAGAAATTTTTCGGGTCACATCAGAATACCTTGAACAAGGAGGACTTAAGTGGGAAAACTGCACAAGTGTCTGCACCGATGGAGCTGCAGCCATGGTCGGACGCACCAAAGGCTTTGTAAGCAGAGTGAAGGAAAGAAATCCAGATGTGATTGTTACGCATTGTTTTTTACACCATGAGGCCCTCGTAGCCAAGACTTTACCAGCAGACCTAGTTCCTGTGTTGGATGATGTTGTGCGCATGGTAAACTTTGTAAAGTTCCGACCCGTGAAAAGTCACATATTTGCAGCTTTGTGTGAGGAGATGGGAGCGAAGCATAAAACCTTGCTGTTTTATACGGAGGTCCGGTGGTTGTCGCATGGCAAGGTCTTGGTTCGTGTGTATGAGCTGCGAGAGGAACTTAAAGGGAACCTGTCACCGGGATTTTGTGTATAGAGCTGAGGACATGGGTTGCTAGATGGCCGCTAGCACATCCGCAATACCCAGTCCCCATAGCTCTGTGTGCTTTTATTGTGTAAAAAAACCGATTTGATACATATGCAAATGAACCTGAGATGAGTCAGAGCTTGAAAATGTGACTCTTCTCTGGTCACACAAGTAAGATATGACTCTTTTATGTTGATTTGCATATGTATCAATTGGGGCTGTGCACACGAGCGGTGATTTTCACGCATCACTTGTGCGTTGCGTGAAAATCGCAGCATGCTCCTCTTTGTGCGTTTTTCACGTAACGCAGGCCCCATAGAAATGAATGGGGTTGCGTGAAAATTGCAAGCATCCGCAAGCAAGTGCGGATGCGGTGCGATTTTCACGCACGGTTGCTAGGTGACGATCGGGATGGGGACCCGATCATTATTATTTCCACTTATAACATGGTTATAAGGGAAAATAATAGCATTCTGAATACAGAATGCATAGTACAATAGGGCTGGAGGGGTTAAAAAAATAATAATAATAATTTAACTCACCTTAATCCACTTGTTCGCGCAGCCGGCATCTCTTCTGTCTTTATCTGTGAGCAATAGGACCTTTGATGAGGTCACTACGCTCATCACATGATCCATCACCATGGTGATGGACCATGTGATGAACGCAGTGACGTCATCAAATGTCCTATTGCTCACAGATGAAGCCGAAGAGAATTCCCAGACGAGAGCAAAACGCCCTCCAAAACCTCGAAACAAATTGCATCCCCTTATCAGACACCACATCAGAAAGAATGCCATGTAGTTTTACAATGTTATCGATAAAAACCTGAGCGAGAGTTTTGGCATTGGGCAAGCTATTTACCGGTATAAAGTGAGCCATCTTACTGAAGCGGTCCACTACCACTAAAATCACAGTCTTCCCAGAGGAACTCGGTAAATCGGTAATAAAGTCCATGGACAAATACGTCCAAGGACGAAACGGGATGGACAAAGGAAGAAGGGATCCTGAAGGCCTAGTGTGAGCCACCTTCGCCCGTGCACAGGTCTCACAAGCTGCCACATAACCCTCCACACCCTTGCGCAACCCTGGCCACCAGAATCTCCGGGAAATAAGATCTATGGTGGATTTGCTTCCAGGATGTCCCGCAAGGACCGTATCATGATGTTCCTTGAACACCTCGTATCGCAGTTCAGCAGGAACAAACAACTTGCCTGGAGGACAGGAATCAGGAGCCTCCTCCTGGACCCCCAACACCTCCATCTCCAACTCGGGGTACAGAGCAGAAACCTTCACCCCATCGGCCAAAATCGGAGCGGGATCCTCAGAATCACTCCCCCCAGGAAAACTTTGTGACAACGCATCTGCCTTGACGTTTTTAACCCCAGGGCGAAAGGTGACCACAAAATTAAACCTAGTAAAAAACAGTGACCACCTAGCCAGTCTAGGACTCCAGCGCTTAGCAGACTGCAGGTAAGCCAAATTCTTGTGGTCAGTATATACCGTAATAGGATGAGTAGCCCCTTCCAACCAGTGACGCCATTCTTCAAAGGGCAATTTAATGGCCAGTAATTCTCTATCTTCTACATCATAATTTCTTTCAGCGGCGGAGAGTTTTTTGGAGAAAAAAGCACACGGATGCCATTTGCTAGGGGATGAACCCTGAGACAGAACTGCTGCGACCCCCACTTCTGATGCATAAACCTCCACGACGAACGGTTGAGACACATCAGGTTGCATCAGAATGGGAGCAGACGCAAAACATTTCTTAATAGCAGAAAAGTCCTGTAATGCCTCATCCGACCAGACAGAGAGGTCGGCGCCTTTTTCAGTCATATCTGTCAAAGGTTTTACAATGGTGGAATAATTCAGGATGAATTTTCTGTAGTAATTGGTAAAACCAAAAAATCGCATCAGAGCTTTCTGATTCTCAGGCCGGTCCCATTCCAGTACCGCCCGGACCTTTTTGGGGCCCATACGAAAACCAGAGTCAGAAAGCAGGTATCCCAAAAACGGTAGCTCCTGGACAGCAAATACACATTTTTCCAATTTTGCATACAATTTATTCTCCCAAAGGATCGACAACACCTGTCTCACGTGATCCTGATGGGTCTCCAAATCGGGTGAGTAAATTAGTATGTCATCAAGATAAATAACAACAAACCTTCCCACTAAATGATGGAAAATATCATTGACAAATCGCTGAAAGACCGCTGGCGCATTAGTTAAACCAAAGGGCATGACAAGATTCTCGAAATGAACTTCGGGTGTATTGAAGGCCGTTTTCCACTCATCTCCTTCCTTTATTCCGATCAAATTATAGGCTCCTCTTAAATCCAACTTGGAGAACACCTTGGCTCCGACAATTTGATCAAATAGATCAGAAATCAAAGGAAGGGGATACGGATCACGGACCGTAATAAGAAAAAGAATCTGGTGGCCACAGGGGACTTGGATGGCCTAATATGTCCCTTTGCCAAACTCTCGACAATAAACTTCCGCAAAGCCTCTCTTTCGGGTTGGGAAAGGTTGTATAGCCGAGACTTTGGCAGTTTAGCTATAGGGATGAGATTGACTGGACAATCATATTCTCGATGGGGGGGCAGCTCCTGTAGCTCCACCCCCCGAGAATACGTCCGCAAAATCAGAGAGAAACTGAGGTAGGACCGTAGTTGACACCCCTGAGATAAAAGTACAGAGACAGTTGTCCGTACAAAATTGACTCCAGCTACTGATTTGTCTTGTTCGCCAGTCAATAGTAGGGTTATGCTTTACCAACCATGGTAAACCTAGAACCATCGGAGCAGGCAAGCCCCTCATAACAAAACAAGAAATGGACTCAACATGTAAATCGCCGATCCTTAACTTATCGTCATGAACAATATGAGTAAGACTCTTTTGTGAGAGAGGGAAGGAATAAATAGCAAACACTGGTATTACCTTTTCTAATGCGCAAGTTCTAAAACCAAAATTTTGGAGAAAATGAAAGTCAATAAGGTTTACCCCCACACCACTGTCAACAAATAGCTCAAAATCCAAATTTCCTGAGTCTAGCACCACCATGGCAGGCAGGAGAAAACGGGTATTGCAGGGAGAATGCATATTAGCTTGCTCAGACTCCCCATTCACACTACCAAGAGTTAGGGAGGTATTTTCTTTCTTTTTATGTGAATACCTCCATAGTTTTTCATCACCATTTTGAGGTTCAACAAAAGGACAAACATTAACAAAATGACCTTTTTTTACCACAGTAGTAACATAGCTTATTCAGCTTCCTAAAGTTCCTATCACCTGAGCGAAAGGAAACCTGGCCCAACTGCATAGGCTCCTCCCCAGCCCCAGATTCAAAAGTCATATCACCCCGGGGACTAGGTGGGACGGATCCACTTACAGACGGGACCCCCCACTTGAGAGGAATCTTATATCTTTCCCTATCAAGCCGCACTGCCAAAGACATGGCCGTCTCCAATGAATCGGGATACTCATGAAAAGCAAGGGCATCTTTCAATCTCTCAGATAGCCCCTGACAAAACTGACTCCGGAGTGCAGGATCATTCCACCCCGAGTCAGTTGCCCATCTTCTAAATTCTGCACAATAAGACTCTGCAGTATGTTCTCCCTGTAACAAACTGCGCAGCTTCCATTCAGCCATAGAGATGTGGTCTGGGTCATCATAAATCAAGCCCAAGGCTCTAAAAAAATTCATCCACCGACCGGAGGGATGGTGAACCGGTCGGCGGAGAAAAAGCCCAGGACTGCGCGTCCCCTTTGAGCAGAGATATAATGATCCCCACTCTTTGATTCTCGTCACCAGATGACATCGCCAAAAATACAACCTGCAGGACTCCCTGAACCGAATAAAGTCATCACCACCCCCTGAGAACCTATCAGGGAGAGCAACTTTAGGCTCTAAGCAGACCTGTTTTCCTCGAACAGCGCCAGACACCAGAGCAACAGAACTGCAGAGATCAGCAACCTCCAGCGATAATCCCTGCATGCGATCAACCAAGGCATCTAAAGCCTCCATTTCACAAACAGCAGGGATATGACAGTTTTATGGCGGGTTATAATGTCACGGAAGGTATATCAGCAGGGAAATAACCAAACACAGGGAAAACAAACAGAACAATAGACTAGGCCCAAAAGCTAGGGAGAGAGGGTCACCTCCTAGCGATCCCTGAAGCTTTCCCTATACTGCTGTGCACATGTGCATACCCTTATGGTGGATATGCACATGCCCTCGTGCCTACGTCTATATTCCCTGGGACAACCCTGAGCAGAAGGGAAAGGGGAAGAGGCGACCTGCTTCCTCAAGCACGAGGAAGCAAGCGTCTCCCTAGAGGCCTAGACAAAAGACAACAAGGGAAGAAACAGAGAGGACTTATCTTGAGTCAAACCAAAACAAAGAGACGAGTCAAACATGTGCAGCCAGCCTGGCAGATCTCCGCACATTCACAGGGCAAGGCGTGACACCAAGTGTGAGAGCATCCTTCAGGGACCAGAGCTGCAGCCAAGTGGAGCTGATTGTGTCCATGACCCTGATCTTGTCCAGACAAAGGGGAATTGCTGCCAGAAACGCAGATGAAAGCTGGGGAGTAAAGCCAAAGAAACTGTAGTACCGCACATTTGTTGGGGAAACCCCTATTCCGTCCACATTCAGCAGCTTATACAAAGCAGACCTGGGTCGGTAAGACTAATCATACACGTACTTCATTACAGTTTTGGTACTTAGGATCCCAGAGAGTTCGACCAGGATTGTAGGTTGTTTGTGTCAGGCCACAAGTATTGCTAATAACAGCGATCAGGACCTCTGGTCTCGCTGCTCCGTCATCCAATTGTTCATAACAAGGACTTTGCATTTAAAGTGACAGTCTACACCAGAGATCCGATAAGCTTCACAACGAATTCAAGCCAGGCTGGTGTTTATTCAGGAGAAACACTATAGGCATTTGCTATTTGATCAGTTATCGGGGGAGGGAATGCCATAGCATGTACTATGATTGTAAGCCATTGTGCTGTACCGCAGGCTAGCCCACATCACACACCCAAATAATTGTTCCTGATTCTAGGGTAATAACAGGTAAGGCATGACTGGTCTATTTGATCCCGCCAGTAGGTAAATTTATCACTCCTACCTCCAGCATCGACCGGAAGATGCCGCGCTGTACAGCACAAGGGCCACAGCCCCCTGGCTGGGTGTATATAAATTCATTTGTGTGTAAACAGTATCTATGGTCGCGTTCATTACCACGTTTAAGTAAAATATGGTTTTGGTGAAGCTGGTGTTGGAGTTGCTTTCCTCGTAATACCAGATTGATTACCAGATTGATTACACCAGGGATGCTCATCCTGCGGCCCTTCAGCTGTTGCAAAACTACAACTCCCAGCATGTCCTAATAGCTGTAGGCTGTCCAGGCATGCTGGGAGTTGTAGTTTTGCAACAGCTGGAGGGCCACAGGATGGGCGTCCCTGTATTACACTGACAAGGTTAAAAAACACAACCAGCCATAAAGAAATGCATATAGCATGTGGCAAGCACTCATTGGATCTTCTGATGCAAAAGAGACAGCCTAGTTTTAAGATTATTAACAGTTTTCCATTATTGTCCTTGTCAGTCTGACACAAACTCTCGTTTAGACTGAAAAATGTCTCCAGATTTACCACCTGCACTGAATTATTTATGGTGGCTCTCTCAAACTCTTATATGCAGTCAGAAAAATTATCCTTAATGTCCACTGTCATATGCTCTTTGCCACCCATTCGGTCCCCATTACCTGATTGTGCTTTTGATTCTTTCTCCAATAGTCCATTTTGTATGCCCCATTGTTATTTCATTCATGTATAAAGACCTTTAGAACGTATATGTAAATGAGCTGAGAGGGAGCGGAGAGCTAGCCGTACAAGTCAGGTTCTCCTTGCCCCTAATCCAGCCTCTCATTTTACTGCCATCCTAGGGAACATCAGTATAAGGGCTCATGCACACAACCGTTGTTTGGGTCCCTATCCAAGCCGCCTTTTTCGTGGCTCGGATGCGTACCCATTCACTTCAATGAGGCTGCAAAAGATACAGATATCACTCCGTGTGCTGTCCGCATCCGTTGTTCTGTTCCGTGGCCCTGCAAAAAAAATAAAACATGTCCTATTCTTGTCCATTTTGTGGACAAGAATAGGCATTTCTATAATGGGCTATAAAGATAGTTAAAGTCAAAGAAATAAGAGATAAAGTTAAAGATAGGAATGACACTAACCCAGACATTAGTGTTCAAACATCAAATAAATATGAGGTTTTGGGTAGGGAGCCTTTTTTAGATTACACCCCCCCCCCCCATCACCGAACACCGAACACGCGGCACCGAGCCCAATACTCTCCCAGAAGGATACCTCGCTTAGACCATTTAAATCCCCCAGTCCAGCACACATACAATTTGAGGAACAAACCAACAACACAGGATTGGGATTATGGAGAGACACCACACAGTTTAGCACCCAATCACAATCCCTATCGGAGATAGAACAGGACACCAGAGAGATCACACAGGACACCGGAAAGACTCCACAATTGGACACAAAATCATCAAGAATTAAGAGGAAAACAAGAAGGGCACAAAGAAAGAAGACACAAACACAAATATTAGACACAGAATTATTATCACAAAATTCTATAATTAATTTAAGTATAAATAAACCTGACATCACCTCAAGTTTCACTATTGAACAAAGGTCTCAAGTTTGCTCCAAGCTCATGTTTGAGTAAATTTGACACCTATGTGGGAGTTGAAAAATTTGTGAGGGAAATCTGCCTCAAGAAATATTTCTTAAAAAATCCTATTAATATCAATGCCCAAGTGACATCAAGTTTTATCCATACAGAACTAAGGGCCAAATCGACGAAATATCCCAGAAATGAAATAAGTTCTGAAATAGAGGCCTATAGGAAAAACGTAGAACGGGATCTCAGATCTATGAACAATGGGAATAAAAATAAAAATAGATCAAACCTTTCTAATCAGGAAATTGCGGCCATTAAGCTCTAGAAAAATGAAGCAATCACAATCTGACCCACGGATAAAGGCGGAGCTATAGTGATTTTAAATACAGAGGATAATAGAAGAGAATGCTATAGACAGTTAACAGATATGGAGATCTACACTTAACTGACCAAGGACCCAATAAATGAATTTTATCCACAACTGGTGAAATTATGTGAGAAAGGCGCACGGACGAACATCCTATTGGAGAGTGAGGTGAATTTCATATTAAATACACAATGCAGACTTCCTGTTTTTTATTATTTACCGAAGGTGCATAAATGTCTGACAAATCCTCCAGGCCGCCCGATAATTTCGGGGATTAATTCTTTGACGGCAAATCTCTCACAATATGTGGATCGTCAGTTGCAGCCTATAGTTAAGGACACCAAATTTTATTTAAAAGATACTACACAAATTATAAAAATTTTTGAAAATTTTACAGTAGACCAGAGTTGCATATTGGGCACGCTAGATGTCCAATCCTTATATACATCGATAAAACATGAACAAGGATTGGAGGCATTGACATCTCAATTGCATAAAAGTGGCAGATTTAAATCTACACAGATAGATTATATATCGGAAGCTGCCAATTTTATTCTTAAACATAATTATTTTTCCTTTGATGCAGAATTTTTTCTACAAAAGTCTGGTACCGCGATGGGCACCAGATTCGCCCCCAGCTATGCTAATTTATTTATGTCAAATTGGGAGGATGAGTACATCTCACCGAGACTGGGGGCGGATCTGGTGCTCTGGAAGCGGTATATAGACGACGTTGTTTTTATATGGAGAGGATCAGACTCAGCATTGAATGTGTTTTTATCTGAGATCAACCATAATAATCTGAACCTCCATTTTACATCCAATATTAGCAAAACCCATATTGAATTTTTAGATTTGAATATTGATGTCAATGCAGATAAGTTGATTTGTAGTACTTACCACAAGCCAACAGCCAAGAATAATTTTATTTTACATTCTAGCTGCCACTAGACGCCTTAAAAGAAACTGTACAATTAACAATACATTTATGAAAGAGGCTGAAAATCTGAAACAGCAGTTTATGGATAAGAATTATCCAAACCAATGTATCGAAAGAGCTCTGAATAAAATTAAAGACTTGGACCGTAAAGATTTTTTTGTGGAGAAAACCACAGAATCCTAAAACGATCTGATGCCACATGAAGGGCTGCAGATAGTACTACCTTTTAATACTCAACATAAAAAAGTGGAAGCCAGTATTATTAAACACTGGCCTTTCCTATTGAAAGATAAGATTATAGGACCCGTGCTACCAATAAAACCCAAAATAGTATACACACGTGCTGACAATCTGGGCGTAAAAATAGCCCCCACTGTCAAGAGACTGAACCAATTGAAAGACAAACATTGGTTGTGCTTTGAAGGGTTCTATAGATGTAACTCATGTTCTAATTGCAAGTTAACTAACTTTCCTAAAGAAACTGTGAAGGCCATTTCTAATAGTAATGGCTATTCACATGAGATAAAAACTTTTTTGACTTGCAATAGCAAGAGTGTCATCTATCTGCTGACATGCCCCTGCAAAAAACAATATGTTGGCCGCACGAAGAGACTTTTAAAGAAAAGAGTCTCTGAACATGTGGCCAACATACGCCGGGGCTATGAGAACCATACCGTATCAAAGCACTTTAAAAGATATCACAATAAAGATCCTACTGGCTTGATATATACAGCCCTAGCCAAGGTAGAACCAGACTGGAGGGGAGGTGATCTGGTAAAAAAGATGTCCAGATTAGAATCAAAATTGATATTTGATTTTGGCTCACTGGCACCAAACGGGTTAAATGCGGATTGGGAACTATTCGGGTTTCTGTGAGTGTCCTTCTTCCCGATGCGGTTGGGGTGTCATATCACTTCCCCCCCCCCCTCCTCGTGCTATGGGTGTTTACAAAGGACATTCATTAGAGAACCCATCTGTTCCCATACCCAGAGGCCAAACTGAGGAACCATTGTTTTATATGTAGAGATGATACCGCATACATTTGTGACTTAATTGACATTTCTGACTGATTTGACATTTATTGAATATATCTGCACCTTTATTCATACTGGGTTCCATATTGAATCTAAAAAACAATAATATATATTTAAAAAAATTAAAAAAATTAAAACATAATATCAAATTGTATAGCAAATTTACATAAGCCGCACCATGGAATATTTGTATTTTATATTTACAACTGTGACTTTGTTATAGTTGCGCCATATTTCTGGCTACATTAAAGATGAAATGGACATTTTTGTGTAATTGTATACACTTTTACTGCATAATTGATGTTTTTATTATCTATTTTAGTGGTATTTATATCTTTTAAATATCCATTGTGTATTTTATTGTATTTAAGCAGCTTTGACATAGAAAGCGCATATTGACAATATAAACCGCTTGGGAAACGCATAGAAATCGCACTTTATCAAATCCGGGTTTTATATCCACCCGTGGAACATTGTGATTCCGGTCCAGTTTTTGATACTCATCATAATATAAAAGAAGGAGGGGAAATGTTGCAAGGCTACCACTGATGAAGGGGCACACCCCCGAAACGCGTATGGCCTACACCTTGCACCGGCATGCTGGTAAAGAGTCTCCCCTGGACTTGAACTAAATCTCGGAACTACCAAATAACTCTGATGACGCATGGTCCTACGGAGCGTACAACTCGCTGATGATACAAGACACAGTCAGCTGATATCCGCCAGACCATCAAGTTGGCGTCCAGAGAAGCGAAACGACCAGACTAAGGTAACAGTGTATTAGCAATTACAAATAGGTGGGACGCCACCACGAACGCTTACTGCATTTACCTGCTGCTCTTCCGGTCATATTGAAAAGACCGGTAACCCACCTGTCTATACTGGCATAGAAAGCTAGAAGTGGAATTACGCAGATTTAAAGAATCCTTTGGATTTGGAATCACCTATAAAGTCTCCTGCGACTTTCTGCTGCCATCAGCTGCCATTACTATTTAAATGGATGTATAAACGCATATTCAGTTTGCGGTTTCTGGTTGGACTATAACAGCTCTGTTACTGGATTGCTGTTTGAACTTTTACCTTTTTCATCAATTGCTGCGATTATTCCACATTGTTGCTACATTCATGTAACATCGGACACTGTTGCTAGTTTTATGCTACCATTGCTGCTACATTTTATGATACAAGATTTTCATTTAATATTGTTGTTTGATTTTATGTGTATCAAATAAAAATCTCATTCTTGTCAACATATATAGAGTGCCTGGTCTATTTCTCTATACTATTTCTATAATGGGCTGCCCATTCCGCAAATTGCGGAACACACTTGGACGGCATCCGTGTTTTGCGGATCCGCAATTTGCGTACCACAAAACATGGCACGGTCATGTGCATATAGCCTAAGCCTGTACAAAATATTGTGCATGCATGGTTATGCTCCACCACTTCAACTCTTGCGCAGGCACACTACACTCTAGTGAATTTGCGCTGTCTTCGAAGGTGTACAGCACATAGCCCGCAGTTAAAGAGCAATAAAGCATGATAGCATTTTATGATACATGTACAATATTTTGTCTGGGCCTATACGGATATTTCCACCACTCTGGAACGTCAGTCAAGCCAGAGAGGCCTGATTAGGGGCTTGGACAGCTTGCCTTGAATCAGCTTATTTATATATAAGTTATAGGCTACATGCACACGACCGTATGTGTTTTGCGGTCCGCAAATTGCGGATCCGCAAAAAAAAATGGATGACAGATCAGTTTTTTTTGTGGATCCGTTTTTTTTGCGGATCCATTGTAATAATGTCTATCCTTGTCCGCAAACTAGAAAAAAATAGGACATGCACTATTTTTTTTGCGGAGCAACGGAACGGACATACTGATGTGGACAGCACACAGTGTGCTGTCCGCATTTTTTGCGGACCCATTGAAATGAATGGGTCCGCATCCAACCCGCAAAAAAACGGATCGGACACGGAAACAAAATACGGTCGTGTGCATGAGGCCATAAGGGTATATTTACATGAATGAGATAATGCAAGGCCATAAGAAGGGGGCCACTGCAGAACCATCAGGTGTTAGGGACTGTTTGCATTGGAAAAAACATGTGATAGGTTCCTTTTAAGAGAAGAAGGGGGGCAGATGGGTTGCTATGGAAGCTTAGGCTTAACAAATGACCTTGACTATATGCTTGTTAGTATGCTAGGTTCACGTTCCCTGACTGAAAAAAATATAAAACCGTTACAGAGGACCTGACAAAATATCAGGATTCTCCATAATATAATAATTACCTGTATATACCATTTTATGTTAGAACTCTTAACTGCACTGTAATGTTAAAACTAAATTGGGTGTTAACAGTTGAAGGTGTGTCACTACACAGTTTGACACTAACCCATCAGAGCCTCCGCTGCTAAACTGTGTACAGTATCTCACAAAATTGAGTACACCCCTCACATGTTTGTAAATATTTTATTATATCTTTTTATGGGACAACACTGAAGATATGACACTTTGATACAATGTAAAGTAGTCAGTGTACAGCTTGTATAACAGTGTAAATTTGACGTGCCCTTAAAATAACTCAACACACAGCCTTTAATGTCTAAACTGCTGGCAACAAAAGTGAGTACACACCTAAGTGAAAATGGCCAAATTGTGCCTAAAGTGTCAATATTTTGTGTGGCCACCATTATTTTCCAGCACTGCCTTAAAGGGTTTCTGTCACCCCACAAAACTCCTTTTTTTTTTTTTTGGATAGTTATATTCCTTATAGCGCGATATAGGAGAATATAATAGTCTTACTTACTTTCATGCGGCCGATTCTTTAGAAAACGAAGTTTTATAATATGTAAATCAGGGCTCTACCAGCAAGTAGCCGCAGCAGAAATCGCGCGCCTCTGGTCATTCGGCGCAGGCGCTGTGAGATGAGGGGGCTCGTCTCCTCAGCACTCCCTCAGTGCGCCTGCGCCGATGACGTCTTCTCTTTCGGTGATGTCATTGGCTCAGGCGCACTGAGGGAGTGCTGAGGAGACGAGCCTCCTCATCTCACAGCGCCTGCGCCGAATGACCAGAGGTGCGCGATTTTTGAAATACTGACAGGGCCGGCCGGAGGAGGAGATCACGGCTGGCCCTGTCAATCAACACGGCGAGGGGGCGGTTTTCTGCTGCGGCTACCAGCAAGTAGACGCCCTACTTGCTGGTAGAGCCCTGATTTACATATTATAAAACTTCGTTTTCTAAAGAATCGGCCGCATGAAAGTAAGTAAGACTATTATATTCTCCTATATCGCGCTATAAGGAATATAACTATCCAAAAAAAAAAAAAAAGAGTTTTGTGGGGTGACAGAAACCCTTTAATACTCTTGGGCATCGAGTTCACTAGAGCTTCACAGGTTGCCACTGGAATCCTCTTCCACTCCTCCATGATGACATCACGGAGCTGATAGATGTTAGAGACCTTGCGCTCCTCCACCTTCCGTTTGATGATGCTCCAAAGATGCTTAATAAGAATTAGGTCTGGAGACATGCTTGGCCAGTCCAGCCCCTTTACCCTTAGTTTCTTTACCAAAGCAGTGGTCATCTTGGAGGTGTGTTTGGGGTCGTTATCATGTTGGAATACTGCCCTGCGGCCCAGTTTCTGAAGGGACGGGATCATGCTCTGCTTCTTTATGTCAGTAGATGTTGACATTCATGGTTCCCTCAAAGAAGTGTAGGTTCCCACAGTCGGCAGCACTCATGCAGCCCCAAACCATGACACTCCCTCCACCATGCTTGACTGTAGGCAAGACACACTTGTCTTTGTACTCCTCACCTGGTTGCTGCCACACACGCTTGACACCATCTGAACCAAACAAGTTTATCTTGGTCTCATCAGACCACAGGCCATGGTTCCAGTAATCCATGTCCTGTTCAGCAAACTGTTTGTGCGGTTTCTTGTGCATCATCTTCAGAAGAGGTTTCCTTCTGGGATGACCAATTTGATGCAGTGTGTGACGTATGGTCTGAGCACTGACAGGCTGACCCCCCACCCCTTAACCTCTCCTATTTTGAAAATTCAACCTCTGGATATGACGCTGAGAACGTGCACTCAACTTCTTCGGTCGACCATGGCGAGGCCTGTTCTGAGTGGAACTCGTCTTGTTAAACCGCTGTATGGTCTTGGAAAAAAGCAAGTTTGTAGCAGCACAACAAAAAGATAGAAAAATAAAAAATCCTTTCTAGTGGTGGTGCCAGCAGATTACACCCAGCACCCTCCTTCTATACTTCCTGCCTTTCGTACACCAGCATGAGAGGGGGGAGAAGGGAGGTATATGCAGCATCCCACTAGCTTATGTGGGAACTGCAAAAGCTTTTTGTCATCTTCTGTAATTTCATGCTGCATGGTACTACTGTGTGAAATCCCTTTTTACCAGGCTGTCAGGTGCACTACATACATCCACCACTAGATGGGGTAGCACCACAGTATATATAGTGTAGTTCAGGCCTAGTTAGTGTCTTGAGTTGGGAGTTGAGAAGCAGAAGGAGATGGAGTGAGGAGCTAAGGAGGAAGGAGAGGTCCCCTCTCCTCTTAACTCTCTCTGGAGCTCCACGGCCCAGAGGATCCATCGCACACCTCAGTATCAAAGCTAGGAAGACAGGCAGAGGAAAGTCTACATCCTACCATTCACTCTTTAGGAGTAGCAAGTGATTTCTGGTCAAGTTTATTGTTGAATAAAGACAAAGGAAGGACAAAGCCATTTATTCAGGCTCTAGGCGCCATTGTATCTAGGTGAAGGACTTATTAGCTTCCGGCAACCTCACCATTATTTTAAGGACTGTTGTATCACTTGTGTAGAAGATATAGACTGGATTACCTCAACTGAGACTGAAGCAAGGCAAAGAGCTGAATATCAGTGAGTACATAACCAACTACCATAGCCTGACACAGTACTACAAGCACAGCCTGTTACTGGGATTAATCACATCCAACTTGCATATGTATCAGAGACTGTTTAATAACTGGATGCAAACTGTTATCAAGAATCTGGTTATAGTAAAGTTCCTAGTTGGATTTAAACCTGCTTCATTCTTCTAACTCCATACCACTACCACTCTCAGCATTTTGCACCATCATGGTGCTGGCGTCACGACAAAACCTAAACCAGAGTCCCAGCCGCACAAGCACTCAGCACCAATTCACCATCAAGGGCACCTCAATCACCACCTGGCCGTTGTCCCCTGTCATAGAGTGTGCCCCGGAGAATCCAGTGCTGTTCTCCCCTTCACTGCACTACTGGCCCAGGGAGGCATCTGCTAAACCGTGAATAACCGATGAACTGTTTGTACACTGCGGCCCACCGTGCACCTCACGTGTTCTACCCCTGCGGACTGGCAAGCTGCATATAGATATGGCTGCAACCCGAGACAACAAAGCACTGCTTTTCTAGTTAATTTTTAATGCTCTGCAACTGTGATATCTGACGAAACGAGCAAATAACAAATACACCTAAGGAAATTATGTAACATTTGTTGGTTGTTCTTTGTTGTGTTTGTATTCTGGCTTTAATTTCCCTTTAAAAAGGTGAGAAGTTTTATGTTGAACCGAGTGGTGAATTGTTTTCACATAAGCCCTTTTGAGCAGTGGTCTCTGAAAATTAGGGACAGTCCCTGCAAATTCAGGACTGTTTCCAACTATGATATGGCTGTATTTTTCCCATTAAAAATTATGGAGTCTTTTACGGAGGTACCTAATAGAGGCTCCAATGCAGAAAAAGGGACAATATTGTGTTTTTCTACAATATTATATGGCCCATAAATTGTACCCAAAATAGACATAAAACATAAAACAAACTGACAAAATATTTAGAATATTTTGGCATCTAATACTGTATTTTTGCTCCAGACTTGTCGACTACAGGATAGGAACTTCAACCTCATGAGGTCAAGCACAAATGTCAGTCTTTGATATACTTTGCTCTCACTGGCTGCCCTCTTCTCTATGGCACCTATGACAATAGGAAGCACATTGGATTTCCTGTCCATCTGGCAACTCATCAGGAAAAGCTCGGCCTGTCCACTGGCATAACTATGTGTATTGGTACAATATTTCGGGATACAGTAGAACAGAGGAGGTATTGTCTCAGAAAGTGACACTGTTTCATTGTTTCCACCTGCATTTTAATTTTCATGATGCCTTGCCTCATTTACATCCTGCTATTAATGAGCTATCCTTAGAGAGAGAGCGAGAGAGAGAGAGGGCTGATTGATGATATAGAGAGAGGTGATTGATAATAGAGAGAGAGAGGTGATTGATGAGAGAGAGAGAGTTGATTGATGAGAGAGAGGTGAATGATGATAGAGAGAGAGGTGATTGATGATACAGAGAGAGAGAGAGAGAGAGGGGTGATTGATAGAGAGAGAGGTGATTGATGATAGAGAGAGAGAGAGATTATTGATAGAGAGATGATTGATTGATAGAGAGATGATTGATTGATTGATAGAGAGAGAAATGACTGATAGAGAGAGGGATGATTGATAGAGAGCGAGAGAGGGATGATTGATAGAGAGAGAGATTATTGATAGAGAGAGAGAGAGTGATCAGGCTCAGACTGGCCCACAGGGGTACAGGTGAATCCCCCGGTAGGCCCCTGAGCAAGTGGCACATAACACAGTAGACTTACTGCACTATATACATATATTCAGTGTACAGCACCTCAACCAGCCTATGTTCATTTAAAAAAACTTGATAGATTATTAAAGAAACTCCCCAGATTATAGACACGATCAGAGCTGAGATGACTTCTAGGTATAGAGAAAATCTAGCCAGTGTCCCTTTTTCCCCAGGAACAACCTCCTCAAAGTTGTTGCAGGGACCCCATATTCAATCATCTGGTAGCATCTTGCTGCTGTGTGAGCAGGTAATATCCATACGGTGGGCTCCCAAAATGCATTTTACTGGTGGGCCCTAGGCACCCCAGTCCGACACTGATGGTAGTGATAGATGTAGGGCTAGCTCCTTGCTTAATGTAATGATACATTTCACTTCTCGATTGACAGGGCCAGAAAAAATGACTGTGCAGTACCCTGAGACCACCAATCAAGAAGGAGAGGGAGGGACTGTCAGAAGAACAGGAAGAACATGGGTGCACAGGATGTCTTGGGCCCACCCTTGGTGCACCTATCTGTTAATTTGCATACAGATTAAAATCACTTTTTCTTCAGAATAAAGCAACTAAATGAAAAGTATAATTATATTCAGCTGAGCTAGCCATACAGCGAGTGTGGCCATTGTGTTGGAAGAAATCTCCTAGGTAGTAATGGTACAAAATAAATTTGGTTACAACCATATGGAACTGTAATAGACTACAGAATACTAAATCTACTAAGATAAATCCCACTCACAATTTCTAAATAGTGCCATAGCCAGGCAGAGTTGCCTTTTAGGTTCCTGTGAAAGCTGGGCCACCACCACATGGAACTGTAATAGACAGAATAAAACAAAATCTACCAAGACAAATACCCCTCCTCACTCCCAAATACTGCCATAGCTAAGCACATTTGGCTTATTTCGGGTTCCTGGGAAAGCCTGGTTACCACAATATGGAACTGTGATAGCCTGCAAATCCTAAATCTACTAAAATAAATGGTGCCACGGCTATATAGATTTGCCTTTCAGGGTACTATAGAAAACGAGGCGTATAGGAGTGGAAAATTGTCTAAATGTAAAACAGCTAGGAAGCTGCCTTACATTTAGAAGTGGAGGAGGATCCGCCGAAGTTATGTAGAGCCCGGAGCCTCTTCATAACTCTGGCGGATCCACCAACAGGTATAGGGCTTATTAAGACTGGGGTCAAAAACGCTGGTCTGAATCCAGGAGTGAATCCAACCAGGAGTGAATCCAAAAAGACTGACAGTTTTCCTTTCTGTTGTATCCACTTGTGTTTGGCTCAAAAATCTAATAAAGAACAAACCTAATGAAGGCTGTTCACCTTCTGCAAATTGCAGCCATTGATCCACTTCTTCACCCCACTCAGAACTTACCACAGCTGAGAGCTGATGAGCAACTATTGCATCTTGTGCC
Source organism: Bufo bufo (assembly GCF_905171765.1). NCBI lineage: Eukaryota > Metazoa > Chordata > Amphibia > Anura > Bufonidae > Bufo > Bufo bufo. Next base: position 379,832,816 of record NC_053392.1, on the reverse strand, counting down.
TAACTGGCATTACCTCCGTGATTACATCCCTAATATATGATTAAAAAACAAGGAGGCATTTAACATTTGAGATATTTTTCATCTCATTTTTAATACTGGTTCACATTGTTTGGTTGTACCAAATTTATGAAACGGTGCACAGTTTTCATGTATTTGGTGCAAGGCACTGTGCTGTATGACTTAGTCTTTAAAAAAATACACCGGGGGCTGCATGGTGTAGGATGCAACTTTTTTGCAACTTTTATGTGACATTTTAAGTGCCGCAGACAGTAAATGTGCCATAATCTAAGTCTAATCAAATTTTTCTGCTTTAAAGCGGACCTTTAATGGTTTTTTTTATTCTAGATAAATACCTTTACTTGCGGGGTACTGATGCTGCCACTCTGCCTGTTTTTTAAAAATATGACTCTTACGCCCCGCTGTGCCCCCCTGTAGTTTTCCCGCTCAGTATGTGTCACGGATGGTGTTGCAGAAAGCTGGAACTTATAAATAAACATCCGACTGGCTTGATCACAAACTAAGGAGCATATGGGTGAGCCTTATTAAAACCCCTATAGCTCTCCCTGACTGCTATGCCCATGCAAAGGTCTTTATGGTAGACGATTGCATGCCCACGTACCCTATACTGTGTGACACCTGAAAACCCTATAATAGTGAGGGTACACGACCACCTGCTCCCTGCACTAAATACGGACGGAGTCAGGGTCACCTAGAATCAAGCCAGAAAGTAAACACAAATAAAGGAAAAGGACTTATCTGAGGAATCAGCAGTAGCAGCCTCCAGCAGTGAACAACTCATCCAGGAAGAAGTATAAACCGCAAAGTGAGGCAGTATGGGAGGGAATATAAAGGGAGACAATTAGTGTAAATAGGTGACAGCTGGGAGAAGGAAAGGAGATGACAAAGTGAAACCAAAACAAAGAACCTCATGCAAGAGGTAGAGAAGAACGTCTAACAGACCTTCTCACAGAACTGGCAGTGACAGTATGTTAATACTGAGCATCGGTACAGGGTTGTGCTGCGATCCAATCACAGCGGAGAGTGTCACAGCCAGGGATTTCTCCCTGGCTTTGACGCTCTCCGCTGTGATTGGTACTTGTTCTGTCTTCATGCACGTTCACACAGTGTGCAGTCTGACATTCAGTATGTGTGTCTCCAGAACGGGTGAATAGATCAAAATATCGTCAAGATATATCACCACAAATCTGCCGACAAGATGACAAAAGATATTGTTGACAAAGTGTTGAAAAACAGCAGGAGCATTAGTCAGGCCAAATGGCATGACCAGGTTTTCATAATGCTCCTAAGGAGTGTTAAATGCTGTCTTCCACTCATCCCCCTCTTTAATTCGAATCAGATTGTAGACTCCCCTTAAATCCATTTTGGAAAACCATTTCGCACCAGCAGTCTAATTAAAAAGGTCGGGAATGAGAGGAAGAGGATAGGGATCTCGGATAGTTATCCGATGTAGTTCACGAAAATCTAGTCAAGGACGCAAGAACCCTGTGAAGAAGAGGGTCTGGTATGTGCTTTAGCAAGATTCTCTGAAATATAGTCCTTCTGGGCTTGTCTTTCAGGGCCAGAAAGATTATATAACCTGTAAAGTAAGAAAGTTGCAATTTACAGCTCACTATAAACGAGGATGCACGAAACAAGACCGGACCAGTCCTCTATGTAACATACGGAAGAAAAGAGTTCCAGCATCCAAAGTTTCAAAAGGGTTGCTTTGTCTTTATTAGGATTCATAATATAGATACATCCAGTGTGCACTTCACCCACCACCGTGGCTGGTTAACATGTTTCGAACTCTTCAGTTCTTAATCATAACCTGGTGGAGTGCTCGTACCCTGGGGTATAAAAAGACCACACCCTCAATCATGGGGGTGGGTAGGAAGCTCTAAACTCCTCCTGGGGGTGAGCCTTCCACAAACAATACACCCATCACCATGCGTCACAAACACTGCTATTTGCAGCCTGTAAAACACATAATAAAATGTAAATATTCCTGCCGCAACTCCTTGTAATATCTGGGTTATTACCTGAGCAATTTATAAGCAGAGGAATAATTAAAAACAAAACAAATCCTGCAGAGAAGGGAAAGAACCGTAACGATAGTCAGTGTGAGCGCAATCCGAATCTACAGTGTCATAATGGTTAAATCCCCCCTCTGCATGTATGGTGGCTTAGAATGGAAAAATTATCCTATCACTCAGACATACCTAATTAACATAATGATTACCAGACCGTTGCTATCTTAAATAAAATATAGTATAATTTGAGTATGTTGCAATGTCATTTCTCAACCTTCTATTGATAACAATACATGCGTTCCCTATGCACATTGAGGCCCTTCTGATACTGAGTATCTAATCTATAGATCCAGAAGGCTTCCCACAATAGGATCTTATTCCTGATGTCACCCCCTCTAGGGGGGGAGGGATAACCCTCTCAATGGCACAAGCACTCAAGCTGTCCACATTTCTATTATGTTCTTGTCACGGGGCGCCAAAGGCGCACTCGGTCTCCCATCAGCCGCAGGCCTGCTGCTTAGCTTCAGGAGCAAGGATCTGTGTTTGGCCTCGTTCCCAGGGCGGCTTTGCTAGCTGGGAGGCTCCCTGCTCCTAGGTCTGCCTTGAGCGCCGAGCTGATCACTCGGTGCTCGGCTTGTCTGTCTGTCGGTCATGTGACGATGGCCACGTCACATGACCCTCAGACCCCACTATAAATACAGACAGCCTGCTGGCCACAGGTTGCCTGTTAATTCTAGGTTCCTGGCTATTTATTGGACTACTGAATACTCACCTGATCCTGTTCCCTGACGATCCTTTGCCTGCTTCTCCTGTACTGCGCATCCCTCCTGGTATTGTGACCTCGGCTCCCACCTGACTACTCTTTGCGGACTCCTCTGGTACTTCTCTACTCTCCTGGTATTTGACCCCTGTCTTCCCTGCACATATCCTAAGTAAGGAACTGTCGTCCAGTTTTCCCCTGTCATCAGGACTCGTGAGGCAAGTAGGCAGGGCTAGGGGTGAGGGTGGAGCGCAGTGGTCACTATCCTTCCCCCTGTGTGTTAGGGCAAGGTTCTTCCACTCCTCAGCCCTCCAGTCCACATTTTGAGCCCCAGATCAAGCTCCCAGAACCCTTTTCTCATGGCTATGAGGTCATCAAGGTCCTACCAGGAGTGTTGCTGTAGAAATTTGCCTTAACTGTGGAGCTTTTTTGTGAAGATTACATCAGAAAAAGGTGACAGGGGCTGTTATGCTAATATACTGTAAACTACTGTATAGTGTGGGGTGCTATATAGTGTGGGGGCCTGTATACTGGGCGTGTATACTGTGGGGGCCTGTATAGTGTGGGGGCCTGTATAGTGTGGGGGGCTGTATACTGTGGGTGCTGTATATTGTGGAGTGCTATACTGCTGTACTGTATAGTGTGGGGGGCTGTATACTGTGGGTGCTGTATATTGTGGAGTGCTATACTGCTGTACTGTATACTGTGGGGGGCTGTATACTGTATACTGTGGGTGCTGTATATTGTGGAGTGCTATACTGCTGTACTGTATAGTGTGGGGGGCTGTATAGTGTGGGGTGCTGTATCGTGTATAGTTTGGGGTGCTGTATACGGTGAGGTGCTATACTGCTCTACTGTATACTGTGAGGTGTTGTATACTGTGGGGTGCTGTATACTGTGGGCTGCTATACTGCTCTACTATATACTGTGGGGTACTGTATAGTGTGGGGTGCTATACTGCATACTGTGTGGTGCTGTATACTATAGGGTGCTATACTGCATACTGTGGGTTGCTGTATACTATAGGGTTCTATACTGCATACTGTGGGGTGCTGGGGTGCACTGTAACACTAGGGTGAGCCGAGCCCTGGTCTCCTTCCTGCAGAGCGGTGCCCACTTCCAGCCTGAGCCCAGCTGCCCAGAGCACTGATCCTGAGCCGCTGGAGTCTTTAGAACTGGAAGTATTTACAGTCATTCACTGTACTCTACCAGATGTGTGGATTTTTTGTGTGTGTGTTGTGGTGGAGGGCGTGATTGCCTGCTAAGGTGTGGGAAAGCGGGATCCAGGGGGCCCAAGTAAATTTTTGCCCAGGGTCCAATCAATATTAAAGACTGCCCTGCTTAGAGGAGATGATGACCCTAGTTGTCCGACGAGTTAGAGAGAGATGACAAGAACAACAGTTCTGTTCTCAGATGGTGGTCCAGCCAGAGGCCTTTTCCAGGGACAACACTGAGGTCTCCACCGAGGAACCCATGCAGGTTGGCATGACCCGGGGTAATCTTCGTCGCAGACGCGGAGAGTGCTTCTACTGTGGAGATCCTGACCATTGGATCAACAAGTGTCCTAAGAGGGTCCTCTCTGACAAGTCTCCTAAGGCAAGACAACCTAAAGACCAGGTACACCCTGATTTTTCTAAATGTAAGCTTTTGGTACCCATAACAATTTCTCTGGGGGTTAATAAGTGGCCGGGTAAGGCCTTTATTGATTCCGGTTCAGCGGCCAGCTTTATTGACTTTGAATATGCTAGTAAATTGGGTATTCCAATGTTTGCTTTACCTACACCTATCCATGTCATGGCTATTGATGCTACTCCCCTGATTGGTACGGTGAGGTCATGTACCTCTGAAATTTCTCTAACCGTGGGTGTGTGCCACTCTCAGAGATGTTCTCTGTCCAAAAAAGATACTCTCTCCCATTGATTCCGAATTTATTTAACCAGGTTCTGGGGGCAACCTGGTTTTCCAAGATTGACCTGAAAGGGGCATACAATCTAATCCGAATCAAGGAGGGAGACGAATGGAAGACAGCGTTCAATACTCCGATAGGACACTTTGAATATCAGGTGATGCCTTTTGGACTCAGCAATGCCCCAGCTGTGTTCCAAAACTTAATGAACGATATTCTTAGGGAGTTCTTAGGTAAATGTATTATTGTCTATCTTGACGACATTTTGATATTCTCTCCTTATTTCGAATCTCATGTGTCTCATGTCAAACAAGTATTAGAGGTGTTGAGGGAGAATCAGCTATCCGCTAAGCAAGAGAAATGTGTCTTTGGTGTACAGGAGATACTGTTTCTAGGGCATGTTCTGACTCCTCACGCCTTTAAGATGGACCCTGGTAAGGTTTTGGCAATTAAGGAATGGGAAAGGCCTTCATCCTTAAAGGCCTTACAACGTTTTTTGGGTTTCACTAATTACTATCGTAAATTTATCATGAATTTTTCTGTAATTGGTAAACCTTTGACCGACCTTACTAAGAAAGGGGCGGATTTGGAGAATTGGTCTACCAAGGTCATTTCTTTATTTGAAACATTAAAAAAGGCATTTAGTAGCGCTCCCATTCTGATCCAGCCTGATCAGGAGAGACCCTTTATTGTAGAGGTGGATGCGTCCGAGGACGGCGCAGGAGCAGTCCTTTTACAAGGTCCTGCTAGCCTCACTAACCTAAGACCGTGTGTCTTCTTCTCCAGGAAATTCTCTCCCACGGAGAGAAACTACGACATAGGGAATAGGGAGCTGCTGGCTATTAAATGGGCATTTGAGGAGTGGAGGCATTTTTTGGAGGGGGCAAGGCATCGGGTAACTGTTGTCACTGACAATAAAAACCTAATGTTCTCGAGTCTGCTAAGAGGTTCAATCCCCGGCAAGCCCGATGGGCTTGTTTTTTTTTTTTTTACCCGTTTTGATTTCTCCATTACGTTCAGGCCGGGAAGTAAAAATGTGAAGGCAGATGCATTATCTCTGAGCTTCCATGCTTTTCAACCCACTGAGGCACCGCCTGAATCCATCCTACCAGCAAACATCTTCTTAGCAGCTCTAACCCAGGATATCTCTCGCATTAAGGCTGAACAACATCTGGCACCGGCATCCACCCCAACAGATAAGTTGTTTGTTCCCGTACAATATCGTCTCCAGCTGTTGGGTGAGTGTCACGATTCTGCCTTTTGTGGACATCCGGGTTTTGAGGGCACTAAGGATCTGCTTTCTAGATCTTATTGGTGGCCCACTCTGACCAGGGATGTCAAGTCCTACGTGTCAGCCTGTGTGGTTTGTGCCAGGTCTAAGACACCTAGGACTCGCCCTGCTGGTAACCTACGACCCCTACCCATTCCCAGTAGACCCTGGTCCCATATCTCAATGGACTTTATAACTGACCTACCGCTGGCGGAGGGTAAGACTGTGGTTTGGGTAGTGGTCGATAGGTTTAGCAAGATGGTTAATTTCATTCCCCTGTCTAAACTTCCGAATGCAAAAACCCTGGCGTCTATTTTTGTGAGAGATTGTTCATTTACATGGCATCCTGGAAAATATTGTTTCTGACAGGAGTGTGCAGTTTGTGTCCAAATTCTGGAGGGCCTTCTGTCAAAGATGTAAATTTTCATTGTCTTTTTCTTCCGCCTACCATCTTGAGAGTAATGGGCAGACTGAATGCCTTAATCAGTCTGTGGAACAATTCTTGAGGTTGTATGTTGCTGATGACCAGCAATTATGGGTCAAATTCCTTCCGTTGGCTGAATTTGCTTTGAATAACCGTGTCAATTCTTCTGCTGGAGTCTCCCCTTTCTTTTGTAACCATGGTTTTCATCCCCGTTTTCATTCTGGGTCCTCCGTCTCCTCCTCTAACCCTGAAGCGGATAAACTCTCCTCCGAACTGTGCACAGTTTGGGCCTGGGTTCAATCGAACCTAGAAAAGGCTCAAAGTTCTCAAAAACTCAAGGCCGATAGGAGACGTTCCAAGGGGGTGAACTTTCAGGTTGGGGATAAAGTATGGTTTTTCCTCCAAGAATCTATCTCTCAAGGTAGCTTCTAGAAAATTTGCTCCTCATTTTATTGGACCGTATAAGATCACGGAGGCGATTAATCCGGTATCATTTAACTTGGAGCTGCCCGAGTCGTTCCACATTCATAATGTATTTCATAAATCTCTACTTAAAAAGTATTTTGAACCTGTTGTACCATTGAAAGCCTTGTCTCCGCCGGTTCTTGTTAGTGATGCTGTCGAGTATGTGGTGTCTAAGATAGTGGATGTCAGGAGAGTGTGTAATTCCTTACAATACCTGATTCACTGGAAGGGGTATGGACCCGAAGAGAGATTTTGGGTAAGCGCCAGGGAGGTTCATGCTCCTAGACTTTTCATTTAGAACACCCTGAAAGGCCATCGCCTGAAGTCTTGGGTCTGGTTGCCCCTCGTAAAAGGGGGGGTACTGTCACGGGGCGCCAAAGGCGCACTCGGTCTCCCATCAGCCGCAGACCTGCTGCTTAGCTTCGGGAGCGAGGATCTGTGTTTGGCCTCGTTCCCAGGGCGGCTTTGCTAGCTGGGAGGCTCCCTGCTCCTAGGTCTGCCTTGAGCGCCGAGCTGATCACTCGGTGCTCGACTTGTCTGTCTGTCGGTCATGTGACGCTGGCCACGTCACATGACCCTCAGACCCCACTATAAATACAGACAGCCTGCTGGCCACAGGTTGCCTGTTAATTCTAGGTTCCTGGCTATTTGTTGGACTACTGAATACTCACCTGATCCTGTTCCCTGACGATCCTTTGCCTGCTCCTCCTGTACTGCGCATCCCTCCTGGTATTGTGACCTCGGCTCCCACCTGACTACTCTTTGCGGACTCCTCTGGTACTTCTCTACTCTCCTGGTATTTGACCCCGGCTTCTCCTGACCATTCTTTGCTTAACCCTTTGTACTGCGTAGCTCTCTTGGTTCTGACCTGGTCCGTTCACGTTCCGTATTTTGTCTTGTCTGTCTTCCCTGCACATATTCTAAGTAAGGAACTGTCGTCCAGTTTTCCCCTGTCATCAGGACTCGTGAGGCAAGTAGGCAGGGCCAGGGGTGAGGGTGGAGCGCAGTGGTCACTATCCTTCCCCCTGTGTGTGTGTGGACGTTACCGTTACAGTTCTTTAATGAAGTGACTAGCAACACTGGAGATACCTGTTGCCAAGGGGTTGGCAACATAATTCAGATGCTCCCCACATACATAACATCGCAACTGGTGCACTTGAGGTAAATAACACCTACACTGTTGCAGTTGATATAGCTCTTAATAGAAAACTGTTCCGTATGTGTAGAATTCTCAAACACTGTAGTAGGTTGTATTATTATTATATAACCTGGTCTTAGGTAACTTTGCAACAGAGAGCAGGATAACTGGACGTCCCCGCGACAGTGAGTGGCAGGAGATCTTTAAGACTGGCAACACGTGGTTTGATTTGACATGTTTACTTTGTGGATCAATAGGCGTCTGTGTTGTTTCTTTTACTAGCCACAACCTTAACTTCCAGGTGTTGCTATTGCACCGGCATCCATGGGGTTAATAGAGGGAGGGGGCTCCCTCTCTCCACCATCGGGGCTGCCGCGCTGCGATGGCAGCGCCCGATGGTTGCCATGGCAACCGGACGCTTTGCAAAAGCGTCCGCTGTTGCCACCTACAGGGCATCTGATTGTATTATACTTTGCAATGCAAGAGCATTGCAAAGTTTAGTACAGCCATCAGCCCCACTGGATCTTCAAGATCCAAGAGGGACTTGATAAAAAAAAAAGTGAAAATGATAAAAGTAAAAATAAATAAATAAAAATGTAAAATAAAAAAAATAAATGGCCTTTTCCTATAAAAAATGAAAAGAAAAAAAAACTACACATATTAGGTATCACCGCGTCCGTAACGACGGTCTCTATAAATATATCACATGATAGACCCCGTCCGATAAACACCATAAAAAAAAAAAAAACTGTGTAAAAAAAGCTATTTTTGTCACCTTACATCACAAAAAGTGCAACAGCAAGCGTTCAAAAAGGCTTATGGCCCCCAAAATAGTACCAATAAAACCGTCACCTCATCCCGCAAAAAATGATACCCTAATTAAGACAATCGCCCAAAAAATAAAAAAGCTATGGATCTCAGACTATGGAGACACTAAAACATCATTTTTTTGGTTTCAGAAATGCTATTATTGTGTAAAACTTAAATAAATAAGAAAAAGTATACATATTAGGTATTGCCACGTCCGTAACGATCTGCTCTATAAAACTGTCACATGACCTAACCCCTCAGATAAACTCTGTAAAAATAAATAAATAAAAACTGTTCCAAAACAGCAAATTTTTTTGGTCACCTTGCCCCATAAAGTGTAATAATGAATGATCAAAAAATCCTATGTACCCAAAAATTGTACCAATAAAAACCTCAACTCTTTCTGCAAAAAACGAGTCCCTGCACAAGACGATCGGCAGAAAATAAAAAACATATGGTGTTCAGAAAATGGACACACAATAAAACTGGCACCTTATTCCCTAGTTTCCAAAATAGGGTCACTTTTTGGGAATTTCTACTGTAAGGGTGCATCAGGGGGGCTTTAAATGGGACATGGCATCTAAAACCAGTTTAGCAAAATCTGCCTTCCAAAATCCATACGGCGTTCCTTTCCTTCTGCGCCCTGCCGTGCGCCCTTACATCAGTTTACGACCACATGTGGGGTGTTTCTGTAAACCGCAGAATCAGGGTAATAAATGTTGAGTTTTGTTTGGCTGTTAACCCTCAATGTGTTAAAGAAAAAAATGTAATAAAATGGAAAATCTGTCAAAAAAGTGAAATTTAGAAATTTCATCTCCATTTTCCTTTAATTCTTGTGGAACACCTAAAGGGTTAGCAAAGTTTGTAAAATCAGTTTTGAGTAACTTGAGGGGTGTAGTTTCTACAATGGGGTCATTTATGGTGGGTTTCCACTATGTAAGCCCCACAAAGGGACTTCAAACCTGAACTGGCCCTTAAAAAGTGGGTTTTGGAAAATTTGAAAATTGCTTCTAAACTTCTAAGCCTTCTAACGTCCTAAAAAAATAAAATGACATTTCCAAAATGATGCCAACATAAAGTAGACATATGGGAAATGTTAAGTAATATTTTATTAGGTATGACTTTCTGTTTTGGAAGCAGAGAAATTGAAATTTTGAAAATTGTGAAGTTTTTAAAATTTTTGATAAATTTGGGATTTTTTCATAAATAAAGGTGAAATATATTGACTCAAATTTATGGCTATCATGAAGTACAATATGTCACGAGAAAACAATCTCAGAATGGCTTGGATAAATAAAAGTGTTCCAAAGCAATTACCGTACCACATAAAGTGACGCATGTCAGATTTGTAAATTTTGACCTGGACACTGGGGCATCAATGACCCTTGGTCATGAAAGGGTTAACAAGGTTCCAAGTAGAGCTTCAACATGCAACAAGAAGAAATGAGAGTGAGACAAAACATTTTTTGAACATTCAATTAATTGAAAATAACGATTAAACTGAAACAGGCTGTTTTTCAGCTGATCAAAATTTTAGAACCACATGCCTTTAAAAGGCCAAATCTGTGCAAAGATGTGGATTCATTGTCATTTTCTGTCAGGTAGTCACACGTTGTGATGGCAAAGGCAAAAAAACTCTCCCTTTTTGAACGTGGTCGGGTTGTTGGACTGCATAAGCAGGGTCTCTCACAGCGCGCCATCGCTGCTGAGGTGGGACACAGTAAGACATTTGGAATTTCTTAAATGATCCTGAGGGTTATGGAACAAAAAAGTCAAGTGGAAGACCCAAAATAATTTCACCAGCACTGAGCTGGAGGATACAATTGGCTGTCTGTCAAGACACTGGACGATCCTCGACCTAAATTAAGGCCCTTACTGGTGCTGACTGCAGCCCCATAACCATCAGACGGCATCTGAGACTGAAGGGCTTCAAAAACAAAAAACGTCTTTAAAGACCTCGTCTCCTTGAACGCCACAGAACTGCTCGTTTGGACTTTGCAAGAGAGCACCAAACATGGGACATTCAAAGGTGGAAGAAAGTTTCATTCTCTGATGAGAAAAAATTTAACCTTGATGGTCCTGATGGTTTCCAACGTTACTGGCATGACAAGCAGATCCCACCTTAGATGTTTTCTATGCGCCACAATGGTCTGTGGTGCTTTTTCCTTCAGTGGAACAATGGAGCTTCAGGAAGTGCAGGGGCATCAAACGGCCGCTGGCTATGTCCAGATGTTGCAGAGAGCATTCCTCATGACTGAGGGCCCTCGTCTGTGTGGTAACGACTAGGTTTTTCAACAGGACAACGCTACAGTACACAATGCCCGCAGGACAAGGGACTTCTTCCAGGAAAATAACATCACTCTTTTGGCCCATCCTGCGTGTTCCCCTGATCTAAATCCGATTAAGAACCTTTGGGGATGGATGGCAAGGGAAGTTTACAAAAATGCACAACAGTTCCAGACAGTAGATGGGCGGCCGTCTTCACCACTTGGAGAAATGTTCCCACTCACCTCATGGAAACGCTTGCATCAAGCATGCCGAAACAAATTTTTGAAGTGATCAACAATAACGGCGGAGCTACTCATTACCGAGTTCATGTTTGGAAGTTGGATTACTGTTTTGGGGGGGTTTCGTTTTCTTTTTGGAGGTGTGGTCCTAAACTTTTGATCAGCTGAAAAACAGCCTGTTTCAGTTTATTCGTTGTTTTCATTAAATTGAATGCTCAAAAAATGTTTTGTCTCACTCCCATTTCTTCTTGTTGCATGTTGAAGCTCTACTTGGAACCTTGTTAAGATCCAGCCATGCTAAATATGATTTTTTGCCCTTTTTCAAGTGGTCTTAAACTTTTGATCAAGACTGTATTTTATTTTGACTTTTTTGTGTGTTGCATTTCCTTGTTTTGTATTAGGCCTCAGGGAGACTCCCGTTTATCTATTCTTTTGGAAGAACAGGTTGTCTCATTCCTGTCATTAGTACCAGGGTCCTATAGGGTTCGATAGGACTTTAGGTATTCCTGTGTAAGAACTCACCTACCTTTGGAGTTTGTTCATACTGGTAGTCAGTCAGGACTTTGGTTAGGGTTTTCACTAGGAGGTGTTCATCTTTCTTCCCTTGTTTTCAGGCCTTATTTCCTTTCCCCTTTCCCTCCTATGTTCGGTGTGAGGTTTTCCTCCCACATAAGAGCGTGACAGCTCGTAAGGTTGTAATGGAGGTGGCTGAGCAACTGCTACTTAAGCAATTGTCCCTACAATGCTCCCTCCACTCCAATATCTCCCTGGCCTGCCATTCAACAACAGGATTGTGTACTACCAACCAGGGGAAATTAGGAAAACCTTCAAGGACATAGCAAGAAATAAACTCATTATGGAGGTCCCCCACCCAAAGATGTATGTTATGTACAATGTGTGTTAGGTTCCTCTGAGTAAGAGGAGCAGAGTCGATAGCGAATATGGGGATAGATCTCGGTAAAGGACTAAAAGAAAAACCCAGAGTCCAAGCGAATCGGGTATCCACCAAATTGACCCCTGCCCCACTCTCTAAGAAAACAGAAATCATCTCAGTTTTATTACCCGAAACTACCATAGCTGTCAAAACAAACTAAGACGTTCGTATGGAGGAGATGTATACACCCAGGTTGTCATCCTCCGCACAACCGGGGGTCAGTAGTTTTCTGACGGTTGTTTCTTTTTGGGTACGGATCGACAAGCTCCAATGAAATGACATCAATTCACTGACAATTAATTAGTGGTTTAAGTTCCACCCTATTAAATATAACTGATCCCCTGACCCTTTGTTTCTACATCTATACGTTCCGTATTATTCTGTATATGGATTTTGTGGCCCCAGTTTTGGGTGGCCTTCACATATTGGGATCGACAGCATATGTCACATATATGTGTAGAAGTGTTTTCCCAGGATACCTTGCTATGCTGCTGGATTGCATAACGTCTGGGGCGGGGTCTGTGCCACCAGATGTATAATTTCCATTTGGCCAGTGAATTACATCCAATGAAATGACCCTTCCGGCCACAGAAAAAAACAAACCCCTGTCTTACGACGAACCCCTGGATGACCAATCTGACGAGTGGCTCCCCCTAGTTGCATAGGTTCTTCTGAGTCAGAACAAACAGACTCCTGCCTGAGAAAAGTCTCTGGAGGACAAGAACTCCTCAGCCTATCCCTAAGGCGTCTATCAATTTTTATAGACATAGCGGCCTCAAGGGATATATTAGTCTCATATAGCGCAAGCGCATCTTTTACTTTTTCTGGCAACCCTTGGCAAAACTGGCTCCTGAGGGTCATTCCACCGAGTATCTGTGGCCCACCTTCAAAACAATAAACTTCCGCTGACCGATCTCCCTGCTGAAGCCGCCGTAATCTAGACTCAGCTAGGGAGACTCGGTCAGGGTCATCGTATATGAGACCCAGGGCCTCAAAAAACCCATCTACTGACCGGAGGGCCTGAGTACCAGCTGGCAACCAAAAAGCCCAGGATTGAGGATCCCCTTGGAGAAGGGAGATAACAATCCCCAACCGCTGTTCCTCATTACCAGAGGAATTTGGGCGCAGCCTGGAATATAATTTACAGGCTTTTCGGAACACCACAAATTTTTCTCTCCCTCCAGAAAATCTGTCAGGGAGAGAAACCTTAGGTTCCAGATTGACCTGGTTACCCATAGCAACCACTGGGCTCGAGGTCTGCTGCAGCTGCTGAAGGACCGACGCCCTTAATTATGTCACTTCAAGAGACTGACCTTGCAACTGCTTTGCCAAAGCAGCAATAGGATACATAGCGGATCTTAAAAAAAAAAATATATATATATATATTTTTTTATTTTTTTTTTCAAAAATAAGGGCCAAATATAATATCACATCTGATATGGTAGGTAACAGACGTGCGGCGCAGAGGGGAGGGAAAGAGAGTACCCTTTCACTAGGGAGAGGGAGGAGTGGTGACCCCTAGCTTGCGTGGCTCTGGCACCTGGCTGCCCTAACGTCCCTAGACTGGCTGCTAACCCGTACGTCGATCATGTGCCTCCTCCCTGGCTTACCCTGAAACAAGCCCTAGGTAGTAAAATAGGGCGGTGGGAGCACTAGTCCTCACCATTGACACCTAGGTTAACAACAGGGAAAGGACAAACAATCCACGAACGGAGACAACAAGAGGAGTGAACCGGAGATCCAATGGCTCCAGTTCCAACAGCTCCAGTTCCAGAGCAACAATTGTCTACCTGAAGTCAGACTAGAAGATCTGGAAGGAAGGTCTATATCTGGCAACAAGGGAAGCAGAAAGGGAGAATATATAGTAGCTGGGAGTGGCTGACAGAGAACAGCTGAAACGAAAAGCTACAGATTCCTAAATGGGACAAAAAGGATTGCAAACCTAAGCAGAAAAACCTGGACCGGAATCTATTCCCACCACTAGGTCATGGAGCGATCTCTTAAAACCGAGCGAGTAGCCACCCGCTGCGACCTTCTGAACCCAGGCACAACAGAGTCAGCGATAGGTAGTGACACCCTCGTGACAGGGGACATGATTAACCTCTACAAATACAAATGGGCCATACAAAAAATATGCTGAAAAGCTGTTCCATGTAAAATGCCCTGAAAAGACAAGTGGGCACTGCCTCCGACTGAAGAAGAAAAAGTTCAGTCTCCAGAAGCGTCAAGGCTTCTTCACTGTGAGAGCTGTGAATCTGTGGAATAGACTTCCTCAGGACGTGGTGACAGCAGGAACAGTGGACAGTTTTAAAAAGTTCTTAAAGGTAAATAACATTAGGAGTTAATGCACACAAACATATTTTCTTTTTGTGTCCATTCTGTTTTTTTTTTTGCTGACCGTATTTGGAACCATTCATTTCAATATGTCCGCAAAAAAAAAACGGAAGTTACTCCATGTGCATTCCCTTTCCGTATGTCCTTTCCGCAAATAATAGAACATGTCCTACTATTGTCTGCATTATGGACAAGGATAGGACTGTTCTATTTGGGGCCAGCTGTTCCATTCCGCAAAATACAGAATGTACACGGCCGTCATCCGTATTCTTTGCAGATCCATGTTTTGTGAACCATAAAATACATACGGTCGTGTGCATGAGACCTAAGGCTACATTCACATGACTGTAGTGTTTTGCGCAAAACATAGATACCAGCCCGTGTGCGTTACGCAATTTGCAGACCGCACATGGCCACCGCTATCATAGAAAATGCCTATTCTTGTGCGCAATTGTGCACAAGAATAGGACATGCTCTATATTTTTTGCGGGCCGCGGAACGGAACTATGGATGCGGACAGCACACAGTGTGTTGTTGGCATCTTTTTTGGCCCCATTGAAATGAATGGGTCCGCACCTTTTCCGCAAAATTTCGGAACAGATGCGGACTCATTCATATGGTCGTGTGAATGAGCCCTAATGCTTATGAAAATGTGCAGAATTCTGGGTCTCACTCCCCTTTTTCTAAAATTCGTGTCCACTCCTATCTCTTGGTTGAACTTGATGGACTTATGTCTTTTTTTAACCGTATTAGGCCTGTTTCACATTTGCGGTAAACAGATCTGGCAGGCTGTTACAGCTGGGAACAGCCTGTGGGATCTGTTCCTACAAGGTGCAGCCATGCGCTGCCGGCATTCAGTCCGGCCCTATTCACTAATACCGTGCAGTGGTACTTGTCTGGCTGCTCCTCGGCATATTTGCCAGGTTGCGGCCGGATCTCCGCCGCGCCTCATTATAGTGAATGAGGCCAGACGGTATCTCGGCAGCGCACACTATTCACGCATATGGCAGGCTGTTCCCGGCCGTAACAGCATGCCGGATCTGTTAACCGCAAATGTGAAACATGCTCTCACTATGTATAGCCTCATTCACACGTCTGTGCTCAAATCCGTGAGCAGGTGGTCAGTGATGCATCTGTGAAGCTGTCCGTGAAGGATCCGTGTGTCCATTTTTTGCTGTGTGTCATCTGTGTTTCACTGACACTGAAAAATAATTTTCAAACCATCTCTTCTTAATGATCCGTGAAACATGGATGCAACACAATTGGCATCCGTGTTGCATCAGTGGTTTTCACTGACCCATAGACTATAATTGACGTGATGGATGCGTGAACACGGAAAAAATAGAGCATGCATCCGTGCTAAAAGCACGGACCCACGGACCGTGCTAAAACACTGATGTCTGAATACACACATTAAAATAAATGTGGACATGTGTGGTCCGTGGAGAACACGTACAGCACACGTCCGTGAAACACTGACGTGTGAATGAGGCGGGGATATTGACAAAAGAGGATGAGCAGCCTGGGATCCAAAGAAGTTAACGCCGCCCCTGGGCTCTTGCGAGCCCTCATTTACATATGAATAAAAGCCTGTTTTTGCCGCAGGTGAACCACAGAAGAACGCAACAAAGGTACCGTTTGATTCATCTAAAGTTATGACAGAACGCTATGAAATGGCGGTCTATAATATCAGACTCCCTTTAATTTGCAACTTTCCCGAATGAGTGTCGTTGTTTATTGGCTTATGCATATGAAAAGATTAAACTCACACGAGCTCTGTCAGTGAAAAACTAACATTTTTCCCTTCGTTTTTTCAGTTTGCTTTAGGGCTCTTTCACGCGAGCGGATGCCGTGCGGGTAATCCGCTGCGTGAAAGAGTGCCAAGCCCCGTTCCGGACAGCAGAGACACGGAGCAGTAACATGATTGATAATGCTCTTTGCCTCTCTGTGATCTTTTTACTACAAAATAACGGTGAGATAAAGTTGTCACCGTGATTTTGTAGTAAAAAGGTCACAAAGAGGCGAAGAGCATTATCAATCATGTTACTGCTCCGTGTCTCTGCTGTCTGGAACGGGGCTTGGCTCTCCCTCACGCAGCGGATTACACGCATGGCATCCGCTCGTGTGAAAGAGCACTTAGTGTTTTCTGCAGTTGTTATGGTTCTTGCCTTCTTTTTCTGTGTAGATGTCATCAGTATTCCTGCATTTTTCACATGCAAGAAAATAAGGCTACATGCACACGACCGTTCCACAATTTGCGGAACGGCATGGACAGCCTTTAATATAACTGCCTATTCTTGTCCACAAAGCGCGGACAAGAATAGGACATGTCATATTTATTTTTTGCGGGGCCACGGAACGGAGCAACAAATGCAGACAGCCCACAGAGTGCTGTCAGCATCTTTTGAGGCCCCATTGAAGTGAATGAGTCCGCATCCGAGCCGCCAAAACTGAGGCTCGGATGGGGACCAAAACAACGGCCGTGTGCGTGAGGTCTAAACCGAAGAATAACACATTGCATCCTCTATCAGTGAAAAACAGACCGTCCTTCCTGTACTTCAGTTTTTATCACTGGCCCATTTATTTGAATGGACAAGTCATATGTGAAAAACGTAACATATTTTTGGTTAATTGTTACCACTGATCTATCCATTCCTACAGGGTCCTTCTTGTGTGAAAAACGAGAAAGATAGAACATGCTGCATTTTATTTCACAGAGAGTGATCTTGCATGAGACAAAACGCCCATGTGCATAAACCCATTGGGGGATCATTTATTATTCTCGTCTGGACAGGCATAGTGGATTAGGGGGTGTTCCCATCACCCTTTTTCTTTCGTCAGAACAGGAAAAAAACAAACGATCCTGTGCATCAGTCATGTGCATTTGGCATCCGTTTGGGCCATTTCCATCAGACAATCGTTACTGCATTCAGGACTTTTATTCCCGTCTAAAATAACGGGACATCCAAACATTTTCAGAAAATGTGATGGAGGCAGCATTGCTGTGTTTAGAGTTTGTTGTATGGAGAAAGTTAGAGTTCCTCCTAGAGGTTGTAATGTCAAACACTATTGGATCGAGAAGAATTTTGGATTTTGATATGGAACAGACGTGCCCCACAGGGCATGAATTATCGCAGACTGTAAAACTATTCCATTCATATGCTCTCTTACGTCTGCCTAAACTATTCTGATGTTGCTAATTTCTTATTTACAGTGGATATAAAAAGCCTACACACCCGTGTTAAAATGTCAGGTTTCTGTGATGTAAAAAAATTTGACAAAGACAAATCATTTCAAAACTTTTTCCACCTTTAATGTGACCTATAAACTGTACAACTCAATTGAAACACAAACTGAAATCTTTTAGGTGGAGGGAAGAAAACAAATAGACACAATAGAAAACGGATCCGTCCTCCATTGACTTTCAATGGAGTTCATGACGGATCCGTCTTGGCTATAACAGATAAAATAACTGGATCTGTTCATGATGGATGCAAATGGTTGTATTATCAGTAACGGATCCCTGCCGGATCCAGTAAAAACCCTAGTGTTAAAGTAGCCTATAGGACTTTGTTACGTTCAACTCTGGCCACATTCTTCAGTGGTATGACTTTCTCTGCAATGGACCCCAGGGAACAACGCGACGACATCAGGGCCACTACCACCACCATCCGCTACACCGGCTCCCAGGGAAGTCGGGGGCTTGCTGCTCTTGTATGCTTGTCAGTTTGTGGATAGTGTTAGGAGCCTGAGTAAAGGTGCATTTAATAGGCTCTATTCACACATGGCAGCAAACAGACACACCCCAAACACTGTTTTTTTTTTTTTTTTTTTTAAAGTTGCAGCATTCGCGCATGCGTACATCAGAAGCCCTATGTTAGTATTCGCAGGATGATTCTGTGACTACACAGTAACTAACCGCCGTGCTTGAGCATCCTGACAATCCCTGCAGCCAGCACTTACGCTCCTCTGCTGCGCCACACACTCTGCGTCCCGCCGCCAATGGCGTCGGGCTTACCCCTCTCCAACCTGACTGGCTGCTGGGTTGCCCGGGTGACGGCAGTGGGCGGGGCCGTAACTGGGGAGCTGTTGTGGCTGCAGTCAGGAAAGTAACGGAAGAGTGGGCAGAGTGGATTGTGCTGGCGGCTGCCGTCTGTCATGGCTGCGGGTCGCTGAGGTGAGTCTGCCGTCCGTCGTGTCGTCCCGCGCATCCTATGTTTCCTGACGCCAGGAATTGTGTTGTCCGTGTACAGCCCGGCAGCCGCTCTCCGCCCCCTGTACTGAAGTCACTCCCAGTGTAAACAGTGTCCCACAGAGCCAGGCAGGGTGACCAGTGACACCCGGAGAGTGCCCCCCTAACAGTGCCATCCAGATATGATCCTCCCATAACAGTGTCACCCAGAGAGTACCAGTGCTTCAGTGCCATCCAGAGTGCCCTCCTTAACAGTGTCACCCAGAGAGTACCAGTGCTTGAGTGCCCTCCTTAACAGTGTCACCCAGAGAGCACCAGTGCCATCCAGATATTATTCCCCCATAACGGTGTCACCGAGAGAATACCAGTGCTTCAGTGCCATCCAGAGTGCCCTCCTTAAAGGGAGTCTGTCACCAAAATATGATGTTATACACCACTTACATGCAGGGCCGGTACAAGGCAGGGGCCGAAGGAGCGGATGCCCTGGGCGCTACCATTTGCGGACAGGAGGGGGGCGCAGGTGAAGTGCCAGCAGTGTACAGCTTCACTGTACCACATTAGCCAAGCGCCACTTGCTGTGCTTGCTGTGCTGAGTGCGCTCCTGCACCCGCCTACACCGTCCACACCAGCCATGTCAGCGCTGCTCCTTCTCTCCCCCTATGAATTTTGTGCCGACTGCGCTCCTGGCTCGGGCTCCCTTTCCTCCTCTGCGTTTCCTCGCCCCCCCCCCCCCCCCCCCCCCCCCCATGGAGGATTCATTTGGTTGATACCACCGGCGTGCGCCGTGTGACGTCACGCGGCTCACGCCGGAGGCGAGGTGTGAGGTGAGAGAGGGAGGACTCGCGCAGCCTACAGGGAGCTGTGTCGGCGCGTGAAGAACAAGCCACGAGGAGCCTGCCTTCACTAGCTGCTACTCACACACAGACTGTAAAAAGTAAGAAAATAATGTAATACAAATAACAAACTAATTTTTTTCTTAAAAACGGGGGGGGCGCAGTTTGCCATCTTCGCCCTGGGCACCAAATGGCCTTGTCCCAGCCCTGCTTACATGGCTCTCTAGAACACCTATCCATGATTCTAATGGTACCTTTGTAATTTTCTTCTGAGTTTCACCCGCAGGAAAAACGCAGTTTAATCCATATGCAAATGAGGGCTCGCAAGTGCCCGGGGCGGCGTTCTGTGTGTAGGAGCCCATAGTGCACTGATGTAATATTGCTTACTATTTTCTTCTGGGCGCCGCTCCGTTCGCCCGCTGTGCCCCCCTGCAGTTTTCCCACCTGGTATGTAAATTAATAGCATCGGTACAGGGAGGAGGAGACACCAGGGTTTCTCAATGAGCGTCTCCTTCTCCCTGGCTGTGCCGCGATCCAGTCACAGTGGAGATGCTATTCATTTACATACCAGGTGGGAAAAGAGGGGGGGGACAGGACAGCGGGCGAACAGAGCGGCGCCCAGAAAAAATAGTAAGCAATATTACATCAGTGCACTATGCTCTACATATCCTGCTAGTTACTTCATAATGTCTGGGCCCATGAGAGGTCCTCTTTAAGGCCAGTTTCAGACGAGCGTATTCAGTCCGTGAAACATGCTCCACGTGGAAGCAGTATTTCCCTGGACTGAACACTGCTCCTCTGAAGCGAACCCGCAGCATCATAATGGTTTATAATGCTGTGAATTCCTTCCTGGCCATGAGTCTGCTGAACTATAGTCACATAATGCTGTAAATAATTGTGATGCTGGGAGCTCACTTTTTTCCGTTTACTGGCCTTTTTTTGCGTTCCGTATACGGTCCGTATACGGAACCATTCATTTCAATGGTTCCGCAAAAAAAACGGAATGTACTCCGTATGCATTCCGTTTCCGTATTTCCGTTTTAACATAGAACCTATCCTATTATTGCCCGCAAATCACGTTCCGTTGCTCCATTCAAGTCAATGGGTCCGCAAAAAAAACGGAACACATACGGAAATGCATCCGTATGTCTTCCGTTTCCGTTCCGTTTTTTGCTGAACCATCTATTGAAAATGTTATGCCCAGCCCAATTTTATCTATGTAATTACTGTATACTGTATATGCCATACGGAAAAACAGAACAGAAATGGAAACACGACGGAAACAAAAAACGGATCCGTGAAAAATGGACTGCAAAACACTGAAAAAGCCATACAGTCGTGTGCAATAGGCCGTAGAGGAGCAGTGTTCAGTCCGGGAAATACAGCTCCCACACGGGGCATGTTTCCTGGACTGAACACATTCACCTGGAGCTGGCCTAAGGGAACTGAGCTACACAGCAGCAGCCGCATGTCAATCGGCACTCTTATTTAATTGAGAGTTAAAGGGGTTTTCTGGGATTTTGATACTGATGACCTATTCCCAGGATAGATTATCAGTATCTGATCGAGGGAGGGGGTCCGACACCCCCTCTGATCAGCTGTTTGAGAAGTCACTGGCACTCCTGTGAGCCTTGCAGCCTTCTCGCAGCTCACCAAGCCCAGCGTCGTACATTGTATAGCGGCTGAAACAGAATCAGACACCGTAACTTCCCAATTCCATAGACTGTAATAACCGTGCCGGATTACTGTAATGCTGGCTCAGCAGCTCCTGAAAACAGCTGATTGGTGGGGGTGCCAGGAGTCGATATTTACTATCTATCTTAAGGATAGGTCAGCAGTAGTAAAGTTCCCTAATGGCCGCACAATACTGTAATTTTACCTGAAAAACTGAATAGGTGTTAACATGATTGTTTACTCGTGCTTGTAGTTTCAGATGGCTTTTCAGAAAAGGCTGCCATGTGTTTATATATGAAAGGCTCTATCTATAACTTTTTTAGTTGTCCTTGAGATGGTGGGTGAAGTCCATCTGTAATGATGTCTCCCCATAGACTGCACAAATAGACAGCAGATTCTTCTTCTTAACTCTCCCTCACTCAGAATCACTCAGAAGCATATGATCGGACATTTTAGAGAAGTACTGAGCAGTAGTGAGATGAATAAAGCACTTGTTGTTTGTCTGCGGAGTCATTCCTGTGCCTTTCTGTCTATCTTTGCTGCTCACTCCTCCCCCTCCCCTCTCAATGGATGTCTGTTGGATGGTGTAATGATTCTTCACTGAGCACACAGCTCATCCTTAAGAGGACCTGTCACCACAATTATAGAGCAAGAGATGCTGAGCAGATTGATACGTAGTTTTGGGAAAAGATTTAGCAAAACTTGTAATTTTATACATTTAAACCTCAGCTCTTTCTGACTTCTTTATTCAAGGGGGAGGTGTTATCAGTGTCAGTATAGCATTCTGTGTATATACAGTCAGTCAATAATAAGACAGCTCCGTGTACAACTGAGCTCAGAAGGAGGAGAACTTTAAATATATAAGTTACACGTTTTACTGAATCTTTTCCCAAAACTATATATCTGCTCAGCGCCTTCTGCTTTATAACATGCTGCCTGCAGACTGGACTGCATTTTGTGGTGACAGGTCCTCTTTAACCAAGATGGAATGTTGATTTATGAAAGGTTTGGGAGGAGCTGATAACACTAGAACAAGACATTTTTCGCTTATTAGATATATTACATAGTTTCTTATAGTCATCTATTCTATTAATTAATGCAAAATTGTGTGAAATGGCAGTGACCATTTAATGTCCACGCAGTCTGTGGGCAAAACTGCAAAAACTGTGCATTTAACTAACAATCTATTTGAAACACCTACCCGTGTGGTTTTTCTGCTGCATACCGCTACCGCTACATGGCACCCTACCTTAGTAGTGCATATGGAAATGTGACCCCTTTACGGTAAATTAGAATACTCCCATTAATAGTAAGCAAAGAGAGGCCCCAACTGTCACAGACTATCCTTTAACCCCCCAGTATTCATCCATTACAGTATGTGTATCCTTCTTATCATATTTTTTTATCCTTTTATGTGTTTAATGGATTTATTTGTACAGGTTGTATCGTGGACAGCTATGAAGCAAACATGACAATGTGCAGCCCACATTGGTTCTAGGATTGAAGATGCCTACAGGTAAAATTGCTACCAGTTTTACATGTTTTACTGTGTGTTCACATTCAGCAGGCGGTTGCATCCGTGTTTTTTAGAGGACCCATTGAATTCAATGTGTCTATGTGCTGCAATCTGCGGCCGAGCATAAGACATGTTCTATCCTTTTGCAAAAAGATACAATACGTCCGCAAAATGCAGACCATGGATTAAAGGGAACCTGTCACCTTGATTTTGGGTATAGAGCTCAGGACATGGGCTGCTAGATGGCTGCTAGCACATCCGCAATACCCAGTCCCCATAGCTCTGTGTGCTTTTATTGTGTAAAAAACCCCATTTGATACATATGCAAAGATGTCAGAGCTTGAAAATATGACTGTTCTCTGGTCACACAAGTAAGATATGACTTTTATGTTAATTTGTAATTTGCATAAAAGTACAAAAATGCATAATACCTATTGAATTCGTCTGCAAATTAAATTAAAAGTGTAATTTATATGTTTAGGGTAACACAATGGAACATTTAGAAACCCTCAGTGAGGATAGCATAGTAGAGGTGACAGGTTCCCTTTAAAATCAATAGGTCCGAAAAAAAGGGGACAGTACACTGACCACATCTTTTGGGGACCCGCGATTTGCAGAATGCAAAATTGATCCGGTCATGTGCATAAGGCCTAACGCCAATAACTATGTCTCATGTTTGTAGCACTGAGTTAAAGGGAACCTGTCACCACGATTTTGGGTATAGAGCTGAGGACATGGGCTGCTAGATGGCCGCTAGCACATCCACAATACCCAGTCCCCATACCTCTGTGTGCTTTTATTGTGTAAAAAACCCGATTTGATACATATGCAAATTAACCTGAGATGAGTCCTGTAGGTGAGATGAGTCAGGGACAGGACTCATCTCAGGTTAATTTGCATATGGATCAAATAGTTTTTTTTACACAATAAAAGAACACAGAGCTATGGGGACTGGGTATTGCGGATGTGCTAGCGGCCATCTAGCAACCCATGTCATCAGCTCTATACACAAAATCCAGGTGACAGGTTCCCTTTAATCACACATGCCTGGGTACCCTGTGCTAGAACCTGCAGTACATGTACCCACCATCCCTTAGAGCAGTGTTTTCCAACCAGCGTGCCTCCAGCTGTTGCAAGACTACAACTCCCAGCATGCCCGGGTTG
Source organism: Bufo bufo (assembly GCF_905171765.1). Lineage (NCBI taxonomy): Eukaryota > Metazoa > Chordata > Amphibia > Anura > Bufonidae > Bufo > Bufo bufo. The sequence goes on along the minus strand of NC_053392.1, from coordinate 379,808,859 downwards.
TATTTGTCTGTGCGGGCATGCTGGGAGGTGTAGTTTTGCAACAGCTGGAGGCACACTGGTTGGGAAACACTGCCTTAGAGGGTACTATGCTGCTGTGCTTTTAATGTTCAGCACAGTAATGTCCTAATGGATTTCATTCAGAAACATTGAGAAACCCTGAAAAACTAATCTCACCCCCATACAGTTCCATTGTTTGTCAGACACATCCCTGTTTACACAGAACAATGTGCTGGTGACGAAAGGGGATTTTAGGTGCCCAGTGTGATCACCTGACTAATGAGCATTTGCTTGTTTGTTGGGTGGTTGATAGCACCTTTACATGGGCGAGTTATCGGAAATGAGTGTCCGAATGAGCATTCATCCCAGATCATTTCTGCGATTCCTGGCTAATGTAGAAAGATCTTTAGACTATAATGAAGAGTTGTCACTTTGCATATGCAACCATCTCGCTACAAGGGGACCCTTGATATGTGCAGCCCTTGGATGGAGTTATGGGCCTCATCTGAGGTCTCTGTTGTGTGCTGGGCTGACCACCGCTTGCTTAAATTATTGTGAAAATGATTGACTTCTATAGAGGTAACTGTAAAACTAGGTAATTAGATTTATTAATAGTAATATCTTTTTATAATGACTTTTTATTTGAATAGTATGTAAGATGGTTGAATATTAAAGGGAATCTGTCACCAGTTTTATAGGACAACATAAACTAGTGTGAGATTTCCTTAGCAAAATGCTGGGTCACTTTACTTAATTCCCTGACAAGCAGAGCAGAGAGGAGGATGAGGCAGCTCTTTAGCTCAGTGTTGTGAAGTAACCTGTCCTCCTGTGTGATTAGGACAGGTATTGTGTGTACTAATAAGACAACGGCTATTTTGTTTCCACTGATGATTGCTCCCCAGACAAAACGAGGCATTATAACTAATGAAAGTTATTTGGGAATATATTTATAATAAAGTAATATTTATGTATTTTCATTTTCTTCCCGTAGAACCCCTTTAACCTCTTCAGGACACAGGGCGTACAGGTACGCCCTTATGTCCTGGTACTTAAGGACACAGGGCGTACCTGTATTCCGATCACTCAAATCATGCATGCCTGCCTGCTCAAATCATTGAGCAGGCACCTCGGCTAAATGCGCGATCGCCGCAAACCACAGGTCAATTCAGACCTGCGGTTTGTGGCTTTATATTGTGCGGGCGGCGGTGGTGCCATTGGGTCCCAATGGGGCTGTGGGGGGGACCCGATGGCATGGAAGGCAGCGCAATGCCTTCCTGAGGCATCTGCGCTGCCTTCCGGTGACGTGTATGTGAGATTCAGCCCCTGGATCTCACAGGCTGGAAGCTGTATGAGTAATACTCACAGTATTACTCATACAGCCAATGCATTCCAATACAGAAGTATTGGAATGCATTGTAAAGGTTCAGACCCCCAAAAGTTCAAGTCCCAAAGTGGGAAAAAAAATAAAGTTTCCCCCCCCCGCCCACCAATAATAAAAAAAACTATGGCTCAGAATATGGAGACACTAAAACATCATATTTTTTTTTTTTTTAAAAGCTGTTATTGTGTAAAACTTACATAAATAAAAAAAAAAGTATACATATTTGGTATCGCCGCGTCCGTATCGACCGGCTCTATATAAATATCACATGACCTAACCCCTTAGATGAACACAGTAAAAAATAAAAAATGAAAACTGTGATAAATTTTTTATTGTCATCTTACATCACAAAAAGTGTAATAGCAAGCGATCAAAAAGTCATATGCACCCCAAAATGGTGCCAATCAAACCGTCATCTCATCCCACAAAAATCATACCCTACCCAAGATAATCGCCCAAAAACTGAAAAAACTATGGATCTCAGACTATGGAAACACTAAAACATGATATTTTTTTTTTGTTTAAAAATTTAAAGAGGACCTTTCACCGATTATTACACTATGAACTAACTATACAGACATGTAGAGCGGCGCCCGGGGATCTCACTGCACTTACTATTATTCCCGGGCGCCGCTCCGTTGTCCTGCTATGTCCTCCGGTATCTCCGTTCCTTAAGTTATGGTAGGCGGAGTCTGCCCTTGTTCTTCTGTAGCGCTGGCCAATCGCATTGCAGAGCTCACAGCCTGGGAGAAAATAACCTCCAAGGCTGTGAGCTCTGCGCTGCGATTAGCCAGCACTAGAGCAGAACAAGGGCAGACTCCGCCTACTATAACTTAGTGACTGGAATCTCCGCCTACTATAACTTAGTGAGCGGAGATACCGAAGGGCATAGCGGGAGAACGGAGCGGCGCCGGGGATAATAGTAAGTGCAGTGAGATCCCCGGGCGCCACTCTACATGTCTGTATAGTTAGTTCATAGTGTAATAATCGGTGAAAGGTCCTCTTTAAATCATTGTGTAAAACTTACATAAATAAAAAAAAGTATAAATATTAGGTATCGTCGCGTCCGTAATAAGTTACTCTATGAAAATATCACATGACCTAACCCCTCAGGTGAACACCGTAAAAAAATAAAAACGGTGTAAAAAAAGCAATTTTTTGTCATCTTACATCACAAAAAGTGTAATAGCAAGTGATCAAAAAGTCATATGCACCCCAAAATAGTGCCAATCAAACCGTCATCTCATCTCGCAAAAAATGAGACCCTACCTAAGATAATCACCCAAAAACTGAAAAAATTATGGCTCTCAGACTATGGAGACACTAAAACATGTTTTTTTTTGTTTCTAAAATGAAATCATTGTGTAAAACTTACATAAATAAAAAATTGTATACATATTAGGTATCGCCGTGTCCGTGACAACCTGGTCTATAAAAATACCACATGATCTAACCTGTCAGATGAATGTTGTAAATAACAAAAAAAAACTGTGCCAAAACAACTATTTCTTGTTACCTTGCCTCACAAAAAGTGTAATATAGAGCAACCAAAAATCATATGTACCCTAAACTAGTAGCAACAAAACTTCCACCCTATCCCGTAGTTTCTAAAATGGGGTCACTTTTTTGGAGTTTCTACTCTAGGGGTGCATCAGGGAGGCTTCAAATGGGACATGGTATAAAAAAAAACAGTCCAGCAAAATCTGCCTTCCAAAAACCGTATGGCATTCCTTTCCTTCTGCGCCCTGCCGTGTGCCCATACAGCAGTTTACGACCACATATGGGGTGTTTCTGTAAACTACAGAATCGGGGCCATAAATATTGAGTTTTGATTGGCTGTTAACCCTTGCTTTGTAACTGGAAACAAAAATATTAAAATGGAAAATCTGCCAAAAAAGTGAAATTTTGAAATTGTATCTCTATTTTCCATTAATTCTTGTGGAACACCTAAAGGGTTAACGACGTTTGTAAAATCAGTTTTGAATACCTTGAGGGGTGTAGTTTCTAGAATGGGGTCATTATTGGGTGGTTTCTATTATGTAAGCCTCACAAAGTGACTTCAGACCTGGACTGGTCCTTAACCACCTCCGGACCGCCTAACGCAGGATCGCGTTCCGGAGGTGGCAGCCCTGCGCAGAGTCACGCATATATGCGTCATCTCGCGATGGGCGAGATTTCCTGTGAACGCGCGCACACAGGCGCGCGCGCTCACAGGAACGGAAGGTAAGAGAGTTGATCTCCAGCCTGCCAGCGGCGATCGTTCGCTGGCAGGCTGGAGATGTGTTTTTTTTAACCCCTAACAGGTATATTAGACGCTGTTTTGATAACAGCGTCTAATATACCTGCTACCTGGTCCTCTGGTGGTCCCCTTTGTTTGGATCGACCACCAGAGGACACAGGTAGCTCAGTAAAGTCCCACCAAGCACCACTACACTACACTACACCCCCCCCCCGTCACTTATTAACCCCTTATTAGCCCCTGATCACCCCTGATCACCCCATATAGACTCCCTGATCACCCCCCTGTCATTGATCACCCCCCTGTCATTGATTACCCCCCTGTAAAGCTCCATTCAGATGTCCGCATGATTTTTACGGATCCACTGATAGATGGATCGGATCCGCAAAACGCATCCGGACGTCTGAATGAAGCCTTACAGGGGCGTGATCAATGACTGTGGTTATCACCCCATATAGACTCCCTGATCACCCCCCCTGTCATTGATTACACCCCTGTCATTGATCAACCCCCTGTAAAGCTCCATTCAGATGTCCGCATGATTTTTACGGATGCACTGATAGATGGATCCGATCCGCAAAACGCATCCGGACGTCTGAATGAAGCCTTACAGGGGCGTGATCAATGACTGTGGTGATCACCCCATATAGACTCCCTGATCACCCCCCTGTAAAGCTCCATTCAGATGTCCGCATGATTTTTACGGATGCACTGATAGATGGATCCGATCCGCAAAACGCATCCGGACGTCTGAATGAAGCCTTACAGGGGCGTGATCAATGACTGTGGTGATCACCCCATATAGACTCCCTGATCACCCCCCTGTCATTGATCACCCCCCTGTAAAGCTCCATTCAGATGTCCGCATGATTTTTACGGATGCACTGATAGATGGATCCGATCCGCAAAACGCATCCGGACGTCTGAATGAAGCCTTACAGGGGCATGATCAATGACTGTGGTGATCACCCCATATAGACTCCCTGATCACCCCCCTGTCATTGATCACCCCCCTGTAAAGCTCCATTCAGATGTCCGCATGATTTTTACGGATCCACTGATAGATGGATCGGATCCGCAAAACGCATCCGGACGTCTGAATGAAGCCTTACAGGGGAGTGATCAATGACTGTGGTGATCACCCCATATAGACTCCCTGATCACCCCCCTGTCATTGATTACCCCCCTGTAAAGCTCCATTCAGATGTCCGCATGATTTTTACGGATGCACTGATAGATGGATCGGATCCGCAAAACGCATCCGGACGTCTGAATGAAGCCTTACAGGGGCGTGATCAATGACTGTGGTGATCACCCCATATAGACTCCCTGATCACCCCCCTGTCATTGATCAACCCCCCTGTCATTGATCACCCCCCCTGTCATTGATCACCCCCCTGTCATTGATCACCCCCCTGTCATTGATCACCCCTCTGTAAGGCTCCATTCAGATATTTTTTTGGCCCAAGTTAGCAGAATTTATTTTTTTTTTCTTACAAAGTCTCATATTCCACTAACTTGTGTCAAAAAATAAAATCTCACATGAACTCACCATACCCCTCACGGAATCCAAATGCGTAAAATTTTTTAGACATTTATATTCCAGACTTCTTCTCACGCTTTAGGGCCCCTAGAATGCCAGGGCAGTATAAATACCCCACATGTGACCCCATTTCGGAAAGAAGACACCCCCAGGTATTCCGTGAGGGGCATATTGAGTCCATGAAAGATTGAAATTTTTGTCCCAAGTTAGCGGAACGGGAGACTTTGTGAGAAAAAAATTAAAAATATCAATTTCCGCTAACTTGTGCCAAAAAAAAAAAATTTCTATGAACTCGCCATGCCCCTCATTGAATACCTTGGGGTGTCTTCTTTCCAAAATGGGGTCACATGTGGGGTATTTATACTGCTCTGGCATTCTAGGGGCCCCAAAGCGTGAGAAGAAGTCTGGTATCCAAATGTCTAAAAATGCCCTCCTAAAAGGAATTTGGGCACCTTTGCGCATCTAGGCTGCAAAAAAGTGTCACACATCTGGTATCGCCGTACTCAGGAGAAGTTGGGGAATGTGTTTTGGGGTGTCATTTTACATATACCCATGCTGGGTGAGAGAAATATCTTGGTCAAATGCCAACTTTGTATAAAAAAATGGGAAAAGTTGTCTTTTGCCAAGATATTTCTCTCACCCAGCATGGGTATATGTAAAATGACACCCCAAAACACATTCCCCAACTTCTCCTGAATACGGCGATACCACATGTGTGACACTTTTTTGCAGCCTAGGTGGGCAAAGGGGCCCATATTCCAAAGAGCACCTTTAGGATTTCACAGGTCATTTACCTACTTACCACACATTAGGGCCCCTGGAAAATGCCAGGGCAGTATAACTACCCCACAAGTGACCCCATTTTGGAAAGAAGACACCCCAAGGTATTCCGTGAGGGGCATGGCGAGTTCCTAGAATTTTTTATTTTTTGTCACAAGTTAGTGGAAAATGATGATTTTTTTTTTTTTTTTTTTCATACAAAGTCTCATATTCCACTAACTTGTGACAAAAAATAAAAAGTTCCATGAACTCACTATGCCCATCAGCGAATACCTTGGGGTCTCTTCTTTCCAAAATGGGGTCACTTGTGGGGTAGTTATACTGCCCTGGCATTCTAGGGGCCCAAATGTGTGGTAAGGAGTTTGAAATCAAATTCTGTAAAAAATGACCTGTGAAATCCGAAAGGTGCTCTTTTGAATATGGGCCCCTTTGCCCACCTAGGCTGCAAAAAAGTGTCACACATCTGGTATCTCCGTAATCGGGAGAAGTTGGGGAATGTGTTTTGGGGTGTCATTTTACATATACCCATGCTGGGTGAGAGAAATATCTTGGCAAAAGACAACTTTTCCCATTTTTTTATACAAAGTTGGCATTTGACCAAGATATTTATCTCACCCAGCATGGGTATATGTAAAAAGACACCCCAAAACACATTCCTCAACTTCTCCTGAATACAGAGATACCAGATGTGTGACACTTTTTTGCAGCCTAGGTGGGCAAAGGGGCCCACATTCCAAAGAGCACCTTTCGGATTTCACAGGTCATTTACCTACTTACCACACATTTGGGCCCCTAGAATGCCAGGGCAGTATAACTACCCCACAAGTGACCCCATTTTGGAAAGAAGAGACCCCAAGGTATTCGCTGATGGGCATAGTGAGTTCATGGAAGTTTTTATTTTTTGTCACAAGTTTGTGGAATATGAGACTTTGTATGAAAAAAAAAAATAAAAAAAAAAATCATCATTTTCCACTAACTTGTGACAAAAAATAAAAAATTCTAGGAACTCGCCATGCCCCTCACGGAATACCTTGGGGTGTCTTCTTTCCAAAATGGGGTCACTTGTGGGGTAGTTATACTGCCCTGGTATTCTAGGGGCCCAAATGTGTGGTAAGGAGTTTGAAATCAAATTCAGGAAAAAATGAGGAGTGAAATCCGAAAGGTGCTCTTTGGAATATGGGCCCCTTTGCCCACCTAGGCTGCAAAAAAGTGTCACACATCTGGTATCCCCGTACTCAGGAGAAGTTGAGGAATGTGTTTTGGGGTGTCTTTTTACATATACCCATGCTGGGTGAGATAAATATCTTGGTCAAATGACAACTTTGTATAAAAAAATGGGAAAAGTTGTCTTTTGCCAAGATATTTCTCTCACCCAGCATGGGTATATATAAAATGACACCCCAAAACACATTCCCCACCTTCTCCTGAGTACGGAGATACCAGATGTGTGACACTTTTTTGCAGCCTAGGTGGGCAAAGGGGCCCATATTCCAAAGAGCACCTTTCGGATTTCACTGGTCATTTTTTACAGAATTTGATTTCAAACTCCTTACCACACATTTGGGCCCCTAGAATGCCAGGGCAGTATAACTTCCCCACAAGTGACCCCATTTTGGAAAGAAGAGACCCCAAGGTATTCGCTGATGGGCATAGTGAGTTCATAGAACTTTTTATTTTTTGTCACAAGTTAGTGGAATATGAGACTTTGTAAGAAAAAAAAAAAAAAAAAAAAAAAATCATAATTTTCCGCTAACTTGTGACAAAAAATAAAAAGTTCTATGAACTCACTATGCCCATCAGTGAATACCTTAGTGTGTGTACTTTCAGAAATGGGGTCATTTGTGGGGTGTTTGTACTGTCTGGGCATTATAGAACCTCAGGAAACATGACAGGTGCTCAGAAAGTCAGAGCTGCTTCAAAAAGCGGAAATTCACATTTTTGTACCATAGTTTGTAAACGCTATAACTTTTACCCAAACCATTTTTTTTTTACCCAAACATTTTTTTTTTATCAAAGACATGTAGAACTATAAATTTAGAGCAAAATTTCTATATGGATGTCGTTTTTTTTGCAAAATTTTACAACTGAAAGTGAAAAATGTCATTTTTTTGCAAAAAAATCGTTAAATTTCGATTAATAACAAAAAAAGTAAAAATGTCAGCAGCAATGAAATACCACCAAATGAAAGCTCTATTAGTGAGAAGAAAAGGAGGTAAAATTCATTTGGGTGGTAAGTTGCATGACCGAGCAATAAACGGTGAAAGTAGTGTAGGTCAGAAGTGTAAAAAGTGGCCTGGTCTTTCAGGGTGTTTAAGCACTGGGGGCTGAGGTGGTTAAAAAGTTGGTTTTTGAAAATTTCTGAGAAATTTCAAGATTTACTTCTAAACTTCTAAGCCTTGTAACGTCCCCCAAAAATAAAATATCATTCCCAAAATGATCCAAACATGAAGTAGACATATGGGGAATGTAAAGTAATAACTATTTTTGTAGGTATTACTATGTATTATAGAAGTAGAGAAATTGAAATTTGCTAATTTTTTCCCAAAAAATTATTTATTTATTTTTACTCCATTTTACCAGTGTCATGAAGTACAATATGTGACGAAAAAACTGTCTCAGAATGGCCTGGATAAGTCAAAGCGTTTTAAAGTTATTACCACTTAAAGTGACATTGGTCAGATTTGCAAAAAATGGCCTGGTCCTTTAAGGTGAAATAAGGCTGTGTCCTTAAGGAGTTAAATGACCCAGCCATTTTGCCAAAAATGAGTATTGAACAGCTCCAGCTCATGCCAATGAGTCCCCATATTCATGAGCTCCTGGCTGTCCCCGCCCACCTGCTGCTGATTCATAGGGAAAACAAACTGTCAGTCAGAGGCAGGTGGGCGGGGAGAGCCGAGAGCTCATCAATATGGGGACTTATTGGACTGCGCTGGAGACGTTCGGATTTAAAAGTGAGGGCAGCAGAAAACTGGTGACAGATGTCCTTTAAAGTGAGGTAGTCAACTCCTTTCTGTGTGTTAACCTGATTCCCGCCTCTGGTACTGGAGGAAGCCACTTTTACGAGCACCCCTTTGTGTCCCTGGACAGACGTCCAGTCGCTGATAGAATGAAGTTTGATCCAATATGCAAATTAGTTCGCAAGTACCCAGTGAATGGCCCAGAGCCTGACAAGAGCCTAGGGTCTTCTCACTAAACCCTACATGCCACCTCTCCCATAGTCTTGTTTTCAGTACTGGAGAGTGTGGCGTCGCATGCTGCTGGGGCATTCAGTCAAGGGGGAGGTGCCAGGCAGGATTTAATGAGGAGAACTTGAGTACTAGGTGGGCTTCAGGCCACCTACTGGTATTTGTAGACTCTTTTGTGTATTGGATCAAATGTCATTTTTTTGCCAACTGGACCTCTGTCCAGGGACAAGACGTTATACTTGTACAACTGTCCACTACCCGCAACTGGATTTAGTTTTAATAGGCATAAAGCTGCCAATGTCCAGATGTTGATGACCTGTCCTCGGGTGAATGGGAGCTGAGCTGCAGTAAGCACACACAGTGGACCGAGCTTTCAGATTCTGGGTTCGTCCACTGTGCGGTATCAGGTGCTGGAGGCTGCTGAATACAGCTAGTCGGTGGGGGGCTAGATGTCAGACCCTCACCAATCTGATATCGATGACCTCTACTGCGGATAAGTCATTATTATCCAAACACTGGAAATCCCCTTGTGATGAATGGATGTTTTATTGTTTAGTTGTAGTCCGTATGACATTGTACAATTGTTGATGTGATTATTGTACCTTCTGCATCTGTATATAATATATCCTTGTGTTTCTGTGTTTGCAGTAGAGAGTGAGGCAAAAGCGAGGACAAAGAGCCGTTTTGATGAGGTCTTTCAGAGTTATGCTGCTCTTTCAGAAGTGAAAAAAAAGACCAAAAAGAAGAAAGCACCTAAGGAAGAACATGTTGTAGTATGTATCTCATATATAATGAGCTTATTATCAATGGAATTAGGTTACAGCTATTCATTGTGATTTACTCGACGAACAGAGAATATTTATGGGCATTTATTAAAGGGGTTCATCAGTTTTTTTAAACTGATGATCTATTCTCTGGATAGATCATCAGCATCTGATCGGCGGGGGTCCGACACCCGGGGTCCCCACCGATCAGCTGTTTGAGAAGGCAGCGGCGCTGGCAGTAGTGCCGCAGGCCCAGTGACGTCACGACCAGTATCAATGGCCTGCGCAGGGCTAAGCTCTGTTCACTTTAATGGAGCTTAGCCGCGCCCAGGCCATTGATACAGTCGTGACATCACTGGGCCTGTGGTAAACAGCGAGAAGGCCGCGGCAGTAAACAGCTGATCGGGTCCCGGGTGTCGGGAGAAAGAAAGAAGTAATAATATCCAGAGTTTAGTTCAATCACCCATTCTCAAAAAATACTTTTGTTTCTGGGTCCTTTTGAAGTCCTTCTTGCCTCTTCCAGATAGTGACACTCTCCGTTACTGTGATCTGCATGTTCATGTACTGTACATACTGTAAATGATACTATTGCAGAATCCAGCAAAGGGGATCATGAAACAGGTCCTGATACATCTCTGGTCAGGTGCTGATATGAGAGAATGAGTTATACTTGAATGGGTTGACCTTTCACAAGAACTTATCTCCTATTCACAGGATAGGGGATAAGTGTCTGATATTGGGGTGTACGACTGCTGGGGCCCCTACAGATCATGAGAACAGAAGCATTCGTTCCCCTGTTTGAATGGATCAGCAGACATGCTTGCATGTCCGCTGCTGTATTCAACTTTATAGGACTGCCGGAGATAGTAAAGTACAAGCGCTTAGCTAGTCCCATAAAGTTGAATAGATTAGTGGACACGTTTGTGTGTCTGCTGCTCCATTCAGACAGGGGAACATGGGACCCCGGTTCTTGTGATCAGCAGGGGCCCCATCAGTCAGACCTCCACTGATCAGACACTTATCCCCTATCTGTTGGATTAGGCTACGGTTACAGTAGTGCTATGAAATAGCCGGATAATGCTGGGAACCGCCAGATCCCCATTGACCACAATAGGGTCTGACAAGCATCTTGCTGCTTTTCAGCAAAAATGTCAACTTTGGGTTGAACAAATACCTCTGCATGCAATGTTTTATGTCCGGCCGACAGATGGCATTTATGTCGGGACAGGCTGCTAATTGGACAACTCGTTTAAAGGGGTTGTCCAGCATCTAAAAAAATTGGTCATGTGCAGGAAATATGATAAAATAAAAAATAACCAATGCTCATCTATTGTAAACCCCCATCAATCCATTGTCTCCGCTCTGGTGGTCCCTACTGGTCCTTTTTCCTACAGTGATGACATGCTATGCATGCACATAACCACTGCAGACACTCACACCTCTGAGGCCAGTGATTGACTGCAGCAGTCATGTGCATGTACACCATGCCATCATTGCAGGAGAAAGGATTGGTGGGACCATCGGAGCAGAGGCAATGGATTTATGAGGTATGGAATAAGAAAGTATTGGTTATTTTTGTATTTTATTGCATTCCCTGCATGTAGCCAATTTTAAAAATCCTTGACAACCCCTTAAAGGGAACTTGTACTCCGTAAATAATTTTTCCCATGATTATTACATATTTAGATCACTCAAAACATAGCAATTCTTACATTGAAATAATTGTACCAATGTACCAGAGGATCTGGGCAATGTCTGGTCTGTAATATCCGGGGACAGGAGCAATTTTTTTTTTTACAAGTCCAGTTGAAAAATGAATAACACTATTGCAAGTGGAGGTCAACGACTGTTGTTCAGATTATGTGGCATTATTTTTTTTTGATAAAGTGTTTCCATTTTATTTGAAAGCTTGAAACATTCAGCAACCAACTTCATCCTGCCAAGGATCGTATTCAGGAAACATTAGAAAGCAGTACAAATGGTGTAGAAGAGGAAAGTCCAAGGGTTGCAAAGAAAAAAAACAGAGGACCGCTTTGGGAAAGTGAAGAAAGAGGCAGTGACACCACTACAGAGCACACGCATGCAAAATCTGAAAAGAAGAAAAAAAAGAAAACTGTTGTGGCAGACAAAAGCAACTTTAGTGAACATCCCGTGGAAAACTTAGTACAGCAGCTCAATCCTTGTAGCATTTCAAATCTTGAGGGACAGCATTTCGAGCATTCTGGGACAGCGGATACCACAGGCGAACAACGAACACCTACTGATTATGAAAACGAGAAAGAACTTTTTGAGGCCTACAGACTTCAAGTTTCTCAGGAGGAAACAAATGAAATCAAAGAAAAGATAAAAAAGAAATTAAGGGCTCATCTCTTCAGCGGTGACGACCAACAGCACCTTCTGCTAGAAAATGGAACTGACAAGAAAAAAAGGAGGAAAAAGAAAGATATGGTGGAAACAGAGCCAGAAACAAGGTATTCTTATTCATTGATGGTTAAAGGGGTTGTGCCAAGTTAGACACGTATTCCCTATCCACAAGGTAGGGGACAAGTATATGATCGCTGGGGGTCTGACTGCTAGGACCCCTGTTGCTTACAAGAACAGGGGTCCCCTGCATGAATGGACCAACAATCTGCGCATGTCTGCGGTATTATGTCTTTATGGAACTGCTGGAGATTGCCAAGTTCTGTGCTCTGCTCTTTCCAGTAGTCCTATAGAGAATGAATGAACCAGAAGCGTGCATGCTTGACCAGCCTCTTCTTTCATGTGGGGACACAGGAAACCCATTTTTGGATTTGTGGGAGTCTGGCTGGTGGCATAGGGGCTAAATTCATAGTATCAGGATGCCCACAGTGTGGCTTTGGAGCTTTTTTTGTGGCCCCTTATGCCATAGTCCCATAACAAACAAGCGCTGATTCCTTCCCAACCAAAAAGAGCAGCTGTGGATTACTTCTGCCCCACAGAGTTCTCCAGTGCTGATATCCTAATTTAAAGGGGCTGTCCGTAAAAAACATTCTACAATTTTCAAACCAGCACCTGGATGTGAATACTTTTGTAGTTGCATGTAATTAGAAATGTAGCATAGCCACTGAATGTACGGTATCTGTAGCGCCGCCTGCTCTTTGTTCTTTTGCTCAGTTTCATGCCTTCTGAGCTGTGATAGGGAGAGAGCTGCGGCAGAGAGGACACCCCACCTGAGCTGCAGTGGAAAAGACACCCCCTCCCCCCCCTCCCGAGCTGCCAGCTTGGTGTAAGGGAGCGTTCACATCTCTGTTTCATTTTCTGTTCTTCTGATCCGTCAGTTATGCACAGGATTGTTTTGTTTTTTTACAGGATCCTGTAAAAAAGCGGATCCTGTTGCACATTTGGCATCCGTTTGAGCCATTACATTAGACAGGGAAAAAAAGTACTGCAGGTCCTGCATGCAGGATGGAAATGGCTCAAATGGATGCCAAAAGTGCATAACTGATGCACAGGATCCATTTTCTTACAGTTTTTTTTTTTCTGTTCTTCTGACGGATCAGAAGGACGGAAAATGAAACAGAGATGTGAACTCTCCCTTAATTAAGCAGAGCAATGCGTGGCGAGCCCTGGATCCATGTGAGGTACAGGGCCGGATGGAAATAACTGACCAAATATCTGAAGTGTGAACTCAGCCTAACTTTACTTCCGCACCTCCTGAATGACAGCACACCTTTATTGTGGCTCAGCCATCAATAGAGAGAGAAGAGTGACTGTCGTGGTGGTCTCCATAGACCGTGCCCTCTATTCTTAGACAGCCCCTGTTGAAAAGTTCTAGTTCTTGTCGGGGTCCGTGGGTGAGCACTGACGGTTCTTCATTACTTCCATTGGTCCTGGACATTGTTTCATACTGCACACGTTGTCCTTTTCAAGTCCATGTGTAATTTAACTTATAGCTGTCAAAAAACAGAAAAATGGCTCCAATATCAAGGACACTCTTTCTTTTAGCCTTCAGTGGATGAATTGGGTCATTTCTTTTCATTTGGCAGCAAATGCATAGGAAACCTTTCCAGCACGTTTGCCAAATGTGTTTACCCAGAAGCAGTGTGAACATAGCCCTACTCTCAGAAACAGCAGGTAATATGCTGATATTAGTAGTGTACTATAAACTGAGTAGAAAACGCATATCTTTTGTCTTTACACAGTGTTATGTCTGTTTCGGAGCTGCAATCGGCAGAAATACACGATCAGAAGTCAGAGGCAGCTCCACATAATGCTGATATACAGGAAAATGTTCCCAAAGTCAAAGGCAGGAAATCGAAGAAAAAATCAAAAACGGGTTAGTAAATGTACAGTATTTTCTGTGACCAGGTGATACTGGTTACTCTTGGACATTCAGGGAGGTATAAAAGCCAAATGATTGTAGACTTGAAAGATGATGCCTCTCACTAGGGGTGGGCGATATGGCCTAAAATCTATATTGCGATATAATTTTAAGCATGTGCGATATGCGATATATATCGCGATATATTGTTTTCTATATTTGGGGGGGCGTGTTTAAACTTTTTTTTACTTTTTATTTAATAACTATTAGTCTCCTTAAGGGCTAGAACGTAGAACCCTTGTCATATTCACCCTAATAGAGCTCTATTAGGGTGAATAGGACTTTACACTCTCTCCCTGCTGCCCTGTGCTTTGTGCACACAGCAGCAGGGAGCTGATCCCCCTCCCCTAAATGGTGCCATCCACAGATCCCCCCCCCTCCCCTAAACGGTGCCATCCACAGATCCCCCCCCCCCCCCTCCCCTAAACGGTGCCATCCCCAGATCCCCCCCCTCCCCTAAACGGTGCCATCCCCAGATCCCCCCCCTCCCCTAAACGGTGCCATCCCCAGATCCCCCCCCCTCCCCTAAACAGTGCCATCCACAGATCTCCCCCCCCTCCCCTAAACGGTGCCATCCACAGATCCCCCCCCCTCCCCTAAACGGTGCCATCCACAGATCCCCCCCCCCCTCCTCTAAACAGTGCCATCCACAGATCCCCCCCCCTCCCCTAAACGGTGCCATCCACAGATCCCCCCCCTCCCCTAAACGGTGCCATCCACAGATTCCCCCCCCTCCCCTAAACGGTGCCATCCCCAGATCCCCCCCCTTCCCCTAAACAGTGCCATCCACAGATCCCCCCCCCTAAACGGTGCCATCCACAGATCCCCCCCGACGCTCACAGGAATACATTTAAAAACTAATCAGTAACTTTAACTTTATTCATTGGTGATCTCTTTACCGTATACCTTACTAGGTCTTAGCTCCGATAACAGCAGGCAGTGCGGGGGGCGGCGCTCACTCACTGACGTCACGCGCCTGCGCCGCCTAGTGGGAGGAGCAGGCGCGTGACGTCAGTGAGTGAGCGCCGCCCGCCCGCACTGCCTGTATTACCGGAGCTAAGACCTAGTAAGGTATACAGTAAAGAGATCACCAATTAATAAAGTTAAAGTTACTGATTAGTTTTTAAATGTTCTACTGTCAGCGGCGTGGCCCTGTATATTCTAACCCCCAGGCAAGCGTCCCTGTCACCATGGGAACGCCTGGGGGTTAGAATATACCATCGGATTTGAGTTTTCACGCGCTCACTGAGATCGTGAAAACTCAATGATTAACTGTCAGTCCCTCCCCTCCTCCTCTTTTGTCATTGGTGGTCAGCGGCAGCCACGCACAGTGGGGAGGGACTCTCTCCTTCTCCACTGTGCCCAGTGTGCCGGCTCAGGAGAAGATGGTGCGCGCAGAGAGCGCGATCATATCGCGGTCCGGCGATATAGGCGATATGCTCAAAATCCATATCGGGGCACAAATTTATATCACATATCGCCTATATCGTCTATATCGCCCACCCCTACCTCTCACTAGAAGATGCATTGTCTCACTGGCCCCCGGCAATGACTAGTGCTTTTGGCTTTGCTTGATAAAAAGCCATAACTCCCCCTCCCCCCAAAAAAACTAAAAACTGTTAATTTAGGAATCCCGTGGAAATGCTGGAGTGTGAGAAAGCTTTTTAACTAAGCTCTAGCTAGCAGTCCATGGTTCATAGAGTTGCTGTTTGGTAACTAATTATTTTTGGGAGCTCCCATATTGAAATGCAACTTCATGTCCTGTTCTCCCTTTACCTTGATTCTTATGCCTATGATATCAATGAGGTTTGGTAAGCTAGATGAATAGCTTGCAAATGTGTTATAGGCTATGGACATACCTTTGGGGACATTTTTTTAAATTATTGCATTGTACTCATTTTGAGCTAAAAATAATTTTTTTTCAATTGGTCTTTGTTAAAGTGTAACTTTCATTCTTTTTTTATATTTGTAATGTATAGGAGCAGTGATACTGACCATTTTTGTAATATTCTTTAATTCCTGAAATTGCACATTTCTAGTAGAAAAATAGCTGTAAAGGGGCCCATTTTGAGCCTTAGCAATGCGCCTCTGTCTTCTGTTTACATAACAGTGGGGACTTGCTCAACATTGACTGTGCTATGTAAACAGAAGACAGGAGCGTTGCTAAGGCTCAAAATGGGCCACTTTACAGCAATTTTTCTACTAGAAATGTGCGATTTCAATAAGGTATATTACAAAAATGTTCAGTATCACTGCCCCTACACATTACAAAAATCAAAAAGAATGGCAGTTGCACTTCAAAAAAAAAAAATTAAGCCTCTTTCATTTTTGATAGTAAAATGCTCACAGCTAAGCAAAGAGTTAACCCTTTATGACAAAAACTACAGAAAATGTTTAATAAAGACTAAGGCCCCATTCACACGTCCGTAGTGTGTTTTGCGGATCCGGGCTTCCGCAAGACCCGGACACGGCAATGTGCGTTCCGCATTTTGCGGACCGCACATCGCCAGCACTAATAGAATATGCCTATTCTTGTCCACAATTGCGGACAAGAATAGGACATGTTCTATTTTTTCCAGGAACGGAAATGCGGACTCGGAAGTGCGGGTCCGCATTTCCGGAGCCGGGCCTCACATCGTGCGGCCCCATAGAAATGAATGAGTCCGCAATTCCGTTCTGCAAAATGCGGAACGAAATTGCAGACGTGTGAATGGGGCCTAACTGTAAAATCAAACTCTAAAAAAATTGCCTCTGAAGGTGTCCATAGCCTTTAACTCCTTTGTTTTGTCAGATCCCATTTTCTTTGTGGATACACCAGATCGGGTGCAATTTGGTAAGCTCGTATACAGCTTTTGATATGGATTTCACAGTTTGCATCGCTAAGGATGAAATCTGTGACAAATCTGCAACATACTGTGTAGGCAGTGAATTTGGAATAATCATTTATGCTCTAAAATACATTCAGATTTTTTCAGCTGCTTGTGATTTGGTTGTCATAAGTTTGATTTTGTGTACTGTGCTTTTTGCAGATTTTCTTTGCAGAACCTGTCATGTCTGAATGTGACATTAGGGTTTTACTTTTCCACATTTCTTTCTTCATTTTGACTTCTCAGCAAACATTTTGTTTACATTAATAGATGATATAGAAAGACTTGACGCAGAAGAAGACCATGCCAAGAAAAGGAACCCTAGACCCACGTATGATGACAGCCTGGTGTTGGGAGTTTATATTCATCGCTCTGATAAACTCAAAACTGATCTCATGGTATCTCGGCCCTTGGTGAAGATTCACGTTGTTGATCAAAAAACGGGGGAATATGTCAAGAGGGAGACAAGGTGATATTTTAGGATGATTAATTATCCTTTATGAACATTTGAGGCTTGGCTTACATATTCAGACCGCAATTGTGCAAATACTCCAAGACGCAGCAATTTGTATCTGTGGTTTTCAAGATTTATTTTCCCTGTTTAGCTCAGTGGGGAAAAACCATTGGTAAAACAGCCCTTGATTGCTTTCCACTGAAAAGTTAATTCTTCCAAATATTGTGTGGGACTGTAACACCATTTTTTTTCCTTTAAACTATATTACAACTAAAAACTTCAAATAGTGATTGATGGTATATTGCTAAGATATGGCATCAGTGTATCACTGTTTCATATCCAACCACTATGATCACCCCGAGCATTAAGATGAATTGCCAAATTCAGCAATATGGGTGGGTTCACATCACGGTTTTCCCATTCGTTTAACGTATACAAAAAATGTATACGTTAAACGGATGCCTCAGACTGATTCCACACAGTGGCATTCGTTCACCATAGAGTTCCAAGAGTTTACCATTGTTCCATAGAGTTTACCATTGTAAAAAAAAAGGTATACTTTTTTTTTACAGGACTGTGCAGGATATGAGAATGTGGTGTTCTGCGTTTTTGTATCCTTTTTTTTTTGTAACGTATACGTCAAACAGAGGCATATAACGTGATGTGAACCCAACCTAAGCTGTTTTTGGTATAGTGGCTGAAATGAAGGGGCTCCACTGCAACTAAGTAGCTAAGTTACCTGTGAAGGTGCAGGGAAGAAGGTAAAGAGATGAAAGGCACATAATACACTTTCTAGCGCATTGGTCCTTTTTTTCAAGTGTTTTGCGAGTGACACCCCAGATCACATACTGGTAGCTTATTTTAGAGATATGCCATAAATAACCGTCTATAAGGAAACTATTTAAAGGGGTTGCCTGACTGTTAAATACTGATGACCTATCTTCAGGAGAATACGTGCATACGTTCGGCCCGCCTCCGAGTATTTCTTTAACTCCAGTTGAAATGTCCTATCCCTATCCTTGTCTGCAAATCGGATAAGAATAGGACATGTTCTATCTTTCTTGCGGGGCCGTGGAACAGTGTGTTGTCCGCATCTTTTGCGGCCCAATTAAAATGAATGGGTCCGCATCCACTCCAGCAAAAAATGTGAATCTGATGCAGTCCGAACATACGGTTATGTGCATTAGGCTGTAAAAATAAATAAAAAAAGATTGTTGGCATGCACACCCATGTTTTGCTGTTCTGCCATTTGGGGACTGCAAAACAGATACGGTTATGTCCATGAGTCCTAAAACACTCAGAGAACCTCTTTAAATAAGCCAACCATCCATTTCATGCTTTGTGTATCAATCATTGTGCGATCAGTGAAACCATGTACCTTATTTTCAGCTCTGACACAGTTTCATCGTTTTATGACCAAGAAAGAATTGAGTATGTTCTCCCCAAGTTCACACAACCATATGACTTCAAGCGGCTGAAGACATTGATTCCTGAGTGGGATGAACAAATCATATTCATGGAGAAGTTCCCACACTTTTTGCACGTTAAGGAAGACTGCCCTAATGTTATCATATTCTTTGAGGTAGAAATGGTTTTGTTAATGGATTAATATACTGCATGATTTAAACCCTTAAAGGGGTTGTCTCACTTCAGCAAATGGCATTGATTAAGAAGTTAATACAAGCCACTTACTAATGTATTGATATTATCCATATTCCTTCCGTTACTGGCTGGATTCATTTTCCCATCACATCATACACTGCTTGTTTCCACGGTTACGACCACCCTGCAATCCATCAGCGGTGGTCGTGCTTGCACACTTTAGGAAAAAGCACCAGCCTGTGTGCGCTCCCACAGTCCCGGCCACCAGAGAGGCTGGCGCTTTTTCCTATAGCGTGCAAGCAGAGCCACCACTGCTGGATTGCAGGGATCTGTCTCCGTACAGCATTCAAATGTATGGGCTCCATGGAGGTGAAATTCGTTATCTACGAAATTTCGCAAGACACTTTGTTTTGTCAACTTAAAAACAATTTTAAAACTGGGATCCAGAGTCGACTTAGGCTACTTTCACACTAGCGTTCGGAGCGGATCCGTCTGATGTTTCATCAGACGGATCCGCTCCGATAATGCAGACGTTTGTATCCGTTCAGAACGGATCCGTCTGCATTATTACTTAGAAAATTTTCTAAGTGTGAAAGTTGTCTGAGCGGATCCGTTCAGACTTTACATTGAAAGTCAATGGGGAACGGATCCGCTTGAAGATTGAGCCATATGGTGTCATCTTCAAGCGGATCCGTCCCCATTGACTTCCATTATAAGTCTGGACGGATCCGCTCGCCTCCGCACGGCCAGGCGGACACCCGAACGCTGCAAGCAGCGTTCAGGTGTCCGCTCACTGAGCGGAGCGGAGGCTGAGCGCTGGCAGGCGGATGCATTCTCAGTGTATCCGCCTCCACTGAGAATGCATTGGGGCCAGACGGATGCGTTCGGGGCCGCTCGTGAGCCCCTTCAAACGGTGCGCACGAGCGGACACCCGAACGCTAGTGTGAAAGTAGCCTTAGAAAGCTACTTCAAGTTGAATGTCTGAAGTTATTCACCAGAGTCTTGCGCACGAATTTCACCTTGGTGGAGTCCATGCATGTGAATGCTGTACAGAGACGGATCTCTGTACAGCATTCAAACAAAGTTTTGACTAAATCGACTTTGGATCTAGGATCCAATGCACACTTTGCTCAACACTACTAACCACACCCACTTTCCCACCCACATTACAAAACTGGAGTGAGTGGTGTAGAAATGCAAAATGTTGCGCAAGTAGGGTTGTTGCGGGTATCGAAACTTCGATACCCAATCAATACTTTTGTCCCGGTATCGATACAATACCGGGATTTCCATTTTTTCGATACTGGGCTGCGCTTCTGCGCAGTCTAGTATCACAGAACATGAGCGCGCTGCTGTCGGCAGCACAGGGGAGAAGGAAGCAGTCTCTCCCTCCCCCTGTGCTGCTGCCACCAATTAACGGAGAGAGGGGCGGGCGCACTGCGCCACCAATGATAGGACTTTTCCTGGGTCCGGACTTAGTTAAGTATTAGGCTACACAGAGCGGCGCCCAGAGATGTCCCAGCACTTACTATTATCCCTGGGCGCCGCTCCGTTCGCCTGCTGTGCCCCATTACTGTCTCCTCTCCATATGCTAATTACTATCGGAGCAATGGGGAGGAGACATCAGCTTCTCTCCTGGGCGTTCCTTCTCCCTGCGCTGCGATTGGACAGCGCTACAGCCAGGGAGTAGGAACGCCCACTAGAGAAGCTGATGTCTCCTCCCCATTGCTCTGATAGTAATAAGCATATGGAGCAGGAGACAGTAATGGGGCACAGCGGGCAAATGGAGCGGCGCCCAGGAATAATAGTAAGTGCTGGGACATCTCTGGGCGCCGCTCTGTATAGCCTAATACTTAACGAAGTCCGGACCCATATAAGGTCGTCTTTAACACATAATACAGGAGGCAGGTGCTGGCACCAGAATCGCATAGCCGGCACCCTGCCTCTGACAGGAAGCTGCGATCAGGTGCGGCACCTTAGGGGTTAACTGCCGCTGATCTGCTGCCAGTACCCGCCTCCTGTATTAAAGGTTAATTATCATTGGTGTCGCGTTACGCCCGTCCCCCCACCCACCCTATTAAAATCATTGTTGTTACAGTGCGCCCGCCCCTCTCAACCCCCCAGTATTGAAATCATTGGTGGCAGTGGCCACAGGGTCCCCTCCCCTTCTCATTGGTGCCAGTGGCAGTTTCTGATCGGATCCCCGGCTGTGTAATCCTGGGGCTCCGATCGGTTACCATGGCAGCCAGGACGCTACTGAAGTCCTGGCTGCCATAGTCAGCTCCATGCTGCTGTGTGCACAAAGCACAGGGCAGCAGGGACAGTGTGAGGTCCTATTCACCCTGATAGAGCTCTATCAGGGTGAATAGGACAAGGGACGAAAAGATCCCAGGGGGGAAATAGTTATTAAATAAAAAGTGTAAAAAAAAAAGTTAAAAAAACCCCACCAAAATATTAAGTATAAATCACCCCCTTTCCCAATTTCACATATAAAATATATAAACAATAAATAAATAAACATATCGCCACGTCAAAAAAGTCCAAACTATTAAAAAAAAATTAAAAAATCTATGCGGTGAACGCCGGAACAGAAATAAATAAATAAAACTGCGCGATTTGCTATTTTTTTAAAATGCGGAATGCACGTGGCTTTTTTTGTTTATTTTTTCGCATGGTATCGAATGGTATAGAGTATCGCAATACTTTTTTATGATATCGAAATCGAATCAAAAATTTGGTATCGCAACAACTCTATGCGCAAGCAAGTCCAAAAGTCGCTGAATTTTGGTCAAGCAAGTGGAAAAGTCACAAAAGCCCTATTTTTTTGAAGCCAGAATTCTGGATTGGAGGCATGATGAATCATGGCCTATGACTCAGGATCAGTACAAGGTAAATAATGTACTGTATTTTTAGATTCATCCAGCTACTTGTAGATTATTTCTGTTGTTCTAAGATGGATATGCTCTTTACTTGTACTTTAAACCTAGCATCATGCTCTGGATATAATTTAGACTAACCTGCAGTAGATACTAAAGTGTATACACAATCATAAATTGAATTGTATGATATACATTGTGTTATGTTTATTGCTGTAAGCGGTAAGGAGCTTCGTTGGTTTGTTATCAGTATGTTGCATCCACTAGCAAAGTAAACAGTTAAATATTCTTATAAACCAATTCCTGACATCAGGCATACACAGCAGACAGCCGGTAAGAGTCTGTTATTGGCGATAATGCTGATCATTAGCTTTTAACCCCTCAGATGTCGTGTTCACTTGCGTCCACGGCATCTGAATGGTCTTTTCCCAGGAGGGCTGCGTTCCAGGGGACCGAATGGATTGAGGGACTCGTTCAGCTTCTATGGCCAGTGGCAGGGCCTGATCGGAATAGACTGATTCTCCCATAAATCATTGCAGGCTATGGGAGAAGCGATCAGACAATTGCATGTTCAAGTCCCCTAAGGAGACTAAAAATAAATGTAAAATGAAAAAGAAAATTAAAAAAAATGTATGAAAATGCACATCACCCCCTTTCCCCATTTTAAAAATATAAATAAACAATAAAAAATAATAATCATTAGTATCGCTGTGTCCCAAAATAAGTAATAGTAACCCACTGAATGATGTTAACAGGTCAGTTTTACCACACAGGGAATACTGTAAAAAACAAAACCCATAAAACTATGCAATATTAAACAGTGCTATTAGAAAGTACAACTTGTGCAGCGAAATGCAAGCAGTTCATACGTGAAGGGAAAAATAAAAGAATTATGGCTTCGGGAAGGCAGTAATTAAAATCTAAAATGAAAAACTGCAGTATCACTGCGGCAGGAAGGGGGTTAATGTAAGCCTTGATATGTAGGTTCTGTTGATGGAGGCTATTATTTGTGATTTCAGTGGTAAATACTGTATTCTTGATTTATTGCTCCCCCAATCCTTACAGAGGATTACATTTTATACTCATCTACTAATAAAATTATAAATGCTCACTTCTTTTATTTTCCTAATTTGAATACATTGCCTTTCCAGATCCTTGATTTGATACATGAAGATAGTTTAAACCCCAACTCAGAGATTGAAATAAAGGAGAAAGGTTTCCAGAAAATTGCCTGGGCTTTTCTGAAGGTATTTTACATGTCGTGCTTGATAATTTTAAAACTGGGATCCAGAGTCGACTTCGAAAGCTACTTCAAACCTTCCATCTTGAAACCTTGATCCCATACTTTGTCCAAGGAAACTATGCCCTTTTAGGCTGGAAGTACCTTTAGACTTTTCTTGTGTCAGCTCCATGCACAGCTATTGCCTGGCCTGGACTTAGCCTCCAAAAGAGAAACATATATATTTTTTTCTTTTAAAGGGTTTTCCAATCAGTTCACTTGAATGAGGCCAACTTGTTCTTCCCTGGATCAAGAGCAATGAACCTTGGCCCCTTTGTTGCTTTGATCGTTGGTGGTCTGATCAGCAAGGGATAGCAAATTCTAGCAATATGCCATCAGTTGTTAAGATGGGATAATCAATTTAAACCATGTCTATTTCTTGCTAATTTGCTCATCCATGTTTAGCCTGAAGATACAGTGCACATAATACTATATGTCTGCACACACCTATGGCTCTCCTGAGTGTGCATGTTTATATAAATGGGGAGAATCTGGCATGTTGAAAATCAGCATGCCCGGTCTCTTTCCCCTCACCTCTGCCTTCTTGTTTTCAGCAGGTTTGGACAACTTTTATTTCATTTGTATGATCAGTTTAAAGGGGTTGCCCAGTATTTCCAGTATTTTGATATTTATGACCTATCCTCAGAATACGACATCAATATCAGATCGGCAGATATTAACACCCCATACCTCAGCCGATTAGCTGTTTTGGAGTTGCTCCTGCAGCGGATACAGGTGCCGGAACTAAATAGATTTGTCCATTGTGTAGTAAACAGAGCTAGTTTCTGCAGCGCTGCACCCATTCAAGTGAATAGGAGAAGCGCAGCCGTGTAGTTCAGGTGCCTACTTCCGGAACCAGAGCTACTCCAGGACATCTCATCGGTGAAGTGGGGTGTCAGACCTGGAAGTCCTATCATCAATATGGGTCTAACCCCTTTAGGCCTAATTGTATAATTTTTGCGGAAATACTTTACCATTTTCTTTTTTGTTCCTCTCGCTTTTAGATTGTCGGTGCGAATGATGTGCTTAATGTAGATAAAAAATTACGCTTACAACTTTATTACCCTCCAAGATCTAGGGTAGCTTCCAGCACAAATGTCTATGAATGGTGGCTTAAATATCCCAGAAACCGTTACCCATCTACTCTGTATGTAACAATAAAAGGCCTGAAGCTGCCTGATAATGTAAGTTACTTTTTTTTTTACCTTCTAGTAATCGCATTGTTAGAACTTGAAAAGGTTTTTAATATTGCTTTTAATGTTAAAGGTAAACCCAATGGCTGCCCAACTGGAAAACAATATCCTAACTTCTCACTTGCACAATGACGCTGCTCTGAAGGAAAATAATTCAGCTGATGCAAAACAGAGAAGGGAGCCTTTCAGGTGGACTCGACTGCCTGGTCAGGTATTTGTAAAATCAGACTTGTCTCTGTTCATAGATTTGAAGGCAATGCAAGAGAAGAGGAGATAGGAGGGTTAGGGGTGGTAGGGTATATATTAGGAATCGACCGATATTGATTTTTTTAGGGCCGATACCGATAATTTGTGAACTTTCAGGCCGATAGCCGATAATTTATACCGATATTCTGGTAATTTTCATAAAAAAATAAAAATAAAATAATTCCTACACAAATCTGCTGAAAATTAATATGTTTATTGTTAACGTGTATTATTATTATTATTATTATTTTTTAAAGCTTTCTTTCATTTATACTTAATATTTATTTATTTTTTTACTAACTTTTAGCCCCCTTAGGGACTAGAACCCTTGTCCTATTCACCCTGATAGATCTCATGGTAACTGATAGATCTCTATCAGGGTGAATAGGAGCTCACACTGTCCCTGCTGCTCTGTGCTTTGTGCACACAGCAGCATGGAGCTTACTATGGCAGCCAGGGCTTCAATAGCGTCCTGGCTGCCATGGTAACCGATCGGAGCCCCAGGATTACACTGCTGCGCTCCGATCGGAGGAGCAGGGGAGAGGGGATCCTGTGGCCACTGCCACCAATGATTAATACTGGGTGGGGGGGCGCACTGCGCCACCAATGTTTTTAATACTGGGGTGGGGGGCGCACTGCGCCACCAATGATTAATACTTGGGGGGGCGCACTGCGCCACCAATGAAGATAAATCTCTCATTAATTCATATACAGGAGGCGGGAGCTGGCTGCAGAATCACATAGCTGGCTCCCGACCTCTATGAGCGGTAGCTGCGATCTGCGGTAGTTAACCCCTCAGGTGCCGCGGATCGCAGCTACCGCTCATAGAGGTCGGGAGCCGGCTATGTGATTCTGCAGCCAGCTCCCGCCTCCTGTATATGAATTAATGAGAGATTTCTCTTCATTGGTGGCGCAGTGGCCACAGCCCCTCCCCTTCTCTTGTCCTCCTCCCTCTCACTGGCTGCAGCGGCAGCAGCATCACAGGGGGAGGGAGACACTGCTTCCTTCTCCCCTGTGCTGCTGAGGGAACAAAGAGAGCGCTGACAGCAGCGCGATCTGTATTCCCAATATGTTATCGGAATATCGGCAAAATAGATGCCGATACCGATAACGGTCAAAATCCTGAATATCGGCCGATAATATCGGTAAAACCGATAATCGGTCGATCCCTAGTATATATACCCCATGTATGTAGGGTTGGACGATATCAAAAATATTCCCACGATAACGATATTAAGAAATTTATCGCGATAACGATATATATCGCAATAAATGCCCATTTAGAAGAAAATTGGGGCCACAAGGAGACATTATACTGTATGGGGGCAGCCACAAGGAGATGTTACACTGTATGAGGGCAGCCACAAGGAGTCTTATACTGTATGGGGCAGCCACAAGGAGACACTACTGTATGGGGCAGCCACAAGGAGACGTTATACTGTATGGGGCGGCCACAAGGAGACGTTATACTGTATGGGGCGGCCACAAGGAGACGTTATACTGTATGGGGCAGCCACAAGGAGACGTTATACTGTATGGGGGCAGCCACAAGGAGACTGTATGGGGGCAGCCACAAGGAGACGTTACACTGTATGAGGGCAGCCACAAGGAGTCTTATACTGTATGGGGCAGCCACAAGGAGACACTACTGTATGGGGCAGCCACAAGGAGACGTTACACTGTATGGGGCGGCCACAAGGAGACGTTATACTGTATGGGGCAGCCACAAGGAGACGTTATACTGTATGGGGGCAGCCACAAGGAGATGTTAATTGTTATACTTTTATATGTCATTTTTCACCATTTCGGGTATCTGTAACTAGTCAATTGACTTCTAGTAACAACAAAAACATTACAGGGTTAATTCAGCCCCCCAGCCTCTGATCAGCCCCCCAGCCTCTGATCTGCCCCCCAGCCTCTGATCTGTCCCCAGCCTGTGATCTGCCCCCCAACCTCTCATGTGCCCCCCATCCTCTCATGTGCCCCCCAGCCTCTGATCAGCCTCTCGTGTGCCCCCCAGCCTCTGATCAGCTCCCTCTGGTAACTCAACCCCCCCCCCCAGTATTAATCATTGGTGGCAATGGCCACAGGGTCCCCCTCCCATCATTGGTGGCAGTGGGCAGTTCCGATCGGAGTCCCAGCAGTGTAATGCTGGGGCTCCGATCGGTTACCATGGCAGCCAGGACGCTACTGAAGTCCTGGCAGCTATGGTATGTTAGTGAGCAGCATTATACTCACGTGTGCCGTGGCCGCCGGTCGCTCCTTCTTCTGTCTGTGCGGCGCATTGCTAATGCTTATAGCATTAGCAATGCGCCGCACAGACCTATGAGAAGAAGGAGCGCCCGGCGGCAACGGCGCACGTGAGTATAATGCTGCTCACTAACATGCTGCTCACTGCCCACTAACATGCAGAGACTGAAGACACACCTGAGGGGTTAATTGCGCGGATCACAGCGTCCTCTCAGAGGTCGGGTGCCGGGAAAGCGAGTCACAGAATTCCTTCCCCCACGCCGAACTCCTAAGAGCGCCGCCGCAAGCGGCCAGCAGGTATCGGCAGTGGTATCGGGGACATTTGCACGAGTACAAGTACTCTGCAAATGTCCAGTATCGGTTCATGCTGGGGCGGGCGGCCGCGGACGCAGATTTAGAAGCGGTCAGCGCACATGATCGCTTCTATGACATCACGAAATACCGCGGTAATTAGGAAACAGCGATATCGCCGTTTTTTTAATACCGCGGTATATCGTGATACCGGTATATCGCCCAACCCTACATGTATGTACACTAGATGTCAGATGCTCCTGATGAAGGGACGTGCCGTCCCATTCCGAAACGCGCTGAGCCGGATTTTTGACCACAATAAAAAAGTTAAACAGAAGCCCTGAGTGATTGGCGGCCTTCATCTTTTACATTCCAGAAGCGATCCAGGCTGGGGGGGATGTGTTAGGTTTACCAGTGTATTATGCTTATCCGGATAAACCGCCCCCTCGTGAAGTGAGTAAAAGTTCTTGATACTATACGTATACTGTATTATACATGTATCCTTTTTAATCCACCAATTTTACGCATAATTTTACAAAAATATCCTAACTCTTATTGCTCTTTACCTATGTTTTTGTTTGCTCAATGGTCCCACAGACACTGATCCCCTGGGCACGAACTAACGCTATAGGCTTTTCACGAGGTGTCCCTACAACCATATAGACCCCTCACTATAATCGAATAATATATATAGAATAATATATATAGTGTATGAGACCCCACCACCCCTAACCCTCCTATCTCCTCTTCTCTTGCATTGCCTTCACATACATGCAGACAACTGTGTCCGCATGATGAACCCTTGAGCAGCCTGTGCACATATCTCACTCCACCTATCTCTCCCTTATGCAGATCTCTCCATCCCCTTGGAGCCTCAAGTTCTTCAGGTCTTCTGAATTCACTTCCACTAGATCCGAATAACCCTCAAACTCTCTTTTTATCTTTTATTTATAGATTTGAGACAGACTTCCATTGAATTTCCCTGCACAGTTAAAGGGGTATTTCAGGTGTTCGATATTTATTGTCCCATCCTCAGGATAGGTCATCAATAACCGACTCCCCCACCAATCAGCTGTTTGTAGAAGTCGCTTGGTTAACTATAAAGAGGCTGTAGCACTGCAGCACTGCAGCCTCCTCACAGAGAACCTACCACAGTGCCATACATTGTATAGTGGCAGTGCTTGGTATTACAACCCAGGTCATTTACTTAAATGGGCCATTTTGACCAATAAACATGAGATCACTGGCCTAGTATGAGGCCACATGGCGAGCGCCTCAGCCTCTTCACACAGCTGATGAACAGGTGTGCCAAGAGTTGGATTCCCACTGATCAGATATTATTATTATTTATTTGAAAGCGCCATTAATTCCATGGCGTGTACATCAAGAGAGGGTTACAAATACATAATATAAAATACAAGAAACTATTAACCGACTGGTACAGAGAGGGAGAGGACCCTGCCCGCAAGAGCTTTCAGTCTACAATAGGCCATCAAAATACGAGTTCCAAAAAACTCCTTTAACAGGGCCCTAGGGCTAAATTTAGAGGAGGATATAAGGTACTAATACTTGTTCACTTCCTGCTCGTGTAGGCACTGAAACCTCTGGGCCCTTTTTCTCTAGAATATTGGGCATTTAAAATGAATTTGTAACCATTTTAGTCTGTCACACACATTTTGGTAACTTTATGTGCTTTTTTAACTTTTTTTTTATAGGCTTGTCGTATTCCCAACAGACGTTTTTTGTCTTTTCGAGGTGGGCACATGGGATGTTTTTCACTATGTTTTTCTAATGTTGGTAGAACGTTGGCTGCAGCATGTGCAGACAGAGATGACTATCCAATATACTGTAAGTATGCTAATGTATAGAAATCATACATACCATATTTTTCACCCTAAGATACACCAGCCCATAAGATGCACCTAAGTTTTGGAGGACAACAATAAGAAAAAAATATTTTTCATTATACCTCGGGTCAGACCACCAATCAGACCCCCAGTGTTAATAAGACCCCACTAAGACCTCAAATCAGACCCCCAATCAGACCTCAGCTCAGACCCCAATATAAATGACCCCTAATCAGACCTTTGATAATTTGATAAGAGCCCCATGCCTCTATCAGCCCCCATATCAGCCCCATGCCTCTCATGACTCCCATATCAGCCCCCATGCCTTTCATCAGCCCCCATTATCAGCCATTATGCCTCTTAGCCCCATTATCAGCCATTATGCCTCTTAGCCCCATTATCAGCCAATATGCCTCTCAGCCCCCATTATGCCTCTCAGCCCCCATTATCAGCCATTATGCCTCTCAGCCACCATTATCAGCCATTATGCCTCTCAGCCCCCATTATGCCCCCAGCAGCCTCATGTTTTATAAAATAAAAAAAACACTTACCGCTCCTGGACTCCGCCACTCCCCACCTACATCGCGATCCTCTTCCTCCTCCTGTCGGCTGTGCTGTGATCTGACGCGCACAGCGTGAGGTCACAGAGCGCCCTCACGCTTTCCGTAGCCTTCACAGCCTAGGACCAGGAAGCTGAGTACAGAGCCTTCACCACTTCTTGGTCCTCCAGTACTAATGAGCGCTTCCAAATGTTGAAAAGTATTCTTGACTTTCCTCTTAGATACCTCTCACATACCTTCCAAGTAACCCGGATCTGCAGTGCTGTCCTAAATGTTCCCTTCCATTCTGCAACAAATCCAAACTGTTACTATGACAGACTTAAGGACCATCAAGCTCAGTAACAACTGGGGATTTGTCTCTTTTGTCATGGAGACACACAGAAGGCGGCAGCAGTTAGTAAAGCTGCATTGACTTTGGTGGATGGAGGCTGGAGCTGGGAGACGGTGACGATTTCTAGTTATGGTGGAGTGTGGTTGTCACTGTTCTGTTTATAGAAGGATGCTTTTAATGGATCTCAAGGCGTATGGCTATCATTATATGTGTCATTGTTTTAGGGCATGTAGTGATTCCTATGTGTGCAGTGGTTATCACTATATCAGTAGAAATAAATCAAAGTATCTGGACTTGAATGTTTGCTAGTCAGCCGACTGGTTTTCTTATTTAGGGACGGCTGAGTGACTGTGTATGGGGGCTCCTGTGGCTGTTACTATGTATACAGGACCTTTGCATTGTGTTCTCACATTTCTTAGATCTAGAGACTCACAATGCTGAATTTCTGATTATGCCAACCATTATGGTTGGCATAATCAGAAATTCAGCATTGTGAGTCTCTAGATCCATAATGGTTGGCATAATCAGAAATTCAGCATTGTGAGTCTCTAGATCTAAAAAATGTGAGAACACAATGCAAAGGTCCTGTATACATAGTAACAGCCGCAGGAGCCCCCATACACAGTCACTCAGCCGTCCAACATAGTCGGCTGACTAGCAAAAATTCAAGTCCAGATACTTTGATTTATTTCTACTGATATAGTGATAACCACTGCACACATAGGAATCACTACATGCCCTAAAACAATGACACATATAATGATAGCCATATGCCTTGAGATCCATTATAAGCATCCTTCTATAAACTAGAACTGCTCTGTATAAAAGCTCTACTGCTTTAAACAGCATTATGGATATGATAATCTATCAGAAATTTTGTATATTCCTAATCAAACGTCATATTTTACCCATCAAAACCCAGCAGGTTTGTTTCCTGTAACCTCTGTTTAGATCATCAGCTTCTTAAAAGCTAGAGGTAATCCAATTATGCATTAATCTTCTTTCTCTTAGAATTCTAGGTCCAGCCAGTACATCCCGATTTTAGCTCATGGCTAAGATTTCTTTGCCACTCTATAATCTGTATGCTATAAGCGCAACTTCTCGGTGTACCAGTTATGTCTCTCTTATATCCCATTCGTCCAGGTGTGGATTGGCTATCTGAAAAGATTGACACTATCTAGTGGTATTGCCTAAGGCCTTGTGCGTATGACCGTATTTTTGGTCCGTATCCGATCCACCATTTTTGTGGATCGGATGCGGACCCATTCATTTTAATGGGGCTGCAAAAAATGTGGACAGCACACCGTTCACTGGCCGGCAAAAAAGATAAAACATGTCCTAATCTTGTCCATTTTAAAGACACGAATGGGCATTTTTAGAATAGTGTGGAGTGGGAAAGTGCAGGATGCACACGACCTATATACTAGTTTTGCGGATCTGCTGTTTGTGCACTGCAAAACAGAAGTGGTCGTGTGCATGAGGCCTTACACTCAGAATAGTTCATTCTTTAGAAAATGAAAGTAGTGGGTTGATCATGACAGCTTCAGATATTTCCGTTGCACTGGGTTTATACTGTATTTGTCGCCTATCATGGTATAATAGCTTAATTCCCTCTATAGACCACTAGATGGAGATGTATCGCCAATTATTTTACCAAGTGCGAACTACAGATGTGAGACGACTAAACTGAATTGAACTTGTGAAATTCTAAAAGTAACAAGTATGATTAATAAAAAAAAAAACTGCGTTATACGACTGCAGAGATAGACTGATATTATAGCAGAAGGCACAGACTACACAGCCAGATTGCTTTTATAGGGTTTTAGATTGCAGGGTCAGACAGATATTATATTATTATTATTTGTTATTAAAGCGGCATTCATTCCATAGCGCTGTAGATATGAAAAGGGGTATACATACATAATATAGGGCAATTGCGCTAAGCATAAACAAGACGAGTTACAAACTGGTACAGAAGGAGAGAGGGCCCTGCCCGTGAGGGCTTACAATCTACATTGTATGGGAGAAGGACACAGTAGGTGAGGGTGAAGCTGGTCATGGCGGTATAGAGGCAGCAGGGTCACTGGTTGTAGGCTTGTCTGAAGAGGTGGGTTTTAAGGTTTCTTTTGAAGGATTCCACTGTAGGTGAGAGTCTGATATGTTGGGGTCGCGAGTTCCAGAGTATGGGGGTGATTGTGGGAAGAGGTGATAAGAGGAGAAGAGAGAAGGAGGTCTTGTGAGGATCGGAGATTGCGTGTGGGGATGTATCGGGAAAGTAGCTCAGAGATGTAGGGAGGGGACAGGTTGTGGACAGCCTTATATGTATTTGTTAGTATTTTGAACTGAATTCGCTGGGCAATGGGGAGCCAGTGAAGGGATTGGCAGAGGGGAGAGGAAGAGGAGTAACAGGGTCAGAGATAGATTAGTCTGGCAGCAGAGTTGAGGATAGATTGGAGGGGTGCGAGAGTGCTAGATGGAAGGCCACAGAGGAGAATGTTGCAGTAGTCTAGGCGGGAGATGATGAGGGCATGTACAAGCATTTTCACAGACTCAAAGTTGAGGAAAGCGTGGATGCGGGAGATGTTTTTGATTTGGAGGCAGCAGGTGGTGGAAAGGTCTTGGATGTGTGGTCGGAAGGAGAGAGCAGAATCCAAGGTCACTCCAAGGCTGCGGACTTGGTTGACCGGGGAGAGTGTGCAGCCACTGATTGTGATAGATAGGTCTGTTGGGGGGGGGGGGGGGATGAGCAAGATGGGGGAAAGATAATGAATTCTGTTTTATCCATGTTAAGTTTTAGAAAGCGAGAGGAGAAGAAGGAGGATATGGAAGATAGGCATTGGGATTCTGGATAGTAAGGTGGTGATGTCTGGACCAGAGAGGTAGATTTGTGTGTTGTCAGCATAAAAGTGATACTGAAAGCCATGGAACTATATGAGCTGTCTCAGGCCAAAAGTGTAGATAGAGAAGAGCAGGGGTCCTAGGACAGAGCCTTGCGGGACACTAACAGAGAGGGAATGAGACGAGGAGGTGGTGTGAGAGTGGGAGACGCTAAATGTCCAGTCTGTGAGGTATGATTTGATCCAGGTCAGTTATGCCAAGAGATGAGAGTTTGCAACAAAAGAGAGTGGTCGACAGTGTCAAAGGCAGAGGACAGGTCAAGGAGAAGGAGGACAGAGTAATGTTTTTTGGTTTTGTCTGTTAGTAGGTCATTGGTGACTTTGGTAAGTCTCAGTTGAGTGGTGGGATTGTAGCCGGTCAGAGAGGGAGCAGGAGGAGAGGTGAGAGGACAGTTCAGAATGGGCTTGTTGCTCAAGTAGCTTAGAGGCAAATGGAAGAAGTGATATGGGGCGATAACTGGACAAAGAAGATGGGTCAAGTGAAGGCTTTTTGAGGATGGGTGTAATGGTAGCTTGTTTAAAACCAGAGGGTAAGACACCAGAGGTTAGTGATAGGTTGAAGAGATGAGTTAGGGCTGGGATAAACACTGTGGTGAGGTTAGGGATGAGGTGGGATGGGATTCGGTCAAGTGCACAGGTGGTGAGATGTGATCTGGAGAGTAGAGTGGAGAGTTTTTCTTCTGTAATGGTGGAGAAGCGGGTTTTGGGAGAAGAGGACTGAGCAGTTGTGTAGAGGTTCTGTGAGGACTGTGCACAGAAGCTTTCTCTAATGTTGACTATCTTTTGTTTGAGGTATGTGGCAAAGTCCTCAGCTGAGATGAGAGGAGGGGGGGCTGGGGGAAGGAGAAGGGAGTTAAAAGTGTTGAAAAGTTGTTTAGAGCTGTGGGACAGGGAAGATATGAGAGATAAGAAGTAGGCCTGTTTTGCATCAGCGAGTGAGGATTTGAAAATGAGGAGGGATTGCTTCTATGCGGTGAAGTGATGCTTAGAATGGGATTTCTTCCATCGCTGCTCAGCAGCCCTGGAAGCTTGTCTGAGATTTTTGGTCAGGTTGGTGTGCCAGGGTTGTCTGTTGATTTTTCGGGTTTTGTTGTGTGTGAGGGGGGCAACAGAGTCTAGAGCAGTGCTTAGGTTACTTTCACACTAGCGTTTTTCTTTTCCGTCACTGAGTTCTGTCATAGGGGCTTAATACCGGAAAATAACTGATCAGTTTGATCCCCATGCATTCTGAATGAAGAGAAATCAGTTCAGGATGCATCAGGATGTCTTTAGTTCAGTCACTGAAAGACGTTTTGGTTGGAGGAAATACTGCAGCATGCTGCGGTTTTCTCTCCGTCCAAAATGCCGGATCACTTGCCGGAATGCCGGATCTGGCATTAATTTACATTGAAATGTATTAGTGCCGGATCCAGCATTAAAAATACCGGTATGCCGGATCCGTCCTTCCAGTTTGCGCATGCGCAGACCAGTAAAAATAAATAAATAATAGAAACGGATCCGTTTTTCCATATGACAAACGGAGAGACGGATCCATTCTTGCAATGCATTTGTGAGACGGATCCGCATGCGGATCAGTCTACAAATGCTGTCTGTTTGCATGTAGATTGCCTGATTCAGCAGGCAGTTCTGGCGACGGATCTGCTTGCCGGATCACTCTGCCGCAAGTGTGAAAGTAGCCTTTCTGTGGTGTCCTACAGGGTGGTGGCAGCACCTGGGTTTGGAGGGAACAAATGGTAGAGAGTGGCAGAAGAGAGTCTTATTATATTATTATATAGGGAAGTCCAGACTACACAGGTTGATTGCTGTGTAGTCTGCATAGGATGATACAGAATACACTGCTGGACTTCTCAGAGGTCTACACTGCAATAAAAATTTATCATTAACAATCACAGTTTCCTAAAAGCTTACAGAGTGAACTTTTAGCGAATTTCATTATACATGCTAAACTTTCTTTTTCTGTCTTTTAGTGTATGAGATTCCTTCTGGGCAGTATCTCAGAGAGCTTCATGGTCACCTTAATGTTGTCTATGATCTTTGCTGGTCCAAAGACGATGATCATTTGCTCTCTGCTTCATCTGATGGTACAGCCAGGTGAGTTTGATTTTGAATTTGTCCATTTTCTGACCTACTGTACAAGAAAACACCTGATAACATGATTGAAGATTTTTAGGACAACAAAAGGCTATTATCCTAGACAGTGGATGGTACCCGTCCTATTTAAATTCTATGACCGTTTGCTTGTGACGGCCATTTTGTATAATTCGCAAAGAACCCCCTACAGCTCTATAAAGGAGTCGGGCAGGGAGTGTTAGTGTAAGCATACCAGGGGCAATTGCTTTGCAGGTTGCATAACCAAGAAATACAGTACCTCTGCACTGAATGATGTCTGTAGTGTCCAATCAGGAGAGAGCTGTCACGCAGAGGAGAGGGGTTGGCGAACATGAAAGGACCACCCCCATGGCACTTGCGTTTGCAGCACCATGGAGATTTAAATTTGGATTGCTGTCTATCCCCCTCGATATGCTTATACTGCTCCTTCTGTCACCTATGTAGCAGTGACCGCAGTTTTGAGAGGTCAAAACCTTGGATAGACTGCCTTTAAATGACTACAGAATATACTGGTACTGTGCACAATGAAATTAAACGGGTTTTCCAGACTTTCAAATAAAGCAAAAAAAATAAAAAATCTGCCAGCTGAAAAAGTCCATATTTACCATTTAAATACCTGCCTCTACCAGTGGCCAGCCACTACTTTTCCTCCTAAAACATATGACTGATCCTGCCATTTACTGGGTGCAGCAGTCACATGGCCAACATTTCTGTGCACATTGCCATTTACTGTGCACAGTGGTACTGGGGGAAATCTTTTCATTTTTGCGGTTGCCATATATATATTTTTTAAATCTGGAAAACCCTTTAATTTAACGTGATAATAAACAATTTAGAATTACAATCTCCAGCAGTCAGAAGAAAAATATACAAGGTGGTAATCTTTTGGGAAAAAGCAGACCCTATTTATTAATCCTGAAGACAGCGTGCTGCGGCTTTTGTCCGACCGCCTCTCGGCATGTGTGCCGTGCTGCGGCCGCATCTCCGACCCGTCCCCATTGTAGGGAATGGGGCAGGAGCGGACTTCCGGCGGCACACGTGTGTTAGCGTTAGTACGTATCCGGCAGGCTGTTACCCTACCGTAACAGCCTGCCGGACAATGCTGACTCTAATGTGAAATAAGCCTTATCTATAGTCCATAAAATAGGTGTCAAATTCACGAGTGTGAAATAAACATTACATCATAAAACATTTCTGGTGTTATAAACCTCTAATAGGTACTGGTCTATTATTTCGAGCTGTGTCTGTTCATTGGGACCCCCATCGATCACTAGGACTGAGTTCTCTTATTCCCCCATTTCACTGTATCTTCGGTCAAGTATGTTTGCTGCCACACAATTTATTCTCCATAGGTTTGATGGAGATAGTTGAGCAATGTACTTGGCTCTGTCTAGCAGTCCCATATGGTTGAATGGAGTAGCAGCAGATGTGTTTTTAACATGCAGTAAAGTACACGTTCCTCTAACCCTTATATCATGTTTGCTTTCCCTACAGGCTATGGAGAATT
Source organism: Bufo bufo (assembly GCF_905171765.1). NCBI lineage: Eukaryota > Metazoa > Chordata > Amphibia > Anura > Bufonidae > Bufo > Bufo bufo. The sequence continues at coordinate 379,772,319 of NC_053392.1, read as the reverse complement.
GCAAATGAGATTTCATCTCCTTTAAAAGTTTTACCGCACCCTTCCTTTGTATACACAGCTAAGTTCCACCCCATGTCTGATCATCTGGTTGTGACTGGATGCTACGATGCAGTCATTAGAGTATGGAATATAAAAGTTAAGGAGATCAACGCTCAACTCCTACAAGAGTTGGATGGTCATAAAAGTTTTATCAACTCACTGTGTTTTGACGCGGAAGGTACGTTTTCTGTCTTAGAGAACAATACTGCACATAGTTACATAGGTTTAATACACAAGTGATCAGTTCAACCTTTCTCTATTAATAATACATTATTATCCCTTTCGCTACAGCGCTGGAGCGATCTTTAAACATGGCACCCGCTCATGCTGTTTCAATCAGCAGAGGTATGCAGCTAATGTCCGCGACCGGCAGTAATGTCGATCGTGGTCTTTACAGCCTTTAGATGCCAGGATCAAGTGTGATCACGGCATCTAAAGGTAAAAAATCCGGAAGCGCGTGCTTCCCTGTGCAGCGATTGGGGATGCATTTAATGAATTCTAATAGTCTGCGTCTTTCTGAAGAGACCCAGCGTTTTAGTGCTGCAATTCCTATGTTGGCCAGCAGGCCAACATCAGAAATCAGCGATTCCTGTAATACTATACACCCGTGGTGGCTAACCTCCGGCACTTCGGCTGTGGTAAAACTACGACTCCCAGCATGCACTCTTGCTTGGCTGTTTTTGGAACTCCATAGAATTTAATGGAGCATGCTGGGAGTCGTAGTTTCTCCACAGCAGGAGTGCCGGAGGTTAGCCATCACTGCTATACACCCTATGGGAATATAGAAATAATTTATAAAAAATGAAGTAGTGGACATTGTAGCCTAGAGTGGCTACAAAAACAAAAAAAGTAAGAAAAAAAATATATAAAAAAATATACAAATTTAAATCACTCCCCTTTCTTTAGAATAAAAAAAATACATAAATAATAAAAAAATCTAAACATCATGGACATCACCATGTCTGAAAACTCCCGTACTATTAAAATATAAAAACATTTTTTATTTTTTTTAAGTATCAAAATGGCCGATTTGCCATTTTTTCATTGCTTCTTTTACCCAATTTTTTTTAAAATAAAATGTGATCAAAAAGTCACACATTCCAAAATGGTATCAATAAATACTACAAATCGTCCCACACAGAATTTATGGGGGTCACAATATGCTGATGTAAAAAGGTCAGTTTTGCCACAAAGGGAACGCCATAGGGACAAAACCCAGAAAACTGTGAAGGAATTGCATTTTTTCCAATTCTACCCCACTTGGAATTTTTTCCCTGCTCCCCACTACATTGTATGTCATATTAAATGGTGGCATTAGAAAGTACAACTTGTCCTGCAAAAAAACCTCCTATGTATATGTAAAAGTCATTCTATGTATATGTGAACGGAAAAATAAAAAAGTTATGGCTCCAGGAAGACAGGGAAGAAAAATGAAAACACAAAAAGGAAAGAAACCTCTAGTATCCTAAGGGTTAAAGGCTATGAACTACTCACTTCAGCAAGTAGCATTTATCATGTAGTCAAAGTCAATACAAGGCTTGATTCATTTTTCCCATCACATTATACATGGCTCATTTCCATGGTTACGACCAGCCTGAAATCCATCAGCGGTGGCCATGCTTGCACATTGTAGGAAAAAGTGCCGGCCTTTCTGGTGGCTGGGACCGTGAGCTGGTGCTTTTTTCTTTAGTGTGCAAGGATGGCTACCGCTGATGGATTGCAGGGTGAAAAATCACAGAAAAAGATACAAAACATCCTGCATGATATGATAACTAAATATGTGGATGTACATGGCAACATTTATAAGGAAAAATAATTCACGAAAAATAATGTACTAACACAATAGATGCAAACATTATATATGGACTAAGCCCTCACTCTGATATGATAAAATCTGAGACTCACCACCAATACTTCTTGATCAAAACACATCTGTACCTGTGCCAAGGTAGTCTCAGTCAGACAGTTCTTACACTAAACCTACCTATGCCGTTGGGTATCTTTGTTCAGGAGAGCAGACCCTGTACATATCGTGTGCTGCTCCTAGTCACCTCTGTGCATCCAGCAACCGATGGGAGGAGGAGCACGTACACCTATATGTACCACCTAATCAATGTTTAAAAGGAGGGGCAAATGTGCACAAGAATGCTACTTCCAGGATAAAATAGAAGCATATACACACTTGAAGATGCCACTCCTTCAAGCACATACATTTATAAAAAATCACAGAAAAAGATACAAAACATGCAGGGTGGTCATAACCATGGAAACAAGCAATTTATATTGTGATGGAAAAATTAATCCGGCCAGCAACGGAAGCAGTATGGACAATCACAATACATTAGTAAGTGGTTTGTAATTTTCTCATCCGTATCATTGGGGGGACACAGGCTTGATCATGGGTATAGTTGTTGCCGCTAATGCAGGGCTCAGGGACACATTAGTAGCTCCTGAGCGGTAGCAGCACACCGCATCCTCTTGCTGCTCGGCGGCGTTTGCAGAGTTGTCTGTTTAAAACGGAATTTAAAACACCTGGTGGGACGCTGACGCTGGTCTTGCTGCTTGGAGGGACACAGGCTTGGTAAGTGCTGTTTGTCCCTTCTTACAGTGTCTAACCTTACCCTCTTCCTCATTTAGGTGGGTGTTGTCTGAGCCCAGGCCCCAGGTCCCGAACAGGCGGTCCCTTTGCTGCGTCATTTTGCCTGTGCGTCGTGTCTCGCAAAATTTCCATCCCCTCAGTCAGACTCGCTTTGCGTGTGCGGCCCCGGACACGATTGTTCTTGCTACCCAGCCTATGGTAGAACCGGAATGGGCGCGTTTCCTGTCTAGGGTGTACAGGATGTCGCCAACACCAACAAGGCCATTGTGGAAATATTGGGGAGTTTGTTGGCAAGGCAGTCCTCTGACCGATACGACTCTGGCGATTATGGGGCGCATGCCCATCGTCGCCGTCCCGCAAAATGGGCCAGAACATCCTACCCCAAAAGGGTGTCTGTGTCTCCCGTTTCCTCTGCCTCTCCTCCTCCGGCTAGAGAGTCTCACTCCGACGTGTCCTCAGTGGAAGAGGCATATTCTGTGAAAGGGGGGTCAGATGAGGATGTGGTCTCGACGGAGGGTCAGTCGTCCAAACTGTCCTCCATGGTGGACAATCTTTTTACGGCGGTTATCGAGACAGGTTGAGGATCCCGCACCGTCATCTGCCAGCTCAGGTTTTTCCTTTAGAAGGACCCGTCGATCGCACAAGTGTTTCCCCAACCACCAGGACTTTGATTCCTGTCTTTCCAAGGAGTGGAATTTTCCTGATAGACGTTTTACCTTGCCAAAACACTTGGACGTCCTTTATCCTTTTCCGGAGGATTTGACAAAAAAATGGTCGTCCTCACCTATAGTGGACCCGCCCGTTTCCCGCTTGGTTAATCATACTACCTTGCCAATAGCGGATGGGGCTTGTTTCTCTGATATCAGAGATAAGAAGCTGGAAGCATTAGCAAAATCTGCCTTTGAGGCAGTGGGTACAGCGCTGCAGCCGGTATTTGCCTCTACATGGGTGAGTAAGGCTATGGGGGAGTGGAAAAGTAATTTACGCCAGGGTCTCGACTCTGGAGTCCCCAGGGGGGAACTTGCAGATATAGCACTGCAGCTCTCTCATGCCAGTGCGTACATTTGTGAAGCATCTTTGGTCACGGCCAGGCTTATGGCTCGTTTGTCAGCCCTGTTGGTGGCTATTCACCGTACCCTATGGCTCTCCTGCTGGGCGGCAGATAATGCTTCAAAGCGGACCCTGACCGCCCTCCCCTTTATCAGCAGCAGACTGGTTGGTAAGCGCCTGGATGAGATCATTTTGGACGCTACAGGTGGTAAGAGCACGCATTTACCACAGAACAGAGGGCGGTGTAATAGGTCAAAAAAGAAGAAGCCTTTTTTTTGCCCATTTCAGAGTTTTTACAGCCCCAAGAGGGCGTCCGATAAGTCGACTGCGGACGAGAAGAGCAAACCTTCCTTTAAGTCTTGCCCTTCCTGGCGTTCCCGTCAATAGGGTTCCAAGTCCTTTAACCCCAAGAGCTCGCTGCATGACGGGCGGCTCCCGGCACCCTCCGTTCTGGTGGGCGGCCGGCTTCATTTGTTTCGGCATGTCTGGCTGACTCGCGTCTCGGATGCGTGGGTGAGGGAGGTCATTGCAGAGGGCTACAAGCTGGAATTCAAGTCCTCCCCTCCGTCCCGTTTTTTTTTTTTTTTTTCTTTCGGTTGTCACCTCCGACCTCTCCCTCAGCTGTAGATTCCTTTTCTCGCTCCTATTCATTGGGAGGCACAGAAACTGTGGGTATAGCTATGTCCTCTAGGAGGCGTTGACACTAGTAAAAGCTGTTAGCTCCTCCCCTGGCAGCTATACCTCATCCAGCCTGGAGAGAGAGCTTCAGTTTTTTTCTAGTGTCAATAGGAGGTAAGACCTCTGCAGGGTAGGTCCTGAAGATTTTTTATTTTAGTTTTTTATTTTCCTTCTTTTCAGGTGGGAAACAGTGGTCGCCTCGCCTCCCTGTTCTCCCGCCAGCAGAAGGGTCACCTAGGTCCGCCAAAGAGAAGACCCTGCCGCCATGCCAGACTCCTGCCACTCCGGTGCCAGCTGCTGAGGAGGTGACCCTGCTGGAAAAGGTGACCTTGCGGGCCCACTTAGGGAGGATGAAGAGGAGGTGAGTACACGGGATTAGGTAAGTATCCCTCCCTCCCTCTTTGGTGGCAATTGTTCCTAGGATTTGGACCCCAGGAAACAGGCACGAGCCTTTATTTATGGTAGCAATGGCGGCGCTCTTTCCAGGACTCCCTCTAACTCCCCTCTAGGCCGACGACTTCGCGGGCACTAGGGGGTTAATAACATCCAGGCAGGTGCTGCTGCACACAGCGGGAGGCCGTGCGCAGGGGATCAGTGATTCCGCTGCGGACCGGGAGCTGGTGTCAGGTGAGCGCGCTGCCCTCTCGGCTCCCTGCCGGTCCAATCCCACCAGATTTCGGGAGCGGGCACCAGGAAGCTTAACACCCGAACGATGCCGGCCCACGCTCTTCCCAGTCTGGGGTAAACTCCCCCGGCCAGTGGGGATCGGTGATGCAAGGTCCCTCTGCGCCCAGCTCGACCGACAGCTCCGGTCGGCCGTGCGCAAATACTTAGGCCCGACCACAACTTCATCTCGCTGTGGCCCCCCCCCCCCCCCCAAAGCCCCCCCAGAAGCCACCCCCCTTCCTCAGGACAGCTGCAGGGACGATTGCTTCCATGGGTCTGTGGTTTTTCCCTCCCTGTGGACTGCTTTTGGACGTCCCACGGTTTCTGTGTCCCCCAATAAATATGGGTGAGAAACACAGATTTTTGTATAACTTACCAGTAAAATCTCTTTCTCGCTCTTCATTGGGGGACACAGCACCCACCCAGTATTGTTGTTTGACCACAGTTGTGGCAGTTGCTGATTTGAACCCCGTTGGGTCTTTCGGCATGGTTTGTGTTCCATGTTTTTTCTTTGGTTGGCTTGCTTCTCCTACTGCTTGTGCGCAAACTGAAGCTCTCTCTCCAGGCTGGAGGCGGTATAGCTGCCAGGGGAGGAGCTAACAGCTTTTACTATTGTCAACGCCTCCTAGAGGACATAGCTATACCCACGGTTTCTGTGTACCCCAATGAAGAGCGAGAAAGAGATTTTACTGGTAAGTTATACAAAAATCTCCTTTTTTCAGGCAATTCGCACGCTGCTGCAGCAGGGGACCCTGCGCAAGACCCTTTTCGGGGGTTTTACTCCAATCTCTTTGTAATTCCCAAAAATGAGGGGACGGTCCGTCCCGGACCTCAAGGCGCTCAACTGCTTCCTTTGCATCCGCAGTTTCCGGATGGAGTCCCTGAGGCCGGTCATTGCGTCCATGGAACCGGGGGAGTACCTGTCCTCGATAGACATCAAGGATGCTTATCTTCACGTGCCCATCTGCGTCATTAATCAGAGATTTCTCCGGTTCGCAGTGGGTCCTTTTCACTTCCAGTTTGTAGCCCTCCCGTTCGGCCTGGCCACGGCTCCCAGGGTCTTTACGAATATTCTGGCGGCAGTCATGGCCCTGCTTCATGCTGGCGGGATCATGGCGATCCCTTACTTAGACGATATCCTGGTGAGGGTCCGTCATTCTGGGTGACGGCGGAGCATAATTCTAGACACCCTGGAACGCTTCGGATGGATCCTGAACAGGCAGAAGTCTTGTCTTTATCTATTGTAGCGGTTGACTTATCTGGGCATGGTGCTCGACACATTGCAGGCCAAGGTGTTCTTGCCTCCAGAGAAGCTGTCTTCAGATTCTCCCCTTGTTGCGGCCAGGTCCTGTTCCCATTCGCCACGGCATGCGGGCTCTGGATCACATAGTCTCTTCCTTCAAAGCAGTTACCTATGCTCAGTTCCATACCAGAACACTTCAGCGAGCCACTCTGTCCAGCTGGGACCGTTCCCCAGCTTCCCTGGATGGGCCCATGCGTCTCCTTGTCCCGGTCCGCCGGGCCCTCAGGTGGTGGTTGGTCTCTCCGATGATGTCGGGCTGCTCGTTCCTTCCTCTCCTTTTGAAGGTGTTAACAACGGATGCAAGCCTCAGGGGTTGGAGGGGGGTAATATTGGAGAATCTCTCTGTTCAAGGGTTATGGTCACGCGAGGAATGCTCCCTTCTGTCGGGGGGTAATAATTCAATTAAGAATTATTAATTATGGTCATAAAAATAATTAACCATAAAAATAAAAAAAATTATAAAATTTGTCATTAAATTCTTAAAATCATGACCTGGTGAATTGTAGACAACCTAATTGATACAATTCAGATCTGAGTCCGACTATTTAGTCAGATAAATAAGTTCTTTTTGACGTGAGATGACGTTAATGATAAAATGTAGTTCTGCATTATACAATAATACACAGGTATTATAAAAATATGCAGATTTATTGGTTACAAGGTTATAAACATATATAAGTAAATAAACACAATGATACATGCAAATGAATATATATATAGCGTTAATATAAAGCATTACAAGCTTAACAATACATGTGAGTGGAAATAACTTGTCACATTATACACAAGCTATTAATAGGTTAGGATATCAAAATATGAACATAAGTTGTATACATTACTTCTGTTCAGAGAAAACATCATGATATCATGATGGGCATGTCTAATCCTAGACATCATTATAGAATGCTAAATACATTCTGCCCCCCCCCCCCCCCCAACCAACTACTACACATCACATGGCTTCATGATGGGCAAATCCATTCAAGGATATAACTTAGAAGAGACAATTGTATCCTTCCACCCCATCCTGGACTATTTTCACATATATAACTTTGGTAAGACTATTAAGACAAATAACAGGGATCTAGGATCTTTAATGGGAAGGACTTGAAATACGTCTTTCCTGTGGGAATCCGTTTTGCTAGATTATGAGTCTAGATTCTTCTGCAGGTAGAATGAAGCCTCACAATATCCTAAGACTACATCTCAATATGGAGATGATCAATTAATTTAATTATTTATTTATTCACCAATCTAGATGGTATAATTTCACCCACACTATCAAATTAGTCTTAATAAAATGAAATATCATTTTCTGTGTCTCTTACCAAGTCCTAGTAGGAATCTCATTTCTGCTCCTAGGAAAGCTGGGTGGTCCATCATAGCGCATCTCACCATGGCCCTCCATCTTGATAGACCCCTCTAGAGAGCTCCACTTCTCTTCTTCTCTCCTTCTCCTCTTTTTTCTCCCTTTCTCCTTTTCTCTACCTCCTGTGTATGGCTTATGATCACAAACTTATCAGTTAGACACACCTTCCTAGTTTGGAACTTTCCAATCATTGTCGGATGGGCGTGACCATTGATAAAAGATGTGACATCATAACCTTACCCAGAATGCACTTTTGCTATTGTTGTAATGTCACCTACTGATACCTAGGTGGCACTACTGTATAAGCTGTTTGCATCATAGTATAAAGGGTTAACTTATGTAAGTCTGAATATACATTTTGACCTTAGAAGCTTTAATTCAAAGCTATAGGGATTAATTCTGACACTTGTAGCAATTAGAGACAGACCTCTAGGCGTCTCACTTAATGTTTATCACACTGTTGATTTATGGATCATAAATAACTTGAATGGCTTTGTTTTCTCACAGAGATATCAGTACCTCTTGTCATACCAAAGATGTGATTAATTGTTACAAAACACACATCTTCACAGACACTCGTTTAGAGACAGATACTCTTCTAATGAGAAATATATACAATATACTGGATACATGTTGTCTTCGTAACATATAACAATATAATATAAACAAATATATATATGTGTGACCTTAATTTGGCCTACTCAAGACATACTAAATTGTAACTATAGTCGAGCATGGCTCTTAAAGGCAATGAACATCCATCTTGACTAGAATAAATTGGATATCAATGCATTTACCTATGAAAAGGCACAACACTTCCAATCAATGTTCTGGAGTTGAGGGCGATTTGGATCTCTCTGCATCATTGGGCCGACCATCTCAGGGGTTGTCCGGTTCGGGCTCAGTCCGACAACTTCACGGCGGTGGCCTACATCAATCACTAGGCACCCGGAGCCCGGCAGTCATGGCGGAGACGGCACTGATTCTCAGCTGGGCGGAGAAACATTTTCTGCACTGTCGGCAGTTCACATACCCGGCGTCGATAACTGGATCGCCGACTTTCTCGATCCCGGCGAGTGGGCTCTTCACCCGCAGGTCTTTCGGGCCATCTGCGAGTGGTGGGGGCGACCGGATGTTGATCTCATGGCCTCCTGTTTCAACAACAAGGTAGAGGACTTTCTTGCGCGGCCCAGGGACCCCATGGCCCTGGTGTGTGATGCGCTGGTAATTCTGTGGGGTCGGTTCATGTTTCTTTACGTGTTCCCGCCTCTGCCTCTCATTCCGCGCCTCCTCTGGAAAATCAGGCCCAAGGGACTGCCCGTCATCCTCGTGGCCCTGGATTGGCCACTCCGGGTGTGGCACGCGTCTATAGTCGCTCCTCTTGCCGACAAACCCTGGCGTTTTCCTCTTCGGGTGGACCTCCTGTCGCACGGGCCCATCTTCCACCCGAATTTATGGTCGCTACTGAAGGTGCAGGGTTTCTCGGATGCCGTGGTCCAGACCATGATTCGGGCCAGGAAGCCATCGTCTTCCCGAATCTACCATCGGACCTGGAAGTCCTACTTTAGTTGGCGCGAGCGGCATCAGCTGCCTCCCGTTCGGTTCTCTTTGCCGCTACTCTTGTCTTTCCTGCAGTCGGGCATTGACTTGGGGCTGTCTCTCAGCTCCCTCAAAGGGCAGGTTTCATCTCTCTCCATTTTGTTTCAGCGGAATTTGGCTTCACTTTCAGTGGTTCGGACTTTCCTGCAGGGGGTGGTGCATTCTATTCCCTCTTTCCGTAATCCGTTGGATCCTTGGGATCTTAATCTAGTGCTCAACACTCTCCAGTCTTCTCCGTTTGAGCCTTTGCAGCAGGTGTCGCTTCGCTTCCTGTCTTACAAGGTGACGTTTTTGGTGGCAATCACTTCCATCCGTAGGGTGTCGGAACTCGAGGCTCTTTCGTGTCGGTCACCGTTTCTGATCCTCCATCAGGATAAAGTGGTCCTTCGTCCTGTTCAGTCCTTCCTGCAGAAGGTGGTGTCGGCATTCCATCTAAATGAGGAGATTATTCTACCATCATTTTGTCCGGACCCATCTCATCCTCGGGAGCAGTCGCTTGATACCCTGGATTTGGTACGGAGCCGTTCGAGTCTATCTGTCATAGATGGCATCTTCCCGGCGGACCGGATTCCCTGTTCGTGTTCCAGAGGGGCTGAGATGAGACTGCAGCGTCGAAGACTTCCATTTCGCGATGGATTAATTTGCCCATTGTGGAAGCATACCGCGTTAGGGACCGGGCCCCACCCTTTTGGGTGACTGCTCATTCAGCTTGGGCTGTGGGGGCCTCTTGGGCAGTGCATCATAATAGATAAACTGACCACATGCGGTATATATTCAGGGTTGCGATTTTACAATAGTCGGATGGACGAACTATATGAAGTATTTCGATTTTAGATCAGTAAATTTGTCATATGGTGGACTGGTTTGGTCATACAATTGTCCTTTCTGTTTTTGGTGTATCGAAAGTCCTTTTAAGTCTGGCCAGAACTACTATTAGAATATCTTTATATTAAGGGCTTTTTTATGTTAATGCATGCATTTTAAAAATTTAAAGTTTGTTATTTTATTTGCATTTTATATTGAATTAAATTACCACCTACTCAGATAAGTGTGAGTGCCCAGCTTTTTTCAAGATCAACTTGTACCAGAGTGATGGGAAGAGAAGAGTATGGAGAAGGAAAAGGAACTGCTCATGATCCTAAGCATACCACCTCATCAGTGAAGCATGGTGGTGGTAGTGTCATGGCGTGGGCATGTATGGCTGCCAATAGAACTGTTCTCTTGTATTTATTGATGAAGTGACTGCTGACAAAAGCAGCAGGATGAATTCTGTGTTTCGGGGCAAGTATTATCTGCTCATCTTCAGCCAAATGCTTCAGAACTCATTGACGCGCTTCACAGTGCAGATGGACAATGACCCAAAGCATACTGCAAAAGCAACCAAAGAGTTTTTTAAGGGAAAAAAAGTGGAATGTTATGCAAATGGCCAAGTCAATCACCTGACCTGAATCCGTTGAGCATGCATTTTGAAGACAAAACTGAAGGGAAACTGCCCTAAAAACAAGCAGGAACTGAAGACAGTTGCAGTAGAGGCCTGGCAGAGCATCACCAGGGATGAAACCCAGTGTCTGGTGATGTCTATGCGTTCCAGACTTCAGGCTGTTATTGACTGCAAAGGATTTGCAACCAAATATTAACCCCTTCCTGACACATGACGTACTAGTACGTCATGAAAGTCGGTGTCATAAACCGCATCGTGCGTAATAGTAACATCATGGATAACTCCGGTCACCGCGGCGAATCGCGCGGTGACCGGAGTAAGCTGACTGCACTAATCGGCAGTCAGCCATCTTAGCTGAAGTTGAGGAGTAGTTTTTCCGCCCCCTGCAGCCCCAATCGCTGCGATTGGCTGGCTAGTGAAGACCAGCCCATCGCAGCGCCGGCAATGAATGGAGCTGCAGGGGGGCTCGGCTAGAGGTGGGAGGGGGCTGATGACATCCTAGGGTCAGGGAGGGGACACCAGACACAGGTATTCCTTCCCAGCGCTGCGATTGGCTGGAGCAACGCTCCAGCCTATGGCAGCGCTATACAAGTATCATCCAATCTGTGGTGCTGCTGGTGGCTGGGACAGATTTGATTGGGGCTGATTACATCAGCCCATGTCACCTCTGAGGTCAGGGAGGGGACATCAGACAATGATGTCCCCTCCCAGCACTGCGATTGGCTGTAACAACGCTCCAGCCAATGGCAGCGCTATGCAGCAGAAAGAACCGTTGGTGCCTCTCTGCAGGCAGCCATTCTAGCTTGGTGACTGCTTGCAGAGAGGATCTGTGCTGCTCGTTGTCGGCTGGGACTTGTGGTACTACCACATAAATCACTGCTTTTCACTCAGTGCTTTGAAAAAGAAGAAAAAGAACAACATCTGGAACAGCTGTAGTGATTTTTGGCTCATCTGCAGCTGTTTCAGATCCCCATTCCCTGTCAAAAGTGTTCACCCCAGCAAAAGAAATTAGTTTAGACGAGTCCCTTGTACATTTTAAAGGAAGGGTTAAATTTCGCCAGTACCTGCCCAGCAAGCGGGCACGGTACGGAATAAAGATTTACAAGCTGTGCGAGAGTACCTCTGGGTACACCTACAGTTTCCGGGTTTATGAGGGGAAAGATTCCCGGATACAACCCCCTGAATGCCCCCCCGTCCTAGGAGTTACTGGCAAGATTGTGTGGGACTTGCTGCACCCACTGCTGGATAATGGTTATCACCTCTATGTAGATAACTATTACACCAGCATACCCCTATTCATGTCCCTAAAAGCCCGAGGTACTGTGGCTTGCGGCACAGTGCGAAAAAATCTGAGAGGGCTCCCTAGATCCCTGGTAGGGCAACTACTCCGAAAAGTGACAGTAAGGCTCTCCTCCTTGAGAACATGGCTGGCGGTTAAGTACAAGGACAAGAGGGATGTCCTTGTACTAACCACCATTCACACAAACACCAGTTCTCCTGCCCAAGTGCGAAGTACCACTACCCCTGTCAACAAGCCTGACTGCATCCTTGATTACAACAGGCACATGGGAGGGGTTGATCTGTCCGATCAAGTTCTGAAGCCCTACAGTGCCATGCGTAAAACTAAGGTGTGGTACAAAAAGCTTGCCGTATACATTGTACAGATGGCAATGTACAATGCATACATTTTACATAGAACTGCAGGCCAGACAGGAACTTTCCTTCAGTTCCAAGAGGCGGTAATCAAGGCCCTAATTTTCCAAGGTCAGGAAGGGGAGGGCCCGAGTACTTCAGGAGGTCATGGTGCCCGTGTTGTACCAGGACAACATTTTCCTGGTGAAGTCCCACAAACAGCAAAAAATGTTGGGTTTGTTACAAAAGGAGAATACAAAAGGACACCATTTATCAGTGCGACACCTGCCCTGATAAACCTGGCCTCTGCATGAAAGAATGCTTCCGAACCTACCACTCATCCATGGATATTAAATTTCATCCTTTATGCTCCCTGTAATATTTCCATATCTCTGATTTAGTCCACCTCATTTGCATACCCACTTTCCAACAACCACTACATAATCCATTCTGTGAGACACCAGTTTGGTAAAAAAAAAATTAAATGCGACATGGCAGCTAAAATTCATGTCTGCCAATTCAGGCCTGCAAAAAACATATTTTGTACTTTGCCTGTAGCGGCCTGCTATGCGCCAATACAGCAGGCTACGAGCACATATGGGGTGTTTGCAAAATGGGGAGAAAATGGGGAACATATACTGGGGTGCATTTTCTCCTTTAACCCCTTGTGAAAGTGAAAAATTGGGGTCTGCTAGTACTTTTTCATCTTTATAAATGTGTGCTTTGAAATCCTCTCTCTAGTATTTCTGCCTTCTGTGAGACACCTGTTTGGTAAAAAGTACCCTTTCCACCACTTAAAATGTCCGTACGGGGGTGCTCTTTCCAAAATGGGGTCACTTCTTGGGGTTTTTCATTTCTGGGGACCTCTGGAAATTTTTTAAATGCGACATGGCAGCTAAGATCCATGTCTGCCAATTCAGGCTTGCAAAAACAATATTTTGTACTTTGCCTGTAGCGGCCTGCTATGCGCGAATACAGCAGGCTACGAGCACATATGGGGTGTTTGCAAAATAGGGAGAAAATGGGGAACATATACTGGGGTGCATTTTCTCCTTTAACCCCTTGTGAAAGTGAAAAATTGGGGTCTGCTAGTACTTTTTCATTTTTACAAATGTGTGCTTTGAAATCCTCTCTCTAGTATTTCTGCCTTCTGTGAGACACCTGTTTGGTAAAAAGTACCTTTTCCACCACTTAAAATGTCCGTACGGGGGTGCTCTTTCCAAAATGGGGTCACTTCTTGGGGTTTTCCATTTCTGGGGACCTCTGGAAATTTTTTAAATGCGACATGGCAGCTAAAATCCATGTCTGCCAAGTCATGTCAGCAAAATCCATATTTAGCTGTTTGACTCTAGAACCCTGCCATGCACCCATACATCATTTTATGAGCACATATTGGGTGTTGGCATATTCGGGGGGAAATGGCGAACAAAATGTGGGGTGCATTCTGTCCTGTTACCCCTTGTGAAATTGAAAAATGTGGGTGTAAAGCAACTTTTTCTGGAAAAAAATAGCAATTTTTCATTTTCACAGCCGAGCATTTCCTAATTCTGTGAAACGCTCGATGGGTCAAAGTGCTCACTACACACATTGAAATATTCCTTGAGGGGTGTAGTTACCGTAATGGGGTCACTTTTTGGGGATTTCCACTCTAGGGGTACCTCAGGGTGTCTTTATATGCGACATAGTTCCCAAAAGCCAATCCTGCAAAATCTGTCCTCCAAAAGCCCTATGGCGCTACTTCCATTTTGGACCCTGCCATGCACCCATACATCATTTTATGAGCACATATTGGGTGTTGGCGTATTCAGGGGGAAATGGGGAACAAAATGTGGGGTGCATTTTGTCCTTTTACAACTTGTGAAATTGAAAAATGTGGGTGTAAAGCAACTTTTTTAGGAAAAAATAGTAATTCTTCATTTTCACAGCCAAGCGTTTCCTAATTCTGTGAAACGCTCGATGGGTCAAAGTGCTCACTACACACATTGAAATATTCCTTGAGGGGTGTAGTTTCCGGAATGGGGTCACTTTTTGGGGATTTCCACTCTAGGGGTACCTCAAGGGTGTGTTCAATTGCAAGATGGTGCCTGTGAATTATTCCGATGAAATCTGCCTTCCAGAAGCCATTTGGTGCTCCTTTCCTTCTGACCCCTGTGGTACGCCCATATAGCAGTATACAATCACTTATGGGGTATTGCTGTAATCAGGAGAAAATGGGCAATAAATTAGGGGGTACATTTTCTCCAGGTCCCCCTTTTGAAAGGGAAATATTTGGGGCTAAAATCCATTTTTCTTTAAAAAATTGACATTTTTCATTTTCACAGCCAATTCCATGTTTTACCTTTGAGGACAAAGTTCTCACTACACATCTTGAAATATTCCTTGAAGGGTGTAGTTTCCAGAATGGGCTCACTTTTTGGGGATTTTAACTGTAGGGGTACCTCAGGGTGTCTTTATATGCGACATAGTTCCCAAAAGTCAATCCTGCAAAAGCTGTCCTCCAAAAGCCCTATGGCGCTACTTCCCTTTTGGACCCTGCCATGCACCCATACATCTTTTTATGAGCACATATTGGCGTATTCGGGGGGAAATGAGGAACAAAATGTGGGGTGCATTTTGTCCTGTTACCCCTTGTGAAATTGAAAAATGTGGGTGTAAAGCAACTTTTTATGGAAAAAATATAAATTTTTCATTTTCATAGCCAAGCGTTTACTAATTCTGTGAAACGCCTGATGGGTCAAAGTGCTCACTACACACCTTGAAATATTCCTTGAGGGGTGTAGTTTCCAGAATGGCGTGACTTTTATTTTTTTTCCACTGTAGGGCCACCTTCACATGTGACATAGCTCCCAATTACCATTCCAGCTAAATCCGCTCTCCAAAAGCCATATGATGCTCCTTCCACTATGAAGCCTGCTGTGCGCACATACATCCGTTTTTGAGCACACATGGGGTGTTTCTGTAAACCCCAGATTCAGGGTAATAGATTTTGAGTTTTGTTTGGCTTTTAACCCCTTGCTTTGCTACTGGAACAAATGGATTAAAATGAAAAATCTGCCAAAAAAGTGAAATTCAGAAATTTCATCTCCATTTGCCATTCACTCTTGTGGAACACCTAAAGGGTTAACAAAGTTTGTAAAATCAGTTTTGAATACCTTGAGGGGTGTAGTTTCTAAAATGATTTATGGGTGGTTTCTAATATGTAAGCCCCAGAAAGTGACTTCATAACTGAACTGATCATGAAAAATGTAGGTTTTGGAAATATTGTTAAAAATGTTAAGATTTGCTTCTAAACTTCTAAGCCTTCCAACACCCCAAAAATATAAAATGTCATTTTCAAAATGATCCAAACATGAAGTAGACATATGGGGAATATAAAGTAATTACTATTTTTGGAGGTATTACTATCTATTATAAAAGTAGAGAAATTGAAATTTGGAAATGTTTCCAAATTTTTAGAAAATTTGGTATTTTTTTTATAAATAAAAAATATATTTTTTTTTACTCCATTTCACCAGTGTCATGAAGTACGATATGTGATGAGAAAACAATCTCAGAATGGCCCGTATAAGTAAAAGTGTTTTAAAGTTATTACCACATAAAGTCACACATATCAGATTTTCAAAAAATGGCCTGGGCAGAAAGGTGAAAACAGGACCGGGGTTGAAGGGGTTAAAAAGTGAAAGTTTGATTTATGATTATTATTATGTCCGATTACTTTTTGGTCTCTTAACAAGTGGGAGGCCCATATGCAAACTGTTGTAATTCCTACACTGTTCACCTGATTTGGATGTAAATACCTTCAAATTAAATCTGACAGTCTGCAGTTAAAGCACATCTTGTTCGTTTCATTTTCAAATCCATTGTGGTGGTGTATAGAGCCAAAAATGTTAGAATTGTGTCGATGTCCCAATATTTATGGACCTGACTGTATATACACTACACAAACAGCTGGAGAGAGGCATCCACTAGCCAATTTGTCACTTTGGCTGCATGATGGCTGTAGTTATCTACCCCTCCCTGACCTTCTGAAAGAACTTCTAAGGCTACTTTCACACTTGCGTTGTTCTTTTCCGGCATACAGTTCCGTCCTCGGGGCTCTATACCGGAAAAGAACTAATCAGGTATGTCCCCATGCATTCTGAATGGAGAGTAATCCGTTCAGTTTGCATCAGGATGTCTTTAGTTCAGTCGTTTTGACTGATCAGGCAAAAGAGAAAACCGTAGCATGCTACGGTTTTATCTACGGCTAAAAAAACTGAAGACTTGCCTGAATGCCGGATCAGGCATTTTTTCCCATAGGAATGTATTAGTGCCGGATCCGGCATTCAGAATACCGGAATGCCGGATCCGTCCTTCCGGTATGCGCATGCGCAGACTTTAAAAAAGGTGAAAAAATAAATGCCGGATCCGTTTTTGCCGGATGACACCGGAAAGAAGGATCCGGCATTTCAATGCATTTTTTCGACTGATCAGGCATTTTTAAGACTGATTAGGATCCTGATCAGTCTTACTAATGCCATCAGTTAGCATACATTTTGCCTGATCCGGCAGGCAGTTCCGGCGACGGAACTGCTTGCCGGATCTCTCTGCCGCAAGTGTGAAAGTAGCCTAAGCTGATTTATGACCAGTGAAAGTTGGTGTGTACATGCAGTTGTAGAAGCCAAGCAAAGCTAAATTTGTAGTTAAACCTAACTACAATATATTTTTCCCATCACATTATATACTGCTCGTTTCCACAGGTTTTGACCTTACCGTATTCCAGTAGCGGTGGCCGTGCTTGTACACTATAGGAAAAAGCTCCGTCCTTTCTAGTGTCCGGGGATATGGGAGCATGCACAGAGCTCTCGTTTTGGTCACCTCATATCTGTGCTTCAGCGGTGGTCGTAACCCCTGGAAACGAGAAGTGTATAATGCGGTGGAAAAATAAATGAACCCGCAAAGGAAGCAATATGGAGAATCGCGATACATTATTAAGTGGGTTGTATTAACTTTCTCTACATTAAAAATGCAATTTGCTGAAGTGACACAACCCCTTTAATAACCATAGCAAAATGAGCAGTTTTGCTAAGCCTGTATTTAAAATGGTAAATATTTGTGGGAATTTTATGTATTCTCGGGAGAAACGTGGCTTTTGTATATATTATACATATTTTGGATATTCTTATATCTGTTTTGTTTTTTTTCTAAATGTTTTTCAAAAAATTGACTTTTTACTTCTGTATGCCTCTAGATTTATTTCTGTGTTTGTTCTGATAACACGGATACCAGATATGTTGGTGCGTGTTATTTTTTTTAGTCTAGTATATCATTTAAAATACGTTGTATTTTAGATTTAAAAATGAAATAATATTTTCAAAAACTGGATATGACCTGATATCACTTTGCTGACCAAAGCAGAAAAGTTGAAGAATAAACCTCCCTAAAGCACACTATTTGCATGACTTCACACCCAAATCTACATGCCAGTGGATATAGTTTACCCTTTGTTTTATTTTTTTTATTTTTTTTATTTTTTTTGCTGAAATCTGACACAAAAGTAAATATACGATTTCAAAGCATAAGAGCATAAATTACTGGACAAAATAACTTTAAAAAAATCTATCCCTCCTATGCACAATACCAAACTTGCACCTGTTTGTTGGTACAAGTGCAGTATGGTGTAGGCCTATGTCTTTAAAAGTATACCAGGGGTTGCCTGGCGCGGAGATGCAACTTTTAAAAAAGTCGCACATCATAAATGAGACTTAAAGGCTATGTACTTCTTTGGGGGCAATTTTATTCATTATTGCATTATACTTATTTTGAGTTAAAAGTAATTTTTCAGTTGGTCTTTATTAACAATATGGAATCCTTTTTTCTGTATAGAGCTGACATGCTCTACTAGCTGCCTGGGGATTTTCTATCTTCTCCATCATCTGAGGAGCAGAAGGACTTCTTATCTCTGATCTCTGACCTTATAAACACTCATTATAGCTCAGTTATCTTACTGATAAGAAGGTGGCTTAAAGGGCTTCTGTCACCCCCAAAACACATTTTTAATTTTTGGGTTTTTGGGCTTTTTCACCGAAAGAGAAGACGTCATCGGCGCAGGCGCACTGAGGGAGTGCTGAGGAGGCGAGCGTCCTTCTCTCAGAGCGCCTGCGCCGAATGAAGACAGGCGCGGGATTTGAAATGCTGACAGGGCCAGCCGGAGGAGGAGAGCGCTCGCTGGCCCTGTCAATCAACAGGAGGAGGGGGCGTTTTTTTTAAAAGAGGATGCGGCGGCTACCAGCAAGTAGACGCCCTACTTGCTGGTAGTGAAGTCATTTGCATATTTTAAAAGATTGATTTTTAATAAAACGAAGCCACAGACCAAGGTAAGAGCCCTATATAGGGAATAGTCGTTCAATAAGGATTTTAACAAGCCCAAAAATGAAAAATGTGTTTTGGGGGTGACAGAAGACCTTTAAATAAGTGTTTATGACCTCTTAGTAGTTTAGAGATAAGGCTTCTTAGACGACCTGCACATAGTAAAAGTACCAGTCACTCAGTTAGGCTACTTAGGCAATGGCGTTTTGAATTCCGTTTGTGAGATCCGTTTAAGGGCTCTCACAAACGGTTCAAAACGGATCAGTTCAGCCCCAATGCATTCTGAATGGATAAAGATCTGTTCAGAATGCATCAGTTTGGATCCGTTCCGCCTCCATTCCGCTCTGGATGCGGACACCAAAACACTGCTTGCAGTAGCTGACCTGCAGCAGTGAAGAAAAATGGCTGGGTTGTTATGGAAACCTGGTGTAAAACTGTGTGTATGTGGAGAATAGGGGCCTGTGAGCTTCTATTGGCTGATAAGGGACATGTGACCGTGTGTATGGCAGTTGTGATATGAAGTTAAGATATGAAGAGAAAGATCTGCAGGCTTCTATTGGCTAATGTAGGTCATGTGATGTGCCATATTTGAATTTTTTGTGAATATCTCGGGGACGGTGCGTGCTAGAGAGCCGAGACCCGGTTTAAATCCTTCCCGGACACCTGATGTACCTGTGTGCCAAATTTCGTGATTGTAAATGCGACGGTGCGGATTCCTTTCGCGGACATACATACATACATACATACATACATACACACACTTACTTTTTCTTGCAACTGTATAAAGCTATGTGAACCCTTTGGAATGATATGGATTTCTGCACAAATTGGTCATAAAATGTGATCTGATCTTCATCTAAGGGCTCTTTCACACTTGCGTTGTTTTGTTCCGGCATAGAGTTCCGTCGTCGGGGCTCTATGCCGGAAGAATCCTGATCAGGATTATCCCTATGCATTCTGAATGGAGAGAAATCCGTTCAGGATGCATCAGGATGTCTTCAGTTCCGGACCGGAACGTTTTTTGGCCGGAGAAAATACCGCAGTATGCTGTGCTTTTTGCTCCGGCCAAAAATCCTAAACACTTGCCGCAAGGCCGGATCCAGAATTAATGCCCATTGAAAGGCATTAATCCGGATTCGGCCTTAAGCTAAACGTCGTTTTGGCGCATTACCGGATCCGACGTTTAGCTTTTTCTGAATGGTTACCATGGCTGCCAGGACGCTAAAGTCCTGTTTGCCATGGTAAAGTGTAGTGGGGAGCAGTATACTTACCGTCCGTGCGGCTCCCGGGGCGCTTCAGAGTGATGTCAGGGCGCCCCACACGCATGGATGACGTGATCGCATGGATCACGTCATCCATGCGCATGGGCCGCTCTGACGTCATTCTGGAGCGCCCCGGGAGCCGCACGGACGGTAAGTATACTGCTCCCCCGCTCCCTACTACTACGGCAACCAGGACTTTAATAGCGTCCTGGCTGCCATAGTAACACTTTCAGTTCACTTGCGGTGTTACGGATCCGGCGAGCACCTCCGGCAAATGGAGTACACGACGGATCCGGACAACGCAAGTGTGAAAGAGGCCTAAGTCACAATAATAGACAATCAGTCTGCTTAAACTAATAACACACAAATAATTAAATGTTACCATGTTTTTATTGAACACACCATGTAAACATTCACAGTGCAGGTGGAAAAAGTATATGAACCCTTGGATTTATTAACTGGTTAAACCTCATTTGGCAGCAATAACTTCAACCAAACATTTCCTGTAGTTGCAGATCAGACGTGCACAACGGTCAGGAGTAATTCTTGACCATTCCTCTTTACAGAACGGTTTCAGTTCTCTTTCTTGAGGTCATCTCAATCGGGTTGAGGTCAGGACTCGGACTGGGCCACTCCAGAAGGCGTATTTTCTTCTGTTTAAGCCATTCTGTTGTTGATTTACTTCTATGATTTGGATTGTTGTCCTGTTGCAACACCCATCTTCTGTTGAGCTTCAGCTGGTGGACAGATGGCCTTAAGTTCTCCTGCAAAATGTCTTGATAAACTTGGGAATTCATTTTTCCTTCGATGATGGCAATCTGTCCAGGCCCTGAAACAGCAAAGCAGCCCCAAACCATGATGCCCGCACAACCATACTTCACAGTTGGGATGAGGTTTTGATGTTGGTGTGCTGTGCCTCTTTTTCTCCACACGTAGTGTTGTGTGTTTCTTCCAAACAACTCAACTTTGGTTTCATCTGTCCATAGAATATTTTGCCAGTACTGCTGTGGGACATCCAGGTGCTCTTGTGCAAACTGTAAACGTGCAGCAATGTTTTTTTTGGACAGCAGTGGCTTCCTCTGTGGTATTCTCCCATGAAATCCATTCTTGTTTAGTGTTTTACGTATCGTAGATTCGCTAACAGGGATGTTAGCATATGCTAGATACAGTCTTTAGCTGACACTCTAGGATTCTTCTTCACCTCAT
Source organism: Bufo bufo (assembly GCF_905171765.1). NCBI lineage: Eukaryota > Metazoa > Chordata > Amphibia > Anura > Bufonidae > Bufo > Bufo bufo. The sequence goes on along the minus strand of NC_053392.1, from coordinate 379,751,127 downwards.
TGAGCAGTCTGCGCTGTGCTCTTGCAGTCATATTTACTGGACGGCTACTCCTAGGGAGAGTAGCAGCAGTGCTGAACTTTCTCAATTTATAGACAATTTGTCTTACCGTGGACTGATGAACAGCAAGGCTTTTGGAGATACTTTTATAACCCTTTTCAGCTTTATGCAAGTCAACAATTCTTAATCGTAGGTCTTCTGAAAGCTCTTTTGTGCGAGGCATCATTCACATCGGGCAATGCTTCTTGTGAAAAGCAAACCCAGAACTGGTGTGTGTTTTTTATAGGGCAGGGCAGCTGTAACCAACACCTCCAATCTCATCTCATTGATTGGACTCCAGTTGGCTGACACCTCACTCCAATTAGCTCTTGGAGATGTCATTAGTCTAGGGGTTCACATACTTTTTCCACCTGCACTGTTAATGTTTGCATAGTGTGTTCAATAAAAACATGGTAACATTTAATTCTTTGTGTGTTATTACTTTAAGCAGACTGTGATTGTCTATTGTTGTGACTTAGATGAAGATCAGATCAAATTTTATCACCAATTTGTGCAGAAATCCATATCATTCCAAAGGGTTCACATACTTTTTCTTGCAACTGTATATTAGAAGATGGAGAGCCTGATCAGAGATATCAATATCCCCCATGAACCTGTTCTCTGTCCACAGTAGCTTTTCTCCCCCTTACGGTCACTACGTCAGTGTGTAAAATGCTTAGCATTAGCACTTCTTTGTGGTCATTGCACTTAAGTGCTTGGATTTCATCACTTGTTAAAGCAAATGATTTCCCCTTTGCTAGGCTCCTTGAGAGAAGTTGTGGTGGCAATCCTTTTTGGTTCCTGAGGACAGCCCCACAGGTCCCTTTTTTAGCAGCATAAAGATTTTTAAATAGTGGTACACTACAGTAAAAGTTGTCCATGTACAGTCTGTAGACCTTGTGAAGAAGTGGTTCCATTAGGTCCCAGATGATTTTCCACCGGCATCAAGGGTTCCTGGGCATCCTGGGGGATTTGTGTCATGGTCCTTGCCCTCATAAACTTTGAAGCCGCCTGTCTAACCTGTGCTTCTCTCACAGACTTTGTATAATTTAAAACCATACCTGGCTGTCTTAGAATATACTGATTAAGGGTACATTCACACGACCGTGTGTAATCCTTTCCGTTTTGCGGTCCGCAAATAACGAAACCGTGTGTCCGAATTTTGCAGATGAATGACTTCCGCTTGTGTTTCGTATGTTTGCGAACCGGAAAAAACAAGAGCGAGAAAACAAAAGAATTATTAAGGCCTTCAATAATACGAAAACGGATCCACAAAAAACGGATGACACACAGAAACCATTCGTATGTCATCCGCAATTTGCGGATCCATTGACTTGAAAGGGGCTGTGGACAATAGTAGTACAAGCTTTATATTTTTGCGGACTAGAAATGCAGAAACACTGATGCGGACAATATACTGAATGTTGTCCGCACATTTTATTCACCCATAGGAATGAATGGATCCGCATGTATTCCGGAAAAAATGGGGAACAGATGCGGATCCAACGCGGATAAAATTATACGGTCGTGTGAATGTACCCTTAATGACAGTCAGCTTTTAAAACTTACAAGGGATTTATCCACTCCAGTTTCAGTATAGGATTTTAGAAAAGTGTCTCTCCATTCACACGTTTGTAGTGCATTGCGGATCCGCAATACACCTGGCAGGCACCCCCCATAGAACTGCTCAATTGCGGACAAGAATAGGACATGTTCTATTTTTTTCCTGTGAGGTGGGATGGATTATCTCGGCAAAGTGCTCACTAACACAGATTTAGACAGATTTGTGAACAGTATATTTGAGAGTAATGGGTCTTTTGTGTATGTAGAAAATGTTTCAGAACTTTGAGTTCAGCTCATGCAAAATGGGAGCAAAACCAAAAGTGTTGCGTTTATATTTTTTTCTCAGTGTATATATTTGGGCTGCAACGATTAATCTACAAACCGGATTCCAAAAAAGTTGGGACACTAAACAAATTGTGAATAAAAACTGAATGCAATGATGTGGAGATGGCAAATGTCAATATTTTATTTGTAATAGAACGTAGATGACAGATCAAACGTTTAATCAGAGTAAATGTATCATTTTAAAGGAAAAATACGTTGATTCAAAATTTCACGGTGTCAACAAATCCCAAAAAAGTTGGGACAAGTAGCAATAAGAGGCTGGAAAAAGTAAATTTAAGCATAACGAAGAGCTGGAAGACCAAATAACACTAATTAGGTCAATTGGTAACATGATTGGGTATAAAAAGAGCTTCTCAGAGTGGCAGTGTCTCTCAGAAGCCAAGATGGGTAGAGGATCACCAATTCCCACAATGTTGCGCAGAAAGATAGTGGAGCAATATCAGAAAGGTGTTACCCAGCGAAAAATTGCAAAGACTTTGCATCTATCATCATCAACTGTGCATAACATCATCCGAAGATTCAGAGAATCTGGAACAATCTCTGTGCGTAAGGGTCAAGGCCGTAAAACCATACTGGATGCCCGTGATCTCCGGGCCCTTAAACGACACTGCACCACAAACAGGAATGCTACTGTAAAGGAAATCACAGAATGGGCTCAGGAATACTTCCAGAAACCATTGTCAGTGAACACAATCCACCGTGCCATCCGCCGTTGCCAGCTGAAACTCTACAGTGCAAAGAAGCAGCCATTTCTAAGCAAGATCCACAAGCTCAGCCGTTTTCACTGGGCCAGGGATCATTTAAAATGGAGTGTGACAAAATGGAAGACTGTTCTGTGGTCAGACAAGTCACAATTCGAAGTTCTTTTTGGAAATCTGGGACGCCATGTCACCCGGACCAAAGAGGACAAGGACAACCCAAGTTGTTATCAACGCTCAGTTCAGAAGCCTGCATCTCTGATGGTATGGGGTTGCATGAGTGCGTGTGGCATGGGCAGCTTGCATGTCTGGAAAGGCACCATCAATGCAGAAAAATATATTCAGGTTCTAGAACAACATATGCTCCCATCCAGACGTCATCTCTTTCAGGGAAGACCCTGCATTTTTCAACAAGATAATGCCAGACCACATCATGGCTGCGTAGGAGAAGGATCCGGGTACTGAAATGGCCAGTCTGCAGTCCAGATCTTTCATCTATAGAGAACATTTGGCACATCATAAAGAGGAAGGTGCAACAAAGAAGGCCCAAGACGATTGAACAGTTAGAGGCCTGTATTAGACAAGAATGGGAGAGCATTCATATTTCTAAACTTGAGAAACTGGTCTCCTCGGTCCCCAGAAGTCTGTTGAGTGTTGTAAGAAGAACGGGAGATGCCACACAGTGGTGAAAATGGCCTTGTCCCAATTTTTGGGGGATTTGTTGACACCATGAAATTCTGATTCAACATATTTTTCCCTTAAAATGGTACATTTTCTCAGTTTAAACTTTTGCTCCGTGATTTATGTTCTATTCTGAATAAAATATTAGAAGTTGGCACCTCCACATCATTGCGTTCAGTTTTTATTCACGATTTGTATAGTGTCCCAACTTTTTTGGAATCCGGTTTGTACGTTATCGATAATATTCGATAACTGGATTCGTTGTCATCAAATAATCAGCCAATTCGTTGCTATGCGGGCGGTCAGGCGCTATGCCTGCGGGTCCTTGAACTTTAAATCACCGCATCTTTATTACCTTACAATGAAGCTCCAGTAACAGGCAGAGAGGCCGGCGGCGTAACGTCACTTACTCACGTGACGCGCACGCTCCGCCTGCTTCATTCATAAGGTGGGCGGAGCAGGCGCGTCACGTGAGTAAGTGAAGTTACGCCGCCGCTTGCTCTGCCTGTTACTGGAGCTTCACTGTAAGTTAATAAAGATGCAGTGATTTAAAGTAAAAGTTACTGCCGGATAAGGAATACTGCTGTGAGCGGCGGGGCCGGGGCTGTTATGGGCAGGGGGATCTGTGGATGGCACTGTTATGGGGAGGGGCATCTGTGGATGGCACTGGTATGGAGGGGATCTGTGTATGGCACTGTTATGGGAGGGGATCTGTGAATGGCACTGTTATGGGGGAGATCTGTGGATGAGACATACAGCATAAGATGCTATATAGTGTCATCCATAGATCCCCCTATAGCATGGTCATCCATAGGTCCCCCTCCCCTTAACAGTGTCATCCACAGATCCCCCTCCCCATAACAGTGCCATCCACAGATTCCCCTCCCATAACAGTGCACAGATCCCCCTCCCATAACAGTGCACAGATCCCCCTCCCATAACAGTGCCATCCACAGATCCCCTCCATAACTGTGCCACCCACAGATTCCCTCCATAACAGGGCCACCCACAGATTCCCTCCATAACAGGGCCACCCACAGATTCCCTCCATAACAGTGCCACCCACAGATCCCCCCATAACAGTGCCACCCACAGATCGCCCCCCCATAACAGGGCCATCCACAGACCCCCCCCCCCCCCCCATAACAGGGCCATCCACAGAGCCCCTCCATGACAGGGCCATCCACAGAGCCCCTCCGTAACAGTGCCATCCACAGAGCCCCTCCATAACAATGCCATCCACAGATCCCCCCCCATAACAGTGCCATCCACAGAGCCCCTCCATAACAGTGCCATCCACAGAGCCCCTCCGTAACAGTGTCATCCACAGATCCTCCATAACAGTGCCATCCACAATTTGTTTTAATATGGCCTTTGAACCTAATTTTTTAAGTAGAATCATATAAACCCCCTTTTTTTTTCATTTTAGTGTTTTTTCCCGAGTAATCGATTAATCGATGAAATTATCGACAACTAATCGATTATTCAAATAATCGTTAGCTGCAGCCCTAGTATACAGTACAGACCAAAAGTTTGGACACACCTTCTCATTCAAAGAGTTTTCTTTATTTTCATGACTATGAAGGCATCAAAACTATGAATTAACACATGTGGAATTATATACATCACAAACAAGTGTGAAACAACTGAAAATATGTCATATTCTAGGTTCTTCAAAGTAGCCACCTTTTGCTTTGATTACTGCTTTGCACGCTCTTGGCATTCTCTTGATGAGCTTCAAGAGGTAGTCCCCTGAAATGGTCTTCCAACAGTCTTGAAGGAGTTCCCAGAGATGCTTAGCACTTGTTGGCCCTTTTGCCTTCACTCTGCAGTCCAGCTCACCCCAAACCATCTCGATTGGGTTCAGGTCCGGTGACTGTGGAGGCCAGGTCATCTGGCGCAGCACCCCATCACTCTCCTTCATGGTCAAATAGCCCTTACTTTCAAAGTTTTCCCAATTTTTCGGCTGACTGACTGACCTTCATTTTTTAAAGTAATGATGGCCACTCGTTTTTCTTTACTTAGCTGCTTTTTTCTTGCCATAATACAAATTCTAACAGTCTATTCAGTAGGACTATCAGCTGTGTATCCACCTGACTTCTCCTCAACACCACTGATGGTCCCAACCCCATTTATAAGGCAAGAAATCCCACTTATTAAACCTGACAGGGCACACCTGTGAAGTGAAAACCATTTCAGGGGACTACCTCTTGAAGCTCATCAAGAGAATGCCAAGAGTGTGCAAAGCAGTAATCAAAGCAAAAGGTGGCTACTTTGAAGAACCTAGAATATGACATATTTTCAGTTGTTTCACACTTGTTTGTTATGTATATAATTCCACATGTGTTAATTCATAGTTTTGATGCCTTCAGTGTGTGAATCTACAATTTTCATAGTCATGAAAATAAAGAAAACTCTTTGAATGAGAAGGTGTGTCCAAACTTTTGGTCTGTATTGTATATAATGCTCACTGATATATTTATAGAAGTAATTCAGCACGTCCCCTTGAAAATGACTTGTCTTGAAAGAGGGACATCCACTGCAACATATACCACCCTATAGGCATTTAGTGGGAAATGTCCATAATATTTCTTTATGGAATAGCACAGTCTGTTGAATGGTTCCATACCGTAAAACCAAAAAAGGCCTGATGTATACCGGCCCAACAGAGGCCAAAAGGACACTCTTTTTGGCTTCTGTCAAATGTATGGAACGGTGTAATTTCTTTTAGATTATAAAGCTGGGTTCTTTGTGTTGTCTTCCTTCTTCTCTCTCACAGGTTACTCCTAATGAAGGGAAAAAAGTAACTGTATAATGTGCTCTTCTGTAGTCCAAGGGAATGTATTCATGGGTACATAGCTTGAAAGAGTATAATTAAGTCTGCTTTAGACAGGTGCCCATATTTAAACATGAGTAAAATATCCCCAGGGATATTCAGTAAACTTCTCCCTGTGTTGGTTTTGGCTTTCTCACAGGTGAATCTGTCTTTCAGTTCAGGATGCTGAATGTGTGCAAAAGGTAACAATAGACTATCGTCTTAAGGGAAAAAGTTAATTTGCTTAAGAAATAAAGTATAAAATACATGTTAATTTCTGTAACATTTACCAGATGCAGGACTGAATGACCATATTCCCAATCTATGGTGGCGTATTAAGAATGAGAGCTTGAATTCTATTACACAAACCGGTTTATAAAGAGAAAGGGGGAATCTATCATTTGCAGTGTTTTTTGTGTCATTTTTACGTTTTTCATTCGTTTGTGCTGCTGTGCCTAATTTATGAAATGCCGAACGGTAGTAATGAATTTGGCGCAAGTGCTGTGTGGTTTACGGATCTGTGAAAGTACACCTGGGGTTTGCCTGGTTTAGAATTGCGGCATTTTAGTGAATTTTGTGACTGTCTCAGAAGATAATTGAGACTGAAGGCCTTAATCCCAGTCCACTTTTGAAAGTGGTGCAGAAGGCCAAAAGTTGTTGCGCAAAAAGTCGAGTGTGCCAGCACTAGCGGCATTTTAAATGGGTTATTCTACACTAACAAATGCTCCCCCATATGCTGATTCTACTTACCTGGCTCCCGGCGGTGACGGGGACGAGCTTCCCTAGCATTGCGGGTGATGCTAGGGAGGCTTGTCCTTGTCACCGCCTGCCATTGGCTGCTCCCCCTGACACCAGATATTTTCATCCGCGCACAGGGAGAAGCAGCAGCGGGGACCAGGAGTGACACGGGGAGCCAGGTAAGTAGAATCAGTGTGAGGGGCCCGGCATATGGGGGAGAATTTGCTAGTGTCGGATAACCCCTTTAACAGATGAAAACTGGCTCACCAGATTTTTATAAATGTCCCCAATAGTATACATGCATATTTTGCGATCTGCCCATCAATGCCCCTAAAACTGCTATGAAACAACTTTTTTTGTGGTCTGGGTCACAGAGATGTCCCATGAAAAACAGAAACGGTCAATATTATATACAATATTTTGGGATGCACTTGGTTGAAGGAAATATTGTATTGGGTGTATTTTAACATGTTTATTCTGTATGCATAAGAGTAACCAAAGACTACAGTGCTAAACCATGGTAGAACACTTGTGGTTGTATGTTGGGAGTTTTGACCCAGCAGCATTTTACTAGGCCTATGTGAATATCCCATAAGTGGTTCAAAACCAGATAACTATAAACCTTATGTCCATGTTATTTCCCTTCAACTTAGGACTTCACATGTTTTCTGGAGACAGCTCGGGGCGGATTATCATGTGGAATACAGGCATCAGCAGAAGTTCCCAACAGAACCCAGTCGAGCTCTGGAGTATTTTGAAGGTAAAATTGTCAAGTTGTGAGAATTGTCCAGTTTTGTATGGTATAAATCTAGTTAACTGTTAGCTTGACATCCTTTACTGAGATTTTAATAAAAGGCTGTAGACACCTTTGGTGGCATTTTTCCATTATTACATTCTACCCCTTTTGGGCTAAAAATCATTGTTGAAGGTGGTCTTTATTTAAAAATTTCCACCATTTTCCATGCACAGCTGTGGGCTTCTGTGTACTACTGCAGAGTGTCAGCAGCTCTGACTGAATTGAGCTATAAGGAGTTCTAAGATATGTGCTGCACATGAGCAGTCAGGTCTCACTGTTAACAGAAAGCCTGCTGCTCTGAAAATAAAAACTGCTGAACATTTATAATAAAGACCAATTGGAAAACTGATTTTTAGCCCAAAATGAAGTAATAAAAAATGCCCCCATGGTCCTCCATAGCTTTTAAAGAGTAACGAAACCTTTTGACTATAATTTAAATAAGATGACCCTAATGCACTAATAATTTTTTTTTTTTTTAAATAAACTTAAAGGTACACTGACAGGCCCAATAAGCATAATTAGCTGTATATATGCATGCACAGGCCTTTCATTGAGTATTAAAAACATATAAGTCTAACTCCTGTCCACCTTATGAACACTGCAAAATGATGTTTTATAACCTGATGTAATTGCTCGTCTTTCTGCCCAAGGGGCGGCGTTTCAGCTTCACTTCTGCCCAGCCAGCCTCCCCCCAACCGCCGTTTTGAAGCGCCGCCCAGCTCATCAATATTCACTTCGCTGGGCGGCTTTTGCTGTCCCCGACGTTCCGAGATCTGGCGCATGCCCAATAGAAAGCTATGGGCATCGGACTCACTTTCAGCTTCTGCGCATGCGCCCGACACCCATAGCTTTCTATTGGGCATGCGCCGGATCTCGGAACGTCGGGGACAGCAGAAGCCGCCCAGCGAAGTGAATATTGATGAGCTGGGCGGCGCTTCAAAACGGCTGTTGGGGGAGGCTAACTGGGCAGAAGTGAAGCTGAAACGCCGCCCCTTGGGCAGAAAGACGAGCGATTACATCAGGTTATAAAACATCATTTTGCAGTATTCATAAGGTGGACAGGGGTTAGACTTATATGTTTTTAATACTCAATGGAAGACCTGTGCATGCATATATACAGCTAATTATGCTTATTGGGCCTGTCAGTGTCCCTTTAAATAAAAATTCAAAATAAATTAATAGACTTTTACCTCCCCAAAAGAGCACCATTCCCTATGCGCTTAAAACTCAGTTCTCTGTACACCGCTCAGCGGTGTACAGAGTACGGACTGTGAAATTTATGAATGGGGCTGCAGCACAGCCAGTATGGGCAGGAGCGCATATTGCTGCTCCTGCCCGTGCCCCCCAGAGGTTTACTAACTCCTGGCTAAGAGTCCTGCATGTCAGCTCTTAGCTTAGCAGAGCAGGCAGAAGCCCGCTCCACTCAGCTAATCCTGGCATAATACATAGGTACAGGGTGCCCATGTGCTATGGCAGGAGTTAGTAAACCTCTGGGGGGCAGGGGCAGCAATATGCGGTGGACAGAGAACAGATTTTTAAGCACACAGGGAATGGTGCTCTTTAGGGAGGTAAAAGTATTATAAAAATACAAAATTAATTAAAAAAATATATTAGAAAAAGTTTTTATTAAAATTTTTGTCTAAGGTTTACTTAATCTTGAAAGCATTTTTCAATTTGTGTGCCATTATAATAGATTGTGACCTTGAAAAACATTTTAACCTTAATTCGAATAAATATTGGTTTATATAATTTATGTGAAAGCGGCTTTGGACAACCGATATTAAAAAAGGAAAAGTTGATGAGCCGATCTGGAATTTTTCTATTTGGACACCGCAGTCTTGGAGTGGCCAGGACTTTAAGAACGTATTAATTTTTTTACAATCTAGATAGTGAGGTAGTGGAACTGGAAAGTAAAAAAAAATAGTTCATTTATGTTGGTTTGTGAAAAGAAACATTGTTATACAGTATTTCCCCAGACATGTTAATGGGTTTGTCTCATGAAGAGAACCTCTGATCATATGCCCTAAATGAAGAGAACCCCTGATCATATGCCCTATTAGGCCCATTCACACGTTCGCAATTGCGTTCCGCATTTTGCGGAATGGAATTGCAGACCCATTTATTTTTATAGTGCCGCACGATGTGTGGCCCGCACTTCCGGGTCCACATTTCCGTTCCCGAAAAAAATAGAACATGTCCTATTCTTGTCCGCAATTGCGGACAAGAATAGGCATATTCTATTAGTGCCAGCGATATGCGGAACGCACATTGCCCTGTCTGTGTTTTGTGGATCCGCAAAACACGCTACGGAAGTGAGAATGGAGCCTGAGAGGGTCCCTTCTCTGGGAGCCAGAAAAGAGAACAGTCTTGTAACAGTCATCTGTCCAAATAGAAGTAATAAAAGTAATAATATTTTTTAGAATACTGTGTCATTTTAGGAAATAAAAGAAAGTGACATGAAAGGAATTGCTGTGAATCACTTAGAAGTTCATCCAAATGGAAGGCGCCTGTTGATTCATACAAAAGACAGTACAGTCCGAATCATGGATCTTAGAATGTAAGCAGTTTTCCCCTTTGTGTTTCAGTTTTGTTCATTTGGCTGTCAAGATGCTTTTCTCTGCTTTTAAAGTGGTTATTCAACCCCTGAAATGCATCCCCATATGCCCGGGCCCCTCACACATATTGTACTTACCCTGCTCCCCGGCACCTGCGTCTTTTCTGAAGCCTGCACGGTTGCCGTTGCATCTCCCCGTTGCGCGGAGGAAAACACCCGCGCAATGGGGAGATGCAAAGGCGGCTATGTGGGCTTCAGAAGCGATGCGGGTGCCGGGGAGCATGGTAAGTTCATTGTGTTTGAGGGGCCCGGGCATATGGGAGGGCATTTCAGGGGTTGGATAACCCCATTTTGTCTTCTATTATCCTCTACCGATCCATTTTTTTCTATCTATATCGTCTCTATCTATGTATCTACTTACCTATTTATCTATTTCTTTTATATCTATTTATCCATCCATCCACTGTTCCACCCATCCATCGTGATCTATGTTAAAAGGGTTTCCATTTTTTTTTTTTACTGGTGGTATCTGATCAGTGGGGGTCTGACACCCCTGCTGATCAGTTGTTTTGAGAAGGCACCAACGCTGCTGTGAGTGCCGCAGCCTTCTCGCAGCTTCCCAAGCACAGTGCTGTACATTTGGATATCGGCTGTGCTTGGTATCATGCTCAATCCCTTTCACTTGATTGGGGCTGAGCTGCTCCTAGGCCACATGACACATGAACATGTTGTCACTCACCCTAGGAAAATCTGAGAGAAGACTGCGCGCTCACAGGAGTGCTTCTGCCTTCTCAAACAGCTGATTGGCGTCGGTCCCAGGTGTCAGACCCCATCCATCAGATACTGATGACCTATTCTGATGATAGGTCATCGGTGTAAAAATCCCAGAAAACCCCTTTAATAGTCATCTCTAAATAACTGATATACTGATGCAGCAAATCACATTAAGGGCTCGTTCATACGAACGTGTTATGGCCGTTGCCGTATTGTGGACCGCATTTGCAGATCCGCAATACACGGGCACCGTTCCAAGTGCATTCCAAATCACGGAAGCGGACCCATTCACTCCAATGGGTCCGCAAATCCGGAGATGCGGAACACTACGGAAGCACTACGGATTATGATCTATCTTTTTGCGGTACGGAGGGATCGCGGACCCATTTAAGTGAATGGGTCCACGATCCCCATGCGGCTGCCCCACGGACGGTGCCCGTGCATTGCGGACCACAATTTGCAGTCCACAGCACGGGCACGGGCTTCACATGTTCGAGCCCTTATACTGTAAGTCAGTCTTCAAGAATAATCTAGACGGTCTGCAAGTATATAAAATGACGGTTGCGGACAAGGCTATTTAAAGAACTCCTTTCTACTGTCGCGAAGAAGTGAGCTGGACTTGCTAAGGCCACTTTTGGACATCTAACGTCTAGCAGCACATGTTAGAACAGTACCTGGTTCTTTAAATACCCTAGTAGGAATCATGTCTAACTTCTTGTGCTCTTTAATTCTGTTTTAGACTGGCTGCAAAAAAATATATTGGAGCCACAAATTACAGGGAAAAACTTCGCAGTGCCTTAACACCTTGTGGAACATTTGTCATAGCAGGTAGTGAAGATGGGGTTGCATATGTGTGGAATGCTGAAACAGGTGAGACATTTTTAGTTTTGTTTAGTCCATGCAATGTACTATGAACAATAGACTGGTACACATCTTTTATTTTATGCAGTTACTTTAACCTGTTTAAATTCTAATACTGCTTATAAAGTCAGGGTGTGTTTTATTTTATTGTAGGAGACCAGGTAGCAAAGTATACAGCGCTGTCATATACAGCCCCACTTCGAGATGTGGCCTTTCACCCTCATGAACACATGGTGGCATTTTGTGCCTTTGGACCAAGCCAACCAATCATTGTATACATTTATGACTACAAGGGTGAGCATGAACACTGATACAGTATTGTTTCTGCTAACACAGCATCCCTTCTTGCATCTAAGACTGACTTTACATAGATAGCTGTTGGCCAACCTGACTCCTCCATCCACATGCACTCTCAGCTGAGCACGCCTATGGCCTCAACAAGTATAGTCTAGTAAGCTGCTGCCACACACTTCTGGCAGCTTATTTCCCTAGAACAGAAGGATTCTGTTCTTCTGTCCCCTGATGTCTACTATTGGAGGGGATTTAGGAGGCTCCCATACACGTCAGATGGTTAGCTGGTCCCCACTACATTTTTAGGTTCAGACAACATACATCTAATGTGTATGGCCAGAATAGTTGACAAATTGGAAGCTTCGGTAACTTCTACAATTTAAAATAATACAAAATATTTATACAGTCTTGTAACATAATGATTTTACAGTCTAACAAGCAAAGTATACACTGCGTGCAGAATTATTAGGCAAATGAGTATTTTGACCACATCATCCTCTTTATGCATGTTGTCTTACTCCAAGCTGTATAGGCTCGAAAGCCTACTACCAATTAAGCATATTAGGTGATGTGCATCTCTGTAATGAGAAGTGGTGTGGTCTAATGACATCAACACCCTATATCAGGTGTGCATAATTATTAGGCAACTTTCCTTTTCTTTGGCAAAATGGGTCAAAAGAAGGACTTGACAGGCTCAGAAAAGTCAAAAATAATGAGATATCTTGCAGAGGGATGCAGCACTCTTAAAATTGCAAAGCTTCTGAAGCGTGATCATCGAACAATCAAGCGTTTCATTCAAAATAGTCAACAGGGTCGCAAGAAGCGTGTGGAAAATCCAAGGCGCAAAATAACTGCCCATGAACTGAGAAAAGTCAAGCGTGCAGCTGCCAAGATGCCACTTGCCACCAGTTTGGCCATATTTCAGAGCTGCAACATCACTGGAGTGCCCAAAAGCACAAGGTGTGCAATACTCAGAGACATGGCCAAGGTAAGAAAGGCTGAAAGACGACCATCACTGAACAAGACACACAAGCTGAAACGTCAAGACTGGGCCAAGAAATATCTCAAGACTGATTTTTCTAAGGTTTTATGGACTGATGAAATGAGAGTGAGTCTTGATGGGCCAGATGGATGGGCCCGTGGCTGGATTGGTAAAGGGCAGAGAGCTCCAGTCCGACTCAGACGCCAGCAAGGTGGAGGTGGAGTACTGGTTTGGGCTGGTATCATCAAAGATGAGCTTGTGGGGCCTTTTCGGGTTGAGGATGGAGTCAAGCTCAACTCCCAGTCCTACTGCCAGTTTCTGGAAGACACCTTCTTCAAGCAGTGGTACAGGAAGAAGTCTGCATCCTTCAAGAAAAACATGATTTTCATGCAGGACAATGCTCCATCACACGCGTCCAAGTACTCCACAGCGTGGCTGGCAAGAAAGGGTATAAGAAGAAAATCTAATGACATGGCCTCCTTGTTCACCTGATCTGAACCCCATTGAGAACCTGTGGTCCATCATCAAATGTGAGATTTACAAGGAGGGAAAACAGTACACCTCTCTGAACAGTGTCTGGGAGGCTGTGGTTGCTGCTGCACGCAATGTTGATGGTGAACAGATCAAAACACTGACAGAATCCATGGATGGCAGGCTTTTGAGTGTCCTTGCAAAGAAAGGTGGCTATATTGGTCACTGATTTGTTTTTGTTTTGTTTTTGAATGTCAGAAATGTATATTTGTGAATGTTGAGATGTTATATTGGTTTCACTGGTAAAAATAAATAATTGAAATGGGTATATATTTGTTTTTTGTTAAGTTGCCTAATAATTATGCACAGTAATAGTCACCTGCACACACAGATATCCCCCTAAAATAGCTAAAACTAAAAACAAACTAAAAACTATTTCCAAAAATATTCAGCTTTGATATTAATGAGTTTTTTGGGTTCATTGAGAACATGGTTGTTGTTCAATAATAAAATTAATCCTCAAAAATACAACTTGCCTAATAATTCTGCACTCCCTGTATAGCATAATACTGTTGAAAACACAGGAGCTTAACCCTCTTCCTGCCAAGGACGTTTGTCATACGTTTTTGCAGGGTGGGACTTCAGTAGCCAACGACGTATGAGATGCATTCTTTCTACCAACTCTTTTTCAGGCTGTATAGCAGCTAGAGATAAGGCGAAGGTCACAGTGCTAGCCACTATACAGGCCAAGATACAGTCGGGTAAAGTGGGAGTTGCATGTGCCTGCAGCTCTCACCTCCAACCCGGTTTCTAAAGGTTCTATTTCCGGCAGTATGGCTACTAGCATGGCGATCCCAGTCTTGCTTTCAAGGGCTTGTCTCATTTCAGCAAGTGGCATTTACCATGTAGAAAAGTTAATACAAGGCACTTACTAATGTATTGTGATTGTCCATATTGCTTCCTTTTCTGACTTAATTCATTCTTCCATTGCATTATACACTGCTCGTTTTCAGAGGTTACAGCCACTGCTGCAGCGCTTATTATACGAGGTGGCCTACGCTCACTCCCACAGTCCCGGTCACAATACATTAGTAATTGCCCTCCAAATTAACTTTGTCTATATGGTAAATGCCATTTGCTGAAGTTAGAAAACCCCCTTTAAGGCATAGATTCTTATCTTAAAAACCTGGCTCATATTTTTAGCTACTATAGAGACTGAGATAGAGCCGTTTATAGCAAGGAAGTATCTCATGTGTGTCAGACTAGTGAAGTGCCACTCTACTGAGATTTGTCTTTGGCAATTGAAAGCTTAATCTTCTGTGGGTTTTTTATTTAGAAGTTTACAGTCCAGAACAGTTCCTGAACTGTGGAGGGAAAGGGAGGCCAAGGAGTGTGTGCTGACAAGCTGCCTTGTATAACTCTACTTGACCACAGTGGGGAGGGGTAACATGAAGTGCTGCGCAGATTATCATCTTCATAGAGCATACCTGTAATTGTCACATATGAAGGGGTTCCTTACCTCCAGTAGATGATCGTTTGCTCATCTAATTATCCCTCTGCGGCCACTTTGGCCATTTATTGATGCCATGACCCAGATGTTCATCAGTGTTCCGGATCACAGCGTCAAAAAAGTCACAACAAACATGCACATTACACACATAAATGTGAATAAAGCTTACATTTTCTACTGCCTTTATCCTGTTTGTACCTGATTTTTAGTATAAAATATGCTGACCACTTCTCTAGCGATACCCGTTACACCCTACAGTAATAGAGTTAGTGATTATCACTAGAGAGGGGTTAAAAAAATAGTTCTTTTACCAAAAAGAAACGATGTACATGGATAATCGGAGGTCATAAATGCATATACATAACCAAAAAGAACTAAATTGACCCCTAAAAACAAAATTTTTATTTAAAGGGACACTGTCACCTGGATTTTACTTACTAAGCTAATAACATCACCACATCAGTCTCCACGATTTACATTAAAATATACTAGTACTACTGCCCTGTGTCTTTTATTTTGTCTATTAAATCGGTTTTATTAATATGCAAAGTTCCTCAATAAGGAGCCCAAGGGGACGTCTCTCCGGCAGTTGGAGCCCAGTTGCGCCTATTTCTTCGCACCGCCCCGCTGCTAATTTATTCACTGTTCATCGCTGACCTAATGTTTGTGCAGCGCCCGTAATCCCGCGCATGCGCTCTGGATACACATGTCAGCGCGGTGTCCTAGCATCGGCCTCACAGAAGTCATTGCGCATGCGCCAGCTTCGCCGCTCCTGCCTCTCCGTCCTTTGCTCGCCCTGCAAGTTGCACTGCTCCGCTCTTCCTTTCCGGGTCGAGCGAAGATGGCGCATGCGCAATGACTTCTGTGAGGCCGATGCCAGGACACCGCGCGGGCCCTGACATGTGTATCCAGGGCGCATGCGCGTGATTACAGGCGCTGCACAAACATTACGTCAGCACCAGTAGACATTTCAGCATGACAATGACCCAAAACACACAGAAAAAGTGGGGAAGAAATGGTTAGCAGACAACAACATTAACGTTTTGGAGTGGCCGAGCCAGAGTCCAGACTTGAATCTGTGGAGGGAGCTAAAGATCAGGGTGATGGCAAGAAGACCCTCCAACCTGAAAGATTTGGAGCTCATTGCTAAAGATGAATGGGCAAAAATACATGCAAAAAGCTGGTCTGCAATTATAGGAAGCGCTTGATTGCTGTAATAGCCAATAAAGGCTTTTCTATTGATTATTGAGAAGGGTATGAATAATTTTGGACTGGACACTTTTTGCTCAAATGTAAATAAAAGCTGAGAAATGTTTTTTTTCCCACAATAATGCCTCTTGTACATCATCTTATTATCGTTTGGGAGACACCCATGTCATTTCCCGTCAAAAAATTACTTGCTGGATGTATAAAAGTAACTTTAAGTCAAAATTTGCCAGGGGTATGAATAATTATCGGCAGCACTGTAAGTGAACCAAAAATAAATAAAAAATGTGCAACCTGATATGGAAAAAGGCCACCAGTAAATGTTCAGGTAGGGTGGGCAGAGAAAACCATATGAGGGGAGCATTTAACCCTAATGTGGCCCTGCTGAATCCTCAGCCCGGGGATGGCCCTTAAAGGTGGAGTCTCCCCGTACCTAACCTGGCTGGTCTTAGTAAGCCCTAAATGGGTTTCCCTACTGCACCAACGCGTTTCACCCACCTGGGTTCATCAAAGGGGTCGTGTGGTTTTTCTACATCTTGGGACCATCACATGTGTCTGCATCATGCCCTGACCTATGGGGACTGCATGTGTTGTTTTTGACTGTCCTTAGTACACATCCTCTGTGCCAATCTCCTGTGATGTAATGTACCATTTTTATTATTTTCAATATCTTTCGGTATAGCTGTTGTTTGTTGGGCCCTGTACTTTTTCCCACACGACCCCTTGATCAACCCAGGTGGGTGAAACGCGTTGGAGCAGTAGGGAAACCCATTTAGGGCTTACTAGGACAAGCCAGGTTAGGTACGGGGAGACTCCACCTTTAAGGGCCATCCCCGGGCTGAGGATTCAGCAGGGCCACATTAGGGTTAAATGCTCCCCTCATATGGTTTTCTCTGCCCACCCTACCTGAACATTTACTGGCGGCCTTTTTCCGTATGAGGTTGCACTTTTTTTTTTTTGTTCACTTACCTTGTGAAGATTTGTATAGAGGTGGCCTGCGTTGTTAGGTCCTTTTAAATTGATTAAATAAAAATTGTGTTTTTAGGGGTCAATTCAGTTCTTTTTGGTTATGTTAAAAAATAGGCTATGTCATTGTATGTTATCTTATATATAAAGAATTGGGAAACTTTAACCTGGACTGCAAAGAAGATATACGTAAATCAATTCATGGTGGTTAATTAGTTGTATAACTTCAGATATTTGGGGAGTAAAAGCCATTTTCGAATGCCTGGTAATAACTCCTAGAGATCTATACACAGAATTACTAATGCTGGAGATGGAAAAATGGGTAAGCCTGTTATTCTACATAGTAAATTAAGAGATACAGGGGGCAAAACCACCACCTGTGAACTGCAGTTCCTTTTTGTCCACATTTCCACCAACATGTCGCAGAGTAATTAATAAGAGGTATGAGCAATTCTATTCAGTATCGCCATAGCTCTTCCTATTCTGTACGGCATGATTAATGTAAGGCCTCATGCACACAACCGTTGTTTTATTCCGTGTCCGTTGTGCCGTTTTTCGTGATTTTGTGCAGACCCATTGAAAACTCGGCTAATGCACCGTTTGTCATCCGCGTCCGTGATCCGTGGTTCCAGTCCGTCAAAAAAATATAACCTGTCCTATTATTTTCGCGGAAAACGGTTCGCGTTCCCATTCAAGTCAATGGGACCGCTAAAAAACACGGAGGCACACAAGATTGTCAACCCGCGTCCGCGTCCGTTTTTTTTCCTATCATTTGCATGGCAAACCTGTCTTAGATTTTTTTTTTACTTTCCTTCATGTCTGGGGATCCTCCAAAAATAAAGGAAGACGCACGGAAACAAAAACGGAAACGGATCACGGAACAACGGAACCCCATTTTGCGGAACGGAACACAACAACGGTCGTGTGCCTGAGGCCTAAGGGGAACATTTGACTGCCCAGTATAATGCGAATTTCCAGCTGTCCATAGTGAATTACTCCCCTAGTTCCTCAGTCCATTTCTCAATGGAAGGGGTTCTGATGATACTGTAGAAAGATTGCTAGTATATTTACTAACAAGTAACTGTTTAGGGCGTTTAATAGAGTACAGCGAATTATACATTTGGTGATATTGGTGAAGGGGGGGAGGGAGGTGGGTAGTTTGTAACTTGAAACCAAATTTTAACTTTCTGCTGGCTAAGATACAGACTCCTTATCAGTATATCCCACTTCAGGTCAGCACTGAACTGGGATATAGGGATTTCTGTACAGAATAATGGAGCAAATTCCATTATTCTGTACAAGTTGCAATCTCATGATTGCAAGTTGTGGTCTACTTAGGGAACAACAAAAAGTAAAAAAGTTTTGAAAAATAAAAAAAATTCCAGTATTTTTTTTAATAGTTTATTTTTAGCTTTATTTTGGGGAAAGCCCCCCTTTCCCCAAAATAAACTATTAAAAAAAATAACATTATGGGCAAAACACCTGTACTATTAAAATATAAAAAAGTTATCCCATACGGTGAATGGCGTAACGAAAAAAAAAAACCTGCAGATTTGCAGTTTTTTCATCACTTAATCTCCCCCCAAAAATTGAATAAAAAGTGATCATATAAACACAATGGTACTTTTAAAAACAATTTTTTTTCCGGGACAATATGATCTCCCACACCTCTCCATAAACATAACTATAAACAAAAGTGATGGGGTCAGAATATGGCGATGAAAAGAAAAAAATGTTTTTTTTTTTCAAAAGCTTTTATTTTTTTTCAATATTTAAACGCAAGAAAAACTATACATATGTGGTATCGCTGGATTCCTACTGACCTGGAGATTAAAGAGCAGAAGTCTGAGCACAGAAAAAAAAAAAACACCACAAAACGTTATTTTTTTTCCAATTCTACCCCGGTATTTTTTTCTCGCTTTCCACTGCAAACTATGCTATATTAAATGCTAGCATTAGAAAGTACAACTTGTCCCGCCAAAAACAAGCCTTTATACGGCCAGCAGAAGATTGTGCCGTCTAAACAGCTGCCAGCAAACAATGATTCTGTATGGGGACGAGTGATGGCATACTGTGGAGGAGATCGCTGCATGTAAATCAAGCGGTCTCCTCCACTGATTGTCAGGAAGGAACGCCTCATCTGTCAGTGTAAAGCGGCCTGAACTCAGAGCTGCTGAAACATGTCATATGTAATTGTAAAGGTTGAGATAACTTATCTTCACTTAGAAAATCAATGTTTTTGGAAATTTTGCGTAAGACTGTATGTTACAGCATGTTCTAGAGGTAACTTTTGTTTGCTTTTTGAACCTAGTTGCCCAACTTGAAGCTGAATCAGTGCAGGCAAGCAGTGATGCAAATGGACAAAGTAGTTCAGATGTTCCTACGTTTCAAGATTCTGTAATTGCTGCAAAGTCCTCTATGCGAATGATGAAGGTGAAGCAGAAATTGGATTCTGTTTTGGTATGTTCATTCCTTTCTCTCATCTGGTTCCATTTTCATTTTTACATGTACACTTACTTGTTCTAGGTTATCTGGCACAAAGAACCTGGAACTTTTTTCATACTGTGCACAGATAACCAAAGACACACTATTGCAGCAGACTGCTATGTGCAAAAATGCATTTCAATACCATTGGTTTTGCAGTGATTGGTGTCACTTCACACTGGCTATTGTCACTAGTTTCTGTTCAGGTGCTTTAGACTACATTCACACAACAGTGAAAAATGGCCATTTTTGTAACCGCTGTCACACAGCCGTTTCTATTACCAGTTGAAGTCAGTGGGGATATTTATATGGCTATTTTTTTATGGCCAGACGGACCCCATTGAAATCAGTTTGACCGTTTTTACACCAAAAGCCATTCGGGGGTTAAAATAAAATAAAAAAAAACAACTTATCCACTTGCACATGCGGGGACACTTGCTTCTTACTGCAGGGTTTAGGACCTGATGCTGCAAGGGGGCTGACGTCACATGACGCCATATTTGTTTTGAATTGATCTATGGACATTAACAAGGCTGCAGCATTATATATAGTGGGTACTGAGGGCACAATGGGGCAGACATATATATAATGAGGGGCATTAAGGTGCCATTATTTATACTGAGAGGACACTATGTGGTCAATTATTCATACTGGGGGGTACTATGGGGCCATTATTTTACTAAGGAACACTATGGGGCCATTATTCATACTGTGGAACACTATGGGGGTCATTATTCATATTGGGGGCACTATTGGGCCATGTACAGAGGGCAATGTGTGTGTATGTGGGGGGAGGGGCATAAAATATACTGAGGGAACTGCAGGAGTTGCAATGTAAAAAAAATATGAACTACGTCCCTTTTTAAATGTCCATTTTGCAAAATGGATGCAAAATGGCAATTAAAAACAGATATACGGCCAGAAAATGGTCTGACTGACAGTGTTTCTGTTTTTAATGGGTATTTTTCCACTGTTGTGTGAATGTATCCTTAAGGGCTTATGCACACAACCGTATGCCCTCCGAGACATACGGTCCGTGAGCGGGCCATATGTCCCAGAGCAGCATACATTGTGCGCACAGCATCATACGGTTACTATGATGCTGTGCGCATCGGGCCACCCGCGGAGCACTGGGGGGAACTCAGAATATCATATAAGTGCGGAACAATAGCCCCGCTGGCAGCCCGATGCGCACAGCATCATAGTAACCTATGATACTGTGTGCACGATGTATGCCGCTACAGGACATATGGCCCTCTCACAGACCATCGCAGGGCATACGGTTGTGTGCATGAGCCCTAAAGGGAATCTGTCATCATGATCTTGCATTATTAGTATTTATCCATTCCAGATCGCACACCAGTCCCATTAATGTATTTCAGCACAGCTTTAAGAGCTGGCACTGGGGGGAATGGGGGCAGTAGGCAGATAAAGAACAGCTATCTGGGCTCCTTATATGCGGTACTACAGGATTGTGTGACAGATTGCCTTTAACGAAGCCTTGTGTGTAACTGCGGCAGCATTCTCAGCTGATAGACTGAGAGGGCCATGGGGCTATATCCATGGTAATTTTTTTTTCTGCCATGGAAGGGGCCAAGTTAAATTGGTCTCAGACCACAAGACAAAGAGAAGGCACGCAATTTAAATTCACAAGAAAAATATATAAATATGATTCTGACTATATCCATTTGAATGACTAATTATTAAGACCTGAAAAACTTAATCATTTATATTTTAGAGGGGTGTTCTCTGATGCTCGTGGGAGGGATGGTTTTATGGGGGTGGAGGGAGGAAGTTTGGGTGGATTGAAATAATGGGATTATGTAACTTGTGAATTTTGTATTGTCTTTTCTTTATGTAGTGAGAGGAGTCATTTTATCTTTTGTGTATTTTTGGGATATGTTAAATTAAAAGGAATGAAATAAGGAAATAAAAATATGAATAACACTTTAGGCATTAAGTGAGTAAAACATGAAAGGCTGTATGCAGAAAAAAAAAACACTGGCTACTCCTGCTCCGTACAGTATTAAAACTAAGTTTTATGCAAACCCATAATACAGTTACACACTTGATCAGGAACCTCACCACAAAAAGTAGTTTATAAAGAGCCAAACTGAAATATCCCAAATTTTACACAAGGTTGGGGAAAAATCTGCACAAATACGCATTAAAATAAACCACTGCCCAAAAAGAGTAAAAGGTCAAGCAAAAAATGAATCTTACCAGCAATGAGGATTTGTAATGTGTATTTTTGCTCGGAGCCCAGATGACCCAGATGACAGACGTGCCCCTGCGCTTTGGGATGTGCTGACTGACCCCCTTTTTCTTTGCAGCTTGTGCTGGAGGTGTGGCTGCCTCCCCAGTCGTGCACTCCTGACCAGCTCTTCTGCCCCATTGGCTGATTTTAATTAGTGTTAGTATATAGCTTGGCCTGCTCCCCCTCACTCACTGAAGCCATCTGGCACCAGGAGAGAGATAGTGTGTGGACTCTCATTGCAGTCCTTGGTGACCTTTTGGCGCCAGGGGTGGTGTGGAGTGGGCCCGGCATGCATGCTGGTAACTGCTTTCCGTGGATATAATGGAGGCCATTTTGGCACCAAAAATTACAGAAATTCAGGCGGATCCAGCATGCATGTGGAACCTGCACTTTCTGAATTATATGATAGCCGTCATGGCACATAACAGGTAAAATTTTGTGTTAGGAACCTGTCTAACTAGAGATCGCCTTGACGTGCGGCAGACGGGCTCAAATAATTTTGTACAAAACGATTTGCCAAGCATCTCTAACTTATTAGTATAGCATTTGCAATTATGATGCAATTTTGTACTTTATTTGGTTTGCAGTGAGCTGTTGCATTGCATGTTTTGTTTAACAGTCTTGTTCTCAGCCATAGCAACGTGCCCCTGCGCTTTGGGATGTGCTGACTGACCCCCTTTTCCAGATGACTCACTCCTTCCGTCAGAACAGATAAAAATGTGACCGCTGATGGTCTGAAATGACCGAAACGTCCGGTCTAGATATTCTGTTTGTACATTGAAGATAAATATTGAGCAATTGGATGAAACTACTGCGAAACTAAAAAATAAAAAAAGTTTAATTGCAACACTGAAAATCTGTGTGCTTCAATTTCCCTATATGTACATTGGCTGTTCTCAGCCCTTGATTGGCACCAGAACCAACTGAATTGAGTGCGGTTCTCCACTCTATCATATATCCGTGAAGGATCCATGTGCGGTCCGTGTGTCAGTTTTTTGTTGTCTGTGTCATCCATTTTTCACTGACACAGAACAGCTGAAAAATAATTTTCATTGCATCTCTTCCTAATGATCCATGAAACATGAATGGCATCAGTGGTTTTCACGGACCCATAGACTATAATGGGCGTGATGGATACGCGAACACGGACAAAATAGAGCATGCATCCGTGCTAAAACCACAGACTAACAGGCTGTGCTAATACACAGATGTGTGAATACACACATTAAAATGAATGGGTACGTGTGCTGTCTGTGGAGAACACGTGGAGCACTGACGTGTGAATGAGGCTTAAGCCGGAACCTCATTATGTCACCTTCTTAGGTAACGTGTGACAAAAGTCAATAACCTTAAATAATTGAATATTTACTCAACCTTATAGACTCTGGCCGCAAGAAAAAAGACAGAAATATTATGGTATATAGATGAAAACCTTCTCACATCAGTGGCAACAGTCCATTGTATTAGGTTATGTCTTCTTTTTCCATGTGATTCTTTGTAGTTGCATTGGAACAAAGCAATATTCTTAATTTTCCTGTAACTTTCGTTGTTTGCTTTAGCACTTAATTATTAAGACAACAGAGTGATCATGCTTGTGTAGTATCAAGCCCTGCAGATCTGTCTTACATCATGACCGCTGCTGGCTATCCAGGTGGTTATCTCTGCAAGTTTTTCTTGCTCAATTTTCCTTCCAACCAAGCAGTGAAAGAGATAATTCACTTTGACAACATGTCCTATGTGTAAGCAGCATATGTAAAGCCTCGAGTTATATTAGGACTGTTCAACCCAAGGCATCTTTTTTTCTCTTTGAAGATTTTTTTTCTTACATACCACAGGGCTATATATGTGATGTTAAAATGTTTATAATGTTTAATTTGATCGCACTTAGTATTGAGTTCAGTGAGAATATAGTGATGCCTTGGCCTCTGCAGTGATCAAAGCCTGTACCCAAAATATTAACTCAAAAACAATGCAACGTTCAGAGAAGCACAAAAGTCGTCCATCAGGATATTAAACCAGAGAAAGAGCTGTGTATCATTAGTGAGAATCTTGTGATCAGTCCTGTCAAAGCTGCCTCCAAGTGAAAGGGACATCTTATAGTTTGAGAAGCACTGTCCTAAACCGCTTAAAAAAAAAAAAAAAAAGATACAACAATCAGTCACGTATTTCTGCAGTAATCCAGGCAAATAGAATTATTTTCAGCTCTTAAAGAGTAACTAAACCTTTGTATGAAATTTTAAAGGGGTTGTCTAGGTTCAGAGCTGAACCCAGACATACCCTTATTTTCACCCAGACAGCCCCCCTGAGGCTAGCATCGGAGCATCTCATGCTCCGATGCGCTCCCTCGCCCTGCGCTAAATCTTTTGTTTTCAATAACACACTGCCAGGCGGTAACTTCCACCCGGCACTGTGTTTGGTGACGTCACCGGCTCTGAGGGGCGGGCTTTAGCTCTGCCCTAGCCGTTTTACTGGTTAGGGCAGAGCTAAATCCCGCCCATTAGTGCCGGTGACGTCACCAGGGTTCCTGGCAGCTCCATGGAGAGCCCCGGTATGTCACTGGATCTCCAAAAAATGCCTTTGCCCTGCGCAATTTAGCGCAGGGCAAAGGAGAGCATCGGAGCATGAACTGCTCCGATGCTCATGTCAGGGGGGCTGCTGGGGTGAAAATGGAGGGATGTACCCGGACAACCCCTTTAATAAGATGCCCCTAATACCGTAATAGTTTTTTCTAATATATTTTATTTTATTTAATTTTGTATTTTTATTTGACTTTTACCTCCCTAAAGCGCACCATTCACTGTGTGCTTAAAACTCAGTTCTCTGTACACCGCTGGCAGGCTCCTGTTTCTGCCTGCTTCGCTAAGCTAAGTAGGAGCTGCTCCACTCAGCTAATCCTGGCATAGAACATAGGTACAGGGTACCCATGTGCTATGCTAGGAGTTAGTAAGCCTCCGGGGGAGGGCAGGGGCAGGAGCAGCAATATGCGCTCCTGCCCGTACTCGCTGTGCTGCGGTCGCATTCATAAACTTCACAGTCCGTACTCCGTACAGCAGTGTACAGAGAACTGAGTTTTAAACGTGCAGGGAGGTAAAAGTGTAATAAAAATACAATATTAATTAATAAAGTATATTAGAAAAAGTTTTATTAGGGACATCTTATTAAAATTTGATACAAAGGTTTAGTTACTCTTTAAAGGACATCGGTCAACAGATTTGTACCTATTAAACTGGCAGACCTTTTACATGTGCGCTTGGCAACTGATGGCATCCATGAACATGTTGGTCCCATGTTCGTATATGTTCCCGCATTGCCGAGAAAAATAAAGTTTTAATATATGCAAATGAGCCTCTAGAAGCAACGGGGGTGTTGTGGTTACTAGTAGAGGCTCCACTCTCTCTGCTACACCTTCTGCACTTTGACAGGACTAGGCAGACGTGATGATGCTTTCACTGTCTGGTCCTGTCAACCAAAGTACAGCAGTTGCAGAGAGAGTGGAGCCTCTACTAGTTACCGCAACACCCCCGTTGCTTCTAGAGGCTCATTTGCATGTATTTAAACTTCTTTTTTCTCAGCAATGCGGGCACATATGAACATGGGACCAACATGGATGCCGTCAGTTGCCAAGCACACGTGTAAAAGGTCTGCCAGTTTAATAGGTACAAATCTGTTGACAGATGTCCTTTAAAGAGTAACTAAACCTTTGTATCAAATTTTAATAAGATGTTCCTAATAAAACTTTTTCTAATATACTTTATTAATTAATTTTGTATTTTTATTACACTTTTACCTCCCTGTGCGGGCATATATGAACATGGGACCAGCACAGATGCCTTCAGCTGCCAAGTGCACATGTAACAGGTCAGCCAGTTTCATAGGTACAAATCTGCTGACAGATGTCCTTTAGGCCTCATGCACACGATTGTATGTATTTTGCGGTCCGCAAAAAAGGGATCCGTAAAAAATACGGATGACGTCCGTGTGCATTTTGTATTTTGCGGAACGGAACAGCTGGCCCCTAATAGAACAGTACTATCCTTGTCCGGAATGCGGACAGTAATAGGGCATGTTCTATTTTTTTGCGGAATGGAAACGGAATGCACACGGAGTAACTTCTGTTTTTTTTGCGGACCCATTGATCTGAATGGTTCTTTATATGGTCCGCAAAAAAAAAACGGAACGGACACGGAAAGAAAATACGTTTGTGTGCTTGAGGCCTTAATGTGTTTTTTCAGGGATAGCTTATTGATGACCTATCCTTCAGATAGGTCATCAGTATTATGTCTGTGGGAGACCAACTCCCAGTACTCCCGCTGATCAGCTGGTTTAACAAATAAAAGCTGAATTCTAAAATGGTACAACATAAGGTCATAAGAATAGATGCTCCAGAATTGTTATTCAAACAATAGACTTCTGCAGATCTTGTCCTTGAAAAGGGTGAAAGAACCTCACAATGACTTGACGTGCTGAGGCTTTCTAAATCCGCACGGCAGGTCAATTTCCGCACGGAACAAAAAAGCTAAATATTTGTCTAATCTCATACATTTTGCTGGTTCTATATTACACTGTGGTTTTTCCGCACGAGAATCCGCGCAGAAAAACATAATCTGCAATAGGTAGCCTAATGAGTCCCCAAACGTCATCTGAAACTAGAACTGTCAGAGTCTCCCTATAGACCACTAACAGACCAATACCATTCAGCAGTGCTGGATTGCAACACAAGTCCCAGAGGAGTCTATTAGTCCTAAGGCATGTCTGAGAGAGCTACCGTTCTGATCTCCTTAGCACTGACAGGGTCGTATAGCATTAGATTGATTTATGATGCTATGTAACCCTTAGAGTTCTGGAATGTATTTGGATAACACTGACAGCATTATGTCAGTGTTATACAATACATTCCAGAACTCTAATGGTTACATAGCATGATAAAGCAATAAAATGCTATGCATCCTATTAGTCCTACGTAGGTCAGGACAGTAGCTCTCGTAGACATGCTATGATTTCAACGCATTTAACTCACTCGTGTGAAACCAGCCTTATACGACCGAACTAATAGGGTCATTTATCAAATTGGAGTGAAGAAGAACTGGCTTAATTGCCCATAGCAACCAGTCAGATTCACCTTTCATTTTTGACAGCTCCTTTGGAACTTGAAAGGTGGAATCTGATTGGTTGCAATGGACAGATAAGCCAGTTCTGCTTTTCACTAAAATCAAACTATAGTGAATTGAGGCCACACCCCTACTCTTCATTATACTTAACACTAATTCTACACTATATCATTTGTCTTTCTTTAGATTGTAAATTATAATGTAAATATTATTATTTAATATGTTAGTTATGTTAATATTTATATTTAATTTGCATAATGCATCTATTCACTACACTGTGTAGTGAATGAAGGGTCACATGTTTAAGTTTTCTAGGGGAACAAAAAGTTAAGGGAAAAAAGCAAACAAATAGTTTTTAAAATATAAAAGTATTAAAAACTCAAATCAATTTTATATAATAATAAGCATAATTGGTATTGCTGCATCTGAAAATGTCCAAACTATTAAAATATAAAAGCATTTATAGTGGCCGCGATTAGGGAAGATAATTCAAAATGCCCAAAACAAAGATTTTTGGTCACCTTGCCCCTCCTCCCCAAAAAAATCACAAACTGTTCAAAAAAATCATGTAAATACCCCAAAGTAACAATAAGTCAACATCTCCTACTGCAGAAAACAAGCCCTCACACATGTTCTGTATGTAAAAAAAAGTTATGGGGATCAGAATATGATGACACACACAATAAAGGTAACATGTCAGTGGCAGCACATCTTTCCTTTTTTACCATTTTCTTTTCATTTTCACACACATCATTTTTTCACATTTTCCAACACATGATATTGTAAATTAAACTGTGCTACTATAAACCGTGTTTAATATATTCCATAGTAGAAAAAGGAAAGCACTCTGAAAAGATAAAAAAATAATTTTTACTGTCAAGATTTACATCTTTCAGTGTTCTTTAGATTTTCATGCTGTACATGGCCAAATTTAAAGAGGTAGTGCAGTGCTACCATATTTATGACCTTAGGTCATCAATATCATACATTGTATTTCTATTTACCGTATAGATGATAGTAACTGGCTCTCATTTATAAGCTGTTTTAGAAATTGTCTTTTGTTAACATTACTTACATAAGAGATATACGACATATGCCCTGAATCTTTGTTTTATTTTAATAATTAAAATAAATGATTAAAGAGCAACTGCCATGGGGGTGAGTGCCGATTGGGAGAAAGCACTCTGCTGAACAATGTGCCCCTTCGACAGTGAACATTTCTCTTTGAAGAGGATTGGTTAGGTAAAGGCAGACTTGTAGAGGGAGACGTAAAGCGGTTGGCCACATTTTGGATACTTTTGGCCAATGTGTATGTAAGTTGATTATATAACAATTACTAATATAGCCTTTGTTGATTTTCCTTGTTGTTTGCTTTATTTTCCTGTACTGTTCAAACAGGAGACCAGTCCATAAGATGGCCGCTGATGAAAGGTCATCTGACCAGGCAAAACTAACTCCAGGAATGGCACTCAGCCTTCTCCACACAAATACACCACATCTGCCATCTGCACTTGCAATGTTGAGAGTTTAGTGCAGTTTATTATATTTTAACAAAGGAGACTGAGTGATCTGTCTGGTCACGTGACCCTCCGTCAGCAGGCATTTTATGGACAGGACCATGTGGACGGCACAAAGGACTTGGCCAAAAAGGGAGAATACTTTCTGAAATATAGGAATTGGTGCAAAATATCAACAAAGATTATATTGGAAAGTGACATAAATTAATCTTACAAACACACTGGTCAACAGTAGCCAGAAAGTGGCCAACCCCTTTAACCAGTTACTTAAGGACACAGGGCGTACCTGTACGCCCTGTGTATTTCTGATCACCGCCGCGTGGCGGGCGGTGATCGGTACCCGGTGCCTGCTCAAATCATTGAGCAGGCACCATGGCTAAATGCGAGGGAGAGTCCCGTGACCCCCCCGTGTCGGCGATCGCCGCAAACCGCAGTTCAATTCAGACCTGCGGTTTGCGGCTTTTCAATGGTGCGGCGGGCACAGGTGCCATCAGGTGCCCATGCGGCTGTAGGGGGGACCCGATGGCATGGAAGGCAGCGCGACACCTTCCTAAGGCATTTCCGCTGCCTTCCTGTGACGTGCCTGTGAGATCCAGCCCCCTGGATCTCACAGGCAGGAAGCTGTATGAGTAATACACACAGTATTACTCATACAGCCAATGCATTCCAATACAGAAGTATTGGAATAGATTGTAAAAGGGATTAGACCCCCAAAAGTTGAAATCCCAAAGTGGGACAAAAAAAAAAGGAAAAAATAAAGTTTTCCCCCCAAAAAATGAAATTCAAAGTTTCAAGTAAAAATAAACAAAAACGTCATTTTCCCCAATTAAAGTAAAAAAATTTTTTTAGACATATTAGGTATCGCCGCGTCTGTATCGACCGGCTCTATAAACATATCACATTACCTAACCCCTCAGATGAACACCGTAAAAAATAGAAAATAAAAACTGTGCTAAATAATAAATTTTTTTGTCACCTTACATCACAAAAAGTACAACAGTAAGCAATCAAAAAGGCGTATGCCCACCAAAATAGTACCAATCTAACTGTCGCCTCATCCCGCAAAAAATGAGCCCCTTCCTAAGACAATCGCCCCCCCCAAAAAAACGGCTCAGAATATGGAGACACTAAAACATAATTTTTTTTGTTTTAAAAAAGCTGTTATTGTGTAAAACTTAAGTAAATAAAAAAAAGTATACATATTAAAGTATCGCCGCGTCCGTATCGACCGGCTCTATAAAAATATCACATGACCTAACCCCTCAGATGAACACCGTAAAAAAAACAAAAAAAAAACGGTGTAAACGGTGTAAAAAAAGCTATTTTTTGTCATCTTACATTTACAAAAAGTGTAATAGCAAGCATTAAAAAGTCATATGCACCCCAAAATAGTGCCAATCAAACCGTCATCTCATCCTGCAAAAAAGGAGACCCTACCTAAGATAATCGCCCAAAAACTGAAAAAACTATGGCTCTCAGACTATGGAGACACTAAAACATGATATTTTTTTTGTTTAAAAAATGATATTATTGTGTAAAATTTAAATAAAATAAAAAGTATACATATTCGGTATCGCCGCGTCCGTATCGACCGGCTCTATAAAAATATCACATGACCTAACCTCTCAGGTGAACACCGTAAAAAATAAAAAAATAAATGGTGTAAAAAAATTTTTTTGGTCACCTTACATCACAAAAAGTGTAATAGAAAGCGATCAAAAAGTCACATGCACCCCAAAATAGTGCCAATCAAACCGTCATCTCATCCCGCAAAAAAGGAGACCCTACCTAAGATAATCGCCCAAAAACTGAAAAAATTATGGCTCTCAGACTATGGAGACATACATAAATAAAAAAATTGTATACATATTAGGTATCGCCGCCTCCGTGACAACCTGCTCTATAAAAATACCACATGATCTAACCTGTCAGATGAA
The DNA here is from genome assembly GCF_905171765.1 of Bufo bufo. Taxonomy (NCBI): domain Eukaryota; kingdom Metazoa; phylum Chordata; class Amphibia; order Anura; family Bufonidae; genus Bufo; species Bufo bufo. Next base: position 379,720,537 of record NC_053392.1, on the reverse strand, counting down.
TGTTGTAAATAACAAAAAACATTTCTTGTTACCTTGCATCACAAAAAGTGTAATGTAGAGCAACCAAAAATCATATGTACCCTAAACTAGTACCAACAAAACTTCCACCCTATCCCGTAGTTTCTACTCTAGGGGTGCATCAGGGGGGCTTCAAATGGGACATGGTGTCAAAAAACCAATCCAGCAAAATCTGCCTTCCAAAATGGCATTCCTTTCCTTCTGCGCCCTGTGCCGTGTGCCCATACAGCAGTTTACGACCACATATGGGGTGTTTCTGTAAACTACAGAATCAGGGCCATAAATATTGAGTTTTGTTTGGCTGTTAACCCTTGCTTTGTAACTGGAAAAAAAATATTAAAATGGAAAATCTGCCAAAAAAGTGAAAATTTGAAATTGTATCTCTATTTTCCATTAATTCTTGTGGAACACCTAAAGGGTTAACGACGTTTGTAAAATCAGTTTTGAATACCTTGAGGGTGTAGTTTCTAGAATGGGGTAATTTTTGGGTGGTTTCTATTATGTAAGCCTCACAAAGTGATTTCAGACCTGAACTGGTCCTTTAAAAAGTAGGTTTTTGAAAATTTCTGAGAAATTTCAAGATTTACTTCTAAACTTCTAAGCCTTGTAACGTCCCCCAAAAATAAAATGTCATTCCCAAAATGATCCTAACATGAAGTAGACATATGGGGAATGTAAAGTAATAACTATTTTTGTAGGTATTAATATGTATTATAGAAGTAGAGAAATTGAAACTTGGAAATTTGCAAATTTTTAAAATTTTTGGGCAAATTTGATATTTTTTTATGAATAAAAATGAATTTTTTTGACTCCATTTTACCAGTGTCATGAAGTACAATATGTGACGAGAAAACAGTCTCAGAATGGCCTGGATAAGTCAAAGCGTTTTAAAGTTATCACCACTTAAATTGACACCTTAAATATGGCCGTGTCCTTAAGGAGTTAATGAGAAATTTAGTAGGAGTTTGCATTGCCATAGTTTGCACCAAATTTATCAAATTTCACATGTTTCATAAATTTCGTGCATCTTTAGGGAGTCTGTCACCAACCCGACCAGTTTTAAACCGTTCACATAGTTCAGTGGGACACAAAGACATGACACAGATGGTACCTTTTGTTTAGTTTTTCAGATGATCCAAATCGACCAAAAAGTAGTTTTTATGATATGCTAATGAGCAGTCGCAAGTGCCCAGGGGCGGAGAGTTTGCGGAAAGTGCCCAAGTTCCCCAGCCTCACTCGCGCCTAACTCCGCCCCTCAGTAAACTCCGGGCCAGCCCTGTGGCTCTGTGACATCATTTTTTCCTGTAGGCCGTTCACGCATTGCTGCCAGGCCCGGGCATGCGCAGTGTTCTGCCCACTGTGGGCAAAGGCAAGGAGATATGCAGTGCGCATGTCCCGATTTCACGCCAGTTACTGGTCAGGTTGGTGACAGACTCCTTTTAAATGAGCTTTGGACCACCATACCCTGTCACCGGTTGGTCTTCCATATACCACTTTTTATTTTGGTTGGTACTAACTAGGGATGAGCGAATCGACTTCAGATGGTACATCAGAAGTCAATTTGCAAAAAACTTCATTGTAATACTGTACGGAGTTCCCGCTCCGTACAGTATTAGAATGTATTGGCTCCGATGAACCGAAGTTATTAGTTGGCGAAGTCGCACGAGACTTCATGTAATAACTTTGGGAATTAATACTGTAAAAAAAAACCTTGGTAACAAACTCTGGTTAGGTTCCTAGTGGTACTACCTAGTGGTATTACAACAAAGTTTTTTGTGAACAGACTTCGGATGAAGGGTCCGAAGTCTATTCGCTCATCCCTAGTACTAACCACGGTATACCAGGAACACACCACTAAACCTGCCATTTTGGAGATGTTCTGGCCCAGTCAGTTAGCCATCCCATTTTGGCCCTTGTCAAAGTCACTCAGATCCTTAAGTTGCCCCAACGCATCAGCTTCTAGAACTAACTGTTCTCTTGCTGCCTAATATATCTCACCCCCTTGACCCTGCCATGAGAAAATCAATTTCATTCACTTCACTTGTCACCGATTTAATGTTACGACTGATCAGTGTATACTGTAAGGCTGGGTTCACACTTAGTGGTAATGTGCTGTGCAGTCATATACCACTAGGCACACCCCAGAGAATTGCCATATCTGTGATTTTGCCTCATCGGACACACATAACCAACATTAAAATGATATTTAGTGCATTACATACCATAGAATTTAAAGATGTGAAATATGTAAAATGTCAGGATACTGTTTTCACAATTTTTAGTCGGGCGCAAGGCACACTAGCGTTACATGTGAGCCGAAACGCTAAATGGCGAGTAATTGTGTGACCTATCTGTTGTCTTGTGACTTTTTTTAGAGCTGCGATTTTGCTGTAAAAACTGCCAAGATGCAGAAAAGTAACGGGCAAGTTGTATGTCGCACCCACCTTTTATTGTGGTCCATAATAATCACTAGGGGTTGTAATCAAAAATCCAACAGTGTTGGACTTTCTGCAAGTGCTGTGGCGTGTTGCATTGTTCATTAATAATAACTAGAGTATTTATCTATCCATATCACTTTTATTGCAGGGATGCCCAACCTGTGGCCCTCCAGCAGCTGCAAAACTATAACTCCCAGCATCCTCGGACAGCCTTCAGCTATCAACCTACAGCAGGGAATGGTGGGAGTTGTAGTTTTACAACACCTGGAGGGCGACAGGTTGGGCATCCCTGATTTAGAGCATGGGTCACTGTTAGTGATGAGCGAGCATGCTCGGCCGAGTACTGGTTCGGCTCGAGCATCGCTATGCTCGGCAGATCCGAGCGCTCGGCCAAGTACCACATGTGCTCGAGCACCATGCTCGAGTCTCCTCCACGCACGTTTGGCGCCTTCTAAGCAGCCAATAAACATGCTGGTAAGTATTGCCATCACTGTAATGCCATTAGACATGTTTTCTACTAGCATTACAGTGATTGGCTGGCTGGAACACGTCATCGGTTAGCTATATAGCACCCGGTAACGCGGGTTCGGCTCATTGCGAGTCAGGGAGAGCTGCTGTTAGGAAGGGACAGACAGTGTAGGTAGATTGTGATTGCAAATTACTCTTTCTCAAGACGTTTTAAAGACCCCAAAGTCCTTTTAAAGACTACTGTGTGTGTTGGCAGCAATTTAAAGTGCAGATTTGCACTTTTTTTTTCTTATTTACAAAAAATAAATCGCTTCATTGGCTATCTTAATAGGAGTCTGCAGTGACTTCTGACATCTGTGCAACACCTTCTGTGTATCAGGGGCATAGATAGGAAGAATATCAGTGAAAACAATATTTTTTTGTCCCAGAATATGACCACATTTTTGCTGTCAGCTGTTTAACCCATTAATCTCAGTGCTCTGCATTAGAATACCCTGTGCACTTCAGGGCCATATATTGGGAAAAAGTGAAAATCAATATATATACAAATTTCACTGATTCTGCTCACAGTTTTCTTGTTTGCGCTAGAAACCATTTATCGCAGCGCATTGCATTTCTATACCATCTGAGTGCTTGAATCCCATTTATTGGGAAAAAGTGAAAATCTATATATATACAAATTTCACTGATTCTGCACACAGTTTTTTCTTGTCTGCGGCAGAAACCGTTCATCGCAGTGCATTGCATTTTTATACCGTCTGAGTGCTTCAATCCCATATATTTGGAGAAATTGAAAATCAGTATATACAGTGGGGGAAATAATTATTTGACCCCTCACTGATTTTGTAAGTTTGTCCAATGACAAAGAAATGAAAAGTCTCAGAACAGTATCATTTCAATGGTAGGTTTATTGTAACAGTGGCAGATAGCACATCAAAAGGAAAATCGAAAAAATAACTTTAAATAAAAGATAGCAACTGATTTGCATTTCATTGAGTGAAATAAGTATTTGAACCCCTACCAACCATTAAGAGTTCTGGCTCCCACAGAGTGGTTAGACACTTCTACTCAATTAGTCACCCTCATTAAGGACACTTGTCTTAACTAGTCACCTGTATAAAAGACACCTGTCCACAGAATCAATCAATCAAGCAGACTCCAAACTCTCCAACATGGGAAAGACCAAAGAGCTGTCCAAGGATGTCAGAGACAAAATTGTAGACCTGCACAAGGCTGGAATGGGCTACAAAACCATTAGCAAGAAGCTGGGAGAGAAGGTGACAACTGTTGGTGCGATTGTTCGAAAATGGAAGGAGCACAAAATGACCATCAATCGACCTCGCTCTGGGGCTCCACGCAAGATCTCACCTCGTGGGGTGTCAATGGTTCTGAGAAAGGTGAAAAAGCATCCTAGAACTACACGGGAGGAGTTAGTTAATGACCTCAAATTAGCAGGGACCACAGTCACCAAGAAAACCATTGGAAACACATTACACCGCAATGGATTAAAATCCTGCAGGGCTCGCAAGGTCCCCCTGCTCAGGAAGGCACATGTGCAGGCCCGTCTGAAGTTTGCCAATGAACACCTGAATGATTCAGAGAGTGACTGGGAGAAGGTGCTGTGGTCTGATGAGACCAAAATAGAGCTCTTTGGCATTAACTCAACTCGCTGTGTTTGGAGGAAGAAAAATGCTGCCTATGACCCCCAAAACACCGTCCCCACCGTCAAGCATGGGGGTGGAAACATTTTGCTTTGGGGGTGTTTTTCTGCTAAGGGCACAGGACAACTTATTCGCATAAACGGGAAAATGGACGGAGCCATGTATCGTGAAATCCTGAGCGACAACCTCCTTCCCTCTGCCAGGAAACTGAAAATGGGTCGTGGATGGGTGTTCCAGCACGACAATGACCCAAAACATACAGCAAAGGCAACAAAGGAGTGGCTCAAGAAGAAGCACATTAAGGTCATGGAGTGGCCTAGTCAGTCTCCGGACCTTAATCCAATCGAAAACCTATGGAGGGAGCTCAAGCTCAGAGTTGCACAGAGACAGCCTCGAAACCTTAGGGATTTAGAGATGATCTGCAAAGAGGAGTGGACCAACATTCCTCCTAAAATGTGCGCAAACTTGGTCATCAATTACAAGAAACGTTTGACCTCTGTGCTTGCAAACAAGGGTTTTTCCACCAAGTATTAAGTCTTTTTTTGTTAGAGGGTTCAAATACTTATTTCACTCAATGAAATGCAAATCAGTTGCTATCTTTTATTTAAAGTTATTTTTTCGATTTTCCTTTTGATGTGCTATCTGCCACTGTTACAATAAACCTACCATTGAAATGATACTGTTCTGAGACTTTTCATTTCTTTGTCATTGGACAAACTTACAAAATCAGTGAGGGGTCAAATAATTATTTCCCCCACTGTATACACATTTCCCTAAATCAGCACCCAGTTTTCTTGTCTGCGGTTTAAAACCTTAATCGCAGTGCATTGCATTTCTGTACCATCTGTGCACTTCAGGCCCATATATTGGGAATAATATAGTCATAAAAATAAACAACATCATAAACAGTGTCTGTACTGCAGATTACAATAATCTGTGGCTAAAATACTGTCCAAAATCTGTGCTGTGCTGTGTCATATACTGCCCTGTCTTTCTCGTACTTTTTTCCATTGGGGGACACAGACCATGGGTATAGCTTAGAGGTATTAGTAGGAGGGACACTATGCAAATATAAAAGAGAGCTCCTCCTCCTAGGGCTATACCCCCAGGCTCCACCAGGAGGAACTCAGTCTTTGCTTAGTGTCTGGTGAAGGAGGATGACACTTAATGATTCTACTCCTTTTTGTTATTTTCTTTCTAGAGGGGGACACAGGTCAGCATTGCGCCTTCCTGGTCCCCCGTGGAGTGCCCGCCGCCGTCTGTTGGACGCTGCATGGCTGCCTCCATTTTCCCCCAAGAAGACAAGCGGATCCGGGCTCGACCTGTTAGCTCCGCATCCCACCAGCTCCTGGGTCACCTGCTGCTGCCCTCCATCCAGAGCACTGTACTCAGGGAGTCAGATGTCTGAAGAGGTGAGCCCTGCGGGTACGGAACAGAGGGAGAAGACTGCAGGAGCAGATAAGTATGGCTTCCCCTCTGCCCCCCCCCCCCCCCTTCTATGGGATTTGGTGGCGGCTGGCTGATCAACTTCCTGACACTGATATCTTGGGGAATGGATGGGCCGACTGAGTGAGCTGGGAGATGGGTGTTTCGTTCTGGAAGGGGCATCTGGAGGCACTATACCATGATTATCTCCCTGCTGGGACCCTTATCACTGCTTTTTCTTTGCATCCGCCGGTGCCTGCAACTCCGGCCCTTATTGGGGGCGGAGTCTTCTCTCTGGCAGCTCCTGACTAGCGGCGGGCCCCCCGCTTATTTGAGGGCCGCCGACACTGGGGTCAACCACCGGCCTTCATTAACCCCCGCCACGCCGCTTTTCGGCGCTGGACGTCTTTTTTCATAAAGCGCGCGTGCGCACCCTCTTTTCGCGCCTCTGGGGGCGGAGCCTCGCGCTTCGCTCTGGCGTCTTCCCCCGCTTCCTGAGAAGCTCCTGGCTGCTCTCTGCAGCCTTTTCTGGTTTTTCACGAGGATAAGGTGGTGCTCCGTCCGGTTCCCTCCTTTTTGCCCAAGGTGGTCTCTCCCTTCCACCTTAACAAGGATCTTGTCCTGCCCTCCTTTTGTCCTTCTCCGGCAAACTCCAAGGAACGCACTCTCCATTCCCTGGATGTCGTCCGGGCCCTGAAGGTGTATCTGACGGCTACCGCCTCCGTTCGCCGTTCAGACTCTCTCTTTGTGATCCCCGAGGGACCTCGTAAGGGTCTGGCGGCCTCCAAGGTCACTGTGGCGCGATGGATCCGCTCGGCTATCTCCGCGGCTTATCTCGCTCGTGGTAGGGTTCCCCCGGCTAGGATTACCGCTTACTCCACTAGGGCGGTGGGAGCTTACTGGGCAAGGCGCAATCGTGTCTTTGCGTCTCAGCTGTGTAAGGCGGCCACCTGGTCGTCCTTACATACTTTTACCAAGTTTTATCAGTTGCATTCGCTGGCTTCAGCTGATGCTGTGTTGGGCCGCAGGGTTTTGCAGGCTGTGGTTCCTGTTTGACCGTTGGACGTTCCTCCTGGCGGTGTTGATATTTTTTTCCCACCCCATGGACTGCTTTGGGACGTCCCATGGTCTGTGTCCACCAATGGAAAAAAGTACGAGAAAAGGAGATTTTTTTTTTAAACTCACCTGTAAAATCTTTTTCTCATCTTTTCCATTGGGGGACACAGCTCCCACCCATTCTGCCTGTTGCCGGAGGGTTTTCAGTTCAGTTCTGTTTGTGGTTGGACCTCATGGGCTTTTGTCCGATGGCTTCCATTATTTTTTCTTGTCTCCTTCTCCTTCTGCTTTATCAACGCCTGAGTTCCTCCTGGTGGAGCCTGGGGGTATAGCCCGAGGAGGAGCTCTCTTTTATATTTGCATAGTGTCCCTCCTACTAATACCTCTAAGCTATACCCATGGTCTGTGTCCCCCAATGAAAAAGACGAGAAAAAGATTTAACAGGCGAGTGTCACAAAAAATCTCCTTTTTGTGGACAGTAAAAATAAAAACTGCGTCACAACCAGTAAAAAATCCATAAATATGAAGAAGGCCAGCACTAAGGGACGGGGAAGTGGGCGTTATGCTGATGGTTCAGGCAGAGGTCGTGGCACTGGGCTCAATGAAACTCTGCCTGCTGCCAGTGCACCAAAAAAATAATAATTATAAAACCGTACCCAGCTTCATGTCCAACTTAGCTAGGCGGCGCACGACAACACTGTCCAAGTCAGACCAGTGCGAACAGTTGGTCAGTTTGCTTGCTGACGATAATGCTTCCAGTCGGCTAAGCACCCCCCTCTCTTCCACCAAGTCCAGTCTCTGTAGCCAAGAGTCTGGTCAGCCAACTCCTCGCTCAGATCATCCTTCCTCCCACCATGGAGAGCCCTGCCAAACGAGTGATCCCACACTCAGATATTCCCAGGAGCTCTTTTCAGCTCCACTATTAGATTTAGCCCTCGCGGCCAGCATGCTTGAAGAGGGACCTGAGATATTGTGCCCTGATTCCCAACCTCTTGAGCCTTCACAGTCTCAAGAAGATGACGGTGGTGAACGTCAATAATTAGTTCACGAGATGGATGACGATAAGACACAGTTGTCAATCACTGAGGTTGTGGTTAGGTCAAGACAGGAGGATGATCAGAGTAAGGAAGTGGAAGAGGAGGTGTTGGACGATGAGGTCATTGACCCAACATGGGAAGGTGAAAAGCCGAGCGAGGACAGCAGTACAGAGGGCGAGGGATCCGCAGCACCGCAACAGGCTGGAAGAGGCAGTGGGGTTGCAAAAGGGAGAAGTTGGCCCACACCAAACAGGCCCGCAACCGTTACACCGATCACCCCCATGTGTAAATCAACCTTAGCAAGGGGTAGGTGTTCCGCAGTATGGCGCTTTTTTGAGGAGAGTGCAGAGGACAAAAGAGTGGTAGTTTGCAACCTGTGCGGTACCAAAATGAGCCGAGGCATGACCACAAGCAACCTCACCACCACCAGCATGATCCGCCACATGGCATCCAAGCACCCTACTAAGTGGGCCGAACACCTGGGTCCACAATCTGGGTCTGCGGGTCACACCACTGCCTTCCCCGTGTTACAAGCTGTCCAATCCCCTATCCAAGATGCAGGCCCGGATGCCTCTCGCACTGCACCTGGACCTTCGAATGAACCAGCAGCAACAACATCCACTTCCCTGTCCCAGTGCTGCGTCCAAATGTCCATACCACAGTCATTTGAACGCAAGCGCAAATTGCAGCTTGGCAACCTGACACACATCCCATGCCTAGCCCACGTCTTAAACTTAGTGGTTCAGCGGTTTATCAAAACATACCCCAATTTGACAAAGCTACTAGTGAATGTGCGCCGCGTGTGTGACCATTCCGCAAGTCGTCCACAGCTTCAGTCAGCCTGTCAACGCTGCAGCAGCGCTTGCGGCTTCCAGCTCACCGACTGTTGTGCGACGTGAGCACGCGCTGGAACTCTACGTTCTATATGTTGGCCAGGCTTGTGAGCAGCAGAGGGCAGTTGTGGAATACCAGCTGCAACATGGTCGTCGCCTTTCAAGTCAACTGCCACTATTCACAAGCGAGGAGTGGGCATTGATGTCAGACCTATGTGAGATTTTAAAAAACGTTGAAGAATCCACACAGATGATTAGTGGCGATAACACTATTATCAGCGTAACCATCCCACTGCTGTGTCTACTCAAACGATCGCTGCTCACAAGGACATTTCACAGGGTGATACCCAGACCACCCACAGTTCGTCTTCTCAGCACGAATTGGACCGTGAAGAGGAGGAGGAGATGGAGACTGTTGCCTCTGCTACTGAGGCTAGTACCCATGGAACTTCAATTCCATCTGTTCAGCGTGGATGGGCCGAAGAGTTGGAGGAGGAGGAAGAGGAGATGGAGTCACCCTGATGTCGACATCTTGCATGTTGGTACTCTGGCACACATGGCTGAATTCATGTTAGGCTACCTTACCCGCAATCCTCATGTTATACACATTTTAGATAACACGGATTACTGGGTGTTCACCCTTCTCGAGCCCCGCTACAAAGAAAACTTCTCATCTCTCATTCCTGTGGTGGAGAGGACAAGTAAAATGGTGCAATACCAGAAGGTACTTGTTGAGAGATTGCTCTGTAATTTTCCATCTGACAACGCTGGCGGGCAGAGTCCGTACTTCCTTAGGCAACCGGGGAAGGGAGACAATGGGAACACATAGCAGTTCCAACAAAGGCAGGGCAACACTCTCCAAGGCATGGGACACTTTCATGACACCCAGCCAGCAACCTCACCCTGAAGCACGGCCTAGTGGTAGAAGGAGGGAGAAGTTTTGGAAAATGGTGAAGGAATACATTGTAGACCGTGTCAGCATCCTAAATGATCCCTCAGTGCCTTACAACTACTGGGTGTCCAAGCTGGACACGTGGCATGAACTTGCGCTCTACGCCTTGGAGGTGTTGGCCTGCCCTGCCGCCAGCGTTTTGTCTGAGCGTGTATTTAGTGCTGCTGGTGGCATCATAACAGATTAGCGTATCTACTTGTCCACTGGCAATGCTGACAGGTTGACTCAGATAAAAATGAAAAAGGCCTGGATTGCCCCTGACTTCTCCACTCCACCAGAGGATCGCTGAGCTAATGAGGAACAAACACGCAATTGAAATGTATGCTTTACAATGTACTCAATCCAAAAGATTCAGATGCACCCTTTTCACCTCCAAAAAGGGTATATGTTTATATCTTGTTTACTCATCCTCCTCATCCTCTTGTTCCATACAGTATATATGCCCTCAGTACAATGTTTCATACAGTCTGCTCACCTGTAGGCCCTCACTCCAATGTTTCATACGGTCTGCTCACCTGTAGGCCCTCACTACAATGTTTTATGGGGTTTTCTCACCTTCAGGCCCTCACCTCCAATGTTTCATACGGTCTGCTCAGCTGTAGGCCCTCACTACAATGTTTTATGGGGTTCGCTCACCTGTAGGCCTTCACCTCCAATGTTTCATACAGTCTGCTCAGCTTTAGGCCCTCACCTCAAATGTTTCATACTGTCTGCTCACCTGTAGGCCCTCACTACAATGTTTTATGGGGTTCGCTCACCTTCAGGAACCTCATGTCCAATGTTTCATTCAGTCTGCTCAGCTGTAGGCCCTCACTACAATGTTTTATGGGGTTTGCTTACCTTCAGGCCCTCACCTCCAATGTTTCATACGGTCTGCTCACCTGTAGGCCCTCACTACAATGTTTTATGGGGTTTGCTCACCTTCAGGCCCTCACTACAATGTTTCATACGGTCTGCTCACCTGTAGGCCCTCACTACAATGTTTTATGGGGTTTGCTCACCTGTAGGTCCTCACCTACAATGTTTCATACGGTCTGCTCACCTGTAGGCCCTCACTACAATGTTTTATACGGTCTGCTCACCTGTAGTCCCTCACTACAATGTTTTATGGGGTTTGCTCACCTTCAGGCCCTCACTACAATGTTTCATACGGTCTGCTCACCTGTAGGCCCTCACTACAATGTTTTATGGGGTTCGCTCACCTGTAGGCCCTCACCTACAATGTTTCATACGGTCTGCTCAGCTGTAGGCCCTCACTACAATGTTTCATACGGTCTGCTCACCTGTAGTCCCTCACTACAATGTTTTATGGGGTTTGCTCACCTTCAGGCCCTCACTACAATGTTTTAAGGGGTTCGCTCACCTGTAGGCCCTCACCTACAATGTTTCATACGGTCTGCTCAGCTGTAGGCCCTAACCTCCAATGTTTCATACGGTCTGCTCACCTGTAGGCCCTCACTACAATGTTTTATGGGGTTTGCTCACCTTCAGGCCCTCACCTCCAATGTTTCATACGGTCTGCTCAGCTGTAGGCCCTCACCTCCAATGTTTCATACGGTCTGCTCACCTGTAGGCCCTCACTACAATGTTTTATGGGGTTTGCTCACCTGTAGGCCCTCGCTTCCAATGTTTCATACGGTCTGCTCAACTGTAGGCCCTCACTACAATGTTTTATGGTGTTTGCTCACCTTCAGGCCCTCACCTCCAGTGTTTCATACGGTCTGCTCAGCTGTAGGCCCTCACTACAATGTTGTATGGGATTCGCTCACCTGTAGGCCTTCACCTCCAATGTTTCATACGGTCTGCTCAGCTGTAGACCCTCACTACAATGTTTTATGGGGTTTGCTTACCTTCAGGCCTTCACCTCCAATGTTTCATACGGTCTGCTCAGCTGTAGGCCCTCACTACAATATTTTATGGGGTTTGCTCACCATAAGGCCCTCACTACAATGTTTTATGGGGTTCGCTCACCTGTAGGCCCTCACCTCCAATGTTTCATGCGATCTGCTCAGCTGTAGGCCCTAACCTCCAATGTTTCATACGGTCTGCTCAGCTGTAGGCCCTCACTACAATGTTTCATACGGTCTGCTCACCTGTAGTCCCTCACTACAATGTTTTATGGGGTTTGCTCACCTTCAGGCCCTCACTACAATGTTTTATGGGGTTTGCTCACCTTCAGGCCCTCACTACAATGTTTTATGGGGTTCGCTCACCTGTAGGCCCTCACCTACAATGTTTCATACGGTCTGCGCAGCTGTAGGCCCTAACCTCCAATGTTTCATACGGTCTGCTCACCTGTAGGCCCTCACTACAATGTTTTATGGGGTTTGCTCACCTTCAGGCCATCACTACAATGTTTTATGGGGTTCGCTCACCTGTAGGCCCTCACATACAATGTTTCATACGGTCTGCTCAGCTGTAGGCCCTCACTACAATGTTTAATACGGTCTTCTCACCTGTAGGCCCTCACTACAATATTTTATGGGGTTTGCTCACCATAAGGCCCTCACTACAATATTTTATGGGGTTCGCTCACCTGTGTGCCCTCACCTACAATGTTTCATACGGTCTGCTCAGCTGTAGGCCCTAACCTCCAATGTTTCATACGGTCTGCTCAGCTGTAGGCCCTCACTACAATGTTTTATGGGGTTTGCTCACCTTCAGGCCCTCACCTACAATGTTTCATAAGGTCTGCTCAGCTGTAGGCCCTCACCTCCAATTTTTCATACGGTCTGCTCACCTGTAGGCCCTCACTGCAATTTCTTATGGGGTTTGCTCACCATAAGGCCCTCACTACAATGTTTTATGGGGTTTGCTCACCTTCAGGCCCTCAACGCTAATGTTTCATGCGGTCTGCTCAGATGTAGGCCCTCACTACAATGTTTTATGGGGTTTGCTCACCATAAGGCCATCACTACAATGTTTTATGGGGTTCGCTCACCTGTAGGCCCTCACTACACTGTTTCATATGGTCTGCTCACCTGTAGGCCCTCACTTCAGTGTTTTATGGGGTTTGCTCACCTTCAGGCCCTCACCTCCAATGTTTCATACGGTCTTCTCAGCTGTAGGCCCACACCTCCAATGTTTAATATGGTCTTCTCACCTGTAGGCCCTCACTACAATGTTTTATGGGGTTTGCTCACCTTCAGGCCCTCACCTCCAATGTTTCATACGGTCTGCTCAGCTTTAGGCCCTCACCTCCAATCTTTCATACGGTCTGCTCAGCTGTAGGCCCTCACTACAATGTTTTATGGGGTTTGCTCACCTTCAGGCCCTCACCTCCAATGTTTCATACGGTCTGCTCAGATGTAGGCCCTCACTATGTTTTATGGGGTTTGCTCACCATAAGGCCATCACTACAAAGTTTTATGGGGTTCGCTCACCTGTAGGCCCTCACCTCCAATGTTTCATACGGTCTGCTCACCTGTAGGCCCTCACTACAATGTTTTATGGGGTTTGCTCACCTGTAGGCCCTCACTACAATGTTTTATGGGGTTCGCTCACTTTCAGGCCCTCACTACAATGTTTCATATAGTCTGCTCACCTGTAGGCCCTCACTTCAGTGTTTTATGGGGTTTGCTCAGCTGTAGTCCCTCACCTCCAATGTTTCATACGGTCTGCTTACCTGTAGGCTCTCACTACAATGTTTTATGGGGTTTGCTCACCTTCCGGCCCTCACTACAATGTTTTATGGGGTTCGCTCACCTGTAGGCCCTCACCTACAATGTTTCATACGGTCTGCTCAGCTGTAGGCCCTCACCTCCAATGTTTCATACGGTCTGCTCACCTGTAGGCTCTCACTACAATGTTTTATGGAGTTCGCTCACCTTCAGACCCTCACCTCCAATGTTTGAGGGTCAGCTGAGCAGCAGGCCCTCACCCGTAATGTTTTAGAGGGTAACCAGCAGGCCCTTGCTCCTAATGTTTTTTGAGGGTCAGCAGCAGGCTATTATTAATAACTTTTAAAGAGTGTGTATGATGCCCTCCTTTATGTGTAATAAAAGGTGCATTGGAGTGCTTGTTCCTTGTAATTTTTGGCAGGCCTTTTACTTAGAGCATAGGCTGTATGAGTGTATTAGTCCCACTACCTGAACAATTGTAGCACCATGTGAATGAGGCCCTCCTTTATGTGATATAGAGGCTGTATCTCTTTTTCCTTGTAATTTTTGGCAGCACTTACACTGTATATACAATTGAATCTACAGGAAAGAATGTTTCCTAACAATTTTTCCTCTAAAACTGATTTTTTTTTTTGTGGGGGCGGGGTTTTGGGCATTTTTTTTGTCCGTCTGTAAAAGTGGCGTACAACTCGGACAACATGGTTCCCAGCAGCGACATTGACATGTCCAAGATGCATCCAGACATGGTCCCCCTGCTGTTCCTGATTTCAGAGGTGTTTCCATAACTTTCAGACCTTTTCCTATGAACCAGGCACCCTCCCCTCATTCGAGCAGGGGGTGCCTGGTCACCTCCCGTTGACTTCCATTATACTCGGGTGCTCGGCCGAGCGCACGAATATCGCGATGTGTTCGGACCGAACACACGAACACTTTGGTGCTCGCTCTTCACTAGTCACTGTGTGGCTTACATTTGGCTTTACTTTTTCCTCTAGTGTTAATATACACTGTATAAAAGTGTGCCCACTTGTTGAAGAATGAGAATGATGTAGGTGTGGAGGTCTGTTTCACATGTCTCTTTATATTTTGTTTTGCAATTCTACTTCCACATTTTGACTCCTGTGTGTGGGGGCTGACTTTTTATGTGTAAGCCATTGTTACATTTCATGTTATGGAATTGTCCCAAGACGTCCCTGTGACAGGTGTTCTCATTCGGCACTTTGCACAGGTGCTTTCTCTGTGTGGGCGTGATGTTGGGAATTCTGCCAAGCACAGCCATTTCTATAGTATTCCACAAACAGTCATAATCAGGGTGGGGGGAGGGTGCACTGTGTAAACAGATACAATTGGGGCAGCGAGCAGAAGTGAGAAATTATAAGAAGGGTAATTACAAGGTGGATAATTGTTTCCATTCCCTCGTAGTCCTTTTGACATATGTGTCCTTCATTTTTGTGTTTATATGGACACTCATTCATTTCATTGTTTTTAACATTATGAGAACAGACACTTATGTAGCCATACTTAAAAACCAATACATTCCTTGTTTTAAATCGTAATAATTGTCACGGTTTCCTGGATATTACAAACGTGCTTGGAGTCAAGTGCCAAGTAGATTATGTACAAACTTCCCATTCAGCATCTAAAGTTCGTTCAAGCATGAAAATGGCAAACAAGTACGGTGCCCCATATCAGTAGTAAGGCTACTTTAACACTCGCGTTTTGTGCGGATCCGTCGTGGACAGATCTGTTCAGATAATCCAACCGTCTGCATCCGTTCAGAACAGATCCGTTTGTATTATCTTTAACATAGCCAAGACGGATCCGCTCTTGAACACCATTGAAAGTCAATGGAGGACAGATCCGTTTTCTTTTGGGCCAGATTGTGTCAGAGAAAACGGATCCGTCCCCATTGACTTACATTGTGTGTGTCGTCGCACGAGGATGGATCCGTTTGGCTCAGTTTCATTAGATGGACACTAAAATGTTGCAAGCAGTGTTTTGGTGTCCGTCTCCAAAGCGGAATGGAGACTGAACTGATGCATTCTGAGCGGATCCTTTTCCATTCAGAATGCATTAGCATGCAAACTGATCCGTTTTGGACCGCTTGTAAGAGCCTTGGACAGATCTCACAAAAGGAAAGCCAAAATGCGAGTGTGAAAGTAGACTTAAAGGGAGTCTGTTAGTAGTTTTGGCCAAATTAAACTGCTAATAGCACTAGATAGCTGCTGGGAAGAGCAGGGCAAACATATATTTTGTGGAGATGTAGTAGTGTGAATAGGATATTTTATTCTGCCAGATTCTGCTTTTGCAAGTGCCCAGGGCAGGGCTTCACTGTGAAGTGCTCTCTGCATAAGGCCTCATGCACACAGCCGGCATGCACGTGGCCCCTATTGTGGCCCGCAATATGCGGGCACTGGCCGTGTGCTCCCTGCATCACGAATGTGGACCCATTCACGGAGTGCTTCCGTGGTTTTTCTGTCCGTGTCTCCGCACCTAAAAAAAAATAGAACTTGTTCTATTTTTTTACGGTGCGGACAGATCACAGACCCATTCAAGTTGAATGGGTCTGGATCTGTCGCGGCTGCCGCACGGATGGGGCTCGTGCATTCTGGACTGCAAATTGCCATGCCCAAGTGCACGGAACGGCCGCACAACTGCCGTGTGCAAGAGGCCTAAGGCTGCATGCACACAACCAATTAAAGTCTATGAAACTATTCACATGGGCGTTTTTTTTTTTAAACAGCCAGTGAATAGCAGCCGTCAGAAAATAGGACATGTCCTATTTGTGGCCCTTTACACCGGCAGACAGACCCCATTTAGATAGCAGTGCCGTTTAGATAGCAGTGCATCCATCTAATGGTCATTAAATATGGGTACACTGTGAAAAAAGGGCCTTTCAGAGGTTAAAAAAAAGTTATTGCTCACCCCATCTACTTGCACACGCTGGAGCACTCGCTGCTCACCTGAGGCAACAGGACCAGTCTTCCCAGATTTTCACTACAGATTTTCTTCTTGAGGGATGAATCCACATTATTCTTACAAATAGTGCTGTGCATTTGCAATGGATCTGAAGCAGTGTTAGCTGTTAAAATATACGTCCCCTGTGCAGGTTGCCTTAAAGGGGTTCCCGGAGTCATAAGGACAAAGCCACAGCAGACTTTGCCTGCTTAGGAGGTTGAGAGCTTTTGGAGTGCAGAGGGCTCTTTTTAGGGCATTTTTCAACTCTGTGGTGGCGTCAGCCATCTTCTTCGGAGTGGCCTGTTGGGGTAGCAGCATCTCAACCAGGGAGAGGAAGAGACTTGACAAACTGACTAGATAGGCCAGCTCCATCCTGGGTAGCCCTCGAGAACCAGTGCAGTTGGTAGGTGAGAGAAAGATACTATCCAAGCTGATCTCCATGCTGGAGAATAACTCTCATACCTTGTGAGGGGGAACCACAAGTCAGTGAGCAGCTCTGCCTGGGGCCGTCATGCATCCTGTCCGCATGGGGGTCTAGGTAGTTATTGGTGTCTGTGTTCCATCCTATTGCTGCGGCAGGTAAGTGCTAGTTGTTCCGGTGTGTTGTTGTATCAATGGGTTCTTACCTGCCGATCCAGTTGCTGTTCACGGTCTTCTCCTCTCCTTGCTGCTAGGCCTGTAGAGACTCCTGTTCATCATTGTTGTGGATGAACAGGGTGTCTCAGTCCTGACTTTATTCCAGGGATATTCAGGGTCAGCTAGGGCCCAGGTTCCTGTGTATGAGCCCTCCTACTATCTGGGTTCACTCATACGGTTAGGAGTCAGGGTGAGATTCAGGGTTGCAATAGGAGGTGACCTGCTCCCTTTACTTTGGTGTGCAGGTTTCTCTTCCCTTTTTTCCTTTCAGTGTATGGTGTAGTTTCCCCCACTTCACACCGTGACAGTATGTCAAACTAGGTGGCCCTCACACTGGACAGATGGAATCTCTAGCACAGGAGCATAACTCCAGCACACACCAAGACTGGAGTACAACTCCTGGCTTCCAGCCACAGGCATAAGAAGCACCTAGTGACCACACCCAGCCAGGTATTTAACCACACACATGCTGAACAAACACATTGCCCCAGGCAACCAGCATGCATGGCTACCGTGTCACGGCGAACAACACCAAGACCGTGATACAGCCATGACACATGCTCCGCTGCAGCCAATTATTAGCTTCAGCTGTGATGTGGCCAGGGGTTATCCCGTTTCCTATATTGTTGACCTATCCTCAGAATAAGTCACCAATATCAGATTGGTGGGGTCTAACTCCCGGCACCTCCGCCAATCAGCTGTTTGAAGAGAATTCAGCTCTTAGTTTGCTCTTTCCCATTGACGTTTATTTGGATGGAGATGCTGCAATTACACCTGCTTGCTGTTGCAATGTGGACAGGTATACAGTGAAGAGTGTTCTCTTCAAACAGCTGATCGCGGGGGCTCCAGAAGTCGGATCCCCTCTAATCTGATCAGTGGTGCCCAACCTTTTTTTTCATCTGAGGGCTGAACTCGACATAATAGGGACAGTGTTCCTCTGAGATCCGCTCATTTATTGTTATTAAATGCAGCCTTTACTAAGGGGACAGTGTTCCTCTGAGACCAGCTCTTTTATTTATTTTATTGTTATTAAATGTAGCCCTTACTGAGGGGACTGTGTTCCTCTGAGACCAGCTCTTTTAATGTTATTAAATGTAGCCCTTACTGAGGGGACTGTGTTCCTCTGAGACCAGCTCTTTATTGTTATTAAATGTAGCCCTTACTGAGGGGACTGTGTTCCTCTGAGACCAGCTCTTTTATTGTTATTAAATGTAGCCCTTACTGAGGGGACAGTGTTCCTCTGAGACCAGCTCTTTTATTTATTTTATTGTTATTAAATGTAGCCCTTACTGAGGGGACTGTGTTCCTCTGAGACCAGCTCTTTTATTGTTAATTGATGTAACCCTTACTGAGGGGACAGTGTTCCTCTGAGACCAGCTCTTTATTGTTATTAAATGTAGCCCTTACTGATGGGACAGTGTTCCTCTGAGACCAGCTCTTTTATTTATTTTATTGTTATTAAATGTAGCCCTTACTGAGGGGACTGTGTTCCTCTGAGACCAGCTCTTTTATTGTTAATTGATGTAACCCTTACTGATGGGACAGTGTTCCTCTGAGACCAGCTCTTTATTGTTATTAAATGTAGCCCTTACTGAGGGGACTGTGTTCCTCTGAGACCAGCTCTTTATTGTTATTAAATGTAACCCTTACTGAGGGGACAGTGTTCCTCTGAGACCAGCTCTTTATTGTTATTAAATGTAGCCCTTACTGAGGGGACTATGTTCCTCTGAGACCAGCTCTTTATTGTTATTAAATGTAGCCCTTACTGAGGGGACTGTGTTCCTCTGAGACCAGCTATTTTATTGTTATTAAATGCAGCCCTTACTGAGGGGACTGTGTTCCTCTGAGACCAGCTCTTTTATTGTTAACTCTATATCAAATATTAGGCTACTTTCACACTAGCATTCGGGGCTCCGCTTGTGAGCTCCGTTTGAAGGCTCTCACAAGCGGCCCCGAACGCATCCGTACTGCCCCAATGCATTCTGAGTGGATGCGGATCCGCTCAGAATGCATCAGTCTGGCAGCGTTCAGCCTCCGCTCCGCTCAGCAAGCGCACACCCGTTCGGGTGTCCGGCTGGCCGCGCTGAGGCAAACGGATCCGTCCAGACTTACAATGTAAGTCAATGGGGACGGATCTGTTTGAAGTTGACACAATATGGCTCAATTTTCAAACGGATCCGTCCCCATTGACTTTCAATGTAAAGTCTGGACGGATCCGTCTGAACAACTTTCACACTTAGAATTTTTTCTAAACTATAATGCAGACGGATCTGTTCTGAACGGATCCAAACGTCTGCATTATAGGAGCGGATCCGTCTGTGCAGACACCAGACGGACCCGCTCTGAACGCAAGTGTGAAAATAGCCTTAGTTTTGTGCCACTAAAAGAGGATTTTTTAACTACAGTATGTGTATAAACGCTTAAAATAAAAACAAAAAACTTTATTAGTGATTCTTTTAAAACAGTAAATAGTGGCTAATCTTGCCAATAATATGTAATACAGTGGGGGAATGAATCATCCGGCTGCTGAACCGTGTCTCCGGTTTGATTACTGCAACCTGGTGATATCACACTCTCTCCCCTAACAATTGGAGGGTAGGGGTATAGTCCCAATATTTAGTAAAGGGTGTCACCCTTCAAAATGGCCTATAGTCCCCCTGAGCTTAGCTTCCAGCTCACTGGGGTAGGGCTCTAGTCTAGGAAGATACACTGACAATATACAAAAACCCCTTTCTACTACCTATTGCCGTCCCTATTCTAGGACAGCTGGCTACAAATGCTAGTTCCCTACTTGGCATCCCTACTCAACGCGTTTCTTAAGCTAGACATGCCTGCCTTTCATCAGGAGTGTAAACACACGGGAACAGGACAAACAAACATAGATAGATGCCGCACGCTACTGTTGATGAGCGTGCAGCGATGCGTAGCCTCCGGCACCAGGATGGCCGTCAAAGTGCCGGAGGCTACGCATCGCTGCACGCTCATCATCAGTAGCGTGCAGCATCTATCTATGTTTGTTTGTCCTGTTCCCGCGTGTTTACACTCCTGATGAAAGGCAGGCATGTCTAGCTTAAGAAACGCGTTGAGTAGGGATGCCAAGTAGGGAACTAGCACTTGTAGCCATAGGGGCGGCAATAGGTAGTAGAAAGGGGTTTTTGTATATAGTCAGTATATTGGTATCTCCCTAGACTAGAGCCCTACCCAAGTGAGCTGCAAGCTAAGCTCAGGGGGACTATAGACCATTTTGAAGGGAGACACCGTTTACCAAATATTAGGACTATACCGGAGACACGAATCTGCAGCCGGATGATTCATTCCCCCACTGTATTACATATTATTGGCAAGATTAACCATTAGCTTTACTGTTTTAAAAGAATCCCTAATAAAGTTTTTTGTTTTCCTTTTAAGCATTATACACATACTGTAGTTAAAATAGCTCTTTTATTGTTAATAAATGTAGCCCTTACTAAGGGGACAGTGTTCCTCTGAGATCCGCTCATTTATTGTTATTAAATGCAGCCTTTACTAAGGGGACAGTGTTCCTCTGAAACCAGCTCTTTTATTGTTATTAAATGTAGCCCTTACTGAGGGGACAGTGTTCCTCTGAGACCAGCTCTTTTATTGTTATTAAATGTAGCCCTTACTGAGGGGACGGTGTTCCTCTGAGACCAGCTCTTTTATTGTTATTAAATGTAGCCCTTACTGAGGGGACGGTGTTCCTCTGAGACCAGCTCTTTTATTGTTATTAAATGTAGCCCTTACTAAGGGGACAGTGTTCCTCTGAGACCAGCTCTTTTATTGTTGTTAAATGCAGCCCTTACTAAGGGGTAGGGATCGACCGATATAGATTTTTTTTAGAAGTGATACCGACACTGATAATCTGTGAACTTTCAGGCCGATAGACGATAATTTATACCAATATTCTGTGCATTTTCATTTTTGAAAAAACTAAAACTTCCTACACAAATCTTCTCAAAATTAACATGTTTATTGTTAACGTGTAGTTTTTTTTTTGTAAATCTTTCTTTTTCATGTATCCTTAATATTTTGGTGGTTTTGTTGTTTGTTTTTTTAAAACTAACTTTTAGCCCCCTTAGGGACTAGAGCCCTTGTCTTATTCACCTTGATAGAGCTCTATCAGGGTGAATAGGATCTTACACTGTCCCTGCTGCTCTGTGCTTTTTGCACACAGCAGCAGGGAGCTTACCATGGCAGCCAGGGCTTCAGTAGCGTCCTGGCTGCCATGGTAACCGATCGGAGCCCCAGAATTACACTGCTGGGGCTCTGATCAGAAGCTGCCACTGCACCACCAATGAGGAGGGGAGAGGGGACCCTGTGGCCACTGCCACCAATGATTTATACTATGGGGCTTGGGTGGGGGGGCGCACTGTGCCACCAATGTTTTTAATACTGGGGTTGGGGGGCGCATTGCGCCACCAATGATTAATAATGGGGGGCTTGGGTGGGGGGGCACACTGCGCAACAAATGTTTTTAATACTGGGGTTGGGGGGGCGCACTGCACCACCAATTAAGATAACTCTCTCATTAATTGATATACTGGAGGCGAGGTCGGGAGCCGGCTATATGATTCTGCAGCCAGCTCCCGCCTCCTGTATATGAATTAATGAGAGAGTAATAGTCATTGGTGGCACAGTGGTCACAGCCCCTCCCCTCCTCTTGTCCTCTCTCCTCTCATTGGTGGCAGCAGTGGCACAGGGGGGAGGATGACACTGCTTCTTTCTCTCCTGTGCTGCTGAGGGAACACGGATCGCGCTGAGAGCCCTTGTCTTATTCACCCTGATAGAGCTATATCTGGGTGAATAGGATCTTACACTCTCCCTGTGCTTTGTGCACACAGCAGCAGGGAGCTTACCATGGCAGCCAGGGCTTCAGTAGCGTCCTGGCTGCCATGGTAACCGATCGGAGCCCCAGAATTACACTGCTGGGGCTCTGATCAGAAGCTTCCACTGCACCACCAATGAGGAGGGGAGAGGGGACCCTGTGGCCACTGCCACCAATGATTTATACTAGGGGGCTTGGGTGGGGGGGCGCACTGTGCCACCAATGTTTTTAATACTGGGGTTGGGTGGGGCGCACTGCGCCACCAATGATTAATACTGGGGGGCTTGATTTGGGGGGGGGCGCACTGCACCACCAATGTTTTTTTGTACTGGGGTTGGGGGGGGGCGCACTGCGCCACCAATTAAGATAACTCTCTCATTAATTCATATACTGGAGGCGAGGTCGGGAGCCGGCTATATGATTCTGCAGCCAGCTCCCGCCTCCTGTATATGAATTAATGAGAGAGTAATAGTCATTGGTGGCACAGTGGCCACAGCCCCTCCCCTCCTCTTGTCCTCTCTCCTCTCATTGGTGGCAGCAGTGGCACAGGGGGGAGGATGACACTGCTTCTTTCTCTCCTGTGCTGCTGAGGGAACACGGATCGCGCTGAGAGCAGCGCGATCCTTGTTCCCGATTCGTTATCGGCAAAATAGATACCGATAACTTTCAAAATCCTGAATATCGGCCGATAATATCGGTAAAACCGATAATCGGTCGATCCCTAATAAGGGGACTGTGTTCCTCTGAGACCAACTCTTTTATTGTTATTAAATGTAGAACTTACTGATCGGACTGTGTTCCTCTGAGACCAGCTCTTTTATTGTTATTAAATGTAGCCCTTACTGAGGGGACAATGTTCCCCTGAGACCAGCTCTTTATTAAATGTAGCCCTTACTGAGGGGACTGTGTTCCTCTGAGACCAGCTCTTTATTGTTATTAAATGTAACCCTTACTGAGGGGACAGTGTTCCTCTGAGACCAGCTCTTTTATTGTTATTAAATGTAGCCCTTCACTGAGGGGACTACAGTCATGTGAAAAAATTAGGACACCCTTTGAAAGCATGTGTTTTTTTGTAACATTTTTAATAAATGGTTATTTCATCTCCGTTTCAACAATACAGAGAGATTAAAGTAATCCAACTAAACAAAGAAAACTGAAGAAAAGTCTTTTCAAGATCTTCTGTAAATGTCATTCTACAAAAATGCCTATTCTAACTGAGGAAAAAGATAGGACACCCTCACATGTATTCCCTCTTAACCACCTCAGCCCCCAGTGCTTAAACACCCTGAAAGACCAGGCCACTTTTTACACTTCTGACCTACACTACTTTCACCGTTTATTGCTCGGTCATGCAACTTACCACCCAAATGAATTTTACCTCCTTTTCTTCTCACTAATAGAGCTTTCATTTGGTGGTATTTCATTGCTGCTGACATTTTTACTTTTTTTGTTATTAATCGAAATTTAACGATTTTTTTGCAAAAAAATGACATTTTTCACTTTCAGTTGTAAAATTTTGCAAAAAAAAACGACATCCATATAGAAATTTTGCTCTAAATTTATAGTTCTACATGTCTTTGATAAAAAAAAAATGTTTGGGTAGAAAAAAAATGGTTTGGGTAAAAGTTATAGCGTTTACAAACTATGGTACTAAAATGTGAATTTCCGCTTTTTGCAGCAGCTCTGACTTTCTGAGCACCTGTCATGTTTCCTGAGGTTCTACAATGGCCAGACAGTACAAACACCCCACAAATGACCCCATTTCTGAAAGTACACACCCTAAGGTATTCGCTGATGGGCATAGTGAGTTCATAGAACTTTTTATTTTTTGTCACAAGTTAGCGGAAAATGATGATTTTTTTTATTTTTTTTTTTTTTTCTTACAAAGTCTCATATTCCACTAACTTGTGACAAAAAATAAAAAGTTCTATGAACTCACTATGCCCATCAGCAAATACCTTGGGGTCTCTTCTTTCCAAAATGGGGTCACTTGTGGGGTAGTTATACTGCCCTGGCATTCTAGGGGCCCAAATGTGTGGTAAGGAGTTTGAAATCAAATTCAGTAAAAAATGACCTGTGAAATCCGAAAGGTGCTCTTTGGAATATGGGCCCCTTTGCCCACCTAGGCTGCAAAAAAGTGTCACACATCTGGTATCCCCGTACTCAGGAGAAGTTGAGGAATGTGTTTTGGGGTGTCTTTTTACATATACCCATGCTGGGTGAGATAAATATCTTGGTCAAATGACAACTTTGTATAAAAAAATGGGAAAAGTTGTCTTTTGCCAAGATATTTCTCTCACCCAGCATGGGTATATATAAAATGACACCCCAAAACACATTCCCCACCTTCTCTTGAGTACGGAGATACCAGATGTGTGACACTTTTTTGCAGCCTAGGTGGGCAAAGGGGCCCATATTCCAAAGAGCACCTTTCGGATTTCACTTGTCATTTTTTACTGAATTTGATTTCAAACTCCTTACCACACATTTGGGCCCCTAGAATGCCAGGGCAGTATAACTACCCCACAAGTGACCCCATTTTGGAAAGAAGACACCCCAAGGTATTCCGTGAGGGGCATGGCGAGTTCCTAGAATTTTTTATTTTTTGTCACAAGTTAGTGGAAAATGATGATTTTTTTTTTTTTTTTTTTTTTCATACAAAGTCTCATATTCCACTAACTTGTGACAAAAAATAAAAACTTCCATGAACTCACTATGCCCATCAGCGAATACCTTGGGGTCTCTTCTTTCCAAAATGGGGTCACTTGTGGGGTAGTTATACTGCCCTGGCATTCTAGGGGCCCAAATGTGTGGTAAGGAGTTTGAAATCAAATTCTGTAAAAATTGACCTGTGAAATCCGAAAGGTGCTCTTTGGCATATGGGCCCCTTTGCCCACCTAGGCTGCAAAAAAGTGTCACACATCTGGTATCTCTGTATTCAGGAGAAGTTGAGGAATGTGTTTTGGGGTGTCTTTTTACATATACCCATGCTGGGTGAGATAAATATCTTGGTCAAATGCCAATTTTGTATAAAAAAATGGGAAAAGTTGTCGTTTGCCAAGATATTTCTCTCACCCAGCATGGGTATATATAAAATGACACCCCAAAACACATTCCCCACCTTCTCCTGAGTACGGAGATACCAGATGTGTGACACTTTTTTGCAGCCTAGGTGGGCAAAGGGGCCCATATTCCAAAGAGCACCTTTCGGATTTCACTTGTCATTTTTTACAGAATTTGATTTCAAACTCCTTACCACACATTTGGGCCCCTAGAATGCCAGGGCAGTATAACTACCCCACAAGTGACCCCATTTTGGAAAGAAGAGACCCCAAGGTATTCGCTGATGGGCATAGTGAGTTCATGGAAGTTTTTATTTTTTGTCACAAGTTAGTGGAATATGAGACTTTGTATAAAAAAAAAAAAAAAATCAGCATTTTCCACTAACTTGTGACAAAAAATAAAAAATTCTAGGAACTCGCCATGCCCCTCACGGAATACCTTGGGGTGTCTTCTTTCCAAAATGGGGTCACTTGTGTGGTAGTTATACTGCCCTGGCATTTTCCAGGGGCCCTAATGTGTGTTAGGTAGGTAAATGACCTGTGAAATCCTAAAGGTGCTCTTTGGAATATGGGCCCCTTTGCCCACCTAGGCTGCAAAAAAGTGTCACACATGTGGTATCGCCGTATTCAGGAGAAGTTGGGGAATGTGTTTTGGGGTGTCATTTTACATATACCCTTGCTGGGTGAGAGAAATATCTTGGCAAAAGACAACTTTTCCCATTTTTTTATACAAAGTTGGCATTTGACCAAGATATTTCTCTCACCCAGCATGGGTATATGTAAAATGACACCCCAAAACACATTCCCCAACTTCTCCTGAGTACGGCGATACCACATGTGTGACACTTTTTTGCAGCCTAGATGCGCAAAGGGGCCCACATTCATTTTATGAGGGCATTTTTAGACATTTGGATACCAGACTTCTTCTCACGCTTTGGGGCCCCTAGAATGCCAGGGCAGTATAAATACCCCACATGTGACCCCATTTTGGAAAGAAGACACCCCAAGGTATTCAATGAGGGGCATGGCGAGTTCATAGAAATTTTTTTTTTTTTGGCACAAGTTAGCGGAAATTGATATTTTTTATTTTTTTCTCACAAAGTCTCCCGTTCCGCTAACTTGGGACAAAAATTTCAATCTTTCATGGACTCAATATGCCCCTCACGGAATACCTGGGGGTGTCTTCTTTCCGAAATGGGGTCACATGTGGCGTATTTATACTGCCCTGGCATTCTAGGGGCCCTAAAGCGTGAGAAGAAGTCTGGAATATACATGTCTAAAAAATTTTACGCATTTGGATTCCGTGAGGGGTATGGTGAGTTCATGTGAGATTTTATTTTTTGACACAAGTTAGTGGAATATGAGACTTTGTAAGAAAAATAAATAAAAATTCCGCTAACTTGGGCCAAAAAAATGTCTGAATGGAGCCTTACAGAGGGGTGATCAATGACAGGGGGGTGATCAATGACAGGGGGGGGTGATCAATGACAGGGGGGGGGGTGATCAATGACAGGGGGTTGATCAATGACAGGGGGGTGATCAGGGAGTCTATATGGGGTGATAACCACAGTCATTGATCATGCCCGTGTAAGGCTTCATTCAGACGTCCGTATGCGTTTTGCGGATCCGATCCATCTATCAGTGCATCCGTAAAAATCATGCGGACATCTGAATGGAGCTTTACAGGGGGGTAATCAATGACAGGGGGGTGATCAGGGAGTCTATATGGGGTGATCACCACAGTCATTGATCATGCCCCTGTAAGGCTTCATTCAGACGTCCGGATGCGTTTTGCGGATCCGATCCATCTATCAGTGGATCCGTAAAAATCATGCGGACGTCTGAATGGAGCTTTACAGGGGGGTGATCAATGACAGGGGTGTAATCAATGACAGGGGGGTGATCAGGGAGTCTATATGGGGTGATCACCACAGTCATTGATCACGCCCCTGTAAGGCTTCATTCAGACGTCCGGATGCGTTTTGCGGATCCGATCCATCTATCAGTGCATCCGTAAAAATCATGCGGACATCTGAATGGAGCTTTACAGGGGGGTAATCAATGACAGGGGGGTGATCAGGGAGTCTATATGGGGTGATCACCACAGTCATTGATCATGCCCCTGTAAGGCTTCATTCAGACGTCCGGATGCGTTTTGCGGATCCGATCCATCTATCAGTGGATCCGTAAAAATCATGCGGACGTCTGAATGGAGCTTTACAGGGGGGTGATCAATGACAGGGGTGTAATCAATGACAGGGGGGTGATCAGGGAGTCTATATGGGGTGATCACCACAGTCATTGATCACGCCCCTGTAAGGCTTCATTCAGACGTCCGGATGCGTTTTGCGGATCCGATCCATCTATCAGTGCATCCGTAAAAATCATGCGGACATCTGAATGGAGCTTTACAGGGGGGTAATCAATGACAGGGGGGTGATCAGGGAGTCTATATGGGGTGATCACCACAGTCATTGATCACGCCCCTGTAAGGCTTCATTCAGACGTCCGGATGCGTTTTGCGGATCCGATCCATCTATCAGTGCATCCGTAAAAATCATGCGGACATCTGAATGGAGCTTTACAGGGGGGTAATCAATGACAGGGGTGTAATCAATGACAGGGGGGTGATCAGGGAGTCTATATGGGGTGATCACCACAGTCATTGATCACGCCCCTGTAAGGCTTCATTCAGACGTCCGGATGCGTTTTGCGGATCCGATCCATCTATCAGTGCATCCGTAAAAATCATGCGGACATCTGAATGGAGCTTTACAGGGGGGTAATCAATGACAGGGGTGTAATCAATGACAGGGGGGTGATCAGGGAGTCTATATGGGGTGATCACCACAGTCATTGATCACGCCCCTGTAAGGCTTCATTCAGACGTCCGGATGCGTTTTGCGGATCCGATCCATCTATCAGTGCATCCGTAAAAATCATGCGGACATCTGAATGGAGCTTTACAGGGGGGTGATCAATGACAGGGGGGTGATCAGGGAGTCTATATGGGGTGATAACCACAGTCATTGATCACGCCCCTGTAAGGCTTCATTCAGACGTCCGGATGCATTTTGCGGATCCGATCCATCTATCAGTGCATCCGTAAAAATCATGCGGACATCTGAATGGAGCTTTACAGGGGGGTAATCAATGACAGGGGGGTAATCAATGACAGGGGGGTGATCAGGGAGTCTATATGGGGTGATTACCACAGTCATTGATCACGCCCCTGTAAGGCTTCATTCAGACGTCCGGATGCATTTTGCGGATCCGATCCATCTATCAGTGCATCCGTAAAAATCATGCGGACATCTGAATGGAGCTTTACAGGGGGGTAATCAATGACAGGGGGGTAATCAATGACAGGGGGGTGATCAGGGAGTCTATATGGGGTGATCACCACAGTCATTGATCACGCCCCTGTAAGGCTTCATTCAGACGCCCGTATGCGTTTTGCGGATCCGATCCATCCATCAGTGGATCCGTAAAAATCATGCGGACATCTGAATGGAGCTTTACAGGGGGTTGATCAATGACAGGGGTGTAATCAATGACAGGGGGGTGATCAGGGAGTCTATATGGGGTGATCAGGGGCTAATAAGGGGTTAATAAGTGACGGGGGGGGGGGTGTAGTGTAGTGGTGCTTGGTGGGACTTTACTGAGCTACCTGTGTCCTCTGGTGGTCGATCCAAACAAAGGGGACCACCAGAGGACCAGGTAGCAGGTATATTAGACGCTGTTATCAAAACAGCGTCTAATATACCTGTTAGGGGTTAAAAAAAACACATCTCCAGCCTGCCAGCGAACGATCGCCGCTGGCAGGCTGGAGATCAACTCTCTTACCTTCCGTTCCTGTGAGCGCGCGCGCCTGTGTGCGCGCGTTCACAGGAAATCTCGCGTCTCGCGAGAGGACGCACCGGCGCGTCCACCCAGAAGAGCAGGGCCGCCGCAAAGACGCAATCCTGCGTACGGCGGTCCTGAGGTGGTTAAATTGGCTCAGATCTCACACAGGTATATCACACCAGGTGCACATAATTAGTAGATCGTTACTCTGCATGTTGAATGAGGCTTGCCCTATTTAAACCTCAGACATTTAGTTTGGTGTGCTCCTGACTGTTGAAGTGAGAGTGAGCACCATGGTGAGAGCAAAAGAGCTGTCAGAGGACTTCAGAAAAAAGATTGTAGCAGCCTATGAGTCTGGGAAGGGATTTAAAAAGATCTCAAAAGATTTTGAAATCAGCCATTCCACTGTCCGGAAGATAGTCTACAAGTGGAGGGCTTTCAAAACAACTGCCAACATGCCCAGGACTGGTCGCCCCAGCAAGTTCACCCCAAGAGCAGACCGCAAGATGCTAAAAGAGGTATCCAAAAACCCTAAAGTGTCATCTCGAGAACTACAGCAGGCTCTGGCTACTGTTGATGTAGAAGTACATGCCTCTACAATCAGAAAGAGACTGTACAAGTTTAACTTGCATGGGAGGTGTGCAAGGAGGAAACCTTTGCTTTCCAAGAGAAACATCGAGGCCAGACTGACATTTGCCAGCGATAAAGTTGACAAAGACCAGGACTTCTGGAATAATGTTCTTTGGACAGATGAGTCCAAAATTGAATTATTTGGACACAACAGCAGAGGACATGTTTGGCGTAAACCAAACACAGCATTCCAAGAAAAGAACCTCATACCAACTGTGAAGCATGGAGGTGGAAGTGTCATGGTTTGGGGCTGCTTTGCTGCAGCAGGACCTGGTCAGCTCACCATCATAGAATCCACGATGAATTCTACTGTGTATCAGAAGGTGCTTGAAGAACATGTGAGACCATCAGTTAGAAAATTAAAGCTGAAGCGGAACTGGACCATGCAACATGACAATGACCCAAAACATACTAGTAAATCAACCAAAGATTGGCTGAAAAAGAAGAAATGGAGAGTCCTGGAATGGCCAAGTCAAAGTCCAGATTTGAATCCCATTGAGATGCTGTGGGGTGACTTGAAAAGGGCTGTACGTGCAAGAAACCCCTCAAACATCTCACAGCTGAAAAAGTTCTGCATTGAGGAGTGGGGTAAAATTTCCTCAGACCGATGTCGAAGACTGGTAGATGGCTACAAGAACCGTCTCACTGCAGTTATTTCAGCCAAAGGAGGTAACACTCGCTATTAGGGGCAAGGGTGTCCTATCTTTTTCCTCAGTTAGAATAGGCATTTTTGTAGAATGACATTTACAGAAGATCTTGAAAAGACTTTTCTTCAGTTTTCTTTGTTTAGTCGGATTACTTTAATCTCTCTGTATTGTTGAAACGGAGATGAAATAACCATTTATTAAAAATGTTACAAAAAACCACATGCTTTCAAAGGGTGTCCTAATTTTTTCACAAGACTGTATGTTCCTCTGAGACCAGCTCTTTATTAAATGTAGCCCTTACTGAGGGCACTGTGTTCCTCTGAGACCAGCTCTTTTATTGTTATTAAATGTAGCCCTTACTGATGGGACTGTGTTCCTCTGAGACCAGCTCTTTTATTGTTATTAAATGTAGCCCTTACTGATGGGACTGTGTTCCTCTGAGACCAGCTCTTTTATTGTTATTAAATGTAGCCCTTACTGAGGGGACTGTGTTCCTCTGAGACCAGCTCTTTTATTGTTATTAAATGTAGTCCTTACTGAGGGGACAGTGTTCCTCTGAGACCAGCAGTTTTTATTGTTATTAAATGTAGCCCTTACTGAGGGGACTGTGTTCCTCTGAGACCAGCTGTTTTTTTGTTATTAAATGTAGCCCTTACTGAGGGGACTGTGTTCCTCTGAGACCAGCTGTTTTTTTGTTATTAAATGTAGCCCTTACTGAGGGGACTATTTTCCTCTGAGACCAGCTCTTTTATTGTTATTAAATGTAGCCCTTACTGAGGGGACAGTGTTCCTCTGAGACCAGCAGTTTTTATTGTTATTAAATGTAGCCCTTACTGAGGGGACTGTGTTCCTCTGAGACCAGCTGTTTTTTTGTTATTAAATGTAGCCCTTACTGAGGGGACAATGTTCCTCTGAGACCAGCTCTTTTATTGTTATTAAATGCAGCCCTTACTGAGGGGACTGTGTTCCTCTGAGACCAGCTGTTTTTTTGTTATTAAATGTAGCCCTTACTGAGGGGACTGTGTTCCTCTGAGACCAGCTGTTTTTTTGTTATTAAATGTAGCCCATACTGAGGGGACAGTGTTCCTCTGAGACCAGCTCTTTTATTGTTATTAAATGTAGCCCTTACTGAGGGGACTATGTTCCTCTGAGACCAGCTCTTTTATTGTTATTAAATGTAGCCCTTACTGAGGGGACTGTGTTCCTCTGAGACCAGCTCTTTTATTGTTATTAAATGCAGCCCTTACTGAGGGGACTATGTTCCTCTGAGACCAGCTCTTTATTGTTATTAAATGTAGCCCTTACTGAGGGGACAGTGTTCCTCTGAGACCAGCTGTTTTTTTGTTATTAAATGTAATCCTTAGGTCTCTTGCACACGACCGTATGGCTTTTTCTGTGTTTTGCAGTCCTTTTTAAACTGATCCCTTTTTCAGTTTTTTTTTGTTTCAGTCGTGTTTCCACTTCCGTTCCGTTTTGCCGTTTCGTTCTTCTGTTTGTGATCCTTTTTTGCGGGTCGGAAACGGAAGCATACAATAATGTTTAAACAGTAAGTACATAAAAAAAATTGGGCTGGGCATAACATTTTCAATAGATGGTTCCGCAAAAACAGAATGGATACGGAAGACATTCGGATGCATTCCGTATGCATTCAGTTTTTTTTGCGGAACCAATGACTTGAATGGAGCCATGGAACGTGATTTGCGGGCAATAATAGGACATGTTCTATCTTTGAACAGAAATGGAATGCATACAGAGTACCTTCTGTTGTTTTTGCAGACCCATTGAAGTGAATGGTTCGGCAAAGGGAAAACAAAAACGGAACGGAAACGGAAAAAAACAAACCTTCGTGTGCAAAAGGCCTTTCTAAGGGGACTGTGTTCCTCTCAGACCAGCTCTTTTTTTGTTATTAAATGCAGCCCTTAGGCCCCTTCTCTTGCATGTTCTACATTTTGCCTTTTTCACACAGCCCTGGCCCCATAGAAGTGAATGGGGTTTCAGTGAAAAACGCATTGCGTCCAGAAGCAATACCTTTTTTTACTGATGGTTGCTAAGCGATGTTTTTTGTAAACCTTCCGTTTTTTATCAAAACGCATTGCACCCGCGAGGAAAACGAACAACTGAATGCAATCGCAGACAAAACTGGCTGAACTTGCTTGCAAAATAGTGCGAGTTTCACTGAACGCATCCGGAGCCAATCCATATTCGTGTGAGAGAGGCCTTAGGGTAAATGCAGATGTTCATGATTTATATGCGGACAGTCTGCTCTCAAAATCTGCAAGTGTTCGTAGGGAAATCTGTGTGGTCAATCCGCATCAATGGGTGCGGATTTTCCTGTCCCCAGTGAAGTGAATAGAAAAAATGCAGACAGGAAATATAAAAAAAATTGACATGCTGCAGATTTTTTAATTCTCGTAGAATACAATGTAATGCAATCCTGATCATGTGCATTTAGCCTTACAAAGAGGACTGTGTTCCTCTGAGGCCTGCTCTTTTAAACTGCAATCCTTACTACGATGGTGTTCCTTGCCATGGCTCCGCAAGGCGCTCCAGTTCTCGCATAGCACACTGTCATTACAACTCAGTGTAAGTGTATGCGCCTCACAGACAATCTTATTGAACCGCACATGTTTACAACGCATAGCAATGACATATGCACATCGTGCTATGTGAGAACTGGAGCGCCTCGTGGAGCAGTGGCAAGGAACGCAGTTTAAAAGAGCGGGCCGCATGAAGCAGTACTGGGCACTGCTGGTCTACATTGTTCCTGCCCCCTTCAGAATACAAACTCTGCATAGTTTTGTCAGGCGCTTTCACTCTGGATTTACCAGAAGGTGGCCACTAAATGCAGTTGGCCAATGGCCTGTTTAGTCATGCATCAACCACAGTAAAGCCCTGTCCATTGTTGCTTAATACCGGTATGTGAGTGATTTCAAATGGAACAAAAGCCTGTTTTCTAAAACTATAATAATGACCGCCTGTCCATAGTGTAGGCCATTGATATCTATCGGCTTTGGGGGATTTGACTAGCTGCGAGTCAGCTGGTGGGGCTAGCTTTCAATTATTGTTGTTTTTTTTTTCCCGAGGCCTAGTTGCTGCTTTGCATGGTACTGAAGCTCACAGCAGTTCAGTCTCATTGAAGTAAATGGGACAAGCTGCAGATGCATAAACACAACCAAATACAGTCCTGATCAAAAGTTTAAGACCACTGGATCTTAACAAGGTTCCAAGTAGAGCTTCAACATGCAAGAAGAGGAAATGGGAGTGAGACAAAACATTTTTTGAGCATTCAATTTAATGAAAACAACGAATAAACTGAAACCGCCTGTTTTTCAGCTGATCAAAAGTTTAGGACCACACCTTCAAAAAAAAAAACTAAACCCCCCCCAAAACAGAAATCCAACTTCCAAACATGAACTCAGTAATGAGTAGCTCCGCCGTTATTGTTTATCACTTCCAAAATTCGTTTTGGCATGCTTGATGCAAGCGTTTCCATGAGGTGAGTGGGAACATTTCTCCAAGTGGTGAAGACGGCCGCACGAAGGCCATCTACTGTCTGGAACTGTTGTGCATTTTTGTAAAGTTCCCTTGCCATCCATCCCCAAAGGTTCTCAATTGGATTTAGATCAGGGGAACACGCAGGATGGGCCAAAAGAGTGATGTTATTCTCCTGGAAGAAGTCCCTTGTCCTGCGGGCATTGTGTACTGTATCGTTGTCCTGTTGAAAAACCCAGTTGTTACCACACAGACGAGGGCCCTCAGTCATGAGGAATGCAACATCTGGACATAGCCAGCGGCCGTTTGACGCCCCTGCCCTTCCTGAAGCTCCATTGTTCCACTGAAGGAAAAAGCACCCCAGACCATTATGGCGCCCCCTCCACTGTGGCGCGTAGAAAACATCTCAGGTGGGATCTGCTTGTCATGCCAGTAACGTTGGAAACCATCAGGACCATCAAGGTTAAATTTTTTCTCATCAGAAAATAAAACTTTCTTCCACCTTTGAATGTCCCATGTTTGGTGCTCTCTTGCAAAGTCCAAACGAGCAGCTCTGTGGCGTTCAAGGAGACGAGGTCTTTGATGTAGTTTTTTGTTTTTGAAGCCCTTCAGTCTCAGATGCCATCTGATGGTTATGGGGCTGCAGTCAGCACCAGTAAGGGCCTTAATTTGGGTCGAGGATCGTCCAGTGTCTTGACTGACAGCCAATTGAATCCTCCGGCTCAGGGCTGATAAATTTTTTTTGGGTCTTCCACTTGACTTTTTTGTTCCGTAACCCTCAGGATCATTTAAGAAAT
Source organism: Bufo bufo (assembly GCF_905171765.1). Lineage (NCBI taxonomy): Eukaryota > Metazoa > Chordata > Amphibia > Anura > Bufonidae > Bufo > Bufo bufo. The sequence goes on along the minus strand of NC_053392.1, from coordinate 379,686,121 downwards.
TCCAAATGACTGTCTTACTGCGTCTCACCTCAGCAGCGATGGCGCGCTGTGAGAGACCCTGCTTATGCAGTTCCACAACCCGACCACGTTCAAAAAAGTAGTTTTTTTGTCTTTGACATCACAACGTGTGACTACCTGACAGAAAATGACAATGAATCCACATCTTTGCACAGATTTGGCCTTTTAAAGGCACGTGGTCCTAAAATTTGCCTGTTTCAGTTTAATCGTTATTTTCAATTAATTGAATGCTCAAAAAATGTTTTGTCTCACTCCCATTTCTTCTTGTTGCATGTTGAAGCTCTACTTGGAACCTTGTTAAGATCCAACAATGTAAAATATGATTTTTTGCCATTTTTCAAGTGGTCTTAAACTTTTGATCAGGACTGTATGTGGGGCTTTGGTTGTGATTCCATAGACTAACGTTTGTGGGTTGAAATATGACCTAAGTTCATCAAGTATAGCCAGCTGAAAACAAAATTGAAGCCAAGAAATACAGATAGCAGAGGCCCAATTTGCTATAAAATTGAAAAAAAAAAAAAAAAAAAGTCCTTCCTAACTCTTGATAGCAATTGGACAGAGTCCTGGATGTTGTGTTTTGTAAGGTAGGCATCAAACCCATTAATGCTATCCACACTTTCAGCCATTATCAAATTCTCATGTTCCTTAACTGAATGGTTCAGACAGAGTGAATGTGACTGAGCTGCACCTAGCCCGTGTGACCAGTGAACTTGACATCACATGGTGTAGTTAAAGGCCTAAACGTCCATGGAGAGCCTTGTCCTCTTTATACAGATGATCGTCGGGGGTCCCTGCCAATCTGATATTGATGGTCTTAGGACAGGATAGGCTATCAATATGAAAATCCTGGAAAACCCCTTTAAATGCATGAATTATATAGCTATACAGAATAGGATAGCTTGTACAATGTGCCATGTTCTTTTTAATAATAAGAAATATTCTGGAATATGTTAATGACACTAACTTTTATGGTACAATTGTCATGACTTGTAAAGAATTTCAACATACTTCTTTTTTCAAGGCACAGTACAGGGACAGAACAAGTGTGTTGATTTCATATTTGGTTTGACTTGTCTCTGCTGGTGAGATCTCAAGATCAAGACCATCACTGTTCAGAAATTGTGTATGTGCTTAAAATGGCCTCAAATCACCTCAGTGCGGACAGTTTTGCAAAAGGAACTAAAATCATTGTGGTTTTCTACCACGTGGCCTTACGTTTTTGCATAATAGGTATGCAACCACGTATAGCAGTATAGCATGAATACATGTGTTTAAGTTGATTTGTCATTTACATTTCAACTATTTCATTCATTTTAGAACCAGTGCCAGGTGTCTTTAATGAAATACAAAAGCGCTTGCATCAGACTAAGGGTGCTGGCACACAGTGCAGTTTCGACATGCATTCAGCATGCAGTTTTTTATTGTAGCTAGCTGAAATTAAACAAATCATTCCCACAATGCAGAACACCACGGTTTAACAAGGCTTCCAAACTGAAAACCACATCCTGAATGCTGGTCAGAACTGTCCTGTGTGCCAGTACCCTAAGACCCCTTTCTGACGAGCGAGTCCCACACTCCGGACTCCCTGCATGAGTATGCAGCAGCTCCCGTCCTGACCTCCCAGCACTGCCGGGGTCGCATAGCATTATATTGATTTATGATGCTATGTAACCCTTAGGCCCCTTTCACACGGGCAAGTTTTCCGCGTGGGTGCAATGCGTGAGTTGAACGCATTGCACCCGCACTGAATCCGGACCCATTCATTTCTATGGGGCTGTGCACATGAGCGGTGATTTTCACGCATCACTTGTGCGTTGCGTGAAAATCGCAGAAAGCTCTATTTTGTGCGTTTTTCACGCAACGCAGGCCCCATAGAAGTGAATGGGGCTGCGTGAAAATCACAAGCATCCGCAAGCAAGTGCGGATGCGGTGCGTTTTTCCCGCACGGTTGCTAGGAGACAATCGGGATGGGGACCCGATAATTATTATTTTCCCTTATAACATGGTTATAAGGGAAAATAATAGCATTCTGAATACAGAATGCATAGTAAAATAGGGCTGGAGGGGTTAAAAAAATAATAATAATAATTTAACTCACCTTAATCCACTTGTTCACGCAGCCGGCATCTCTTCTGTCTTCATCTGGGAGGAATAGGACCTTTGATGACGTCACTACGCTCATCACATGGTACATCACATGATCCATCACCATGGTAAAAAGATCATGTGACTGACCATGTGATGAGCGTAGTGACGTCATCAAAGATCCTATTCCTCACAGAACAAGACAGAAGAGATGCCAGCTGCACGAACAAGTGGATTAAGGTGAGTTAAATTATTATTATTTTTTAACCCCTCCAGCCCTATTTTACTTAGCATTCTGTATTCAGAATGCTATTATTTTCCTTTATAACCATGTTATAAGGGAAAATAATACAATCTACACAACCTTGAACCTAAACCTGAACTTCTGTGAAGAAGTTCGGGTCTGGGTACCACATTCAGTTTTTTATCACGCGATTGCAAAACGCATTGCACCCGCGCGATAAAAACTGAACGGAACGCAATCGCAGTCAAAACTGACTGCAATTGGGTACCTACTCGTGCGAGTTTGCCGCAACGCATCCGGACCTTATCCGGACACGCTCGTGTGAAAGAGGCCTTACAATTCTGGAATGTTTTGGATAACACTGACAGCATTATGTCAGTGTTATAAAATACATTCCAGAAGAAGGGTTACATAGCATCCTAAATCAATAAATCCGATTACATGCTGCCCATAGAAGGTTATGGAGATGGGAGGGGTGGGTAGGAATGAGCTGCAATGATACAGAACAGGCAAAAAGAGGGCTCAATTAAAGAGACAGACTCACATGCTGCCCATAAAAGTCTATGCATAAGGAAGAATGCTGCTAGAGGGACATATAGGTATTTTTATGATAAGATATAAGTTTTCTCTACTCACCTGTACTATTGATATATGAGAAGTCTGTTGCAATGAGAGTGACCATGTGATTTCTCGTGAGGCAGCACTCTATAAAAGTAAAAAAATACTTCCTTCTGGGTTCCCCAACAGATTCATCTGATTATTCGTACGACCTTTGTAGCAGGCCATCATGTGTTCAGCTTATCTTGTGGGGGTGCTTCTGACAAAAATGAATTGTCCACAGCAGGCAACCTTTTTAAAACTGATGATTAATATTTTGTATTTGGGGTGAAGGAGCTTTTCAAACAGTAGAGCTATGATATTATTTGACTTGCAAGCTTATATACAAATGATACCTGGTTATCTCATGGATCATGCATCTAAGCAGAAAGGTGAATCGCTTATAAATCTTAACTGTTATTTTTAGAGAAGCATAATTAATCCATTCTGCATGAAAGTTAGGAACCATTCTCAATTACTAGTTGCATGATTTACCTTAAGGCTACTTTCACATTTAACGTTTTCAATTCCGCTATTGAGATTCGTCATAGGATCTCAATAGCGGAAAAAAAAACGCTTCAGTTTTGTCCCCATTCATTGTCAATGGGGACAAACTGAACTGAACGAAACGGAATGCTCCAAAGTGCATTTTGTTCCATTTGGTTGCGCTCCCATCGCGGACAGAATATCGCTGCAAGCAGCGTTTTTCTGTCCGCGATGTGGTGCGGAGCAAGACGGATCTGTCTTGGTACACAATATAAGTCAGTGGGGACTGATCCGTTTTCTCTGACACAATAGAAAACTGATCCGTCTCCCATTGACTTTCAGTGGTGTTCATGGCAGATCCGTCATGGCTATATAAGACACAATACAACCGGATCAGTTCATGACAGATGCATGCAGTTGTATTATGGTAACAGAAGCGTTTTTGCAGATCCACGACAGATCCGAAAAAACGCTAATGTGAAACTAGCCTTAGTTGCAAAACCGTTTCCCTGAACTTGGATAAAGTATTAGTTATAAAGTCAAACATGCTTTTACTGTTACATAAATTGCTTTTATCTCTGTCTAGCAAAAGCTGTAGTAAACAATCATTTTGACAGGACTGTGGTTTTCTCATGATGCAAGCAGAAATAGATTGTGAAAAAATAAGAATAATGTACTGGTTGTGTTAACCAACTCCACTACTTGTTGTTGTAAAGGTGTTAGGCAATCTTCTCCACAACCTATATTTCTTAAATGAGTTGCCTCATACTAGCATTTTTTTTCTAATCAGACACTACCTACATGCTAGGTTTATTCCTCTTTACTAAAATCCAACAGTTGTAAAGAAGGCCCGAGGTCAGCCTGCAGATATTGTAAAGTACAGGTCTGGTAACCAACCGAGGAAGGAGGGCTTAACAATCTCTTGTCTCTCCTGCTGCAGACAGAGGAGGAAGGCTCCTACTCCAGTCAGTTGTCTTAGAGCCAGACATGAGGAGAAGCGGAGACATAGCTGATCTCTTTGAGACTTATTTTTGATTGTGATGTGAAAGAATATAGTGTAAAGAGGAAGAAGAGTTGGGATAGTGTTTTTTATTTTTTTGTGCATTTTTTGTGTTTAGTATTCATTTCAGTATAATAATGTGCTTACTACTGTATACTCCTAATGGATGCAGGCAGCCAAAGAGCCATGGTGTCTGTGAGAAGATTTTTTGTCCCTTTACCTGCCATGTAGAGGAGATGGATATTAGGCCTCATGCACACAAACGTATTTTGTTTCTATGTCCGTTTCAGGTTTTTTTGCGGATATTATGCGGACCCATTCATTTCAATGGGTCCGCAAAAAACGCGGACAGCACACCGTGTGCTGTCCGCATCAGTATGTCCGTTCCGTTGCCCCGCAAAAAAAATTGTGCATGTCCTATTTTTTTCTAGTTTGCGGACAAGGATAGGCATTATTACAATGGATCCGCAAAAAAAAAACAGATACCATACGGAACATCATCCATTTTTTTTGCGGATCCGCAATTTGCAGGCCGCAAAAAACATACGGTCGTGTGTATGTAGCCTAATACAGATAAGGATAGGAAGGCTGAATGGCAAAGCGAATTTCACCTGGTTGCGTTAAATAAAACTGTGAGCGCATTAATATACTCACCATATTGAGAATTGCTTTCAGTCACTAGTTTTTAACTAAAGAACATCTTTAAATGTCTACCCAAGTCAAAAATCTATTATCAAAAAGTTAATATAATATAATGGGGACATTCCTGTTCACACTAGCATCAAGGATGTTACTAATATGGATTATGAATCATAATATCTTCAAAGTGTAACTGGTTCAATTCATTTTAGTGTACATTATAGTGTAAGGACAGTGGTGGTAAACTTTTTAGTGATTTACTGTACTTTATTAGTGAAAGATGTTTCTTTGTAAATAAAAACAGGGTGTAAAGAGTTTCTTAACTGAGCATTGCTAAGAAGAATCTGTCTTCAGTATTCTACATGTGTGTAACATATAGAGGTGGGCTTTCAGCCTGCCTCTTATCACTACCGCAGCTACTGCCTAACTATATGTGCCGTGTCTCTGCTGTGTCCCTGCCTAACTGACAGTTCAGCCTGTTATCCTGCAGAGTTGATCCAGAGGAAGGCAAAAATAACCCCTCATCAGATCAAAGCCAATTCCTTCCCGACTCCAATCAGAATAACTCCCTGGATCAACGACCCCTCTCTAGTAGCTATAGTCTGTAATATTATTACACTCCAGATATACATCCAGGCCCCTCTTGAACTCTTTTAGTGAATTCACCATCACCACCTCCTCAGGCAGAGAGTTCCATAGTCTCACTGCTCTTACCGTAAAGAATTCTTTTCTATGTTTGTGTAGTGATGACACAAAGGGGGAGATTTATCAAAACTGGTGTAAAGGAAAACTGGCTTACTTGCCCATAGCAACCAATCAGATTCCACCTTTCATTTTTCAGAACTCCTTTAGAAAATGAAAGGTGGAATCTGATTAGTAACTATGGGCAACTAAACCAGTTTTCCTTTGCACCCGTTTTGATAAATCTCTCCCTAAGTGTACAGTAACTTAGCATACTTAGGGTGCATTCACACGACCGTATAAAATGGATCCGTATCTGTTCCGCAATTTTGTGGAATGGGTGCGGACCCATTAATTTCAATGGGGCCGCAAAAGATGCGGACAGCACACACTGTTATCCTGCAAGTTGATCCAGAGGAAGGCAAAAAAAAAAAACCCTGTGAGGTAGAAGCCAATTTTCCCCACTTTAGGGGAATAAAAAATTCCTTCCCGACCCCAATCAGGCAATCAGAATAACTCCCTGGATCAATGACCCCTCTCTAGTAGCTATAGCCTGTAATATAATTACACTCCAGAAATACATCCAGGCCCCTCTTGAATTCCTTTATTGTACTCACCATCACCACCTCCTCAGGCAGAGAGTTCCATAGTCTCACTGCTCTTACCGTAAAGAATCCTCTTCTATGTTTGTGTACAAACCTTCTCCAGACGCAGAGGATGTCCCCTCGTCACAGTCCTGGGGATAAATAGATGATGGGATAAATCTCTGTACTGACCCCTGATATATTTATACATAGAAAAAAGACGACTGAGGGGAGATCTAATTACTAACGTGAATCACCCTAATGTTGATAATCTTTCAGGGTACTGTAGTTGCCCCATTCCAGTTATTACTTTAGTTGCCCTCCTCTGGACCCTCTCCAGCTCTGCTATGTCTGCCTTGTTTACAGGAGCCCAGAACTGTACACAGTACTCCATGTGTGGTCTGACTAATGATTTGTTAGGTGGTAGGACTATGTTCTTATCACAGGCATCTATGCCCCTTCTGATGCAACCCATTATCTTATTGGCCTTGGCAGAAGCTGCCTGACACTGGTTTTTGCAGCTTAGTTTGCTGTTTATTAAAATGCCTAGATCCTTTTCCATGTCAGTGTTACCGAGTGTTTTACAATTTAGTATGTACGGGTGACTTGCATTATTCCTTCCCATGTGCATAACCTTACATTTGTCAGTGTTAAACCTCATCTGCCACTTATCTGCCCAAGCCTCCAATCTATCCAGATCCCTCTGTAGTAGTATACTGTCCTCTTCAGTGTAAATTACTTTACACAGTTTAGTGTCATCTGCGAAAATTGATACTTTACTATGCAAGCCTTCTACAAGATCATTAATAAATATATTGAAGAGAATAGGGCCCAATACTGACCCCTGAGGTACCCCACTAGTGACAGTGACCCAATCTGAGCGTGTACCGTTAATAACCACCCTCTGTTTTCTATCATTGAGCCAGTTACTTACCCACTTACAGACGTTTTCTCCCAGTCCGAGCATTCTCTTTTTATATACTAACCTTTTATGTGGTACAATGTCAAATGCTTTGGAGAAGACCAGATATACGACATCCATTGATTCGCCGCTGTCAAGTCTAGAACTTACCTCCTCATAGAAACTGATTAAATTAGTTTGGCATGACCGATCCCTCATGAAGCCATGCTGATATGGTTATGTTATTTGCTTATTTCCGTTGAGATGCTCTAAGATAACATCTCTCAGAAAACCTTACGGTCGTGTGAATGCACCCTTACTGTCGGTGCAGAACACTGCAGTCTCGCTCCTGTCCCATCTCTCCAGCACTAAGGGAGACATTGGGAAGATACTGAGAGGAGTGGGGCTGCAGTATTCTCTTTATTTTATATTTGAAGGGCCTCTGTCAGCAGATTTCTACCTAGGAAACTGGCTGATCTGTTGCATGTGCACTTGGCAGCTTAAGGCATTTATGTTGGTCACACGTTCATATGTGCCCGCACTGCTGAGAAAAATGATGTTTTAGTCTATGCAAATGAGCCTCTTGGAGCAATGGGGGCGTTGCTGTTACACCTAGAGGCTCGGCTTTCTCTGCAGCTGCTGTGCCCTCTCCACTTTGATTGACATCATAATGTCTGGCCCCGTGGAGAGGGCGCAGCATGGCAAAGAAAGCAGAGCCTCTAGGTATAACTGTGCATCCATTGCATCATTTTTCTCAGCAGTGCGGGCACATATGAACATGGAGCCAACACAGATGCCTTCAGCTGCCAAGTGCACATGTAACAGGTCAGCCTTTTTTATAGGTACAAAACTGCTGACAGATGCCCTTTATCATTCCAAGCTTGTGTAGATTTTATAACTTTATTGTTTTGTACTTTTTTTTAAAATGCAGCACCTGTTCCTCTCTTATGGATCATGTAAATATATTTAAAAGGGGATGTGTTTTGAATGAGTATGACCATTTTGACATGAAAGTAAGCCTTCTATTCTTCTATTTACATTAGAAGGAATTTCCATTCTGTTTTTATTGTGAAAGTTTAGGAGAAAAGTTTGCATTTTCTACAGCAGCATACATATGCAAAAACTACGTATACATATTTCATGCACAGAAATTAAAATGAACAGGTTGTTAGCAGAGAAATTGATGTTGATGCACTGAATGCATATAATTCTAGCTTTTATTTAGATTTAATCATTCTCTGCATTACTATAACATGCAACTAATACTTGCCTAAGAGACTTCACCCAAAAGAGATTTTGTTCTCTACATAATCAGGTGGCAGCTATTGTATAAACTGAATCAATAAACTTTCTAAGGGTATAGTCCCACATAGCTGCCACCGCATCGGTCCTGCCAGTCTGTGTGGTTTTCCAATGGACTAGTATTGTCAGTTGATTATTTAGTTGATAATGACCATATGGTTTTGTACATTCAGGGTGCACATTTAGGTTTTCCAGTGCAGTTTTGAAGCTAAAACTTGGAGGGGATGCAAAAAAGAGAAGTAGAATCTTTCCTATATACTTTCGCTCCTTTTGTAGTAACGTCAATTGTGCACGAGACCACAAAATTGGTCTTCACATACAGTTTAAACCAGAAGTTTACATACACTATATAAAAAGACACATATGTACAGGGTGGGCCATTTATAGGGATACACCTTAATAAAATGGGAATGGTTGGTGATATTAACTTCCTGTTTGTGGCACATTAGTATATGTGAGGGGGGAAACTTTTCAAGATGGGTGGTGGCCATTTTGAAGTCGGCTATTTTGAATCCAACTTTTGTTTTTTCAATAGGAAGAGGGTCATGTGACACATCAAACTTATTGGGAATTTCACAAGAAAAACAATGGTGTGCTTGGTTTTAACGTAACTTTATTCTTTCATGAGTTATTTAAAAGTTACTGACCACTTAGAAAATGTGTTCAATGTGCTGCCCATTGTGTTGGATTGTCAATGCAACCCTCTTCTCCCACTCTTCACACACTGATAGCAACACCGCAGGAGAAATGCTAGCACAGGCTTCCAGTATCCGTAGTTTCAGGTGCTGCACATCTCGTATCTTCACAGCATAGACAATTGCCTTCAGATGATCCCAAAGATAAAAGTCTAAGGGGGTCACTGGATATGCAAAATTGCTACATGATGATGTGTTTCCCTCTTTATGCACTGAAGCTGGCACGTTCCCTGAGTTTTTCCAGCAAGATGATGCACCACCACATTATGGGTGTCAGGTCTGAGCATTCCTAGATGAACAGTTTCCTGGAAAGTGGATTGGTCGTCGTGGGCCAGTTGAATGGCCCCCAAGGTCTCCCGATCTGACACCCCTTAGACTTTTATCTTTGGGGTCATCTGAAGGCAATTGTCTATGCTGTGAAGATACGAGATGTGCAGCACTTGAAACTACGGATACTGGAGGCCTGTGCTTTTCTCCTGCGGTGTTGCTATCAGTGTGTGAAGAGTGGGAGAAGAGGGTTGCATTGACAATCCAACACAATGGGCAGCACATTGAACACATTTTATAAGTGGTCAGAAACTTGTAAATAACTCATGAAAGAATAAAGTTACGTTAAAACCAAGCACACCATTGTTTTTCTTGTGAAATTCCCAATAAGTTTGATGTGTCACATGACCCTCTTCCTATTGAAAAAACAAAAGTTGGATTCAAAATGGCCGACTTCAAAATGGCCGCCATGGTCACCACCCATCTTGAAAAGTTTCCCCCCTCACATATACTAATGTGCCACAAACAGGAAGTTAATATCACCAACCATTCCCATTTTATTAAGGTGTATCCATATAAATGGCCCACCCTGTATATTTTTCTCAATATCTGACATTAAATCAAAATAAATGTTTCAGGCTTTTGGTCAATTAGATTACCATAATTATTATTATTTGCCAAATGCCAGAATAATGAAAGAGATAATGTTTTAAGGCATTTTTATTACTTTCTGCAATGTCGAAAGTTTACATACACTAAGATTACTATGTCTTTAAACAATTCTGGACTTCCCATATGATCTATATATGCCCATATATGTGTCTTTTGTACTGAGATTCCCCCAGGACAGTAGTAGAACTGGATTTTAAAAAAACAGGACAGTCACAAAGCAACGTATACAAAGCCTTTATCAACACTTACGGAAAGCAAAGTCCTAAGATTAATCTACCGGTAGAAGACAAGCAACGGATGGAGGAGATGACCAGGCAGTGGAGTGGATGGAAGAGGTATGGCATACAAGCAGATAGCGGATGAATGACCGAGAACAGAAATTGAGCAATACTAAACTTGGCCCTATCTGAAATGAACCCAGCAAGTCACCCATGACAACACAACAGTATAGCACCAAACACCGCAAACAAATTAACCTCCATGGAATACAGATCCCAGAATACAAGGTAAACATACTTAACTAGAGCAAGAACTGAACAGAATCTGGGAGGAAATGCATGGGGCAAACACTATACCCAGCAACCAGCATGGAGTGAGGCCTAAATATGTAAAGGCCCACAATCAGCAACTCTACCCTAATCAAGCCAAGGTAGTGGGTCCCTAAACTAGTTTGCTGTAGCATGTTGACCACTGCTTGGCTATGGGCCCCAACAACTCACAGGCACAATACTACAGCAATAGCTGCCATGCAGCACTGCACCACATTAACAGATCTCAAAAGCTCACCTTTACATATGGTCTCAGAAACCAGACTGAGAGACCAAGTAGGTACAATTAGCACTTTAGCAGTCTTCTGATATGGGTTAATAACTGCTCTCTTTCATTCTGCAAGTGTGATCTATGTGGGGGGAGAAGACTAACGCTGGCCCGTCAATCAAGGACGGCAGGACGTGACTTCAGGTGGGCGAACGGAGCCTCTAGGAGCAGGAAAAACTTCCCCCTCTGCTCCAAGAGGTTAATTAGCATGTCCTCAAAGTTAAAATTGTGCATCCATAAGCATAAGATTAGGAGAGTTAGGGTCTGCTGACATTATCATATCGCTAATGTCAGACAGTTTAAAAGGTTAATTCTGGTGACAGAAACCCTTTAAATGCCATTGCGCTTAAATTTAGGCGCAGTTGGCATTTCTACGCTGTCCTCTCCACTTTCGTGAAAAAGGCCATGGTAAGGGAGGGGGCTGGGCAGGCCGGCACATTTATTTTCTTTTAGACTAATTTTCTGGCTTAAAAGAAGACTGATATCTATGCCAGCTCCTAGGGGAATGGACTGCCAGAGGATGCGCCTAATTCATGACAAGGCATGCACCTTGTCATAAATCGGGTGCCTCCTCTAGCAGCGTAGGAATGCTATAGACTGGCGTAAAACGCCAGTCTAGGATGAATTTCCCTAATATGTCTTTTTCTCTTCAGTCTGGCATACCTTTATTTTTGTTCACTATCATTCATCCACTTCCTACCTGAATGCCAATACATTTCTCATCTACTCCATTGCCGGACTCTCATCTCCTCCATCCGTGGTTACCATCATTTGGTTCCTGTGAGCTTTTATCAGTATATTATTGTCTGCTAGTATTGATTAATATTTGTTTCTTGCGACCGTCCAGTTGTGCAGTTCAGCTTTCCTGTAAGTCATAGTGTTTTGCGAGTATCAAGAGACACTTAATACTTGGGAAACGGAGAAGTCCAGTTTTACGGTCTCATAAACATGTGTATATGAGGAATAATACTATTTCTGACTAGTCTGTGACTTTTATTTAGAATTTATCACGTTTTCAACCTCCGGCTCCATATCGAATTGTCCGCTTTAGAGTGGGCAGAGACTAGCTGTTATTTTGTCTCCCATTTAATGTGCATACAAAGAAGAGGAGATGCTGTTTGTGCATGATTATAACCCTGCACTTCCATATAGTATTGCACTAAAATTTTCTATAAAGAACTTGGGTCTTTGGGCCCCTCAAGACGACTAGATTCATAATCTTGAAACTGTAACGGCAGCTTCTGTACTTGCACCACTGTATGATTTCATATTTTCTTTTAAGATCATGGCTTTAACTCATACTTTGCAAAGCCTTAATATGATATCTAAAAGTGATGTTTTGGAATTGGTAGGAAAAAAACTTGTAAACTACAATATAGATATCAAATATTCTTTATTCTACTTTTTACAGAGTGGATCCAGTGGCTTGCTACCTGCCCCTTCTTTGTTGTCCCCTCATTCTAAACTCAGACTTATTGGAACATCCAGCACACAGTTGCAGCCCCTTGGTTCCAATACATATGGTAAGACTACTTTATTCTGGGACATTGTTCTGGTTAGCATTACGAAAAAAGAATTATTGTTGAAGGGGTTGTCTGAGATTTTGATATTGATGGCGTATCCTCAGGATAGGCCATCAATATCAGATCGGTGGGGGTCCAATTCACGGAACTTCTGCTGATCATCTCTGGTCAGGGTTTGCGGCCTGTTCCTAAGCTGGTGACATCATGTTCATCTGTCACACGGCCTAGGCCTAGCTCAGTCCAATTCAAGTAAATTGGGCTGAGCTGCAATAACCAGCACAGATGCGGTCCAGTGCTTGGCAGCCCCCTCAAACAGCTGAAGGGCAGTGGTGCCAGGTGTCATTCTGAGGATGATAGCTCATCAATATTAAACATCCAGAAAACCCCTTTAATAATCTAAGTTGTTTAGTTAACATGTTGGAGACAATAGGTACTTTTTTTTTTTTTTTTTTTAATAAAATCTTTTAAGAAATAGAAAATATGACGTATAATTCTTGTTATTACAATGTTGTGCATGGATCCATACCATATGGAAATATATACAACTTTGTAATTTATAGGAAATATGTACTTGTCCCCATCCTCCACCAAACTGTACTTCCCATTGCAGTTTGTTTACGTTTTGTAGCAAAAACAAAAGTGAATTTGTGGTCACAACTAAGATACTGTACCATCAATAAGCTGATGGGTTACTGCAGTTTTTACATATCCTCGGGCATATAGATTATGTCCATTGTGAGTAAACATTGTGTAAACCCTCATATGCTGTAATATGTTGTATAGTGTATGGATCACTGCATGCATAATAATTTATCAAAGTATTAAAATGTATATATATAATATATAGCAATTTTGAGATTTCTGACACTAGATGGCAGAAACACACTGCTCAGGCCACATGCTATTTATACTGCTGGTTTGCAAACTTGAACATGTTCCCATCAAAGAATTTCAGTGATTGACAAGTCCTGCTGTGTTTGCGCATTTGAATAGTGTGCTGGAATTAATTTCTCATAATTCAAATGTCAATGCAGATGTGTATCAATTTGCAAAAAGTTCTAAACAAGGTTGTTCATTGCATTGGAACTGGACCAAAGGGTCCTGTCTACAGCCCCCCAATTGGCGTGGCCTGAATTTCTCTTTTTGGGAAGCTAAATAAATACTTTAAAGGGAATTTGTCACCAGTTTTATGGTGTCCTAAGGGCATGCTAATCTAGTGTCAGATCTCACTTTCTTTCATTGCCCCAACCATTTTGCCAAAGTCTTGTACTGAACAGCTCCAGCTCATGCCAATGAGTCCGCATATTCATGAGCTCCTGGCTGTCCCCGCCCACCTTCTGCTGATTCATAGGGAAAACAAACTGTCAATCAGAGGCAGGTGGGCGGGGGGAGCCGAGAGCTCATGAATATGGGGACTCATTGGCATGTGCTGGAGATGTTAGGATTTAAAAGTGAGGGCAGCAGAAAACTGGTGTTGGATTTCCTTTAACCATGGGCAGCGTGAAATACTAATAAGCTCCCTCATTACAAGAAAAATATGGGGAGATTATGTCTAAAAGAAAAAGAAAAATAGCTTTGTTTTTCATAGCAAACCATCACAGCACAACTTTAGTGTTCTGCTCTTGCAAAATGAAAGCTGTACTGTTTTCATAAATCTGGCCCTTTGCCCCGGTATTTCAGAGAAAACATGGTTTTAAAAAGAGCTGGGCACAGGTATATACAGTGCATTCGGAAAGTCTTCAGAACCTTTCACTTTTTTCACATTTTGTTATGTTGTGGCCTTGTGCTAAAATAAAAAAACATGTTTCCTATCATTCAGCACTCAATACTCCATATTGACAAAGTGAAAGAGAATATTATAAATCTTTGTTAAGATAGGAGAAACTAAAATCTTGCATTCAGACCCTTTACTTAGTTGAAGCACTTTTGCCAACAATTACAGCCTCCATGATTTGGGGATTTTCTGCCACATTGGTGGTGCTCCAGTGATGGTTGACCTTCTGGAAGTTTCTCTCATCTGCACATAGCATATTTGGAGCTCAGCCAGCGTGACCATTGGGTTCTTGGTCTCCTTTCTTACCAAGGCCCTCCCCCTCCCCGCGTTCAAAACATCTTCCATTATGGATACTATTCTTGGATCATTCCCCAGATCTGTGCCTCACCACAATCCTATCTGTGAGCTCTACTGTCAGTTATTTCCTCCTCATGGCTTGGTTTTTGCTCTGATATGCATTTTCAACTTTGAGATCGTATATAGAGACAGGAGTGTATCTTTCCAAATCCTGTCCAATCATCTAAATTTAAGTTGGATTCCAGTCAAGGTGTAGAAACATCTCAAAGATAAAAATGAAAAAAGGAGGTCCACAGAGATTAAATTTCAAGCATCATTTCATACCTATGAACATGGGAAATGTTAGGTTTTTCCTTTTTAATTTTCAATTTTTTTTACATTTATAAAATTCAGTTTTCATAAAAAAAAATAAAAAATTTATTAAGAGGGTCGAGTGCAAAATGATGGGGGGGGGACTTGATTTTTTTCTATTTTAGCACAAGGCCGCAACATAATAAAATTTTTTAAAAAGTTTAAGGATCTGAAGACTTTTTGAATGCACTGTATGTCCACTGGTTGGCTACCGTATAGCCCCTTCTCCCCCGCTTACCTTGATTGTCAGGCCCCTTTTTTTTTATTTTTTATATCTTTCTATTTTTTACTGTTCATTTGCTTTTTAAATGCAAAATTAAGCCAATTTCAAAATAGTCTTTATTAAAAATGTGTGTAAATCCTTCCCCTAGCTGTGGGTGCTGCAGAATTTGATAAAAATCTTTCAGCGCACTGCTCCTGTTTCTGACAGCCCTCTTAGACCTCATTCTGCCTTCTCTCAATATTAGGGTCCATTCACACGTCCATATGTGTTTTAGAGATACGCAAAATACGAACACCGGCAATGTGCGTTCTGCATTTTGCGGACCGCACATCGCCGACACTCTCATAGAAAATGCCTTTTCTTGTCCGCAATTGCGGACAAGAATAGGACATGTTCTTTTTTTTGCGGAACGGAAGTGCAGATCCGGAAGTGCCAATCCGCAAATGCGGACAGCACATTCCGGCTCCATTGAAAATGAATGGGTCCGCACCTGTTCCGCAAAATTGTGGAGATAGCAGAAGGCGGTTGTACGTAACACATGGGTGGATAGGAATGAGAGAATTCAAGGAGGCAGCTTACCCAGCTGCAGATAGGGAGGAAAGCACACACAAGGCAGCTTGCCGGGGAAAGGCAGCAACATTCCTTCCGTGTCCGCTTCGTTTGTTTTGTGAACTGTATGCGGAAGCATTCATTTCAATGGGTCTGCAAAAAAAATTGAAGTTACTTTGTGTGGATTCTGTTTCTGTATGTCCGTTCTGCAAAGAAATAGAACATGTTCTGTTATTGTCCGCATTACGGACAAGGATAGTACTGTTCTATATGGGGCCAGCTGTTCTGTACCGCAAAATACGAAATGTACACAGACGTCATCCGTATTTTTTCTGATCCGTTTTTCGGTGACCACAAAATACATACCGGCCATCAATATCAGATCAGCATGGGTCTGTCTTAGAAACCCTAAACCCCCCACTGATCACTTGTTTCTGAGTAGCTCAGGTGCTGGAACTGTAGTGGACAGAGCTGGTTACTGCAGAACTTCTCCCATTCACCCGAACTTCTCTGTCAAAAGCCATCTCCTTATAGTGGTTTCAGTGCACTTGCTAAGCTACCTTTTATGTAGCTTTTTTCCATGTCCATACTAGATGAATTTCCTTCTTTAATTGACTTGTCTATCTAGCTTTTCACTGTCATCCAAGCTTAGGAAATGTAAACAATTGTGTAAAGCTGGAACACCCTTCAGCCATTCAGGAAAAAAAAATAATATGAGTCCGACAACCTGAAAATCAGGACTTTGGAAAATAGATTACTTAAACAATTCTGAATACAAAATGGGAAAAAAAATAATAATAATTCCCATGAGAAAATATCCACATAATGTTGTAATGTTTGACTCACCCCCACCCCCTTATTAGTTAGATGCCAAAACATGGGCCTGAAGGTTTAATAAAGTTACAGTTCAAAAAGATCCAGTGCGTGGTAGAAAAGCCAGGCTTTAAACGTTTAAGAATTCTCAAAAAGAGCAATATACGGTACATCATTGGTTCTAACATGGTCCTAGAACTTTAAACCACTGAAAACATTTCATGCCATAAAATGACATTTATAGTGACTGCTAGGATTAATGTGATAGGTGTCTAGAATATAATTATTTTATTTCTAGTTTTCTACTTTCTACTATATTTTGTGCAATAATTCTAAAAGTGTGTTCCATATTTGGTTAAAACACCTATAATACATTTTCATCGCTTGAATTGTCCAGATTCTAAAAATCTGTGGCAATCTTTTCATGGCAGATTGTCATTACTGCGCTTGTAGCAAATAATGGTAGCTGCAGTAAACATATAATTCCTCACACAGGATTTGTGTATGAATCAATTAATTCTGATTAAATAGGACAACATTTTGCGTGGATGCTGACTAATGTGATAGATGAAGGAACATGATGGGTAACGGCAGCTTTATATAAAAGCTGCCATTGACATGATGTTGACATGATGTTGGCAGATGCAGCCAGTTTAAGGTGAATCATAGGCATACGTTTGCTGACAGAACCTAAAAATATAGAAACATAGAACGCTGATAGCTAAAATAAAGCGTGAGATTTATTGTACGATAGAGGGCAAACATTCTTTGAAGGCCATTCCAAGCTGCCTATTAAACGGGTTATCCAAAACTGAAAAAAAAAAAACACAATGCCCGGACCCGTGATAATGACAATACATACCTGATCCCCCAACACCAATTATCTTCTGGATTGCTCCATGGCTTTCTTTGCATCTCCCCGACGTGCAGATAACAACATCCGTCGAAGGGAGGTACCAGTCGCCACCAAAAAAAATAAAAAAGATTCTTAGTGGGGTTAAGGTCTGGACTCTGTGGTGGCGAATCCATGTGTGAAAATGATGTCTCATGCTCCCTGAACCAATCTTTCACAATTTGAGCCCGATGAATCCTGGCATTGTCATCTTGGAATATGCCCGTGCCATCAGGGAAAAAAAAAATCCATTGATGGAATAACCTGGTCATTCAGTATGTTCAGGAAGTCAGCTGACCTCATTCTTGGAGCACATATTGTTGCTGAACCTAGACCTGACCAACTGCAGCAACCCCAGATCATAGCACTGCCCCCACAGACTTGTACAGTAGGCACTAGGCATGATGGGTGCATCACTTCATCTGCCTCTCTTCATACCCTGATGCGCCCATCACTCTGGTACAGGGTAAATCTGGACTCATCAGACCACATGACCTTCTTCCATTGCTCCAGAGGCCAATCTTTATGCTCCCTAGCAAAGTGAAGCCTTTTTTTCTGGTTTGCCTCACTGATTAGTGGTTTCCTTACGTCTACACAGCTGTTCAGTCCCAATCCCTTGAGTTCCCTTCGCATTGTGCATGTGGAAATGCTCTT
Source organism: Bufo bufo (assembly GCF_905171765.1). Lineage (NCBI taxonomy): Eukaryota > Metazoa > Chordata > Amphibia > Anura > Bufonidae > Bufo > Bufo bufo. The sequence continues at coordinate 379,668,058 of NC_053392.1, read as the reverse complement.
ACTTTCACTATTAAACATAGCCCTGAGTTCTACTGTTGTTTTTCTTCGATTTGATTTCACCAAACGTTTAAGTGATCGCTGATCACGATCATTCATGATTTTTTTCCAGCCATATTTCTTCCTCGAATACAATGGGTTCCCACTATTCTTCCAGTTTTTGATAATGCGTTTGACAGTTCTTAACCCAATTTTAGTAGTTTCTGCAATCTCCTTAGATGTTTTCTCTGCTTGATGCACGCCAATGATTTGACCCTTCTCAAACAGACTAATATCTTTACCACGACCACGAGATGTGTCTTTCGACATAGTTGTTTAAGAAATGAGAAGCAACTTATTGCACCAGTTGGGGTTAAATAACTTGTTGCCAGCTGAAAGATAATCGCCCATGCAGTAATTATCCAATAGGAGGCTCATAACTATTTGCTTAGGGTACTTTCACACTATTCGCAGGACGGATCCGACAGGCTGTTCACCCAGTCGGATCCGTCCTGCCGCTATTTCGCCGGACCGCCGCTCCGTCCCCATTGACGGAGCACCGACACGACGAAATAGCGGCAGGACGGATCCGACAGGGTGAACAGCCTGTCCGATCCGTCCTGCCGCTAGTGTGAAAGTACCCTTAGTTAAATCGAGGTGGCGACTTTTTTTTTTGGACAGGCAGTGTATATTATCCTTCATGATAAATTCTTCCCTACTTCTTTAAGGCTAGTTGCAGTCTAGCGTCAGAGTTCCAGCAGCACTCTGGTATTGCCTGCGGTTTGTAAGGCTCCGTCTGTCCTCATTCATCAGTTTTCTTCCGCATATTTGCTAAAATGTGGCCGGAAGAAAACTGCTGTGTGCTGCAGTCCCCATTATACTGAATGGAGCTGGATGGAGCCTAACAAACCTTCGGAAATTCTGGAGTATGCAGTGGTCCGGCAGGCTGTTCTTATGCTTGTGTGCAACTAGCCTAAGTGCATTGATGTTTGTTACATTAGTTGCATTAACCATCTGATGACTGGCCTATTTTGGGCCTTAATAACCAAATTTTTTTTTCCTGGTTAATTCCAAGAGCCATAACTTTTCTATTTTTCCATTGATGTAAGCTGTAAGATTGCTTGTTTTTTTTGTTGTTGTGGAATGAGTGTTATTTTTTGATGGTACATACATACACTACACACAAAAGGTTAGGGGTATTTGGCTTGTGAATGAAATTTATGTATGAACCTAAAATGGACTACTTTTTGCACAACTTGCAAGGAGCCTAATGGCAAAAATTCACAACAGGTGTTTAACATTAATCGCCCAATAAATTTCTTAGTTCAATTACAATTGGTATTTAAACAGTCCTCCTCATCATGCTTTTCACTTTTTGACATCATGAGACCAAGTCAACACCCAACAATTTATCAATAGTACCCACCATTGCAAGGCTTCCAGCAGGATGTTCTCAAACAGAAGTGGCCACTGAGCTAAGAGTGTCACAGAGTGTCATCAGCAGGTTGCAAAAGAGATACAGAGAAACTGGAAGAGTCACAGAAAAGAAGCAAAGTGGACCTCCTTTGGCCACATCCCACATTGATGACCGCTTCATTGTGAACAATGCCCTGCGGAATCAGATGATGAATGCCACACAACTCCAGGCACATTTAAGGGAGGTGAGAGGCACCCAAGTGTCACGGCAGACCATTTGAAACCATTTACATCAGCGTGGTCTGCATGCTAGATGACCTGCAAGGGTGCCTGAGGCACAGGTGTCATTGCATGGGCCAGGCAGCAGCTATGCTGGACGAGGGACCAGTGGGCCTCAGTGATGTTCACTGATGAAAGTCAATTCACCCTGAGCAGAAATTATGTCTGCCAACGATGGAGAAGTCAAGGAGAGCATTATGCATCAGCCACAAACAAGCTTTTGGTGGTCTTGTGTGGTGTTACAGTGTGGGCAGAACTGCCCTACACCTTGTGACTGGTACAGTGAAAAGCCCATACTACTTGAATAACATAATTAATCCAGTCATTGTGCCTCTGCATGAACAACACAGGCCTAATTTCATCTTCATGGACGACAATGCGCTAGCTCATCAAGTTTGCATCATTTGGGAACGGCTGCTGGAGACTGGGGTACCTCAAATGGAGTGGCCTACACTTTCTCTAGACCTGAATGCCATTGAAAACCTGTGGGATCAGCTGAATCGCCTTTTAGAGGCTCGTACCCCAGAACCTCAATGACCTGAGGGCCACCCTTCAAAAAGAGTGGCATGCCATGGCTCAGCAGACAATAAGTCGGCTTGTGAACAGCATGAGACGTCATTGTCAAGCTGTAATTGATGCTCAAGGCCAGATGACAAGTTATTGAGACATTGATATTTTTTGTGGGGGTATACCCACCACTGTTGAGATGAGGAAATCACCATTGTATGCTTCTATTTAAATGCCCTACTTTCATGATATAATATTACTGTATCGGGAACTTTTTACGTTTTCTATAAATTTCACCTGAAATCCAAATATCCCTAGCTTTTTGTGAGTAGTGTATATTGTTAACTTTTAGTATTTTTTTGTGTTTTGTTTTTGCAGCATTCATTCTTTGGTATAAAGAACATTATAACTATATTCTGTAGAATACAGTAGATTTTCTGTTACTGCATTCCAAGAGCCATAACATTTTTATTTTTCCGTCAATAGAGCTCTATATGGCTGTTTTTTTCTGGACGAGTTGTAGCTTTTATTGGAACCATTTTGTGGTAAATACAACTTTTTGACTGCTTTTATTTAGGGTACTTTCACACTAGAGGCAGGACAGATCCGACAGGCTGTTCACCCTGTCGGATCCGTCCTGCCGATATTTCGCCGTGCCGCCGGACTGCCACTCCGTCCCCATTGACTATAATAGGGGCGGAGCTCCAGCGCATCACGGCAGTTCCCGGTGAGAGACCGCCGGACTAAAAAGTCAGACATGCAGTACTTTTAGTTCGGCGGCCTTTCGCCGTGCATCGCCGTGCTGCGCCGGAGCTCCGCCCCTGTCCCCATTATAGTCAATGGGGATGGAGCGGCGGTCCGGCGGCAGGACGAATCCGACAGGGTGAACAGTCTGTCGGATCCGTCCTGCCGCTAGTGGGAAAGTAGCCTCATTTTTTTTTTTTTTTTAGGTAGATGAACTAAAAACAGCAATTCTGGCTTCTTTTTTTAAAAACTTTTTTACAGCTTTCACTGTGCTGGATAAATGACACGATCACTTTATTTTGAGGGCCAATACATCTGTGACAATTTCGTATTTATATGTTTTTTTTATATATATATTTTATTACAAAAATGCGGGAAAAGAAAAACTTGTTCTTTGTCCCCACAAGATCCATTACATTTTTATTTTTCTATCATAGTTGTATGAGAGCTTGCTTTTGCAGGACAATCTGTAGATGTAATAGGTACAATTCTAGGGTGCATATGACTTTTTCATAGTTTTTATTCTCTGTGTTTTTGGAAGGCAAATGAATAAATTAGAGCAATTCTGTTTTCTTTTTTTTTTTTACTTTTACTACATTCTCTGTGGCAATACGAAATGTATAGCTTGTGTTTTACTACTTTTGCACAATAACCCCCCCCCCTCTTTTTTTTTTTTTTAGAAACAAAATGTTTTTGGTCTCTGCAATACAAGACTAGAGATGAGCAAATCGATTAATACAAACCTATTTGTTCATCAAAAACCAGTCTTGAGCAGCGAGGGGCTGTCTCTGTTGCTCAAGAGGCTCCTCCCTGCCGCTTGATTGACGTCCAGACATCTCGCCTGGCCCTGACAGTTTCGTGCCTGTATCACTAGTCTGCAGTAGCAGTGCAAGCGCATGCATAGTTTCGCCTTTGCGCCTTCATCACTACTCGAAGCAGGGTTGGGTGAGATGACCGGCCCTGTCAATCAAGCGGCAGGGGGTGGCCTCTAGACTAGTGGGGACAGCCCCTCACTTCTCTGGAACTCTGTTTGGTGAACGAATTGATTCACTCATCTCTATAACATTTTTATTTTTTTCATCAACAGACCTGTATGAAGGCTTGCAGACCTGTATGAAGGCTTGTTTTTTTTTCATAGTGAGTATTTTTCATTGGGACCATTTTGGGGTGCATGCAGTTTTTTGATAGCTTTTTATTCTGGGAGACAAAAAACAGCAATTTTTTAGTTTGTGTCTTTATGAATGTGGCAGCACCAATTATGTGCAGTATTTTTTTTTATTTTTTCCAAACATGGGACAACTTTTTGTACCACGTAGTCCTTTGGGCTTTCTCTGGCATTAAGGCGGCAGATGCTGCCTCTCCTCTCATAACTGCGGCCCTGTTACTGTTGTGTGCATAAAATGCTGCAGGCTATGGATACTGTTTATTACCGTACTCTAAAACCAAAACATGATGTAAAGGTGTATTATTTGAAATTGCATATTGCGGAGCAAGACAGTGTCATAGCATTCCTTATGTTTTATATTGGACCTGGAAATGTACTTTGCCATAATACTTCTTTACCTATACCATTGCACATGGAGTCTTGCGGACAGTTCCACAGCTGTGCATGGTATGTGCTGTAGATCATTTAAGTTCAATATTAATATCGGAATTTCCTAATGCTTCCCTAGAAGGGATGAGCTAAACATTTAAGATCAGCAAGAATGAGCATGTGCTGAAGTAAACTGGCAGCTGTGAAGACTAATTACATTTATGACTGTATTTACTTCAAACGATACTGTACGGGGGATTTCCACTTCTGATTATACATAAGCCCATTCTGCTACTACATGAGAGATTACAAGATTCTGACACTTTTTTTTTTTTTTTAAAACAAATGCCATGTGTATATTGAACCAAATGATGACATCTAATTTCTGAGATAGATCTAGTTATTCATGAACATACTCGATGAAAAAAACAGGACTATCTGTACCTAATGGCTGACAAACAATCCATGTATAATCTGAATCCCATGCCTTCATTCAATCACAGTAAGGGTCCATTCACACGTCCGTATGTGTTTTGCGGATCAGCAAAACACGGAAACTGGCAATGTGCGTTCCGGATTTTGCAGACTGCACATCGACGGCACTCTCATAGAAAATGCCTTTTCTTGTCCGTGGACAAGAATAGGACATGTTCTATTTTTTTGCGGAACGGAAGTGCAGATCTGCAAATGCGGATGCGGACAGCACATTCCGGCCCCATTGAAAATGAATGGGTCCGCACCTGGTCCGCAAAATTGCGGAACGAATGCGGACCCATTTTGCGGACGTGTGAATGGACCCTAAATATGTGATCAGGGAATATTTATTTTATTTAAAAATATATATTCTTTTGATTTATCTTTCTTATCTTACTTTACCTGGAGACTAATAGGGGAATTTATTGCACCCTGCACGCCAGAAGTTCGGATTTAAAAAGTTACCAAAAAGGTCTTTTCAAACTTTTCAGACCTTTCTGCGTGAAAAATGTGTGACTTTTTGCATTTTTATTCAACTCATTCCAGATTTGAAAAGTGATTAGGAAAGTGGACGTGGTTAAAGGGGTTGTCTAGCCATACATATTGATGACCTATCGTCAGGATAGGTCATCAATATCTGATAGGCGGGGGTCGGACACCTGGGACACCTGCCGATCAGCTGTGAGACAAGGATGCGCTCCATGCGAGCGTCACTTCCTGGTCTTCACACTACACCTTGTCGCCTGTGGAATGATGGTGCAGTGTACCTAAAAGCACTAGTGAATTCCATTCAAGTGAATGGAGTGAGTACTTGTATAAGGCTACTTTCACAATTGCGTTCGGTGCGGATCCGTCTGGTATCTGCACAGACGGATCCGCACCTATAATGCAAACGCTTGCATCCGTTCAGAACGGATCCGTCTGCATAACAGCTTTTTCAGATCTGAGTTTTCACATCGTGAAAACTCAGATCCGGCAGTATATTCTAACACAGAGGCGTTCCCATGGTGATGGAGACGCTTCAAGTTAGAATATACTAAGAACTGTGTACATAACTCCCCCCTGCTGCCTGGCAGCACCCGATCTCATACAGGGGAGTGTGATCAGCACAATTAAATGTGCGTATCACACTCCCCTGTAAGAGATCCCCAGTTTTTAATTTATTAGTGGCCAGTGCGGCCCCCCCTCCCTCCCCTGTATTAAATTCATTGGTGGCCAGTGCGGCCCCCCCTCCCTCCCCTGTATTAAATTAATTGGTGGCCAGTGCGGCCCCCCTCCCTCCCTCCCCAGTATTAAATTCATTGGTGGCCAGTGCGGCCCTCCCTCCCCTGTATTAAATTCATTGGTGGCCAGTGCGGCCTCCCCCCTCCCTAATTAAAATCACACCCCCCCCCCCCCATCATTGGTGGCAGCGGAGAGTTCCGATCGGAGTCCCAGTTTAATCGCTGGGGCTCCGATCGGTTACCATGGTAGCCAGGACGCTACTGCAGTCCTGGCTGCCATGGTTACTTAGCAATTTTAGAAGCATTATACTTACCTGCGCTGTCTGTGGCCGGCCGGTCGCTCCTCCAGTAGGAGGAGCGCCCGGCCGGCCACCGACAGCGCAGGCTAAGTATAATGCTTCTATTTATTGCTAAGTAACTATGGCAGCCAGGACTGCAGTAGCATCCTGGCTACCATGGTAACCGATCGGAGCCCCAGCGATTAAACTGGGACTCCGATCGGAACTCTCCGCTGCCACCAATGATGGCGGGGGGGGGGGGGGGGTGATTTTAATTAGGGGGAGAGGGGAGGTCGCACTGGCCACCAATGAATTTAATACAGGGGAGGGAGGGAGGGGGGGCCGCACTGGCCATAATGAATTTAATACTGGGGAGGGAGGGAGGGGGGCCGCACTGGCCACCAATGAATTTAATACTGAGGAGGGAGGGGGGCCGCACTGGCCACCAATAAATTTAATACTGGGGAGGGAGGGGGGGCCGCACTGGCCACCAATGAATTTAATACTGGGGAGGGAGGGGGGCCGCACTGGCCACCAATGAATTTAATACTTGGGAGAGAGGGGGGCCGCACTGGCCACGAAAGAATTTAATACTGGGGAGGGAGGGGGGGCCGCACTGGCCACCAATGAATTTAATACTGGGGAGGGAGGGGGGCCACACTGGCCACCAATGAATTTAATACTGGGCAGGGAGGGGGGCCGCACTGGCCACCAATGAATTTAAAACTGGGGAAGGAGGGGGGTCTGGCCCCTGCGGCACCTGAGGGGTTAATTGTGCGGATCACAGCCCCCTGTAAGAGATCGGGTGCTACCAGGCAGCAGGGGGCCGTTATGTACACAGTTCTTAGTATATTCTAACTTGAAGCGTCCCCATCACTATGGGAACGCCTCTGTGTTAGAATATACTGTCGGATCTGAGTTTTCACGATCTAACTCAAATCCGATGGTATATTCTAACATAGAGGCGTTCCCATGGTGATGGGGACGCTTCAAGTTAAAATATACCATCGGATTGGAGAAAACTCTGATCCGATGGTATATTAATAGGGACTCCTGACTTTACATTGAAAGTCAATGGGGGACGGATCCGTTTGCAATTGCACCATATTGTGTCAACGTCAAACGGATCCGTCCCCATTGACTTGCATTGTAAGTCAGGACGGATCTATTTGGCTCCGCACAGGCCAGGCGGACACCAAAACGCTGCAAGCTGTGTTTTGGTGTCCGCCTCCAGAGCGGAATGGAGGCGGAACGGAGCCAAACTGATGCATTCTGAACGGATCCTTATCCATTCAGAATGCATTGGGGATGAACGGATCAGTTCGGGGCCGCTTGTGAGAGCCTTCAAACGGATCTCACAAGCGGAACCCCAAACGCAAGTGTGAAAGTAGCCTTACTCTGCACTTCCGGGATGAAGTGTAATGTAATGAACAGGAAGCCTCATCTTCAAACAGCTGATCAGCTGGGGTTCTGGGTGTTAGACCCTCGCCCATCAGATATTGATGACCTATCCTGATGATAGGCCATCAATATTAACAGCTGTCCAACCCCTTTAACAGTATTAAAGAGGATCTGTCCCTACCATTGAGCGTATTTAACTGCTTATATGGTGCTGTAGGTCTCCTGCAGTGCTTTTTAAGCATACCTGTATGTGCAATATGAATGAATTTGTGCCCCTCAAACAAAAAAACTATTTTATAAATATGCTAACAAGCGTGAAAAGAGCCCAGGGATGGTAATTAGCATCTGTGGCGCCAGCCAGGCCCATTCTCAGTGAGTTCCACTCCTCCCCTCATCTGGTAATCTCCTACTTGATGTGGATCTCGCCCTGCCGCAGCAGTAAAATCTTGCGCATGTGCAGCATCATGTAATGTGAGTGCCCCTGTGCTCTGGATTCTAGTGCCGGAATCGGCCTCCATACCCTATGTGCACACATCATGCTGCAATACAGTTAAAAAAAAATCCATATTAGCATGTATTGCATGCATTTTTTTTTTTTTACCACGATAATTGCTGTGGATTTCATCCTCTCAATTGCAAAGAGTGAAATCCATGGGGGAGATCCGCAGCATAAAATTGACACTGTAGAATTCAAATCCAAGCCGCAGGTCAATTTATGTTGCAATTTTTGTACTTTTTGTCTGTGGATGAGATTTCTTAAAATCTCATCCACTTTGCAGGTAATAGACAATGCTGCAGATTTACCAGATGAAAGTCCATAGCATTTCAGTCACGTGGTGGCCATAGTCTTATGAATTATTTATCTTACATCTTGAAGTAATACATGACGAGAGTATACACAACCTAGTAAATGTACCATAGCAATTATGAGAAACTGAAAAAAAAACTATTGTAAATTAAAAATGATATAATTGGAATAAATTGGGGCGCGCATGCATGAAACGTGGGCATTAGTGCTAAGTCGCCACTTGACAGCACATGTGATTAGCTAGGACATTCAGTCAGAGTTGCATTACAGAAGGCAAGGTAAGCAATTTGTTAGCTTCTGTGTCCCCGAGATCACCATGACACGTGTAACTATGTCGAGGAGGCTTAAGACATGCCAATCCATGATGTACATTTAAAGAGGACCTTTTACCTCTCCTGTCTGTTTTAATCGCTTCATGTAATAACAATTCTGGATCATCTATTCTTATGGCTCTATGTTGTGGCATTCCTTTATTATTTCTTCCAGAAGTTATGAATGAATTGCTAGCAGTCTGCAGTAAGGGTACAGAGGAGTGGTAACCAGTTGGGGGGGGGGGGTGTACCTGCACAGACTGAAAATGGCAGCACTGATTGGATAGAGTTAGTAGCAGGTACACCCCCCAACTGGTTACCACTGCTCTGTACCCTTACTGCAGACTGCTAGCAATTATTTTATAGCTTCTAGTAGAAAGAATAAAGGAATAGCAGGACATAGAGCCATAAGAATAGATGTTCCAGAATCGTTATTACATGGGGAATGCATGGAGCTATTAAAGCAGGCATGTCAGGAGAGGTGAAAGGTCCTCTTTAAATGTTAATATCATAAAAATACCTCCTAAAATACGAATAAAGCATATAAAAACACCAAAATCGAAATGAATTATTTGTACATTGAACCCACCATTGGCACTGATAATCTAATTGTTCATCTGTTTAATCCAATTTAAGATGCATTTCACGACAAATTGCGCTGTTATTCTAAATCTAGAGTATCACAAGCTCCTAATGACCTGCAAATGTAACTAAGCTGATGTCTTTAATATAACAGACCACAAGATGGCACTACTTCAATGAATGTCAAAATCATTTGTCTGAGCTGAGTTGGGTGAAATATTACTACATTGTATTTTAGAGGCATCTTTAGTAATTGAACTAGTTCACACAATTCTCTTATTTAACTAATAATAATGAAATGGATCTATAGTATTATATAGAGATGAAAGAATCGAGCGCTTTTGTAATCCAGTTTCCCAATATATCTTCTAAATTTTTGTGACAGCACTAGTTACTAGGATTAATGTGGGCAGTTTTATGTGCCTGTTTGTATACCAGTTATCTGTAGGTTTTATGATCTCTGTCAGCCTGGTATTGTATGTTTGCAAACAACTTTGTGTATCCTCCATCTATACAAAATATACTTTTTTTCATTCTCCTAGTATTATATTTCACAGTCTGGCGACTTTCTTTTGTAGTTTGTTTCAGTGTATCAGTACAGAAAAGACCTGAAGTGAGCAGAATAGTTTAGGCCGGTGCTTTGTAGAGCTCACACAAGATTTTTTTTAACCCCTCCAGCGCTGTTTTGCACTCGCGCGGAAAAATCGCGGTTGTTCCCGCGACGCACCCGCACATTTTCCCGCAACGCCCGTGTGAAAGAGGCCTAACTGGTTACCACTGCTCTGTACCCTTACTGCAGACTGCTAGCAATTCATTCATAACTTCTAGTCGAAATAATAAAGGAATGGCACAACATACAGACATAAGAATAGATGCTCCAGAATTGTTATTTCATGGGGAATCCATTAAATTATTAAAACAGACATGTCAGAAGGGGTGACCGGTCCTCTTTAAGTCCATCTACAACTACTGAAAATGCAGCATCTGAATGTTAACTGACTGTAAGCATGATGTAGAGTGATTGTCTCATCACAGACAAACCCTTAAGGGTCCATTCACATGTCCGCAAGTGTTTTGCGGTTTGCAAATTGCGGACCTGCAAAACGCGGACACCAGCCATGTGCGTCCCGCATTTTGCGGACCGCACATGGCTGGCACCTAATAGAAATGCCTATTATCGTCCGCTATCGCGGACAAGAATAGGACATGTTCTATTTTTTTGCGGAGCCGCGGAACACACTGTGTGTTGTCCGCATCTTTTGCAGCCCCATTGAAAATGAATGGGTCCGCACCCATTCCGTAAAATTGCGGAACGGATGCGGACCCATTTTGCGGATGTGTGAATGGACCCTTAACTGTGAGATCCACTGAGAGTCAGGCACGGCCACCCAAAGCTGATTTTATTAGAGAAAGTTGCTGTTGGCTGCTGCAGAGAAAATTTAGTACCATACCCAACCATTCAGATAAATTTTCATTCATGAAATTCATGAGCGAACCAGATCTACAAGAGTGAGAGATGCTGCTGTAGTTCTTGGATGTAAATTTACAGCACTGGGCTGACATTGGCATAGGCAGCAACAGGTGTCAATAGCAACCGTGCCATGTAGGTGGTTAAAATGAGGGACAGGGGTCCATCTCACCTCATTGATGCCCCCCACAGTTGCACAAATAGTGTACAGCCGGGGGCTATATGCCTGTTAGGCCCTGTTAAAATAAAATAGGGTAATATAATAGGGATTTAAATATGCTATGAATCAGTCCACTAGTGGGATTTTAAAAAAAAGAAGCTAAGGTAATGTTTATTTAAAGGGGTTGTGCCGCAGGATATGGGATAACTACTGTAACTGATCAGTGGGGGTCCGACCACTGGGAGCCCCTGCCAATCCCAAGAAGGGGCGTTTCGATTCCCCTGATCTGATGGAGTGGCAGGTCGGGGACGTGCTTTGCCTCTCCATTTTTTCTCTGTGGGACTGCGAGAGATAGCGGAGTACAGTCCTATTTCCACAGGTCCTATAGAGAATGAATAGAGAGTCAGGGCACATGTTCATGCTGCAACTCCATCGGTTCGGGGGAATAGGGCCTCCATTCTCGGGATCACAGATCAGTTAATTCTAGGGAAGAACTTCAAATTTTGGCACAGTGCCTTTTAACACTTTTCCGACATCCGCTGTACATTTACGACGGGTGTCGGGTCTTTAAAGATGGCGCCTGCTTCGGAGCGGATATAGCGCTATAGCTATCAGGTGACTGGTGTTTCACACAGCAGACACCAGGCGTTAATGTCTGCGATCGGCAGTAATGCCGATCTCGGACATTTGACCCATCAGATACTGTAGCCAAATGTGACCACAGTATTTAAACGATCAAAAAACGCTCCACTGGGCTGAGATTGGGGATTGCTGTAATAAGCCAGAGCTTGTACTAGGCTTCTAGGCTTATTACTGGTATATTCCAATTTAGGACTGAAGATGGCAGCACTGTATTGGAATATACCGATCTTTGTATATTGTAATGGATAAGATTCCATTACTTTATGCAAATTGCAATCTAATGATTGCGTGTTGGGGTCCACCTGGGGGCCCTAAAAATAAAAAAAAATAAAGTGGAAAAAGAAAGTTTTATAAAAATATATAAATTCTAATCATCCCCCTTTCTCCCAAATAAAAATAAACAATAGAAAATAAACATCATAGGCATCAAAACGCCCCTAGTATTAAAATTATAAGAAAATGTATCCCATACGGTGAATGGTGTAACAGAAAAAAAAATACCGGTAATCAAAATGGCCAATTTGCAGTTTTCACTTTATCTCTCACAAAAAAATTTAATAAAAAGTGATCAAAGCTCCATACACACCCCAAAATGGTATCAATAAAAGCTAGATATAGTCCCTCACACAGCCCCATAGACGTAACCTATAAAAACTTTATGGGGGTCTGAGTATGGCGATGAAAAGAAAAAATACATTTTTTCGAAAACAATTGGGTATTTGTATTAAAACACAAGAAAAACTATATGATATCCCTGTAATGGTACTGACCCAGAGAATGAAGGGAACAGGTCCGTTTTACCGCATAGTGAAATGAAACCTTTTTTTCTGTTTACGTAGCCATCCCTGGCAGGGTAGAAAATCGAAATGCAAAAACTGAAAATCACCATGTCAATAAGGGGTTAAACAAAAGTCCCATTGTTATTGCAATAATAAAAAATATATACCGGTACTTATTTGGTACCACCACAATCATTTCGGCCTGTACAATATAATGAACACATTATTTTTATCTCACATTGAATAATTGTAAACAAAACAAAAACAGTAAACACTTGATGGTAGAATTTCGGGTTCATCTCCCCTTCCCTCCAAAAAAGAATAAAAGGTATTTATTAAATAGGTTGTCTGATACTGAAAGGAATTCATGGGGCGGGCATGGAGTGCTTAAAGGCAAAAGAAAACCACTCACCATTTCATAGTGTCCACGTTCCAGCACTGCAGCTCCTATCCTGGTAAATTCCAGTTCCCCACTGGGCTGGTAGTCATGAGATGCCGTATACATGCACATGACCTCTGCCAGCCAGTCAGGGGGATCGGATGTGATTCTAGTCTCAATGGACCAAAAGTGGTGTAGAGACACGAGACATGGCGTAAGAACAGGGACACCATGAAAATGTGAGATTTGCATTTAAAACCCTTTCAGGCCGCCCTGTACATTCTGCTTCAGTGGTGGACAACCCCTTTAAACATCTTTGTGCTTCTAAATGGTGACAATGAAAACTGCAACTAGTCCCACAAAACACAACCCTCATTAAGCTAAATTCATAAAAAAAAATCAAGAAGTTCTGGTTCTTGTAAATGCAGTGATTAAAAAAATCACTGGGGGAGATTTATCAAGACTGGTGTTCCCATATGCCAATCTTAATCTCTCTACATTGACATAAGATGCCTCTTAATAAATTAGTCGCATCTCTGCCCTGACGTACGTCAGGGGGCTGGCGTAGACTTCCGTCACTTACAGGTGAAAGTTATAGTAAATGTGGCAGGCAGCACAAAGCTCTGCCTCTCCCACTAAGCCCACCCCTTTAGTCGACAGTTCGGAAAAGTAGCAAGAAGTTTTAAAAGTTGCACATTATGGTGTGCTACTTTATTACACCACAATAATGGCCTAACTATTTTAGTAAGTGTCCCTCACTGTGTTCGTAAAGAGGTTGGCCACTTTCTGGATATTGTTGATCAGTGTGTTTGTAAGATGATTTAATGACACTAACATAGCCTTTGTTAATATTTTATACCATTTTCTTTTCATAAGCTATGCCCCCTTGTTGGCCAAGTCTTGTGTTATGTGCACACAGTGGTCCTGTCCATTTAATGACCACCGATGGAGGAGCAAGTGACCAGACAAATCACTCCATTCAAATGCACTGCACCTGCCATCAGCACTTGGGCAGTTGATATTAGTGTAGGTGCAGTGTGTTAGAATGGAGGAAGCTGAGTGATGTGGTCACATGACCCTCGATTAGCGGCCATTTTATAGACAAGACCTCTATGAGGACAGCACAGAAGATCTATCCAATGGGGACATGGCTTATTAACCATAGCGGACAGCATATAATATCAACCTAGACTATATGAGGAAGTGCCATATAGTTCTCTTACATACACATTGGTCAACAGTAACCAGAAAGTGGCCAACTCCTTCAAAGCGAAAATAGGCTGAATCCTTGGGCGGTAAGCGGTATCTCCTATTCTCTTAGATCCTCAAGGCAGGATGCCGTTTACCAGAATCTAGTGTCTATGAATGGAACTGAGAATACAGATCACTGTGAAAAAGTAACAATATAATTTTACTGTAAAATATTAATATATTTGAATAGTAACATTTTATTACACATCTTATTGCCATTTGTAGATAACATAAATAGAAATTTTGGACAAGGGTTATACGGACAGTGGTAAGCTAACATTTTTTACAGCAAAGTGGAGGGACAAGCAATGTTTAGGGTTGTTTTTGAATGGTCATTCAAAATTGGAAATTATATTTTGGCTGCATTATTTGGAGGCTATAAATCCTTTGTAAACTGTCCCAAAATCTCCATTATTTCACTGTAAACACTGAAAACAAAGTTTATGTACTTAACTATTATACCTTGCAGCCTGTGATGATGACAAATAACCCCTGGTGTTTGCACGAGATTACCTACAGTGTACGTGTCTCTCATTAATACCTCTCTCATCAACACGTGCTCACCCTGTGAATATTATGTTGAATGCAAGGATAGTCTGAGCAGGATTCTTCAGAGGCATTGAAATGAGTCTGCTACAGTCTTCTCAGTAGAGCAGGATCTGTTTGCCATAGTCTCCACGCAAATTACTGTATTCTGTAGATGGAAATTAGTTTTTCTTATTTTTAGAAGTTAGTTGATATCTCTTTGATTCCCACTATGGTGCTTTCTTGTCCATGTCCACTCAATGGTATATGTTATTTTTTACTATGTATTTTATATGGTATGTTGTACTGGTTTTCAAGACCAAGATAAACCACCTGGGAGGAAGTAGCGCTACAGTATGAGTTGGACAGGTAGGATACTGCATTGGCATAATCTCAATGTAATATTATACAGAAAGTACTCCTGAGCCTCACAGCTCTGCTTCAAAGACTCATGGAGGTTTGGCGTTGTCATTTAGGCTTCTGCTAAGCAAGAGCCATCAAGACTTTAACACCAAGCGTATGTGAAAGAATGGATGACGGAGTACAACTAAAATGAATAACTAGCATGATCAACTGTTCCCATCAATGAATATGGAACAAAATCATTATTGTCTATACATGCAACCCAATCAAAATCTACTTAAAGCAGATTCTCCTAAACGACTGAAGAACTATCCCAAGGGTAGGTGATCAATATCATATTGGCGGGGGACTGACCTCCTGCATCGATCAGCTGTTTGGGAGCAGCTTCAGCGCCTGAACTGCTCCATCCACAGTGTAGTGTGCGGAGCTGGTTACTGCAGCGCTGCTCCCATTGAAATGAATAGGAGCAGCAGTGGACGGAGCTGTGTAGTTCCAGCGCCTATTTCCTAGGCATGGGTGATCCATTTTTATATCCTACAGAACCTCTTTAAAGAAGTTATCAAATGAAAATCATGCATTACTCGGAGCAGGTCCGTGTTCACTGCAGTCATACCTTTATTACCTATTATATGGATAGGTGATGTGTGTTTTTTGTAGGATAACCCCTTTCAGATGACTCCCCCTTATAATATCTGTCAGAACTTCCCACCCCTGCCTGTTATACATAATAGAGGAATTATCATCTGTTCATTACATTGCTAATAATTTGCTGTACGATTTAAACAAATATATATTAAAAGAAACAGGCTTTCAAAACCATTGATAGCAATGCACAATTCACATCCTGTAGAGGTACATTGGAAAAGATATGCAGTATGGCTGAATGCAGTGAGTGTAGGTGAGGTGCTCAGAAAAACTGACCAGATAGTGCTGCATGTGAACGACCCTTATGCAACAAGGAGAAATGCAGCAAAGGTGCATAGATATAATTTATACAATGAGAAGTACAGTACTTAGGTGTCTATACACATTGTAGAAATAGTGCTACATGCATTCAAAATACATTGGATGAAGAAATATGCTGCAATCTAAAATTACATACATAGTCACAGAGGCATTCCAGTTTCATGAAATTGATGACCTAACCTCAGGGTAGGTTATTAGTTTCAGATGGATGGAGGTCTGATTCTGCACCAACATCAATCAGCTGAATAATTGAATGCAGCGCTAGTGTGAGAGCTGCGTTCTCTTCAGTGCTTACCTGCACGCCGTCTACATTATGGTGGCAGTGAAGTGTAAATACAACTGTTTGTCCCGTTCAAGTGAAAGCTGCACCACCAGTACAGTGTAGACAGCGTGCAGGTAAACACGGAAGAGAACGCAGCTCTCCCACTAGCGCCGCAATCCTTTCAAACAGCTGATCAGCATGTGCAAGAAAGGACTGCGCAGTAATGTGTGTCTGCCCCCTCCCTGTATTTGTCTTTTTACATTGCTGTGTATAGCTGTTTCTTAACTAATATCATGGTGTATTTTGAATGCTTGTATTCTGAGGGTTGTTTTGGGATTGACACATAAGGGGGAGATTTACTAAACATGTTGCGCCAGAATTATGGTGTAAAACGCACCAAAAAGAATGGCGTTTTGATTTGCGCCAAATATATCAACTGTTTTCTGCAGGAATTAGACCATAAAGAATGCATCACACCAGAAATGAGTTATAAATTTCATTCATCATCCTCTTATCGGCAGAAATGGCTCAAATTATTTCTGACGATTAAGTGGTGGTGTTTTGTGTAAAAAAAATTGCATTTATGGCAGAAAGATGCATTTATGAAAAGAAAACCAACTTGTGGTGGAAACAAGTAATCGGTTAGTATTAGAGCAGGGTGCATTATTTTTATCTAATATAAATGAGCTAAACAGCAGGGTTTTGCCAGTAAATTGACATTCAACAAAACAAAACCAAAAATGTCCCGAGTCTCAGACAAAAGTCGCAGTTTACCACTGGAAATGTAGAAAATATGTTTCAAAAGTCGCAAGTGCAGTCTGGCAGGGTGGGTTGAAATGGCGCATTTAGGTTTAAAAAAGTTGCATTTCAGTGCTATCGGCGTTAAAATGTCACAAATGGAAAAAGAGAAAAGAAGAAAAAAGCGACGGTAAGGGTACTTTCACACTAGCGTTTTTCTTTTCCGGCATAGAGTTCCATCCTAGGGGCTCTATACCGGAAAAGAACTGACCAGTTTTATCCCCATGCATTCTGAATGGAGAGCAATCCGTTCAGGATGTCTTCAGTTCAGTCTTTTTGACTGATCAGGACAGAGATAATACCCCAGCATGCTACGGTTTTATCTCCGGCGGAAAAAAAACTTGCCATTTTTGCAATTTTTTTTCCATAGGAATGTATTAGTGAATTCAAAATACCAGACCTGTCATTCCGGTATGCGCAGACCGAAAAAAATTTGAAAAAAATTAATGCCGGATCCGTTTTGCCGGATGACACCTGAAAGATGGATCCGGCATTTCAATGCATTTTTTTGACTTATCAGGCATTTTTAAGACTGATCAGGATCCTGATCAGTCTTACTAATGCCATCAGTTGGCATACGTTTTGCCGGATCTGGCAGGCAGTTCCAACGATTACTCTGGCAGGCAGTTCCAGCTTGCCGGATTACTCTGCCGCAAGTGTGAAAGTAGCCTTAGTCCATTCTAGTGGAAGTATTTCTCCAAGAGATAGGAGGAAACTGGAGGCACCAGTGGATGAAGTATCAGCTATGAGAAGAAATGGGAAAAAAAACGTGATTACAAATCTAAATTACTGACAGCTTGGTGGTGTAACGTACAGGAAGTATTATCTATAGTGAGGGGGGTAACCCAAAGATGTGGAAATAGTGAAAACTTGTCACTATTTAATAAGTGATAAAATAAATTTTAGCACTATTTTATAAGTGATAACAGAAATGACCGGTATACAACAGTGGCAGTGGTAAGAAATATATTAAACATATTATTAAAACTTAAATTGCTCAGCGTATATAAATATTTACTCACTTCACAGGGGGGTGGCCTGCTGGATAAACTCAAGACACCAGCAGGATCCAAAAACCGCCCTAGCCAGAATCACCTGTAGAATCTCAAATGCTGATGGTTGCCCAGTGTGGAAGAAAAGGCTTCACTTCAGTATTATTAATGAAGAATTTGGCTTCTTTAATGAAGATAATAAGCTCAACGCGTTTCGGGGTGTGCAAACCCCTTCATCAGGAGCAAAGACATAAAATCAGTAGAAAAAATAATTATTGTGACTAGGTTACCTGGTGGGCCTTTAAATATGGTAAAAAGACAACAGGTGTTAGGCGTCTTCCGAGGCAGAGGCTGAGCACGTAGGACGCCGTTTGCGGGGATGCGCCCACGTGTGAGCGCACTTCCGGCATCAACACGATTGCTAGGGTGCGCCCACCTGTGAGCGCACTCCCGGCATCAGATGATCCACCAAATGGAGAGAAATAGGCGGATAATCAGGTTTATATTTAATAAAGTCCAATTTTAAAAGTGGTGTGCGCCTTTTGATATATGAGGTGAAATAAATCACCACTTTTGATTTGTAATGTTAGTAATTTTTTTTTTAACGAAAATTACACCATTATTAAATGTTAGTGGAACTGGCCAACAACCTATTGGGGGAGATTTATCAATAATGGCGTAATACTAACATTACAAGACCCTACAAGACAAGGAATAATATTTAAATGCACCAATATTTGGACTTAGCAACTTTCTGACTGAAGTATTATAGTCCTACGTCCTTACCTTTAAAAAGTTCCCACTTGAGCAGGAAGCACAGGCAACACTCTGGCTAATATTCATATTTCCTAACAGAGAATATGGATAGACATTCTCACATGAGCGATGTTCATGTCTTTGTGCTGTGTACGTTTAAAACGGACAGCACACGTACTGAGCAATGATACATTAAAGTCATTGGGCCACGTAGGGACAACGCACTACTTTGGTCCAATGCATTTGCTAGACCCATTCAAGTCAATAGGTCCCAAAAAAATGGACAGCGCACTTTCTTCACTGGTGGTTGTTGAAAAGAAGTAACATCGGGATTTGGAAAAAAGATGACATACTGATGCCATACAAACGGAACGCTGTTGGAGACCGTACTGATTCCACACGGATGGAATTGTCTATTCTTAGTTGACAGATTATGGATGAATTCTACAACATTCATCGAAATAACCCTAAGGCAGAATCATGCTGCTAGACTTTTTCCTAAATATTTTTTTTTTTATGTATTTCTTAAACAAGAACTCCCGCAAAGAATCTTATTCTCTGACCTGCTAGAAAGGTACACAATGTAATCTGTAGTGAATGTGGTCATGCTTGTCCCCCAATCCCAGCCACCAGGGAGGCCGGTGCCTTTTCCTATAGCGTAAAAGCACAACCACCACTGCTGGATTTCAGGGTGGTCATAATACCTAGAAACGAGCAATGTATAATGTGATGGAAAAATGAATCCAGCCAGCAAAGGAAGCAATATGGCCAATAACAATACATTAGTAAATGCCTTGTATTAACTTTATCTACATGATAAACGTCATTGGCTGAACTGACACAACCCCTTTTAGGACATACAAAAGGGAGATCTAAAGAATACTCCTACCTGATACAGACTTAATATAGAACACTGTACCTTAAGAGACTTTTTATAGTACGTCTATTTAACTTGAGAAAGGTAAATACAGGCTTCAAGCGATTTTCCAGGATGCAGAAGTAGGGCATGTACATATCGTAAGCACCCTGAGAGAAAAGAGTGACAACAAACACTGAAACCTGCACAAGCAGCACTCTGCTTCTCCTGCCCTACATTTACAAGGTGTAAGAAAAATATTGTCAGGAAAATGAAAATTGTTAATCACTGAACACATTGGTTGTCAGAAAAACCTGGACACCATGTTCCTGGGATCATGTTTCTGAGGTCAAATTCAAATCCAGGCTGTAGTAGATAAGTATTAAATGTATTTGTTTTTGTATTTAATAGATACGTATTAAATGTGTTTGTTGGTTTAAAAATCATTGGTTGCCAGCGGCAGATCGTGCTTTCTAATCACCGTGTGCTGCCGGCGAATTATGATTCAGTATGGGGACGAGCAATGGCATTAGCGATCGCTCCTCCCCATGCTGTGGAGGAGATCGCTGTATGTAATAGCAGAGGTCTCCTCCACAAACGAGCAGGTGATTGTCAGGAAGGAACACTTCCTTCCCGACAATTGTCTGCCACATCTGGTGTAATACCAGCCTAACTCTAGAGCTGGGATCAGCAATCTCCGGTACTACAGCTGTTCTGAAACTACAATTCCCAGCATGCTTCACTCACTTCTATGGGAGCTAAAAGGAAAGCTGAACAAGTGGGAAGTCGGGAGTTGAAGTTTCACAGCAGCTAGAGTGTTGAAGCTTGCTGACCCCTGCTCTAGAGTATCCTCACCTAGGGTTATCACGATACCAACAGTTTGATTCGATTTCGATACCATAAAAAAGTATTGCAATACTCGATACCATTCAGTACTACACGAAAGAAACTAAAACGCCAAAAAAGCTGTGTGCATTCTGCATTTTATGGAACGTTCGGCCCTTAATAGAACAATCCTATCCTATTTTGGGGGGGGGGGGGGACAAGGTGACTAAAAAATTGTGAATCACTGTGGGGATGGAGGAACTCCCTCCTTCTCCACTTTGCTGGCTGATAAGAACATGGTGCGCGCCGGGAGCGGCAGCGCCATGTTTTCCAAAAGATACTAGGCTGCGCTACTGTGCAGCTTTGTATCAGAAAACAGCAAATCCCTGTATCATATCAATCTGGGTGCAAAAGTATTGATTGGGTATCGAAAGTTTGATACCCGGTGCAACCCTATCCTCACCTATAATGGGTTAAAGGGGTAGTCTGCTTTTTAGTATTGGTAACCTATCTTCAGGACAAGTCATCAATATCAGATTGGCAGGGTTTCGACTCCTGGCACCCCCACCGATCGGCTGTTTGAAGAGGAGGCAGCGCTCGTATACTCTGTTTGCCTGCTCGTTGCAGTGGTTTGCAGGTGTAATTACAGGTAAGAAACCACAGTATTGAAAGTGTCTTGATAATGCAATAGACTTACTAATTACTCCCAGCTTTCTATTCGGCTTTCGATCCCTCTTCTGCCCTGTGGTCACATGACCGCAAGATTTCTTCACTCAGTGATGTGGTAGGACGTCTCGTCTGCCTGTCCTGTGATGTCCCCTCCCCGTTGTTCCTCACACATAATGGAGCATTAATTCAAAACCTATTTTCTCTAGCAGAAATTTAGCAATTTGACCATCTTAGGGGGCAGAGCAACATGGAGGGGACATCACATGATCAGCAGATAGGATGGTATGCTGCATCAGTGAGCACCGGAATCCTGTTGTCAGTGACGTAGGGCAAAGCGGGCATCGCAGCGAAAATAAAAAGCTGGGTGTAATTAGTTTGTCTTCATAATACAATTGACTCTTTCAGTACTGTGATTTATTTTCTGACTGCACAACCCCTTTAAAGGGATTCTGTCACCAGGTTTTACCCCTGTCAGCTAAACATATGCTGATGTTCAGGGCGTCTTCACGATTCCTAATGTGGACTTATAAATGTCATCTGTGGGCTTATTTAGCTAAAAAACAGCTTTTACTAACCTGTCAGTCAAACAAATAAGGTGCCCAAGGGGATGTTAATGGATGCAAGGTGCCGGCCGCACCCATTGCCGTTCTTGCCCAGCGCCGCCTTTCCAGACTTCTGCGCCGCCTCCTAATCCTCTGTGCCGCCTCTCGCTCTCCCTCCCTCCCCCCTCCTCCTGCTGTAAGATCTTGCGCAGACATTGGTTGAGCGAAGTGCCGGCGCATGCACACTTCGCTGTAAGAAGCCAAATGGAGAAATCTGCACGGGCGCATCAGGCAGAGCCCTGTGCGCAAGCGCGAGATCTTACAGCAGAAGGAGGGGGGAGGGAGAGCGAGAGGCTGCACAGAGGATTAGGAGGCGGCGCAGAAGTCTGGAAAGGCGGTGCTGGGCACGAACGGCGGCGGGTGCGGCCGGCACCTGGCATCGCTTCACATCCCCTTGGGCACCTTATTTATTTGACTGACATGTTAGTAATAGCTGTTTTTTAGCTAAATAAGCCCACAGATGACATTTATAAGCCCACATTAGGAATCGTGAAGACGCCCTGAACATCAGCATATGTTTAGCTGACAGGGGTAAAACCTGGTGACAGAATCCCTTTAAGTTAAAAGTGGCATTTATTTCTCCCTCTTTTTCTAAATATTTTAATCTCAATGCAAATATCATTCTATACACTCTATAATGACAGACTACCGCCTATTTATAATGACCCTTTTTATAGTGGTAGGATTATTGTTTTCTTGCCTTTGGGCTTAAAGGAAGTACTTGCTGCTGCCAAGTAATACATGGGTGTAGGATGAAATCTCTTGGAAAAATTTCTACTCAAATTAAGTTTTACTTAAGTCTGTGTTAGCGTTATTTATTCCACATTTATCAAATTTCCCTTGTTTGATAAATTTGTCTCATTCTTCAACCTAACACTTTTGTCTAGAAAAGCATTTCCAGTTTTCCTACCCCAGGAAGACTGACTTTTTTGTGACTTAAAAAAAAAAGTCTTAGGCCTATTGCACACGACCGTATGTCTTTTTCAGTGTTTTGCGGTCCGTTTTAAACGGATCCGTTGTTCCGTTTTTTGTTTCCGTTGTGTTTCCGTTCCGTTTTTCCGTTCCGTTTTTCCGTATGGCAAATACAGTATACAGTAATTTCATAGAAAAAATTGGGCTGGGCATAACATTTTCAATAGATGGATCCGCAAAAAACGGAACGGATACGGAAGACATACGGATGCACTTCCGTATGCATTCCGTTTTTTTGCGGACCCATAGACTTTAATGGAGCCACGGAACGTGATTTGTGGCCAAATATAGGACATGTTCTATGTTAAAACGTAACGGAAAAACGGAAACGGAATGCATACGGAGTACATTATGTTTTTTTTGCGGACCCATTGAAATCAATGGTTCCGTATACGGACCGTAAAAAACGGCCAGTAAACGGGAAAAAAAAAACGGCCGTGTGAAAGAGGCCTTAATCATCTATTTGGAGTGAGACTCATTAACATGGCTATCCACACCCACTTTTCCACCCGGATTTCAAACTGTGAGTTAGTGGTGTAAGGCCGCTTTCAGACGAGTGAGTTCCACACATCGGACTCATAGAGTGAGTATGCAGCAGCTCCTGTAGTGACCTCCCAGCACTGACGAGGTCGCATAGCATTATATTGATTTATGATGCTATGTAACCCTTAGTAGTCTGGAATGTATTGGATAACACTGACACAATGCTGAAAGTGTTGTCCAATACATACCAGAACTATGAGGGTTACATTGCATCATAAATCAATATAATTCTTTGCTGACCCTGACAGTGCTGGGAGGTCAGGGCGGGTGCTCTCCCTGACACACGCTGTGAGTCCGATGTGTAGATTTTGCTCATCTGAAAGGTGCAAGTAATTCTGCCAAGTTGTAAAAGAATGAGAAATTAGGGCCTAAATGTTATGCCGCAAAATCAATAACTGGTTTAACCCGTATTGTCCAGCCTTGTTTACACCTGGTTTTACTGGAACCAATTTAAGGTACACATAAGGGTACATCTACACAGCGATTTTGGTTGTGACCGATGTAGCGCGACCAAACATCAACAGTGTAGCAGGGCTGTAGGAATGAATAACACAATTGCTGCAACCCCATTAATTCCTATGGCCGCCTTGTTACACTGCAATACTTTGGCGCTACATGTGTCACGTCCAAAATCACTGTGTAGACGTACCCTAAGTGATTCATTTTTGACTCTTTCGGGGGGGGGGGGGGGGGGGGGAATGGAAGAAAAACAGCTATTTCGCCATTGTCTTTTTGCATTTTAAATGTTATGCTGTTCATGTTGTGGTATAAATAACAATGTTATTGTCTGGGTCAGTATGAATACAGCAATATCAGAAGTACAGTAT
This sequence comes from Bufo bufo, assembly GCF_905171765.1. NCBI lineage: Eukaryota > Metazoa > Chordata > Amphibia > Anura > Bufonidae > Bufo > Bufo bufo. The sequence continues at coordinate 379,643,890 of NC_053392.1, read as the reverse complement.
GTAGTTTTTATAATTTTTTTTTTTTTTTTTACATTTTACTGATTTTGCACAATAGCCTTTCTTTGGGGAAAAAAAATCATCACCATATCCCAAGACCCATATAACTTTGTTTCATTTTCATGTTGCTGTGTTGGGGCTTAATATTTTGGGACTTGTAGTTTTCATTGGTACTTAGAGATGAGCAAATTTGTTTCAGGTCCAATTCCATTGACTCGAAGTCGGATTTAATTCAATCAGAATTGAAAGTGCCTAAATTGCCCTGAAGTGACTCCCAGGACTGTATGCAGGCCATTTGTAACCACAAGATAGCATTAGTAATGTCAAAATGACCACAACCTACATGGCTATAGGTAAACAGGTGCTCGCCATCAACCTGTTTAAAAACCCACTACCTTTTTTATGCTTTTTTAAATTAAAAAAACAGTCCAAAAATGATCCCTTTTTCGGGGTAGATGCCACGAGTTGAAAACACTGCTCCATAATGTTCAACAGACTATATGAGCTGCTGCCTCTACTACCTCTTATGGCAGTCCCAGTCAGATATGCTTCTGCTCAGAGAAAGTTGCAGCAAGCTGGGACAGAACATATCCTGGTAACACACTAATTTTGCCTTCCTAATAGAAGCGTGAAAAGATTTCCACATTTTTCTTAAATTGTTAAGATCTAAAAGCATGGCTGTCCAATAGTCATCCCTTTTCTAGATGCTAGCAATATGTCTGTCTGCATGTAAGCAACCAAACATGCAGCTTCCCATGCACACCAGTATGTCCAAGGACTCCGTTGTTATGTTTTCTGCTCCTCACTGAGATGGTTGGTTGTGGACATCGTCCTCACTCCTGTTACTACTGGCTCAAAGGCACAGTGGTCAGACTCAGAGGTACTGTAGATGATGAGTAAGCCATCCTATGCACAAAGTCATCTGCGTCTGGCATGTGCCGGAAGCCCAAGGCAGACCTCCAGGACGTCTTGTAAACAGGACACAGGCGAGATTCAGACCAGGGACCAACAGAGTACTTTATTACACATGTAATAAAAGAACATGTTGACTTTCATCCTTCAACTACCTCCTGAGCTGTGATAGAGAGAGCTAAATCTAACAGAGCAATGAATGTGGAGATCTCTGGATCCATGTGGGGTACCCTTTAAGCCATGAAACAAGAAGAACTAATGGGGTAATTTATTAAGATCGTCGGTCTTAATAACCCTGCTCTGGCAATGGATGCGCCTAAGTTATGTAGAGGTGCAGACCGCTACATAACTAAGTTGCATGTTCCGGCGGTGTACCACAAGCTTAAACCTACGCCGACCCCATTGCTGTTGTAGATTTGCGACATTTTCTACGCCAAAAACCCGCTCTTACGTGTCCACGCCATGCCCCCTTTTCTTGCCACTGGCGTGAGCGACGTGAGAAGGGGAACATTTGCTGATTTTGCCGCAAAACACCTTTGCAACAAAATCTGCGCCTAATATATGCCAAAAAGTGGTGTATATTGGTTTATAAGACTATAATATAAATTGTATTATTACTATTAAAATGTTATCTGCAATTAGTGAAACATCCCATTGCTGATTTTCATGAGAACGATCAGTCACTAACTATACCCAGCAGACATCCTCTGTGTATAGTTTGCTATGAAGATTGGTTACATAGGGTAGCATATATTCTAGGTGTTCTAGCTTTCTTATAAACGTACTTTCCCACAGGGATCTAATAATGAAAGACGCCAGCATTTTTCCTTTGAATAACTCGATGTAACCTTTGTAATAGCTGATGGAAGTTTACTTCCTCCCCTAGTCACCTCTCACAGTGGTCAAACACTTATATTTGCTAGACGCTGACTAGTCCACTCCACCTGCATGTCCTCTGTGGGAGAATGTCGGAGATTTTTAGGGAGGTGTTTAACGTGATCTATCATGCCATCTTTCATTCATGTTAGTCTCAAAACAAGCTATGAGTGACAGACCTTCCCAGGCCAAGTAATGCAAGAGTCCTGGACTGCGGAGTTCACACGCTGCTTTATGCTCCACGGGTTTTCCATATATGATTTTTCTGATCACAACGACCTGTAGATAGATGTGAGACTTTACAACCAATATTGCTGCATACTATTGATCAGCTACAAATGCACAGTTGAGAGCAGTATGTAGCCTTGTGAAATGATTTCTTTATATAAAATTGTGTCATCTTTAAATGAAATCTGCTGTAATTGCCTGGGCAATTTATATAGGGATCAGTGGCATACGTACCATAGAAGCAGACCTTGTCACTGCCATGGGGCTCATGGTGGGGGACAGCGCTCAGCTTCTTTTTCTACTAAGGCAATTTGCTTCAGCCGTCACTAAGGAAAGCTCACTGCTTAGAGATTTTTCAGCTGCCATTGAGTTCAATGGTAGCTGTATACATTCCTATAGTGGCTGCAGGCAGACAGTTTTATCATTTACTATGTGAAGAAAAGCAGTTGATCTAGAGGTTAGCAATAGATTTATACCAGCTAGCAATGCTTTTATACCATCCATTGCTGATGTAAATACACTGAGAAATATGTTGCTAAGGAAGCACACCCTATTTATGCATCATCTATTCTCCACAAATAAAAATAAATATCTTCAGCAGTAATCTTACTGGTGACCCATACTAAGTTTTGCTATGGGACCCTAGGATATCTATATGTGCCCCTGAGAGACATGTTCCTTGATCTATATGGGTAAGTTTCAGTTGTAACTGGGAAAAAAAAAATCATGTGACTTATTAAGCATGATGTGGAATTGAAAGTTTGCAGTATTCTGCAAAATCTGCAGGTAAAAAATCCACTACATGTGAATGATATCTGTAAAGAATAAATCAAGGCAACTGGACTTACTGTAGATTTCTTGAAAACGTTTCACTCGTTCTTCCAACGAGCTTTCTCAATTCTGAGTGACTGTACAATAATTCTCAGGGAATAAATATGTAACTGAATCAACATCTGATAATTATACCCAGCATGGGGTCAAAGGTGTTGATTCCATTATCCTAATTGGAGTTAGTAGGTGATAATGACCTCCTAGAAAAAGGTGTCAAGACAGCATTGTATGTGCCATGACCTGGATAAATGAGAACCTTCACAGATACATGTGAATGAGGTTTGAAAACACAATTGGCTTTTATTACACTAAAATTTGTCGCAGATTTTCAATGCTGAGCGTAAACAGAAAATTAGCAACAAATCTACCACGACAAAATATGGCTTAAAGGGGTATTCCCATCATAATGATCACTGTTAAATCTGTTAATCATTTGACAGTGATCATTTTTGTAAATATATTTGATTAACCAATTCCCTCCTTTAGGAGAAAATTCATCCCCACTTACCTCATTGTTGTCATTCGGTCTCCCCTGGTTACGGCCACCGCTCTTCTCCAGAATCCCTGTGGCCGCACTTGCGCAGAAGACTCCTTCTTTTCTCCCGGCCGGGCCGCTCGCTCTCCTGAACGTGCACGCCGCCGCGAATGCGCCATGGTGACTTCTTCCTGGCCAGAATAGTACAGAGCCTCGAACGCACACGCCAGCTCTGTACTATACTGGCCAGGGACAAGTCACCATGGCGCATTCGCGGCGGCGTGCGCATTCAGTCCAGCGCGCGGCCTGGCAGGGAGAAGACGTCAATCAAGCACTGGGCACCATTGCCTCTGGTTTTCTGCTGTTTTAAACAGCATACACCTGAGGCTCATTTATGACCTCGGCATCTGAGGCGGCTTTCCCCAGGAGCGATGCTCTGGGCACGAATGGCTTCCACTTATGGAGGTTGGGGAAGCCATTTGTATTACAGCTGTCGTTCTTATGGAGATCTGCAAGTGCCAGGACTCCATAAAAACACAGCAAATCTTTCATACACTGAAGATCGCATATTTAAGTTCCCTAAGGGGACTTAAAAAAAAGTTTAAAAAAAAAATGTAAATCACTCCCTTTCCCCCATAATAAAAAATAAACAATTGAAAAAGATCATAGGCGTTGTCGTGTCCCGTACTATAAAATATAAATGCATTTATCCCATACAGTGAACATCATGATGGAAAAATAAAATCTAAAGATCAGCCTTCACACAGTTCCATAGACAGAACTATAAAAAAAAGAAAGTTATAGGTGTCAGAATATGGCAAGTTATTTTTTGTTAAGTATTAAAACACAAGAAAAGCTATACAGATGTGGTATCGCTGTATTCGTACTTACCCAGAGAATGGAGGACACAGGTCATTTTTACAGAACATGGAGCATTGTAAAAAAAAACATAAAACTATGGATGAATTGCATTTTTTTTTCCAATTCCTTCCTATTTAGAATATTTTTCCAGCTCCCCACTACATTATGTGCAATATAAAATGATGCCATTGGACAGTGCAACTTGTCTCAAAAAAACAACTCATACAGCTATGGGAAAAATAAAAAAAAGTTATCCCTCCAGGAAGGCAGGGAATGAAAAACGAAACTGCAAATGAAAGGGAAACTCGCCCAGGGCTGAAAGGGCTAAATATATCTTTACAATTTTTGTTTGCTTTCTTTAATTTTCTATGTCACTATGTTAAAATCCTGCACTTTTCATACTGGCTACTAACTAATAATGTGTTGACATTTCTTGTTCTGTAGAGATCACTTTTCAGCAGTCATCTCATTATCATCACAGGATCCACCGTTGACTATAGGTGATGGTCACAGCTTTTCTACTTCACTACCCTTTACAGTGATTTCAACACAGGTCACAAATCATGTCTTAAAAAAAAAAAAAACATGGTCATTGTGGCAATTGTAAAGCATATCATGAAATGTTAGCAGCTCTGGCAAGATGGCTGCCCCCATATTTGTTCAAATGAAAAAAAAAATTGCAATCAGAATATAAAAACAGATTAGAAAAATGGAATTTGTTTTATTGGGGTTTGGTTAGAAAAAATATAGGTGATACATTCCCTTCCAGGCTTCATGAACTATTTGTCTTTTAGTGGTTTTTAGTGAATAGCTTATTTACTGTGTGGGTTAAGAGCTAAAATATGATATGTAGTTAAATATTTTCTTGTTAACTTAAAAAAAATTCCGGATTGTTTCAATTGTACATTCAATATTCACTGGAAAGCTTGGATTTATTCCAGCTATTTCAAGTTTCAGAACAGGTTCTGCTGGTCTGTAGATGCTTGGATAGCCTGCCAGACAATTTCCTTTCTTCCAAGCTGACAAGCATGCTAGTACAGTACTTCTTTATACAGCGTATAAGGTGAAGACCTGCTTGCTTCATCATATAAGATACGAAATGGTGGGATGCTATGTCAACAATGGTTATATGTGTACATTGCCTTAGGTCATACACATCAGATAGCTCATTCAGCTGACGTGTATCTCCTTACCCCCACTCTCAATAGGAAGAGCGGAGTAAGCCTCTATCGGACTCCTCTGGTGGCACCTTGTCTCTAGAAAACAGAAGAATTGGGAATGTTGAAATCCAACAGCCTAATCGTTCTCTACCCCAACATCTGTCATCATAGGAGGATCAGGAGGCACCCATACACATGATCTGGCCGGCTAGTCCCAATGAAATGTTGATGGGTTGGACTACCATACATCTAATGTGTTTGGCCAGCTTTAATTACCCCCACCTAACTTAAATCCGAGATCTTTGTTTATTAGTCCCGTATTTCAATTCATTTTATTTTCAGTTATTTTGATATAGTATTGGAACATTCTTGATGTCATAGAGTTTCCTGGTTTTAGTGGCCTGCAGTTTTATAGAAAATCAACTCAAGAAGTGAATGGGGGCAAGATTTGCACTTTGTCTGTTGTGGCTACACCTCAGATGCAAATGATACTAGATGATCTATATTTTCCATAGTATGGCTGAATGTCAGTTGGCTGGAACATGTCTTCCAGTGTGAACTTTCAGTCTTCTTGTACATGCTGGGATGCTTGTCTTATTTGTTTGATTTAACTCAACAAGCTAAAGGAGATGAGACATTTAGAAACTTCTAGAGTTGCAACAGCTGGCCATTCTTCTTGTAATAGGAGGGGATTTTATACATTTTCAAAACTTAGTACAATCTGTTGATTTGGTTATTTTTACATACAATTTACTGAAAATGATCTGTAGGCAGTGTGTAATGTCAGGCACTTTTTTTTTTTTTTTTTTTTTATAAAGTTTTATCACTTAAATTTGAATCCACCCCAGTTTGAAATGTGTGGTGCACAATCTGATCACAAGTTAATATAGGGTGCAAAATATCACTGTGAACTCACAGTGCAAGAATGTTCTGTGGAGGTCATCATGCAGCCCCTTGTTCATTTTCTGGGTGACTAAAATTGGGAAAGCTTTCTCTGAGCACTCTCAAAATATTATTGCTCCTGCCCCCATATGGTCAATTTCAGGACTACTTAATGCCAATTTTGGAACTCCTATATTAGTTTGCCCATTTTAGAACTACTGTATGTGAAAATAGAGGCTGTTTGGAATCTCCTATTACTTACTATAGTGTATACTTACTTTACTATATATATATATATATATATATATATATATACACACATACACACACACTCCTTAACATTGATATTGCAACACCAAGGACTAGCTGTAAGGTTATGGTTATGCAAATCGAGGAAGTAGGTGTAGCTAAGATAGCTAAGGTGTAGCTAGGATCTGCAGATATTAAAATTTTTGAGCACCTAGCTCTATTCAGTGGCATGTGGGAGAGGCATAAAAGCCAGATTGAGAGCAAAATCTGATTAAGTCATATGGGATGATTGTGCGATGCCTCCTGTTTGTTGACTTGCCAGTTATCAACATTTGTTGCAAACTGAGAGGGACAGAATCCATGAACTGAGAGACCCTGGTTTAAAATGACAGCAGATAGCAACGTGCCTAGGCCAAGATGTCAGTACTGTCCCGGAGAACAACAACGGACTGGAGTGTCAGCAAGTGGTGTACAGAGGTGAACCTCTCCATGGGCATATTATCTCATTTGAAGACTGGCATGTAGTGATCCATTCTGTACAGCAAACAAATTTGGACATCACAGCCCAAGCCTGGGGTGGCAAACAGTGTCTGCACAAACCATCAGAAGGCATGTGCATGACATTGGGCTAGGAGCCAGATGTCCAGCTTCAGGTGTTCCATTAACCTCATCCCACCGTTCACAAAGACTATCATGGTGTACATCAAGATGGCAGTGGAGGCTGGAATGGAGGTCTGTCCTCTTCCACTATGAGTCCCTCTTTTTTCTTGGACACAGTAATAGCTGGAGATTGGTCTGGAAACCACGCAGGCAATGCCATAAAGAGGCTGTCACGAGGGATCACCAGTCCTATGCCCTGGTTTATTTTGTGGGGTGACACAATATCTGGTAGCCAGACCCCTCTATTTTTCATTTCAGGTGCACTAACTGCTCGGCATTACATTGATTTGGTCGTGGAACCAGTGGTACGGCCATTTCTCCAAAGTGTCCCTAAAAAACGTTTTTCAACAGGACAATGCCAAGCCACATGTTGTTTGTGCTACTGTGAGTAGCCTGCATGGACTTAACGTGTTACCATGTCTTGGAGCATCTCTAGACTTGTTTCCCATCAAGCACATCTGGGATGCCATTGCTTGGCAATTTCGAAGGGAGCTTCCTTCCAGCAGTGGATCTTGATGATTTGCTTGTGCAAGTGCATTCAACTTGGCAAAACATTCTCCAGAAAACCATTAATATCCTCATTGATAGCATGCCAAGGCATGTACAGTCGTGGCCAAAAGTTTTGAGAATGACACAAATATTAGTTTTCACAAAGTTTGCTGCTAAACTGCTTTTAGATCTTTGTTTCAGTTGTTTCTGTGATGTAGTGAAATATAATTACACGCACTTCATACGTTTCAAAGGCTTTTATCGACAATTACATGACATTTATGCAAAGAGTCAGTATTTGCAGTGTTGGCCCTTCTTATTCAGGACCTCTGCAATTCGACTGGGCATGCTCTCATTCAACTTCTGGGCCAATTCCTGACTGATAGCAACCCATTCTTTCATAATCACTTCTTGGAGTTTGTCAGAATTAGTGGGTTTTTGTTTGTCCACCCGCCTTTTGAGGATTGACCACAAGTTCTCAATGGGATTAAGATCTGGGGAGTTTCCAGGCCATGGACCCAAAATGTCAACGTTTTGGTCCCCGAGCCACTTAGTTATCACTTTTGCCTCATGGCACTATGCTCCATCGTGCGGGAAAATGCATTGTTCTTCACCAAACTGTTGTTGGATTGTTGGAAGAAGTTGCGGTTGGAGGGTGTTTTGGTACCATTCTTTATTCATGGCTGTGTTTTTGGGCAAAATTGTGAGTGAGCCCACTCCCTTGGATGAGAAGCAACCCCACACATGAATGGTCTCGGGATGCTTTACTGTTGGCATGACACAGGACTGATGGTAGCGCTTACCTTTTCTTCTCCAGACAAGCCTTTTTCCAGATGCCCCAAACAATCAGAAAGAGGCTTCATCGGAGAATATGACTTTGCCCCAGTCCTCAGCAGTCCATTCACCATACTTTCTGCAGAAGATCAATCTGTCCCTGATGTTTTTTTTGGAGAGAAGTGGCTTCTTTGCTGCCCTTCTTGACACCAGGCCATCTTCCAAAAGTCTTTGCCTCACTGTGCGTGCAGATGCGCTCACACCTGCCTGCTGCCATTCCTGAGCAAGCTCTGCACTGGTGGCACTCCGATCCCGCAGCTGAATCCTCTTTAGGAGACGATCCTGGTGCTTGCTGGACTTTCTTGGACGCCCTGAAGCCTTCTTAACAAGAATTTAACCTCTTTCCTTGAAGTTCTTGATGATCCTATAAATTGTTGATTGAGGTGCAATCTTAGTAGCCACAATATCCTTGCCTGTGAAGCCATTTTTATGCAACACAATGATGGCTGCACGCGTTTCTTTGCAGGTCACCATGGTTAACAATGGAAGAACAATGATTTCAAGCATCACCCTCCTTTTAACATGTCAAGTCTGCCATTTTAACCATATCAGCCTGACATAATGATCTCCAGCCTTGTGCTCGTCAACATTCTCACCTGAGTTAACAAGACGATTAGTGAAATGATCTCAGCAGGTCCTTTAATGACAGCAATGAAATGCAGTGGAAAGGTTTTTTTGGGATTAAGTTAATTTTCATGGCAAAGAAGGACTATGCAATTCATCTGATCACTCTTCATAACATTCTGGAGTATATGCAAATTGCTATTAAAAAAACTTAAGCAGCAACTTTTCCAATTTCCAATATTTATGTAATTCTCAAAACTTTTGGCCACGACTGTAATTGTGTGTGTGTGTGTGTATGTGTCAGTGGCGCCCATACTAAATACTAAATAAATTAAGATTTTATGAATATTTTGTTTCCATTTTCCTTTTCCTTCTTGGTGATGTAATTTCAATGTTAATGAGTGTAGATATTCTCAGGGTTGATTTTCTCTAAGTTTGTGGCTACATAGAATCCATGTAAAAAAAAACATTTCCATTTTTTTTCAGCATAGAAAAATAGGAACACCAAGAAACAGTGTGGATCCTACAGCATCAAAGTACTCTCATTTTACTCCCCCAGTTAGCAATCCCTGAATAACGCCCTTTTTCCCCACACAAGAATGAATAAGATTCATGAAAATACTGCATATAATCACATATTGGGTGGTTGGTTAAAAGATTAAAACATATTTATGGGCTTAACTGGCTTTGGAATGTTTCTTAGTTTACGTTAATGCATTTGGGGAAACTTACTTAGACTGGAATGTCATGCAAAGCAATTTCGCTGTAGTTTTAAGCCTCATTCACACAGTCAGTGTTTTGGTCCGTGATTTCCATCAGGGTTTTTGAGCCAAAACCAGGTGCGGCTCTAAACATAGAAGAGGAGCAGATCTTTCCCTTATACCTTATATCTGTGGAGGCTCCAATCCTGGTTTTGGCTCACAATCACTGATGCAAAACACTGATGTGTAAATGAGGCTTTATGGGTTTCATTTTTACAGTGTACCCCGTGCTCAAAACTTACCTGTTCCTGTCATTCTCTGGGTCAGTATGATTACAATACCACATATATATTGTTTTTTAATACTGGAAAAAAAACTCTGGAATAAAAATTTTTTTTTCTTTTCATCACCTTATTCTGACCCCCATAATTTTTTTATATTTCCATCTACGAAGGTGTATGAAGGCTTAGTTTTTGCAGGGTAATCTCTAGTTTTTATTGAAACAATTTTGGAGTGTCTATGGAGTGACTTTTTGATCACTGTTATTCATTTTTTGGGGTAGGTGAAGCAACGAAAAAAACTGCAAGTCAGCCATTTTGATTTCTTTTTCCGTTACGACCGTATGGATAAATATGTTTTATATTTTAATAGTGTGGGCATTTTGGGATGTGGTGGTGCATATGATCTTAATTTTTTTATTGTTTATTTTTATTAGACGGAAGGGCAGTTTTTATATATATATATATATATATATATATATATATATAAAAAAACTTTTATTACTTATTTTTATTTTATTTTTACTTTTTTTTAAGCCCCCCTCGGAACTTGAATATGTAATTTTTATATCGATTCTCACTTAAACTGCAATGAATTATCATTGCAGTGTATGGCAGATTCGTTACTATAAGAAATACAGCTGTAATAGCCAGGATCCAAACTGTTAGAGAGAAAGAACGGCTTCCCCAATCTCCACGCGAGCAAGCCGTTCCAGAAGCGTAGTTGTCTCAGATGCTGTAGTCACAATTGACCATGAAATCTGAGGGGTTAAATGTCTGCTATCATCGTTATCGCCGATCACAGACATTAGCCCCGAGTACCTGCTGTGTGAAATAGCAGACACCCAATGGCTATATTGCCCGTTCTGGAGCAGACACCATATTTAAAGAGACGACATGCGCCGTATATGTATGGCATATGTCATTAGGGTTTAAGAGGGACACTTCTTTTAATAAATTTGCCACATATCGCAAGGTCCATGCTTCAGAAACTGAAATGATCACCAGCTAAGAGATAGCGTTTATTTCAGGTGTAATTAACGACAGTTTTCTGGGATAAGTTATGTTAGTTTGTTGGACCATGAATGTCCACCCCCTCACTCCTTGTCCACTTTATGGAGAGTATGCTGTAAATTAACAAAAGTTCTAACGTTTTTGTGCAGAAGGGGGCTTGTGCCAAAATCTGAGACATTTCTAGCTAGAACACTGGCGTAGAAGCCTTCATGAATTCCCCATTACCTTGTACTACTGTTTTTCTACAAAACATATGGGTAAGCACTTTTAGTTTTTTAACACTAATTTTTTGCACAAAGTAGGTTTCCTGTTAAAGAAACCTACACAACCTCTTCTGGTTACCAAACTGCACTATAATTTTTTATATTTCACCCTTACCACATATTGCTATAATCTACCACTATTGAATGTTCTTACAGGAATATTTGGGCTGTGTGTCAGAGTTCATGTAAAAGTCAGAAGAGTGCATACAGTCAACCTGGAATCAAATGTGTAATTTGATGGGAAAGCTTATCACATTGTATATGGTAGACACTAGACAGTATCATTAGCTTCATTATTGCTGGATTGTCATCTAGGAGCTCTCATTACAGCTTATGATTGCATTATGATGGAAAAAAGGGAATCCCAGCTGCATATTCCCTATTAAAAATGTACTTTATTATATAATTTTTGAAAGTTAAAGAAATAAACCAATGATGTTAACATGCACATGTACTTAAAAAAAAAAAAAAAAAACTTTTGATATGTCATATCCCAACCAATCACTTGAAGGAGGAGGAATGAATGAAACTGTGCCGTGTCTGAGCCGTGTCTCCTCTCTGCAGGAGATGGGCTTGTAGACTTCCTATTGAGCCCATCTCCAGCAGTAAAGAAAGAGAGAACTCTATGTGAGCGCTTCTTTCTCCTGGTTCTAGCGATCATTGGGGGGTCCCAGCATTTAGACCCCCACCAATCAAAACATTTGATATGTCACTATGGCATATCAAATAGTTTTATTTTTTTTTTATTTTTTAGTATGCTGACATTTTAAGGCCTGACCACATAGATGATATTTCATTGCAGACCAGTTATGTTCCATATGCTGAAAAAATATAGGGTTTTTTCCAAACTGTTGATTCAAATATTAGTTCACTGGACCTTTTTCAAATTAAACCATAAAGAATCCCAGACTATTTCTCCTCTAGCAAACTTTTTAGATGGCACCTCAGATTTGGAGAGGAGTCCTCTTTGCATCTCTCAAACACCAATTGAGACCAATAAAAGGTAAAGCATGGTGCACTGTTCCCAATAATGAATTTCCACTGTAGTCCTATGGCACTGTACTCTAAACCTCTCCAGCCGATGCTTGACATTGTGTAAAATAATCTCAGTCTTAGTGATATAACAGTACCAACCACAATGCTAGCTACAGTGTGTCCTTTTTCTCTCTCTCTTTTGGTACAGCAAGAATGTTACTTGTGTGGGTGACTTCCTGAGTTCCCGATTCTAGGATTAGACTCTCTGTGATATATCGCCTCCTTCAGGACAGAAGTGTCATTTCCAGGGGCGTAACTAGAAGTGACTGGGCCCCACAGCAAATATTTGTAAGGGCCCCCCCAGCGTGCTTCGCACCTCCTCCTCCTGTGTAAACCCCACTCCTTTGGCACAGTGTAGCGGTATACTGTATATTGTGGGGCACAGTGTAGCGGTATACTGTATATTGTGTGGCACAGTGGATGCTATATGTGTATAACAAACATATTTTACATGAAAACTTACAGTTACTTGACCCTTGGGGATCTCGGACACCACTTCAACACTTTGGCCGGGGGCTCGGCGGAGCTGATGTTGTGCTTTATCCTAATGAGAAAGATTTCATAATAAGGATTTGGAGAAGGGGCAGTGGGGTCGCAGAGCAGGGAGAGGCTGGTGCTGCTACTAGGGGGTCATACCATGGGGGAGTAATAAAGCCCACCATAATGCCCCCCCCCCAGTAGTAATAATTCTCCTTATAATGTGACAGTGCAAAAATACCCCCTTGTAATGCCCCCAATTGAGCTAATGTCCCCATAGTGCCCCCATAATGTCCCAGTATAAAATACCCCTATATACACTGCGTGCAGAATTATTAGGCAAATGAGTATTTTGACCACATCATCCTCTTTATGCATGTTGTCTTACTCCAAGCTGTATAGGCTCGAAAGCCTACTACCAATAAAGCATATTAGGTGATGTGCATCTCTGTAATGAGAAGGGGTGTGGTCTAATGACATCAACACCCTATATTAGGTGTGCATAATTATTAGGCAACTTCCTTTCCTTTGGCAAAATGGGTCAAAAGAAGGACTTGACAGGCTCAGAAAAGTCAAAAATAGTGAGATATCTTGCAGAGGGATGCAGCACTCTTAAAATTGCAAAGCTTCTGAAGCGTGATCATCGAACAATCAAGCGTTTCATTCAAAATAGTCAGGGTCGCAAGAAGCGTGTGGAAAAACCAAGGCGCAAAATAACTGCCCATGAACTGAGAAAAGTCAAGCGTGCAGCTGCCAAGATGCCACTTGCCACCAGTTTGGCCATATTTCAGAGCTGCAACATCACTGGAGTGCCCAAAAGCACAAGGTGTGCAATACTCAAAAGATGAGCTTGTGGGGCCTTTTCGGGTTGAGGATGGAGTCAAGCTCAACTCCCAGTCCTACTGCCAGTTTCTGGAAGACACCTTCTTCAAGCAGTGGTACAGGAAGAAGTCTGCATCCTTCAAGAAAAACATGATTTTCATGCAGGACAATGCTCCATCACACGTGTCCAAGTACTCCACAGCGTGGCTGGCAAGAAAGGGTACAAAAGAAGAAAATCTAATGACATGGCCTCCTTGTTCACCTGATCTGAACCCCATTGAGAACCTGTGGTCCATCATCAAATGTGAGATTTACAAGGAGGGAAAACAGTACACCTCTCTGAACAGTGTCTGGGAGGCTGTGGTTGCTGCTGCACGCAATGTTGATGGTGAACAGATCAAAACACTGACAGAATCCATGGATGGCAGGCTTTTGAGTGTCCTTGCAAAGAAAGGTGGCTATATTGGTCACTGATTTGTTTTTGTTTTGTTTTTGAATGTCAGAAATGTATATTTGTGAATGTTGAGATGTTATATTGGTTTCACTGGTAAAAATAAATAATTGAAATGGGTATATATTTGTTTTTTGTTAAGTTGCCTAATAATTATGCACAGTAATAGTCACCTGCACACACAGATATCCCCCTAAAATAGCTAAAACTAAAAACAAACTAAAAACTACTTCCAAAAATATTCAGCTTTGATATTAATGAGTTTTTTGGGTTCATTGAGAACATGGTTGTTGTTCAATAATAAAATTAATCCTCAAAAATACAACTTGCCTAATAATTCTGCACTCCCTGTAGTGCCCCCAGTAAATGCCTCCATAGTGCTCCTCTCCCCCCTTCCTGCTAGTGCCCCCCATAATGTACCAGTATAAAATGCCCCATATATAGTGCCCCAGTAGATGCCCCTCAGTGTCCGGCCTCTGATAGGCTGCCGGCCTAGTGTCCCCCATAATGCCCCCCATCATGTGCCAGTATCAAGTGCCTCTCTCCTCCCCCCCCCCCACATGTCCCAGTATCATAGTGCCACCTCCCCCCCCCCCCACAAAAAAAAGTGCCAGTATCAAGTGCCTCTCCCCCCCCCCCCCATGTGCCAGTATCAGGTGCCAACCCCCCCTCCCCCCCAGGTGCCAGTATCAGGTGCCAACCCCCCCTCCCCCCCAGGTGCCAGTATCAGGTGCCAACCCCTCTCCCCCCCATGTGCCAGTATCAGATGCCTCCCCCCCCCCCCCCATGTGCCAGTATCAGGTGCCAACCCCCCCTGACCCCCCAGGTGCCAGTATCAGGTGCCTCCCCCCATGTGCCAGCATCAGGTGCATCCCCCCCATGTGCCAGTATCAGGTGCCAACCCCCCCTCCCCCCCCCAGGTGACAGTATCAGGTGCCAACCCCTCTCCCCCCCATGTGCCAGTATCCGGTGCCTCTCTCCCCACCAGGTGCCAGTATCAGGTGCCTCCCCCCATGTGCCAGTATCAGGTGCCTCTCCCCCCCCCCCCATGTGCCAGTATCAGGTGCCAACCCCCCCCAGGTGCCAGTATCAGGTGCCAACCCCCCCTTCCCCCACCAGGTGCCAGTATCGGGTGCCAACCCCTCTCCCCCCCCCATGTGCCAGTATCAGGTGCCTCTCTTCCCCCCCCCCCCAGGTGCCAGTATCAGGTGCCTCTCTCCCCCCCCCCCCATGTGCCAGTATCAGGTGCCAACCCCTCTCCCCCCCCCCATGTGCCAGTATCAAGTGCCTCTCTTCCCCCCCCCCCCCATGTGCCAGTATCAGATGCCAACCCCCCCCCCCAGGTGCCAGTATCAGGTGCCAACCCCTCTCCCCCCCCCCAGGTGCCAGTATCAGGTGCCAACCCCTCTCTCCCCCCCCCCAGGTGCCAGTATCAGGTGCCTCTCTCCCCCCCCATGTGCCAGTATCAGGTGCCAACCGCCCCCTCCCCCCCAGGTGCCAGTATCAGGTGCCAACCCATCTCTCCTTCCCCCCAATGTGCCAGTATCAGGTGCCTCCCCCCATGTGCCAGTATCAACTGTCCCCCCCTCCCCCCATGGCAATAACAGTCTGGTATTAAAAAAAAATATATAAACACTTCTACTTACCTCCATGTCAGCGATGCGATGCAGCCTCTTCCTGTGTCCCGCCCTGTATGTCCATATATGAGGTGCCAACCCCTCCCCCCCCCATGTGCCAGTATCAGGTGCCTCTCTTCCCCCCCCATGTGCCAGTATCAGATGCCAACCCCCCCCCCCCCCAGGTGCCAGTATCAGGTGCCAACCCCTCTCCTCCCCCCCCAGGTGCCAGTATCAGGTGCCAACCCCTCTCCCCCCCCCCCCAGGTGCCAGTATCAGGTGCCTCTCTCCCCCCCCATGTGCCAGTATCAGGTGCCAACCGCCCCCTCCCCCCCAGGTGCCAGTATCAGGTGCCAACCCCTCTCTCCCCCCCCCCCCCCCAATGTGCCAGTATCAGGTGCCTCCCCCCATGTGCCAGTATCAAGTGACCCCCGCTCCCCCCATGGCAGTAACAGTCGGGTATTAAAAAAAAAAATATATAAACACTTCTACTTACCTCCATGTCAGCGATGCGATGCAGCCTCTACCTGTGTCCCGCCCTGTATGTCCATATATGGAGTCAGTGCTTATATTTCAGAAAAGGTTTCTGCTGGGATTCAAACCCACGACCTTCTGTATCAGAGGCAAAGCATCTAACCACTAAACCATAGGAGACACCTTGCTGCTGACTGAAAAAATTTGAGACTTCTACTGTTATAGCTGGCTAAGTGTACATCTATACACATAACAGCTGCTTATATATATAGAGATATAGCAGAGCTGAGTGTGCTGGGACAGCTGTCATATAGAGATATAGCAGTGCTGGGTGTGTTGGGGCAGCTGTCATGTGTATATCTGTACACTTAGCCAGCTATAACAGTAGAAGTCTCATTTTTTTTCAGTAAGTTGTAATGCAGCCTTTATGGTTGTGAGGGTTAATGCTTTGCCTCTGATACACTCAGACTTTGGAGGTTGTGGGTTCGAATCCCAGACACATCAGAAGACTTTAGGAGACAAGAAAGATTAGATCATATTAGCGAGGGGGCCTGGTCAGCTGCTGTGAAGGGGCCCTGAACAGTTAAGACATCAATAGAACTTGAAAATAAACTGTCACAAACGCTGCCGACGCCGGGCCCCCTTGGCAGCTGCTTCCCCGGTAGTTACGCCACTGGTCATTTCATTGGACAGCAGGGACTGTCATATGTGAAGCATGCAGTGCCACTTAATTATGATGTGCCTCACATTTTGAGAAGCAGTGCTCTAGAATCCTTCTGTCACTTCCATGGAAGTTATAAGAACTGCCGAGTAAATGTGCATGCTGGGAGTTGTAGTTTCACAGCAGCTGGAGTGCCAGAGGTTGCTCATCCCTGCTCTAGAGATAGTTTAAAACTTTGTTGCAATGACAACTTTTCAGCATTGAATGTTAGTGGTTTGTGAGCTTGGATGGCCTACCATGTTCAGGCAGGGTTGTTGCTCATAGAACCATAATTTTTTGCTTTGCATTGATGGTACTTGGTTGCCAATATTCATCCTCATTTATCTAAAAGGTAGCATCCTATTAAAGAACCAAATCATTGACCTCCCTAGTTTTATGCATGTTAGCAAGAGTATGGCTGAGCTCACCAGTGAGCAGGGATGTTCACTTATTTTGAACATGTTGTATGCAAGGAATTCTGGGGACAGTTTTATGTTTCTCTATTTTTGGGCACAGCCGGAGGTCATGAATACAAGGATTTCAAAACTCAAGCACAGTATTGAGCGGACTCCAGAACTTAGCTTTTGGGATTTTAAGAAAACAACTAGTTAAAAAAAAAAAAGGAAAACTTCTTTTTTTCTGACTTATGTACTACTGGAAACTTTTTTTAACTTTATTATTCAACACTGCCAGCCTATTGCGTGATACTCTGTACACAATGCAAATTAGTGTTTGGTCTTCCCTATAATACTTTTGCTAAAACTGAGCTGGTTTTGTGGTTAACATCAGCATTAAACACACAGGTCCTGTTTTGTCGCCTGAAGGCTGCTTTGTCCTTTCATGTCTTCTGATTTGTATTAAGTTTTCTTTGCTCATTCCTCTCTTCTCCTTTAGTGCCGCCATTAGTTTCATATAACATATGTTTGGAAAAGAAAAAATAACAAAAAAAAATCCGTCCACTTTTCTCACATTCTAATTCCAGTTACTAACTTGCAGATCTATTTTGTGACATTTCTAAAGAAAAAATAAATAAATAAATAAATATAAAGGAAAAGTGGGGGAATTATTATGATATCTTTTTGGCTTCTGCTGTAATTCGATCCCACACCCATGATTCTGACACAAGTCCCTAGGAGTCCTATGAAACTCACTTACCATATGTGTGTATTGAGACGTTGAGTTTGAGCTTCAGCAGTGACAGTGGCCGATGGGAGTGATGACCATCTCTATTTAGAGGTGCAGAATTAAGGAATAAACAATTCCCTTCTGTTAAATTTAGATGGCAGAAGTCTATTGCAAATCTCAAAATGGATGCATTGTGTAACGAGATTTCATTACAACTATAAAGCTAATTATGGGACATACCTCCAAAGGCAACCTGTTTTAATATGATGCTTGAATTATGCACTTGACCAGTACATGGGTAATCTGTCACCGCTCATTGACATTACACTAATTGAGTAGTAGCAGATGACATGTCATAGTTGCACACTAAGAGGACAGCTTTGGGGACCGGTGTAGAATTGAATTTGTATCCTCACGTTAAGAAAACCACTTTGAATTATTTGTGCTTTGCTAAAAGATTCGCTCTTCCACCTTAAAGATGTAAAATATAATCTGTTACTTACATACTTGGAATTTGCTTTAGTGAACAAGTGAGTTGACTTGGCTGAACATGGTCAATATTTGGGCTTGTCAATGTATATAAATGTCCTATACTTCACATCAACTCACCTTCGATAAATATGAGAATATATACCATATTTTTCACTTTATAAGACGCACCTGATGATAAGACGCATTTTAGAAGAAGATTTTAGAAGCGGAAAATAAGAAAAAATATATATTTTGAACCAAATGGTGTGCTTTTGTAGGTTTGGAACCAATGGGGATATGTGGATGATGCACTGTTATGGGAGATCTGTGGATGATGCATTGTTATGGGGGATCAGTGGATGATGCACTGTTATGGGGGATCTGTGGATGATGCACTTTAATGGGGGGATCTGCGGATGACGCACTGTTATGGGTGGATCTATAGCCAATGCACTGGTATTGGAGATCTGCGGATGATGCACTGTTATGTTATGTGACTATAACCCCCCTCATCCTTAATGCATCAAGGCCCTGCAGTCCATGGATGCATTCTTAAGGATGACGGGGGTTTAAGTCTCATTTAATATAAACTATGTCCAGAAACTTTACGGTAATTGTAAAAGTGTTTACGTTAAAGGAGTTCTGTCATCAGGAACATTGGTATTAAACTGACTGACTTTAGACATTTGCTAATATGACTAAAACTCCCCTTATCCGTAAGAATGCATCCATTTACTGCATGAGGGACATTATAGTCATATTTAATGTCCAGGTCGGCCCCTGAGCTCCCCTTCATGTCCTGGCTGTCACTCACCCAGGAACTATGGTAGACAGTCCAGGGGATTGCACCCAGCAGTACATTCAATCCCTCCTTCCTTTAGCAGCGACACGCGTAGCTGTGAGGAAGTAAGCTGAGCAAGCTGATTGGTGGAGGCAGTGGAGCAGCAATGCTTCAATGCCGCCTGCACCACACTTCAAGTTCTAGGCTAAGGGTCCATTCACACGTCCGCATACGTTCCACAATTTTGCGGAACAGTTGCGGACCCATTCATTTTCAATGGGGCCGGAATGTGCTGTCCGCATCTGCATTTGCGGATCCGCACTTCCGTTCCGCCAAAAAATAGAACATGTCCTATTCTTGTCCATAGTTGCGGACAAGAAAAGACATTTTCTATGAGAGTGCCGGCGATGTGCAGTCTGCAAAATGTGGAACTCACATTGCCAGTGTCCTAGTTTTGCGGCCCCAAGTGTTCCGGAAAAAACGGATCCGGTATTTATTTTTTTCACAGATTCAATGGTCTGCGCATGCGCAGACGGAAAGAACTGATCAGTTTTGCCAGAACACTTGCGGCCGGATCCTGCATTAATGCATTTCAATGGAAATTAATGCCGGATCCGGCATTCCAGCAAGTGTTTAGGATTTTTGGCCGGAGAGAAAACTGCAGCATGCTGCGGTATTTTCTCTGGCCAAAAAAACGTAAGAGGGACTGAACTGATGCATCCTGAACGGTGTGCTCTCCATTTAGAATGCATTAGGATAAAACTGATCCGTTTTTTTCCGGTATTGAGCCCCTAGGACGGAACTCAATACCGGAAAACAAAAACGCTAGTGTGAATGTACCCTAACATGGCCGCATGTAGTGGGAGTAGCTCCTGCAGACTGAACAGTGGGGTCGGGGCCAGCCTGTGACTCCTCACTCTGTAGTGCAGCCATATCAATAAAGTTACTTATTCAACACAAAACAGGGAGGGGAGAAAGTAAACAGATCTGCCTGGATAGTCTGATGCCCAGACAGGAGGAAAGAAAGCACAGACATGAAAAACAGGTATTGGGGGCATATATATGCATGGTGAGGGGTGTTAGGAGCCTCTTTAGGTTTATGCCACCTATAAGTTGGCATTGTTTAATTCCCAAAAATTTGCCCAAATTTTGGCGCTTGGGGGAGCAATTTAGGCAATGACTCACAAGGATACACCCCTTCTGAACAAACCATGCCCCCTTGACAGATGATGCTTACTGTGTAAAACAGTAACTAAATGTGGTGCAAAGCATGCACGCCAGTGCAGCAAAGAAGTGGGACATTTTCAGTTGTAAATCTGCTCCATTGTGTTCCAGTGGATGAAGTTGAATGATTTGCCTGGCCACAATAATCTCCATCAGCAGCCATCTTATGGACAGGACCTCTATGCAGACAGCACAGGGGACATGACTTAGGCTAATCAGCCGACTGTTAATGGTACTTTTTACTTATTGAGCCATTGCTTCTGTTATGACCAGCGGGTGAGACCCGCTGCCCCATGTGACCAACTTCCTCTGAGGGCGATGTCTAAGCACACCCCTCGTTCCACACACGATACCTCTGATGGTGAGGAGAGACTTTCCTGAGGGGTGTACCAGGTGCTACCTAAGAGGGTTATTGGAACACGAGGGAATCGGGACCAGAGTGTGAACCCACTGGACTGACCTTCAAGTGACACAATACACCCAGTGGATGCTGGGAGGCCAGAGGCTGATCAGTAGAAAGAGTAGTCAGGGTACGAAGGCAGAAGTCAGGGCAGGTAACAAGCAAAGTCCATAAACGTAGATCAGGGTCAGAGCAGGCGGCAATCGAGCAAAGGCCATAATACTTAATCCAAAGAATGACAAGAACCAACAGAACACCTGATCTCAAACAGGAAGTAGGCACCTTTAAATACCTTCTTCAG
Source organism: Bufo bufo (assembly GCF_905171765.1). NCBI lineage: Eukaryota > Metazoa > Chordata > Amphibia > Anura > Bufonidae > Bufo > Bufo bufo. The sequence continues at coordinate 379,622,739 of NC_053392.1, read as the reverse complement.
ACCAGGTATAAGCAGAGGAAGATAGAGGGGGTGCGCAGGCTGCCTCACAAAGGAAGGAGACAAACACCCTAAATACACACAAGGAACTCTGAGCCAGAGTGCAAGTTCTGCTCAGAACCAGGAGGGAAATGCTGGCGGCAGAAATGGAAACCACAGCTAAGAACCCAGCTGCCCGTCATCACGGAGTGCAGCAGCGGGAAGGAGTGATGAAGCCCGGCCCCCATACCTGTGTGTGAGAGGAGAATCACAGGTACGGGGGAGCTGGGCTAACAGCTTCATTTTGGAGAAAAAGTACCTTTAATCCATATGCAGATGAGCAGTTAAGTGCACTGAGGGCAGGCCCAAGCACCCTTGATCCCCCTGCATATTCTGCCACCCCCTCCCTCTCCTTTTTTACTCACAGGAATAGGTGAAATCACATTTCAGGAACCTGGTCTTGCCAATCAAAAAGGAGAGGGAGGTGCTTTAAGAGGAGGCAAGATGACCAAAGAGCACAGAGTGGCTTAAACCTGCACTCTGAGTGTGTTGGCAATGGCAATGTTGGCACACCCCAGATGATATGGTTGTTGCTTCATTGTGAACAGACCAAAAGCGATCGGCTGGATAATTTTGCTTAGAAAAAACATTAATTTTCTTTGTGATCATCTAAGGTGATCATTAAAGCCTACTAGGCCAACAATGGGCCCACACTGCAGAATCATTGTTTTCTGGGTCACTTAACTGTCACTGAACTACCTCAGTCAGCACGACCATAGACTTTGAAAAACCGCCATCGCCTGCAATCTCCCAAACGTGCGCACGAGCACAGTCCTCACTACACCAAGATTGACGCATAGAGGAATAAAATTTATGTCATGAGTGTGTCAACTATTGACAACTCTTTGCGGTTGTCTAAAATCTATTCGTTACACGTCCCCTGATAGGGGACGTAACAGGGATTAAACTGATAAGTATAGTACTACTTAACACACCACTCATATAGGGTGGCACAGTACATTGCACGGCGCACGTGCAGTGCCCCAAATTGTAAGTAAGAGGACCGACCAACCATCCTTTTCCATCTCCCAGTTCCTAAAATCTATTCCATACACCGGCCCCTGATAGGGGACAAAACAGAGATTAATCTGGTAACAACAGATTTTTTTAATTTAAAAAAAAAGAGGACAGCCTCTGCGGAGCTGGGTATTTTTTGGCCGCGTTACTGAACGCTCATGCACAATGGCTGTAGGCTCATGCGTCCTTTTGCAGAGGTGACAAACCTGGTCAGTCAAACCCAAGGCAACATCATCGATCTCATCCCATATGCGTTTTTTCTGGAGCGTGCCCTGCGAAGAGTGCTGGATCAGGCCGTAGATGAGCATGAAGAGGAAGAGTTGTGGTCACCATCACCACCAGAAGCAGCCTTGTTGTCGTCGATTGCTGGACCTGCGGCAACGCAGAGAGAGGAGTCAGAGGAAGAAGGTGGCTTTGAGGAGGTGGAAGACCAACCACAGCAGGCGTCCCAGGGGGCTTGTTGTCACCTTTCGGGGACCCTTGGTGTTGTACGTTTCTGGGTGGAGGAAGAGACCTTCAATGACGTCAGTGAGGACAAGGAACGGGACATGCTTGGTATCCAAAATTTTATGTTCGCGACCTCTCTAAAAGTGAGTTGATGTGAAGTATAGGACATTCAGATACATTGACAAGCCCCAATATGTTCAGCCAAGTCAACTCACTTGTTCACTAAAGCAAATTCCAAGTATGTAAGTAACAGATTATATTTTGCATCTTTAAGGTGGAAGAGTGAATCTTTTAGCAAAGCACAAATAATTCAAAGTGGTTTTCTTAACATGAGGATACAAATTCAATTCTTCCCCGGTCCCCAAAGCTGTCCTCTTAGTGTGCAACTATGACATGTCATCTGCTACTACTCGATTAGTGTAATGTCAATGAGCGGTGAAAGATTACCCATGTACTGGTCAAGTGCATAATTCAAACATCATATTAAAACAGGTTGCCTTTGAGGTATGTCCCATAATTAGCTTTATAGTTGTAATGAAATCTCGTTACGTAATGCATCCATTTTGAGATTTGCAATAGACTTCTGTTTTGTCGCCTGAAGGCTGCTTTGTCCTTTCATGTTTTCTGATTTGTATTAAGTTTTCTTTGCTCATTCCTCTCTTCTCCTTTAGTGTGATACACGTGTGATACGACCATTATCAGCCCAGGAAACGGTCCATGTGCAGGCCGCATTTTCCTGACCGACTACACCCTCCTGACCCGAACTGACTGTATGACAGTAATTTATAATACAGACAATCTCTTATCTGATCGTGGGGTCTGTACACATGAAGAGGTGAGTACACGACAACTGCCTCGCGGTCAGATAAAGACTGGTTGTATCATACATTATTATCATACAGTCAGTGCAGGTCAGGGAAGCCGTGGTCAGCCTGGAAAATGTGTCCGACACATGGACCGTGATTCCTGGGCCGATCATATTTGTTTGCATGAGCCCCATAACACTGGCCTCCACAGTGGCCCCATAACACTGGCCTCCACAGTGGCCCCATAACACTGGCCTCCACAGTGGCCCCATAACACTGGCCTCCACAGTGGCCCCATAACACTGGCCTCCACAGTGGCCCCATAACACTGACCTCCACAGTGGCCCCATAACACTGACCTCCACAGTGGCCCCATAACACTGACCTCCACAGTGGCCCCATAACACTGACCTCCACAGTGGCCCCATAACACTGACCTCCACAGTGGCCCCATAACACTGACCTCCACTGTGGCCCCATAACACTGACCTCCACTGTGGCCCCATAACACTGACCTCCACAGTGGCCCCATAACACTGACCTCCACAGTGGCCCCATAACACTGACCTCCACAGTGGCCCCATAACACTGACCTCCACAGTGGCCCCATAACACTGACCTCCACAGTGGCCCCATAACACTGACCTCCACAGTGGCCCCATAACACTGACCTCCACAGTGGCCCCATAACACTGACCTCCACAGTGGCCCCATAACACTGACCTCCACAGTGGCCCCATAACAGTGACCTCCACAGTGGCCCCATAACACTGACCTCCACAGTGGCCCCATAACACTGACCTCCACAGTGGCCCCATAACACTGACCTCCACAGTGGCCCCATAACACTGACCTCCACAGTGGCCCCATAACACTGACCTCCACAGTGGCCCCATAACACTGACCTCCACAGTGGCCTTATAACACTGACCTCCACAGTGGCCTTATAACACTGACCTCCACAGTGGCCCCATAACACTGACCTCCACAGTGGCCCCATAACACTGACCTCCACAGCGCCCCCATAACAGTGACCTCCACAGCGCCCCCATAACAGTGACCTCCACAGCGCCCCCATAACACGTATATCCACAGTGCCCCTATAACAGTGACATCTACAGTGTCCCCATAATGGTGACATCCACAGCGCTTTCCATTAGAGACATCCGCAGTGCCCCCATAACAGTGACATTGGCAGCTCTCTCCATTACAGTGAAATCTGTAGCGCCCCCATAACAGTTACATCCACAACGCTTTTCATTACAGTGACATCCACAGCGCTCTCCATTGCAGTGACATCCACAGTGCACCCATAACAAAGAGATCCACAGCACTCTCCATAACAGTGACATCCAGTGTCCTTAAGTGCCATCCACAATGTCCTTATTGTCATCGAGTGTCCTTGTGCAGGCGTTGGGATCATGGAATGCTGGCAGGAGGCGGTGACCATTAAGGGGATCATAGGAACCCCTGCGCTGCGGAGGGTATTATTTAAATAACCTTCCCTCCACAAGTGATTTTAATCTGCAAAATACTAGGCGCCGGAGAACCCCTTTAAACTAGACAGTTTCTAGTTTGCACACGGACACATTTTTTTGGCGCACTGACAAAATTCTAGAGCAAGGACACTTTTTGGCATGCTGACTTTAAACATAACCATATGGTATAATGAGATAGTGGATGTGTACATGATGCTTTTGTTTCCATCCCAGGGCCCCCAAAAATGGCAGCAAGTATGACACTTTGCATAGTCTTTCTTAAAACACACAACTCGAACCAGCAGAGAACCGGTAGAACAGGTCTAGCTCGTCATACAGTATCTACACCTCATGGAGGGATGATATGTTGCAGGATTGGGACTATTAGGCCAAACCTTTTCAAATAAAGCAGACTGTTGGAGCCCAACAGTAATAACATGAAAAATAGTACAATTTTATTAGTAAGGGTTTCAGTCACCATATTCCATAACATTTTCTTTGAAATTGATTCATGATCTCCAGCATATACACAACATCTGCCATGAATGCCTGATGGGTGCAACTCACTCCCACGCTCCACATTGAAATTTATGGAGAGTGCTGGTGCTCACGTTCTCGCATTACAGACTTGGAGCCATTGGTTGTAGCGAGTCACATGACATACAATGGGCATGGCTAATTTTAGACTTAGTCTAAATTCATGTGCTCTCACATAAAAAAAATACCTGCTTGTATAACCTCACTATGAAATAATGTTAGCATAACAAAAAAGTTTCTTTCAAGACCAGTTTGTGAATGTCTATAACACATTTTCACCCTTTTAACCCCTTCCTGACATATGACGTAATAGTACGGTGCCCGCCCAATCAGTGCGGGGGCCTGGCAGCAGGGGCGGATTTGCCATAGACCTTACAGGGAAATTTCCCAGTGGGCTGATGTTCAGGGGGCCGCCTGAGTCCTCCTCACAGCTGGAAGTTTTTGGGGGTGTATTTTGTGCTGTTGGCAGTATTTTATGATGGACTGTGGGATTTGGCTCGGTTGGGGTGGTATAATGTGCCACAATATGGTATTGCTGGCTCTGTCTTCCATGAATTTGGACCTGACTACAAAACGGGGCCACTTTTAGTATTTTTTTTACAGCCGCTGCCCGGCAGTCACTGATAGCCGGGCCTCTGCTGTATCCACCGGCATTGCTGTAAAAGCCGGGGGATTAACCTTTTCTATGCCGCGGTCAGTGTTTGGGGATCCCATCAGGTTCGCGTCCTGCGGTGACGGGGACCCGATGGGCGAGAAGGCAGCCCGATGCTTTGCAGAGGTATCGGGACCTGCCTTCTACGGAAGCCTAGGAGATTTAGATTCAGTTTGAGCTTTAATCTGGTACCAAGACTAAAGTAGTATCTTCATTTTTTTATATTTTATGTAGCAGAAAATGGGGAAAAAAATGGAAAATGGATATCTTGTTAATTTTTTTCCTTTTGTGATTTAACTTAGTGTTACTAGCCAGATATGTTACATAATAATCCCTACGCTGTCACATTTATAGAAATATCAAATATCTGTACTTTACTCCACCTTTAGCATTGCTATAAGGACCCAGAACAAAGGCCTCCATGTTTTCCTCCTGTCTTTAGGTGGTATACGGGAACTGTAAATGGACGCACAGAAATACTCAAAGAACACATACCATGTCCTCCCAGCATGCACATCTCCCCCATCAGACTGCTCGAAGCCCATGATGTCATTGAGCTGTTACAGGTTTCCATGACAATGGCCCAAAAGCAGGAACCCGGGCATTTAACCACTGTGACCACGGCATTTGAGGTGGCTTGCCCCGAGAGTGCTGTGCTCCTAAGGCCCCATTCGGCTCCATCGCACTGAGATCAAGGGAGCCGTTCAGCTGCTGTGTTTGCCTCAAGCCAGCTAGAGGCAACCATGCTTACCACAAGGATGCTCCTATGGAGCCCTGCCTGTAGCAGAGTGCAATGGAGAAACGATCAGATGATTGAATGTTGAAGTCCCCTAGGGGGAACTTAAAAAAGTGGGCGAAAAGTGAAAAAAAAAAAAAACAACTACAGTTCTCTCCACAAAAAAAGCTCTCATACAGCTCTGTAGATGGAAATATAAAAAAAAAAAAAATTATGGCGATGCAGAGAAAATATTTATTTTTTCAAAGATTTTTTATTTCTTTAAAGGGGTTGTGTCCCTTCAGTAAGTGGCATTTATCATGTAGAGAAAGTTAATACAAGGCACTTACTAATGTATTGTGATTATCCATTTTGTTTCCTTTGCTGGCTAGATTCATTTTTCCATCGCATTATACACTTCTCGTTTCCATGGTTACGGCCACCCTGCAATCCAGCAGTGGAGGCTGTGCTTGTACACTATAGGAAAAAGTGCCAGTCTCTCTGGTGGCTGGGATCATGGAACTGTTCGTAGACTGGCACTTTTTCCTACAGTGTGCAGTCATGACCACCACTGCTGGTTCGCAGGGTGGTCGTAACCATAGAAACAAGCAGTGTGTAATGTGGTGGAAAAATGAATCAAGCCAGCAAAGGAAGAAATATGGAGAATCACAATACATTAGTAAGTGCCTTGTATTAACTTTCTCTACATGATAAATGCCACTTACTGAAATAAGACAACCCCTTTAAAGAAATAAAAACCTTGGAGAGAAAATGTTTATTTTTTCAATCGCCATCGACAGCCATAACCTTTTTTTTTTTATTTCCATCTACAGAGCTGTATGAGAGCTTGTTTTCCCCCAATGCAAGCTATGGTAAAATAAATGGTGCCGATAAAAACAAACCCTTGTGTGGTTATGTGAACAGAAAAAAATATTATGGCTCTTGGAAGGCTACGGAGGAAAAACAAAATTGGAAACAATTTAATTTGGCCATGTCGCCAAAGGGTTAAACAGGATCATGTAATTTTATGTTGCTGCTGCATGGGCTATACGCTACAACCACATAAGAGGGTTCATGCATATTGGGTCATCCTTCCATTATGCAGTATTACGGTATATGGTTTGCAGTCCATTATTCCTTTATTATCTTATTTTTATTGTGGACTTCCTGCATACGACCACACAGAACCTTTCCAACATGCCACTCGCCCTAAAAACTCTTAAAATTGTGATTACATCACAACCCTGTTGGACAAGATTGCTGCGATGATGCTAGCCCAGTACTATGAGGTGAGGATTGATGCTTCTTTCAACATGGGGGTTCCTTCCAATCTGCCCAGATTTTACACTGTTTTCATAACATGCAGAGATCAAGAAGGGGTAACAGTCCCAAAAAAAATAAAAAATACTGTCTTGTCTTTTTGCAGGTGGTTTCAGCCCAGTCGGACAGTCACTTAGTCGCACACCATCAATCAAGCTGCAAATGGTAATGTATTTTCTGTAGCCATTTACTAGCAAGTATTAGCACTTTGCAATATTCTGTCTATGTTTCCAGTAAAGATCCCCTCGTTAAACTGTGCGGACGAAAAAAATAGTTTTGCCTAATACTTTGGAGGTGGGGTATTTTTTGTTGGAAAGACTAGCAGTGTTTTCTGGGAAAAGTAATTTTTCTGAATTTCAGAATAGAACACAATATCTGTTGAAGACCACATTCACAGGACCGTGGGATGGCCATGCTCGTGTTGCGGACCGCGGACCCTATGACTCCAATGGATCCGCAAGATGCTGTGAAAGATGGGACATGTCCTATATTTTGCGGCTCCGATATGGAAGCCCTTCTATGTGCTTCCAGGTCTGTGCCTCCATACCACAAAATATAGAATATGTCCTATCTTTCGCCACATCTTGCAGATTGAAGTCAATGGGTCCTCACCACGATGCTAGTGTTTTGCTGGTCTGTGGTTTGCAGTCCCCAAAAACAGGCCTGGCCATCCCACGGTTGTGTGAATGCAGCCTAACCTGAATTTCCCTTCATCTTTGCTTCGCTCTCAATCCCCATGCAGATTGCTGTATTGTACAGTCCACGAAAAACAGACGGCATCTGTGTGCATTCCTTTTTATTTCTCACTCCCATCAATAGAAAGGACAATTCTCATCCACAAAAACGGACAGGAATAGGACCTGCTGTGACTTTCAAGGATTGAGCATTCAAAAAAAAACCACGCGTATGCATGGCCCCGTTGAATTGTATTAGTCAGCGTGTTATCTGTTCCAAAAACGGAGTTAAAATCTGATTGTGCATGAACCCTAAGGCTGGAATCATGTATCATGTGCATTTTTTTTTATTTGTGGAAGTTTTTGGAGCTACAACAAGGAGTGGATTCAAGAGGAAATGGGAAATTATTTCTACTTCTTCCTGCTGGATCCATTTCTGGCTTTTGCTCAAAAATTGCATTATTAGTTGCAGCTCAGACTGCGTCAAAAAATGCATGTTTATTTCGTGCCTTAGCAATTTTCTGGCTCACAAACGTGGTTGGCACTTTTCAAGTCCATACAACCTAACAAACTATGCTTTCACAGCATTCACCACTGGACCCTACAAACCAGGATATGAACTTGATGAGGCGGGATTGGGCTGCCGCGTTGACAGTCTGATCCCGCACTGTGGCAGGGAATAGAAATAATCAGTTCCCTGTCACTAATGCCTCCTGAACTCCTGTGCACTCAAAAGAAGTGCTGTTCTGTGTTGTTAGGGAACCCCATGACTTTAAAGGGGTTCACTATGCATAGGAGGCATGGAAGTATGCATAGATAATGTGATCTGTGCCTTCTCTGCATGTCAGCGTGGAAAAAACGTATAAGGGTTTTCCCATCACACACAATGTCTCTGGGACCCGCACCTACACCGAGAATGGAAAGGTGCACAGCCGCCCTCCATTCATTTCTGTGAGGCCACTATTTTCATCAGCCCCATAGAAATGAATGGAAACGGTGGCCAGGCAAGCCCGGTGCACTCCCATTCACTTGTATGGGGAGAGCGCTTGGCGATGGCCGGACCCTGGGCAACCTGGGGTCCTCCATCCACCGCTCTCCCCGCTCTGTTGTCTGCGTAGGTGCAGGTCCCATCTATCAGACAATGGGGGCATATCCTAGCAATATTCCCCCATCGTCTGTCATGGGAATACCCCTTTAAGGTATCCCCTATCCTGAGGTACAGGAGTACTGAGCTATAGAGTATAGAGATGAATGGAGCAGCGGTGCACATGCTCAACCTGCTGTTATGTTCATTTCAGGGGGTCCGTGGGGTACAGTGTGTCCCACAAGGCCACCTGAAATGAATGGAGGAGCAGATCAACCATGCGCACTGCCACGCCATTCAATTCTATAGGTAAGCCGGAAATAGCGAAGCACCGTACTTCTGCATCTATGGATAAAATCGGGAGAACGTATATTTTGCCTCTCACCATTTTTACCTAATTGAAGCATACACAATGGATTGATATCAGCCCCAAATTTAAATAAGGACTTTGGGGTAGACTAAGGCCTCATGCACGCGGCCGTTGTGTGGCCGTTCCGTGCATCGGGGACCGCAATTGCAGTCCCCAATGCATGGGCAACATCCGTGCAGCGGGCCGGACCCATTCAACTTGAATGGGTCCGTGGTCTGTCCGCACCGCAAAAAAATATGACACATATTTATTTGCGGTGCAGAACAATGGAAAGAAACACCACGAAAGCACCCTGTTGTGCTTCCGGTGTTCCGTTCCGCATCTCCGGAATTGCGGACCCATTCAAGTGAATGGGTCCGCATCCGTGATGCGTGGTGCACACGGCCGGCTGCCGTGGATTGCCGACCTGCCGTTTGCGGGCCGGCAATATGGCCACGGCCGCCCACCTTTAGAGCATTCTAAACGAATAAACTTTGCCATGGGCATCAGTGCCCCAAGCAGCCTATTATGGAAGTTTTAAAATATCTATTTCTCAGTAAAGTGTGTAAGTAACAATTTTGTAATATAACTTTTCGTTCTCCTGGTAGATAGGCTCACACCATTTAGCCCAGTATTTCACCCTGCCTTTGCTCAGCAGATCTATGAATGAATGATTTATTCCCCAGCATTGTATGAAACTTTTCACAGACATCTGTGAAAATACTGGTTTCTGTGAGTCACTATAAACAGACCTCAGGGGCTCCTGTGCCAGTGAGAGACACAGGCACTCCCTGCCTAAAAAGAAATGCTGCAATTTCGTAAAACAAACAAAACTTCACAAATAGTAACATTGCCGATTGGTAAATGTGTGGGCAGAAAGGAATTAGAGAAGCCAAACTTGTTTTGTGAAGGCACCTGTTTCGAAATGGAAATTGTCCACTCCTTTACAAGTGATGGCCTGTCCTCAGGATAGGCCATGAGTTTTTGACCAGTGGGGGGGTCCAACACCCTGCACCGCCACCGATCAGCTGTTCTGCAGTAGCTCTGGGGCTGGAACTACACCAGAAGTGAAGTCAATGGGAGCAGCACTGCAGTGACCAGCTCTGTCCACTGGAGCTGTGGAATTCTGAGGGTGCAGAATAGTTGATCGGCTTGGGTGTGGGACGCTCGCTGATCAGATAGTGACGGCCTATTCTGTGTCATTTCCTCAAGAATTGCACACGTACAGATTGTATCAGTCCTATTTTACTAGACTAATGATGCCTAGGAGGGAAAATGATGCTGCTGTGAAGGCATATGCAGCTTACAAGGATCTGTCTTTTCCAGTGCCGATCTCTAAATATTGAGATCAAATTTTTTGGGTGCTGAGTGGCTCTTTACATGCAAGTTTTAGCCGATCCATGGAGCAGAAAGATTTTTAGCATTATGGTGCACATTTGCATGCCCATTTCTGATGCTAGCATTTGTAGACAAAGTTGAAGTAGTAACAATGTGAGTGGATTTATTTTATGGACACTGCAGTATGTCTGGCACAATGCCATGAGTAACTCTGGGTGATGAGCACCATACTTTGGGAAGTACTGGTGCAGTTATTCTTGCGTTGGCACTAGCATTTGGCCAGTACTACCTCGTACACAAGTGGAAAACAGCTGTAAAGTGAAGATGTTAAAGGGGTTGTGGAACGCAAGTATATTGATGACCTGCCTTCAGGATTGGTCATCAGTATCAGACCGGTGGGTGTCCAACTCCCAGCACCCCCACGATCAGCTTTTTGAAGAGGCTGCGGTACTTGTGCAGTGTGTAACTGCATGCTGACTAACGTGTAGTGGCGGTGCAGTGTAATTACAACTGCTGGTCCCGTTCGCTCTAAGAGGATGAGCAGCTGTAGTTACATTGTACTGCCGCTACAAGTTAGACAGCGTGCAGTTAAACAGTGAAGAGGCCACAGCGCTTGCACCAGTGTTGTGGCCTCTTCAAACAGCTGCTTGCTGGGGTGCTTCGAGTTGGACCCCCCACCAATCTGATATTGAGGACCTATTCTGAGGATAGGTTATCAATATGTTAGTAGTTTGCAACCTCTTTAATGTGCTATGTGGCCTTAAAGGGGTTGTCCAGGCTTCCCCTCCTGCCTGATCTGGTATAGACTGGGTGTGGAGACACTGAACTGCATGCTGGGCTGCCAAGGGAACAATAAGACCTCCAGCAAGTATCCTGCAGGGATCTTATTCTAATTAATGGCACCTGTGCGTGATATTTGCTGGGCATCGGATGGTTGCTTTGGTTCCCCCAGCATAACTTCCTCGCTTCCTTCCACTGTGATCTTCAGCACAGGGATAGATAAAGCAAAAGGTACAGTCTCCTTAACCTTCTGAAATTATTTAAGTTTGAAATTGGGGCAAATTTTGACAATTCCTGTTTTGGGGGCAGTTGACATTTTTTTGTAACATGGACAACCTCTTTAACTTATGCCCACAGCCTACCTCCACTATTAAGCTTCATACGTATTTGCTCCCTGTCTGCTGCGTGTCCATCTTCCAGTCTGTGGCTTGTTTACTTCCTCCCAGGCATGGGCATGATCATCTCCTCCGCTGCAGCCAACCAATGACTTCAGCGGTAACATGTCACTTGTTGACACGTCACCACTGAAGCCAGTCATTGGCTGCAGAGCTGCAGGTGACCATGCCCAGGAGGAAGTAAACAAGCCAAGGACCAGAAGATGGACACGTAGGAGCCAGCACGCTGGACGGGAGCAGCGGATTTTCTGGTAAGTTTGAATCTTTTAATAGTGAAGGCAAACTACAGGCATCAGTTAAAGGTTAGGTATTCCCAAACAACCCCTTTAAGCTTTTTCATGACTCAGTCCTGATACTTCATCGTCAGCTGCAGCTTGTCATCCTTGCCTATGAATGAGGGTTGTGGTTCAGTGTTCCAGACCTGAGCACTTGATACGTGTTTTGTGAAACTGATGTAGATGACGCATTTGTCTTTTCACCTTGCCTAATCTGTACTTCAGCTTCATTGCAATTACTGCTATCCTTACTTTTCCCTTGCTTACTTGTATGTTTTGTACTGATGTTATTCATTGTCATAAATGTTTTTTTTAATCATTTTAGAGTGATTTGGAAGCAAAGGTTTCTTCCTTGAAAATAGAAGCTGACAGTATTCTACCAATCCAGGAGACAGTGAGTATACCTCATTCAGACTATTCAGCAGGAGTTTTTGCAGGCTGAATTTGCAGTGGATTCCGGCCCACGGAGAAGCCAACTTCCACTGTTTTCAATGGGAGGCCATGGTTTTTTGCCACCAAGAAAGGGAATTGGGAAATTGCCTCCCATTGAAAACCACGAGAGGCGATTTCCAGATGGCCGCCTAGTGGCTTTTTGGTGTGATAGCTAAGCAAAATTCATTCTGCAAAAAACTCAGCCTGAACAGCCCGTTATGTTGATTATTTTACAGTATTTAGAGGCTAAATAGATTTAGAAATAAAGGATGTGTCAATGCTTTATAGACAAATCACCAAGTCGTAGTCAAGGGGTAGTTGCCAGTTGGGGGGGGGGGGGGGGGGGGGTGTCCTTGCACACTGTCCAGTTAGTGCTGATAGTGTCAGAATGTAAGAATTGCCCATTTGACACGGGTAATGTTAATATAATTTATTCATACATTTCTAAGAGGAGTAACAAAAGAATGGCAATATGCAGTTCTAAGAAAAGATTCTACAGACATTTTCTTTCATGATCAATACAAATGCAGTGGTGTCAAGGATATATGGGCATGTCACCACAGCAGCCAAGAAGAGTACATCATTACTGCAGCATCTTGGAGGATCAGAGCGTTAAAGTTGTAATTGGCAGGGAGGGAGGTGCGAAAAGCTAAGACAAATATAAACACCCAATTAGTCAAAAGCTTTAATCATAAAATAGCATAAATATACCTCTTACATCCAGTGATGTCTCCTCTGATGTAGACGTTCTCTTTCTTTATCTTCTCCATTCAGACCAGACCGCCATGATGATTTCTTTCAGCCGTCTCTGCAGAGTTTGACAACTACTTTTCCATCCTCCTCTCCATTTTCTGAACACCCCATCCTGCCATCTCTAACACCGTGCCCACTGTGCTTCCCCATACTATATTGTAGAAACAGATAATCCCCCTGAAAATACTAGTTCCACACAGATAGTGAACCTTTCCATAATTATTGGCACACAGTGCCCTAAAAAATAACTGTGCCCAGCAAATAGTGTACTTGAAACTCATAGTGCAGTAAACACAGTGTCCTCCAAAAATGATTGTGCTAAGCTGATACTGTGCCAGGGTGCCTCCCAATGTAACAGTCCTCCCAAAAGTCCCACCAATAGTAATAATTCTCTGCCAGAGTGCACTATGTGGGAACAGTGCACCCAATAGTAATAATGTCCCTCATTTTGCCCCCAGAAGTAATAATGTCCCTCATTTTGCTCCCAGTAGAAATAATTTCCCCTATAGTGTGTGCCTTCCAAAAATACCCCCTTCCAAAAAATGACCCCTTATAGTGCCCCCAGTACAAAAAAAGTCCTTATAATGTCTGCCAGTGCAAAAATGCTCCTTATTTACAGCCGCAATATCCCTATAGTGCTTTCTCCAGTTACAAAATAATGACCCCACCCCATTGTGGCCCAACACCATGTTGCCAAATAAAAATAATAAACTCAAATACTTACCTCCATTCTGCTGTCAGTGATGTAGTGCAAGACACAGACCTCTTCTAGTGTGTGCCCTGAGCTCTATGCAGCCCAGCTCAGCCAGTGCGATAATGATGACACCGACCCCTGATAAGATAGGGCAGGGCTGGCCAACCTGTGGTTCTCCAGCTGTTGTGAAACTATAACTCCCACCATGCCCTGCTGTAGGCTGCTAGCTGTAGGCAGACTGGGCATGCTGGGAGTTGTAGTTTTGCAACAGCTGGGGAGCCGCAGGTTGGCCATCCCTGGGATAGGGGAACTAGGACTAAAGCCTATTAGAGGAAACAATGGTCAACGGAGATATTGCTCCCATGCCTTCGCAGCGTTCAACTGTATTGCTGTCCTGAGTACAGCGATGCAGTTGAATATGTACAGATGAGCGTTGCCCCTCATTGTTGGTGCACCCCTGTGCCCGTTGCTCATGGTTGGGAGTGGAATATAGTTTCTCTATTGGAAAGTGGTGCAAGTGTTCTTTTTCAATTTGGGTCCATCTTGTTTTGGCAAAAGAACATTGGTTACACAATAAAACGTGCACTTGATGGAGCCGTATCTGTGGTGGAACATGTTAGAGGCAGTGAAATGAGCAAGATTACATTTTTAGGGTCAAACAGAAATGAAAATGTTAACTACCTCATCACTTTAACAGTTTTACCAGTGTCGGGCTGTGGTGTCTTTATATTCTGAGAAATGAGTTCACTATGTCGTGTTCATAAATCAAAAAAGAAGCAGCTGTTCTGAAATTGGTACAGTAGCTGGTCTGATTAGTGCGCTCCACCATTTCCCACAGGCCATTATCACATGCCTCCTGCTGTGTTCCCACCACCTTGATTCCTTTAGCAAAACTTTACAAAGCCCCAGCTTTTACCAAGGTAGGGCTTTGGTTTCAGCTGTTGTACTGTGAGAGGAAGTAAATGGTAAGGGGTGTCTTTGTGGCATGAATGTGATAACGTTGTGGTGGTCTTATCTCTCCTCTAGGTGGTGGCTCTATACGACTACACTGCGCATCGATCAGATGAGCTAAGCATCCATCGTAGTGACATTATCCATGTGTTGTACAAAGATAATGACAATTGGTGGTTTGGCAGTCTACAGGATGGACAACAGGGTTACTTTCCAGCAAACTATGTGGCTGCTGAGAGTAAGTTCATAGAAAAGAGAGCATTGTTGGTTTACCTAGTTGTTTTATTCGTTACATCTGAAACACTGATATGATTTGTGAACGTAATACTACCTTGCTTTATCTTTTCTAGTCCAGCATGAGTATGACCACTCTACAGCATCCAAATCCCATTATCCTGTTTCCCAGGAACATTCACAAGCAGACCACCCTGATTATACTCCCAGCATGGTAAATGTTGTTATCTTAACAGAAAATATATACAATATTTTACAGTAAAGTACTGGTCATTTTGTAGAAGATCATATTCCGATTTTCCTCTACTTTAGTTTAAAGGGTAAAATGAAGATGATTTTTTTAACTTGCAGATCCTGCACCATGTACAAAGATTCCCTTGAAATGTTTAGTATACGGGCACATGTTGGGTCTGCTGAGGATTTTTCGCTGGAGATGGGCTGTTTTTTGTGGCGTAATTGCTGCAGGTCTTCCACTGCTTTCAATTCATTGTCATGGATTGATAACCCGAAGTGCACTTTATGCTGTGAGTTTTTTCCACAAGTGTGTGGATGAGATTTCTGAAAATCTCATCCATTTTGCTTGTACTGTAAATGCTGCAGATTTTCTGCATGCAGTTCCTCTTTGCAGAACCTGTGGCGTATATATACCGTAAAATGTATTTGTGAAAAGAGCCAGGGGCGTAGCTATAGGGGGCACAGAGGTAGAAGTCGCTACTGGACCCAGGAGCCTGAGGGGGCCCAAAGACCCTTGTGCCACATAAGAAGAAACTGGTATTCTAGAAAGTGCATGCTGATCAAGTTACACCTCTGGCTGGAGGGAAGGGGTTTGGTCAAGAATTTGGCATGGGTAGGTTACTGTTTCAATTTTTGCCTTAGGCAGCATGAAGGCTATGTGCTCCCCTGCCCCTGGCCACAAAGCAATGATGGAAGGGGGGCCCAAGCTGAACTCTTGCACCAGGACCCATGAGCTTTTAGCTACGCCCCTGAAAAGAGCCCAAAGGTCAGTACCCTTGGGCATCTCCATTAGAATCAAGGCCTACTCCTCCAATCTTCATCTTCTGTACTCCTTCCTCCACTTCTCACGTCTGAAACCCAGCTCTTGACATCATTAACCATGGTGCGCAGGTGCCATAAGGCTTAATGCCGCCAATGCCACAGAAGGGAACAGACGGCGCAATCACAAACAAATGGGTTATATGAGCCTGCACAAGATTTCAAGCGTTTGGTTTCTGACATCAGGAGTGGAGGGAGGTGTATAGAAGATGAAGATGGGAGGAGCAGCCCTCAATTCTAATGGGAGTGGCTGGGCCCAAATGCCTAAGGGTACTGCCCTTTGGGCTCTTGCTAGCTAATTATTGGACTAAATATCTTTTTCAGGGGAAACGAAGATCAGTATATATCAACAAAAATGTATGTCTGGGATACAGTAAAAATGTGACCTACAGGGCACCAGGCAGTTTATAATGGGAAAAGGTGGTGACAGACTCCCTTTAAAGCCATTTCAGGCAAAGTCATTAAACGGTTAATTAAGGCATCTGTTAAAGAGGACCTGTTACCACAAAATGCAATGCAATCTGCAGGCAGCATTTCTCATCCGTCTCATTGGGGGAGCCAGGCATTGACCATGGGTATAGCTGTTGCCGCTAGGAGGCGAACACTAAGCATAAGAAAGTGTAAGCTCCTCCCTCTTCAGCTACATCCCTTCCTGCAGGGACCAAGCTAATCAGTTTTAGCTTAGTGTCTGCAGAAGGGCTCCGAGTCCTCTAACCCTAAGAGCTCCGCTGCATGACGGGCTCCCGATCGGCTGGGCGGCCGGCTTCGTGTGTTTCGGCATGTTTGGCTGGCTCACATCTCTGATGCGTGGGTGCGGGAGGTCATTGCAGAGGGCTACAAGCTGGATTTCAAATCCTCCCCTCCTTCCCGTTTTTTTTCGGTCGTCTCCTCCGGCCTCTCCCGCAGCCGCAGATTCTTTTTTTCTGGCAATTCACACGCTGCTGCAGCAAGGTGTGATTGTTCCGGTTCCTGCACAAGACCGTTTTCAGGGATTTTTACTCCAATCTCTTTGCAGTTCCCAAAAAAAGAGGGGACGGTCCGTCCCGTTCTAGACATCAAGGCGCTCAACCGTTTCCTTCGCGTTCACAGATTCCAAATGGAGTCACTGAGGTTGATCATTGTGTCCATGGAACCGGGGGAGTACCTGTCCTCGATAGACATCAAGGACGCTTATCTTCACGTGCCCATATGCGTCAGTCATCAGAGGTTTCTCCGGTTCGCAGTGGGTCCATTTCACTACCAATTTGTAGCCCTCCTGTTCGGCCTGGCCTGTTTTTTTTCCACAATAATGCCTCTTGTACATCGTCTTATTATCTTTTGGGAGACACCTCTGTCATTTCCCGTCAAAAAATTACTTGCTGGTTGAATAAAAGTAACTTTTCAAGTAAAACTTTGCCAGGAATATGAATAATTATGGGCATCATTGTATATGCCCCATCCCCCTCTTCTGAATTGACTCCTGTGTTTGGCTCATAAAACTGTGCCAAAAACGTAATAAAAAAATTGCATTTGTGATTTAGGTTAAGGAACATTTCCTTAACTGTTTCCTTAACAAAATAAACAAGCAGAGACCCACGGGCAGAGTTTCAAACAGCAGAGACCAGCAGGCACATATATGCAATCAGCCATAAGGCTGATCGCATACATTTCACCCTTTAGATGCTGTGGTCAAATGTGTCCACAGCATCTGAGCAGTCCGGAAGCGGGAGCCACGCGCTCCGGCTCCCGTGACAGCATTCCCCAGCTGAGATGGAGGAATATGACCACTGCATCTGAGCAGTCCCGCTCCCATATCAGCATTCCCCGGCTGAGATTGGGGAATGTGACCACAGCATCTGAGCAGTCCGGAAGCGGGAGTCATGTGCTCCCGCTCTCGTAACAGCATTGCCCAGCTAAGATCAGGGAACCTATTACTTTTTTCTAATAGCCCGAAGCTTAAAGCAGGCTTGGGCAGCTATTAGAGGGATATACCAATACAGGCCACTAGGTGGCAGCGCTGTATTGTTATATTGAAAACTAAGTGTTCAATGATGGCTATATAGCCATCACAGAACACAATGGGCAATCTAATAATTTCCAGGTATAGTCACCCAGGGTGACTTAAAAAAAAGTAAAAAAAAAAAAAAATTTCCCCAAAATAAAAATACTTAACCAATAAAAAAAAAATAAACATCATGGCCGCATGCAGAAATGACCATAGTATTAAAATATAACAAGATTAATCCCATACAGCGAATGGCGTAATTGAAATTTTTTTTATAAAAATCAGCCAATTCGACATTTTTTGTCACTTCAACTCCCCAAAACTTTTTATAAAAAGTGATCAAAAAGTCACACACACTTCAATATGGTATCATGGAAAAGTATAGTTTGCCCCACAAAAAAGCACTCTCACACAGCTCTGTACGCATAACTATAAAAAAGTTATAAGCGTCAGAATATGGTGATCAAATAATTAGAATATGTTTTTACATTTTTTTTTAAAACTCAAGAAAGACTATTCATGTGTGGTATCGTTGTAATCATACTGACCTGGAGAATAAAACGAACAGGTCAATTTTACTGCATAGTGAACGCCATAAAAAAAAAACTGTAGTAGAATTGTGTTTTTTTCCAATTCCACCCCATTTGGAATTTTATTCCTGCTTCCCACTACATTGTATGCAACTGCAAATAGTGCCATTAGAAAATACAACTTGTCCCGCAAAAAATAAGCCCCTCATAAGGCTATGTGAACGGAAAAATATAAAAGTTAAGACTCTGGGAAGGTGGAGAGTGAAAAACCAAAATGGAAAATTGCCCGATCGTTTAAGGGTTAACCACTTACCTCTGTAGTAATCCAAAAGCAGTGTCAGATGTGTGCATGTCTGATTAAATAGCTGTTCCCCCCAATCCATATCAGTGGTTTTGTTATATGTAAATTAGGTATTTCTTTTATTTATTTTACTCGCTTTTATAGGACTGACAGGACTATGCAGCTAATTTGCATATCACAAAACCACAGAGTTCTCATGAATGCAGACACTGATCGGGATGGGGGAAACCGCAATTAAATCAGGAGACCTGTGCACATCTGACACTGCACTTCGATTACTAGGGAGATGTGTGGTGACAGATTCCCTTTAGAGATTGCGCCCATTCATGAGCTTCGCGCAATAGCCACTGAGTGCCTATAGTTTTACACAGCACACACTCGGTAGCAGAGTCTGTGATCTGATCGGCAATAATGCCAATCACAGACTTTTAACCCCTTAGATGCTATGGTCAATTGCGACCGCAGCATCTGAGCTCTCAGTTAGGCTACTTTCACATTTTCGGCAGCCTTCTGCAGCAGGCTGTTCCGGCTGGTGAACAGCCTGCCGAATCCACGCTGCCACTAGTGCATGCGTGCTGCCGGAAGTCCACTCCGGCCCCATTCACTATAATGGGGGCAGGTCCGGCCGCAGCATGGCAAAGAGGCCAAGAGGCAGCCGGAATAAAACTACAACATGTCCTCCGGCCCGCCCCCATTAAAGTGAATGGGGCCAGAGCGGACTTCCGGCGGCACGGTGCACTAGCGGCAGCACGGATCCGGTGGGCTGTTCACCCGCCGGAACAGCCTGCCGGAGAAGGCTGCCGCTAATGTAAAAGTAGCCT
This sequence comes from Bufo bufo, assembly GCF_905171765.1. NCBI lineage: Eukaryota > Metazoa > Chordata > Amphibia > Anura > Bufonidae > Bufo > Bufo bufo. Next base: position 379,603,083 of record NC_053392.1, on the reverse strand, counting down.
TACTGGTAGCAATGCGCTCCTGGTGACTAAACAGCTTCCCCACAACAAAGTCATGGGAGCCATTTGGTTGCTGTGTCAGTCTGGAACCTTCTGAAGGCTCTGAGGCCTGCTGTAGTAATGCGGCTATCACGCACTGCCTGTATTTATCCTGTATGGTGAATAGCATAACAAAAAATATAACCAAAGTGACCGAATTCACCGTTTTTTGGTCTCTTTATCCCCCCAAAAATCGAATAAAAATTGATCAGTCATACACACTCAAATTAGTGTCAATGACACATCTCACACAGCTCCGTAGACGTAAATATAAAAAACTTGAGGGGCAGAATATGGCAGTGCAAATACATTTTGTTTTCAGTTTTTATCTTTTTAATTATTAAAACACAAAAAAATAATAAAAATGTGATATCGTTGTAATCATATTGGCTCACGGAATGAAGTTAAAGTCATATTTAACACATAGGGAGCAATTGAAAAACGAAAACCCATACAACTATAGCGAAATGTTTTTTTTCCCAATACCACCTCATTTAGAAAAAGAACTCCAGCTTTCCGTTACATCATTTGCAATATTAAATGGTACTATTAGAAAGTACAACTTGTCCTTGAAAAAAATAATGGGGTCATTTATCAAACTGGTGTAATGTAGAACTGGCTTAGTTGCCCATAGCAACCAATCAGATTCCTCATTTCATTTTCCAAAGGAGCTGTAAAAAATGAAAGGTAGTATCTGATTGGTTGCTATGGGCAACTAAACCAGTTCTACTTTACACTAGCTTTATAAATGAGCCCATAAGCCTTTATACAGCTGTGTGAATAGAAAAATAAAGAAGTTATGGATCATCTAGGAAGGCACCGAGTAAAAAAACAAAAAACGCTACCTCGGAACCGAAGCCACTTTAAAAATCAAAAGTCACGCGAGACTTCATTAATAACTTACTTCGGCTCATCGGAGCCCATACATTCTAATACTCTACGGAGACAAATCTCCGTATAGTATTATTCCGAAGTTTTGAACAAAGCGACTTCGGATTAAGTATCTGAAGTTCGCTTCGCTCAACTCTAGTCGTAACCATGGAACCGAGCAGTGTAATGTGATAGAAAAAATTAATCCAGCCAGCAAAGGAAGCAATATGGACAGTCACAATGCATTAGTTAGTGCCTTGTATTAACTTTCTCTACATGATAAATGCCACCTGCTGAAGTAAGACAACCCCGTTAAGATAGGCCATCAGTATCAAATTTGTGGCATTCGCACCCTTGACAATCCAAACACCTGTATTACCTGAATGGGATTGAGTTGTGAGCTGCAGTTCCAGGTACATCCACCACCAAAAGAATGTAGCTGTGAAGAGGATTTAGCAAATGCAGGGAGTTGTACACCACCCGATATGATATTGAGAAGGGGTTTTCCATCTTACATCAACATAATTCAAGAAGGTAGCTGTAATTTATTTATGTATTTCTTTTATCTTAATTGCTTCTATATTCCATTCTGGGCTGTGGTCACATGACCATGTCCATCCAACTCTTTCTGATTCCCTGTTATACATGCAAACAAAAGAACTGGGAATTAAGGATTTTTTTGGGTTACAGTGGTACTATACCTACTATACATGAAAAATGGAAGCTCTTCGTGCACATTTTTGATCAAACGTGTGTCAGGCCCATCTACACTCCAAACACACTGCAAGAAAATTTAGAGTAGCACATCCAAAGTCACAGCTGCACATCCATAAAGCGAACGTGCAGACAGCAAAGAAGATACGTATAGCAGCATACTGTTACACATGCAAACAATGGAACTATGACCTAGGGATTATTTTGGATTACAGTGCTACTATACATGAAAAATGGAAGCTCTATGCTCTCTCTTTTAGATTAAGTACTCCCCGCCCATCTGCCCAGGGCTTCTGAGCAGAGTATAAATATAGCTGGTTCCTATACCGTCCTGAACATTGTAGACTTAGGTTAGGTCCAGGAGGGGCAGTACTGTTAGTGTTGGGTACCCATCTGCAGAAGACATTTTGACGTTGGTAGATGGACCCGACACACGTTTAATCAAAAATGTGCACAAAGAGCTTTCATTTTTCATGTATAGTAGGTATAGTACCACTGTAATACAAAATAATCCCTAGTTTTATTGTTTGCATGTATAACAGTGTGCTGCCATATGCATCTTGTTTGCGGTCTGTATGTTAGCTTTATGGATGTGCACCTGTGACTTTGCATGTGCTAGTCTAATATTTTCTTGCAAATATTTCCTGTTATGTGATGTCCATGGGTGTGTCAGTGATAGGGGACTGTCTATGTAACTGGGAGGGAGGAGCTATACATTTGCTGGGTGTTATTAGGGGCAGTGATAGGGGAGTGTTTATTTAACTAGCTGGGTGGGAGGAGCTATAAACTAGCTGAGTGTTAGGGCATGGGCCTGGCAGCTGATCAGCGGGGGTCCCGGGTGTCAGACCCCCGCCGATCAGATGCTGATGATCTATCCAGAGGATAGATCATCAGTTTAAACAAACTGCAGAACCCCTTTAAATGATATTTAGTTGTATAACCACTGTTTCTGAGAACTGCTGTACATCTGTGTTGCATGGAGTCAACCAACGTCTGGCAGCCCAGGATGATTGGACTACATTCCACAATTCTTCTCTATTTCTTGGTTTTGCCTCAGAAACTGCATATTTTATGTCACCCCACAAGTTTTCTATTGGATTAAGATCCGGGGATTGGGCTGACCACTCCATAACGTCAATCTTGTTGGTCTGGAACCAAGATGTTGCACGTTTACTGGTGTGTTTGGGGTCATTGTCTTGTTGATACACCCATTTCAAGGGCATTTCCTCTTCAGCATAAGGCAGCATGACCTCCTCAAGTATTCTGATGTATTCAAACTGATCCATGATCCCTGGTATGCGATAAATAGGCCCAACACCGTAGTATGAGAAACATCCCCATATCATGATGCTCGCACCACCATGCTTCACTGTCTTCACAGTGTACTGTGGCTTGAATTCAGTGTTTGGGGGTCGTATGGCAAACTGTCTCCGACCACTAGACCCAAAAATAACAATCTTACTTTCATCAGTCCACAAAATGTCTCTTTAGGCCAGTCAGAGTGCTCTTTGGCAAACTGTAACCTCTTCAGCCCATGTCTTTTTTTCAACAGTGGGACTTTGCGGGGGGTTCTTGCAGATAGCTTGGCTTCACATAGGTGTCTTCTAATTGTAACAGTACTCACAGGTAACTTTAGACCTTCTTTGATCTTCCTGGAGCTGATAGTTGGCCGAGTCCTTGCCATTTTGGCTATTCTTCTATCCATTAAAATGGTACTTTTTCGCTTTCTACCACGTCTTTCAGGTGTTGGTTGCCATTTTAAAGCATTTGCGATCATTTTAGCTGAGCAGCCTGTCATTTCACTCACTAATTGAACTCCACACTGCTATTATTTGGAACATGCCCCTTTCAATTAGTGATTCAATTACAGAGAATCAGCAGCAGGCATGTCATGACTGTTGGGTCTGTTGTATTTTTATTACTCTGCTACACCTGCTAGTAAATGATTTGCCATGTAGAAATATAATTGCTATCAAAAACAGTGATTGATCAGGTTAGTGATGTCTGACTGCTATTATTTTGAACACAACTGTATTTTCCTTGTAGGAGCACCGCAGGGTAAACAGCTTTTCTGTTGTTGTTGGCTTGCTACAAATAGTTGATCAGAGTCCCAGCACAATTCATTTCTGGTTTATCTTTATGTAACTTGTTTACAGTGGTTGGGGATGAAATGCAGGCCACTGAAATGCTGTTGAGGAACGGGAACCTGTGGCCTTCTGTAATAATTTATAAAAGATGGTTTCATCTAGCTGGGTGACTTCACATTTGGAGCAGTAATCTAGACCCAACCTTACCGACCAACACGTTAATGTAGAGTTTTAAGGCTCCTAGAATACTTAAGGGTGAAATAGTATAACATGCATAGATCATACATCAGATATTTCCGGTGTATTTAGACTCCAAATAGTCATAAGGCTGTTCTCTTGCAGATGTCTGCACCAGGGTTGTTGAGTCAGTAAGCTAAACCTCCTTCTCTAGTTTTCCACACTCCAACTTCTTTATAAATGGCTTATGCACAATAAGCAGTAATGCCGGGTGGTAATATCAGGCTTTTCAGCTATTTTATCACCATCATATAAGAGTTAGATTTCAAAACCCTAGTTAGAGTCAGGACATTGCTTGCAACTCCACTGCCATGGTCTACAAAAAAGGTTTGCATATCAGGGAGCTTGTTCTCATCCTTTTCTAGTGAAATGATCACTGAACCCTGTTTTGACCAGTGCCGATATAACGTGTTGGTCTCACACACTCTCCGATGACTGTATAGACCTCTGGGGCCCAGAGAGGAGAAGCAGTGAGGTCATGTACCAAAAGTTCAAATGCACTAAGTAACTAACTGCTGCTGTTACTAATATGCTGTCATAAGGGCAATTAAGAAAAGGGAATTTATACAATATAACCTGGTTCCCATTTAGATCACTTTTAGGTTGTCCATCCCATTCCAAACTCTCTCTCCCATACATCTCATATCATGCTCAGATGGGTTACAATACACAAAGCCTGTTTAAGTGTTTAGTTGACATATAATCTGAATGTCATCATTTTTTTCTCACTACTTTCTGGAACCTGTTAGGCTGGACTAGCAAAATAGATGAGCTCTGACGAGATGTTTGTTAACTTGTAGGAGGAGTCTTAATCCTTTTGAGCTGTCCTTTCATAGATGTCAAATGAAATTACCCAAGAATTACATATTGACACTGGCCTTGAAGGGAAAGACATAATCAATTAAAAATAATATTATCTTGAGCAAACAGAGGCATGCCATTGCCTGTGAATGTGCGATCTTAAAGGGACACTGTCATGTGGATTTCACTTACTGAGCTATTAACATCACCACATCAGTCTCCACGATCTACATTAAAATATACTAGTACTACTGCCCTGTGTCTTGTAATTCGTCTATAAAATCGCTTTTATTAATATGCTAATTACCTCAATAAGGAGCCCAAGGGACTGTCCCTCCAGCTGTTGGAGCCCAGCCGCGTCCATTACTTCGAAGCCCAGCACCGCCCCACTGCTAATTTATTCACTCCTCTTCGCCAACGTAATGTTTGTGCAGCGCTTGTAATTCCGCGCATGTGCCCTGGATACACATGTCAGCGCCCGTGCGGTGTCCTGGCATCGGCCTCACAGAACTCATTGCGCATGCGCAAGACTAGCTGTCTGCCAATGAATGGATTACTCTATCCCTAACCCTGCTGACTATATTTGAATATACCATGAAAGTGCTCTGTAGATTGCTTAAATTCTGTTACCACTGCTCAGAGATATACCTGGTACAGCATTCTAATTGTGCTTACACAATTCCAGCAAGTCTCTGAGCGGTGCCATAGTTGTCCTTAGAGCCTTTTTATTAGAGAAGAGTTCTGGTCAAACTTGACAAGCTCCACCTATGTGGTCTTCCGGCATGTGTCTGGAACTTGGCTTTCCGTTTTGTTGCATTGCAAGGCACTATGGTTTGTTCTATAGCTGTATGACATAACTCCATACTATAGCTATTCTGTTCTTTCTTAAAGCTATTCTGTCCTTTCTTAAAGCCACATTAAAATGTGAATTGTAAGCCATATGGTTGAAGGGGTTGTCCGGGTTCAAAGCTGAACCCGGACATATCCCCTTCTTCACCCAGGCAGCCCCTTTAAGTGGAGCATCGGAGCATTTCATACGCTGATGCTCTCCTTTGCCCTGTACTGGATTGCGCAGGGCAAGGGCTTATTTGTTTATATTTTTCACTGCTGGATGTAGGCTTCCGCCTTGCAGTTTTGCTCGAGACGTGACCGGCACTGATGGGAAGGCTTTAGCGCTGCCCTAGCCGTTTTAAAGGCCGCCCACTAGTGCAGTTGATGTCACCGGGCTCCCTAGCTATACCCATGAAAAGCATCTGCCCGGACAACCCCCTTTACTGTGTAGCATATAATGCACCATATTCACCCCAGGAGCTCTAAATGTCACAAATTTGTAGAAAACAATGCCTTCATTGGAATGCATTATCTCTGTGCATTGGAGTATCAGATTGTTATGTACCTGGCCAGCGGTCATGAGGAGGACTTGGGCAGCCCCCTGGACATCGGCCAGTCCGACCCTGATTATAGCATATGCAAGTCTTATTGGGGTCATTTATCAAACGCGTGTGGCCCATAGCAACCAATCAGATTCCACCTTTCATTTTTCGAAGGAGCTGTCAAAAATGAAAGGTGGAATCTGATTGGTTGCTATGGGCTACTTTACACCACTTTGATAAATGACGCCATTAGACGCCCTGATTACACAGGCTGATGCACACTGAATGGATACTACTACAGTCGTTCCTTCCTCATTCTGTTCTCTTCATTATCGGCAGCACATACTTGATTACACAGGAAGATGTGCTGCCGAGAATCAGGCTTCTTTCATTGGCTGATTGGCTGCTCGATTATATGAGCTGATTATCGCGAACGAGCGTTTGTATTCCCGATAATTGGCCCGAAATTATGCAGTGTAAGAAGGCTTAAAGAGGTTATCTGGGTTCAGAGCTGAACCCGGACATACCCATAATTTCACCCAGGCAGGCTCCCATGATGTTAGCATCGGAGCATGTCATGTAAAACGGCTAGGGCAGCGCTGAAACCCGCCCTTCAGTGCCGGTGACGTCACCGGGCTCACTGCTGGACAGAAGCTTCCGCCTGGCAGCCCCATGGAGAGCCCCGGTATGTCACCGGAACTCAAGAAATGCTTTTGCCCTGCTCGATTTAGCGCAGGGCAAAGGAGAGCATCGGAGCATGCAGTCAGGGGGGCTGCCTGGGTGAAAATGGGGATATGTCCGGGTTCAACTCTGAACCCGGACAACCCCTTTAAGCTGCTATATGTGTATACGTGAGTGATAGCAGGCCCACCTGGAAATTTCCCTGTAGGGTCTATGGCCAGTCCGACCCTGGTTATAGCACATGCAAGTCTTATTGGGGTAATTTATCAAACTCGTGTGGCTCATAGCAACCAATCAGATTCCACCCCTCATTTTTCGAAGTAGCTATTAAAAATGAAAGGTGGAATCTGATTGGTAGCTTTGGGCAACTAAGCCAGTTCTACTTTATACCAGTTTGATAAATGATGCCATTAGTCTTTCCCCAAACTAGAATTGGATTGTAAAGCTGACCTCACACATTTCATAAATCTGTTGCAGGATTTAGTTTGACACTGAAATTCTGCAACAAAGTCCAGTACAATGTAAGTGAAACACATTTTAACACACCCCATTCACTAACAGCATTTAAAAAAATCTGCAGCAAATTCTATTCATTTAAAAATCCACAGCATGTCTCATCTTTTACGGCAGTCCCTTGTTTATGAGCTGTGAGAAGGAGAAGAAGCAGATGCAGTGAAACTGAAGGCTAAAGAGAAAAACTGTTGAATTTTTTTTATAAAGAACAATTTGAAAAATAACTTTTAGGCCTCATGCACACGGCCGTGTTCCGCGGCCGAGAGCGGTCCGAGGTAACCCGGCCGGGATTCCTTCTGACAGCAGGAGCGCACGGCGTCATTGGTTGCTATGACGCCGTGCGCTTCATGCCGCCGCTGCTGTACAGTACTACACTCGTATGATCTATGCCAGGAACACGGCCGTGTGCATGAGGCTTTAGGCAAAGATAATTAGAATGCAATAATAAAAAAGCTGTCCTTTAATATTTACAGTATGTGTGAACCTGAACATAAGAAAGAAGAAAAAAAATTGTTTATTTTGTATCCAACCCCAAATCTGACTTAAAGACTGGCTACATTATCACATGTATTGCAGTTTAGTTATATAAGCATGTTATCCAAGATCGGACACTGACAAAGAATGAGGAATTTTGGTGCAACATTTTTTGCGTATTGGATGCGGACCTATTCCTTTCAGTGGGGCTGCAAAAAAAATGCGGACTGCACACCAAGTGCCCTCCACATCCGTGTGTCCGTTCCGCGGCCCCGCAAAAAAAGATAGAACATGTCCTATTGTGCATTTTGCAGACAAGAAATTACAATGGATCCGCAATAAATAAAGAAAAAAGGATTCGGATTCTCGTTTTGTCAACCGCAAAATACATAAGGTTGTGTGAATGCACCCTAACTGATGGAAATAACTGACCAAATAACTGAAGTGTGGACTCTGCCTAAAGATGCACCAGATTTATCATCCAGCAGCAGCCACTGTGATAAATTTGGTGCATTTTCAGTCTGTCTCCATTTATTGTGTCTACAAATTAAATTAGGATTATTAAATGTGCGCCACTGTGTTGATAGATTATTTTGTGTACTATTTTTTATGTATTATCTGTGTATATTGCAGCACACCGCTGGGAGAGAATGCTTTTTCATATAGTTTTTGGGGCATTGAGCTTACAGTCTAGTTTCCCTACAATAGGTACATGCTAAACACCAAAATGTAAAAACTCTGGGGGTCATTTACGAACAGATATATACTCCATTTTTGTGGCGTATATCTGGTGCAGATTCTGTTACATGCCAGGTCTAAAAAAGGAGGGGCGGGCCGGCAGGCCCGTCTCATTCATCATTTTCTACACCTGGTTTAGGCGAAGAGAATGGTCTAAATGTAAGACAGCTAGGAAGCTGTCTTACATTTAGAAGTGGCGGTGGATTCTCCAAAGTAAGGGTGCATTCACACGACCGTATAAATGGATTTGCGGAACGGGTGCGGACCCATTCATTGTGCTGTCCGCATCCGTTGTTCCGTTCTGTGGCCACGCAAAAAAGATAGAGCATGTCCTATGCTTAGGCATTCTCTACATAGCGCTGGCCATGTGCAGTTCGCAAATTGCGGAACGCACACGGCAGGTATCTGTGTTTTGCGTATCCGAAATTTCGGTCGTGTGAATGCACCCGTATGTAGAGGCCAGTGCCTCTACATAACTTCGGAGATCCACCTCTAGCTCAAGGGCTTATTACGACCGGCGTCTAAAATGCTGGTCTTAATAAATGTGCCCCTCTGTTTCCATTCTGTCTGGTTCTTAGCAAACAATGTACAGTATATAAAATAGATTTAGGAATACATGAAATGCTGACTACAATTTCCTCAGGATTCTTAAAGGAAATGTGCCATCAGAAAATGACCTGTTCATTAAATCCGATTTCTATGTTTAACATATTTTTAAAGCATTTTTTACACCAACAGACTATCCAATTTCTGTCCAATCAGACCAATAGTTGGTGCGTATAACAAAAGATCTGTGTGTGTAAATGGCCATCTGGCCAGTGATCGGTCAAATAATCTGTTGGTGTAAATGCACCCTTAGCCTAATAATAGGCGCCACTTCTTTCACTTTACCGCCTATCATTACAGCCAGGATTAGATTGACAGATAGAATTCTGTGTACAGACAACACAGGATCCACCATTCACAATAGGTGATATCACAGCTTATCTGCTCCCTCCTGTGACCTCTGCACAGGTCACAGAGCATGCCTAGGAAACTCTCCCAAAGAGGCCCTTCCAGACCATTGTGTCTGTGGACCATGGGGCTGCCGTAAAACAATTTTTAATGCTCTCTAAATGCTGTTAAGGACAGCTCAGGCAAGATGGCCGCCCCATAATAATGTTTAGGAAATAGAATAAAAACGGAGTATTAAAAAATGATATGTGCTGCTATCTGGTTTTAACTGGCATAAGAACGTTTTCCCTGTTATACTGCTGGACTTCCAAGGTAGGAGCTTTTCTCGCAGAGACTATTTCATGTGTATGACTTTGTGTGGTTAGACTTCTAAACCTCTGTATAACTGGTGATCAGCCAGGTGCAGGTAAGATTTTACTCTGAGTAATTTCTAAAGTTTGTTTCTCACTTGACTGGGAGAAAGTAGGGCCTGAACCGATTTCCTACCACATTTCAAAAAGGAGACCTCAAATGAGAGTGTGTTGATAATGGGGTATATTCTCTCTTTCCCCAGGAAGCCGGTGGGTTTGTTAGATGTATAGACATGGCCTCCATGTCTTTCATACTACTACAGTGTCTGTCTGTTGTTTTTGCAGATGTCAGCAGTCCCCAGCAAGTCAAAGGATCTGAAATTTATGTCACATCGTGACACAGATGTAGGCTCACCTGTGACACCGTAAGACACATTGATTAAATAGATTTTTTTTTTTCCTCGTATTTCACCATGTCAAAAAAATAATTTTTATGTATAAAATATTGAATGAAAAAAGTCATGTAGTCACTGCCGGAGATTTTATTAGTTATTTTGAATTTGAAGGCTGTTATTTTGTTGTGAATTTTTTTTAAATAAACCACTTTTAACAGGTATCAGTTATTTCTTTAAATCATATAGTGTATTTCTGGTTTAAAGGCGCACAGACTGAGATATTAGAAAACGGGGGTTCAATTCGCCAACTTCCTACCACTAACCATGTAGTAGAAGTAAGGGCTAGAGCTATGGGGAAATCAAATTCCCTGCAGCTTTTTCACATGCCACCGTAAGGCCCCTTTCACACGGGCCAGTTTTCCACGCGGGTGCAATGCGTGAGTTGAACGCATTGCACCTGCACTGAATCCGGACCCATTCATTTCTATGGGGCTGTGCACATGAGCGGTGATTTTCACGCATCACTTGTGCGTTGCGTGAAAATCGCAGCAAGCTCTATTTTGTGCGTTTTTCACGCAACGCAGGCCCCATAGAAGTGAATGGGGCTGCGTGAAAATCGCAAGCAAGTGCGGATGCGGTGCGATTTTCACGCACGGTTGCTAGGAGACAATCGGGATAGGGACCCGATCTTTAATATTTTCCCTTATAACATGGTTATAAGGGAAAATAATATCATTCTGAATACAGAATATATAGTACAATAGGGCTGGAGGGGTTAAAAAAAATAAAAAAATTATTTAACTCACCTTAATCCACTTGTTCGCGCAGCCGGCATCTCTTCTGTCTTGTTCTGTCAGGAATAGGACCTTTGATGACGTCACTACGCTTATCACATGGTCCGTCACATGATCCATCACTATGGTGATGGATCATGTGACAGACCATGTGATGAACGTAGTGACATCATCAAAGGTCCTATTCCTCACAGATGAAGACAGAAGAGATGCCGGCTGCGTGAACAAGTGGATTAAGGTGAGTTAAATATTTTTATTTTATTTTTTTAACCCCTCCAGCCCTATTTTACTATGCATTCTGTATTCAGAATGCTATTATTTTCCCTTATAACCATGTTATAAGGGGAAATAATACAATCTACACTACAACTAACCCAAACCTGAACTTCTGTAAAGAAGTTCGGGTCTGGGTACCACAGTCGGTTTTTTATCACAAGCGTGCAAAACACATTGCACCCGCACGATAAAAACTGAACATCGGAACGCAATTGCAGTCAAAACTGACTGCAATTGCGTACCTACTCGTGCGGGTTTGCCTCAATGCAGCGGGACGCATCCGGATCTAATCCGGACACGCTCGTGTGAAAGAGGCCTAAGGGTACGTTCACACATTGCAAAAAAAAACCACTAAATTGAAATGCTGCGGATTTGACACTGATTTCACTCTTTGCATTGCCCTATTGAACACAACTCCCAGAATTTTACAGTGCCAGTGCTAGGCAGATGGTTTATCAATAAAGGGCATTGATAGAAAATGTATGTGGCTCATCTGTGACCAATATTTTTAAAATGATCCATTCTTTAGAAATAATCCTATATGAGCAGTATTTTGGCCTGTTTTACTAGTTTTATTTTCATATATTTTTTTAGCTTGTCTTCTTGAACAGCCAGGAAGGTATTAAAATTAGATAAACTATTTTAAGTAGGTCAAGCAGGTGTTCGAATCCCATTGGTTACTGCAATATAATCTTTTTAAAATACAAAAATATATTGGCACGTGGTTTTTCTTTATGCAGTTTCTCCTTGTTCATTTTTTACACTTTCTCTATGCATTATTGAGATGAGATCTATAGATACAGTATGTCCACCCTTGCCTTTCCACATATTTTGTTAAAGGGGATGTCTCACTTCAGTAAGTTGCTTTTATCATGTAGAGAAAGTTAATACAAAGCACTTACTAATGTATTGTTATTATCCATATTGCCTCCTTTGCTGGCTGGATTCATTTTTCCATCACATTATACACTGCTCGTTTCCATGGTTAAAGACCACTCTGCAGTCCAGCAGCGGTGGCCGTGCTTGCACACTATAGGAAAAAGCATCAGCCTATCTGGTGGCCGGGACCGTGGGAGCGCACATAGGCTAGTGCGTTTTCCTATATTGTGCAAGCACGACCATCACTGCTGGATTGCAGGGTGGTCTGTAACCATGGAAACGAGCAGTGTATAATGTGATGGAAAAATGAATCCAGAAGGCAATATGGACAATCCCAATACATTAGCTTGTATTAACTTTCTCTACATGATAAATGCCACTTACTGAAGTGAGACAACCCCTTTAAGTCATCCAGCTATTCAAATTCAATACATTATCTCGACATGCTAACAAAACCCTAGGCAGGCTGCAATACATGTCACAACTACTGGCTGGCCATGTATAGATACATGTAGCATAAACGATGTCCAACATCACAAAATCAGGCTTTTTCCAAAACTGACATTACTTTGCTTATCCTGGGATAGGTGAAGCCAAGAGGAATGAAAAGGAATGACCCATCTGTAGGTTTAGTTATCCATTATTTTTTTTTCTCACTATATATTGTTAACTTTGTGTTTCATCAAACTTGCAACGTCTGTTCACAAACCATGTTCAGCAGTACAATATAACATCCAGGTGGTCTCTAGCAATAAGGCAAGCGCAACGCTGTGTTTTTTGGAGTGCAGTGGTTTCCTCTGTGGTAACCCTTCATGTACACTAGTGCTCACTGTTTTTATTATGGCAGCACAGATGTCCATTGTAAGAGATGCTTTCAGATCATTAGCTATGACGTCTGGCTGTGTTAAAATGTTGGTAACGGTATGCCAGCTCATCTCTTAAAGGAGTTGTCTAATCTGGACATTTATGGCATATTGATAGAAGGATTAAAGAATATGTCTTAAATGTCTGATAGCTATCTTAACGGGCCTCTCCATGAATGGAGATCACACTGCGCATGTGAAGCTTTCTGTGTGTTGAGTGCTGGCTCTCGATTCTTGAGATCGGAGTGGGACCCGCACCAAGCGAACATTTATGGTACTTCCGATCAATATGCCATAAATGTCCAAATGGAACAACCCTTTAACTCATTAAAGTAAACTAGTCAATCTTCAGAAATGTGATGCAGACATCATTGCTGTAGAGCAGGAGGATCTCTGCAGATGCATATAGGGGGGATTTGTCATGAGAGTTATATTTGAAATTAGTTTCCAAATTAATTAAATGTTCATGTACATTATTTGTTGACTTTTAAACCTAACACTTTTGCCTAGAAATACTACTACAGTTTTTTATGCCCTCCTTCTATACAGTTTTATTTGAGTGAATGGTTTAAAAATGCAAAAAATAGCAACATTTTTGCAAAAGTGAGCCCAAAAAAAACCCACAAACCCTCTCTCTTTGTTCTGTTGGACTTGCTTCCTGTTAATTTATATTAACAAATGTGAAGGTAAAAAGACAAAAAATCTTTTTGACTAGTTATGTCTGAAAATGTCCCAGGGCACAAAAAGACACTGGATAAAAAATAAGAGCTGCTTCCCAGGTCATCCTGAAGAAAGGTTAGAGGAAGATATACTTACCATGTCATATGGCCATACTCGTGAACTCTTATATGTGTTTAGCGCCGTCTCCAAATGCCCTCAGTTAGTAAAATTATCTTAAGGCTTCTTTCACACGAACGATATGGATTGTGTCAGTATGTGTTCAGGGTGCGTTCAGTGAAACTCGCACCATTTCATAAGCAAGTTCAGTCAGTTTTGTCTGCAATTGTGCTAAGTGTTTCATTTTTTTCCGCACGGGTGCAGTCAGTTTTGATGCGTTTTTCACGCGTGTGAAAAAAAGTTGAAGATTTACAAACAACATCTCCTAGCAACCATCAGTGAAAAACGCATTGCATCTGGACACAATGCATTTTTCACTGATGCCCCATTCACTTCTATGGGGCCAGGGCTGCGTGAAAAACGCAGAATATAAAACATGCTGCAGTTCTCGCGCAACGCAGAAGTGATGCGTGTACACAGACCCAATGAAATGAATGGGTCAGGATTCAGTGCAGGTGCTATGTGTTCACTTCACGCATCGCACCCTCACGGAAATCTCGCTCGTGTTAAAGGGGCCTAAGGGGTTATGCATTGTCATTATTTTAATGACCTATCCTCAAGATAGGTCATCAATATTAGATTGTCAGGGGTCCAACACCTGATACTCCTACTGATCAGCTGTTTCAAGAGGCCGCGTTGCTTGTGAGAGCTCTACATCCTAGATTGTAGCGGAAGTGCAGTGTAATTAAGGCTTCTTCTCCTGTTCACTTAAATGAAGCTGTAATTACACTGTAACACTGCTACAGTCTAGGAGGCATGCAGGTAAATGATAAAAAGGACGCAGCGCTCGCATGAGCACCAAGGCTTCTTCAAACACCTGAATGGTGTAGTTACCGGGTGTTAGACATCCCCCCAATCTGATATTGATGACTTATTCTGAGGATGGGTCATCAGTATGGGACATCACACAGCCTAAATAACCACTTAATGATCACTAGTACATCCTGTTGGGGCAGTCATTGAGGCCTCATTCTGCAGTGCCGTAGAATAAGTAGTATACAGATATCCCATGCCCTATGGCAGGGATGGCCAACCTGCGGCTCTCCAGCTGTTGCAAAACTACAACTCCCAGCATGCCCAGGCTGCCTACAGCTATCAGCCTACAGCAGGGCATGGTGGGAATTGTAGTTTTACAACAGCTGGAGAGCCTCAGGTTGGCCAGCCCTGCCCTATGGCTTCCTCCAATCCAGGAAGTCTAACCCTTTGATGGCTACGATCAGCATGATCAAGAAGCTCCTCCTTTAGATCGGATCATATGATTGGGGAACCCCTGTTCAGTCTACCCTGAGACTAGGAAGGTCCCTGTAGCTGTAGGGTTCACTGAGACTCCTGTTAGGGCAGTTACAGAAGTATGTTAAGTAGCTAATGCTATTAGTTTAAAATAAACATTTAAAACAGTAATTCCTTCATGGGATTTTAAGAAAAATAATGAAATACAATTACAAAATGCAGTTATTTAGTACTAAATACATTTTCTTATAAATATAGTACTGTGAAAAAGTTTTAGGCAGGAGAGTGTTAATAGTTTATTTTTATCAATTAACAAAATGCAAAGTGAATGAGCAAAAGAGAAATCAAATCAATATTTGGTGTGACCATACTAGGCTCAGTTCTTGTAGGTACACAGTTTTTGAAGAGAGATCATCTGTGGATGCAGGCTTGCTCGAATCCTTCTTTCTATTAATGTAATCCTAGATAGACTTGATGAGGTTGAGATCAGGGCGCTGTGGGGGCCATATCATCACTCCCAGGACTACTTGTTCTTTTTTACACTGAAGACACTCATTTTTGTACACCTCTCCAGCCTTTTTGCATATAAACTGCCACCTAGGAACTGGGGTACAGAAAAATGGCAGCAGGTGCTCTGAACTGCTAAGTATTTGGCTGTAATAGAGACTGGAGAGCGGTACAATCTTTAGTGCCTGCAGGCAGTAATCAAGCATGGTAGACGTTCTTTGCAAGTTTGGGGCTGCATTTCGGCAAATGAAGTGGGGGATTTGGTCAAGATTAATGGTGTCTGCAATGCTGAGAAATACTGGCAGATATTTATCATGCAATACCAACAGAGAGGCATCTGATTGGCCCCAAACGTAAAGCCTAATAAACATATCTGCGGAGTAAAGAAGACGAGTCCTGGAAGTGATCATATGGCCTCCACAAAGCCTTGATCTCCACATCATCAAATCTATCTGGGTTTACATGAAGAGGCAGAAGGGTTTGAGCAAGTCGGCATCCACAGAAGATCTGTGTTTAGTTCTCCGAGATGTTTGGAACAACCTCCCTGCTGAGTTCCTTCAAAAACGGTGTGCAAGTTGCCTAGAAGAACTAATGCTGTTTTGAAAGCAGAGGCTGATTACACCAATTATTGATTTGATTTAGATTTCTTTTTTGCCCATTCACTTTGCATTGTATTAATAATGATAAAAATGAACTATTAGCTGTCTGACTGACAGGGCCAAGCGTGATGACGTTTACACTGCCGGGCTCTGTCAATCAAAGTGCAGAGAATGATAAGCCTCTAGGTGTATTGGCAACGCCCCCATTGCTCCTAGAGGCTCATTTGCATATATTTAATACATCATTTTTCTCAGCAATGCAGGCACATATGAACATGGAACCAACACAGATGCCTTCAGCTGCCAAGTGCACATGTAACAGGTCAGCCAGTTTTAGGCACAAATCTGTTGTTAGATGCCCTTTAAGTAAAATAAGGTTTTGCCCAGAAACTGTAACATTACATAAGAAATTAGGACAATGAAATACAGTGGGAAAATGTAATTATGTCCAGCCCCTTAAGATATAAATGTTGAGTCCTGTTCCTGTGTGCTTCTCAGCTATGGCCTTGACCTGTTCAGTAGTTGTATTGGAGCCACACATAGCTTTCTTTTGTGACTGCAGAGACTCGCAACGGGTAGACAGAACTCAGTCAGGATTTTTTGCATTCGTTTTGCAAATTATGCACAGTTTTTCAACAGAAAAGCATCATTTGTTCTTTCCTTAGCCTTCTTAGATTTTGCCTTCAATATAAATATACAGTTTGCCAATTATTTAATATATTTGGATGTTTTCAGAATACAACCAACAATATAAACCAAACTATTTAGAACAGAAGTGGGACAAAAAACTTGAACTTTCAATGAATAACAATTTTTTTTCTTTATTATAAGCTTCAATTTTACATATGCTCAAATAATATTTTTCTTCTATTCATTATTATATTTTAATAACAATGCATACTTGCAATGGTAGGTCAGACCCTTCAGCATCTGTGTTATATTGTGGTTCTCTTAAGAAAGGAACATCACTTTTTTTATTTTTTTATTTTTATTGCTTTTAGCATTTTGTAGGCACAGAAAGTGCTGTCTTCCAGTCTGTGTGTGGGGAGTCATGGTAAAGCATCTCGGCATCATTCATACAGCACAATACTAAAGCATAAAAGAAAGGCAGGGTGTATTTTGTCCTTGAATATCAATTTGTACCAGTATTGCAGTCTGGAAATATGCATGCTATTTATGTGATATTTATATTGTATGGTTTCTTTTAATAGTGGAAAGAGACAGAAAATACAGCAGAAGAGACAATCTCCTGACTTTACTTCACAGCCTGTGGATCTACTTACAACATTCTCCCCATCTGTAGTTTCTGGCATGAATGATCGTGGTCAACCAAGGCAAGAGAGTAGTGTTAAGACAAGAAAGAAGAAAAGCGTGAAACAAATCACCTTGGTTGGGAAGACAAATATTGCATTTCAGCCGGATGAGTAATATGCAGGTTGACAAAATGCAAGAGAAAGTGCAGTTGTGATTATTAGGCACTGGTCCAGTAAAGTTTAGGAAATGTTAGATTATATTATTTTTGCTCATTTTAATAATGAACAATAAATATGTGCTGAATTGACACAGTAAGAGCGATCCCAAAAACACGACTTGGGGAGTGGTACTCATTAACAACATGGCAAACTTATTTACTGCACCAAGCTATGCCAACTACTTAAAAGTATATTAAATGGTCCAAGAACAGCACCAGAGACTGGCGCACACTTAATCGTGTGCATCATATATTTACCTATATTACCAATAGTTTTACCACTTTATCTGCTTTCCTAGGATTCTGCCATTTACAGAGACCGATCTAGATCATAGGTAGATTAAAGGTGTTCTTATGAACAAATAATTCACATTATCCATGGTGCATATATGAGTCACCCGACCATGTTTTCTCCTGCACAATTGGCTGTTTTACTAATCTACCGGCTACGTAGCCCCCCAGCTCACCTTCCAAATACTGACCAGAAAGTTTATTAGAGACATTCATCTCACACATGAAAGCTCTGAAGAAGGAAAATTGTACATACATTTTTTTGGAAGAATAATTTATGATTAAAAAGACCCAGCTGATATGGGGGGAGGGGGTTCTCATTGAAGAGATCCAGATGGGGTATTGAGATTTAAATACAGACAATACTTCATGGGAATATTATGTACATTAGCTCTCCTCCAGGCAATACTGCATGGGAAAAGTATGCAAATTACCTCTCCTCCAGATGAAGGGAATTTATCGCATAATAGCCAAATCAGAGCTGCCTCCACAGGCAAGAGACGCCCTGTTGTAGACCGAGGTTTTGGGGCTCTTTCCCCTCATCAGTACAGAGCAGGGTACTGGTTGGCAGTACAAACTTCAAGTAGAATAAAGCCTTATGTGTTTAAAGAGCATTTGTCAACATGATGAATCCTATTAAACCAGGAATATTACCTGGTAGTGGTGATCATGCTGAGTAAAATAATACATTTCTTTTCTCTGTTGGGTCAATAGTTGCAGAGATATATAGCATTTTATGTATGTGAAAATTACCTATTTGGAGCACAAGGAGCATACCGCAGCGCTAAAAGCAATGCTAGTTCAACGCCCCTATGGTCTCTGCCCTTTGACAGGGCTAGACCTCTTATCTAGCCCTGTGTTTTTGCATGAGAGCCGAGTTAGCTCAATGAATTTGTGCTTGTGCAGTGGCTCAGATTTTAACATTTAAGCAAATGACCTATTTGGAGAGCCAAGGGGCTGGCCTTAGTGCTAGTAGCACTGCTAGCGCAATGACCTTGTGCTCTTCTCTACTCTCTGCTGCTTTATGAGCTTGGGAAGCAGTAGAATATCCACTGCGCAAGCACCAAGTCATCAGTGATTGTGCAGTGATCAATGATTGTTCAGCTTGGAAAGCAGTGCTCATCAGATCCACTGCACAGGTGCAGAGCCACTGAGCCGACTCAGCACTTGTGCAACATATCTTTTGCTGCTTTCCAAGCTCGGGAAGCAGCATCTGCTCTTGTGCAAGAACACAGGACTAGATGAGAGGTCAAGCCTGTTTAATCTAAGGGCAGAGGTAGTACAGAGAACACAGGGGTGATGCCCTAGCAGTGCTCCTAGCACTACAGCCAGCCCTTTGATGCTTCAAATAGGTAATTTGCATAAACTTAAAAACTTATATATCTCTGTAACTATTGACCCTACAGAAAAATAGAAATATATCATTTTACTCAGCATGATCAACCCTACCAGACATTGTGCCTGGTTTAATAGGGTTGATCGTGCTAATATCATCTTGTAAAGCAATCTTTTAGCTACAAATTTTAATTTTACCTGCCTCAGATCCATTGTGGCCAAGGTCAGAAATGCTCAATTGGGACATGGCACTCTCCTGTTACCGTATTATTTTTAATTCCATCACTCCAGTTTTACATCAGCAGTTTGAAGTAGTAGTCTGATCACTTAGGCTATGTTCACACAGGAAAAAACTGCAGTGCAGTCCAAAAGCAGATTTCCATTTTGGTCTACCAATGATTTTCTCCTCCATTTTTTTGCCATGTGAACATAGCCTGAGAACCCAACTGCTATTTCTCTGTGATAAAATCTACATTTTAATATGTAGCAAAGCTATATGTATATATACATATGATACCAAATGTATATTTTGTGAATTACTTTGTGTTAAAATTACTTGTAAATTGTAATTAATTTTCTCACGGAAATTAACAAAAATGCACTTTATTTTACCATTAATGTACATTACAATTAAATTATATATTTATACCTTTTTGATGAAGAATAACTTTTAATGAAGGAATGTGATGATGTGAAATTGTTTTACTATGTTAAAAAACACTAAAAAATGAATGGATGTGTTCACAGTGTCCACTATGATTTTATATTTTATTAAATATGTTTAAATATAACAGTGTCGGACAACTTGTTGCTTTTTTGGTACATTTTCACTTATTGTGTTGGGGAAAATAAGAAAACTTAACCTATGACTCTCTAGAGAGGATGTCAACAGAATTAAAATTAGATAATGCTACATTTGCCACATGACACAACACAAGCCCATTGATAAAAAGAAAGAAGTGAGACTAGCAGCATTTGGGCACTGAACTATGAAATATTCCCCACGCGCCAACCACAATAATCCCTGCACATGTTCCTACGTTCAAAAAGTGAAAAAAACAAATATGATTACTTAACAAACTGAAGAAAAAAAACTTTTGAAAAAAACAAACCTGCAGATTGGAGAAATTATGTAATGCTAACATGCAGAAAATATGCGTTGTACATAAATGTGGGTTACAGTAGTTAGTGAAATTAACTCAGCCAATTGTCATATTTTAGGTTTTTTTTCTCTCTGCCTTCCAAAATCCATAACTGTTTTGTTTTTCTGTTAAGGGAGGGTTCACATCAGCGTTATAAATTCCGTTATTGCTTTCCATTATAAAATGGTTATAATAGAATTCGTGAGACGGAATCAAAAACGGAAATGTTTAGAGGCTTTCTGTTTTGATCCGTCATAATAGAGGTCTATGGGCAAGCATAACAGATCCGTCTGGTTTCTGTTATGCAGGACGGGAAAGAAAGTCATGTCGACAGGAGTTTCTTTACCGTCCTGCATAACGGAAACCAGACGCAATAACAGAACTTGTAACGCCCATGTGAGCACGTCCTAACATGTATGACGGCTTTTTTTTTTTTTTTTGCAGGATAAGTTGTGGTTTATAATGGAACTATTTAGTATTCCATGTAATGTGTGCGAAAGCTTGGGAAAAACCTTAATGGGGTTGGATTGGAGAAAAACATTGCTTCATGTTTACAGCATTCACTGTGTGGTAAAAACTACACATTACCTTTATTCTGTTCGTCATTACAATATAGCAGGTATGCTCAACCAGGTTGTAGTTTTGCAACAGCTGGAGAGCTGCAGGTTGAGCATGCCTGCAATATAGTGATACCAAATTATTTCTGACTGGATCGCAAATACCATAGATTGCAATAAATAAGTAGTGCATTCTATGATCAAAACACAATGGCTAGATTTAACAAAACTAGTGTAAAGGAAAACTGGTTTAGTTGCCCATAGCAACCAATCAGATTCCACCTCTCATTTTTCAGAGCTCCTTTGGAAAATGAAAGGTTAAATCTAATTGGTTGTTATGGGAAACGAAGTCCGTTTCCTTTCCCTATGTTTTTATAAAGCCCTGACTGAGTTATGCAATGACATGCCTGGGAGTCTTTACAACACTCCTGGCTGTAGTATAGGATAATACAGCACCTGTTGATCGTGACCAGAATACAGTACAGTTTAGATCGATCATTGATATCTGCCAGATCCTCAGGATGGGAATCAAACAGATGAAGGGACCTAGAAAAAGCCTACACCCTACGGTTCTTGTTGGCTGGACGGTAAGTCAAGATGAAGTGAAAAGGAGAAAAGAACAGTGTCCAATGTGTTTAGTATGTATTGAATCTACAGGAAAGATTGGAGAGGCTCCAAATCTTTGTGATAAGCAAGGATAGTAATGGGAAATTTTTTACACTCTAATTTCGCCATCTGCCAGGGCTAGTTTCAATGCCGGAACTATTCGGTCTCTAATGGAATAATTTATCTCAGCAGAATACAACTTCTTGAGGAAGAAGCCATGTTTCAGACTACTGGAAGAGAACCAACTAATACTTTCACACTCGCTTTTTGTGCGGATCCGTCATGGATGGATCCATTCAGATAATACAACCGTCTGCATGCGTTCAGAACGGATCCGTTTGTATTATCTTTAACAGCCAAGACGGATCCGTCTTGAACACCTATGAAAGTCAATGGAGGACGGATCCGTTTTCTATTGTGTCAGTGAAAACGGATCCGTCCCCATTGACTTAAATTGTGTGCCAGGACGGATCAGTTTGGCTCAGTTTCATCAGACGGACACGAAAACGCTGCAAGCAGCGTTTTGGTGTCTGTCTCCAAAGCGGGATGGAGACGGACTGGAGGCAAATTGATGCATTCTGAGCGGATCCTTTTCCATTCAGAATGCATTAGAATGCAAACTGATCCGTTTTGGACCGCTTGTGAGAGCCTTGGACGGATCTCACAAACGGAAAGCCAAAACGCCAGTGTGAAAGTAGCCTTACTCTGACTGAGGAAGCATCGACTCCCAAGAATATTTGCTTATTTGAAGGATTATTATTAATATGAACTGAAGACTGTTTTGAGATGTTTAAGATTTAAAAGTTGCTGGTCAGCCCTAGGTTTTAGCTCCATAAAAGGTTAGAACAGCGAGTGAAGAAACTACCTGAGAGAACTTTTTAATTAATTGCCCTTAATCTAGTTTTCAGATCTTGGAACTAGATTAAGATATAATCTAGAAAAACTAGGATGACAATTGAGAACATCCCTGAAAATATAATTAAGAATTGCTGGAAAGCAGCAGAGGCATTTGCGAGATGTGGATTCATTTATAGGTCTCACACAGCTCCAGCTTGGTAGAATAACATGCTCCCAAAGTAATGAGATCAGTAGAAGTGGGTATGTTTTCTTCCCAGTGATCTTGTTCAACCCATGATAATCAATTCATGGTCTTAAGGTTCCATTCTTCTTTTTAATGTGAAAGAATCCAGCTCCTAAAGGAATCTAAAGCATGCCTGAATAAAAAATAAAAAAAAAAGCCAAACTGACCTCATTAATAGCTTGAAAACCTGTAGTAACATGAATTTTAACATCAGAAAGTGAGTGTTAATCGAAGGTGATCTGCCTCTTCTCACTTGGGATTTTTGGAACAAACAAAGCAGTTGACTGTGAGATGACCCCATTGTCCACAATAGAGGCAAAGGTCTTCACTCAGGCTGCATCTTCATTCCTTTGTTTGAAATACTGCTTGGCGCACTTGCAGGATTTTATCTGGATCATGTCTCACACAGCTCCAGCTTGGTAGTGTAACAAGCTCCTAAGGCTGGGTTCACATCTGCGCCAGATACCATTGCCAGATACCCATTCACTACAATGGGATCCGGCGGTAATCTTGCCGCTTTTCAGTATATATGCCAGCTTTTTGACGGACATAAAATGTTGTGTAGCATTTTTTTGTCCAGCTGAAAGCCGGCATGTACGCCGGATACGGGGACCAGATATACAGTGCCGGAGTTCACAATGCAGATGTGAACCCGGCCTAACAAGATGCTTTAGATACTGTATGACCCACATGCAGGATCTTATCTAGATCAGTGGCTAATGGATTATTAAAACAGAACTGCCACTCTGGTAGCCAAGGAGATCATCCGATAGAGAATGAAGGTCACAGTCTACCAGTTTATCTTTTATGTGGCTCATTAACTCGTCAGAGAAGGCCAGGAAATTATTCTGACACCAGAATAAAAATAAAATTGACAGTGTATTGACCAAAGTACAGACAAAGCAAGAGAAGTATTGCCTGGTTCTTCAAAGACATGTGTGTGCATGCTGTATAATACTGTTATATTTGTATACTTTTTTTAAATTCAGGTCATAGTATATTAAATGCTGAAAAAAAGCAATCCCAATACACATGTAAGCATACAATAAGATAAATGAATCATTCTCCAATTGTACATTGCAAATTTGAAATCTCCGATACTATTTTTCAGTTTAAACCCATTTCCACCCCTCACTGTCCTCTCCCAACACACTACAAATAACAAAATGCCAACAAAAGTTAGGTTATGTGTGGATATCTACACATCTATTGGTGCTTTCTGCCTAGTAACTGGTCCTTCATATGCCAATCAGTCTAATGAAAGCAATTATTTGTTTTTGTGGGTAATGATAACATAATGTTTCAAATAATCCCTTGGTGCATTTTTCTTTATCTGGTAGCATATCTATCTAATCCTGTCTAAAGAGTAAATCTGCTTAAAGTGGCCTGATTCCAATGTTGTAAGTTACTTATACGTGTAGCTGCAGCCCAGATATATTGGATGAGGATCATATTATCATGATGAGGATAACCAACAGAGGAGTTATCATCCATATATAAACCCTTTTCCGGAATCAAAGGGACCAGTACATTAAAGACACTGACTGGTTCAAGGTATAATGTAAGCTAAATAAAAAAAAAGATTCTATTTTTAGTTATTTTTGATGTTTTACTATTATGGTGGTACTGTAAAAAGGCCTTTGTGCAATTGGAGAGAACGCTTAGTACACCCATCACCCATTTAGAGTTCCATTATGCTTAATAGTTGAGTCTAAGGAATATCCCTTTTCAAAACCATAGCAAGGCGATATGGATGTTCCCTATTGGATTCTCAGGTTGTAGTCCCCAAAATAATAACTGATTTGGGGCAGCTGCACTGAGAAAATGTTGTAAAGTCAGAAAGGTAGCCAGTGTTTGCCAGCGGAAAAGTAGTCAAGACTAAGCAAGCCAGAGGAAAAGACAAAATTGTGGTCAGAAGACTGGTGTGGACTAAATACCAGGAGTGGATCCGCAAATAGATCCAACGGAGCACCAATAGAGACAGGAATGTAATCCGGGAACACGGTCAGGAATAGCAATCGGCAACAAGAGCCACACAAGGCTGTATCTTAATCTGTATTCAAGGTGCAAATGATGGAGTCCTCTTTAAAAAGGCTGGCAAGTCTGCCATGTCATCCTAGAGCGCCATTTGCATTGTCAAGTGACGGCCAGCTAAGCAGGGTTGTGGCCTGACTAGCAGAGCTGACAAAGCAAAGTTACATGATCCATCAAGTCTGTGGCAGAAGATGTCAGCCATCACTGTAGGTCAAGGTGAGCAAGGAAGTTGATCTAAATACATGCAGTCATTGTTGGGTTCATTAAGCTTTGCCTGCACGCTCATCCTGATTCAGAAAGTTGTTTTCTAAGAAATTACAGAGGAAGTTGTGATACCAAACTCACTAAGGCTACTTTCACACTAGCGTTCGGGGCTCCGCTTGTGAGCCCTGTTTGAAGGGGCTCACAAGCGGCCCCGAACGCATCCGTACTGCCCCAATGCATTCTGAGTGGATGCGGATCCGCTCAGAATGCCTCAGTCTAGCAGCGTGCAGCGTTCAGCCTCCGCTCAGCAGGTGGACACCCGTGCGGAGGCAAACGGATCCGTCCAGACTTACAATGTAAGTCAATGAGGACGGATCCGTTTGAAGTTGACACAATATGGCTCAATTTTCAAACGGATCCGTCCCCCATTGATTTTCAATGTAAAGTCTGGACGGATCCGTCTGAACTACTTTCACACTTTGAATTTTTTCTAAACTATAATGCAGACGGATCCGTTCTGAACGGATCCAAACGTCTGCATTATAGGAGCGGATCTGTCTGTGCAGATACCAGATGGACCCGCTCTGAACGCAAGTGTGAAAGTAGCCTAAAACAGTTCAAGTGGAGCCTGGATGTTTTTTTCTGGAGTGTAATAATATGACAGGTTATAGTTATTAGAATTCTGGAGATGGGTTTTTGATCCAGGGTTTTATTCTGGTTGCCTGAGTGGAGTCGGAAAGGAATTTTTCCCCCCAAAATGAGGACAATTGGCTTCTATTTTGTGTGTGTGTAGGGGGGGGGGGGGGGGTTTGCTTTCCTCTGGAAGAACTTTGCAGGATAATAAGCTGAGCTGGATGAATTTATGTCTTTTTTCACCTTTGTGAAACTACATTACAGCTGACCGTAGCACTTGTTAAGGAGGATGTCACATGATTTTGATAACCAGTATGGATCTGGAGGTATGACATCAATTTCTAAGTTAATGTAAAGAGGTTCTCTGGTCTATAGATATTGATGACCTATCTTTAGCATAGGTCATCATTATCAGATCGCAACAGTGGAGATCCGACACATGGTACCCATACCAATCAGTTGTTGGGCTGCTGCGGCGCCAGTGTACAGAGCGGAAGCAGAAAACTGTATGCACTGTGTAGTTTCCGGAGGCAACATACTGAAGCTCAACTCTCATTCACTTGAAGCAGCAGACTAAATGCTATTGCGGTGCACATTGGGGAGCAATGACGTAACATCAGTCAAGGCACTATGTCTCATTGGTGCTTTCAAGAGGGATATATTGCTTACCCATTACAGGAGGTGCTGGAAGTGGATTCCAAGAGCAGCATGCAAAGTAGTAGCCATCTTACCAGGTTTAGGACCACGTTCGATTTCTCAGACATGACTTTCAATTTGCTCTTTCAGTTTGGCTATAGTTTTGGAATTAGTTTCATAAACTGTATCCTTCAGGTAAGTCCTGTGGAGACCACAATCCTTTTTCTCAACATACGTTCTTCTATGAATGCTGCTTGACATTGGCAGAGGGACGCATGCAACATAGGGCATGACGTTCCTTCTTTCAGAAAGAAACAACACTCAAACCAAACCGTTTCCAGCCTGCTTTTTGGTGGAACGGGAAGGTCTGGAGATTAATCTTTAAAACATTCCTGTGTTTCTTTGAATTACTCTGCATACTCATTGGCCTGCACTGTCGCAATACTTTTAAAGTATTGCATTATGAGCAATGAATCAAATGCTGATAAGTTGATTGTGTTAGATTTTAAGCCAAGTGAAACGGTGCAAGAGGTGTCCAGCAGATGATTCTGAACTTCCATGTTTGGCTGAGGGCAATAGGAGGTGCAAACTGTTGAAAAGCAGTTACCTAGTGGCTATGGCACTTTACAATATTTCATTATCTTATAAATGCAAATTATTTTTCTTATCAGCTCTTGTTGAAAACATGTTAGGGTTAAAAAAAATCTTAGTTATTTCTGAGTGGATCATTAACATGTACAACAAATACTTCTGTCACCTGAAGATTTGCATGAAGTGAACCTTTCCCCTGCAGTATTTCATGTAATATTCTTAGAACGAGCAGCATTCAGTATAGTCCCATCCATAAAAACGTATGATATGTGCCAGGATATCTTACTTTAGCTATGCCAGAATTTTACATATAGCTAAAGATATGTAAATTCTAGAAATGGAAAAGACTTGCAAACTGGAAAAGACTTGCAAAGAACTAATAACACTGAGATTTGCATTTTTCAAAACTCTGAAACACAAAGGTTAATCAGTGAAGGGAGATTTGTCATACATTTAGTGGCACTTACTCATGCAAATGTTGATTTGAAGGTTGCTGGCCAAGTATTGCAGTTGCTAGTTTGATTCACATGTTTTAGATTTAATTTAATTGATCCACTGGCTGGCAGCAATTTGGCTTCTCCTGACATCATAACCCTAAGTAAGATGGGCCCAGATTCCATGTTTTGTCCCAGAATGCCAAACATAGAAAAAGATCAATCGTAAGGTCGATCGATCACCAGCCGAATGCAGCATTTATTGAATAGTGTGAAATTGTGCATGGACATTACACCAACTGGTAACACTAAGGTCTTTTCACAGGTCATTGAATCATGGACGTGTGCTTTCCATGTTCTCCACATTCAGCACACATTTCCATTGATTTTAATGTGTATATTCACTAGGGTTAAGCGAAGCTGGTTCAAATTGCTTTGTAGAAACCTGATTCTTTTAAAAACTACCTTAATTATATGGGCTCCGTTTACTGTAAAATGTATGTCCTCCACGGAGGCCTTTCTAAAGTTTTTGCAAATATAGCATCTCGTCTCGCTTCTATCACATGTCAGTTTGTTTATTGGCTTAAATTACTATCAAAATGCGAAGCTGAACTTAATATTTTTATACAGTAATGTATGCCAATAAACAAACTGATGTGATAGAAGCCTGACACGTGATAGAAGCGAGACAAAGTAAGTCTCGTGATATTTGCAGAAACTTCAGAAAGACCTCCTCAGAGGACATACATTTTATAGTAAGACGGAGCCTATATTATTAACAAAGTTTTTAAACAAATCTGGTTCGGATACAGCAATCTGAACCTGATTCGCTCAACCCTAATATTTACACAACAGTGATTTTCCACCAACTGTGGGTCAGTGGAAAGACCATGAAGACATTCACTACTTTGGTCCGTGATACATACCAAATACGCCTATTGAACTCTATGGGTCCATAAAAACCACTGACACAAGATGGATGGCATTTGTTTTCTGTCCGTCATTTTCACAGGCAGCATCGGACTAGCCCACCAAAGTTCCAGAGGATTCCTCGCATGGGCCCAGGCTCTGACATCTTAGTGGACTTAAGAGGTCAGGAGCAAAAAATCAGTTTGGAGCTTCCTGTGGAGATAATCACTTGCCACTTCGGTCTATTTTCACAGACCATTGGTAGGAGAAAAGTTTTACCGTAATTAAAACTTTTTCATGTAAATTGAAATTAATTTTCAGTCTAGCAGTGTCAGTGGAAAAAACTAACACATGGCCCAAAGATGGATGAACCACGGACCATCTTGTCACAGATGTCATCACAGACATGGATTTGTGAAAGAGGCTTTAGACTGTTGCCTGTTCGTAATTCATGCATTACTTTCTACTAGGAATAAAAAAGGAGTAACACAATATGGAGATATATGATAAAATTCTCCAGAATTATTATTACATGGGAATGCTAGTAGTTAATAAAACAGACATGTCAGAATGGGTGAAAAGTCCTTTATAGAAAATGCTGTACATGTATGTCATTCAGTGGCATAACTAGAAATGACTGGGCCCCACAGCATATTTTTGAACAGGACCCCCCAGCAATTTCTTTTCAAACCCCTCCTCCCGTGCAACCCAAACTCTCTTAGACGAGGCCACGCAGCTGCTCGTCTGTTTCCTACAAGTATATACTGAGAAGAAGAATCTGAGAAGTAATTGGTTTGAAGATACTGTATGTTATGTCACTGTATATAATGTCATTGTATATAATGTATAAATTGTATATAATGTTATTGTATAATACTGTTGAGGGGGCCCTGACAATAAAATCTTTTAGTCCCCCTCCTGAATGGGCCCTTTCTGAGTTCAGGCACCAATACAGCTGCCTCCCCTATAGCTACGCCCCTAATATATTTATATATTACCTATAAATTATGCAAAAAATGTATGACTCGTTCCACAAAAACAAGGCCTCACATAGCTACATAGCCTTAAACATAAAATGAAAGAAACCATGAGGTTGGCTCACCACTGCTGTACGAATTAAAAATTCCAAAACTGGACAGTGCCCATTGGGGTTAAAATGCAACATCGGCCATGGTATACCAGGTATTCTTGAAGAAGGGAGAGATACCCCCGTCACTCGTTTGAAAACATCCACTTTATTCCATTAGTTAAAAATTTGTTACAATGCACATTCCAGGAAAAAGCTCACGTGTTTCAACAAATCGGACCACAGCATTTCTGCTGACTTGTATGTGGTGTAGGTGCTGTGTCTGCTCGAGTGTTGCAAGGGAGAAGAGGACACGTCACTGGAGGAGATCCATCTTCGTTGGAGCAGCGTACAAGTCCGGCTGGTCGGGAAGAAGCGATCCGGGATAAAAAGGAGCTGCAAGCAGCTGCATAGGACAAAGAGGTACGGCACCAATGAGAAGATGGACGCTCAGCAAAAAGTGAGTATGGACTTCTCCACACTGCAATACTTGAGCAGACACAGCACTTTCAATCCCATCCTCCCCACCACATACAAGTCAGCAGAAATGCTGTGGTCCGATTTGTTAACACAGGCTTGTAGCTATGACAAGCTATGTGTTAACAAACGGACGGTGTTAAATAAATCCACAAAGCGACTTCAGATGCTAGGCAAACTGGTTCATACGTTTGAGGCTAGCATCTGCAAGCCAAAGGTAGTTGCGCTGGTGTCTCGGTCAACTGAGACAATTCCTCCGACCTTTCACTGCCAGTGCTGTGCCAGTAATTCGAACCAGGTTTCGGCATTGCGGGCACAGCTGGCAGAGAATGTACAGTCTACCATGGACCAGAATGCACAGGTGGCTAGGTTAGAGTCACAGTTAGTAGAGCTGCAGAAGGAGGAAATTGAGGCTAAATTGACTCAGTCTTATACTGAGGTCAAGGCCTTCACGGAGCGGACTGCCTCTACTGATGTGACAGTAGCCAAATTGAAGGCTCAGGTTGCTGTAAGCTCCCAGATAATTACTGGCATGCAACAGGTCATCACCAATATGGTGCCGACCCTTTATTTTTCCGTAAAGTCAGGGCCGGAATCTCCCAAAATTTTGCCCTGTCTAGGGCAAAAAGGGGGGAGAGTAGTCTGTGACAGGCCAAATCACCAGACCAAGCCTGTCCAGACTAACAGAGATTTTTCCCTGACTTTTGGAAAAAGAAATATCGTGAAAAGTGCCTCCCTGAGGATGGAACAATTCAGGGAGCGCGGTTGCAGTGTGGACGGACCTAAGCCATGCCGAGCAAACCTCAGATGCTTTGCATGTGGTGGCTTGGGGCATATAGCGAAGCACTGCAAAACAGGTAAGGAAAAAACATGAAGGATAGGAAGCCAGGTCAGGTGCTTCAGGTGTGGGAACAAGGGACACATTGCAAAGAATTGCCCTTGTGCAAGTAATTGCAATGTGTCCGATAGTGTTTGCCAGGTAACAAATCGTGCAGTGGGGTCAAGTCAGATTGGCCATAAAGGGGTTACCTACCTCTCAGCGACTAGAGATGTCGCGAACATAAAATTTTCCGTTCGCGAACGCAAATTTCCGCAAATGTTCGCGAACGGGCGAACTGGGCGAACCGCCATAGACTTCAATAGGCAGGCAAATTTTAAAACCCACAGGGACTCTTTCTGGCCACAATAGTGAATGAAAAGTTGTTTCAAGGGGACTAACACCTGGACTGTGGCATGCCGGAGGGGAATCCATGGCAAAACTCCCATGGAAAATTGAGCAGTTGACGCAGAGTCAGGTTTTAATCTATAAAGGGCATAAATCACCTAACATTCCTAAATTGTTTGGAATACATGCTTTAAAGCATCAGGTATGATGTTGTATCGATCAGGTAGTGTAAGGGTAATGCCCGCTTCACAGTGACAGACCAAACTTAACACACGGCAAACAACCGCAAACAGTCCATTTGCACAACTGCAAACTCCACATTTGCACAAGGTTGGATACCAAGCTAGCCATGTCCCGTTCCTTGTCCTCACTGACGTCATTGAAGGTCTCTTCCCCCACCCAGCCACGTACAACACCAAGGGTCCCCGAAAGGTGACAACAAGCCCCCTGGGACGCCTGCTGTGGTTGGTCTTCCACCTCCTAAAAGCCACCTTCCTCCTCTGACTCTTCTTCAGACTCCTCTCTCTGCGTTGCCGCAGGTCCAGCAATCGACGATGACAAGGCTGCTTCTGGTTGTGATGGTGACCACAACTCTTCCTCTTCATGCTCATCTACGGCCTGATCCAGCACTCTTCGCAGGGCACGCTCCAGAAAAAACGCATATGGGATGAAGTCGATGATGTTGCCTTGGGTTTGACTGACCAGGTTTGTCACCTCCGCAAAAGACGCATGAGCCTACAGCCATTGTGCTTGAGCGTTCAGTAACGCGGCCAAAAAAATACCCAGCTCCGCAGAGGCTGTCTTCTTTTTTGTTTTATTAAAAAAATCTGTTCTTACCAGTTTAATCTCTGTTTTGTCCCCTATCAGGGGCCGGTGTGGTGTATGGAATAGATTTTAGATGGAAAAAGATGCTTGGTCGGTCCTCTTACTTCCAATTTGGGGCACTGCGCGTGCGCCGTGCAATGTACTATGCAATCCCAATATGAGTGGTATGTTAAGTAGTACTATTCCTATAAGTTTAATCCCTTGTATGGAATAGATTTTAGGAACCGGGAGATGGAAAAAGATGCTTGGTTGGTCCTCTTACTTCCAATTTGGGGCACTGCACGTGCGCCGTGCAATTTACTGTGCTACCAGATATGAGTGGTATGTTAAGTGGTATGTTAAGTAGTACTATTCCTATCAGTTTAATCCCTGTTACGTCCCCTATCAGGGGACGTGTATGGAATAGAGTTTAGACAACCGCAAAGAGTTGTCAATAGTTGACACACTCATGACATAAATTTTATTCCTCGTGCGCACGTTTGGCATGTTGCAGGCGATGGCGGTTTTTCAAAGCCTATGGTCGTGCTGAGGTAGTTCAGTGACAGTTAAGTGACCCAGAAAACAATGATTCTGCAGTGTGGGCCCATTGTTGACCTAGTAGGCTTTAATGATCACCTTAGATGATCACAAAGAAAATTTTATGTTTTTTCTATGCAAAATTATCCAGTCGATCGCTTTTGTTCTGTTCACAATGAAGCAACGACCTTATCTCATCTGGGGTGTGCCAACATTGCCATTACCAACACACTTATAGAGGTGATCGCTTCATTGTGATACGCAAGCCCCTTCACCACAACAAGGTAACGATCACGAAGGGGAATTGACACATGTATGTGCCTTTTTTTTTTTTGCAGCCACAGTGCAGCACCAGAGGCCAGAAAAATTAGGCATGTACACATGCCTGAAAAATTAGGTATTGTAGCAGCGGCCAGAAAAATTGATGTTTTCCAGGCAGAAAGTGCACTAAAACATTTTGGCTTGAACCCTAGTTGGTGGCAGAGAAGTCACGCAAGTCATCTGGCATGCAGAGACAAAATACAGCAGCGTGTGGACCATTTTTAGCCCAAGGCAGCTCATCTCATCACCAGGCTTTTTTTAGTCAAATGTATCGCCCACTGTCAGTCCCTTCGGGATCCATGCCTCATTCATCTTAATAAAGGTGAGGTAATCTAGACTTTTTTGACCTAGACGACCTTCTCAGTGACAATACCTCCTGCTGCACTGAAGGTCCTTTCTGACAGAACAATTGAAGCGGGGCAGGCCAGAAGTTCTATCGCAAATTCGGATAGCTCAGGCCACAGGTCAAGCCTGCACACCCAGTAGTCAAGGGGTTCATCGCTCCTCAGAGTGTCGATATCTGCAGTTAAGGCGAGGTAGTCTGCTACCTGTCGGTGGAGTCGTTCTCTGAGGGTGGACCCCGAAGGGCTGTGGCGATGCGTAGGACTTAAAAAGCTCTGCATGTCCTCCATCAACAACACGTCTGTAAAGCGTCCTGTCCTTGCCGGCGTGGTCATGGTAGGAGGAGGATTACTTTAACCTCTTCCCCTGTTAGATTCCCGTTGTGTTGTGACATCACCCTTATACGCTGTGTAAAGCATACTTTTTAACTTGTTTTGGAACTGCTGCATCCTTTCCGACTTCTGGTAATTTGGTAACATTTCAGCCACTTTCTGCTTATACCGGGGGTCTAGTATTGTGCCACCCAGTACAGGTCGTTCTCCTTCAGCCTTTTTATACGAGGGTCCCTCAACGGGCACGACAGCATGAAAGACCCCATTTGCACAAGGTTGGATGCCAAGCTACTCATGTCCCGTTCCTCGTCCTCACTGATCTCACTGAAAGTCTGTTCTTCCCCCAGCCACGTACAACACCACGGGTACCAGATAGGTGACAACAAGCATCCTGGGATGCCTGCTGTGGTTGGTCTGCCTCCTCCTCAAAGCCACATTCCTCCTTTGACTCCTCAGACTCCTCTTCCAGTGTTGCCGCAGGTCCAGCAAGCGATGCTGATAAGGCTGTTTCTGGTGGTGATGGTGACCACAACTCTTCCTCTTCACGCTCATCTATGGCCTGATCCAGCACTCTTCGCAGGGCACGCTCCAGGAACAAAACAAATGGGATGATGTCGCTGATGGTGCCTTCAGTGCGACTGACTAGGTTTGTCACCTCCTCAAAAGGACGCATGAGCCTACAGGCATTGCGCATGAGCATCCAGTAACGTGGCAAAAAAATACCCAACTCCGCAGCGGCTGTCCTAGCACCCTGGTCATACAAATACTCATTGACAGCTTTTTCTTGTTGGAGCAGGCGGTCGAACATTAGGAGTGTTGAATTCCGTGTCGGGCTGTCGCAAATCAAGCGCATCACTGGCATGTTGTTTCACCGCTGAATATCTGAAAAGTGCGCCATGGCAGTGTAGGAACGCCTGAAATGGCCACACACCTTCCTGGCCTGCTTGAGGACATCCTGTAAGCCTGGGTACTTATGCACAAAGCGTTGTACGATCAGATTCAACACATGTGCCATGCACGGCACATGTGTCAACTTGCCCAAATTCAATGCCGCCAACAAATTGCTTCCGTTGTCACACACCACTTTGCCAATCTCCAGTTGGTGCGGAGTCAGCCGCTGATCCACCTGTGCGTTCAGGGCGGACAGGAGTGCTGGTCCGGTGTGACTCTCTGCGTGACACTGTCGTATCCGGGATGTGGAATAGCCCCTGGGGAGCTGGGGGGGGTGCAGTTGATGTGGAGCAAGACGCAGCAGCAGAAGAGGACTCAGCCGAGGAGGTTAGCGAAGAGGATGGAGTAGGAGGAGTAGAGGAGGTGGCAGCAGGCCTGCCTGCAAGTCGTGGCGGTGTCACCAACTCCTCTGCAGAGCCACGCATTCCATGCTTGGCAGTCGTCAGCAGGTTTACCCAATGCGCAGTGTACGTGATATACCTGCCCTGACCGTGCTTTGCAGACCAGGCATCAGTGGTCAGATGGACCCTTGCCCCAACACTGTGTGCCAGACATGCCATGACTTCCTTTTCCACAATAGAGTACAGGTTGGGGATTGCCTTTTGTGAAAAGAAATTTCGGCCGGGTACCTTCCACTGCGGTGTCCCAATAGCTACAAATTTTTTGAAGGCCTCAGACTCCACCAGCTTGTATGGTAAAAGCTGGCGGGCTAAGAATTCCGACAAGCCAGCTGTCAGCCGCCGGGCAAGGGGGTGACTCTGTGATATTGGCTTCTTACGCTCAAACATTTCCTTGACAGACACCTGACTGTGGGCAGATGAGCAGGAACTTCTGAAGGCGAGAGGCGGAGTGGCGGATGGTTAAGAGGGGGCAAGGAGGACAGCAGTGGTTGACGTGGCTGAAGATGCTGGACCAGGAGGAGGATGGCGGCTTTGAGTTTGTGTGCTGCTTGTACTCGTCTGTTGATCCCATAGGCGTTTGTGATTTGAGATCATGTGCCTTCGCAAAGCAGTTGTACCTAGGTAGGTGTTGGACTTCCCACCACTCAGTTTCTTTTGGCACAGGTTGCAAATGGCATCGCTATTATCAGAGGCAGACACACAAAAAAGATGCCACACTGTTGAGCTTTGCAATGACTGCATTCTGGTGGTGGCAACAGCATGCGTTGCATGGCGTGCTGTCTGGCTGACCCCGGGTGCCGATACATGCTGTCTGACTGTGCCACTAGCTCCTTGCGACGACCTCCCCCTGCTTCCAACTCGTCTCCTCCTCCTCTCTGTCTCCCCATCTGAACTTTCCCCCTGTTCTTCTTCTCTTCGAGCGGGCACCCACGTGACATCCACAGACACATCGTCATCATCAACTGCTTCACTTGTATCTGACATCTCAGCAAAGGAAGCAGCAGCCGATACAACATCATCATCATCACACCGTACGTCCATGTGTGTAATGCTGCCTGACTGAGACATATCCCTGTTATCTACATCCTCTGGCAATAATGGTTGCGCATCACTCATTTCTTCCAACTGATGTATAAATAACTCCTCTGACAGATCAAGTGAAGCAGCTGTGGTGCTAGTGTCTGTGGTGGTGGCGGCAGGCGGGCGAGTGGTAACTTGAGAGGTGCCCGAAGCTGAGCAGGTGGAGGATGGTGCATCAAGGTTCCGAGCGGAAGCTGTAGAAGATTGGGTGTCCTGTGTTAGCCAGTCAACTATGTCCTCAGAACTTTTCGAGTTCAGGGTACGTGGCCTCTGAACACTGGGCATTATTTTAGGGCCAAAGGACGTCACAGCACCACGACCACGACGGCCCCTGCGGGGTGGCCTGCCTCTGCCTGTCATTTTTTTTCTGATTAGTTGTACTATGCATGCAAGCTACTGTGACACCAGATATGAGTGGCACTGGTGGCACTGTGCACTGGCACAGTACATGCTGTAGGCCTGACACACACGCTTGCAGGCAACTAACTGCAATTAGGTTACAGTGAAAAAAGTTAATTTTTAAAAAAATGTAATCTACTGTGACAGCAGATATGAGTGGCACTGTGCACTGGCAGTAGTTGGCACAGTACACGCTGTAGGCCTGACACACATGCTTGCAGGCAACTAACTGCAATTATATTACAGTCAAAAAAGTGTTTTTTTTATAAATGTAATCTACTGTGACACCAGATATGAGTGGCACTGGTGGCACTGTGCACTGGCAGTAGTTGGCACAGTACACGCTGTAGGCCTGACACACACGCTTGCAGGCAACTAACTGCAATTAGGTTACAGTGAAAAAAGTTTATTTTTTTAAAATGTAATCTACTGTGACACCAGATATGAGTACAAAGAAAAAAATAAGGGGTTGGGTCAGCACAACCTGCCTGTAGGTGCAGATCACTATGGCGAAATACATATATAGACGGAAAATGCAAATGTGATCGCACACTTCATCCAGCACTCTGCCCTCCATGCTGGATGAGACATTGGTTTATATTTTGGCCAAAGCATAGTAAGCCACTCACCGCGTCAAGGTCGTCTCATGAGTGGTCCCTAACTCTTGTTCCTACCTGTTCATGGGCCATGACAGCCACATAAAATCCAGGGAATGCAGGTCAGCATGCAAGCCAAGTACACTTTGCTTGTAACCCCGTCCGGTGCCATTACAGCTTTCATCGGATCCAGGGATGCAAGTACCAACATGCATGCTGAACCCACCATATACTTCTCCTGGAGCCAGATGGCTAATGGTAGGTTCTATACAAGCAGACTCAGTTTTATACTGACTTTAAAACCAGCCTCAAGGACAGATTAACTGGTCAGGTGTGCAATGACTCCAAGGAGATCGCCACGCCTCCAATATATACTACAAAGAAAAAAATAAGGGGTTGGGTCAGCACAACCTGCCTGTAGGTGCAGATCACTATGGCGAAATACATATATAGACGGAAAATGCAAATGTGATCGCACACTTCATCCAGCACTCTGCCCTCCATGCTGGATGAGACATTGGTTTATATTTTGGCCAAAGCATAGTAAGCCACTCACCGCGTCAAGGTCGTCTCATGAGTGGTCCCTAACTCTTGTTCCTACCTGAACAGGTAGGAACAAGAGTTAGGGACCACTCATGAGACGACCTTGACGCGGTGAGTGGCTTACTATGCTTTGGCCAAAATATAAACCAATGTCTCATCCAGCATGGAGGGCAGAGTGCTGGATGAAGTGTGCGATCACATTTGCATTTTCCGTCTATATATGTATTTCGCCATAGTGATCTGCACCTACAGGCAGGTTGTGCTGACCCAACCCCTTATTTTTTTCTTTGTAGTATATATTGGAGGCGTGGCGATCTCCTTGGAGTCATTGCACACCTGACCAGTTAATCTGTCCTTGAGGCTGGTTTTAAAGTCAGTATAAAACTGAGTCTGCTTGTATAGAACCTACCATTAGCCATCTGGCTCCAGGAGAAGTATATGGTGGGTTCAGCATGCATGTTGGTACTTGCATCCCTGGATCCGATGAAAGCTGTAATGGCACCGGACGGGGTTACAAGCAAAGTGTACTTGGCTTGCATGCTGACCTGCATTCCCTGGATTTTATGTGGCTGTCATGGCCCATGAACAGGTAGGAACAAGAGTTAGGGACCACTCATGAGACGACCTTGACGCGGTGAGTGGCTTACTATGCTTTGGCCAAAATATAAACCAATGTCTCATCCAGCATGGAGGGCAGAGTGCTGGATGAAGTGTGCGATCACATTTGCATTTTCCGACCAGATATGAGTGGCACTGGTGGCACTGTGCACTGGCAGTAGTTGGCACAGTACACGCTGTAGGCCTGACACACACGCTTGCAGGCAACTAACTGCAATTAGGTTACAGTGAAAAAAGTTTATTTTTTTAAAAATGTTATCTACTGTGATAGCAGATATGAGTGGCACTGTGCACTGGCAGTAGTTGGCACAGTACACGCTGTAGGCCTGACACACACGCTTGCAGGCAACTAACTGCAATTAGATTACAGTGAAAAAAATATAATTTTTATTTTATTTTATTTTTTTATGCAAGCTACTGTGACAGCAGATATGAGTGGCACTGTGCACTGGCAGTAGTTGGCACAGTACACGCTGTAGGCCTGACACACACGCTTGCAGGCAACTAACTGCAATTAGATTACAGTGAAAAAGTTGTTTTTTTTTTAAATGCAAGCTACTGTGACACCAGATATGAGTGGCACTGGTGGCACTGTGCACTGGCGGTAGTTGGCACAGTACACGCTGTAGGCCTGACACACACGCTTGCAGGCAACTAACTGCAATTAGATTACAGTGAAAAAGTTATTTTTTTTTTAAATGCAAGCTACTGTGACACCAGATATGAGTGGCACTGGTGGCACTGTGCACTGGCAGTAGTTGGCACAGTACACGCTGTAGGCCTGACACACACGCTTGCAGGCAACTAACCGCAATTAGATTACAGTGAAAAAAGTTTTTGTTTTTTTTAAATGTAATCTACTGTGACACCAGATATGAGTGGCACTGGTGGCACTGTGCACTGGCAGTAGTTGGCACAGTACACGCTGTAGGCCTGACACACACGCTTGCAGGCAACTAACTGCAATTAGGTTACAGTGAAAAAAGTTTATTTTTTTAAAATGTAATCTACTGTGACACCAGATATGAGTGGCACTGGTGGCACTGTGCACTGGCAGTAGTTGGCACAGTACACGCTGTAGGCCTGACACACACGCTTGCAGGCAACTAACTGCAATTAGATTACAGTGAAAAATATTATTATTTTTTTAAATGCAAGCTACTGTGACACCAGATATGAGTGGCACTGGTGGCACTGTGCACTGGCGGTAGTTGGCACAGTACACGCTGTAGGCCTGACACACACGCTTGCAGGCAACTAACTGCAATTAGATTACAGTGAAAAAGTTTTTTTTTTTTTAAATGCAAGCTACTGTGACACCAGATATGAGTGGCACTGGTGGCACTGTGCACTGGCAGTAGTTGGCACAGTACACGCTGTAGGCCTGACACACACGCTTGCAGGCAACTAACCGCAATTAGATTACAGTGAAAAAAGTTTTAGTTTTTTTTTAAATGTAATCTACTGTGACAACAGATATGAGTGGCACTGGTGGCACTGTGCACTAGCAGTAGTTGGCACAGTACACGCTGTAGGCCTGACACACACGCTTGCAGGCAACTAACTGCAATTAGATTACAGTGAAAAAAGTTTTTTTTTTTTTTTTTTAAATGCATGCTACTGTGACACCAGATATGAGTGGTGGCACTGGGCAAGTGGGCACAGTATACGCTGTGGGCCTGACACACACGCTGGCAGGCAACTGCAATCAG
The DNA here is from genome assembly GCF_905171765.1 of Bufo bufo. Taxonomy (NCBI): domain Eukaryota; kingdom Metazoa; phylum Chordata; class Amphibia; order Anura; family Bufonidae; genus Bufo; species Bufo bufo. The sequence goes on along the minus strand of NC_053392.1, from coordinate 379,563,667 downwards.
ATTACAGAGGAAAAAAAGCAGACTGATGTACTAGCCCTAAAAAGGTCTTTTTGGGGTGCTGTCAGGACGCTGTCCTTACAGCAGATCAGATGAGTCTTTCAGGACTGGAGTGGACACTGAATACACTGGCCTAGCTATCGATTTCCCTATTAAATCAGCAGCAGCTGCACTGTCCCTCCTCTCACTAAGACTGCATCTTCCGAATGAATCTAAGATGGATGCTGTCCTTGCTTTTTGCTAGGAGGTGGGAGGGTCTGGGAGGGAAGGTATGCTGCTGATTGGCTGGAATGTGTCTGCTGACTGTGAGGTACAGGGTCAAAGTTTGCTCAATGATGACAAATCGGGGTGGACTGAACATCGCATATGTTCGCCCGCCGCGCCGAACGCGAACAAGCGATGTTCGCCCGGAAACTGTTCGCCGGCGAATTGTTCGGGACATCTCTATCAGCGACACATGCCTCACCAGGCGCTGAGGGGTAAGAATGGCCAATCTAGGCTGGGCAACATTTGAAACCCCTGTACTATTTGTTACACCGTTTGTTCCCCGTGTATGTCCATGTTGTGTGTTTGTTACCTGTTTCTATGTTTTTTATGTATACGGCAGAGGTCCTTGTCTATGAATGTGTCTCACCCTGCTGATTATTGTAGTTTACATTCCCCGCTGTGAGTCCAGTCGCTGCTGTTTTGTTTCATTCTTGTGTCCCCTTGGAGTGGGACAGTGTTATACTGTGGATCGGGAACATATAGGTTCGCGAGCAGATAATTTCACATGGGAATTCCTGCTGGTCAGGAGAAGGCGTTCCGGATTAAAGGACCTTCTCCATGCAGCACACAAAGGATGGTGTGATATTATTCTGGGCAACCAGGGTCTCAGATCGATACAGATAACACTGTTTGTGCTCAAGGTTTTCGGTGGGGCTGTGTTATACTGGGGACTAAGGCGGACAGGCAACATTGGTGTAATGTTGCGATGCGCACTTAATTCTGGTCCGATCAGGTGGCACAGCTCTGATTGGGATTGGGCGCAGGGTGATTGGCAGCGGAGTGTGGACTGTGTTCTTGTGTTGTGGAGTCCTGAAGAGTCTAGGCAGGACTTATGCCATGGATTCTGCCGGCCTCCACAAAACAGGATGACAGGGGGAAATCAGCTTGAGTATACATGAGTGGACAGGGATACAGTGCTATCAATTACTAGATGGTGCCTCATCCGCAGCTCCCCTCGGATGTCCTAACTTAGTAAGGTACCCATCCTGATCTGTTGGTGCAGAGGGATGGGGAGACACGGTAGGGTGTTCTCACACCAGTGTTGGGATAACGAGGGGTCCTGTGAGATGGAGGTCAGCCCAATGCCTTTCTCTTCATGGGTCAAAGGTATAGGGGCTGGGGTAGTGCAATTAACTGCACCGGAGGGGAGAAATCCCCCAGGAGCGCCTGGTATTTTCTTCTGTCATAGGTATATTTACTATGGAACAGAGGAAAAACCCAGATGCACAGAAGATAGTCATCTGCTCCGACACTTGTGAGGTTCCTGAGGTAGAGGTGTTCGGGTGGAAGAACCTGTCAGGATCCACATTTTTAGAGGTGTTCGGGTGGAAGAACCTGTCAGGATCCACATTTTTAGAGGTGTTCAGGTGGAAGAACCTGTCAGGATCCACATTTTTAGAGGTGTTCGGGTGGAAGAACCTGTCCGGATCCATCTCCTGGTTATACACCGGAGGGTATAGAGACTGGTTGACCAACTGAACCAGAACCAGACGGCACCTTACGCAACCACCGGAGGCTCAGGACTTAATCTCACCAAAGTCCTGAAGCCTAAGATCCAAGGGACATGTCAATTCGAGTGGGGGGTTCAGGATGAAAAATCTAATTATCCTGAGACCCCATGAAATGGATATTGAACTGATTCATATGAGGTTTTGGGAGGTACATCCTATGCCTTCCTGAGACCACATAGTATTGTATATAAATGTCCTTGGGTTTAGGTGGGTTGGGGGAGGGGAAGGGGAACTGTGTAAATAAACATATATTTTGTGTGAATGGGGATAAGATTAGGGCACGATAGGGACAGGCCCCCTCTGTTTGCCATTTGCTACCTTGAACCCTGGAACAGTGAAGTTCATAAGGGAGGGGCTGGATGTGTAGTGTGGCAGAGGGTTCCCCGCAGGTAGAATTTAGGTACCATGACATCACCCCAAGCATTCACACTGATGCCATCTGGTTAATTGCATCAGAATGACCAGACAAGAGTCCGGTCATCCTGTATGCTTCAAAGAACTCTGATTCAATAGAATCGGAGTCCTTTGTATTATCTACAGCGCCGCTAGAGATAATTATGCATAATAGGAAGAGGGGAGAAACCTCCCCTCCTTCTATTATGTGCATTCCGGCAGCACGATTACTATCGCGCTGTCCGGAATGCCAAGTGTTACAGGCGGCAACGGCGCGGCCCCGACGCGCTCATGCAGGGACGTGCGGGCTGGCGCAGTGACGTCATCTCACTGCGCCAGCCCACTTGTCCCTGATGGTGGCGCTCGCCCGCGCGCCACAGTGTGGGCAGTGCGGGCCGCCGGACATAAATATCCGGCGGCCCCTGCACTGGGGAGAAGAGCCGAGCCACCCACCGAAGAAGACCCCTGGACCCTGGAGGGCTGAGTACCTACCCTATCCCACCAACAGACCCCTATATTAACCCCTACTTGCCCATATCCCCTATCCCACCAACGATTCCCATATCCCCTATACCCCTATATTAAACCCTACTTACCCATATCCCCTATCCCACCAACGATTCCCATATTCCCTACACAACCCCTACATCCCCATATCCCCTACACAACCCCTACTTGCCCATATCCCCATATTCCCAATCCCACCAATGAACCCCTACTACCCCTACTCCCATATTCCCTATACCATCCCTGCAGGAGCATCCCTGCTCCCTATTAGCCCTTGCTGTACCCCCTGCTGTACAATCCCTGCTGTACAATATATACCCCTATCCCTGCTGTCCTACAATCCCACTGCTCCCCTACTACATTTAACCCTACATTCATAGGGATAGTGTTAGAGCCAGGTTGGGTGGGCTGCTAATGTGGATGTGTGTGTATTAGTTAGAGTTTGTGGGTGGAACTTGGGATTGTGTAGTGTAGTTTAGTACTGTATTTATGGTACTGTATTGTTAGTGCTCTGCGTGCGTTGTGTACTGTAGGTGTTAATAAATATTGTATGTTATTTGTACCTACTGTGTAACGTGTGGTTACTAGCGGTAGTTAGTAAGGCGCATGCAGCTAGTTTAGTGATTAGCATAAGGTAAAGTGAAAGTATAGTGTTATTAATATAAGGGTATAAATAGGCGGAGTCATCACTAGACGACTCCTGTTTATGAATATTATTTATTGATATTTGCATAAATATTGGTAATTAATATTCTCCCTTTACAATAGCTTTAAACATAAAATGAAAGAAACCATGAGGTTGGCTCACCACTGCTGTACGAATGAAAAATTCCAATACTGGACAGTGCCCATTGGGGTTAAAATGCAACATCGGCCATGGTATACCAGGTATTCTTGAAGAAGGGAGAGATACCCCCGGCACTCGTTTAAAAACATCCACTTTATTCCATTAGTTAAAAATTTGTTACAATGCACATTCCAGGAAAAAGCTCACGTGTTTAGGATTAAGAGTTTGGTCCTTACAAATAGCATGACATTTAACCCGGATATTCCCTTAAACTTCGTCGAAATCTATTTAGGCACAAATTATGTAGACACACTTTAACTAAGAGAGCAGTGCACTGCTTGGGTTCTGCATTGGCTGCTTTGTATTGTATATATAATGGCTAAAGGACCAAAATTCTCATTCAAGTTTGAGGTCTCGGAGGTGAGAGGGGCACCTACCAAAAATAAATGTCTTATGGATAGTATGTCCTGTCTGGTTATTTGATCACGGTATTGATGACAGTTAGAAGTCCAATTATTTGTTAGCATTCTTGGAAATGATTCATTACCAGTGTATCACTAGATTTCTCCTTTAAACCTATGGTAATTTGTGTGGGACTTCCTTAAATGAGACTGTAGAAATATTCAGGGAAGCATACAATTATGTATTATTTTCTGCTATCACATTTCATTTTGTTTCCACCTGCTCAAAATCATTGCGCAATATCTATGTGAGCTACGAAACACTCACCTTATCTTAAACTCTTCAACCTGCATTGAAAAACAAACTAATATTAGATTGGGTCCAGGTGATAGGACCACAATCCACAATGACAAAAGAAAACATACATAAGATTAGTGAACATGTCTGCACATGACTTGGCCTACAGCATTTCACCAGGTATTGACGTTCAACATATCATTTGCATAAAGTCTGACAATGCAGAGAACCTTGCCCAGTAAGAGGACTTGAGATGTATTTCACTAACTAGAAATTTAACCTCTAAAAATCCATTTTTCTATTACCTCATCAGGTGTGCTCTATGTTCTGTACTTTCTACAATGGACCATTGTAGTGGTAGTGCTAAACAGTGTTGTGACATTGGAGGAGAAAAAGGAGAAACAGCCTGTGGTATAGCTATAGGAGATGCAAAAAGGCCAATTTGCCATGTTGTAGATTTAAATTTGCATCAGTCTTTCTCAGTAATCCTTAGCTTTAGTACTGCTTCTTGAATAACATTGCACTGCATTGGACAAAAGTTATGCAATATCACCACCTTAAACATAATTAATGGTTGCGTCATGATCAGCTATAATAATCGTAACTGAATGTTTTCTATAATTTAACGTCTCAGTTGAGTATTGTTAGCGAGTAAATAAAACTTAACCTTTATTCATTCCTAAAAATTGTACTTTATACCCTTACTGCTATGCACCTGTATGTGACCTCAGTAATTATTCCTTTGAATAATAGAAGGATCCTTGGTAATACTGACCAAATTCAGATGTACTACTAAGTCCCTTGACATGCTGTCCTATTGGCGGATAATCATGTGATATGACATCACCTGATGGTGAAATTTGATTGGTTTGAAGACAGGCCGATTAAATCAGGTAAGGAGGAACGAGGACAACTGCCCCTCTTATTTGCTCCCAGAATGTTGGGACTGTATTGTGAACATGGTTTCTGTGCTCACAAATCTTTTAAGTTTTAGGTCTAGTCATTCCTGGTGTCAGCTAATCTAGTTTTTAAGCAGTGTGAACTGCAGTCACATAGCCTATGATAATGAAATAAGTTATATATATTTTACATTGATTAATTGGCGACATAAACGTTTGTTAGTAATAGTCTGCCCAAATATCAGGCAGTGTAAATGGGCCTTTACTGTATTGGGTTTATGGTGGGTACTTTGTTGTGCAAAGAGTTTCTGTCCACAGAACATTACTCCACATGGCTAATGGTTTGGGTGTTTATATAAAAGTGGGGAAAGCAATCGGTTTTCCCACTGTTAAACTCAGTGGTCCAGATTTACTGATGTTTCGGCACCTAGAATATGTCTAAAAAGTGGCTCAAATTGGCACAATTTGGTACAACTAGGGTTTATGTACTTTTTTATTTTTTTAGTTGGATGATGAGGGGGTGAGGCTTAGAAGAAAGGGATGAAGATTTATGGTAGAGGCCAATGAATAGTTGGTACAGTTAGACAAAATTGTCTATCTCTGCACCACATTTAGCATCCAGTCTGAGCCACTGTGATAAATCTGGAGCAGGTCTAGACCCCTGTCTAAGTTAACGTAATTTATAGGCTTAGTAAATCTGGGCCTGGGTGACAAATACAGTATGTATATATGTAATAATAGGAAACATCTAGAGTCCCATTTTTACATTATTGAATATATCCTTTCTGATAAATTATTATTCTGCACCCAAATTTAGAATTTAAACTTTTACATATAGAAGATGTTGATTACTTAACACACAATAAATATCTATTATATTTTTTTAGCATTAGCTAAAGGCCATGATTAAAAATGTATCTTGCATCCAGTGTTAAAAGCTTGCAGTTTTCTGACTTGCAATACTATGTACAGCATTAAACCATTTCAAGCATAAGAAGTTGTCAGTATCTTGTTTTGTGTAGATGAGTTCCTGTAGTTTAACATTTTCACCCACTCCAGGTTACCTGCACTGAACTGAAGATTATGAAACTTAGCTAGATTCTAGCAGATACCACTCAGCAGATACTTATGTGGGTTGTAAAGGATTGTCAATTTCTTAGTAAAAGATGCAATGAAAAATGTGTGACAGGAAAAGACACTTTCCAGATGTCATTAAAATATATGTAGTTGTAATATAGGTGGTCTGTAGCTGCATCCCCACTCTTCCCAGTGGTTACAGCAACGGAGTGCTCACCTGCTCTCTTCTGCAAATTCTGGTGGCCTCCTCCTGATGGTCTTGGTTGCCAGAGCAGTGCTGTGCTGTCCTCTCCACATAGCCTGAGACCTCTATCTCACCTGCCCCACCTCTCACTGCCCACTGCACACCCTCTCTCCGTCACGTAAATGGCCAGTGCAACCACATTAATATTCCCCAGCCTATGGCTTTCCACCTCAGGGTATTTAATGCACCTTTCCCTGTGGGAGGGTGTCTGAGCAATAGATTATAGTTGTCTAGTGTCTTGTGAAAGTGTACCATACTCTGCCTGACCTAATTGCTACCTGTTTCTCGTATTGACCCTGAGCTGCCTGTCCTGACTCTTGGACTGATTACTAGATTTCACATACTCTGCATCAGTGTCTCTTGACCCCGTGGGTCAGCAGTCACTGAAAAGCGAACCCTACAGTGGAACTCAGGTCCCTGTATAAAGACCAGGGGCTGCCAGAATATTGTCCTTAGGAGTAGCCCCAAGTCAAATCTGTTAAGTGGCACAGTGGATTCACATCTACTTCTGTAAAAGTAGGTACATGCTAAAAACAAAATAAAAATCTATATAATCTCCTCATTCATTGAATGCATATTCAACTACTTTGCCCATTTTGAAATAATATAAATTCTTTGTTCAAAAAACATTTGCGTGGTCAGCTCAGTATATTTATTTTTGCACAAATATTTATTCACCTTCATATATTGGCACATTTCATTTTGTATATGAGAATCTGAATTTCAAAATAATAATGACCATAGACCATGTGAAAAATTAGTGGTCATGGTGTTTCATATACAGTCGTGGCCAAAAGTTTTGAGAATTACATAAATATTGGAAATTGGAAAAGTTGCTGCTTAAGTTTTTATAATAGCAATTTGCATATACTCCAGAATGTTATGAAGAGTGATCAGATGAATTGCATAGTCCTTCTTTGCCATGAAAATTAACTTAATCCCTTTCCACTGCATTTCATTGCTGTCATTAAAGGACCTGCTGAGATCATTTCAGTAATCGTCTTGTTAACTCAGGTGAGAATGTTGACGAGCACAAGGCTGGAGATCATTATGTCAGGCTGATTGGGTTAAAATGGCAGACTTGACATGTTAAAAGGAGGGTGATGCTTGAAATCATTGTTCTTCCATTGTTAACCATGGTGACCTGCAAAGAAACGCGTGCAGCCATCCTTGCGTTGCATAAAAATGGCTTCACAGGCAAGGATATTGTGGCTACTAAGATTGCACCTCAATCAACAATTTATAGGATCATCAAGAACTTCAAGGAAAGAGGTTCAATTCTTGTTAAGAAGGCTTCAGGGCGTCCAAGAAAGTCCAGCAAGCGCCAGGATTGTCTCCTAAAGAGGATTCAGCTGCGGGATCGGAGTGCCACCAGTGCAGAGCTTGCTCAGGAATGGCAGCAGGCAGGTGTGAGCGCATCTGCACGCACAGTGAGGCCAAGACTTTTGGAAGATGGCCTGGTGTCAAGAAGGGCAGCAAAGAAGCCACTTCTCTCCAAAAAAAACATCAGGGACAGATTGATCTTCTGCAGAAAGTATGGTGAATGGACTGCTGAGGACTGGGGCAAAGTCATATTCTCCGATGAAGCCTCTTTCCGATTGTTTGGGGCATCTGGAAAAAGGCTTGTTCGGAGAAGAAAAGGTGAGCGCTACCATCAGCCCTGTGTCATGCCAACAGTAAAGCATCCTGAGATGGCCTGGAAACTCCCCAGATCTTAATCCCATTGAGAACTTGTGGTCAATCCTCAAGAGGCGGGTGGACAAACAAAAACCCACTAATTCTGAAAAACTCCAAGAAGTGATTATGAAAGAATGGGTTGCTATCAGTCAGGAATTGGCGCAGAAGTTGATTGAGAGCATGCCCAGTCGAATTGCAGAGGTCCTGAAAAAGAAGGGCCAACACTGCAAATACTGACTCTTTGCATAAATGTCATGGAATTGTCGATAAAAGCCTTTGAAATGTATGAAGTGCGTGAAATTATATTTCACTACATCACAGAAACAACTGAAACAAAGATCTAAAAGCAGTTTAGCAGCAAACTTAGTGAAAACTAATATTTGTGTCATTCTCAAAACTTTTGGCCACGACTGTATAGTTTGATAGATAGAGAGCTTTGATTAGGGTACTTTCACACTAGTGACAGGATGGATCCGACAGGCTGTTCACCCTGTTGGATCCGTCCTGCCACTATTAAGCCATGCCGCCGGACTGCCGCTCCGTTCCCATTGACTATAATGGGGACGAGGCGGAGCTCCGGCGCAGCACGGCAGTGTACGGCGAGAGCCGCCGGACTAAAAAGTACTTTTAGTCCAGCGGCCTCTCGCTGTGCACTGCCGTGCAGCGCCAGAGCTCTGTCCCCCATCCCCATTATAGTCAATGGGGACGGAGCGGCAGCACGGCGAAATAGCGACAGGACGGATCCGACAGGGTGAACAGCCTGTCAGATCCGTACTGCCGCTAGTGTGAAAGTAGCCTTAGTATGGGCACAGCATAATCTGTGCTCGCTGTTATACTTACTTCGCTTGACTTGTGTCCGACTGAGGTTCCTTGAGCCTACAAGAGCAAATTATTCTTAAGGCCCATCTTCTGTCTATACAGAACATGAGTATGTCCACTTTTCGTTGTATGCTTAAAATTGGATATCATTGTGCATACAATGGACCTACAAGGCAAGTGACTGGGTCCAAAGTCCTTATTAAATGATGTTGTTTTTTGTCAGAACCTTGACCCACTGGAGGATCATCTGGTACTTTGGGGGGCCAGTCCAACCTTGTCTACAGTCATACATAAACTATTGAATATGTTTAATAGCTGCTGACTTATATCATTACACTATGGGATAGATAAACATGTTTTCTTTTTTCAATCAAGCAATTGAAGTTCTTGATGATCCGATAAATGTTTGATTTAGGTACAATCTTAGAAAGAGGCAATGTCCTTGGCTGTGAAGCCCTTTGGATGCAAAGTAATGATAACTGCACCTATTTTCTTGGAGTTAAGCATGGTTAGAGGAAGAAGACAATGATTTCAATCACCAACCCAATTTTAAAGCAAAACGTCTGCTTGTCTTATTCAGTCTGTGTGATAGAGTGATAACAGCTGTCTTGCTACTACTACTACTTGTATGTTCGATACTAGGGATTGAGGCTTAGGAGCTTTAATATGGCTGCACTCAAGATTGTCTTTTGGAAAAGTTGCAATTAACAATCTAACAAGCTAACCATGCCCACTTTCCCACCCACTTTTTAAAACTGTGAGGGTGAGTGGTGTAAATATGCAAAATGTCAGAATATTTTGCACAAATAAGCCTAGATGCTCACAAAGCAATATTCTGTGACTATTTAAAGTGAGAATTTTGGAGTGTAGACCTTGACAAATTCCCCTGTCTTTTGAAGGATGGCCTTATAAATGATTACCTGGCTGGTTAGTACATGCTAACTAATAAATTTTCACTTGAAATATGTTGTGATAACCAGTTCACTTACCCCTACACACTGATACTATGCACAACTTTTTTAGCCTGTATTTAACATGACATTCTCATTGTGTGAGATGTTTTTAGGTATTCTCTGACTGGTGTGATAAGGTGGACAGTGCGGGAAGAGGTGTATATCCCACTCAGATACCTCAGCTGGGTGGGATAGCTAAAATACGGGAGGTAATAGTCTCAGCAGCATGTAGGTTGCTGAGACAAGGTTCTTGTCGGTGTAGTCTGGGCCGGATTTTAGTTGGATTGGCAGATAGGATTGGAAGTGGGATCTGCCAATCCACACCCTTCCAGCACGGGTGTTCTCTTGGACCAGAGAGGATCGCAGGTGAGGTCTGCGATAATCAGACTGCGATAAAGATCCTCCCAGGGTGTCAGTTAGTGGGGAATGTACAGACAAAGGCCTGGTGAGGCTCTGTCAGTGTGGTCTCAGCAGGGCAAGGCTGAGGGGCCATGGGGCTAGGCGTAGCCGGAACTTTGGGGGACACCTTGACGCCTGGTAACAAGGGTCACGAGGCCAGAGTCGGGAGGACTACTGGGCCACAATCTCCCAGAATGTGTTGAAGGGTCACAGCCCGGAAGCTGCTGGACTGTATGGCTGGAGAAATCCGCATTTATATTCCATGTGTGAACAGTGCTCCGTATAGGTGAGTCAGGGATCATGTTATATTTTTAGGTAGAGCCCAGACGGGAAGGTTTTCATTTTGTATTGTGTTTGCTGGTGTTGGTTTCAAAATAAATGCACTGTTTGGAAATTCAACACGGTTGTCAGCGAGAATATTGTAACTGAGACCCCGGAGATAGAGCTAATCCCTCACACTGGATTAACATGTTTAGCTACCTATATGTTCAATACAGAAAACCACTTTAACTAGCTGGTAACAGAGTTGCCATACTAACTGTGCAGGAACCATCCTTCAGGATTGCTACTTATTCTTCTCACTTGAAATGGTCTACTTCAGAGGTCTGGCAATTACTAACTATTGCTAAATAGCAGTGTCCATGATCGGATCCATAAAATATGCGGATAGGATGCGGAATAAAAATACGGTTGTGTGCATGGGGCCTAATTTACAACTGAGCAGTGTCCTTGGAATATGGATGACATGGAGGGTAATAAAACGGACACAGGGACCAAACATTAGGGATGAGCGAACCCGAACTGTATAGTTCGGGTTCGTACCGAATTTTGGGGTGTCCGTGACATGACCCGAACCCGAACATTTTCGTAAAAGTCCGGGTTCGGGTTCGGTGTTCGGCGCTTTCTTGGCGCTTTTTGAAAGGCTGCAAAGCAGCCAATCAACAAGCGTCATACTACTTGCCCCAAGAGGCCATCACAGCCATGCCTACTATTGGCATGGCTGTGATTGGCCAGTGCAGCATGTGACCCAGCCTCTATTTAAGCTGGAGTCACGTAGCGCCGCACGTCCCTCTGCTATGATCAGTATAGGGAGAGGTTGCAGCTGCGACGTTAGGGCGAGATTAGGCAGATTAACTCCTCCAAAAGACTTCATTCTGTGATCGATCTGCAGTTGTGGATCATTGAAGTGCTATTATTGACTTGCTCACTTTTTTGAGGCTGCCCAGAGCGTTTTTAGATCACTTTTTTTCTTGGGTGATCGGCGGCCATTTTGTGACTTGTGGTGCGCCAGCACAAGCTATCACCAAGTGTATTTAACCATCGATAGTGTGGTTATTTTGTGCTATATCCTACATCAGCTGCATGCTGAGCCTGTGTCACCTAAGTGCATTTAACCATCAACAGTCTGGTTATTTTTTGGCCATATACTACATCAGCTGCAGGCTGAGCCTGTGTCACCGAAGTGCATTTAACCATCGACAGTCTGATTATTTTTTGGCCATATACTACATCTGGTGCAGGCTGAGCCTGTGTCACCCAAGTGCATTTAACCATCAACAGTGTGGTTATTTTTTGGCCATATATTACATCAGGGGCAAGTTGAGCCTGTCACCCAGCGCCTAAAAAATAGACCTAACATTTCTATTCAACCAAATCTGTACTGTTTTAGCTGGTCAAGTTATTTGTAGTGACCGTAAAAGCACACTTTTTTTTCTGGGTTGAAAAACCATTCCCAAATTTGCCATTCTCAAAATAACTAGTTTCTGGTATTTGAGGCCTACTTGAAATCTATCCCAAAAAGAATATCTTACATTGAAGCTAGTGATAGTGTCATTCAGAAAAACCTAAGACACACGCTAGCGTGCTGATAGAAATCTGATTCTGTGATTAAACCTATACCTGTCACAAAGCGCAAAAAAAAAACAGGCCTCACATCTCTATTTAACCAAATCTGTACTGTTTTAGCTGGTCAAGTTATTTGTAGTGACTGTAAAAGCACACTTTTTTTTCTGGGTTGAAAAACCATTCCCAAATTTGCCATTCTCAAAATAACTAGTTTCTGGTATTTGAGGCCTACTTGAAATCTATCCCAAAAAGAATATCTTACATTGAAGCTAGTGATAGTGTCATTCAGAAAAACCTAAGACACACGCTAGCGTGCTGATAGAAATCTGATTCTGTGATTAAACCTATACCTGTCACACAGCGCAAATAAAAACAGGCCTCACATCTCTATTTAACCAAATCTGTACTGTTTTAGCTGGTCAAGTTATTTGTAGTGACCGTAAAAGCACACTTTTTTTTCTGGGTTGAAAAACCATTCCCAAATTTGCCATTCTCAAAATAACTAGTTTCTAGTATTTGAGGCCTACTTGAAATCTATCCCAAAAAGAATATCTTACATTGAAGCTAGTGATAGTGTCATTCAGAAAAACCTAAGACACACGCTAGCGTGCTGATAGAAATCTGATTCTGTGATTAAACCTATGCCTGTCACACAGCGCAAAAAAAAAACAGGCCTCACATCTCTATTTAACTAAATCTGTACTGTTTTAGCTGGTCAAGTTATTTGTAGTGACCGTAAAAGCACACTTTTTTTTCTGGGTTGAAAAACCATTCCCAAATTTGCCATTCTCAAAATAACTAGTATCTGGTATTTGAGGCCTACTTGAAATCTATCCCAAAAAGAATATCTTACATTGAAGCTAGTGATAGTGTCATTCAAAAAAACCTAAGACACACGCTAGCGTGCTGATAGAAATCTGATTCTGTGATTAAACCTATACCTGTCACACAGCGCAAAAAAAAACAGGCCTCACATCTCTATTTAACCAAATCTGTACTGTTTTAGCTGGTCAAGTTATTTGTAGTGACCGTAAAAGCACACTTTTTTTTCTGGGTTGAAAAACCATTCCCAAATTTGCCATTCTCAAAATAACTAGTTTCTAGTATTTGAGGCCTACTTGAAATCTATCCCAAAAAGAATATCTTACATTGAAGCTAGTGATAGTGTCATTCAGAAAAACCTAAGACACACGCTAGCATGCTGATAGAAATCTGATTCTGTGATTAAACCTATACCTGTCACACAGCGCAAAAAAAAACAGGCCTCACATCTCTATTTAACCAAATCTGTACTGTTTTAGCTGGTCAAGTTATTTGTAGTGACCGTAAAAGCACACTTTTTTTTCTGGGTTGAAAAACCATTCCCAAATTTGCCATTCTCAAAATAACTAGTTTCTGGTATTTGAGGCCTACTTGAAATCTATCCCAAAAAGAATATCTTACATTGAAGCTAGTGATAGTGTCATTCAGAAAAACCTAAGACACACGCTAGCGTGCTGATAGAAATCTGATTCTGTGATTAAACCTATACCTGTCACACAGCGCAAAAAAAAACAGGCCTCACATCTCTATTTAACCAAATCTGTACTGTTTTAGCTGGTCAAGTTATTTGTAGTGACCGTAAAAGCACACTTTTTTTTCTGGGTTGAAAAACCATTCCCAAATTTGCCATTCTCAAAATAACTAGTTTCTGGTATTTGAGGCCTACTTGAAATCTATCCCAAAAAGAATATCTTACATTGAAGCTAGTGATAGTGTCATTCAGAAAAACCTAAGACACACGCTAGCGTGCTGATAGAAATCTGATTCTGTGATTAAACCTATACCTGTCACAAAGCGCAAATAAAAACAGGCCTCACATCTCTATTTAAACAAATCTGTACTGTTTTAGCTGGTCAAGTTATTTGTAGTGACCGTAAAAGCACACTTTTTTTTCTGGGTTGAAAAACCATTCCCAAATTTGCCATTCTCAAAATAACTAGTTTCTAGTATTTGAGGCCTACTTGAAATCTATCCCAAAAAGAATATCTTACATTGAAGCTAGTGATAGTGTCATTCAGAAAAACCTAAGACACACGCTAGCGTGCTGATAGAAATCTGATTCTGTGATTAAACCTATGCCTGTCACACAGCGCAAAAAAAAAACAGGCCTCACATCTCTATTTAACTAAATCTGTACTGTTTTAGCTGGTCAAGTTATTTGTAGTGACCGTAAAAGCACACTTTTTTTTCTGGGTTGAAAAACCATTCCCAAATTTGCCATTCTCAAAATAACTAGTATCTGGTATTTGAGGCCTACTTGAAATCTATCCCAAAAAGAATATCTTACATTGAAGCTAGTGATAGTGTCATTCAAAAAAACCTAAGACACACGCTAGCGTGCAGATAGAAATCTGATTCTGTGATTAAACCTATACCTGTCACACAGCGCAAAACAAAACAGGCCTCACATCTCTATTTAACCAAATCTGTACTGTTTTAGCTGGTCAAGTTATTTGTAGTGACCGTAAAAGCACACTTTTTTTTCTGGGTTGAAAAACCATTCCCAAATTTGCCATTCTCAAAATAACTAGTTTCTAGTATTTGAGGCCTACTTGAAATCTATCCCAAAAAGAATATCTTACATTGAAGCTAGTGATAGTGTCATTCAGAAAAACCTAAGACACACGCTAGCATGCTGATAGAAATCTGATTCTGTGATTAAACCTATACCTGTCACACAGCGCAAAAAAAAACAGGCCTCACATCTCTATTTAACCAAATCTGTACTGTTTTAGCTGGTCAAGTTATTTGTAGTGACCGTAAAAGCACACTTTTTTTTCTGGGTTGAAAAACCATTCCCAAATTTGCCATTCTCAAAATAACTAGTTTCTGGTATTTGAGGCCTACTTGAAATCTATCCCAAAAAGAATATCTTACATTGAAGCTAGTGATAGTGTCATTCAGAAAAACCTAAGACACACGCTAGCGTGCTGATAGAAATCTGATTCTGTGATTAAACCTATACCTGTCACACAGCGCAAAAAAAAACAGGCCTCACATCTCTATTTAACCAAATCTGTACTGTTTTAGCTGGTCAAGTTATGTGTAGTGACCGTAAAAGCACACTTTTTTTTCTGGGTTGAAAAACCATTCCCAAATTTGCCATTCTCAAAATAACTAGTTTCTGGTATTTGAGGCCTACTTGAAATCTATCCCAAAAATAATATCTTACATTGAAGCTAGTGATAGTGTCATTCAGAAAAACCTAAGACACACGCTAGCGTGCTGATAGAAATCTGATTCTGTGATTAAACCTATACCTGTCACACAGCGCAAAAAAAAACAGGCCTCACATCTCTATTTAACCAAATCTGTACTGTTTTAGCTGGTCAAGTTATTTGTAGTGACCGTAAAAGCACACTTTTTTTTCTGGGTTGAAAAACCATTCCCAAATTTGCCATTCTCAAAATAACTAGTTTCTGGTATTTGAGGCCTACTTGAAATCTATCCCAAAAAGAATATCTTACATTGAAGCTAGTGATAGTGTCATTCAGAAAAACCTAAGACACACGCTAGCGTGCTGATAGAAATCTGATTCTGTGATTAAACCTATACCTGTCACACAGCGCAAAAAAAAACAGGCCTCACATCTCTATTTAACCAAATCTGTACTGTTTTAGCTGGTCAAGTTATTTGTAGTGACCGTAAAAGCACACTTTTTTTTCTGGGTTGAAAAACCATTCCCAAATTTGCCATTCTCAAAATAACTAGTTTCTGGTATTTGAGGCCTACTTGAAATCTATCCCAAAAATAATATCTTACATTGAAGCTAGTGATAGTGTCATTCAGAAAAACCTAAGACACACGCTAGCGTGCTGATAGAAATCTGATTCTGTGATTAAACCTATACCTGTCACACAGCGCAAAAAAAAACAGGCCTCACATCTCTATTTAACCAAATCTGTACTGTTTTAGCTGGTCAAGTTATTTGTAGTGACCGTAAAAGCACACTTTTTTTTCTGGGTTGAAAAACCATTCCCAAATTTGCCATTCTCAAAATAACTAGTTTCTGGTATTTGAGGCCTACTTGAAATCTATCCCAAAAAGAATATCTTACATTGAAGCTAGTGATAGTGTCATTCAGAAAAACTTAAGACACACGCTAGCGTGCAGATAGAAGTCTGATTCTGTGATTAAACCTATACCTGTCACACAGCGCAAAAAAAAACAGGCCTCACATCTCTATTTAACCAAATCTGTACTGTTTTAACTGGTCAAGTTATTTGTAGTGACCGTAAAAGCACACTTTTTTTTCTGGGTTGAAAAACCATTCCCAAATTTGCCATTCTCAAAATAACTAGTTTCTGGTATTTGAGGCCTACTTGAAATCTATCCCAAAAAGAATATCTTACATTGAAGGTACTGATAGTGTCATTCAGAAAAACCTAAGACACACGCTAGCGTGCTGATAGAAATCTGATTCTGTGATTAAACCTATACCTGTCACACAGCGCAAAAAAAAAACAGGCCTCACATCTCTATTTAACCAAATCTGTACTGTTTTAGCTGGTCAAGTTATTTGTAGTGACCGTAAAAGCACACTTTTTTTTCTGGGTTGAAAAACCATTCCCAAATTTGCCATTCTCAAAATAACTAGTTTCTGGTATTTGAGGCCTACTTGAAATCTATCCCAAAAAGAATATCTTACATTGAAGCTAGTGATAGTGTCATTCAGAAAAACCTAAGACACACGCTAGCGTGCAGATAGAAGTCTGATTCTGTGATTAAACCTATACCTGTCACACAGCGCAAAAAAAAACCAGGCCTCACATCTCTATTTAACCAAATCTGTACTGTTTTAGCTGGTCAAGTTATTTGTAGTGACCGTAAAAGCACACTTTTTTTTCTGGGTTGAAAAACCATTCCCAAATTTGCCATTCTCAAAATAACTAGTTTCTGGTATTTGAGGCCTACTTGAAATCTATCCCAAAAAGAATATCTTACATTGAAGGTACTGATAGTGTCATTCAGAAAAACCTAAGACACACGCTAGCGTGCTGATAGAAATCTGATTCTGTGATTAAACCTATACCTGTCACACAGCGCAAAAAAAAAACAGGCCTCACGTCTCTATTTAACCAAATCTGTACTGTTTTAGCTGGTCAAGTTATTTGTAGTGACCGTAAAAGCACACTTTTTTTTCTGGGTTGAAAAACCATTCCCAAATTTGCCATTCTCAAAATAACTAGTTTCTGGTATTTGAGGCCTACTTGAAATCTATCCCAAAAAGAATATCTTACATTGAAGCTAGTGATAGTGTCATTCAGAAAAACCTAAGACACACGCTAGCGTGCAGATAGAAGTCTGATTCTGTGATTAAACCTATACCTGTCACACAGCGCAAAAAAAAACAGGCCTCACATCTCTATTTAACCAAATCTGTACTGTTTTAGCTGGTCAAGTTATTTGTAGTGACCGTAAAAGCACACTTTTTTTTCTGGGTTGAAAAACCATTCCCAAATTTGCCATTCTCAAAATAACTAGTATCTGGTATTTGAGGCCTACTTGAAATCTATCCCAAAAAGAATATCTTACATTGAAGCTAGTGATAGTGTCATTCAAAAAAACCTAAGACACACGCTAGCGTGCAGATAGAAATCTGATTCTGTGATTAAACCTATACCTGTCACACAGCGCAAAACAAAACAGGCCTCACATCTCTATTTAACCAAATCTGTACTGTTTTAGCTGGTCAAGTTATTTGTAGTGACCGTAAAAGCACACTTTTTTTTCTGGGTTGAAAAACCATTCCCAAATTTGCCATTCTCAAAATAACTAGTTTCTGGTATTTGAGGCCTACTTGAAATCTATCCCAAAAAGAATATCTTACATTGAAGCTAGTGATAGTGTCATTCAGAAAAACCTAAGACACACGCTAGCGTGCTGATAGAAATCTGATTCTGTGATTAAACCTATACCTGTCACACAGCGCAAAAAAAAACAGGCCTCACATCTCTATTTAACCAAATCTGTACTGTTTTAGCTGGTCAAGTTATTTGTAGTGACCGTAAAAGCACACTTTTTTTTCTGGGTTGAAAAACCATTCCCAAATTTGCCATTCTCAAAATAACTAGTTTCTGGTATTTGAGGCCTACTTGAAATCTATCCCAAAAATAATATCTTACATTGAAGCTAGTGATAGTGTCATTCAGAAAAACCTAAGACACACGCTAGCGTGCTGATAGAAATCTGATTCTGTGATTAAACCTATACCTGTCACAAAGCGCAAATAAAAACAGGCCTCACATCTCTATTTAAACAAATCTGTACTGTTTTAGCTGGTCAAGTTATTTGTAGTGACCGTAAAAGCACACTTTTTTTTCTGGGTTGAAAAACCATTCCCAAATTTGCCATTCTCAAAATAACTAGTTTCTAGTATTTGAGGCCTACTTGAAATCTATCCCAAAAAGAATATCTTACATTGAAGCTAGTGATAGTGTCATTCAGAAAAACCTAAGACACATGCTAGCGTGCTGATAGAAATCTGATTCTGTGATTAAACCTATGCCTGTCACACAGCGCAAAAAAAAAACAGGCCTCACATCTCTATTTAACTAAATCTGTACTGTTTTAGCTGGTCAAGTTATTTGTAGTGACCGTAAAAGCACACTTTTTTTTCTGGGTTGAAAAACCATTCCCAAATTTGCCATTCTCAAAATAACTAGTATCTGGTATTTGAGGCCTACTTGAAATCTATCCCAAAAAGAATATCTTACATTGAAGCTAGTGATAGTGTCATTCAAAAAAACCTAAGACACACGCTAGCGTGCAGATAGAAATCTGATTCTGTGATTAAACCTATACCTGTCACACAGCGCAAAACAAAACAGGCCTCACATCTCTATTTAACCAAATCTGTACTGTTTTAGCTGGTCAAGTTATTTGTAGTGACCGTAAAAGCACACTTTTTTTTCTGGGTTGAAAAACCATTCCCAAATTTGCCATTCTCAAAATAACTAGTTTCTAGTATTTGAGGCCTACTTGAAATCTATCCCAAAAAGAATATCTTACATTGAAGCTAGTGATAGTGTCATTCAGAAAAACCTAAGACACACGCTAGCATGCTGATAGAAATCTGATTCTGTGATTAAACCTATACCTGTCACACAGCGCAAAAAAAAACAGGCCTCACATCTCTATTTAACCAAATCTGTACTGTTTTAGCTGGTCAAGTTATTTGTAGTGACCGTAAAAGCACACTTTTTTTTCTGGGTTGAAAAACCATTCCCAAATTTGCCATTCTCAAAATAACTAGTTTCTGGTATTTGAGGCCTACTTGAAATCTATCCCAAAAAGAATATCTTACATTGAAGCTAGTGATAGTGTCATTCAGAAAAACCTAAGACACACGCTAGCGTGCTGATAGAAATCTGATTCTGTGATTAAACCTATACCTGTCACACAGCGCAAAAAAAAACAGGCCTCACATCTCTATTTAACCAAATCTGTACTGTTTTAGCTGGTCAAGTTATGTGTAGTGACCGTAAAAGCACACTTTTTTTTCTGGGTTGAAAAACCATTCCCAAATTTGCCATTCTCAAAATAACTAGTTTCTGGTATTTGAGGCCTACTTGAAATCTATCCCAAAAATAATATCTTACATTGAAGCTAGTGATAGTGTCATTCAGAAAAACCTAAGACACACGCTAGCGTGCTGATAGAAATCTGATTCTGTGATTAAACCTATACCTGTCACACAGCGCAAAAAAAAACAGGCCTCACATCTCTATTTAACCAAATCTGTACTGTTTTAGCTGGTCAAGTTATTTGTAGTGACCGTAAAAGCACACTTTTTTTTCTGGGTTGAAAAACCATTCCCAAATTTGCCATTCTCAAAATAACTAGTTTCTGGTATTTGAGGCCTACTTGAAATCTATCCCAAAAAGAATATCTTACATTGAAGCTAGTGATAGTGTCATTCAGAAAAACCTAAGACACACGCTAGCGTGCTGATAGAAATCTGATTCTGTGATTAAACCTATACCTGTCACACAGCGCAAAAAAAAACAGGCCTCACATCTCTATTTAACCAAATCTGTACTGTTTTAGCTGGTCAAGTTATTTGTAGTGACCGTAAAAGCACACTTTTTTTTCTGGGTTGAAAAACCATTCCCAAATTTGCCATTCTCAAAATAACTAGTTTCTGGTATTTGAGGCCTACTTGAAATCTATCCCAAAAATAATATCTTACATTGAAGCTAGTGATAGTGTCATTCAGAAAAACCTAAGACACACGCTAGCGTGCTGATAGAAATCTGATTCTGTGATTAAACCTATACCTGTCACACAGCGCAAAAAAAAACAGGCCTCACATCTCTATTTAACCAAATCTGTACTGTTTTAGCTGGTCAAGTTATTTGTAGTGACCGTAAAAGCACACTTTTTTTTCTGGGTTGAAAAACCATTCCCAAATTTGCCATTCTCAAAATAACTAGTTTCTGGTATTTGAGGCCTACTTGAAATCTATCCCAAAAAGAATATCTTACATTGAAGCTAGTGATAGTGTCATTCAGAAAAAATTAAGACACACGCTAGCGTGCAGATAGAAGTCTGATTCTGTGATTAAACCTATACCTGTCACACAGCGCAAAAAAAAACAGGCCTCACATCTCTATTTAACCAAATCTGTACTGTTTAGACTGGTCAAGTTATTTGTAGTGACCGTAAAAGCACACTTTTTTTTCTGGGTTGAAAAACCATTCCCAAATTTGCCATTCTCAAAATAACTAGTTTCTGGTATTTGAGGCCTACTTGAAATCTATCCCAAAAAGAATATCTTACATTGAAGGTACTGATAGTGTCATTCAGAAAAACCTAAGACACACGCTAGCGTGCTGATAGAAATCTGATTCTGTGATTAAACCTATACCTGTCACACAGCGCAAAAAAAAACAGGCCTCACATCTCTATTTAACCAAATCTGTACTGTTTTAGCTGGTCAAGTTATTTGTAGTGACCGTAAAAGCACACTTTTTTTTCTGGGTTGAAAAACCATTCCCAAATTTGCCATTCTCAAAATAACTAGTTTCTGGTATTTGAGGCCTACTTGAAATCTATCCCAAAAAGAATATCTTACATTGAAGCTAGTGATAGTGTCATTCAGAAAAACCTAAGACACACGCTAGCGTGCAGATAGAAGTCTGATTCTGTGATTAAACCTATACCTGTCACACAGCGCAAAAAAAACCAGGCCTCACATCTCTATTTAACCAAATCTGTACTGTTTTAGCTGGTCAAGTTATTTGTAGTGACCGTAAAAGCACACTTTTTTTTCTGGGTTGAAAAACCATTCCCAAATTTGCCATTCTCAAAATAACTAGTTTCTGGTATTTGAGGCCTACTTGAAATCTATCCCAAAAAGAATATCTTACATTGAAGGTACTGATAGTGTCATTCAGAAAAACCTAAGACACACGCTAGCGTGCTGATAGAAATCTGATTCTGTGATTAAACCTATACCTGTCACACAGCGCAAAAAAAAAACAGGCCTCACGTCTCTATTTAACCAAATCTGTACTGTTTTAGCTGGTCAAGTTATTTGTAGTGACCGTAAAAGCACACTTTTTTTTCTGGGTTGAAAAACCATTCCCAAATTTGCCATTCTCAAAATAACTAGTTTCTGGTATTTGAGGCCTACTTGAAATCTATCCCAAAAAGAATATCTTACATTGAAGCTAGTGATAGTGTCATTCAGAAAAACCTAAGACACACGCTAGCGTGCAGATAGAAGTCTGATTCTGTGATTAAACCTATACCTGTCACACAGCGCAAAAAAAAACAGGCCTCACATCTCTATTTAACCAAATCTGTACTGTTTTAGCTGGTCAAGTTATTTGTAGTGACCGTAAAAGCACACTTTTTTTTCTGGGTTGAAAAACCATTCCCAAATTTGCCATTCTCAAAATAACTAGTTTCTGGTATTTGAGGCCTACTTGAAATCTATCCCAAAAAGAATATCTTACATTGAAGCTAGTGATAGTGTCATTCAGAAAAACCTAAGACACACGCTAGCGTGCTGATAGAAATCTGATTCTGTGATTAAACCTATACCTGTCACACAGCGCAAAAAAAAAAAACAGGCCTCACATCTCTATTTAACCAAATCTGTACTGTTTTAGCTGGTCAAGTTATTTGTAGTGACCGTAAAAGCACACTTTTTTTTCTGGGTTGAAAAACCATTCCCAAATTTGCCATTCTCAAAATAACTAGTTTCTGGTATTTGAGGCCTACTTGAAATCTATCCCAAAAAGAATATCTTACATTGAAGCTAGTGATAGTGTCATTCAGAAAAACCTAAGACACACGCTAGCTGTCACGGCTGTATGTGAGCAACAATAGTATACACAGTAAAAGAGCTACTGACTGGACCCAAACTAGGGAGGATAAAGGGTGACCCCTGTCAGACCCTCAAAGCTCTCCCTATTCTGCTAAAGCACATGCCCGGATCCAAATGGCGGAACGAGGCATGCCCACGTGCCTAAGACTGATGACCCCTGTAACCCCTACAATAGTGGAAGGGGCACGGCCACCGGTGCCCTACTCAGTATATGGAGGGAACCGTGGCCACCTCAGATCCAGTCAGAAAATAATCAGGTACACAACAATGTCTGTACACTTAGCTGAAGGTGTTGCAGCCGCAGAGAAGACGGATCCAAGGACAGCTGGCAATATCCGGAGTGCTTGCTGCAGCAGAACACTGGTCCAGTGAACTGATAGCAACAAGTGAAGATACTAAAGCAAGAGCTACAACTGAAATGAGAACTATAATCCACGCCCTACAATAGGAGGAGGGGTGATATAAAGAGAGGGAAATCAAACGCATGAGGAACAGCTGGGAGGAAGGAAACCAAAGGTAAACAGAGCAGTGAGAACTCCTCCCAGCTCTAGTAGTGACATCATCACAGGGGTGGAGAAACAGAGCTGTGAGAACATCCCAAAGCTCTGGTAGTGACAGTACCCCCCCCCCCCTCTACGGGTGGACTCCGGACACCCAGGACCCACCTTCTCTGGATGAGCCCTATGAAATGCCCTGGTGAGGCGAGTGGCTTTAATGTCCGACACCGGAACCCACATCCTCTCCTCAGGACCATAACCCTTCCAATGAACGAGGTACTGAAGAGAACCGCGGACAATGCGAGAGTCCACAATTCTGGAAGCCTCAAACTCCAGATTGCCATCAACCAAAATCGGAGGAGGAGGCAAAGAGGAGGGTACCGTGGGCTGGACATATGGTTTTAAGAGAGATCTGTGAAATACATTATGTATCTTCCAAACCCGTGGAAGATCAAGACGGAAGGCAACAGGATTGATGACTGACAAGATTTTATAAGGCCCAATAAACTTGGGACCCAATTTCCAGGAGGGAACCTTCAGTTTAATATTTCTTGTAGACAACCACACCAGATCACCCACATTCAGGTCCGGACCAGGCACACGTCTCTTATCAGCCACACGCCTATACCTCTCACTCATCTTTTTAAGATTACTCTGAATCTTTTGCCAAATGGTAGACAAAGACGAGGAAAATCTCTCCTCCTCAGGTAAACCAGAAAGAGCCTCTCCCGAGAATGTCCCAAACTGCGGATGGAACCCATATGCACCAAAGAATGGTGACTTATCAGAAGATTCCTGACGACGGTTGTTCAGAGCAAACTCAGCAAGAGGGAGAAATGAACACCAATCCTCCTGGTTCTCTGCCACAAAACAGCGCAAATATGTCTCCAGATTCTGATTGAGGCGCTCAGTCTGACCATTCGACTGCGGGTGAAAAGCAGAAGAGAAGGACAGCCGAACCCCCAGGCGAGAACAGAAAGCCTTCCAGAACCTGGACACAAACTGCGTGCCTCTATCGGAAACAATATCAGAGGGAATGCCGTGCAATTTAACAATATGGTCAACAAAAGCTTGCGCCAACGTCTTAGCATTGGGTAAACCAGGGAAAGGTACGAAATGAGCCATCTTGCTAAAACGGTCCACCACCACCAGGATCACCGACTTCCCCGAGGAACGAGAAAGATCCGTGATAAAGTCCATGGACAGGTGTGTCCAAGGACGGGAAGGTATGGGTAACGGGAGAAGGGAACCTGAAGGCCGTGAACGAGGGACCTTAGCGCGAGCGCACGTCTCACAAGCAGCCACAAAACCCTCCACCGACTTACGAAGAGCCGGCCACCAAAATCTCAGAGCAATGAGATCTACCGTGGCTCTACTCCCGGGGTGACCAGCAAGAACCGTATCATGATGCTCCTTAAAGAGTTTGTGACGTAGCTCAGGAGGCACAAACAACTTCCCAGAAGGACAACGGGCAGGTGCCTCAGTCTGGGCAGCCTGGACCTCGGCCTCCAAATCGGAATATAGAGCAGAAACAACTACCCCCTCCGCCAAAATGGGACCCGGGTCCTCGGAGTTTCCTCCTCCCGGAAAACAGCGAGAGAGAGCATCAG
Source organism: Bufo bufo (assembly GCF_905171765.1). Taxonomy (NCBI): domain Eukaryota; kingdom Metazoa; phylum Chordata; class Amphibia; order Anura; family Bufonidae; genus Bufo; species Bufo bufo. Next base: position 379,539,108 of record NC_053392.1, on the reverse strand, counting down.
CCTTCACATTTTTTATCCCAGGTCGGAATGTAACAACAAAATTGAATCTGGAGAAGAACAGAGACCATCTGGCCTGTCTCGGATTCATACGCCTGGCCGACTCCAAGTATGCCAGATTCTTATGGTCGGTAAAAACGATGATAGGGTGCCTGGCCCCCTCCAACCAATGGCGCCATTCCTCGAAAGCCAACTTGATGGCCAACAACTCCCTATCTCCCACATCATAGTTTCTCTCTGCCGGGGAGAGTTTTTTAGAGAAAAAGGCACAGGGTCGCCATTTGGCAGGAGAAGGGCCCTGGGACAAAACCGCACCCACACCCACCTCGGAAGCATCCACCTCAACAATAAAAGGTAAGGAAACATCGGGATGCACCAAGACGGGAGCAGACGCAAAACTCTCTTTAATCTTAGAAAAGGCTGCAAGCGCCTCCTCCGACAAAGAGGAAAAATCCGCCCCCTTTTTTGTCATGTCAGTAAGGGGTTTGACAACAGAGGAATAATTCAAAATGAACTTTCTGTAATAGTTCGCAAAACCCAGAAAGCGCATCAATGCCTTCTGATTCTCAGGAAGCTCCCACTCAAGTACAGCACGGACCTTCTCCGGATCCATGCGAAAACCAGAAGCAGAGAGGAGAAAACCCAGAAATTGAATCTCCGATACCATAAAAAGACATTTCTCCAGCTTGGCGTACAATTTATTTTCCCGCAGAATCTGCAGAACCTGAAAAAGATGATCCTGATGGGTCTGAACATCAGGGGAAAAAATCTAAATATCATCAAGATACACCAATACAAATTTCCCCATTAAATGGTAGAAAATACTATTAACAAAATGCTGAAAGACGGCCGGAGCATTCATCAGGCCGAAAGGTATAACGAGATTTTCGAAATGCCCGTTAGGGGTATTAAAGGCCGTTTTCCATTCATCCCCCTCTCTGACCCTGACCAGGTTGTACGCGCCTCTCAAATCCAATTTGGAAAACACCTTGGCCCCAACAATTTGGTTGAAGAGGTCCGGGATCAGAGGAAGGGGATAGGGATCGCGAATCGTGATACGGTTCAGCTCCCTAAAATCTAGGCAAGGTCTCAGAGAGCCATCTTTTTTTTTAACAAAAAAAAAAAACCCGCGGCCACAGGTGACTTTGAGGGACGAATATGCCCCTTCTCGAGATTCTCGGAGATATAAGTTCGCATTGCGATTCTTTCCGGTTGTGAGAGATTGTAGAGGCGTGCTTTTGGCAGCTTGGCGCCGGGAATGAGGTTAATGGGACAGTCAAACTCCCGGTGAGGAGGTAGCTCCTGAACACCGCTCTCGGAAAACACGTCCGAGAAATCAGAGAGAAATGATGGCACAGTTTTAGTAGACACCTCTGCAAAAGTCGCTGTGAGACAATTCTCTCTACAAAAGTCACTCCACTCATTTATTTGCCTTCCTTG